>NC_016476.1:0-1447335 GCF_000226095.1 Thermothelomyces thermophilus ATCC 42464 | reverse complement strand
TACTCCGTACAGTATTACCGAGTACTTCGTAGTGCACTACGGCTTATCGCGATAGCGATCCGTTTTGTCCTCTACGCAGTAGTAATATTCCTTCGCACGAGGTTCCCGTCCACCACGAGCGGCGGATGAGCAAGGGTGGCAGCGGGTGCTCGATGACGTGGCGCGCTTCCGCGGGGGAAGGCCGGATGTGGCCGGGGCCGAGGAGGAGCGGAGCCTGCTCTCCCACCAGAACAAGATCGCGAGGCACAGCACACCACTAAGGGGTCCTCCTGTTCCCCTGCGACCTCCGCTTCGACGGCGGCTGCGTCACCGCCGTGCCTCTCGCCTGGGTGGACACCTTCGACGGCAGATACACGTACGACATTTGGGAGAGAGGGACCCCAACACAAGGCGGGAAGGCCAACCGACCCACGGGCTCTTGTCGCTCCTGGGCTTTGTCATGTGGGACGGGCCGCGGTTCGAGGCCTTGAGATCGGCGCCCTTTCTATGGCATGCCAAAACGGGCTGGGCACGCTAAGGATGAGCGGATGAGAGCACTTAAAAACAGAAAGCCAACTATGCAAGGATGGTGCTTACAACACCTATAATTAGTCAAACCGAGCATTGTCCTGGTGCCCTTGAACCTTACACAGTAGTAGATTGTTGCTTTACCTTGATGCTCGATCCGGTGCCAATGTATACTTGAGTTCGACTTGATATTCCTATATCACTCCTAATTACACATCAGAAACGGGATAGCCGAGAGCAGCTTAGGTAGGTAATTAGGTAGTGAGAGATGACAGGAGAGTTCAGCCACTCGTCAACATCCCATCCCGGAACACATGCAAAAAAATAAACATACAATACGATTACTTAATCTGGACAAACATGATCAGGCTGCATCCGTTGCCGCGACACGCGGGGGTGTTGTTGTTGCTGCTGACCACGCCACCACGAAAGATTGTATCATACCACCGAGGAAAAAAACACCGAGCCTACGCCGCCGCCTCGAGATGCCTGGCGCTCGGTAGTACCTCCTCCGTCTTGCTCTCCCCGCCCGCCGCAGCGGCATCATCATCATCATCCCCGTCGCCAGTATGCGGGAGAATCGTCACGGGGACTCCGAGCGTCCAGCTCCGGGGGAACTCCATGCCCCAGCGGGCCATGAGCGCCCGCAGATCGGCCTCGGTGCCGGGGACGACGTTGACGAAGACGCGGTCGCGGTCGATCGGCGGCTCCGAGTGCACCGCCCCTTCCTCCTCGCCCAGCCGGAAGAAGGCGATCTCGGCGCCGCCCGAGGCCGTCTGCGCGACCCGTGCCCCGGCCAGGCCCGCCCGGGCCTCCTCCCGGACCGCCTCGCCCCTCCGCCCGCACGCCGCGCACCGCACCACCGCGCACGCGTGCGGCCGCGCCGCCTCCGCCGCGAACAGCGTCCCCGGACCCTGCAGCGTCCCGCACAGCTTCCACCGGATCCGGGTACTACTACTACTGCTTCCACTGCTGCTGCTGTCGTCGCTGGTACTGCTGGCACCGCGAGGGGGTTCGAAAAAGTCGTCGTCGGTGTGCCAGCGCGCCGTGTCAAAGTCGTGCGTCGGCTTGGACGCGCGGAGGGTGAGCCAGTAGTGGTGGACGCCGTGGCGGCGCAGGAAGACGTGGGTCGCCCGCAGGAAGGGGACGAGCCGCGGGAGGAGCGGGGCCGAGCCCGGCGCGAGCGTGTGCGCCGACCAGGCGGCGAAGGTGGGCGGGAGCTTGGCTGCTGCTGTTGCTGCTGCTGCCGCCGCTGTCGCGTCGTCGTTGTTCTTGTTGTTCTTGTTGTTGTTGTTGTTGTCGTCGTCGTTCCCGAGCGTCAGCAGCGGGCCGCAGTAGGTCCATGTCGTTGACCGGGTGAGCACGATGGGCGGCGGGTTGATGGGGGCGCCAGGGACGGGGAAGAAGTGAAAGTCGCCGGGCGGGAGGGCCGCCATGTTGGTGGAAAAAAAAAAAAAAAAAAAAAAAAAAAAAAAAAAAAGAGGGGGGGGGAGGGGTTTAAACCACTGATTACTGCGTAATTAGGGTTCGTGATTGTGGAGGGGAGAGTCTTTCGCTGTCAAACGGCTGTCGCCCGTCTCTCTTTGACGAAGAGGTGTGCTTTGGTGTCAAAGCCTCAATCAAGGTAATTATTTGGTCTACTGCGTAGGAGAATAATTGAAAGAAGATGTAATTAGACAGGAGGTGACTAGGTACGGCGTAACTACAGCATGATAAGGTCCAGCGCAGTTAAAAAGTGTTAATCTGACAGGTTCGGTCTGGATCGTCTGACAACGCCCCTGGTTATAGGATCCGTAATCGGCCGATGGATGCATGTAGGTCGTGAATCTGACGAGAGTTCAGTGCCCTGGCCCTCTTCCGGAATTCTGCCTTGTTCGCGGTTAGCGCGCTTGCTAATTACCTTGCCAGCGGAAGCCTAATCCATTACTCGACAAGGTTGCGTGGTCAGGCTTAGGCGCCCTTGTAGCCTACCATCCTGGCCGTGGTTCCCTAACGGGGGCGGGTTCTCCGTTTTGGGTCCGATAGGTTAGCACTAATTAGTGAATAGGGGGTGACGCTAGTGTAGTCACACTAATTATAGATGATCGATTATACACTACACCCCAGACGGAGAGTTCCATGGAACAAGATGCTCCCATCACCTATCATCTACCTAATCCGTATATTTGGAACATTAATTACTTTATTACAAAGGCCTGGTTCTCACACTCTGATGATTCATAAACCCCTTTCACCTTACCAGTCCTGCTACATGTACATCAAACATCTCATCTACCCTCTACGAGATGGATCTGAGAGCTTTGCTTCTGCGACCTCCTCTCCCCCAACTCGACATCTTCCATCCCCTCGCTCCTCACACTGGAGATGCGCATGAACGGACTGGAGCTGCTGGGTGGACGCTCGGAACACGGGCTGACCGCCGCCACGGCTCGCCGCCGCCGCCGACGGCTGCGTCTGCCGCTGCCTCGCCAGGGCCCTGACGTGCGCGGCGGCCCGCACCCTCTCCAGGTTCTTATCCCTCCTGAGCACCTCCGTCTTCATGCCGCACGTCACCGTCCCCTCGCGGTCCCGGAGCCGGTTCACCTGGACGACCATCTCGCGCCCGAGCAGGTACGGCCCCGTTTTGACGGCGATCCAGGTCGCCGCCGTGTTCCACGCGAAGCTGGCCGCGCTGCGGGCGAGCAAGCACGGCGGCGCCGTTGGACAAGACGCCGCGCGAGAAGGCCAGCGCGAACGAGACGAGGATGACGCCGGCCGAGACGGGGAGCATGACGCGCAGCTCCGCCACCAGCGGCAGCCGCGCATCGGCGCTGAACTCGGTCGCGTTCATCCCAAAGACGGACGCGCAGAAGGACAGCAGCAGGAAGACGATGGCCACCACCGTGAACATCATGATCGATTGCCCCTGCTTGAGCGTCAGCTACGCCTGCTTGACCGCCTCGCGCGCCTCGATCACGCCGGCCTGATGCTGCTTGAGCGTCAGGAGGTCCTTGAGCTGCGGAAGGATGCCGTTAGCTTGGGCGTCATATGGCAATCTAAGTACGTAATTTGAGAGTATGCGGGAGGGGGGAGAGGGGAGGGGATGCGTACCGCTGAGGAGGTGTTTTGGGCGTTTTGCTGCAGGGCGCGGAGCTCGCCGATCCTCTCGTCGATGTCCTCGAGGAGGACGTCGGTTTTGTTCAGAGTGCGCTGGGCGCTCTGGCGTTGTTGTTCCTCGCGGATGCCACCCAGGTCCGGGTCCTGAGAGTGGTGAAGACCGCTGCGCTCGAGCGATGCGGCGCCGAGTGCCGCATCCCATCCCGGCGACGTCTGCGCGGCAAAGGGGCGATGGGCGCGGACAAGAGGCGTGACTGCCCGTCGAATGTGCTTGACAAAGCTCTCCACAACCGCCTGGTGCTGCTCCTTGATGCGGATCATGATGTGCAGCTCGTCCTGGGTGTCCTTGACCTCCTTGAGCAGCTCGCCCTCCGGGTTGATGTTGAGGAGATGGTTCTGTGTCGGGCCGTCAGACGACAGGTATCGCTGGCGCCGGTAGTCGCGAGAAGCAAGATGCGTGTAGATGAGAAGCTGGTTGAACGCGGCCGTCTGCTTGTAGGTCAGATCGCGGATAGCAGCGTTGAAGAGCTCGACAAGGTTGGGCTGATCCGTATCGGTTTTGGTTCTGTCAAAGAACACTCGAGAAGTCTCGTCTATAATCATCAGGGCGAGGTCGTAGGCGGACGAACTCTCGCCGCGGCGTGCATGTCGAAGCCGTGTGCCCAGGCTCTTGTAGATTGCCGAGGAATCTGGTCTGTTTCGGCCCCAGCGACGTGGGAAGCTGGTAATAATTGTTTCTGAACAGTGTCAGCACTTGGCCGACCATGTAATTAAAGGTGAAAAAAAAAAAAGAGAGAGAGAGAGAGAGAGAGAGAGATGTGCATACTCTCATCTAGGCACCAGAGCCAGAGCTGATCCACCATCAGGATTCGAGGCGTCTTGCGGATGTCTTCTTTGCACTGTGGACAAGCCTCCGGCCCGACGCACTGGTGTGGTTGGGTGGTCGTTCCTCGGTACACCGCTTGATCTCTGTCTCGAGCACCTGTACTCCTGAGAACCCCGTAATACGCCTGATCGAGGGTTCTTCTCGGGTGCAAGGGTGGCTCGGCGTGCAGATACCTCATCGTCAGCTGTTCTTCAACATGCGAATTCATCGCTTCCAGAAGCGCAGACGCGCACCGGAGGGCATGCCCGAGCGCCCTTCTCCTGTCGATATGCTGCCC
This sequence comes from Thermothelomyces thermophilus ATCC 42464, assembly GCF_000226095.1. NCBI lineage: Eukaryota > Fungi > Ascomycota > Sordariomycetes > Sordariales > Chaetomiaceae > Thermothelomyces > Thermothelomyces thermophilus. Next base: position 1,442,569 of record NC_016476.1, on the reverse strand, counting down.
AGGCGTGGAGGGCTGTGGCTGCGATTCCCAGGACGGTGCGACGGTAACATGGGTTTCGGTGCGAGCGAGCCGATTCTTGGCCCGGTCGACCACGTCCCTGATGGAACTCAGATTGTATTTGCGGGCTCCTTTGACAATCTTGGCAGATCGAGCGCGGCCCCTGTCGGTCTCCCAGTGAAGATATGGCATGAACAGCACCATGCTCTTTGGACTCTGATGTTCGCTGTCGAGAGGGTCATTTTGCGCAGGATGGTAACCCAAATAGGCTTCAAGGGGTTATTAGTATGTCTTCGGGCCGCTGCAGAATCATGCCGGGGACCTCTCGAGCCAAAATTCGGTTCCCCAGTTGCTGCATTCGATGCAAGAAGCCGAGGGGATGGGTACCTTATTAACGAAAGGCGAATGAGATGAGAACAGTTGGCGCTTACCAAATTCAGGAAGCCACATGAACAGCAGATACATACGTACTTTGTGCATAATTACCTGAACACCCAAGGCAACTAATATGCAAACAGACAAGAGGGGTATCCAAACGAAAAAATCTCCTTGCGTGGCACCAACTCAGATGACCAAGCCCTTGACCTGTTTGAAGTCCTTTACCCTGAAGTCCTTCCAAACAACCACCGACGCAACCGAGATAACCTGAATGACCGTCGATGCAATGATCATGATGCGCTGCGCGTCGCCGTACGCGTGTTGAATCGCCGTCCGCGTGGGCGAACCCATGGGGTACGACAGTTGCTTCTCGAGTGAGCCGACAATGGTTGTCAAGCTGCCCTGTGACTCGGGCGGAAGGTGCTGGGCCAACTTCTTTGGAAAGACGCCGTTCCAAATAGCTCCCGCAACAGTCGAGCCGATGGCGCCGCCGACGCTCGCGAACATGGCCTCGACGGCGAGCACGACGGTAATGTACTGGTGCGTGGTGGCTGCCATGACGGCCATCTGCTCGCAGATGACGAGTGTCCCTCCCGCCACGGCGATGAAGATCTGACACATGACAATGTAGCCAATGTTGACATCCGGTTGGCGAAAGTAGGCCATCAAACCGACCCCGAGGATCGTAACGGGCAAGCCGAAGTAGACGGCCAACCATTTGAAACGGCCGGTGACGCGAACCAAAACGCCAGCCACCAGGGACCAGAAGCAGCTTCCGATACTGTAAACGTTGAGGATGTAGGACGACTTTGTCATGTCGAGGCCGTTTACCACCTGGAGGAATGACGAAAAGTAGCTGTCCCAGATGTAGAACGACACAAACAGCACTCCGGCAAGGGTGCAGGCGCCCAGAACGGTGCGGTCCATGAGCAGCTCGTAAGGGATAAATGTCTTGGGAGCGAGAAATTTCTCGTACAAGGCGAAGGCGATCAGCATCAGGCCGCCAACGATGAAGAAGGCGATCAGCATGGGCGACCTCCATTCTTCAGCCTGTCGGGTATAGAGGTTGAACGGCAGCAGAAGCAGGGCCATGCCGGCCGTGATCAGGATGAGGCCAACCAGGTCGAACTCAATGGCATAGTGCCTGAGCGACTGCAATAACGTACGGTCGCTCTTCCGGTCCGGGATGAGGCCCATCTTTCTGGCCTTTCGGTAGTTGATGTAGAACAAGGCGAGAAGTGGTGAGCATATCGCGGGCGTGATGATGGCGAAGGCACCGAAGCCCCAACGGAAGCCAGGCCCGTTGTAAAAAGCATCCGCTAACGGTCCGCCGATCCACACGGTTATGATGTAGGGCGAAGATACAAAGGCGAACATCAAGGCTCGGTTCTTGAGTGCCGAGGTGTCGGCGATGAAGATGGAAATCGTGTAAGTGATGCCGTTGTATCCAACCCAGTAGAACACCTGGCCGGCCGCATACGTCTCGACAGAATTGCAGCCGGCCATCATGATCAGGCCGATTGTCAGGCAAACCATCATGGTGACAAAGCCTTGGGGGCGACCCCAGACGTCCAGGATCTTGGCGAGTGGCAGTTTGAAGAGACCGCCGATTAGACTGGAGAAGATGGATGTGGCGGCCGTCAGAGAGTGGCTGCTAAACGAGCTCGTCACGTACGGCGTCAGGGTCGTCGACATGCCCTGCTGCATGGCGTCTACGAAGGCAATGCACCAGATGCTAGATAGCGGCGACATCAGTGGCGGGAACGGCGCGACCGTGGCTGCAAAAAAACTTACCAGACGTATGCGAGGATGAGGTGGGATTTTGTCCAAACCTTGGCAAGCGCCTCGACGCCCTGGACGCCGGCTTGGGCACCCAGCGAAATCTCGTCCGAGTCACGGTCGACATTGTGTGCAAGGGGGGGAACGTCGTTGGCCATGCTTGCTTCTCTATCGGTAGCGACTTTCTGAGGAGAAACTTCCTGTTGTGCTACGGGCGCCTCTGCGCGCCGCAGCCAAGAAAGGAAATCGCTTCTCTTCATTCTTTGTGTGGGGAGTCTAGTTCGAGATCTGCGGGAAAGACGCGAGAATCAGACGCGTGGATCAGAAAGCAGGCGTTGGTTGAGTAAATTGTAAGCCACGAAACCGAAAAGAAGGAGTGAGGAGGGAGGATTGGCCAGGGTGTTGGAGAACGTTCCTTTTATCAGATCGTTTCTAGCAGGGTCGGCGTCTGCTTGTTGCAGTCGAATGGAATAAAAGTGGGCTTAATAGGTTCTTGGCCTCAGGGAGCCGTCACTCCCCTAGTTTTGTTCCAATTGAACCTTACAAGGTAGAACAAAACGCTCTCATGTTATTAGGTAACTCCTCCGATGTATGTACATGCACAATGATGCGGCATTCGCCGCACGACGCAGGATACATCGTGCCATTCCCTCGGAGCTGCTGCTCACACAAAGAAAATAACATGAAAGAATGAACTGGGATATCCCAAGGTTCCCAGGGTCTCCGGACCCCATCTATATCTGGCTATGTGACCAAACGGGCAAGAGGTCGGTAAATGCCTGCTTCATGCTGCTTTCCCTGGTTGTGGTGGTGCACCTGTAGGTGGGGGAACAGGCCCACACAGAAAACTTATCAATCAGGAGATCAGATAATCGTGCTTGGCATGAATCCTTCGCCGTTACTACCCCCACATTTAACCGAGTTATCGTGCGATACCGGGAAGCTGACCGAGTCGAGAACTCCGAGGGGGGGCTCGCAGCAAGAATTGAATTCTGAAGGCTTCTCCTCTTGCCTTTTTTTTGTTGGGGCAGTATCCGCTACACTGAACACAGCATGCGAGCGTCTTCATAATCTCCTAACAAAGCAGCGTACTTCTGGGGTTTGCAAGTGTAATTAATTAGTGGAAATGGTCGCGAAAACGTTTTCAGTCGCCGGGGGTTGTTTGTTCGGGCCGTTGCCCTTGTCTGGTTCCTGTAAAAAAAAAAAGCGGGGAGGAAGATTTCGCCTCGATCCTTCGGATTAGCGCCGGTCGCTTCTGCCAACAATGGATGTTCCGAGACCAAGAGGATCTCGCCGAACGGCGGTAGCATTCAGTGTTCAACCAACCAAGCTAAGTCAACTTAGGCCCATATCCCGGCATTGCCTCTCCAACTCGGTCGTATCCGTCAACCTCGCCGGAGCTCCATTCCCAAATTCAACCACCCTACCACCATCTAATTACTTGCCCCTTCGCATCCCATCCCTCCACCGTCATCCCCCTCCCCGCCGTCGCCACAAAGCTGACCCCCGCGTCCTGCATCGCATACGGTGTCACATACTCCAGTTCGGTCGACTCGCCCCGAACGAGTGAATGCGTACCAAACACCATCGGCTGCTCCGCCCCGTGGTGCGCGCCCATCCAGCCCTTGGGGCTGATGTTGCTGAAGTTCCCCGCGTACACGTAACTGTACACGGGCACCTCTCCGCCGTGCGCAGCGATGCGCGCCCGCGCCGCCCTGTAGGCCGGACAGAAGAAGAAGGCACATTTGAGGTCATTGTCAGACTCTCCAAATAGGAGCTCTAACCACAGACGCATAAACACATGCAGGCCGAACCTCTGGGCTCCATCTGATTCAAGTCAGCGACATAGGACAGACAGAAGCTACCACTGGTAGAGGCATCGCGATTCTCATACGGCGGGGACCAGCTAAAGAGACCACATCAGGAATCATGCTTCAGTTCTGTGTTATTTCTAATGTTCCCTGCATACAGTCGTAGCATATAATAATAGGTGAAGCACAATCAATATGGCTCAGCGGCTGTCATGGCCCGATCTCCTTACTCATACCTGTCGCTATCCGCGTAACCATGAGCCAGCCTTAAAACCCATCCGTCACCCTCCGCCTCACCTTTTGCGTTGATCCCTCCCCACAACATCACCCCGTGTCCGTCTAAGCATGCATCTGCAGCAAAAAGCCCCCTTGGCCCGGGATGTACCTTCCCACCCGCTGCTATCTGTTCCGTAGGGACAATCTCTGCCTCTGCCCATCGAAACTCCCCAGACTCAAAACGGGGCAGCTTCTCCCGGATCTTGTCTTTGACAGCGGCGGCACTGCGTGTCTGAGCGGGCAGCTGCAGCGTCCAGATATCCGAATAGTACTCTTTCTCCCCTTTACGACCCCCCTCATCAGAGCACCCAAACAGGTAAACCAGGTACACTCTCCCGTGCCCGGTTCTCAGCGGCACCAATGCCCCGCCTGCCCTTGGCTGCGGCCCTGGAGCGAGTGGATTTGCCGGGAACCGAACGCTCTGCCACGCCAACGCGCCGGGCTTCTCCCGCTCCGTCGGCGACTCCCTCATGTCCAGGAAGTGCACCATTCCGCCCAACTTGGCGTCTCCGGGAGCGATATCTCCTTCGCCACTCGAGATAATATAGATCTTCCCCGCCGCGTACGCCGCCGCCAGCGGCCGGGCCGTCAATCGCGGCAACGTCGTCCACGCGGCCGCATGGAGGTCATACATCCACGCCTCCCTCTCCGACCCTCCTCCATCACCGCCACCATCATCCCTTGTCTTGCCTCCCACCATCACCAAGAACCCCTGGTCCTCGTCCGCAAACATCCAGTGCCCCCAGCGCCCCGGGGCCATCTCCACCCCCAGCTGCGATGGGCCCCTCAGCTTGGCCCAGCTCAGGCCCTCGCAGTCCCACTGCCAGATGCAGTTGCCCTCCTCCACGGGCCTCCCGTCCGCGCCGCGGCCGCCCTGGACGAGCAGGTACCGCCCGCCGCGCGCGCACGCGGCGTGTCCCGCCCGGGGCTGCGGCACTAGCGTCTCGCCCGTCGAGGCGTCCTGCAGCGTGTAGGGCGGGTAGCACGTATACGCGGCTCCCGCGTCCGGCTCTCCGCCCTCCTCTCCCTCCTCCTGCTCCTTGCCGCCGCCGCCGCCGCCGCCTCCCCGGCCGGAGAGAGAGGAGGCGCTGGCGGGGTCCGTGGCGACCGTGGGCGCGGCTGGGAGGGTGATGGTGTGGATTCCTGGCGGGCAGAGCGCGCCGGAGGCGTCCTGGCCGCCAAATATGAAGGCCTTGTTGCGGATGACGGTGAGGGTGTGCTGGGAGCGGGCGAGTGCCGGGTGGCTGATGGGGTATTGGCCGTGGTTATTAATTAGCTCTCGAGTTTGAGAGGATTGGGGGAAGTAGGGGAGCGTACGGCGAGCCTTTGGGGGCTGGATTTGGCAGGTGAGTGAGGCAGATCTTGAGGGGGAGGGTGGGCGCTGCGATCGCAATCGCTGCCGCTGCTTCAACGCCTGTTGCGGCGACTTGTTCGGCAACGATTGCCGCTGCTGCTACTTTGGCCATTGTTTTTGGAGTCGATGCTTGGTTGATGCCTGATCCTGGGAGAGCTACAAAAGAAGTGGGAAAGTTGAATTGCGATTTCAAAGCCCAGAGTGTTAACGTAAATTGTAAAGGATCTGAGGGTCGTCGCTTAAACCTAAAGGTAGGTTGCTTGGTACGGAGTAGAAGGGCGTTGTAGCAGAGAGACGATGACGTAGTTGTGTAATTATCCCAACTGGGTTCTAGCTTCAACAACTGCCACTCTTCTGAGACTCTGAGAGCCATCATCAGACGATTGGCATTGTGCTTGGGATAACCCGAACCTTTGCGTAGCGTCCAGTTCCCGCCGTCGCCCCGCCTCCCAACCATACGGGTATTCTTACTCATCGCTTTCCCCCAGCCCGCGGGGCCCAGCGTAGCAACGATCACCTTGATTGCTAGCTGACGCGGTACACACTCTTGTGCGAAAGTCCGTCCCCTGTTTCCTGTTGAGTTCCTGCATCGCTTCTCCGGCGCTAAGCTTTACGGCACAGGCAACCACGATTCTCAGCCCCAGTCGCCCCAGCCGCCTTGGGTCAAACTGGGCAATCGCGGTCGACCAGCACACCAAGTCTGGGCTCGCCAAGCACAGCTTCGATCCTCTCTGTGTAATCGCTCGTCCCATCGTGACCTAGGAAGAAACAACAAATCTGGGCGAGCATCATGAAGATTCCCAAAACGGTATCTGCAACCCGGCGAGGGTGGAAATCTTATGTCGACTGCTCATCTCAGACCAGCCATTTAACATCGAGCGAAGACACTCCTCGATAGACCTCTTGATATCCTTCAACAGAATCGCTCAAATCAGGTGCTCCGCGAATCGTGATAGCTCCAAGATTTCCACAGGCTCGCCCTTGCCGGACTAGACACATCGGCCTGCAACCATGCCGCGCCCATGCGTCGTCGGCGACTCGTCGCCCTTTCTCAAGCGCGTCTTGATCCCGTTCTGGGTTATCCGCATCGTCATCATGGCGATCCAGATTGCCCTGTACGCCACCTTAATTGCCGGTCTCGGCGTCTTCAGCGACGATCTAGAGCGGCTTTATGACGAATATTTACAACACCAACCTCGGGTACGGCGCCGTTCTCGCCGTCGCATGTGTCATCACTGCCATCATCCTGCTCTGTCCGATCCTCGACATTGTTTGCATCGTCAAGCGCGCCAGACGCACCTTGTCCCCGCCGTTCTTCCTGGGCGTCAACATTACCCAGGGCCTCTTCTATATTGTCAACTTTGCTCTCACAATGGCCGGTCCCCGCAAGGGCGCGGTGGTCATCGTTATCAGCGTGTTCATCCTGTAAGCACTCAACCCACCGATGAGCCAGCCTGCCCTCCACGCTACCCCGTACAGCACAGCCCTGCTGACCTCCCCACCCATCTCAGCCTCTCCTTCCTGGGCCTACTCTTCTACGCCTCGGTCGTCTACCACCAGTACCGCACGGGTTCCCTGGCCGGCACCTACATACCGACCGTCAACCCGGAGATGCACAACCTCGTCGCCAGCAACACGAGCTACCCCCGGATCGCGGACCCTCCCGCCCCGCTGCAGTTCGCGTACGCGCAGAAGGAGTACCCCAAGTCGACGGCAACCTACTACGACCTGGAGTCCGTCGGCCGGGTCCGGCAGTTCGGGCCGCCGGGCTATGCTCCAGCAAACGCCGCGTGCGAGCCTTTCAGGCCGGCCGACAGCAAGACCGACGAGCCGGGCCAGCAGCTGGAAAATAGGGTGCACCCGCGTTCGGCTGTCTGAGAGCGTCGCAGTGGAGGTGGCGTTTCGTGTGGTCTTAATGGGGACCTGGTCATAAAAAAAAAACATGTTTGCATTTTGGGCGGCAGATTGTTGGGTCGTATTCCTTGCTCCTCTTTCGAGCCGCGGTTAGGAAAGGCGTCTGGCGCTCTGATTCTGGGGATTTTGACATAGACGGAGTATTGATCGAGTGCTTATTAAGGTCAAATAATTCATGTCCGTTGAGAGAGCGACATGTTGGATAACTACCTGTGGTATGCTCAAGTTGAAATCTGTTTGAAGCGGCATCTAATCTCATCTAGGCTTAGGCACAGGCACAAGCGTGACAGCAACATCAGTCAAGACCGACTCCCACCCTAATATTGTTCATCATCAAGTTCAGTTAATTGCCGGCTTCAGCAAGACAAGCTCGGTCAAACCAGAAGGCCACTGCCCCTGAAAGCAGCCTATCATACACCAAACCTCTACCTAAGCCAAGCTCCGATAACTGCCTATTGGGCGAAATTGGATCAGTTGAACAACTTCACTGGCCCATACCTCGACACGCAGGAAACATGCCATTGCCGATTGGGATGGTGCCCAACTCGCCGGAGCCCGACCCACGTGGGTTGGGTCGCGTGTATGGGCAGCCACATCGCCCTGCCAGCGACGCATCGCAGGGGCGGCCATTGGCATCAATTCTTGCCACGTAAATCCGCGAGGTGATAGGGCATCGCGACCGCCAGCAATCGCATCCAAAAAAAAAAAAAAAAAAACCGATTAGTGCCTAGGAACACGGTGCTGCTCCCTGCTATGCCTTGCTCATCAAGTCAGGGTCGAGTCAAGACTGACTTCACCCCTTCATCCTCTCAAGGTTTTCAGTTCTACTTCAAACCTTTATTTTCTACTTCAAACCTTTATTTTCTACTTCAAACCTTTATTTTTTTTGTTTTATTTCAACACCTTAGAAGAAAATAGGGCCCAGGCTCATGGCATCACCTTACCTCCCTTCGCTTACAAGAACCCGCTCTCACAGGTCCGTCTTTGTGGAGGAGTTCGGCTCGCGGGACGCATCGTCATACGTCGACGTGGACCTCCGCAACATGACGTCCTCACCGACACCGAGAGACATCCGGCGTCTTGCCTCAGACCATGACTTCGTCTATGGGGCGCATCCGGCACCCAGGAGGCTCGGGTGGTGGCCGTTTGTAGCAACCCACCTTTCTCTCCCTGCCGCCCTGATCGCCGGCATTATCTTTGTGGTCGTCGCCATCGCGTATACGAGCGAGCTCAGCCAGCAGATGCTCGAGTGTCCCCAATGGGCCAACCACTGTCGCACGGCCGACGACTGGACGGTCAAGAACCTGGGGACGGTTCAGGGGATCATTACCATGGTCTACATGATCGGCATGGCGTCTTTGGCGTATGCCGCGCTGGGGTTGTGCGAGGCGACGGTCTGGCCGCTGCTCAAGATACAATCCTTCACCATCAACGGGCTGAATGCGTACCTGTCGGTGACCCGGGGTTCCGTCATGTTGGCCCCGCGAGCGGTCATGTCCGTGAGGTCGACGGCGGCCGGGTTCGTCCTCGCCTGCGCCCTCGTCGTGACGCTGCTCCCGTTCGCTGCGCCGCCGCTCATCGGGCACGCATACTCGCCCACGTATCAAGCTGTGGAACTCGAGAGCAACTACACCTCCGGAGGCGGTATCAGCGAGCTGTACGCGCAAACCAACCCCGCAACCTCGGTCATGGTCCGGGTTCTCGCCGAGTACAACACCTGGGCGACGGAGCCGTCCTCGGAGCCCATGCCGGAGTACCGGGACTGGTACATCGACAGGGCAGCCTTGGACAAGAGAGGTGATTTTACCGCCACAGCCGTCCGGTTCCAGACCTCGATCTCGTGCCGCCCGCGCCAAGTCGAGCAGCTGAACAAGGACAATGTCTGGTGGAACGCGTTCCGGACCAACCTGACGCATGCCAGGAAGCCACCCCAAAACCAGACTGAGGATGTGGAACAGGAGGACGCCAGCACGGAGGTCTGGGTCAGCCCTCAGGCTCAGTTGACGCTGTGGGCCGACAGCTACGAGTTCGTGTCCGACCGGCGCACCCGGTCCACCTTGGTCTTCGCGGCGCTCAACGGGACGATCGAGGGCGGCAGCATAACCCCGATCATACTGGGGAATCTCACCACGGCGTTCTCGGTGGCCTGCGATGTCGAGATCGAAGCCGTCGACGACGTCCTCTCGGTCGGGAACCCTCCCATATCGTCGTCCTCGTCGTCCTCCGACACGGCCGCCGCCCGCCTCCCCGTGCTCTCCTCCACCGAAACCCTCGCCCTGAGCCCCGACGTGTCCCCGCAGACGCGGCTCAACGAGCTGCTCCTCTGGTTCGCCGTCGCCCCGCTCCTGACCGGCATCAGCGTCGACGGCACCCAGCCCATGTTCGCCAACTCGAGCGCAACCGGCCTGCCCCTGGCCCACACAACGTCCTCCGCCCTGCCTGGCAGCGCCGGAAGCAACCATTGGACGATCCCGGGCCTCGAGGCCTTTATCCGCCTCTCCATCGGCGCACTCGCCCAAGCCACCACCGCCACCGCCAACGGCGCCGCCTCCGGCGTGACGGTCCTGACGACGAGCAAGCAGACGCGCAAGCTGGAGCGGGCGCGGGCGCTGCTGCTGGTGATCCCGCCGGGCGCGGCGGTGCTGGCGGCGGCGGCGGCGGGGGTGTTCGGGGCGGCGCTGCACGCGCGGCTGCGGGTGCCGGTGATGCGGCTGGCGGGCAGCGACCTGGGGGAGGTGCTCAAGAGCTCGCAGACGGCCGGGCTGCGCGAGGTGGCGGGCACCGACGCGGCCAAGCCGTACCTTCCCCACGAGCTGGGCGCCGTCCGGGTGCGGTACGGGGTCGACCCGGCCGGGGTCGCCGGGTTCGTTGACGTTGGACACGGCTCCTCCTCTTCGTCGTCCTCGTCGTCGTCGGCGGCGGCGGCGGCAGGGGCGGTGACGGCGGGGGAAGAGCAGGAGAAGGAAGGGAAGAAGAAATGGGCAAGGATGGGGAAGGGGAAAGGGAAAGGGGAGGCAACGGGAGGAGGAGAGAGGGGAAAGTGATTGGTTTACACTTGGTATGAGATTCTCGACATTTTTGGCATTTTTATGGCCAATTACTGTATAAAATCCCTCGTTTTTTCCCCTGCTTCTCAACTTGTATCATGATGTTCAGCCCTGATGAATGCGTGTTGTGTCCGCGTGGCGCCTAGCGTTGGATGTTCGGGGCGTGCAAGTGAGGCCGAGGACAACAAAATCCAATTACCTTTAGCTATTCAGCCATCTCTGGCATCTGTAAATAGAACCGAATAGGGTGATAATGGACTGCTGCCCATCTCATTCAAAACCGGAATACCACCCGAATTTTCACCAATCAACTAATTACCCAAGACCCGAGAAGCAGATGGGAGAAGGAGGCTCGGAGCGGATCGAACCGGAACCTTGGTAGCATTTCGTCAGCGCTCGAAAATAATCAGATCATGAACCTTAGACTTCATCCTGACACTTTACGCGAGAGGTCATGAACCCGCGGCATCCCCATGCGTCGGCAGCCCCTCGCCAAGTTCGACCGCTGCCTCTTCGCTCCTCCCCATCCCGCCTCGCCCCCTTGTCGACTCCCACTCGACGAGCCGGTACGGCTCATCCTCCCGCTCGACCTCCCTGGGCGCGAAGTCAAATATCCTGTAATCGGCGTTGGCGAACCAGCGCCCCGCCACGGCGGTCCTGAGAAGCCCGGAATGGGACACCACCACGACGACGTCCGCGTCCCGCTCGTACAGGTCCGCGAGCGCGGACTGGGCCCGCCCTAAGACGGCTCCCCGGTCGTACCGGTAGGCCGCACCGGCGGGGGACGTCTTGTCCGGATAGGCGGGGTCTAGAGGAGAGAAGTCGATGTCCGGGAACTCGGCGGCCAGCTGGCCGGGTGGGGAACCCGTGTCGCAAGGCTTGCGGTAGGGTTCTAATTAGGTAGATAGTCATCAGCACATGCTCCAGCACCACTCCACTTCTCCCCCCCTTTTTCCTTCTTCCTTCTTTCTCCGTGATGATGAAACGGAAGAGAGCAAACAGGGACGGGACGCACCTTGCCAGCGGGCATCGGGCATGACGGGCACGCCCTCGTCGATCAGCCAGTCCAGGGAGACGAGGCAGGTCTGCAGGGCCCGCCGCATGGGGCTAGTCACGATGAGCTGCACCTTGCGATCGGCGGGGAGCGAGGACCTGAGGTGCTCGCGCAGATCGGCGGACTGGCGGCGGCCGAGGTCGGTAAGGGGCGGGTCCTGCAGGGAATGGTTTGCTCCTGGCAATGTGTAACATCAGTCTCCATAGACTGGCAGAGTAGGTCCGCAAGGAGAAGGGGAGGGAGGGGGGAAGGGGGTTGGTGGAGGTACGGTCAACGTTGTGGATTGCCTGAGCATGGCGGATGAGGACTAGCGTGGGCGGCATCGCGAGGAGTTGCCAGATGTGGTTGATATTCCAGCTTGGACTAGTGAGCAGGGAGGTTCCCTGATGAAGGCCTTCCGATGCGGCAGAGAGTACCATATATATATCACCTCAGGGAGGCTCCACCATCTTAAGCTAGCTGATGCTTGGGTTCCACGTGGGCCTCGTGAGCCAAGCGACAAAGGCTTAAAGGCTTATCCATATGCCGTGTGCGCGCGACTACGCCAGTACAGCAGGAGCGAAATTCAACAAGGGCTAGTGGTTAATTGTGCTTTTTTCTTTGAGGCTGCTTCTAGGAGGAGCACTCAACGACCCTCATAGAATAATTAGCGTGCTGACCCCCTGAAGGAAGCCCTCATTGCGCTCATTGTAGGGAGTAAGGAGGCCTACATATTGATGACGTCCACAGATGGAAGGTTGTCTAGAGAGAGACCGTTTTAGCCTTTGTTGATGACCAGGATTGGCTTGAGCCCGACCACGCGTGTCATCATCAAGAACTTCATTATAAGGTATTCACTGGATGGACAATCTCGCCCGACCAGATTCTTCCGGCATGTGACTGCCTTACCCGAATGGCCACCCAGGCAGCAGGGTCCTCAGCTCCTTAAACTCTACTTGAGGTCGTCGTGCATAGACATATCTGTTCTTCATCCTCTCTAGGCGAGTGGAAATAAGCAGGCACCATGTCGGCATCTTGATGATGAAGCTGCTCTCCGATTTGGTCAGCGATCTGCCTGCCTTTTTTGAGGAAGGAGTGACAGATTATTACTGCACTTCTCTGGCCCCGGGCATAGACGGCTTCAGAATCAGTCATTTCTTTCCCGAGCCTGTCGAGTCATGGGACCCGATCGGGGATTTTGGGGCTTCACGACCTGCCCTTTAAGGACCTACCATTCTCAGACCAGCGGATGCATCAGAATTCAACGGATGGCGAGAAAGAACTGCGATACGAGTCAACTAATCACGGTCACGATATCGTGAAACGGCACAAGGGATTATATGATAGCCATATTACCACCTTGTTGTCTTTCCCCGCGCCACGCAGCTGGTCGAACGCATGTGCGTCATCCAGCAGTCCTCCTACGGCACAGTCGCGGGAAAGGGGGGAGGAGCGTGGGGTCACAAGCGCGGAACGCGACACAAGCATTTTAAACCGGAACATGAAGTGGATGAAGTGGTCGAAGAAGAGAGTGTGTGCCTACAGAGGGATTGAACATGTTGAGCCTGGTGCCCAAGTGCGAAGGAGCACCGGGAAGTGAAACGGGCCAAACCACTGTGCTCTTGAGCCTTGCCCTTCGATCTCTGACATTTTGGACATGCAAATAGAATAATCCGCACTGCCAGCAGACTGCAGGTTTCAATTCAGTTGTGGTTAAGACGATGAAACACACGTAACCCACCTGAAAACTTGTTGTTCCCGTGAGGCAGGCATTCGACAGTGAATGGGTAGCAAGCGCGGTGTTGTTCCACCCCATGAGCCAAAAACAAGACGAGATGGCTTGACTGTAATGCCTTCTTCAATGAGAGGCTAATCGCAAGTGGCACTCCGCGCATGCGTCGCCTCTCGCGTGGGAACGTCGAGTGACCTACCAAAGATCATGATTCCAGCTCGGGTTCATTGCGGAAAGGTCTGATTACGACGTAACGCCAAGAGTCGCTATCACCAAGACGGTTTTATTTTATTCATTGTTGACCGACGCCAAACCGGCAGGTGCGGGGCATCACGGAGCCTTAAAAGGTTTCTGGTACCCCGAACAAACCGGCTGACTGCCGGGCACACCCCCGATCAACTCGGCGGTAATAAGACGGGAGCCGCCGAGGTCGACAAAAGCTCCGATACGCCAGAGCTTGGAAAGCCCGACCCGCCTGGAAAAATGGCGCCAACCCTGCATCTAAAAATGTTTTTTTTTCTCTTCGAGGTATTTTCCTTCCACAGGCATGACGAACGTTTACCAGAGCAGCCCAGAAGCACTTGCGGAAAAGGGGTTACACGAGCTGCGAAGACGCAGCCCATGAAGTTCGCGCTTCCGGATTCAACCACCTTCCCCCCCTTCTCTTTCTCCTTCTCTTCTCCCCTTCTTATCGGACTGACCTTCTGGCGCAAATCGGACAGTCGCGTCCGGTTCGTCCGTGAGACATTCCACGTCGGTCTGCGGCAGGAGTTGGGCGCAGCAGAATGCCAAGAACTTTGATCAACAAACGTAACGGCTTGGCTGACTCGAAAAGTCGGAATGTAACGAATGCCCAATGCCGGATGCGGCCACGGCGCGGCAGGTGGAAGCTTGGCGATAAATCAGCGCAGGGACTGCCGAAGTGGCTGGCTGTCGAGGCAACGGGAGTGCGACACCAAAGCCTGGCCACACAGCCTGCAATGCCTTTGGCATTCGAGTTCCCCTTCCGTTGCTGACTAATTAATCGACACGTCCGACCCTCGAGACTTGAATCGCAGTTCCTCTGTCGCCGCTCGCGCCAAGAGCCCTGTGTCCAGGCATTATGAGACGTCCAGAGTCTGGGCTCTTGGCTGTCGCGCTGGCAAGAGCGTTACCGACCTCGCCAAGCCCCCGTGACACGGCTGAGCCGTCAATCTGAGAGGAGATCCGACACCATCGGGCGCCGTGTTTGGCAGCACAGCCAAGGAGCCATGGCCGCTCACGTTCGTACGTTATTGCGTGGACATGCACCGACGGGAGCTCTTGTGCAGAGCCGAGACGAGATTGCGGCGCCCAAAAAACATGAGCCAAGTTGCAGGATTGCGCAAGACGATCGCAGCACTGCCTTCTGATCAGCAAGATGCCTTCTCTTGGCGCAGCTGACAATGACGCTGGCCGGTGTTAAGTTAGCGAGGGCAATTTGTAACTTAGCTGCTTGGCCGAGGCACGTACGACGCCACAAAGCTGCCGATGGGTTGTTTTGCGGTACCGATTAGTGACCGTCCATGTATTCCGTACACTTCAGAATATCGTGCGGGCACGTCGGGGAGTTCCCTGGGTTGTGGCGCACATCACTCCAATCCTTGGTGTCCTTAGCGCATACACATCCGGGAAAGAGAGATCGATGCCGAGATGATCTACGTCGAGGATGGGCGGCTTGGCAAGGCGCCAAGCGTAGCCAAGCCTCGATGATATCGCGGCGATGGGAAACGATGTGGCTTTGGTAATCTGCAGAGGAAGGGAAAACTGACGACGTTTCCGCCTTGAGTTTCGAAGAGCGCTTTGTTGTGCGGGTAATGCCACGGCTTCAGAGAGGACGAGTGCGAGCGAATAGCCGGAACCGCAAGGGTATCCAGCCACCCCGACACGTGCATTTGCTGACGCGCAACGACGGGAAGAATGTAAGGCACTCCATACCTTAGGTACCTCTTCAGGGCACCGAAGGTACCTGACTTGCTTCCAGAAACCTGAGGTATATAGTACTGTACATACATTCCCAGAGAAGCAGGTACCCTAGTGTTGCCTAGGATGCTGGGCGACTTTCGGGCATGCAGGTCTTGCCGCAAACATTACGGACTACGGAGTATTCCGTTGCTCAACCTGAACTGCAGAATTTTAAGACTCGCACCACCACACATAACGTTAACCTCCGCGGGAAAGGGTACGGCTAAGCACTCCGTAGTTGTACATACGAGAAAAATGGCCCAAGCCAAGCGCCAAGTCTGCATCGGCGACTTCACAGATTTGGCGTTTCATCTGATCTACATTGGAGCCACTTTCGCTGTCGGCCGGTAAATGCCCGCCAAGCATCCCCAAGAAACACTGGGCGGAGCCAAGGAGATCTCGTGGTGCGGCCCCGTTTAGCACACGCCAGGGAGATATGAAAATAAATATCCCACGTCTATCCCTAAGAGCCATTGCCAAACAGGTGAATTACCAAACTCCGTCTTCTGCTACCTCGTCGGCGATTAGGTTCCCAGTTGAACACTTGTGCTGGCAGGCAGATTGCAACAGACGCCCCTTCGATTCGACCGTCCACTGCGCCATTTTCACTTGGGCCCGGCGGGTGTTGTAGCATCGTCACCCGAAAGGCCGCCCTCATCCTTTTTCTGTTTACCCCGCATACAAATCCACACCGTCCCGGCTGAGCTCGCTGACTTCAGCTGCCCGGATCTCTCAAACCCCTTTTCCCGTTTCCCGACTGTTTCCATCTTGACGCGAAGAACTCATCATCATCATCATCATCATCATCACCGCCACCACCACCACCATCACCATGGGATCCGCACTCTCAAGGTGTACTTCAAGGAGTCCCGGACACTCTCCATCAGGACTCTCGGTTCCAGACATTGGGCAAAAGACCCTTGACCGACAGCCAAACTGGCTCGTCCCCCCGGCAAGATGGCGTACGAAACCTGTCAACCAGCAACCGGTCCGCTATCGCACACCCACGCCGTACCCCAAAAACCATAGGAAACCAATGGTGGACTCCACCGAGAACGTCGATGGCTCCTCCATCCCGGAGAAGGCTTCCACCTTCGAAGCGCCGGCGGTGAGCCATCTGGACATGCGCAGCAGTCACCGCAGACAAAGCCTCGCCGAATCACGAAACCCAAACTTCCAGAAGCCGCAGCCCGCTCTCAGGATAACCTGGGAGGTGTCTCCACGTCTGAACCGTTTTGAGCGTGTCGTCTAGAGCCGAAGAGCCGGCTGGTTTGCTAAGAACAACGATTCAACGAACCGAGTTGAACGCTTCATATCAAGGCATCCGCACAGCACACACACACACACACACACACACACACACACACACATTCCGTCAATGAACTCTCTCGAATCACACACGCTTGAGCTGATCTCATCCACCTCCTAACTGGGCCAAGAGACCCATGCATAAAATGGGGCCGGAACGAGTTCAACTACTAAGAGGCCGGGATCAAGGAAACCGCAACAAAGCGCTGCCCCCGCCATCACGCCCTTCCACTACCGCGACGGAACAGGCCCAAAGAGAGCAGCCAACTCACCACCTGCCTCCTCCAGCCTGGTTTGTGAGCGCCACGGTCACGGACTGCACAAGCCGCCAAGCGCGGCAGCGGCACCGAATCGATCCCCGGGGGGAGGGGGGAGGGGGGGGCGATCACCCGCTTCCCCAGAGCCAAGAAGCTCCCCGCGTCGCCTTGCCCACCGGGGGGGAGGGGGGGCGGGGATTTGAGGCAGATCCGGTTGCGGGACGGAACACCGCAAAGCGAAAAGACGGCCTTCGGAGTTTGCAGCCGCAATTCCGCGTAATATTTCCGTTCATACATCCCACGGCAGGGGCGCGGACTTGGATGCGCGCGTCCTCGCGTTACGGGCTTCTCTCCCACTCACCCGGGCGCTTGGCGCTTGGCATTTGCGCGGGACGCAGTCATTTTCCGCGTCCGTGGCTCGCTCCAGTTCCAGTTCGCGGCCACGGCCGGCGCGGGGAGATGCTTGGCTGCAGGCGGGAGGGAAACAGCCTCGAAATGAAGAGTGATAATAGGGGGTTTCTGGCTCCGAGCGCTGGATTGGGTGTTGTGCATGATGTCTGCTGTATGACTACGTGGCGTAATCATGATTTCTTCCCCCATTCTCTCCACATGGAAACTGGAGGAAGCCGGCCGTAGACGGATGGACAGGTTGCACAGTTTCGAATCTGGTTTGTGGAAGGCAAGACTAGATCTATCGCACTGTACTGATGGGTGTTCATCGGAGCATCATGGATCTGGGTGCGTAGAAGTACAAGTACCTAGGTAGCTAAATAGGCATCATCAAGGTGGCTTCATAGGCTTTTACTTGGATAGTTGCTAATAATCAGCCTTGTACATACCACTCTCTACCTGAGCTCCCTTGGCAGTGACACTCGTTGGGAAGATTTGTCAGCAGACTGCCTAGAACAAGGTTTCGCGGGCATGAGTTTCTGACAGTGAGTGATTCTGCTACGGGGCCTAGGAGAGTCCCTGGAGTCGAGTTATACGGTCCGATATTAAGATTGAGCCTCCCGAACCCAATCAGACAGCTCGATGCCGGTTGTAGCGTTAATTAATAGCCCTCTGAGCCGAGCCCCGTGCAGCTCGAGAAGCGCTAATCCCGGGCCACCCTTGGATTTCGAGGCCACTCTACATGGCTCAATTAATTACGGTGGCAGGCTGCAAACTCGGGGAAATGCTGTGCTGCTGTACTTGGCGCTGTCGCATGGCGGCAGGGTACTGAACTGTCGTCTGTGGTTCCCACAACACACAAATGGAAGTCAGGTGTGATAGTAGCTGGTGGTCTCAACAAGTCTTCCCCAAGAAAAACCAAAAACCCCAGGCACCCTTTAGTATGTGCCAATGAGAAGACGAATCGGCGTACTCTGCAGTACTCAAGGCCGCTCAAGCCACTTCCAGTAATTAATTTTGTTATCAGGATGGGCAGTGCGACTAGTACTAGTATGCAGTGATTTTGCTGCTTTGATTTTGTTCTCCCTCGATTGTGATAATCATACCCGGTACTTATGTATGCTTGCTCGTACTCAACAGTCGGCTTAGCAGCTTGGGGTGCCTAAGGTAGGTATCTACCTTCCCTACCGGAGGTACTGGGTTGTTAATTAGTGCCTGACACGGCACAGATTTGATTCAGGTAATTAGGTAGGCACACAACTTGAAGCGCTTGATTTCATCAACACATTGCATTGAAAGCTCACGCCCCGCCACTCGCCTGCTCCACCGCCGTCACACTTTCAACCCGGCCAGCAACCATGTAATTACGACACAAGCCAGCCAGGCCTCCTACATCGCTCCAGAACCTTGGCCTTCAAGAGTGCCTCGGCACGGTCCCTGTCCCAGAACACCAGAATCTGGCGCTGTCATACATGAACTTCTCTCCATTTTGCCCTTCCTGATGGTTGAGAAAGTCTCCGACAAACTGGATGTATTCTGCTCACGCCATCAGTCGGGTCTACGCGCATGTAGAAGAAGACCAAAACTGTTGCGGAACGGTCAACACGCACCTCTGATCTGGTCGATAGTCTTAGCCTTGTCTGATTCCGGGTCCTTTATTACAGCATTGTGGATGCCAAAGATTGACGACATGGACCTTCGCACCCTTATGTCGTCGTTATGCCTGTCAATGGCTTTCATAGCTATATCGATACTCGAAATGCCTTCGCTGAGCCACTGCTCCAACACGGGCGCCCGGTCATCGCAACCGCCTTCTTGGCGGGACCCGGGAGTAGAACGGCTCATGCAAGGCACAAGTCAGAGATGGGACCTTCCTATCCAGAGGACAGCGTGTGACTCGACATGGTGATGAGCTTACTTGCATGGCCATTCTCTCGAACTCCAGGGGAATGTGAGCTTTGCCGATGTCTGGAGGAGCGGAAAGAAATGGAAGGGGCGGCTGTGGCCTCTGGGGCATGGGATTGTTGGCACAGACTTCCATCACATGTGCACATGGTTGTGAATATACCAGCCCGCCCGCAGGCTGACAGGGGTTGTTTCTCCGGCGTCGGTTTCCCCTGAAGGGATGGCCGAGCTTCCCATCGCAATGCTTGTTGGGCAGTAATATTGAATGTCATAGTAATGCCGGTAACCTGGTAAAGTGATCTGATTCCTACTATTTTTTATTTCTCTCCTTGTTGTTGTTACCGCTTAGCGTCCAGGGGGAGGTCGCTAATCCGACTCCCCATATGCACTTGGCTTCGGCATGTATTCATGTTAGGGACGTGCTGAGCTGCCCATATGTTCATAATTAGTCTTCTCGAAACAATTGAACTGAGCCTGTACATGCCCGTGCTTGTTAGACGACCCGGAAAGGAAATACGAAGGTTTCATCACCAACTCGTTACGAGAAGAGCCAGAGGCTGAACGGCATACAAGAGATGATTCAATTGTCTAATAATCTCCGGGGCCGGGGTTCCCCCGCAAGAGCCCGTACGTGTGCTAAGTTTTCAGTCTAGTCGCCAATGTAACTAGGTACCAGGTAATAACTACAGGCCCAAGTCATACACTCCCGAAGCCACAGTCTTGACGAGAATGCCAGAGGTGGTATAGCCGGCAGGGCAGGTCGAGCCCTTGTAGGTCGGGTGGGAGGCATTGACGGCCACGCCGAGCGAGCCGCCGTCGGTGCCGCAGCTGATCAGGGCCGCCGCCTGCTGGGCCGCGCTGGCGTTGGGGCCGCCGTCGATGGTGGTGGCAATGTCGGCGAAGAGCACGCTCGAGTTGACCGTGTTATCGATGTGCTTGGCAAAGGCCTGCGCGGTGTCGTGGGAGTAGAGAAGCCACTCGCCGCAGTCGGGCGCGTCGGCGGCGGCCATGTTGAACAGCCGGCCGGCCCTGGTCTGCGCGCCATACGAGCAGAGGTAGGACGCGATGAACTTTCTATTATACTCTGCTTTTATACCTAGAGTAACAAATTGTTACCTTCCTCCTTCATAATACTATCTAAATAATCCTAGAGGAGTATATTTATACTTTCCTAATCTACCCTAGAGAAGTATAACTATTATTATACCATTATAGTAAGCTAGAGCTAAGGACTACGTTAAGAGTAGGAAGAATAATAAGAAAGAGAGGAAGGGGATTCTAGGGTTAGGGGAAGAAAGGAAGAAGGAGGCTCGGACGGTATACACAGTAAGTAAGCTAGCACTAAGCCTCGAGGGTCAGATACGCAATTAATTAACATCTTCGATGACTAGCCCCGAACGACCCGCGCCAATATTCTGCCTTATCTATACCGACAGGGGCCGGGATCCTGGCGCCAAAAATACATCTCTATCGCGAATATACGGGACGTGTTCTAGAGGGCTCGATAGGTGTAAACGAAGTAGAATAGGCGATGCCTTCCGGCCTCCGTCGCCGGCGCCGTTTGCAGTCGTTACGGAAGCGGCCCCGGTCCGGGAACGCAAACGGGATCGCGTCCGGCAAAACATCGGCCGAGCGGTGAGCCGGGTATGCTGAGTCAGTACTATGTAAAGTTCCTCAGCCAACCAAGCACCGACAAAGGATCTCCCACAAACATGGTCGGCTCAGCACTCCCAAGCCGGCGACCTCGGAGTGGAGACAAGCCCGCGGCGATTAATGCCCGGCGTCAGCGCGTTCTCGGGTGGATATACACTCTACTCACGGCCCATCTAGTAAAAGCTGTTTCGCCGAAACGTCAGAGTCCGTGCGATCCAGGACTCGATCGTCCTGGGGCCGACATCCCTCCTGACAGCAGTCGACCGCCCATCCCCTTCAGGCGAGTCACTCTCTTCGTCTGATTCGTACAGATTATCAATCCACTCGTGCTCACGAATGTTTCTCTCCGCGATGGGAAAGCCATCCGTTCCGCGTAACCACAGGAAGATGCTCCGGGTTACACCTTCAGAACTGTCCTTCTCGCGGTCCATGTAGGTGTAGTCGACCTCAATCTCCTGACCTTCGTCTGCTGGGTGCAATATGTTCTCCTCCGGTACGCTGGGGATCTCGTAAGGAGGAAGCATACCGTCGCGACAGTCCCATGTCCAACCAGCATAGGACAGCTGGTGACGACTGCCGCAGCACGCATGCTCCTGCACTTCCAGGTTACAGTCTGCAAGAGCCGTCATACCAAACGGTTGGAATGGTACGATCGGAGGGTTCGTGTGGTCCAGGGACTGAGACAGGAACATCAGCCGGCATTCGTCCGCACGGGTTATCGCTCCATCCGCTAACGCAATATCCGTAAGATCCGAAACGGGTTCCTGGATGAACGACATAAGCGTATCGGTCCATCCGGCGAGAGTCAGATCGACAGGGTAGAGGACAGCCCGCATTCCCTGGAGGATGAAGTTGTGGATTCCGAGAAGCGTGGCGCCGAGCCAGAGGAAGCCGAGCTTGGGGTTTCGTGCCATGAGAGTGAATGTGAGGACCTGTAGGTTGGCTTTCACCGGCTCCGAATCGAGTACAGCAAAGGCTCCTTGGATCCAGGCGCCACAGACGTTGCAAGGTATACCCGGCTCAAATATAACACTGCTCAGGAGCGACTGGGTGAAGTTGTTACAGCTCAGCGTGAGCAACCTGTCCAGCTGGTGCACATCATCGCCCCAAGGAGGCGCTGTTGGAACCCAACTTGAAGGCTGCTTTCTGCCGCTATAATTAGTTGTGAGCTGGGGGGCGGGGAGGCTGATTGTGCTCTTGAAACGGCTGGCTGAGGGCAACATCAACGCTGCAGCGAAGGCAGCCCGGCTCAGGTCCTCGGCGCCGTGATGAGCCGAGTACGTCGAGATGTAGTACGCCGCATCCCGGAATGACGGCGGGCTAATGTTGCGCGGCGTTTCGGTGGTACTTGTTCGCGAGAGCAAAAATGACCTGCCGGTCTGAACGAGGTTTGTTGACCATGGCGCTGGGCGGAGACGATCCTCGTGGCGTATGCCACTCGTCCATCCTTGATGCGGGGCGAGGATAGCGGCCCACCACCTCGCAGCCCTGTCCGAGGCTGGCCCGATGTCGACTGGGATGCCTCTGGCGCACAGGTCTGCGCTCGCTGTCCCAGAGTTCTTCCAGATGGCACAACTATCGGTGTACTCAGGACCGGTGGCTCCTGGTACAATTTCGGCCCATCGCGCGGACAAGACGTAGGCCCACGCGAGTGTTAGGACTCCGAGATGACTCTCTTGTGCGGCAAACCATGTCGGAAACCGTTCTGGTGATGGCTCAACAGAAACGGGAATCGGGCGGTGAGCTGTGACAGGAAGTGAGTAAGGTCGCTGAAAGGGCCGAAGATCGCAGGTACCGTCGCCGTTCGATGGTCGCCATGTCGAGGTTCCCTTCGCGTAGTAGTTGTAACCCGGCTCCAATTTCACGCTGCTGTGAAGATAAGGATGACGGGAGCAAGCGTGCTCAAAGTCCACAAGGTTGGTGGGAAATTCGATAGAACTAGCTGCCTTCCGATGCAGTCTCTGCCATGCTCTGTATCCCTTGGCATAGTAGTCCCTGAATGTTGATGCACTGGGTTGAACCGCGTTATCCATCGGATTGTTCCAAAGTCCAGGTTAGGTTTTGCGTTTGGTGTTTTCCTGTCGGGTTCGAGCGTCGAGAGCACGAATGCAGACGGGAATTCGTGGATGTGGTTCGGCAACTTCAATTATCGGCAGCTAGGCTGGCTCTCTACCACGTTGTGGCGGCCACCTTCCACCTTGCTGCTGGCCGATGTTGTGTGTTTGCCTCGGCCAACCACGCGACAATGCGCAGGAAGCGAAACCAGGACGCCGGATACACTAATTACCGGCCAGCCAGCAGACTAACTATTGACTTGGCTCTGCACGTTTCCGCATGCTTGCTAGGGTTGCGCTGGTCCCGGAATGCATTCGCGAAAGCCCATTTCGACAGAACATGGACAGAGCATAACTATTTGGTGTGGTCCTTGCGTTCACAGCATCGGAGTAGACAACCCCTGTCGGCGTTGATGGTGTGTGCAAAGTGCTGCCCACTCCCACCACACGTATGTACTAGTAGTAGGACTCTGTGGTGTTAAATTAGACGGTGTGGAGTACGTCCGTAGGTTGCGATGGTGCCCACAACCCGGCGGGGCCCCGGCGGGGATCTTTTGAGATGGTTGGCCGAGCAGCAGAGCGGGACAGATAGAACGGGCACCAGTTGGACTGCGGAGTGGTGGGCCTACCAGGTAACTATGTTCTGCTTGAAAGGAAAGAAGGGGTTGACATGGTTCGTAGCTTCCGCCCGAGGCGGAAGCTAAACTGCTAAACTGACTGACGCGCAGCACCCACTTCATGTTTTTTGCGAAGTCGCTCAGAAGATTCCGAGATTGCATCTCACCACATACAGTGGCATTTGCTTGACATAAGATCCTGACATGAAGCTGTAAAACATGCCTAAGGCTGGGGAAGCTTGCCGAAGCCAGTAACCGAAGTATTCGTTTGGGGCTGGTGGCGTCAAGGTATCGGGCTATTCGCTAGCTCGTGCGCAGCCGTATGCACCTAATGCTGTTGGTACCTCCATTACCTCACTTGCTTACGCTGATCCTTGACGGCAGGCCGCGATTTTCAGTTCAGGAATATGAAGGCCCTACCGAATCAAGACAACCTAACTTCGGCTGCACAAGCGAGAGTTTGAGTAACCGAGAAACAAACCGAGGGAAAAAGAACTAAACACCCAACTGTTAAAATCCTTCGCTTAACGGGAGCAGGCACAGGGCGCTAACGACGTACTGTATACCCTGCATGCTGCAGCGAAGAAATCTGCCTTCTAGAACCACGGTACAAAGGTGCGTACTCGACACACAGCCATCCAAGTACGCCGGGAAAGCGAAGCGCGGCAAGAATGGCCGTCTGGAAAAACTGGAAAACTCTGTATTCCCGGTTTCCGGGACAGTTCAGGCTTCTGTGCAACACAGTCCAGATTCGAAGCACTTTCTGGAAATCAACCGCTGACTGCATCCCGCGGTCATACCAACGTTGCCTCTTACGAGCGGCCCGAAAGTGACCAGTTGTTTTGAGTACCAACCAACCATGCTGGTGTGGCATCGCCTTGTGTGTCAACCCGCGATTCCCCAATAGTGCCGAGGACCGCTGTGTATGTACTGTAGAGTATGTATGTACATGTATGTACATACATACAATGGAAACAATACAGCGGACGCAGCAACCGGGATAGGCGGCCACGCTCGGCCGCATCGCCCCACCGAGAGACAGGCATCAGTTCACTCCTACGGAGCACCACGCACTGATCCAATCCACAACCCCGGTAGCCAACCCTGGTGCAAGCACTTGCAAGGCAAGGGGAAAGGGAAGACTGGGAAACCCTTTCATTAGGAGGAACCCTTGCCTGCATGATGTGGGTCCAGCGACTTGCACAACTTGCAGCAATATCTCCGGCCAACCGCGGCCAGGGAGCGAAGTTCTCTCATCGTGGCGGAGGGCTGCGAAAGCCCCCTCGGCTGCCATGTGGCATCGGGCAAGAGCACCTCGACATTACTCCCAAACTCAAACATAAGACGGCCGTCCCGTCTCGAGGTCAGGCGGTGCTACTCGACGCAACTATCTCGCAGGCTCCAGTCCAAAGCAGTTCCAACGAGTCAACATGAAGCTCTCGGCGTCTCTGGCCTTGGCTGCGGCCATGGGGGCCTCGGCCACCTTCAACATTCCCGCCTTTGAGCAGTCCGCTATCGACTCCGGCCTGGCTCTTGCTGGTCTGAACGGCATCGCCCTGCTGCAGTCAGCCACCAGGTACGGCGGGTCGTGCAATCTTGGGAACGTCAAGATCCGCCGAGAATGGTATGTCGATCACCCGTCGACCCTGATCTCCTGCATTCCGCAACAGCTCCGTGTTGACCCGGGGATTAGGAGGACGCTGTCCAAAGCCCAGCGGAAGAGTTACATCAAGGCGGTGCAGTGCGTCCAAGCTAAGCCCAGCAGACTGGCCGAGGGTATTGCCGCTGGGTCCAAGACGCTCTTCGATGACTTTGTTTACGTACACATGAATGCGACCCTCTTCATCCACTACACCGTGAGCATCCGCCGATAGTTCGAGGAGTCCTATTGCTACCGAGACCCCCGGCTTACCCTTCCTACAGGGCAACTTCCTCATCTGGCACCGCAACTTCATCCACGTGTACGAGAAGGAGCTTAACGCCTGTGGCTACAAAGGTATTACGTGTTCTTGAAGGTCGCTATGTCCGATGCCACGTAGCTGATCAAGGAATGCAGATGCCCTCCCCTATTGGGAATGGGGCTTCGATGTCGAGGCGCCACACCTTTCACCTGTCTTTGACGGGTCTGATACATCGATGAGTGGCGATGGCGAGTTCGTCCCTGGCCCCCCACTTGAGCTCCTGGTTCCCGGCAACGCCGAGCCCGTGGTACTGGCGAAGGGTACTGGTGGCGGCTGTGTCAAGACGGGCCCGTTTGCCAACATGACGGTCCGGTTGGGCCCAATCACGCAGCCGGACCCGACCGCGGACAACCCGCGCTGCCTGAAGCGCGACCTGAACGCCGATGCCGGCAAGCGCTTCTCTAGCTTCCGCAACACAACGAACCTCATTATCAACTCGCCCACGATCGAGTATTTCCGGACCACCATGGAGGGCCACCCCAACTATGTGCCCAACTCGCTGGGGGTGCACGGCGGCGGCCACTTCATGATCAGCGGCGACCCGGGCGCGGATGCCTTCATCTCGCCCGGCGACCCCGCGTTCTACCTTCATCATGCCCAAATCGATCGCGTCTACTGGATCTGGCAGATGCTGGATTTTGAGAACCGCCAGGGCGTCTTCGGCACCAACACTATGCTCAACTACCCTCCCAGCGAGAACACCACCGTCGAGGACACCGTCGATGTGGGCCACCTCGGCGGCCCAATCAAGATCAAGAACCTCATGAGCACTACCGGGCAAAATGGCTCTCCTCTTTGCTACATTTATCTTTAGACATAGAGAACAGTTAAAAGGAGTCAAGGGAAGAATGGGTCTTCACGGTCGGAGTTCCGGGCGGCTGTCTTCAAATTGGTTTCTTCAGAGCGATATCTCGGATCCAGTGCTTCAGGGCGAACCACTAGTGAAGCAACCTCGAGCGAGAACACTTGGTGCCTTTTTTTGGTCCATCCTTGCCGGCCCCATGCTGCTATTAATTGCGGCGTGCTCTGCCCTCTTCCCTCTCACCTTAGTAATGATTCTCGGCAAATAGTTCCTCGCTTTCCTTTTTTTCTTTCCTTTTATTTTTATATTTTTTTCTTTCACATTCCGACCACCTTCTGAAGAGGAAGCTTTGGAGTTCTGAGCATCATATTTTGTGCATACGCTAGCCAACCCTAACCCTTGGTTCCACGGAATAACTAATGACATTTTTGTTATTACCATTCGCACGTTGGCTACTGAACGCACTCGGAAATTCAGATGGGGGCCACCGGCAACTTGACCCGGCTCTCCGAAGCACTGTCTTCCGAGGCCACATCGACGGACAGCAAATCCGCTAAACAATATCCCGTAGCGTAACCAACACATTCCTTTCGTCCAGTCGATCGCGGGCGGATAAACTACCCTGCCTCCACTGCACTACACTAGTTAAAACACACTACGGAGTATGGATGACATTAATCCGTAGCTCCCGACGACGGACTGCAGCAAAGCAAGACCGCGGCCGCGCAGGACCACTGCGCTAGGGACAATCCCTTAATATCCCCAATCCCGGGTCCCGTTCCATCCAGATCGGCCCGTCATCCAATCGATCCCACATTGGCCTGCCTGCCTGCCGTGTTCCCAAGGCCAGAATCGCGGCGACAAAACCAAACTCGAAACTGCGAAACAATCGATCGCTCGGATCTGGTTGGCTGCCGAGCTCCTCAGAGCCGCCCAAGGTTGGTGGGGCAGCCAAGCCTTCCGCGGGTGAGGAGGTCGGACTTCCGATTGGAGGGCGCGGCGCCTGCTGAATCTCCGCCAACGATAGGGTTCCTGGCCTAGGCAGAAAATAGGAAAGCAACAACCACCGACGTCGTGCAATCGTCTGGCTGAGAGATCATGTCGTGCGTCCAGCCAGCGTACCCGTGGCGCTTAATGCCCGGCGCGCTTGTCTGAGGCCGCGATGATTCAGATGCCCGCACCAAGTAAACATGCGATTTTGACATGGGAGTCGAGCCATGTCTGGCAAGGATCTAGACCATCACCGGTCAACAACGGTGAGAGGCATAAAGATCGAGAGACTTCCCCGGCGAGAGCTGGACTCGAGATGTTTCCTCCTCAGCACAACTCTCGATCAAACATCTCCTTTCCTAGTTTCCTAGGTCCTTTTTCCCCTTTTTTTCCCTATTTTTTCCTTTGTCTCCTTGTCTCTCTATTTCCTATTTCCTAGCTAATCTCTATCTCCGGGTCTGGGTTGACTTCACCGGTATTATCAGTACAACATCAAGTTTCCATCGTTGCCACGACGTACTCTCGGTTTCCTTGCCATCTCAACTTCTCTATTTCCTAGAACTTGTCAACAACAAGCCAAAGCGGCGCTTTCTTGGATTGGTCTTCGAGGCAGTTGAGCTGTCCCGAAACTCCCATCTCGAAATCACCAAGTTCGCCAGGACGAATCATCCGACACTTCTTTGTTAGTTACTACTAGGTACCTAGTAAAGGTACTTAGGTTCTGTCGATTGCCCAACATTCCCGCCGATATTGCCTTCGCGCCACCACCAGCCGTTCCAATCCCCAAGCCACGCTTTCCCTTGCGCACCGTCAGCAAGGAACGACCTGCGCTCGAACTTATCACGGACCCCGACTTGCCGATAGGCTCCCTGAAAATGCGGTTTAAGGCACCGCAGTTAGGCGCTATGGGCGTCACCTTTACCATCATGAGGGCGTGCCAATTCGCTTCCCTGATTACTGTCACTGGGCTCTGTGCGAACTTCATCAACGGGATTGCCACTACCGAGCACAAGCCTCCGGCCGAGCTCATCGGAACTCTGACAGTGGTACGTGGGGGCTAGTTACCCGGAGAGGGTTCCTTTCCAAAGAGACAATGACAGATTCGAGCCTCTGACCGGTTCGCAGGAAGTCACTGCGGTGATCTACGTTACCATCACCTACATCCTCTATTACGACAGCATGCTGCCGCTGCTGGTCGCCGGCATTCTCGACAGCCTCCTGCTCGTCGCCTCCATCGTGATAGCCGCTCTGGTTGGGAAGCCGCTTGCAGCGCTCGACTGCTCTGCCCTTCCTTCCCCCGTCCCTGTCATTGCCACCTTCTTCTCGTCCTCCTCCTCCACCTCGGCGCACCCCATCCGGGCGACCGTCATTACCCAAACTCTCCCCTACTCCTCCTTCGTCGCGCTCGATCAGCCGACCTGTTACGAGATCAAGGCCGTCTGGGGCCTCTCCATCGCCCAATGCGTGCTCTTTGCTTTCTCCGGGCTGGTATGCGTCGGTCTGTGGCACCGCCTCCGCCGACAGGCCTCGGCAGGCTCCTCAGGCCCAAAGGACATCGAGGGTTAGGGACGCGCGGGCGCCAACGGGGGCTTGCCGAAGGACGCAAAGCAGGAGCCATGGAACAGGGCGCCCCCAGCCACGGCTCCTTATTTACCGCCTCCCCCCGTGGCGCCCATTCGCGACCGCGGCCGTGCCCAGGGCCGCCAGCCGCGCCCTGCCACCCCGCACCGGCCGAGCTGCGACTCGGACGACTCGACATACGCCCCAGAGGGCGGCGCCAACAGCCCGCCCCAACCCCGCGGCCTGCGCCCTCCGCCTCCCATCCGCACCCAGCCCCGCGCTCGGTTTCCGCCGTCTCCAACTCCCGACGACGGGCAGCCGCCCCAAGACGACGACGTCGACGACGACGTCGACGACGACGATGGCATCTCCCCCGTGCTCTCCCGCGCCCCGCCCCCGCCGGTGCCGACCCCTCCCAAAACAAACCGGCCGCGTCTCCAGCTCCCAACAACCGACACCGCAGCCGCCAGCATCTCCTCCACCACAGCGCCGAGCTCCCCAACCTCCGCGGCCGACGACGTGATTCCCGACGAGCATAAGCGCATCCCGGGCCTGATTCCGCGCTCCCCACGATCTCCACTTTCGCCCATCCGTAGCCTCGGGCACGGCCTCGGTCTAGGGCTGGGCGGCTTCCTGTCGCGCCGGGGCACGATAGCGCATCGCCGCGGCCAGGGGCAGGAGGACGACGTCGATGCCGTCGAGGACGACGACGACGGGGACGGTGAAGAGGAAGTTCTGTGGGTGCGGAGGAGGATGAAGAGGACGAGGACGAGGACGAGGCGGCCGGTGCCGGTGCCGGTGCCGCCACCCATCGTCGTCGTGCACCCGCCCCCTACTCGTGCCGCGGCCCCCGCGTGCGCCTGTGGGTTGGCTCGTGCGGAGGACAAGAGCGCGTTGGGGGGTGCGGCGTCGGTCAGGGGGAGCATTGTTGTTGAGAATGGGAGTCCCGGGCCGGACAGTTCCACAGTGGTGGGAGGAGGAAGAGGAGGAGGAGGAGGAGGAGGAGGAGGAGGAGAAGCAGGGCTGGGCAGTGAGAGCGGTTCTGGGTCCGGCGGGTCTGGAGAGAGGAAGAAGAGGAGGACGGTGTGGGGGATGATTGAGGGGTGGTGGGACTTGGGCTTGCTGGAGAGGATGGGAACCGTTCGAAGGAGGAAGTGAACGGGGTGGAAATCCTAATGATGGGTAATTATCTAATTGTCCAGCTCCAATGGAGACGGTGTTGAGGTGTGGGGGAAAACAAAGGTTGGCTTCTTGAGGATGCCGGTAATTAATAATGGGGACTGGAATCAGGATGGAGTTGTTGAGATTCGCGTCTGCCCTGGAAGGCCAAAACTAGATTGTCCTGCTTGCTGCTTGCGTTGTTTGGCTAATGAATAATCCACAATGATACAAGATTGCACGTTGCAAAATGATTTCACTCTTGATTCTGCGAAGAGTACTCAGAATATTTTAATAATTACAATATCAGCTGACAGATGAGTCCGCAGAGTCCATCCACGTGGGTTTTATAAGATCCACAGACCTCTCTCGCCTTCTATCCTCGTACTAACAAACTCATGAGTCACAATGTCGCCAGTCTGCCGGATAACAGCACTGATTAACTCGACGCATGAGCGAGCTTCCGCTTGAAAACAGGACACCCGAGAAGGGCCGACAGGAACAACCAGCCCACACAAACAAACTGCGCAACCCATCCTAATGAATTATCCCACGACACACGAAGAACACCGTCAAACCAACTCCTTCCCCATCCCTCCCTCCCTGCGGGACTCTCTCAGTCTCATTCCCAAAGGCGACCTCCTCCCGACCATACCCTCCACCGAGTCGCCGACCGGCCTCGGGACGAACCTCCTCCCCTCGCGACCGTCCCGCGGCAGGGCCACCCAGGCGGGGCCGCCCCGGCCGGGCACCGCCGGATGCCAGACCAGCATGGCCGGACGGCCGGGATACGGACCGAGCACGACGGGCGCGGTGACGGGACCGCGGCGAGCGAAGCGCAGCGGCGAAGGAGGGCGGCTCACACCCACACCTGCTCCCGAGGGGCCTGCGCCGACCGGCCGACGGGCTTGGGCCGCTCGTGCTCGCCCCCCTCCCGCTGCTGCTGCTGTTGCTGCTGCTGCTGCTGCTGCTGCTTGCGCCGCGCCTTCCCGTGTCTGGGCGCCGGGGACTCCGCGCGCGTTCCCCCGAATCCTCGGCCCGGGCGCCGGCGCACGCGCGGCTGGGTTGGCGAGGGTAGGGAGGGTGTGGTTTCCGTTTCCGTTTCCGCTATTAATAATGCTAACTGCGCGACTGCCGCCCGCCCCCTGAGTCGGAGGCATGAATGAATATGGGATCAGAGCACCACCGCCGCGGCCGGCGGGATGGCTCGGAAGATGTCTGGGATGTCGGGTTGTGGGATGATGAGCGGCGGCGGCGGCGGTGATGACCGGGGGAGCCAAGGCGGAGTGTGGCATCGGCGGGGGCCTCATGAGCGCGGCGGGTTGTGCTGGATGAGCCGGGACCACGGTGGGAACGGCAAGGGCGAGGATAACGGGTTGCTGCTGTTGCCTAGGCAAGAATGCCCTGCGAGTGGGAGTAATCGGCGGGGGCGTCTCTCTCGCCGAGGGGCCCGGGAGGTTTTGGTTCCTTGACTCTTTGGCTGTCTAAACCAGAAGCTGTTAGCGTCAAGTAGCAATAATTCTGTGCTGGCAATGAACCCCACGCCTGTCATCCTTCAAGACGCATAGGGAGATTTGTCGGAGCCGCGACACAAAAGTGAGCGCTGCATCTTCTCGGCTGCGTAATTACCTCGCTGCCAAAGGGGCTATTGTGATCCGTCAACTGAGATTGAGGTTCGGCTGATCGAGGATTGACCGGCCGGTTCTCGTTGACAAGGGCCTGCAGTCGCCGATTGAAGGCGTCTGAGAAGCCTTTGAGGTCGCGTTCCAGTTGATCCAGATCTTGCGCCTCGAGGACCTCTACCCTCTCCCGAAGGGCCCTCTTCTTATCATCCTCCACTGCTAGGCCAGCCTGCCTGGATCTGGCCGGAAAAGCTGGAGCATTCCTAGGGTCGGGAGAACCTTGGCCGTTTACGTGGCTCATGGCCGAATGGTAAAAGAAAGATGAGCTGTCCTGTTGAAACAATCCGTGACTCTGTCAAATATTGAGGAGACTCTAGGAAAGCGATGGACGGCCGACAGTCTTTCGATGCTAAATCAATTGAGCAGGGTGTTGGTTGAGTATTATTATCTTCAACCCTGAGTTCTGGGACAAGTGTTGGTTGATGGAGAATGATAAAATGAAGATCATTGTAGTTGTGAAGAGAATTATCAACTTGAGAATTACAGAATCGAAGTCTTACGCTGGTCCATATCTGAGAAGGGTGACGCGTTCTGCCTTTGTTCTTCAATATGGTCAATAACAAAGCGCGATGCGCGGCCTGACAATTGACAGACACCCTTTGGACGAAAGCCATGATTAAACGGGCGCGCTGTGTTTCATCCGAGCATAAGGCACCTATCTTGAGGAACTCTGGAAACACGGTTGACGAGAGAGTCACACACGAAACAGTCACACACGAAAAGTGCAGGATGTTGAGACTTGAACAGTGCAGTTTCAGGAACAAAGATTTGTAAGTTAATGGCAGAGGTACGTAGTCTTGGTTGCCTTATGTTAATTACCTATCAAAGAAACAAGACGATTGATGAGTTGAATCATGAAGATGGTTTGCAATTTCACAATTGCCGACCACCCTCGGCACCTTCTTGGGACGGTATGGTGGGATTGGATCCGAGTAGTGACTGAGATGAAAGCAAAGAAAAGACTGAATGGCATGGCTAAAAAATCAATGCTACGATCAATACGGCAGAATTAATTAAGGGATAATTATATCATTACATATCTAAGATACTTGCCCAAACTGGCCGTGGGGAGCTACGACGTCAATAAGCATCATCGAGGAAGGGTGCACTAAGCACCCAGCGTAGCTATTGTAATGATTATTGTTCGTTTTGCCTCGAGGGGCATCAAATAGTAATCCGTCTCTCGAAGTCAACCGCCTCTCGAGAGACAATATTATTTCTGCGTGAGTTCTCCTTCTTGTCTACCTGCTCGTCGACGTTTTCTAGCCCACTCCTGAGAGCCAAACTCGTAAGTACACTAGACTCAATGTCTTAGCGATAGTATGCTTATTGAGAAGAGCCGCCCGAAATGGTGATGATCTGGCCTGTGAAACTGTCAGCGCTACGCTTGAGCACAACACTGCATGGTACAAAAAACGGACCATTTACCCAGCCGGCATCCTCGCTCGAGAGGAAGGCTACCACCCGGGCGACATCCTCGGGCTCCGCACAACGGCCTAGCGGGCAGTTCTCTGCCATCATCTGCTCAATCTTGGCCGCCGGGAGATCCGGCGTGCCACCGGGAATGTAATGCCACGCGTTCTGCGTAAACATGTCGCTCTTGATACCGCCCGGCGCAACCCCGTTGACCGTGATCCCCTTGACGCCGAAGTCGGTCGCGAACGCCTTAACCATGCCGATGACGGCCATCTTGCTGCTATTGTACAGCACGTGATTCTTGACGCCCATCAGCCCGGCAGCGATGCTCGTCATGAGGATGAGCCGGCCGTTCTGCTCGAGGTTCTTGAAGGCGGCCTGGCCGACAAAGAATTGCGCGCGCGCGTTGAGGTTGAAGACATAGTCGTACTTTTCCTCAGTCACATCTTCGATCTTGTCCCACGACTCGGTGCCGCTGTTGGACATGACAATGTCTAGGCGCCCAAAGGCGCGCTTGGCCTCGGCGAAGAGCCGCTCAATCTCGGACACCTTGGACACATCGGCCTGGATGGCAACGGCACGGGCACCGTTGTTGTATGACAAGATCTCCTTGACAACTTCTTGGGCTGCTCCAGCAGAGGAGACGTAGTTGACCACCACAGATGCACCTCGGCGAGCGAGCTCGAGGGCGACGCCCCTCCCAATGCCCCGGCCAGCGCCGGTAATCAGGGCAACCTTGCCTTTGAGGCTAGCGGTAGGAACGGCGATCATGTTGGCGCAATACAGGAGACTTGTCAGCAGAACGTCGAGCGTTGATTGCGGGCGAGTTACGAGAGGATGGATGCCAGCGTCAGTTGCGCAAGGATAAGTGCAGATGCATCTCAGAATGAAGTTGAAAGAAAGAAACCCAAAAGTTGCAGCGTTATATTTCAGCAGTCTTGCCATCCGCGCGCGTGTTCGGGCTACGGAAAGAGCGTCGGACAAGTCTACGTCAGCTCGGGAGTCCGGGCTTTTCGGAGTGTCAAGGGGAAGGGCCGGCCAAGCTGCGGGCTTCCCCTACGTTAAGTCCGGCGGCAGCCGCAACTTCAAATAACGTGACCTTGAGGTACTGAAGAGTGGCTTGGAGAATTCAATAACTAATATTTCGCATGCGTTCCAAACACGGACAGCGAGCAGCTCTCGTGCTATTGCGATTATCAGGCTGCCAATCACGCGCGTGCTTGGCAACATTGAGGAGCATGGTCATATTTTCTCTCCTCAGGAAACACTCTGCCGTTTTTCAGGCTCTGTCCTACCAGGAAGGTGGTAATTATCTGCTCTCCTGGAATGTGAGGGCGTCATCTCCGTTGATCCCCCTCTTACACCGAACTCCAATTCACGAACCCCTAATTAACCATCATCAGAGATAATTCCTTTGCTGCTGAACCCTATCTGCAGTAGTTTAGAGGCGGCTGTCCTAGCAGCACAACCTCTTCAACAAGGTGGGCTTGCGTGGTGTAACCCTAGTCGGTCGGTTGCGTTCTGGCGTACTTTTCGTAGAAGGTTCGTGCCCATCTCAGAAGGCAAGCATGAATAGGTTGGTGAGTTGCAGTAAGTTGCAGTGCGGAATACTGCCGGCAGACCGCAGCAAAGAAACTCCACATGCCCCATCGCCGTTCCGGGCACACTCGACTGATGTTCTAAATAGTCTGTGTACCCATCGGGTATCACACTGTTGCCCTTGGGAAAACGTCCTTGAACCCAAGGCTTTTCAATGATTGAGCAGCTAATTCCTCGCAGAGCCAGAAGTAGAAGTCTTCTTCTGGAACCTCAAAACAAGGAATGCTGACGGCATTATCAATTCTGCCAGTGGCATCTTATCTTTCTCGTGGTTCCGGTCTCAACACATCCGCCAACCTTGGCGCCTATGCCTGCCCTGGGCACCAGTTCAGACTGCCCCAATGAGTGCTAACAACTTTCTGTTCTTCGCAAAATCAGAATTGACAACAACCAAGACACACAAACTACTTGGTGAAAACCATATGATTAGCCGTAATATTAGTTACAGGACAAGCCGGGATCAGGTTGGCCGACGGGGAAAGAACAGGTGCCGCATGGCACCACTCATTGCATCTTCCCTGCTTGCAGTTGCTGCGTTCAAGGACACGAGCGAGAATCAAAAGTCCGAACAATTTCTCGTACTCTCTTAGGAAAACGACGGATCAAAACGCGATAGCATACTACGTAATCAAGGTTTCCGTTTTGTTCTCCTTTCTCTTTTCTGTTGTCATGCTTTACTTCCTTTTGATTGGCCGGAATGGCGACCTGCAAACCGCTGAGGCCGATTTGACGATTGGTTCAGGGTCGGGGCCATATTGTCCGGGATGCTGAAACAAACGAGTGGACGAAGAGACCTGCGCGGCAGAGCAGAGAAAAAAATTTACCAAGACAAAAAAAACTTCCGAGTCCAGGTTGCCGATCTGATGATTATTGAAACGTCAGCCGAGGCAGGCTGCCAAAGGTACCCGATGAGACAAGAACAAGGAAGGCAAGGGCACATTCAGCCACCGATTGTGGAATGACGTCTTGCGCGACCTTGCATAGGCATGGACCCACTCTCGGTGCCTAGCGCCGATGGTTTTTAGCGGGCGATCCGTCGGTCAGCCTGCGGTGTTGCCCCCAGCAACGAGTTGCGACAGCGCCGGTAAACAAAAGTGGGCTGCAACGATCAGGGTTCGTTCGCGGTTCTTCAGCATCCTGGGATCACAAGTACCCCAATTCTCCATACTTCCGCCACAACCACCCGCTGGTACCTTTCTGTTCAACCTCAAGTCACTCTCACCACCTTTTGGTACTGCCGAGGCCACGAGCCCTCTCTCTTCTCCCAAACACACAACCTCTAACATCTGGGAGGGCTGCCCACGAGCCAGTCGCAACCCAGCACCGCCGAGCCAAAAAGACCCTTTTTTTGGTACTTAGAAGGGCATCTCAAATCCCTCCTCCAGTTGACACGAGAGCCTGGCGCTGCCTCTCGTCCACCTGGCTTGTATTTCGTGAGCGATGCCAGATCCCGGGATGAAAAGGCTGAAGGAAAGGCAGACTAACACGGGAAGCGCTCCAGCTATAAACATAGCAGCTGGCGCCCTCGAATTGCGCCAGTCCTGGCATCAACGAAAAGATCCAAGCTCACTAGACCCGACTCTGCATGATCGAATGTTGCTCAACCCGCCCAAGATGAGCGGCCTTCATGCACGCCAACGCCAACACCGGCGACAAAACTCAACGCCGTCGGCATTTGACACGGTCAAAATTGCGCCACTGCCCAACATTCAGCAACGCCGCCCCATTTCCCACCGGCGCGGTCTCAGCTTGGACACGAGAGGGCAACGACTCGCTCCCGCACCACCACCGGACACCAGTGTGCCGCAGGAGTATAATCCAATAAGCATGCCGGCGACTGATCCAGAACCGGCGAGGACTCCGCAACGCACGCCGCGTTCGAGTATCGACCGCTCTCCATTTATCGAACAAGATGCCGGCGACAACTTCTTGATCTCGCCACAAGTCACCCCACAAAGCCGCCGGTTTACCGACGCAGTGTCGGATTGTCCACAGTTTGCCGACTTTTCGGGGCTTCCGTTTGATCCCTACTCAACACCTGCTGGCTTTTTCGACCGCCCGGTCAGCCGGCTCAGCAGTGATGGCATAGAGCCGGCGACAGATTTTAACTTCTTCAATTCGGACACCGCCCTATCCACGCCCAGTTTCATCGCCTTCCCGGAATCAAGCCCAGGCGGCCCAGATCAGGGTTGGGGATCGGAATCGGAGACCGCGAGCACGCATTCACGGCGCTCGTCGCGGCGAATCAGTAACGGGCTCATGGACAGAATTGCCAACCTTGAGGCAATGGGCGGCGATTTCGGGGCTGCGGAAAGGCCCTGCACCCCGAGCAGCCAGCTGACAAACGGTACGTACGGGGTATTTCGGGTCTACCGCGCCCCTTGAGCCATGCTAATAAAAGATCATAGATTGTTTCCCGCAAACGCCAACGGAGGGATCACTCAAGCAGGAGCCAGCACCTCTGCAGCCGCCAAACAGGTTTACAGAAGGCTATGATGAGTCGATGGAAGAAACCCTTAAACCCATCAGAGCCACAAAAAACAACCGCAATTCCGGCATCTTTCAGGATCTGCGGCAGCAAGCAGAAGCCATGGCGCAAACACCGCCGCGTACAAACTCCATCCCGATGGCGCTGACGGCTCAGGGACTCCGCACCCCCGACTTCATGAACATGCGGAATATAAGCGCCGAGTTCAAAAAGATCGAGCGCGAGTTTTCCGGCATGCCCGCCAGCCCAACAAACGCGCCTTCCATGTTTCCATTCCCAAAAGCCGACAACGATTCAGGAGGGAGGCCTGAGTTCCCGTCCCTCGGTACTGACGCCCAGAATCCGATCCCGCGGCTTGGACCACCAGCACCCGTAAGCAAGAGCACATCTCGTCGCGGGTCGCCGCATCGCCGGACAGAATCTATTGCCTCCATAACGAGCGCCGCCAGCATCGCAGACATCAACATCGAAGAGACCAGAACGGAAACGGGCGTCACACTTGAGGACATTGCCGCATATATCCAAGGGCCGGACCCGTCGGACGGCAAGTGGCGTTGTCTCTACGAGGGCTGCAACAAAATTTTCGGTCGCAAGGAAAATATCAAGAGCCATGTACAAACACACTTGAACGACAGGCAATATCAATGCCCGACGTGCAAGAAATGCTTCGTCCGCCAGCACGATCTCAAACGCCACGCCAAAATCCACACCGGCATCAAGCCCTATCCTTGCGAGTGCGGGAACAGTTTTGCTCGCCACGATGCCCTCACACGACATCGACAACGAGGGATGTGCATTGGCGCGTTTGACGGCGTCGTACGCAAGGTCGTAAAACGCGGTCGGCCGAAGAAGATTCGGCCGGACATGGACGAGCGGCGGGACAAGGCGGAGCGTACGCGGCGAAAAAATAAGCTGACATCGGCCAATTCGGCTTCGAGTCAGTCCGGCTACTCCGACATCTCGGGAGCCAATTCCCCCAACAACGAGTTTGACGGCCTGCTCGACGATGACAAGTTTCAGGATATCCTATCCTCTTCCATTGCCTCGTTATCTAATCCCATGTCGACTGCCACTATGAACCCGAGCACCTTGGCCGTCTCAACCGCTCCAATGCCCGCTAGCAGTGGCAGCGCCTCCACCACCACCACCACTACGACCATGGCCGAAGTCTTCCAGCGTGCCCTCTCGCCCTCAGCGATGAGCAGCTACAGCCACGCCTCTCACGCTTCTTCTTACCACCACCATCCATCCAACCCAGTGACTTCGGATAGAAGCCAGGCCGGAGCAGACGGCGACATTCAGAACCCGCCGTCCCCGGCGAAATCCGTCTCCAGCCACTACAGCCACGCGACCACCACACCGCCAGACCTGTCCTCCCCGCGCTCGCCGCCACCCCTGCTGGCCTCATGCAGCACCCCCTTCTTCGACGATCTCAATGATGACGTGACCCACAACAGCAGCAGCAGCAACCACAGCAGCAGCACCGCCGCCACGACCACCAGCGCGAACCGCAACAACGCTGCGGACGCTGACCTCTCGGATATTAGCATCGGCGGCCTGGGCGGCGGCTACCACCACGGGCTAGCGGCGCTGGAGGCCCAGCACGACATGCTGTTGGGCTTCCATCCTCATCATTCCCGCAATCACGGGGCAGACGGTCTGGTACCGCTGGACGGGGCCGGCGGCGGTGCGGCGGGCGGTGCTGGGTTGAAGTTTGAGAAGCTGGGGTTCGAGGGGTTGAAGTTTGAGGACGAGGGATTCGATCCAGTGAGTATGTTTACGAGTGGGGAGGATGTGTTTTTCGGGACGACTTGACCGGCTGTCATGATTTCGCTTGTACATCTTCATTCTTTTGTTTTTTTATGTCTTTTTTTCTTCCATGTCAGGTGGTGGTATAGATGGTTGGTTTCTCGTTGTTTTCTTTTTGCCGGGGGCGACTCGCTCTGAACAGCTCATGGCTTATTTGACGATGGCCAGAGCCTCGTGTCTGGCGAGGCTGTAAAAGGGGATATTTGTATTGGATTTGAGGTTTTCCTTTCGAAGGTGTGTAGGATTGTACAATTAAAGGGTGGGAGTTTCTGTTGGTGTTGGCTAGGGGGAGGGGATACCACTACACGTGCCTGGATGGCGGCGACACCGGGCTTCTTGGATTGTTTATTTTGTTAGGTGCTTACCTGTTTCGGGTTTCGTCAAAGGGTGGGCTGTGATGAGCTCGGGATGACTGGCACCCAGGAACTGGGAATGTTCTAGGATTTGGTTTTTGTTGGAAAAATCAATCAAAATTGATGTGGTGTCTCTGATATCCATTTACTGTTCTGAATAATGATGTGTTTGCTAATGTGAACACGGTGAGCAAGCATTGGTGGCTATAGGCATACAGTACAAAATACTGTGCAATCTCTG
Organism: Thermothelomyces thermophilus ATCC 42464; assembly: GCF_000226095.1. Taxonomy (NCBI): domain Eukaryota; kingdom Fungi; phylum Ascomycota; class Sordariomycetes; order Sordariales; family Chaetomiaceae; genus Thermothelomyces; species Thermothelomyces thermophilus. Next base: position 1,403,022 of record NC_016476.1, on the reverse strand, counting down.
CGATCACACGGTGAGACTATTTTGCCTTCGCCATCTGTAAGGTCATGCAACCCGGCACAGGTCAGATTCATTTAAACAAACAACCTATCTTAACTACCCGTTTCAGAAGAATCAAAAAAAAATCTCCCTAACCAACCCCACCAGCCGCGAATTCCCTCAGCCGGTGGTCAAGGCGCCATCTTCACCCCGTAGATGTCTCAAAAAAGAGCCCAAGATGCATACCCCGCGATTTATCGAGACGGCCACTCCGCTCCACGTCGGCAGCTTCGACCCAGCAGTTAGCCTCACCGAGGATCTGCCTAAGGAAGTTGATGCGGACATCCTCCTCCTTGGTTGCGGCGATGTTCGTAATATCCTCTACACCATATTCGTTGAGCGCGGCCTTCCTGAACGCAAGCTTGACTTCACTGCTTGCGACGTCGATGAATATGTAATCGGTAAGGCTGCGTCTCTCTGTGTCCTTTCTCAGATGGCAACTAACAATACCTTTGTAACACAACACAGCACGGAATGTCCTGTTGCTCACCATCCTTCTCGATAATGAGGAGGCTGTCTCCTTGCGCCAAACCTGGCACATCTACTACGACTTGTATCTTGAAAATCACGATGTTCTCCTAGTTGAGAACCAGGCCAAGAAGCTGTATGAGCTCTCGCAGAGTCTACAAACTTGGCAAGCGAGTCCATACGGCACTACCCTGCGGTTCTGCGACGAGAAAACGCTGTTGCTCGTTCACGACATTTGGGCCAAATATGCGCAGCAGGCCCGTTGGCGAGATCCAGGTGCCGACCGGGACCGCTGGGCACTGTTTCGGGACCGCCTGCGCGACGCGAAAACGAAACAAAGTCATGCCAGGCAGGCGACTAGGCAGAGCGTCTCGCGATCTTGTGCCCCTTTAGCCATGCAGATGGCAAACGACTTACTGTCTCTCACTGAGGAACACTGGGAACTCGGTGTCTCCGGCAACCCTCGCACGGCTTCGCAAGAGATCCCAAATCCTATCTTTGCTGTGCCCCTTACGACACTCTCCGAGCTCAAGTACCCAACCAATCCCCTTCTCGGCTTCCACCTCGCGGTAGCTCAAGCCGAACTCACCGAGCTGTCGCCGCTTTATCTCGAGCAACAAGATTCGGGTTCTTTGCAGGACCGGCATAGACTCTTTGAGATGGCATTCCTACAGTTCAGAAACTGGGCCGAGGCATTTGTTGAGGCTGCCCCAAGGACGACCGTTCGCTTTACTGCGTCTGAGTGTTTTGCCTTCTGCTACACTCTTAGATACAACTCAAAGACAGGCGAGACTTGCGCGCACCACTATCGTGGGAAGCATGGGTTTGACGTGCTGAGACTAGCCGACTCCGAGTACGGTGTCAACGGCTCCGCGCCTAGGCGGTTCGACGCCGTCGACGCCTCCGCGTTCTCCCGTCACGTCAGTATTCTGGATCTGTTGGTCTCCGCTGGACCTCTTCTGAAGGACACGGCTTCTTCGACGCTCTACACGGCTTGCCGCCATCACATGAATAACCCGGGCAACTTTGAGGAGTTGCTCCATGGCCACTCAACAACCATTTCCCTCTTATTAGGGCTGGTGCCGGCAGAGTACTGGACCAATGCCAAGGCAGTGTCGACGGCCGATCAGGTCCTGACAGCTTGGGCTGGAGACCAAGAAACGCCAGAAACCAAAGATGCAGTCTTGTGGTCCAGGACTGCATGGAGGCAAAGCAAGCACATGGTTGGATGCCCCTCGCTTCCCTCACTCCACGCCGAGGTTCTCGACTTGGTGAACCTGCTCTTCGGTGTCTACAGCACCACGCTCTCGAAGATACCAGTCTCCGAGGACATACCTGTCTTACCCCACGAGCCAATAGCCATCGCCGCTTTGATGCATTCCATTTGCGACAGGGCGGGTGTCGACTCGGCGCAGGTGTGGGACAACTTTCTGCTGCGTATCAAGAACGATGCCAGCACGAAAGACACCGCACTACGTCTGTTGGGTGCCCTCACGATGCACTCGCCCACCTTGAACTACCAGCTTTCCAGCGGCTTCGCTATAGCAGAAGCCGAGAGCACAACAGTGCCAGCTTTCAGAAAGTGGTCTACCATCCTTGACACCCTTGCCATAACCATGGTCGTGCCTCCAGAGCTCTGGAAGCGTCTGATACGTTTTCCGGCCCAAGCTGGGCCAGGGCGAGGCTCACCTATTGAGATCATCGGCCGCTTACGCTTCCATACACCTGATGCTTCTCCGACAGCTGACGAAGACAGCCTCTATCATGAAACTCATTTCTCGTTTGGCACGGTGGAGAAACGAGGTTCGCCTGACCAGGATGATTTCACCATCTACGTGCGGGAAGATGAAGCCGGCTGGAACGGGACATCACCCATGGTGATTTCGTACCATGTCCCTACCGAGTACGTGAGAGCAAGGTATAGCCCGGCAACGATATGCTTCAGTTCCCTACGTCTGGCTTATGACCGCACAATTCTTGGGAATGACACTGAACTCGCTGGTTGGGCTCACGAGGCGCCCTTACATGATGAGGAACACGTCTTTATCACAAAATACCAGCCGGGCAAGGTCGGCCGCGGTATCACAGAGGGCATGCTGCGCAGCATAAGGGATTCCACAGGTTCGGCGCAGGACATATCGCCCCCGGAAACCAGCCTGACAGCGGATTTCGGTCCTTCAGGCGACATCGTCTCCATCACGGGCCGGCTCAACATCACCTCGGCCGACGCCCGACAGATGCTGTCCGACAAGATACCTCTCAGACTCAAGCAGGTTTCTCCCTTTACGATCGATATCATCTTCGTTCCCCCCAAAAGGGACCTTCTCAGGATTCCCCTGACGTTCCCGGCCCCCGTGCTCCAAGATGGGAGCAAAAGCCGGATCGCGCGCAAGTCGTGCTACATCGAGATCACCGCGCCGTTGGCGGAACCCTCCGCCCACCCGGCAATTCTCGAAACCTACCTTCTACACGCCATCAACAACCCGAGCCCGCAGCAGCCTCCCTCCACGGTCAACATCCCCCATATCAACCTCGATGCTCTCCCGATCCTCTCCTTGTCCGACAAGGGCCGCATCCGCTTCATGACGACCCTCACGTCCCTCATGTTCTCCACCCGCGAGCGCCGCCTGCGCGAGGCGCAAGCTTCGGCCTCGTCGAGAAAGGCGGTCTCGTCGGCGCGCCTCGACTTCAAGGAGTCCCTCTTCACCATCTTCATGCTGTCCTCGGGCCTCCAGGGCGGCGAGACGGGTCTCTTCGCGCTGACCCGCGGCAGCGAGGGGATCCACATGCTGCTCTTCGTCAGCGCGATCCGCCTGGACGGCGCGCACGGCGGCGTGGTGCTGGACGCGGCGGTGCTCCCGTTCACGAAGAAGCTGATCGCGTCCGGCGAGCTGGCCGAGTTCCTGATCCTGCTGAGAACGCTGGAGTGCTGCACGCTAACGGTCGGGGAGGAGGAGCTGGCGTTGTGGAAGAGGGCCCTGCCGGCGCTGGCGGAGAGGTGTCGGACGTGGAGCCATAACGGGGAGGCCGGGTGCGAGTACTACGAGAAAGGGAGGGTGCCGGTCAGTCTGGCGGACGGGGACCAGGTGCTGTGCAAGTGCGGGCAGGGCAAGTTGCCCGACACGTTCGTCTCGCTGCCGGAGTGGGAGACGGCGGCCAAGTATGCTACGCGGGTTGCCATCAGCCCGCTGTACGCGTCGGCCCTGGTGGAGGAGCTGATCGAGCCGGGCTTGGCCAAGGAGGTGGCGGAGGAGATGACGGGGAGGAAGCTTGCGGTCAAGCGGTGCCGGAATTGTGGGAAGGCGGAAACCGAGGAAGGGGTCAAGTTGAAGAAATGCTTGCGGTGCTTGGAGGTGCTGTATTGTTCTGCTCAGTGCCAGAAGAGAGATTGGGCGAAGCATCGGATGGAGTGCGAGGAGTCGGAGGTATACAGTAAGGAATGAGGGGGAGTTAAAAGTTCATGCTGTGGAGTAAGGAGGTAATACTTCGTTTCCGGAGTACCCTGCAGGAGGATTGTGTTTGGCCGCGAGAGGCGGCGAAATCGGGTACCTGACAATGTTGGCTCGGCACTACTCTGTGAGCAGATTGATTGAACTATCTAGTGTAGATAGTCGAGTTGTCCTCTGCAGAGTCATCATAGTTACACGATGGTTGCCGTCCATTGGTGTGTTAACGACGTGTCTCGGTGAGCATTGATTACAGTGTTATACACGGTACAGTCTTGATGTCGGAGGGAAAGCTGGATCAAATGAGAGTAAGACCAAAAAAAAAAAAAAAAAAAAAAAAAAAAAAAAAAAAAAAAAAAAAAAAAAAAAAAAAAAACGGTGGATAATCAAGTTTGCATCATAGCAGTTCCCATAACAGTAAACGACTGTTCTCGAATTCGGTGGCATCGCTAACTTTGGACAGATCCAATAGTAAACGGATCCTTCCCGTTGTGCTCTGAATATCGAGGCTGTGCAGCGCGGGAATATGCAGCGCGGGAAATGGCTTTGCAGCCACCCCGCCGTGCAAGTCTGAAAACTAAGCTGTCCTGCGGAATCTCCGGAGCAGTGCTTCGTGTTCAGTCGGCGCGTTTTCATTCCGCTCCAAAGGGGCAACCCCAAGAATAGTCACGACGAAGTCAAAAAATCGATGGATAGAGGAGAGGCTGTCTTGTACTCTGTTTGACCCGATCAAGATTCGCTGGAACCTTTCTGCCTGAGTACTACAGGAGATGCCAGAAAAGCCAAAAAAGACAAAAATGTAAGACGGAACACAAAAAGGTTACCCCCTCCCCCTCCCCATCCCTTTTTCGCTCTCTCGGCCCCATGTTTTTTTGTTTCAAATCGTCCCACCCTGGCCGACGCCAGCGCAAAGAGTGACAAGCAACCGAGGCCAGAACTCTGGTGGAGCTTCGGTGGCAGGTCTGGCCTCCCACTCACGCACACGGCCACGCTTGCTTCTTCCAATCGAGGAAACGGCAAGGGGCGTGATTTTATCCGGCTGATGACCTGAACAAGCCGGGTAACTGTCTGTTATCACGTTAAAGGATTCACATAATCGTTTGTGTACGAAATAGTGCATCTATGGTACACCAACAAGATGGCGTGTAACACGACCGGCTCAAAAACTAGCTCATCACCGTGTCCAGAATACTGTGCACACCGAACATATCACGTGAAAAGCGCCGTAGGGGTAACTACTTGAGAGACTGTAATACTGTGTGTGCAATGCATGCTATTATGGACCGGAGTCTTAACAGGAACTGGTCCGCGGTGCCGCACAGCACCTGCAGTGGCTCCGGCTTCCCTCTCAACGATCGACAAGTCCCCCGAAATTGGATCGGGATGGCGCGTTCTCTTGACCCAATCGCCAGCTGCCAGTCATTTCTTGTAAACGACACAGTGCATGATTGGCCGTACCTGCTGCTGTGGGGGTCCCAGACTAGTCCGAATACGGATTGGCATCAGGGGATGAACCGGCGGTGCCTTGATTTGTGATAACAAGGAATGGTGGGAAGAGCCAGGGATCCTTGTGCAGGAACCGCCCTGGTGTCGACCCGAGGGACCCAGTGCAATTTCGCTCGCTTCCCCTGTGGCTCGTCGCACGAGGGCCTTTGCGTCTCCCTCCTCACCCGATTTCGTCCTTGCAAACAAAATCACTGTCATTCCCTTCAAGTCACTCCTTTGAGCCATCGAGTACGTCCTCACTCCACCTCTCTCAACCCCAAGGGGATAGGTATCTCGTGAACCTCCATCTCGCATCGCTGCACTTCAGCACGCTGCGGAAGCCGGGAAATGTCGTCTCAGCTGTAGCGCCAGGCCGCTGAGAAGGAAACACAAACAGATACCGGCAAAATTACAACGAAACCCACCCCGCTACACTCGTTCATCCATCGAAGCTCTGATTTTCATTCTTCTGGGGTGTTGAACCCATATATTCATTTTGTCGAATTCGGGACAAGGTGGCATTTGGAAGGAAGCTGTGAGCCGCTGGTCGACGACAGCCGAGACATTTTGCCTCTTTGTCGATTGGAAGGTCCCGAAGAAGCCGCACCGAGATACGAGAAGCATCGCGTCCGTCCGGCTCCAGTACACACTAGACTGCGTTAAAAACGCCTGATACGGTAGCGACACCCGATCCCACGATGAAGTCGATGGTTTTTGCCGCAGCGCTCGTCGCTCTTGCCGACGCGCTGCCAGACAACCCGCTGTCGTTCAGGCATTGGAAGCGCAACAATATCGTCAACCGCTATGTGAAGGGGAAGGAACAACCAATCGAACCGCCTACGCTGGGCGCACCCACAGTGCAAGGCTGCTTCAAGTCGGCGGGCAACATGACGATGGTGGACACGCCAGAATTCAACAGCATCGACAAGTGTGGCAAGGATATCTGCGCGTCAAAGGGTTATACCGCGGCCGGGTCGTCGGGCGGAAACCAGTGCTGGTGCGGCTATGTTTACCCGCCCAAATCAGACCTGGTGGACGACGACAACTGCGATGTCGGCTGCACCGGCTTCGGCCAACATGCTTGTGAGTACAACATGTTTTGGACTGTCAAAAGCGTTGGGAGAGTTAACAAACCGGTTAGGCGGCGGCATTGATTATTGGACTATTTACAATACCGGTGTTAACCTCGCCGTGAAGTATATGGAGGACCAGAAGTCGTCCACTTCCTCGTCGTCCACCGCGACGCCAACACACACGTCAGAACCGGAGAAGACACTGATCGTCACGGCGTCGCCCACAAGCAGTTCCGACGCTGACGAGGACAAAGGCGGAGGCACCAATGTCGCCGGTGTTGCTGCTGGTGTTGTTGTGGGGGTCGTCGTTGTTGCGGCCCTCATTGGCGGCGGCTTCGTGTACATGCGCCGTAAGCGGAACAAGGAGATCGAGGAAGAGCACCGTCGCAACGCGGCAGTCAACGCCTTCATCGGCAAGACACCCCGCAGCAGCGGGGGCACGTCAATGTCAGATTCCCGCCTGGACCCGATCCTGGCTGCGCGGAGGATGAGCGACGGCAGCATCGCCGACAATCAAGACTATTCCAGGAGGATCCTTCGCGTAGGTCTCACCCTGCATACTGTTTTTTGGGACGGCAAGATGTGCTGACTGAACCCAGGTCACCAATGCATGATTGCACCGCTCCAGTGATGACGACAAACGAACTCGCCCTGAATTTTACTTTTGACAGTAGCAGCATAAACGGCGTTTTGGGGAAGGGTGGTAAGGGTGGGGGAGAGGGTATTCTCCGAGTCTTCTCGCACACTTGGTGGCGGATCGAGCTCACAACTATCACACGAACGGGACCTACCTGGGGGCGTCTTCTCTTTTTTGTTTGTACGGCCAGCGCGAGCACGTCCGGGGTACGCCACCGTTGCGTTGACGAGGCGGCCGGACCCTCGGTGTGCCTGCGCAGCCTCTCCCTCTCTCCTTCGCTACACTATTTAGACCAGTACCCGGGGCCCTGGCGCCGTTCTCTACGCCGTCCGCCCGGCCTCGCAGCCTTTTTCTTTCGGAACGATCGACTTGCAGTATTCAATGGGGACAGAATCTACTTTAAGGCGTCGTTTCGGTCTCCATGGGTGTATTGTGATGACACTCCCTCGCATGCGGCCCGTCAGCCGTGACGACCTTGTCGGTGCTTTCAACAAGCGGTCCATTAGGCGAGCGATCGAGCTTCCTGAGAGGGCAGGCAGGCAGAGGCGGAACTTGCATGACTTCCAGTGCCTACGTGAGTCCGCTCCTTTTTTGTATTTGCTTCTATCTATCTGTGGCAGCAACGGTTTGGTAAAGGGGGGGTGGTTTGGGAACTACGGATTACGAATTACCTAGGTCATAGACGGGAATTCTAAAATGACAAATTCACTCGCTGTTGTCTCCCTCTCATTTCACTTGTAGTGTAATACCTGACAAGGTGGTGTCCCGACGACCCTCGTTCCCCCGCACGCCGCCCAGCCTTGGGCGGTGGTCGCTGATCCGCGGAAGTCAGCAGATCAGGTCAATATAGCCGGATTGTCGCCGTCCCTTCCCGCTTTTTGGCGCCCCAAAAGTCCCAAATTGAAACAAGCCGATGGCAGATTCGGCTCGTTTCCGTAAATGGAAGTTGGGCGAAATGGGGGAAGCAAGCGCAGATCTTGGTGCTCGGCTCCCTCCAAACCGTGTTGCTGTCGCTCTTCTCGACAGAAGTGTAGGTGTTCCAAGGGCCTCCCCGTGAGAAACTCAAAAAAGTTTCAGCGTGTGACGAGTGTAACTGTTGTTTGGGGGCTGCGAGGCAACCGAGGGGCTGTGTTGTCATGGTAGAAGCAGGAGGAACGCCGGAGGAACGCCATCAAGTCTTGCCACCTTCATCTTGGCGTCGGCTCTCTGCTTCGTTCTCCGTTTCATCGTTTCGAGCAGATGAGGGGGTCGGGTGGGTTGTGAAACGAGCTGCTGCTGCTTTTGGGGTAGCGTGCCGAGCGCGCCAAGCACCGTGCTCATGGTCTGGGTTAGGGTTGCCGTTGTCGAATGTACAGTACCAAGGTTCCTCCGTACCTGCTCAGCAAGCAACCTTCAGCCGGCTTTGGTTGGATGCTGCCGACGTTAACCGAGTCCGGCCTGGACGTCATCCCGCAGCAGCAAACGAGCAACGAGGCAGACATCTCTTTGACCGAGCTCACCTCTGCTCCTGGTAACAAATCGAGGTGCTCCGCGTATCAATCAGACAACACTCCTCAAACATGCCTCCGAGATTCACCCTGACGCTCAATGCGTCCGCGGCCCTGCGAATCGGGCGATCGGTTGTACGGCACGTGCGATACTCGACCGAGGCCAACACGGGACCCCTCATCCGCGTCACGAACCTTCCCGCGCCCAATTCGGGTCACATTCGCATCCTCGAGCTCAACCGGCCTGCGGCGCGCAATGCCATATCGCGAGCGCTACTATCCTCTCTTCGCGACGAGATCGACGCTGTACACGAACAGTACGACGCCGCGACGGGGGAGGAACTTCCGACCCCGTCGTGGAACAAGCGCTTCGGCGGCGTGGCGGGTGATGACCAAAAGGGCCCAACAAGAGCCCTGATTCTCGCCTCAGCGGTTGACACATCCTTTTGTGCCGGCGCAGACCTGAAAGAGCGCAAGTCCTTCACCCAAGAGGAGTAAGTCGAGCCATCAAGCCAAGTCGACGCCCCTGTCCTTTCCGGAAAGTAGTCTTTTTAAGACTAAACTCCCCCCTCTCTTTCTCCTCCGCTCCGCTCAGCTGACATCTCTCTCCCTCTTTTTTTTTCTTCCTCTCTTCCCCTCCCGAATCTAGAACCGCCGCGTTTCTCCTCAACCTCCGCACGACCCTCACCTCCCTCTCCGCCCTGCCCATCCCCACCATCTCCGCCATCTCCTCCCTCGCCCTCGGCGGCGGCCTCGAGCTGGCCCTGGCCACCCACTTCCGCGTGCTCACCTCCAACGCCGTCGTCGGCCTGCCCGAGACCCGCCTGGGCATCATCCCCGGCGCCGGCGGCACCTACCGCCTGCCGGCCCTGATCGGCATCCCGCGGGCCCGCGACCTCATCCTGACGGGCCGGCGCGTGTCGGCGCCCGAGGCGTACTTTCTGGGGCTGGCGGACCGCCTGGTCGAGGTGGCCCCCGAGAGCGAGGAGCAGGCCAAGGAGTGGGACGCCATGGAGGACAGCGCGCGCGAGAAGGCGGTGCTGGACGTGGCGCGCCGCGCCGCGCTGAGCGAGGCGGTCCGGCTGGCCACCGAGATCTGCGAGGGCGGGCCGATCGCGATCCGCGCCGCGATCCGCGCCGTCGAGGAGCCGAGAGAGGCGGTCGAGAATCAGATGTACGAGCGGGTGGTCGGGACGGAGGATCGGGACGAGGCGCTGCGCGCGTTTGCGGAAAAGAGGAAGCCTGTCTTCAAGGGGAGGTGATGGTCGGCATGGGCGGATAGTTAATTGGGTCGCGAAGATGGAGAAAAACCCGTCGGCGTGAGTGGATCGTGGGAGAAAAAACCGACGGCATGCGTATCACCGCAGTCGTTCGACATCCAATGATGTAAAATATCGAGACTAGTTCTCGAAGCAGCCTGGGCAGCATACCCTGCTTCGCTGGTTACATCTCCTCCAGCGAGAAAGAGGCCAGCCTGTGAAGTCAGGCACCATGTTATGTTACGTTTATTCTCCCGGCCTCCCTATGTTCTCGCACACCTTCGCGTTTAGACGATACCAGATGTTACCAAGCTCAGTCATTGAAGCAATCCTCGTCCAGAAATCTCAGTGCTGTAGCCAGTCACTCGCGGAAGCTCAGACTGGAGCTCCGTAGCTTCACGACTACATTTAACACCTCCAAGTCAGGGGTAGAGCTTTCCAATTCTCAAATGCTATCCGGAGTATATAACATACGCATTAGTCAAGATGAGTATAGCTACAATCCGGTTTCGGTTGCAGCTCTTTCCTTTCTGCAAGACTCCCCCACAAGCAATCGTCATCGGTTAACCCGCCACGCCCCTGCTCTCGGTGGCTGCTCAGATCACCGTGCCATCATCAACTATGACATCACCACCACCACCACCAAGAGGACCCCTTAATAAGTCGCCAGCCAAACTTTGGTGCAACATTTTGACAGTTTTCTTTGACAGTTCGTTAGAGCTTCAACAACAACGGAAATCCTATTCCAGTCCATTCCTGTCCTCAAAAAGTTCCGAGTTTTTCTTACCATCAGTTATACCGTCAAAGGAACAACATCACACATCTAGAAATCACAATGTCGGGCCTCACACAAAAAACAGCAGCCGTGGCCCGGCGCGTGGTAACTACCACCACCACCACCTCCTCCTTCTCCTCCTCCTCCTCCACAACTACCCTCTCCCGCGCCGCCTTCACCACCACGGCCCGTCATCAAAAATCCACCGTCGAGGCGGCCAAGGAGACCCTCAAGACTGTGGACCGCAAGGTCTCCGATAAGTTGGTAGACGGCATCAACATTGGCAGTACGTGACTTCCACCCCCTCTCCCCCCCCCCCTTTTTTTTGGAACCGCCATTCCACTACAGCTCCTCTCCCCGGCACAAAGCACCAAAAAAAGCAAAGAGAGATAATAAGAGAGAACTGACCGACTCCTTCCCCCCCTTCACAGCGGAATACGCCAACAAGATGAAAGAAGCCGCGTCCGACATCAAGCAGGGCAAGGTCACGGGCAAGGCGGCCGAGCTGCGCGGCGAGGTGGCGGGCCAGGCCAAGGACAAGGCGAGCTCGCTCGCCGGCGAGGCCAAGGGGGTGGCGGGCGAGGCCAAGGGCAAGGCGCGCGGGGTCAAGGAGGAAGTGGAAGGGAAGGCGCGGGAGGTGAAGGGGGAGGTTAAGGAGAAGCTGTCTTAGGAAGAAGAAGAAGAAGAAGAAGAAGAGAGAGTTACCGTGATGGAAGGTGGTTGGTTTCGTTTCTTCTCTGCTTCTTCTCTCTTTATGTTTTTGCCCATGGCTTGGAGGGTTCAATGGCAAGGAAAAGACGTTGGTGGGGTGCCGTGGGGTGTCGAGATAAGTAATGGGGTCCTCGCGGAATTTTGCTGCTCAAGTCTGGATCGAACACGACTTGAGATATGGACGACGTCCGGATCACAAAGCAATGTGTGGTACACAAGTCGCCTTCTGTCATCGGCAAGCACTAGGAAAATGGGGGGGAGAGGACGGAGAAAGTGGCGAGACGAAATGTAATAATGCATTGTATGTACCGACGCCACGACCCCCCCGGCCTCGTAAGCTCCCCGTCCTCCTTCCTCCATCTAAGGACGGAGGCGCGGACAGGCCGGGGCCGGGGCAGAACATTTGGTCAAAAATGCGATAACGAACTGCCGCTGCAGCTGCTCAAGCGACGCCGGCGGACTCGATTTGGCTGCGTTCAACAGCCGAGTTTGAGGCCCCATGTTTGCTCTACCGCTCGGAATACAGAGCTGGATCAAGGATGGATCTCGCCTTGTGCTCCACCACGCCGTGCGGAATGCTCAATGGGAAGGGTAGGGGGGGAAAGGGACAGAAGTAAAGATGCCGGGTGAACAAGCCTTCCGGGTATACCGGAACAGGCCGCGCCCCTGCTGACACACAAACAGACATAGTTCATTTCCCGTTCTCCGTGATCGTGCTAGATAACATTAGTAGCCCGTTGGGTATCCTACAGCGTCATGGGTTCCTTGGTGGTCGACCGCGCGGGATGGGCCCGGTTCGAAGTGGCCTGCTCCTGCCCCTGGCTCCTGTTCCTGCTCCCGTGACAAGAGTACGAGACTGCTTCGACTCGACTCAGCATTCTTCTCCAGCCTTCCACAATCGGAGGGAGTCTTCAGTCCTCCTCGAAGAAGACCCTCTTGGTGCCTCTCTCCCGCTCACGGTCCATCTGCACCAGCTCGCGGTCAATCTCCATAATGTCCAGCAGTTCCTGCTCGATATCCCGGCCCTCCACCTCGAGTTCGTCGTCCGGCTGGTCAGCAGCAAAGCTGAGATCGTTGACAAACATCATGCCCTGCTGGCTCGAGAGCGCCGACTGAGTCTCGTCGGGAACCTCGGTCGACGGCAGCACGTCCACGGACTGATCAAACGATCCCTTGGCGGAGGAAGGGCGCAGGCGTGTCTGGAACAGCCCGCCTGTCTTTCTAGATCGTGGTTGGGCAATGCTGAGGTTGAACGAGACGTTGTTGCTGCTGGCCGGCAGATCCGGACGAGGGTAAGCAAGGATAGCCCTGGTCGGGCCGAGGTCGGCCCGCGGCTTCCTGCGAGCGCCGAGAAGGCGGCTGGTCAGCGAGCTCGAATCTTCGCTCTCGTGAACGACCACGAGGCGGCTTTCGCCTTGGACGAGAACCTCGATGGGTAGGCCCTCGGCGCGGTTACTGCTGCCGTCTTTTGCCGCCGACGATCCGTTCGTGGTGGCCGCCCGGCCGGGTTTGGGAATGGCGGCCGCGCCGGTACACCGCTCCCCGAGAAGCCCAGCGCCGAGGTCCGCGAGGCGGAGCATGCGGGTGGGCTGGGCACCGCTCCAGAGGTTGACGCCACCGCCGGCGGCACGCCGGAGTTGTGAGTCCCAGAAGCGGGAGATCACGGGGATGACGGAGACGACGGGGTCTGTGCCTCCAAGCCAGAGCACGGCGCTCTCCTCGCCGGGTCCGGTCCCTTGGGGCGCGAGCTGGGCAACGGTGATGCCGCCACGCACGGTTGCTAACTTTTCTGGCCCGCCAGCAGTGGCAGACGTGACGGCGTCGCGTCTCGCGTGGGGCGTCATGGGGACGAAGTCGCCGGTTGCTCCCGGAGCGGTGGAGGACTTTTGAGTCCCCGGATTTCGGAGAGGGCTGGTTCCCTCGAGGTGGCCAGAGACCGAGAAATTCGTGATTGCTGAGCCGCGAAGCCCAGCACTCGCCTTGCTGAAGAGACTGCCAGTGCCGGTGCCGCCCGCTGAAGGGCTAGCACCATCGATGTCCCAGATGCCCCATTGGCCATCGGCAAGAAGCACGAGAATGGCGCGACCGTGGGTGATCCATTCGGCACCCACGATCGGTTTTCGTGTAGTCGACATCGAAGGGCCCCTGGCAAAGGGAGCATAGAGCGACAACAGCCAGGAGCCCTGGGTCGGGAAGGGCCCTTCGGAGGCATCATCGGAAGGAAGTGCGGCCGTAGCATAGTCGTAGATGCGAGCCGCTTGCGAGGAAGTAACAGTGAGAAGCTGTGTGGTGTGGGTCGGGTTGAAGGTGATGCTGCTCAGCGGCGACGGCAGGTATTCAGTCTGGAATGGCTCGACCCGGTTGACAGTGCCAGGCTTCGCGTCCAGAGCCACGTGCCAGAGGCGTAGGATGCCGCTTGCTTCCCGCGAATGTGCCGCAACGATCACCCGAGTAGCCGGGGCGGCTTGTCCTGCTGGGCGTTCCGTCGACCTACTCCGAGAACCCGGCTTGTGCTTCACCAATGTGATGGCGAGCCCTCCGCACGGGCGGGTCGGCCCCGTCAGCAGAGTAAGCGTCTCTCCCCATACCCCCGTGCCTGCATTGCCCGCCAACAGGTTCTTCCGTAGTTCTGGCCGCGCCTTGCTCTCGTGTGAAGGTGGTGTCAATGGCAGCGTGATCACGTAGACGTCGGTGGTCGCACATGTTACTGCGAAGACGATCTTGGATTTCAGTATGTTGGCGCCGTTCCCGGCGGCATCCTCAGCGGAAGTTGCCGCCATGGGCAAAACCGCGACGTGAAGCACCGCCGTTCCCAGCGCAAGATCGAGGGTCTGGGTGATTTCGGGAACGGGAGCATCGGTGGTCGGAGTATCCAGGAACTCGGGCTTGTCGACGAAGGCTGCTGAGCTCGGCGTCTCGTCGTCGGAGTCGATCACCATGACCGCGTTTTCGGAATTTGCGCCGTTCTGCTTTTCGCTGGCCGACTGTTTTGCGGGTTTGAGTCTCCGACCACCGCGCCAAACTACGGTGATGCCATTCTCGTGACCATAGATGAGGATGGTCGCGCCCTGGGGCGACCGGACGGGGTATGTCTTTACATCGTGTATCCGTCGGCCGAGCGAGTATCTGCAGGCCCGGAAGAAGGAGTATATGATTAGTCAACCATGTACATGATTTGTCAAAGCCGGCAATGCATACGTGTGTTGTGTGTTTTGCGGCGTGCGCCTCGTTCTGGGGACGGGCTGCATGGCCGCAAATCGCGGGGGGTTGCGGGAGAAGGTCGAGAGAGCAGTCGCAGCCTCAGGGCGTATTCCACATCAGTCCTCAATTAAGTATCGATTGGTGGTTGGTTGAGGAACGACAGTCGTCGGGTTTGAATGGATATTTTTTGCGTAGATTCGTCGATCCGTTGAAAGCGTCAGTCAATCAATTCCAAGCTTCTCGCGTTCACAAAATTCGCCGTCACTCGCCCGGTCGAGACGCGGACGAGGGAGCTTGGGCCACTGCACGCACAGGTTACTTTACCAGATTTGGGCCAGGCAGGCACGCCCCACAATGCACAAAATGATCTCGTTGACTCTGTCCCTGCGATCTTTCCCATCAAACGATCTCAAGATATACCTTGGAAGTAACACATTCTGCTCTCAAAACGGAGTATATGCTTGTGGATGTATGCATCCGATAAGAAGTTGATCATTGTCATTTCAGCAACGTACGCTATCGCGAGTACGGAGTAGTTTGTTTGAGCATCAAGTCGGAGCATGCTAGAGCATCATCCACTTACTCGCACCTTACAACGAGCAGCTGATCTTGGAGCAGAAAAGCTTGCCTATTAAACCGCTCTGTGTGGCTTAGATAATGCATTCGAAACTCTTTTCGCCCCCCAATAACCAATGATAGGTAGTACGCAGAAGTAATTACTACCTTGAATTAGGCATAAAGACGAGCCCATCGAGCATCTAAACGGAAGGCAGGTTGGTACCTAGTTATCACACCCTGTGGGGTACAAAGCAGCAATTATCCAAGGGCACGTAATTGATAAAAGCGGTGGGGGTTCCCATCTTGCAATATCATAGGATCAGGGTGTTTAATACTGTAATTGAAGGGCCAGGTAAAAGCCAAAGATCTAATTATATTCCTCAGGATACCACACTACTACCACCGCTGTCGGGCTCGCCAGAGTCACCACACTCCTTCTAAAAGACGGAAACCGCAACATTCTAGCTTAACAACACACTGTCCTTGACTCGGTCCCTGAGGAAAGACTGCACACCTCCGGGGTCCCATGTAGGCCTGACGGGACATGAGTACAATGGTAACTGGTGTCCGGTACATTGGTCCTCTCCTGGTTGGGACTATTCAGGGGCCGCCTCCCCGGCCGGTAGATGGCTTTGGTAAAACCGTTGTCGACTCCTCGGCGAGCCGCGCTGCGGTCGTGATAGACCACATCAAATTTCGAGCGGTCCGCATTGTTGTAGACGGCCCTCACGGGCCCTGGGGGTTGTCCCTGGGTCCAGATGCGTCCGTTGCGGTGAGTGAGGATGGGAAACTCGACCCACGGCGGCTTGGATCTTAACTTGTAGATATGCTCCCAATGTTCATAGCCGCCGTGATACTTTGGGTATTGCGCATCGCCTGGGTCGCCGGGAGATGGCGCGGCCCGCACCTGTTCCCTGACACTTCTGGCGGGAATTCGATATCGACTAGTCCCATGGAGACGATTCAAATTGCTACAGGAGTACTAATTAGCAGAGATAGAGAAATAGTTAACATGACTAATATGCGCCAACAAGGGTTCTTTGGAGGGTAACGAAACGGACCACAGATTCGCTGTTGGAGCAGATGCTCGCCGTCTCGCCGACAAGAAGTCCAGTCGCATCATCATCAGTTGACCGAGGGTCGATGTCGTTGTTGGCAAAGTGAGCGCGAATCTCGAGATTCTGCTGATCTAGGCCAGCTTTGACGTGACGTGCGGAGAGTGCAATGAGAGCAGTCAGTGCTTATCGTACACACGTCGTATTCTCACTCCCGGCGCATCTCACCTTCGTGTATGTGACGATCTAGCCGGTCAACGAGCCTGGAACACACGCGGCGAAGGACATCCATGAACCTGGTGCTCGAGCTTAGCAAGGAGTCTGAGATGAACTTTTCCATATCGGAAGTGAAAGATTGAGTCTCTTACAATGGTTGGGCTAATTAAGCGTACCTATGTGCGAGGAAGGATGCTGGTTAGGATGGAAATCGATGGTTAGTCGTCCTTCTTATTTTTTTCCCAAGCCGCATCCATCGAGGGGGGTTATATTACGAAGATGTTGACCATTGTTTAATTCGCAGGCTCGTGGAGGTTTCACTGAGATAATACAGACAAAAACGGTAACCTAAAACATTCTCGAGTAGAATAGACACCAGGGTAGCGGTTTCGGTTCCGTCACGAATCGAGGCTCTGTGTCCCCTGGGACCTTTGTCGCTTGCCCCTACCGGCTTTGACTTGTTGTGCTCATTGTGTGGTAAAGTGATACCCTGATACAGCGTGAAGTTCCCGCAAGATGACATGTCACATTTGACTAGATGGCAGTAGCTACGGGGTTGGAACGTCTTTGTGCTGATTCGCGATAACTGTGGGTGCTCAGGATGCCACGGAGCTATTCGCTAGGCAGCATGGGAAGATATCCGAGAGAGTTCGCATCAGTGCCTTTGTTTCTAATAGCTCGAGGTGATGATATTGATGCAAATGAGATCATGAAACTCGAGTTCTTTGGATCCTGACAATGAAGAAACGGAAATAGGCCAGCCTGCCCTCCCGCAGGCTGGTTTCAAGTGTCTTCAAACTCTATGAAATAGCCGATTCAAGGACGGTCAAGTTGCGACAAGTTGATGAATGTTTTTGGCACCTCTGTTAATCGCTGTTGTTGATGCTGTGCGATGCTTGTGGTGTTTTGGCATGGTTTGAGCTCTGTTAAGGAAGAGCATCCACCAAGAAGAACATCCAATCAGGAGAAAGCGTCAGTGGTTTAGTGGTAAAATCCATCGTTGCCATCGATGGGCCCCGCGTTCGATTCGCGGCTGACGCACGCTTTTGCAGCGGATACCCTTTGGTTTCAAGATTTCTTTTTTTTTTTTTTTGGCCGGAGATAGATGTCTGGGCTGGTTAAAGCGGAAGTCCACGCTTTGACATTATGTAGGCTGGTCTCTTCAGAATATTGAGCTAAACTTTACAATAACACACTGGAGGTATTGATCAGGTTTAATTAATTAGGTGTTTCCCATACAACCCAAGGTCACGATTATTCAGGAGCTTTCTATTTTAACCACGCGCACATCCCCCTGTTCTAAACGGATCAGCACATCCGCCCCTTTAACGGCACTAGCCCAAACGCCTCCCAGAACTCCCTCGTGTCGTAGCACCTCCCCAGCGTCTCCATCGGCCTGGGCAATGCCCTGATCCCGTGCTCCCTCATGAGCTCAAACACCCAGCGAGCCCGCTCAGTCGGCTCGGCCCCTACCTCGGCCTCGGCCTCGCCCTCGCCCTCGCCCTCCTCCTCCTCCTCCTCCTCCTCCTCCGCAGCAGCAGAATCCGCCCAGCCAACCACCAAGGCCCACCAGTCGTACACGAACCCGTCCGTGACCATCCACCGCTGGCCCCTACCGGCCCGGTCCCACAGCGACCCGACGGCGTCGCCCTCCACGAGCCGGACGAGGGCCCGCGCGACGTCCGCGCCGTGGACGAGGTGCAGGCTCGCCTTGCCGCGCAGGGCCTCCTTGGTGGGCGCCACGCGGCGCGCCCAGCGGCGCGGTGCCCGGGTGCCGCCCCACAGGCCCGCGAGGTTGAGCACGCACCCGCCCAGGGCGAGCAGCTCGTCCTCGGCGACGGCGCGCGGGTTGTCCCGGGCGTAGGGCGAGTGCCGAGTCAGCCAGGGCGAGGTTGGAGTGGGCGCTTCTTGGTGTTTTTGTTGTTGTTGTTGTTGTTGTCGTTGTTGTTGTTGCTGCCAGATGCCGGTGCTCCCGAGCTGGATGAAGCGGAATGGACCGGTGCCATCATCTGGCTGGGCGGTGGATACCGAAGTGAGATGCGTCTCGGTGTAGGTCGAGAGAAGGAGCCGGCTGGGGCCGGCGCCGATGAGCGGAAAGGTGATGAGGATGTGGCGGGCGCGGGGCAGGGCCGCGATGGCCGAGCGGGTTTCGTGCTCAGGCGCTGAGGGGTCGAATTTGAAGGGGAGGGTTGGAACGCCGGCGACGGGATGGCCTGTGGTTGTGGTTGCCGCAAAGGAGATGTTGCGGGACTGGAGGAGCGGAATGAGGAAGGTGGCCGTCCAACCGGCGCCGAGGATGAGGAGGTTGAGTTCTTCCATTGCGTTCTCTTTCTTCTTCCTTATAATATTTTTCCTGTTCTATTCTATTCTCCCCTCCCACTCTTTCTCGTTTTTCCCCCTCTGCTTTTGCTTTATGATTGGGTGGTCGATAGCTGGTTGTACTGTCAGAGGTTGTATTGAGTCTTCTGTTGAGACGCGAGAGACCCTTGGCAATGACGAACAATGTGCGCAGCGGTTGTGTTGAGCGTCTTTACGCACTAATTAGTGTACGCATTGAGTGGACCACAGCACGAGAGAGCTCCGCTGCAAGCCAGAAGACAAAGATTTCTTGGCACACCTGCAAACCTCGTGGACTTTTCTGAAACAAGGGGCAAAACATTGCCTGATGGGAACACGATGTAGACTGAACAAACCAACAACAACAACAATACATATATACATATATATATATATATATATATATAAGAAAATCAAAATCATCACTGTTGTTCCCAAGCGCCCACGCACACTGTATCCATCGTCGTCATTAATTATTTCTTTCTCACCTAATTATCCCTCAGCAGGGCCAGCACGACTGCCTCGAAATCCTCCTTCAGCAGGTCCTTGACATTCCTGGCCAAGGTGGTGCCGTACCTCTTCCGGTACGCGTCCTTGGCGGAGGCCAGGCGGGGGAAGTTCCAGTACAGGCTCACGACGCGGTTGATAAAGAGCTTGTCCTTCCTCCCGGTCAGCGCCTTGCGCAGGCGCAGGGCGTCGGCGGCGGCGGGGTCGTCGGCCTCGGCGAGCATGCGCAGCAGCGCGTCCTCCATGTCGCCGCGGAACTCCTTCTCGACCACGTCGTCGAGGGCGCGGCGGTACTTGCGCTGGTAATTACGCCTCCGCCACGGCGCTGATCTGGGCGGCGCTGCTGCTGGCAAACACCTGCGCGACCGCCACTGCGTTGGCCCCGATGGTGGTGCCCTCGGTCGCGCGCTGCAGCTCCGTCACCTTGGCGTCGATCTCGTGCGCCAGCACCGGCGCCGCCTCCTCGGCCCGCGCGCCCGCCAGCACCATGCCGCACAGCCGGAACAGCGCCTCGTCCACGTCGGACTTGATGTCGGCCAGCAGGTCCCGCCCCGTCGTCCGCCGGTACTCGGCCGTGATGGCGCGCAGGTCGGCGTTGGACCGCCCCAGCAGCACGTCCATCAGCGTGTCCTCGTCCGTGCCCACCCGGTTGAGCGACTTGTCCAGCAGGTAGACGTCTTGGGCGAGCGGCCCGCGGATCAGCGCCAGCAGCGCCGTCTCGAGCTCGCCCCGCGTCTCGCTCTTGATGTCATCGGCCAGGTTGCGGATGAAGGTGCGAGTTGTAGTCCCGCACCAGCTGCTGCATCGCCCACGGGTCGACGTACTGCGGGCTGGTGAGCACCTGGATCAGGGGCCTTCTCGTCGCAACCCATGCCCTTCATCGCCCGCCGGAGCGTCTCCACGTCGCTCGACGTGTTTTGACCGGCTGCACCCACGCCTTTTGCGCCGGGTCGTAGCCCGGCGACGCCGGCGTAAGCGGGACCGGAGGGACCGAGTATCCGGGTGCCCCCTGCGGAGAAAATTGTTGCTGCCATTGCTGGCCCTGCGGCTGTCATGACGAGCGGGGCTACGTGTCAGCGAGTTTTTATTTATGAGGGGAGCAGCCGGACGGGGGCGGATCAGCGGAGGAGGATGCTTACCGGGTAACCCTGCGGCGGCGGCGGCGGCGGACCGTAACCGGCTGGAGGTTGGCCGTATGGAGGCTGCGCATTGTACTGGCCGCTAAGCGGAGGAGGCGGCGGTTGCCCGTAGGGCGCACTCTGAGGAGGTTGCTGACCGTATGGAGCACTTGGAGGATACTGTTGGGGTGGGTACTGCCCGGACTGACCACCCGGCTGGTATCCATAGTACGGCTGTTGCGGGGCCGGAGCCTGGCCCGGAGGTGGGTACTGGTACGGCGTGCCCGGGTTCGAAGGCCCGTACCCCGACGGCGGGGCGCTGCCGGGGGGCGGCGCGCTGTAGCCCTTCGGAGGCTGCTGCTGACCGTAATAGGGCGGTTGCGCGCTCATGGTGCGATGCGATGCTTTTCTGTGTTGTAATTAGGTATGAAACCAAGCTTTGTTGTTGCTGATGGTAATTAATATGGACTCCGGGATGACAATGAAACCGGCCCAGCTCCGTTTCGATGATGCAGCGGTTATTATCCCCTTGAACACAGAGGCCTCCTCCGAAAAATATGCCCCGATTCCGCATGCCTCGCTAAGGTGTCTGAGCTAAGTAAATCGTGGATAGCTATGTCGGCTAACACCATTACTGCCGCCCGCAGCTGGCGCGGTGGCTGTACAGTGAATTGGGTTGCCGCGTTGGCGCCAAGGTAAAGTAGCTAATAGAAGATGGTTCCAATAGATGGAAGATGGTTCCAATTGATAGAAGAAAGTTGGTAAGTTGTAAATAGTTCAAAAGTGCGATGTCTCCTTCCTACGTTGGCTGGCCCTGTGGCTCTATATAAGTAGAGGATAGGAACAAAGAACACTCCGTTTGCCAGCCCGTTTACCAGATCCACAAGGCTTATCTTATCTAACCTTATATGATAGACGCGTCCGTAGACAACGTACTACATCAAGTCCCCTGCCTAGAAGGAAAAACGTAGTGCCTATACTATAGCTTTAAATAGCTCTTAAACGTGCCTTCTTTCTATAGTAATATTGTAATAGAAAGTAGTAATGTTATCTTACTATTATAGTGTCTTATATGTCTTCCTCTTAACTACCTATAGCCTTACTTTAGTATTTTCTATCTATAGCTCCTTCTAGGGAAGTCCCTAATGCCTTCTTATAAAGGTATCTATATAGGTATTTACCTTATATTATTTAAACTACTATAAGTTAACCTCCTTAGTATACTTAGTATTTATTAACTATCTTATATATATAATATAGCTAAAAGTTAGTCTTCTAAATATTATATTTATAGCTAAGTCCTTTCTATTTAATTAGATACTTATACTTATTATATATAAGCTTATAGTTTTAGATATACTTATATTTATACTTGTCTTTAGATTCTAAACTATTATTAGTATAGCAAGTTTCCTAAGTATTTTCTATAAGACTTCTTTTATATCTTTGCGAATACCCTACCAAAACATACGAAACTACCATTGCTAGAAAGCTCTTGAAAAACGCTATCTAACGGTACTGCTTTCGGCCACACGCGAGCCGTTATAGGTATATAACAGGCATCACAAGCATAGGAACCGGACCTGACTATAATCCGACCACATGTCACAGAAATATACATACAGATGCCGCCTAAGCCACTGGCACAAATGGGCTAATCAAGTCGAAGGAACGAAAGGACCAATTACAGCATAGGAAGTATAGTAATCACTACGCTTACTAGTGATTAGGGTGATCACCACCATACGATTACTCACGATCACCGTGATTAGGAATGATCACTAGGATTATATATATATATAAATAGTCACTCGTTATAGTAGACTCTAGGAGTTTACCAGTGGTAACAATCACAATCACAGTACTTATACCAAGCATTGCTAATTACTATAAGAGATAACTCTAAGTATTATTATAAACCCTTTAGCTTTACCGAATCCTTTAGACGACCTGCCTACTTGTCCCGCTTTACCTACCTCCGTCTGGACCCTTTTAGAAGAAGTCTAAGTTAGGTTCGTTATACGTTGTTACTACTCCCTTTGTTCTATCATGGTTTAGAACGGAGGTAACTTCGACCTCGATATCGATATGGCTACTAACGTTACGGCCGAACAGCTGCTCACTTAGCTTGGTCAACTCTAGTAGTAGATCTAGGAGTTAGACTAGAGAGACAAGGCTGCTTAAGCTTAAATCAAGGAACTCGAGAACTGTAAAAAGTACTTGTAGAAGTTAGTTAACGAGGCCTACGCTAAAATCGAGACGCTTAAGACTGCTAAAGCGAGCCGTATCAAGATCGAACTACCTAGCAAATACGGAGGAACTAAGGAGGATCTTGTAGGATTCCTGATAAACCTCTAATCCTACTTCCGGCTTAATGATAATAAGTTTCTAGACGATAAAGCCAAAGTCCTTTATATAGCTACGAGACTAGAGGGCAAGGTACTTAGATAGTTCGAGCCTATATAGAATGATTATCTTACTAAGGAAGATAAAGATGACTAAGATACGTTTATATAGGCAGTCTTCTAATCTTATAACTGTTTCGAAGAAGAGCTTTAGAAGGTTTTTAGTAATAAAGATAAGAAGATCTATACGTAAGAAAGACTCGCTAATCTCTGATAGACTAAGTTAGTAGCTTCCTATACTATATAGTTTAGATAGGACATGCTTAAGTCTTAGCTTAATGACGAGGCATTAATATAACTATTCTATAATGGCTTAAAGGAAAAGGTTAAAGACAAGCTATATAAGTATAATTAGCCTAAGACCCTAGATAAATATATTATATAAGCTATTAAGATCGATGATCGACTCTATATACAAGAGTAGTAGAAACGAGGTTAAATAAATAGAGCTATAGTTAAGGCTAACGATAAGAAAAAGCAAGCGTACGTTAGTACCTCGTACGAGACATACCCCGGAGCTATAGATATAGACGTAGCGTAAAAGCAGGACGAGAAGAAGACGACTAAAGACAAGTCTAATGTTACCTACTATAACTACAAAAAGAAAGGGCACTATAAGTGAGAATGTCGCAGCCCGAAGAAAGAATGGAAGACAGTCTCTAGAAAGGAAATTATAGCTATCGACGAAACCACTAAGGACATCATTGAAGTAGTAGCTACGAGCTACGAAGACAGGGGCAGTGATACGGATAGTCCCGGATATGACAACAATGGTAAAGACGAATAAGTATCGTACTCCGAACTGGTCACTATAGACCTAGAGATAGGTCTTGCCGAATAGGATATGGCAGGAGAATATATACCGCTAGTTTCGATTCTCCCAGCCTTGAGGTAGTAGGGTTTTACGGCTATATAGAGGCGGGATAGATCGTAGATAACCGATACCTAAGGAATCGAAAGACCTAGACCTAATATTCTATTCCTCTAGGAACAAATCGAATAGTACTATAATAAAGTTTTTTGGCTTAATATAGAACTATATAAATAGGATAGACGCTTAATTTGACTTACCTAGTAGAGCGATAGAATGAGAGACAAAATGAGGGAACTCTAATATATCGTAGAAACTATTAAAAGAGAATAGCCTGTAATATATAATAGGCCTAATAGCTATATTAAGTATCTTAATAGCTAGTAACTTAGTAATGATATATAGAACCTAGAATACTAGTTTATATATATAAACTATAGAAAGGATAAATATATATAGGAAAGCTACTAGAAGAAATACTCCTATATTAGTACTAGAGTACCTACGGTCTATATACAATAGGAAGGATTTAGGAAAGAATTCTAATACCTTCTAGGCAACGCTATACGACTATACCCTCGACACGAGGCATATGCGCAAGTGCCCTAGTTCTAGTGTATAGCATACGAATGCCGATACTACTTCCGCGACAAATTCGAAAACAATTACTAGCCGACCCGACAAGGAAATGAGGATAGAAGCTTACGCCCTATAGAATAGGTCTATAATATAGGAAATAGAGCGGCCGAATTACTTTAGAAGATTAAAGCCTATAATCTAGAAGGCATTACAATAGTTCTAAAACAAGCCTAGCCTAGGTACTACGGAACCGGACGAGACACATGGGACTCGTGCTAGAGCAACAATTGCCTCTATCACGTGGACGAAAAGAAATTGCGAATTCGGGAGCTTTAGATGAAGCTATGGCACGTATGACGGAAAGTAGAACAGACCTAATGGTAGGAAGCCGTAAGCACTTAATAGCTTATAGAAATGAGTACGATCGACGAAGCCGCTATTAGCCAAATAACTAAAGAGGTTAGCACTGACCTAGGAAACAGGTTAGGGCCCTTTGAGGGGCCCGGAAACCATTAACGCCCGTGTAGCAGCGAGTGGTAGCGTAGTATAGGAGGGACTAGTATAAGAGACTACTATATCGAGACCTCCCGGCAGAAACATAGGAAATCGCTATAATCTTTGGACGACAGTGGCAAGATAAGCGATTATAGATAATAGCATAGTAGAAATAGTACGAAATGCTTGTACTAGTAGATAGTAGAGTAGAGATGAATCTGATTTTGCTAACACTTATAAATCAGCTATAGATACCCTAGAGAATGAAGCGGAAGTATAGTATAGTCAAAGGGCCATTTCCGATATAATAGGTATATAGGGAGACCGAACTAATCGATATTACTATAGTAAGGAAGACTATAGTAGTCATATTTAGCATCGTAGATATAGGTAACGATAAAGATATAATATTAGGGTTACTATAGTATAAAGATTACGACCCGGACATTAGCTAGAAGAATGGTAGCTACCTACGACCCCGAATAGAGTTATATTCGACTAGCGAGATAGGGAGTATACAAGGATCGCGAGCAGACGATGCTTAAGGGAAGGCATGTCCTACAGATCCACTGTAAGAGACAGACAGTGGCAGGCAGACTACTACAGACTCTAGAAGAGGCGGTATAACGACATCGATATTGTAATAGGAGGAACGAGCTAAACCGCCGATAGCTATTCTTTCTATTGACAAATGCGGAGCACTATAATTAGAGTAGTAGGTTAAGATAGGAGAAATCGCTAGCATTGTTATAGATGGAACCAAGTTTGTATACTACTAGAAAACTAAGAGACGAGATAAGACTAGGGAAGTACTAAAGGAATACGAAGGATACCTAGCATTCGAACTAAAACATCTAGAAGGGCTACTGGAATATAGCCTATAGGATTACAAGATCAAGCTTAAGGAAGGAGCACGACTAAAGTTCTTTAAGATTTACTATACGAGCTAGATATAGAACGAAGAACTTAAGCGATATTTGGAGGAGAACCTTTGAAGAGGATATATCTACCTGTCGATATCGCTAGCAGGCTACCTAATCCTATTTATACCTAAGAAAGATAGAAAGCTACGGTTATATGTTGACTATCGGTAACTTAACGAATAGACTGTGAAAAACCAATACCCGTTATCACTAATCTTATAGCTTTGAGATTAGTTAGCAGGAGCCTAATATTTCACGTGTCTTAACTTGCCATCAGCCTATAACTATATATAGATCAAAGAAGGCGACGAGTGGAAAACGGCCTTTAGGACACCCTATAGCTACTACAAGTACCTCGTCATGCCATTCGGACTTACGAACACGCCGGCAACGTTCTAAGCCCTGATTGATCAAGCTATCTAAACCTTTCTTGACAAATTTACGGTATATTATCTCGACGATATACTTATCTTCTCTAAAACGGTAGATAAATACCGGAAGCATATAAAAGTAGTGTTAGACGTGCTATATATATATAAACTATTAGTTAACAAGGAAAAGAGTAAATTCTACGTTAGGAAAACAGTATTTCTGGGATATAAAATATCCCTAGGACAAATCTGGATAGAACCTTCAAAGGTTAAAGCTATTAAGAATTGGCTACGACCAACGTTAGTTATAGAAGTACGAAGCTTCATCAGATTTATAAACTTCTACCGGATGTTCATTAGGAACTTTAAAGCGATTATATGACCTTTATACAAACTTACTAGGAAGAACGCTAAATTCCAATAAGAAGAATAATATAAGTAAGCATTTACGCAAATCCGCGACGCTATTACCGAAGATCTAGTACTAGTACTACCGGACCCTAAGAAGCTATTTGAAGTAGAAACGGACGCTTTAGACTATACCATCGGAGGACAATTAGGATAACGAGATAGACAAGGAAAGCTATATCCTATAGCCTTCTTTTCAAAGAAGCTCGATAGACTATATCTTAATTATCCGATCTACGACAAGGAACTATTTGCGATTATCGAAGCTTTTAAGGAATGGCGACTATACCTTAGCGGCACAATTAAACTAGTATAAGTGTATACGGATTATAAAAACCTATAATACTTCATAATAACGAAGGAGCTTAACAGACGACAAATACGATAGGCAGAATTCCTTATAGAATTTAACTTTGAGATCTGCTATAAGAAGGGCAAAGAGAACGTACGAGCAGACATCTTAAGCCGACGAACGGATCATATAGAAGGACGAACAGAAATAACATTACCATTATTTAAGGAACGAACAGATAGAACGCTATATTACAAAACGCAGATACCTATAGAAGACGATCTACTTGACTTGTTCCTAGAATATTATATAATCTTTTAAGAAGAAAGGATTAACGAGGCACAGTATCAAGCAGCACCTAGACCACTAGTACCTAACGGAGTGGAAGAAAGAGATGGAAAACTCTGGTACCGAGGCAAAGTGTATATCTACGACAAAGATTAACAGCTACGAATGATTCGAGAACTCTACAAGTCGAAACTCGGAGGATATAAAGGAGTTACGAAGACTGTCGCACAAGTCAAAAAACACTATAACTTTCCACAATTAACGGCACGAGTTAAGGAAGTTATACGGAACTGCGACATTTGTAATCGGAGCAAAACGGTATGATATAAGCTGTATAGGCCACTTTAGCCACTGCCGATAGCTAACAAACTATAGAGTTTAGTTATAATAGACTTTATTATAAAGCTGCTAGAATCTAAGGATATAGCTATAAGAGTAACCTATGATAGTATTCTTACTATAGTAGATCGCCTGACTAAGTAGGTATACTTCTTTCCCTATAAGGAGTCCTAGATAGCGGAACAGTTAGCAGATATAATTTATCGGCAAGTTATATTAGTATATACTTAGCTATAAGAATAGATCACCGACAGAGATACGAAGTTCGCGTCAAAGTTCTGGCAAGCGTTAATATAACGATTAGGTATTAATAGCAAGCTATTAACGGTATATCACCTACAGACTGATAGACAAACGGAGTAACTAAACCAAGTTATCGAGTAGTATCTCCGTTCTTACATCAACTACTAGCAAGATAACTAGGTCATACTATTGCTAATAGTATAACTCACTTATAATACGACACTAATGGAAACGACCAAAGTCATACCGTTCTTCGCGAACTACGGATATAAAGTAGACCTTAGGCAAGGACTAGAGGTTATAGTGCCGAGAGTAGTAGTCAAAGCGGAACAAATATACGTACTATATAAAAAGCTTAAAAAGGAACTCGAGTTTGTCAAGACTAGAATGAAGAACTACTATGACAAACATAGGCTCGAGGGACCTTGCTTAGAGAGGGGAGACAAAGTCTACTTAATTATACGGAACTTATAAACTAAACGACTAAGTATAAAGCTAGACTTTAAGAAGGTCAGACCCTTCGTTATTAAAGAACGAATTTCGACATCTAACTACTAACTATCGTTATTATCATCTATATGACTATAGACAGATGTTTTTTATATTTCACTTCTCGAACTAGTACCAAAGAACGCTAAGGTTACTACGTACATCGAAGCAGAGGATAAAGAGGAAGAATAGGACGTCGAAGAAATTCTAGATTTATATATTATTAACAGGGAACTATAGTACCTAATCAAATAGCTTAATTTCAGACTAGAAGATAACTTATAGGAACCTATTAAGAATTTAAATTACCCTAAGAAACTAGAACAGTTCTATTAGCAGAACCCGGATCGGCCAAAGGCAAATCTAGGACAGAACCAAAAACAGCGCCCTAGTTAATAACGTTAACGCCACCGTTAAGCTACACAACGGCCCCCGATTCCTGCTATTCTACCGCCTCTAATTCGTCTAGATTCGATAAACCCCGTATAACCATGTCTACCCCCTTCTCTACTAGGAACTCTCGTTATTTACAGACCTAAGTAAGACAGGCTAACGCCTCGGAAGCTTTGTATTAATATTCTCGTAGCAAGGCTTCGGCCTCTTTCTCTTCAGCCTTCAAACGACGTTACTCGCGTATGATACGATCTACTACGTTACAATCAGAGATGTGCTCTCGTAAGGAAATAGGAACTTATAAGAAGAAACTAGAACACCAGAACCATTATAAGTACGACCCCGACACACGTAAGCCTCGTAGCGACGAGATTTTTCAATCATTTTATACACTTGGTTATACTCTATATAATAAGAATACGCTATCACTACAAACCTATAATTGGAAATAAACTAAGCTAAACGCTTATAACGAATAGATGCTAGGGATCTATACGTGTTAGACAGTATAACTAACAGTACAAAGGGCAACAAGAGGCTAAGGAGAAAAACATATATAAGGAACGTAAGGGATGTTAGCGCTATTTAAGACGGCCTAAAGAGGGCTTTCGGGTCGAAAGCCTCAGAGGGAGGGCATCGTGTCACAGAAATATACATACAGATACCGCCTAAGCTACTAGCACAAATAGGCCAATCAAGTCAAAGGAACGAAAGGACCAATTACAGCATAGGAAGTATAGTGATCACTATGCTTACTAGTGATTAGGGTAATCACCACTATACGATCACTCACGATCACCGTGATTAGGAATGATCACTAGGATTATATATACATATAAATAGTCACTCGTTATAGTAGACTCTAGGAGTTCACCAGTGGTAACAATCATAATCACAGTACTTATACCAAGCATTGCTGATTACTATAAGAGACAACTCTAAGTGTTGTTATAAACCCTTTGGCTTTACCGAATCCCTCAGACGACCTGCCTGCTTGTCCTGCTTTACCTACCTCCGTCTAGATCCTTTTAGAAGAAGTCTGAGTTGGGTTCGTCACACTATACCTTGTACGCCTATTAAAATTTTCACCGTATAGGCTACCTAGCGCCCCTAAACGTAACGTCGATTTAAAGCCTACTACTAAGCTACTAAGTAAGGAGGCCTATAGCTTCGAACCAATTAAAGGGGGGCCTATTATAGGCCTATCCTACCCTGGATATTAAAGAACTAAAGGGTTTTATCGTATAACTAGTCGACCTTATGCCAAGCCCTAAATAGGGCAAGGTATAGGACCTTGCTAATAGGCTCTTATAGAGCCTTATAACTACTATTATAGGCCTAGTTCCGAACCTATAGGAACTTGTAGCTAAGGAAGTCAAAAAGGGGCTTAAAGAAGCCTTTAAGGCTACCCCCTACCTTACCTAGGCGCAAGTGGCTATAGGCTTATAATAGGGGGCAATAGGCCCCTAGGGAGGCCTGCCGTTGGCCAAGGCGGTGCCGTTACGGGCCTTATAAGAGGTTACGATACGGAATATAAGCCTACGGGAGGACCTTAAAGCCCGAACCCCGGCCAAGATATTCTAAGCAGTTAATAGGGCTTCTAGCTACTAGGGAGCTGTTACGACTAGGAAGCTCCTAAGCAGGGATATAGTAATAGTCTTCAAGGACAAGGCTACTAAGGATTGGTATTTGGTTAATAAGCGATAGGTAGCTATAGCCTTTAAAGAGGAGGCTAGGGAGGTTAGTAAGGCCTATATAGTCCTAGCTAAGGGAGTCCAGAAGGAGGAGCTATAAGGGGTTAGCAAATAAGACTTTAAAGGGGCCGTAGGCCTATACTCGATCAAAATGGTCAAGTTCCGGCTGCTAAAAAGCCTATAGAGGAAGTAGGCTATAGTACTCCTGGGCCTATAGGACCTTGAAGAGGCCTAGAAGGCCTATAACAAGGGCGTATTCTAGGATGCCTAGATATTAGATTACAAGCCTTACTAGAATACTCTAGAGCTAAGGTAGTATTATAGGTATTAGAGCTTTGGCTATACCTAGCGGTATTACTAGCAGCTAGCCTATTATAGCCGTTATAAAGCAAAGGCGTATAGGGAGGGGGGGAAGGCTAGGGAGGCCTAGTGCCCTACCTACTCTAACTAACTCCCTTATAGGTATATAGCCTATAGGGGCCCTTATATAGCCTAGTATAGGGGCTACCTAAAGAAAGTTAAGGCCTAGGAAAGGGCTAGGGAGGCCTACTAGTATAGACCCTAAACCTTCTAACCATTAAAGTAACTATACTAGAGGGTAGCTTTCGAGTTTAATAACTAGCTAGAAGATAACAACTACTATCGAACAAGGGCTAAACGCCCTTATAGGAGGCCTACCCTAGCCTAATAAGCGGCTAGGAGCGCCTTATTCGACGCCCGATAGACCTATATCTCCTTTCTATAACCTAGAACCCCTTCCTTTTTATAGCCGGCCGAAGGGGTAACGGCTATAAAGCTAATTACTATACCCTTGGCCTCTACTCTAACTACCTTAAATATAAATTAAGATTCTTTAATAGAATACCTAAGGTAATAAATAGGCCCTTAAGGTTCTATTAGAGGAGGCTAAATACGACCTACTAGCTATCTAGGAACCATAGATCAACCGATTTATAGGGTTAACATACTGCTCCTAGGCTTTGAAATACTACCTAGTTTATAAGCCTAAGGGCAAGATAGCTATTCTAGTAGCTAAGCGCTTCCTAGTTAGCTAGTAGGACTATTTAGCAAAGGAGAACTAGTATAAGGTAACCTTTCTAGCCTTAGGAGAGAGGGGGTTCGAGCTCTAGTTAGTCTATAATAATAAGGGGGAGCAAGCCCTCTTATAGGACCTACTAGCCCTATCTTGGCTAACCTACCCCCTAGTTCTTATAGATAACTTTAACCTCTATTACCTAGTCTAGGACCTATTTAATAGGCTTAGCCTAAGGGCTAGGGACCTCCTTAGCCTTATAGACTAGTAAGACCTCGACCTATATACGCCCTATAGCCAGGTTACTAGGGCCCCCTAGGGGGACTAACGTAGCCGGCCTTTTACGATAGACCTATTCTAGGCCTTGGCCAGGCTAGAAGTAACCTATAGGGATATTATAGAATGTAGGAAATCTGACTACTACCTATAGGCCCTAAATGTCTCCCTCTAAGGGACTAATAGACCTATACTAGCTAGTAAAGGGTAGGACTAGAAGAGCCTAGATAAGGAGGTCGTACGGGCCGAGGCGGCCTACCTCCTACTTTAGCTTAGTAGATAGGTATCGGCCCGGGCTAGGCCTGTCTTCTAGGGCCTAGAGAAGCTTCTATAGGCCTTTGATAGGCTTATAGAGGCCTTTAAGGAGATAGCTTCGGTCTCGGCTCCAGTAAAGAAGGCTAGTATAGGTAGCAAACGAGCTTAATAGTAGACAAAGGAGGTATAAGAGGCCCGGAAGAGGGCCAAGGAGGCAGAGAGAGCCTATAGGGGCACCCTGAACCCCTATATATAGGAAGTACTCTAGCAGGCCCTATAGGACTAGGCTAAGACTATTACGGCCGTAAAGACTAAAAGCTAGAGAGCTACGCTATAGGAGGCGACTAACCGGCCGGACCTGCTATAGAGGCTAGAGCGGTAGGCAAGGCTATAAAGCTACTTACCGGTCGACCCTCTAAAGCTCCCGGCCTTCGAAGGAGGGCTTATAACCTACTAATAGAAGGCTAAAGCACTAGCTAATAAGTTCTTTCCGAACCTAGAAGCGGACCTAGCAAATATCGACGACCTAGATCTAAATGACTATTAGGAGCCGAAGTTCGAAATAAGCTAGGGGGTTATAGTAGGCAAAGTTAGGGTAATACTAGCTAGAGCGGCCCTATAGAAGGCCTTAAGGGAGGACCTCCTCCCCATAGGTCTATTAAAGGCCTATAGGTAGCTACTCTACTAGATATTAGCTATACTAGCCTTAGAAAGCCTATAGCTTGGCTATTTCCTAGCCTAGTTTAAAAGGGCTAAGATAGTAGTCCTCTATAAACCTAGTAAACCCCTATAGGCCTACTTTACCCTAGGTAGCTATAGGCCTATAATACTTCTACTAATAGTAGGCAAGGTGTTAGAGGCTATAGTCGCCCGGAAGGTAACGGCTGTTATAGAGGCCTATAGGCTTCTACTAGCCAAATAGATAGGTAACTAGGAATATAGGTCTATAGAACTAGCTATCTAGCTTATTATAGCTTAGGTCTAAGAGGCCTAGAGGTATAAGGTAGCTACCTCCCTTCTATAGCTTAACATCTTAGGGGCTTTCGATACTATTAATTACATCCGGCTACTAGCTACTTTATAGAGCTAGGGCTTCCCAAAGTGGTTAGTGGTCTAGGTTAGGGAGTAGCTATAGGATAGGGTGGCTATCCTTTACTTCGATAGCTAGGAAACGGAGGATATAGTAGTAAGGGCTAGGGTCCTATAGGGGTTACCCCTCTCCCCTATATTATTTATCCTCTATATAGCCTTCCTTTACTAGGCTATCTACCGGGCTAGCCCTATGGTCAGTTTGATAGGCTTCACCGACGATACTAACCTCCTAGCCTTTAGGAAGGCCGAGGAGGCCTATAATAGTTAGCTATAGAGGGCCTAGAAGGCCTGCCTTTAGTAGGCAAGGACCTGGGGTATAGCTTTTGCCCCGGAAAAGTGCAAGCTTATCCACTTTAACAGGGGCCGGAAATAGTGGTCGTGACCACTAGAGCTCCTATAGCCTAGAAGGGGTACTACCACTATAGCCCTGTCGAAGTCGGCTAGATTCCTTAGGGTCTGGCTAGACTAGAGGCTATAGTAGGGCCCCTACTACGTAAAGGTAGCTAAGAAGCTAGAAACCTAGGAGTTTGCCCTAACCAGGCTTATTACGAAGACCTAGGGCCCTGGCCTCCTATAGGCCCGCGAGGTCTACACTAAGTGTATCTATAACGCCCTAGCTTATAGGGCCTCGAACTTCTACAAGCCTACTAAGCTAGGGGGCAAGCTAGAAGGCCCTGTTAGGGAACTATCGAAGGCCTAATATAGGGCCCTTCGAGTAGTTACTAGGGCCTATAAGGCTACCCCTATCTAGTGCCTCGAAACAGAAGCCTAGGTACCACCCCTGGACCTCTATCTTAATAAGAGGCTAGCTAACTTCGAAGCCAAACTTGACTAACCGCTCTTATAGACCAGGGTAGGTCTAGGGGCCTCCTAGGTCCCTATAAGAGCCCTTATCTAACAGGCCTATAATAGGCTAAGCCAGAGGTTCTAAAAGAGGAGGGCTAGGGCAAGGGGCCGGGAGCCGAAGCCTATAGCCCTAGAAGTAGTAGGGTCGACGGTCCGGTAGTAGGTTTAGGAGGGCTATAGAGGGGGTTAACCCCCCCTATAGACCCTATAAAGAAGGCTATAGGCTATAGAACTAGCCGTGTTAGCTAGTTAGAGCAACCGGTAGAGGGCCGACCAAGCCGGTAGGAGGATATAGCGCATGTCAGACAAGGACCCTCTGTGCCTAGTTTTTATAGGGGAAGGCCTATAAAGGTACTAAGGCCTAATAAAGGCCTAGAGCTCCCTACTAGTATAGGCCTGTATAGGGGCTATTAGCCTCCGTGACTTCCTTTTTAGGGTTCAAGTCCTAGGGGTCAGTACCCCTTACTATGCCTATAGCCAGGGGAGGAAAACTATAGAGCACCTAGTCGTATGGTGCCCGAACCTACTAAGAAGCCGAACGTAGGAATCCTAGGAAATACGGTCGTAAAGGGACCTAGACCTCGTTCTATAGGGTATAGGGACCTATAACCATTGTTTGGCAAGGAGGGTTCTACAGTGGCTAATAGACCTGGGGAGGCCCCCGAAATACTACCTTGTAAGGAGGTTAGACTAGGAGAGGAGGCCTCTATAGGGCTATTCTAGCCACTTCTCCTTTTCTTTGTAGTGTATTGGTACTCCGGATTAGGCGTTAGAGGCAGGACAGAGGTTTTTACCTGGCCTATTAGGTATAGTTTCCTTTATATATAACTAGAGAGGCTCTAGCATGCTTATTAGCATAGCGATATAGGACTAATAATAATAATAATAATAATAAGTATTTATAATGGCTAGATAGCAGAAGCTAATTCTAGTCCTATTATCTCTTTAGCCTATCTTTATAATATAATTACCTTCCTTTCGAGGTATACTCGTTCTATATTATATAACCCTTTTAGATTAACTTTTAATAACTAGATTCTAATCTAATATTAAAAAGATTATAAAACTCTTTATACTTCTTATACCTTTTTATAGTTCACTATCTTCCTTTAGATTATAGGTAACTATTCTTAGTTCCTAAGAGAATTATCTTTTTCATAATCTAGTCTTTTTAAAGGGCTATCTATAAGGTTTTACTTTCCTAGCTAGTACTTAATAGTAAAATCAAAGCCTAAGAGATATATATACTATCTAGCTTAATGACTATTAAGTTAGGTTTATCTTATAAATCCTTATAAATTATTATAATCCGAATAGACTATAATTTCGTAGGGATTTCCTATTAAATAGTGTTACTAATGCTTAAAGCTTTCTATAATTACCATTATTTCCTTGTTAGGAGTGCTATAGTAGCAGGCTAGTCCTAAGAACTTAGCCGACTAGAATATAATAGGATGTTTTCAAGAGTCTTCTACTTACTATAATAAGACGGCCCTTATCGTAAACGTAGAAGCGTCTATTTCGATAGTTATTAGCTTTTTAGGATTGAAATGCCGGAGAACCGGTGCCAATTTAAAATGGTTTTTAATTTCTTAAAATGCTTTTTATTCTTTAAGGTTAAACTAGATTCCTCCTAGTTTCTTTCCCTTTTCTAGCCCCTTTAGTAGACTTGTTAGGGGGTAGGTAATCTGTAAAAAATTGCGAATGAATTTCCGATAAAAATTAATAAATCCGAGAAATACCTAAATATTATAATAGGTCTAGGGTTCCGGCCATTTCTCTATCGTTTCAATTTATACTAGGTCTATTATAATTCCTTGCCGATTTACTATAAATCTAAGGAAGTTAACTTAGTCCTTATAAAATGAACATTTACTAGGTTTGTAATATAGCTATATATTCTATAGTTATTCGAGGACCTTTTAGATATATTTCGTATACGTTTCACGGTTAGGTGAAAAAATTAAGATATTATCTAAATAAACTATATAAAATTCGTCAGGTAGTCTACCTAATACTTAATAAATATAATTCTAAAAAGTGGCTAACGTATTTATTAGACCAAATGGTATAACTAAGTACTTAAATAATCTATAGCAAGTTCGAAAGGTGGTTTTCTATTTATTCCCTTCTTATACTTAAATCTAGTAGTAAGCATCCTTAATATTAAGCTTAGTAAAAAATTAAGTACTAGAAGCATAGTCAAGAATCTCCGAAATAAGGGGTAATAGATAGCAATTCTTCTAGGTAATTATATTAAGTCCTTAGTAATTAATATAAAGACAAAGGCTTCTATCTTTTTTAGGTATAAATAGGACCAGGCTAGCTACTAAACTCTTAGAAGGTCGAATCCTCCCTTTGGCGAGGTTTTTATCTAAGTATTCCTATAGTATACTAAGTTTATACTAGGATAGGGGGTAAATTAGTCTAACTAGAGGAGTCGCCCCTAGTTATAGATCGATCTTATGGTTAGTTACTTTAAACAAAGGAAGGATGCTCGAATTTATTATATCTATTATGTTAGTAAAGTCTTATAGCTTAGGGGGAATTTCTTCTAGGTTTCCTAAGGGTTTTGGTTCTTCCTTATCAGGGAATGGATCTATAGGGATATCTAAAAGAGTAGTTAATATAAAGACCCTAGCTCCCCTTCGGCAGTCCTTTTCCATTCTTTTAGGGTACTGGAGTTAGGCTATCTTAGTTTCTGGCAGAAACTACTAGTAATTCTCCATCGGGAATAATAAGATAGTAAGATTACTAAGTATAGGTATTCCTAACAAGACTAGTAAGGTTTTGGCATTATAGCTAATAGTAATATAGGGGTAATTATATTAACGTATAGTTCTATATTCGTTAGTTAGTATAATTGGTACTTGATATACCTTATAGGATGCTATAACCGTTTTATTAAACCATTAAATTATAGGTAGAATATAAGCAAGTTATTTTAGTTAGTATTTCTAAATAAGGTCAAAGTCTACAATATTTACTTTTATATAAAAATCTAGATCTACTATTATTAAAATACCTTTATATACGTTTATTATAATAGCTATATATATATATATATATATTATTATTATTAGTCCTATACCATTATACTAATAAGTATGCTAGAACCTCTCTAGTTATATATAAAGGAAACCGTACCTAATAGGCTAGATAAAAACCTCTGTCCCTCCTTTAACGCCTGATCCAGAATACTAATACACTACAAAGAAAAGGAGAAGTAGCTAGAATGGCCCTAAAGAGGCCTTCCTTCCCGGTCTAGCCTCTTTACAAGGCGGTATTCCGGGAGCCTCCCTAGGTCCATTAGCCACTGTAGAACCTTCCTTGCCAAACGATGGTTACAGGCCCCTATACCCTGCAAAACGAGGTCTAGGTCCCTTTGCGACCGTATTTCCTAGGATTCCCACGTTCGGCTTCTTGGTAGGTTTGGGCACTATATAACCAGGTGCTCTATAGTCTCTCTCCCCTGGCCATAGGCATAGTAAGGGGTACTGACCCCTGGGACTTGAACCCTAAATAGGAAGTTACGGAGGCCGATAGCCTCTATATAGGCCTGTACTAGTAGGGAGCTCTAGGCCTTCGATAGGCTTTGGTGCCGTTGTAGGCCTTCCCCTGTAAAAACCAGGCGCAGGGAGTCCTTGTCTAACACGCGCTATATCCTCTTACCGGCTTGGTCGGCCCTCTAGCGGTTGCTCTAGCTAGCCATTATGGCTAGTTCCGTAGCCTATAGCCTCCTTTATAGGATCTATAGGGGGGGTTAACCCTTTATTATATATATATACTCTCTTTTTAGGTCATCCTTTATAGCTATTCCTATAGTATTAGGGTCTATTATAAGCGACTCCTATTTCCTTAGTAAAAACGGCCTAAGCCCTAGCGATTAGGGTATTAGCCTTATTAGTAGGAGGTAACCTATACCATTTCTAGGCAATCTTTTATAAAATGTCCTTCCTTTCTATATTAGAAATATAAGCTACTACTTCATATCTTAAGAGTAAGGGTTAACGTAAGGTTAGAGGCGCCTTATAAGGCTAATAGC
This sequence comes from Thermothelomyces thermophilus ATCC 42464, assembly GCF_000226095.1. Lineage (NCBI taxonomy): Eukaryota > Fungi > Ascomycota > Sordariomycetes > Sordariales > Chaetomiaceae > Thermothelomyces > Thermothelomyces thermophilus. The sequence goes on along the minus strand of NC_016476.1, from coordinate 1,365,376 downwards.
AGCTTCGTTATAGGTCCAGTTTAATAGTAGGACGATAATATACGGAAACGTAATATATTAAGCATATAATATAGTTAATCTTAAGTTAGTAGTAAAAAGAGGGTAGTCTAACTATAATTCGGTTATTAGAAGCTATGCTAGATCTATAACGCTAGCTATACCATTCTTTCTTCTATCTCTAGGTAATAGGTATAGTAACAGTTAATATATTAAATAAGGAAAGGTAATAGCTTTATATAGAAGCTTAAAGCTTAGCTTTTCTTATCCTAGTAAGAGAATTAAGCTTTAAAAGATTCGAGGTAATAGTAAAGATCCTATAAAGATTAGCTATTTCGTTAGTAAGCCAAATTTAAAGCCTTAGCTATTAAGCTAGTGCCAACCCTCCAGGGCACCACTTAGCACCTCCAGAACCAAACCTCCGTCTAGTCAGATAGGGAGGAGCTTCGGCTCAAAAAGTCCAGGGCATCCGAGTATTCGCGGTCACAGTAGGCAAGTCCGACCATCTGGACGGCAACGACGATAGGAGCGAAGGTGGCGACAACGATATCCCTCTAGACAGACGTAGAAGAGTCTACTTATATAGAAAAAGGTACTCTAACTTACAAAAGAAAGAAGAACCACATCCCGTCACTCTAATCTATTAGAGTAGACGAGTGTTAAAAGCTATCTATTGTCCTTGTCTGTCTGTTTGGTACCCCTAGATAGGTAACCCTTATTTATACCTATTATATATAGCAAAGCTCTATAGAACCGGAAAAACAAAACTATACCCTATATCCCTCTAGTTATATTAAGAACTTCTAGCCCTAGTCTATACTTCCCCTTTGAATTTGCCCTAAGGCTCCTACTAGCAAATTTAGACCTAAAACCTTACTTATGTTCCTTATAATGTCTAGCCTGCTTAGCTTTACTGTCTCCTTTAGGCAAGGGCCGTTTCTTAGATGCCTAACGCCTTTGCTAGGCTTTTACTTCGGTATCTAGCGCATCCTAGCCTATAAATTATAGCAGGTACCTAGGAACTAGCTTAAGATCTTCAGGCCCTAAGCGTTCGAATAGTAGGGGTTAAGTCTATTTAGTAGGATTATTGTTAGGATGACGCTAATAAGCCTATCCTTTTTTAGCGGCTTAGGTCGAGCGTGTCTCCCGTGTCTATACTGGCTTACTTGGCTTCGTCTTGGTCTAACTAGGCAGCCGTCGTATTACTAAAGGTACCTACTTGACTAGTTACTGTTACTATAACCCTGAAGACTTTCCTTATCCTTCTATAGCTATAAGTTACTCCTTTACCTATTCTACCACGCGCTAGTAAATAGCTATCCTTGGTTTATAGGGATACTCGAGCGCCTATTAAAGTAGCTAAGGCGGCCTAAGTCCTTTGGGTGCCTTACTAAGGAACTACTAGACTATATTATCTAGGGGAACCTGGTGATCCTTCTTTATAACTAGTTACTCCTTTGTTAGTGGCAGGTTATCTTCTCCTTCCTCTGTCCGGACGGAGATGACTAATTTGGCCCGTCCTAGCTATAGCTACGGCTATAGAACCGGTGGCCTATAAAGTGGCTTGTCTATAGGCTACCTAGGTAGTTAATAAGGACAGATATCCCCCTAAAGGTTCTTCGGCTTTTCTAGCCAAAGGGAGCTATTAGGCGGATAGCCTAGAGCTATCCGGATTATTCCAAGCCAGAGCGTTAATATCTTGTTCTTGGCCTCTGTCACTTTCAGCCCTACGTATAGATGGCCCTTCTGCTAGGGAAGTTTAAGCTATGCCTTGTCTCCCTATTGTATCTCCTAAAAGTAGAAACGACAAAACTTAGCAACCTAGATACCGCATTCCTACTAGCCTTTCTACTTTGACATTGCCTACACTGTCGGCTAGTATATATAACCTCTAGGCAGTAGAAAAAGAAAGCTAGGGAGAATGACCTTATCCTATAGAGTTTTAAATAGATCTTTTTAGCTCTGCTCATCGGAAGGATAGGAATCTATATAATGGAGATAGGACTCCGTCTGGTCATATGTAGCTACGGCCTAGTGTAATTGTCGCAAGTGGCAAAGGATTATCTAGAATCGTTTTCTGGCCGTGTCCTTCTATTTCTGTAGGGGCAGTGCTAACTACTCGGGCTTTAAGTCGCTGACGGCCTCTAGAAAGATATAGATATATGGCTTGTAAGATACTAACATATACCGAAGTAGGTTTAGCAGGTTATAGCCGTTTAGGTACTCCTTTCTTAATATAAGCCCTTTAATATTATATAGGCTTATAGCGATATTATACTAATGCTAGCCGAAGTATATCTTCCCCTAGCTATACGGCCTAGTGTATAAGGGAAATAGGTAGCTGACGATCCGCTCGTTAGTCTCGAGACTAAGACTTATAAGCCACTCTAGCCTTCTAGCCATGACTTCTCTAGGATAGGGGATAGGCCTAGTATATAGTTCATTAAAGAGCTTCTAGGTGTTACTACTCCCTAGGTAGTTAGCGATTTCTTCCCCTAGAACCTAAGTTATAAGGAGGTACCGAAGAAAGAGTCTTAGAGTTTTAGGGTCCTCTCCTGGAAGGAGTAAAGGTAGTCCTATACTTGGTTAGCTCGGCCCTCTAGTCAGAGGGAGAGGAACCGATCCTTCTCTTCTTCTTCGATCTAACTCTCTAACGTTGTCCCTGTACGTGTTTGCCGTCGGGAGACTTACGTAGAGTTACTTAAAACCTAGACTACTAACATTTAGAAAAGAATCGCTCGGTAGAACACTTGCCTAATAACGCCTGGCCATCTAACTAGGCGGAGAAGATATTTTATTTAGCGTTTTTGTAAGTCGGCGATTTGTGGTTTGTAGTTATTAGTTATAGAAAAGAGAGAGGAGAGGAAGGTTAAGTTAGGGGTATTTATAGACCTTTTAATTCCTCCTAGACGCCTTCCTTATCTGGCTATTCTAGGCTGTATTTACCGGTTCTAGCGCCATCCGATAGGTAACTATGCTAGCCTCTGTATGACCAGGTCATTCTTTATTATGACCCTAGGGAATGACCTCGACTTGCGTTTTATCTGGTAGTAATAAAGGAGTATAACCTATTATATAATAGGTCATTCTAGCCTAGGTATACCTTCTTTAAATGGAAGTCTGGTGGTTCTAGTGTCCTAACTATTGAATCGTTTAAAGGATAAGTATCCCCTATTTCTCCTTAAACTTCTTCCTACTTTTCTACCCTTCTAACCAACTCTCGCTTGTAATCGTCTTCCTCTGCTCGGCTAGCACTGCTTCTTCCTATATTACTTCCCCTTCGAACTTGCTATAAGTTCCTACGAGCAAGTTCGACCACTATATCTACCGAAAGAGTTAAGCGCTAGAGATACAAATCCTCTGTCTAGGAAGACGTAGAAATCGACGAGAATACTAAGCCTGTGCTTCCCTCGATAACTAACCGACCGGTGGATTTGACGACTACCTGGGACAATCGGTTCCTTACGCCTCTCAAGTTTATATAGGTAGTAAGAGTAGCTTACCTAGAGGATCCCCTAATGCCTTTAGATTATCTAGAGGTAGCCTTAATATAGTACTAGTATAAACTATTCCTTTTATACTATAGATTCTTCTTTATTAAGCATCCTAAGATACAGGTAGTCCTGTATATTCGCTAAGAGCTAAACCCTAATCCTAATACTTTAGAGCAGATGTTTAGAATCCTAAGACTTACTCCTACCTATATAGAATTCTTCTATGCCTACAAGGGAGCTCTGGCAAAGCAGTTACACCCGGTTTTCGTAGAAATTAATAACGGCGGTCTGTTTAGTCGGTAGATTTACACTATAGTTACCTGCTAGGCCTAAGTTCTCGGTTTGTTTATCTAGGTGTTCGGGGATATATAGGAATAACTTCTTCCCTCTGGTTAGAGGAAGAGCCAATCGGGAATATAGGAATCCGGCACCGTGCTAGGCCTGCGAATAGTCCTACCAAAGGTCGACAACTAAGGTTACCCCTCTAAGGAACAAGAAGCCTATCACTATTTACGCTATATGGCCATTCTATAGCTACGTTTCAATAGGTCCTATCCTAGACGGACAGTATAGAAACTGCTGCTAGAGTGACAAGAAGTGCTCGTAGGAAGATGTAATTAATAATGGCTCCTAAGATCCTAACCCTCGGCTTATAGGTCGGGCCAAATTTAACCTTAATAGCTAGCCAAAGAATGTCTAGCTAATAACGTAGAAAAAGAGCTCTCTAATTTCAACGGATTTGGATAGTATAGTTAGGGATTAATAGGTAGCTTATAAACGGGGTAGATGGCGCTTATAGGTAGGAAACTAGGGATTTAGGGGAAAAGGGGTAAAGGTAGTATAGAAAAGAGGTAATTAGGGGTTTAGATAGTAAAGAGTAAATAGAAGTAAAATCAAACGGGGTCAACTTATACTTCTATTAATAGTTTGAAAGTCAAAATCTAGGTAGTTTCCCTCTAGTTAGTTTGACTATAAGCTCCTACCGTTACTATCGTTACTCTCGGGCTTTAGATCTAGTAAGTCGGTCGCTTGGTTATAGTTACTTAGTTTGTCTAGGAGCTTCCTCTTCTACTACCACTTCCTTAAGTGCTTCCGGTAGCGAAGAACCCACTTCCTGGTTCTAGGGGTTCTACTTGCCTAGAAAACTATTAGATCCGTCGGCTTCAAGCTAAACTCTATCCCGCTTAAAAAACTTCTTAACGCGGTTCGCGGAATATAATATCTATATAGTTACACCGTTAAGAGTCTCTAGGTAATAGGTATTCTTGTTCCCAACTTCCTAGACCCGGTACAGGCTATACTACCGATATTAGAGTTTTCGAAACAAGCTTATATCGATCTGCCGAATGTTGTCGTATACTAGAACAAGATCGCCTGCTTTGACTTAGGCATTCTCGGCTCTGAATTTGCGGTAGTAGGCTTCATTTTAGTGTTTAGCTATCTTTTATCTGGCTTTGGTAACCTTTTTAGCGGTAACTTCTAGGTCAAATTCTATATTAAGTAATACCTTAGTATAGAGTTCTAATAATCGTAGACGGGCTTCCGCTTGATTTTCCCCATCTAGTCGGACAGCTACGGAGTCCTAGTAAAGAATTTGCTAGGTAGGGATATTATTTTCGATCGGGCTAATAGGATTGTAGTTATAGATAAGGTTAAAGGGTGAGCGGCTATAGCTGTTTTAAACGGTAGTACGGTTAGCGTGTAGGACGTAGGGAAGAAGCTATTACTAGTTCTTTCTAGTCCTTATGGTCATCTTTGCTAGGGCAGCTGCAATAGGTATATACCTAGCCTTACTAATACCATTAGCCCTAGAGTTATAAAGAGGAATAATAATACATTTTACCCCTAGTTCTTCTAGGATAGCTTTTACTTCCCCTTTGAATTTAGATCCCCTATTAATAACTACAACTATTAGGAGTCCCTAACGAAGGAGAATATTACGGTTAATAAAGTTCTTTACCACTCTAGCTAACTTATTAGGTAGGACTTCGGCTTCTACAAATCCTATAAGATCGTCACGTGCCTCAAGGAGGAAATAAGGCTTCCCCCTCTAGTTAGAGGGTATAAACTAGATATCTAAGTGCCATTTTGTAAATAGGATTAGAGAAGGTTCTGAATGTAAATATACCTCCTTAAATCTTTTAGCATCCTATACCTGACACTCTAGGCAGGTATGAATCTACTCTGCCATGTTAGCGTATATTCCCTTCTAGTAATAGTAGTTGGTGACCCTCTAGTAAGTAGCTTCTCTACCCTTATGGCCTATCTCATTGTAGCAAGCCTGGAAAATTCGTCGCCTTTCTTCTGGGGTATCTACTATATGGCGAGGATTCTAGGTATTATTTGCTAGCCAAAGGAACAGATAGCCCTTATCTACCAAATATTTAAGCGCTTCCTTCTTGAATAGACGTTGCCGCTGATGTGGTCGGATGGCTATAGGTTCTTCTAGAGTGGCCAAGTACTATATAATGGCTCTAGAGTGCTTAGAGTATCCTTCCTTGAGGTTCGGGTCTATAGGTTCGGGAGGATCGCTAACACGGCTAGTATAGATTTACACGTTAACCTAATCGTTAATATCCTTCTTATTTGCTTTCTCTATCTAGTCAGACAGACTAGGAGGCTTTCGCGAAAGCCTATTAGTAATAGCGTTTTTAGAACCTAGAATATACTTAACCTCAAAGTTAAATAGCCGAATCTATACGATCTACTATATTATTAAGGCTCTAGGTATATCATTAGCTGTGCCGTTTAACTGGTAAACTAGGACAAGAGCGTCCATTTCCACGATAAAGTGAATACCAAAGAGGTACTATTAGAAACGTTTTAACAGGAAAAGTAGTCTATAGAGCTCTCGTTTAGTAGGGTCGTACCGTTTCTCTGCCTCAGACTATATCTCACTCTTAAACCGGCATAAGTACCTCTTCTTATTAGGGCTAACTTATTTAATGACCCCTCCCTAACCGAAAAGACTTACATTAGTCATTAGGTATATCTAACTATACCTAAGGTCATCAAAAACAAGCGGTACAAGGACCAGGGCAGTGGTTATTTAAGTTTAGAGTTCCTTTATAGCCTGCTATTAAGCAGGGCCCTATTCCTAACAGGCGTTCTTCTTCATCAGGTCATATAACAGCCAAGCAATCGTGGCGAAGTGCTCTATCTAGATCCGGTAGTAGCTAACAATCCCTAGGAAGGTATAAACATCCTTTAAATCCAAATAAGAAGTCTACTCAAGGATTTTTATAACTTTAGCATTGTTAGGTAGTCGCCCTTCGGGTATATAGAAGTAGCTAAGTAACACCGCTTATAGGCGGTACTACTAGGATTTCCTAGCCGTGATAGTAGCTCTAGCAAGTTTAGTGTTTAGGAGAACTATATCAACGTTTTAGAGGTGTTGGACTATAAACTTCCGTAACCTCGGGGTAACTTCTTCCCCGTCATGATTAGACCGTAGCCCCTTTATATAGATATCATCTAGGTAAATGCGGTAGATATCCGGAATTAGGTTCTAGAAGATCTAGGTCATCGCTTGTTAAAACTAGGCAATAGAGTTCGTTCTGCCTATAGGGAGGGTATATATTCGGAAGAGGCCGATAGGCATTTGAAAGGTTGTAAGATCCTAACTCCGTTCGTCAAGGCTGACTTAGTCATACCTAGAAAAGAGGTCTAAGAGAGAGATAACTTTACAACCACTAAAATCCTCACTAAATTCCTCTATAGCCGGCGGCACGAATGCGTCCTGTATAGTTATAGCGTTAGCTTTCTAGGCGTCATTGATTAGCCGGAGACCGCTATCCTTTTTAAGGACTAGGAACCAGTTATTACGGTAGCTCCTATAGCTAGGCTCGATGATCCTATACTAGATCTGCTACTTTAGGAGGTTAATGACCTTCGGCATTAATAGCTTTGGGATAGGGATGCTCTTTAATTGCTACGCTATATAAGGGATAGTCTAGATAACCTAAGGAGGAATAATATTAGGGTAAATCTGCCTACATTTAGTGAAATCCTATGCTAGAGTAGCCTCCCTATTCTATAGGACCTATATAAAGAGCTCTTTCTCCTGGTCAGACAGAAAGCTCCCTATAGACATAAGCAGCGTATTAAGCCATTTGGCCGTAAGCCGTGTCCCAGGCTCTAGGTCCGAAAACCGCAGCGTAATAAGGCTATCCTATTCTAACCTAAACTTTATCTTTTTAGTAGCTTCCCTTAGGTGCCGTTCCTACTAGTTAGGGTTACCGTCAGGTACCAAACTATTGCTAATAGCCGTATCTATAGGGTGAACTTTTCTAGCTATAGACTTTCGTATAGTAAACGTCTATATCTCCTATAACCCTTTTCTAACCTTTGATATAAGTTTCCTAAGCGTTTTCCGTCCATCTAGACAGCCAGGCTTGTCTATTTTACCCTCCGTTTCCTGATATCTCCGTTTTAAAGTGTCGTATCTAGTAAGACAAAATGTCGAAACTTTAGTAAGTATATTAATAAGAGGTAGATAAGAAATCCTTAGTATTATATTAAAAATAGCTTTACTAGCCTAATTATCAAGAAATCTAAGTGGAATTTTACCGTCCTAAATGTTAGCAAATGTAGGGGTAGCGGTAGTCGTTATGACTAGACGTTAAAGCTTGTCCTCTATAAGTTAATGTTTTCTTTCGAATGTCGTTTTGGCTATGACGTCTAAGACAACCAATGCTTTAATTAATTTATTCTTAGTGATAATGTTTGCTATAACTAGATGGCTAGCTTTATAGCTAAACATTAGGCTTGTGTTATAGATAAATGGTATACCTAGTAAGATTTAGTAATTACTAGTATCTCTATCTAAAACGAAGAAATGTTTATAGATCGAGATAGCCCTTAAGATAATCGTACTAACTGTTTCTCTAGTAAATGGCCTACTATTATAAAGACCTTAGGAAATTACTATCATCATTTATATAGGGAGATAGTATCTTTATATTAGGCTAAGGGTAATTATATTATACTTAGATCTAGTATCGATTAGAGCGAGTACTTTTTTACCCCTTAGGTTCTTAAAGTTATAATAGAGCGTTAATAGTATATATATCTATATAAGTATATCCATTTAGATCTTCTGATTGGCAGAGAGTATATAGATTAGAGCCTAGAAGGATGTTTCGATTTCTTCTAAATCTAGCTAGTCTTACCGTCTAGCAAGGTAATCGCTCTAGAAACCGTCTATTATGACGGCCTACTAGTCATTACTAGTAACCCCTAGAAATGCTAGAACCGTAATTATAGACTCTTCTCCCTTAATGCTATTCTATCTACCTAGATAGCTAAGGTATATCTTAACCTCTTATAGCATTCTCCCTTTTATTTGTAAAGCCAGCTTATTAGGGAAGGGAATAGCCGAGCCCTTATACTTGATCACCTCCTAAGGACTTTTATAATCCTACTTAAGGAAAGCAATTAGCGCGTTCTTAAACGTTAGGGAGATCCCTAAGACCTCGTCGATAGTAAGTATCTTTACTTAAAGAGCCTTACTAACTAGAGAGAGTATATTATAGGTAGTGTTCTCCTTGGTCGATTTCTCTAATTCTCTAAAGTAAATGGTTTATTTCTGTCTAGCTAGGGGGAGAGCTCCTTTGCTAGCTAGATTAGCAGCCCTCTTAGTAGTAGCTATAACCCCTTAGCTTATAGCTAGAGGGTAAGCTCTTCTTACTTCTATATTCCTTTTTAGTAATTAAATAGTCTTTACTTTATTAGTCCCCCCTTACTAGATAGGATCCTATATTAGCTTATCTTCTATTTCTATAAAACGGCGCTTTATAGGGGTAGTACTCTAAGCTATAGTTACTATATCGCCATCCCTATCGGAAATATCTTTATTATTAACCTCTGACTCGATAGTATTAAAAGCTTACGTCGCCATCTAGTTAGACTATAATATGTCTGCCGGTAAGCCTTTATAGTTGGTGGCAAAAACGGAGTCGTCTGTCCGAGACGCTATCTGTTTCACCTATTAGACGAGGGTATATCTACCTTACTTGTAATCTATCTAGAAATTGATCTCCCTAGCCTTAGTATAGTTATAGATTAACTCTAGAGAAACTTTCTTAGTATTGGTAAGGTAATTAAGGGAGGTTATAACTACTTCTAGTAGGTATAAACCTTTAATATACTAAAGGAAGGCCTTATTAGTAATAAGATTTAAGTCTAGATAGTACTCCTAACTACGTTCCCTTTAATAGCTCTTTATAAACTGTTAGTATAGCTCCTAGCTAGGAAGATCTAGCTAAAGAGAGGTGTAAGTATAAACAATATATTACTAAGTCCCCTAATTAGCTATAGTAACTATATCCTTACTAAGGATTTTAACTTACTAGCTTTCCGGAAGACTAGGATCTTTCTTACCTAAGATCTACTTAAAACTAAGCCGATAGACGAGACTATTATAGATATCCTCTGCTAAGACTAGACATCTATAGGCAAAGTATATCTAGTCACTATAATAGTAATAGCTATAAGGTATAGCCAATATTAAACTTGGCCGGAATCCGCCGCTCTTCTTCTTCTACTAAGACTCTTAAATAGCTAATAGGTAGGTCCGGATCTCCTTAATCTCGTCATCGCTTAGGTCGTCTGTCCGGTCACAGGAACGCCTACCTCTATCTAAGGATTTACGGCTAACTTTGCCCTTGTTAATCCGAAGCTTATATAAGGCGTCCGCAAGCCTGTCGACGATCTTATCAAAGGTAGTATCTCTCTAGGCAGATAAACCTAAAGGACTCTCCTATACCTAGGAAGCCGAAGGACTTTTCTCGATAGTCTAGCTTACCTATAGTTTAACTTCCCCTCCTTTTAGATTTAACTTATAGTATACTAACCTAGCATTAACTCCCTTATATAGATACTCCTATATAAAGTTATAGAAGTCCTCCTACTCTATATTATCGACCTATAAGTTACCTTTCTTATAGACCCGAAGACTAGTCTAGAGAGTAGGGGGAAACCTATCCTATACCTTCTAGATAGCTAATAACTAATAGACCGCTTTCTTCTTCTTTAGCACTTAGGTAAGTAAGACATTAATGTGCTCTAGGTAGTCGTAGATAGACTTGGCCGAATCTACGTACTAGGAATCTAGAAGACACTCTAACTCTCGAGTAGAGGTTTCCCGGCAAGAGTCATTCTACTTTTAGCGTTCCGTAACAGCGGCTTCAAAAGTAGCCTAGTCCTTCTTCTTTGACTCCGGCCACTAGTCTAGGATTTCCTAAAGGTCATCTATATACTACTACTCAAAGTAAGAGATCTTATTACTATTATCTCTGCTAAAGATCTTATAAGCTTTTTCGAAACGCTCGAGGTATTTAGTAGCATTATAACTAGAGAAGAGACTAGGTAATCCCTTATCTATTGGCAAAGAGAATATAACCCGAATAACTTTAGTAAGTCTATCTACTATAATGTCTACTTAAGTGTAATGCTTGACTTCTAAGTCTAAAGTGAGGTTTCTAAACTCTAGTGATTAAGGCGATTCTAATGGCGTCCTTCCTAACGAGGTTTTGGTATACCTAGATGTAAGAGGTATTAAGAGTAGCAATTCCGATTAAGGTATTTATTAAACTATTAAGAAAAGTAATATCTAAGGTTACTATCTTTAATTATACCTTTCTATTTAGGTAACTTCCTTAAAGATGACTCTTCTATCTAAGTAGCTAATCTAGGAAGACTTCCTCTTTTCCTTTAAGTCTTCTTATAGCTAGTAAGATTGAATATAAACTTAGTCTACCACTTTTACTCCTTTAGAGTATACCTAATAAAGCCATTCTTAAACCTTCTAATAGAGGATACCCTATAATAATAGCACTCTGACCCCTAAAGTTAGAACTCCTAAAATAACAAGACAAACCTATACTAGATTGCTAAAGAGTAGTAATATATAGGCAGATACGCCCTTACTAGTAAGTGCTAGTACCAAGGTAACCAGGGCTAGGATAGCCGTAAAGCTTTTCTCTAGTGCCCGTGTAACTCCAAAATCTCGTTTCTAAATCCCGAATAGTTCTGGCATTGTAGATCCGCATTTCGGAGTTTCTATCCCTCTAGACAGATGTCGAACTCCTTCAAACTTATCGTCCTATAGTTCCCGCCATCTCCACTAGTGGTATTATTACATTAGGGCAAGAGTAGTTCTCTAGCCTACTACTAGATATACCGATCTCTTAGTACCTATATTTGCTCTTCTCGCTTTCTTAACAATTTTACTATATATGCCTCTATATATATGTCTTTACTCCTCTATTACGAACGTTACTATCCTATTATATTTAAAGTCTAATAATCTAGTTTAGACTTAAAGCTAAGCTCTTCCTTAATTAAGCCTCTAAAATATATATAAACTAGTGCTAACCCTCTAGGGTACTACTTAGTACCTCTAGAACCAAATCTCTATCTAGTTAGATAGGGAGGAGCTTCGGCTTAAAAAGTCTAGGGCGTCCGAGTATTCACGGTCATAGCAGGCAAGTCTAACCATCTGGATGGCAATAACGATAGGAGCAAAGGTAGCGATAACGATGTCCCTCTAGATAGATATAGAAGAGTCTACTTATATGGAAAAAGGTACTCTAACTCACAAAAGAAAGAAGAACTACATCCCGTCACTCTAATCCATTAGAGCAGACGAGTGTTAAAAGCCATCTATTGTCCTTGTCTGTCTGTCTGGTGCCCCTGGATAGGCAACCCCTATTTATGCCTATCGTATATAGCAAAGCTCTACGGAACCAGAAAAACAAAACTGCACCCTATGTCCCTCTAGTCATATTAAGAACTTCTAGCCCTAGTCTACTATTTAAGATACTTAGTCTATAAGGTTAATTATATAGGTATTTATCCATTCTTTAAATAAAGTCTAGTTACTTTCTAGTTAATTATACTCCTTAGGTAATATATTCTGATAATAGCTATATTGGTAGTTCTAAGGTTACTTATCTATATAATTAAATATAAATAGAATATAATTCTATAATATCTTAAACTACTTAAGGTCTCCCTAAAAAGCGTATTATAAATCTTAAAGCTACTCTTACTACCGCTAGTAGGTCATTATATTAGTAAATCGAATTAGATTAGTAACCTTAATAGCCTTAGAATAATATCCTAAATCATTAGAATTAGAGGATTCGATAGGTAATTAGGGTCATTTCAAGGCCTTTATATAGTTTAATAGTCCTAGCTTCTCTAGTAAAAACTTTTCCTAGTCTTATAACTATTATAGCCTTTCTAGCTCCTTGACCTAGCCTTCTAGATTCTAGACAAGCTCTTTATGGTTAGGGCCTTATGTCAAAGGCTCTAAATCAGAGAGTATTAGGACACAAAGAGGGGGTTTAGAATGGTTTTATAGCTAATACTAGGCCGAAAGAGTCTTGCTCGGGCTCAAGGGTTCCTCCTCCCATCCTATAGGCATTAAACGGCTAAATGACGGTACTATCTTAATTAATAGAGGGTAGGAAGGATTAGAAACTGTTAAGGCGGCCTGCTGCTAGACTAATTGTCAAGGGAGGTAGTACTATTACGAAGGCCTTTCTAAGTAGGTTCGTATTGATCGTAGGGGTAGGGGGAGTTAATTATTTTAGGGCTGGCAGGCTGCCTATCTATATCCCTTTAAATCGTAGTTATAAGATTGATCTTTAGAGAGAAAAACCTCCCTTTCGGATCTGTAGGCTAATAGATATATCTTATACTATAGATTAGTTATCCCCTTTTCCTAGCTATACTTTGATTATGCCTATTATAATAGGGTTATACTTATTAGTGCCTAGGTATAGGCCTTCCGGCTACTATAGCCTGGCTATAGGCATAGGTTAGCTTATATTTATAATAGCCTTTTATATACTAATCTATAGCTTAGATATAAATTTGTAGTTATAGTTAGATATAATAGTAGTTAGTACTCCTTAGTTAGATAGAAGTAGTTATTATATTAATATATAGCCTTAGTCTATAGTAGTATAGTTAGAGTAGCTAGGTATATATAGCGTTTATTTAGATAATTCATAAGATATAGTTATTATTAAATCAAACTTATTATACCTATTTAAATATTATAGCGTTCTAGCTAATAGAACTAATGATAACATTACTATAAAGAAATAGTAATTACTTATATTATTATTATTATTATTATTAGTCCTATACTATTATACCAATAAATATACTAGAACCTCTCTAGTTATATATAAAGGAAACCATACCTAATAGGCCGGATAAAAACCTTTAACCTTCCTTTAATGCCTAATCTAGAATACTAATATACTACAAGGAAAAGGAAAAGTAGCTAGAATAGCCCTAAAGAGGCCTTCCTTCCCGGTCTAGCCTCTTTATAAGGCGGTATTCTAGGAGCCTCCCTAGGTCTATTAGCTACTATAGAACCCTCCTTGCCAAACGATGGTTATAGGCCCCTATATCCCGCAAAACAAGGTCTAGGTCCCTTTGCGACCGTATTTCCTAGGATTCCCATGTTTGGCTTCTTGGTAGGTTTAGGCACTATATAACCAGGTGCTCTATAGTCTCTCTCCCCTGGCTATAGGCATAGTAAGGGGTACTAACCCCCGGGACTTGAACCTTAAATAGGAAGTCACGGGGGCCGATAGCCCCTATATAGGCCTATACTAGTAGGGAGCTCTAGGCCTTCGTTAGGCCCTGGTGCCGTTATAGGCCTTCCCTTGTAAAAACTAGGCACGGGGGGTCCTTGTCTGACACGTACTATATCCTCCTGCCGGCTTGGTCGGCCCTCTAGCAGTTGCTCTAACTAGCTACTATAGCTAGTTCCGTAGCCTATAGCCTCTTTTATAGGATCTATAGGGGGGGTTAACCCCCTCTATAGCCCTCCTAAACCTACTGCTAGACTGTCGACCTTGCTACCTCTAAGGCTATAGGCCTCGGCTCCTAGCCCCTTGCCCTTACCTTCCTCTTCCGGAACCTCTAGCTTAGCCTATTATAGGCCTACTAGATAAGGGCCCTTATAGGGACCTATGTTACGAGCTAACCATATACCGCGACCCGGTGGGGCGTAGAGGGCTAAATGAGCTACCAATCAAGAAGGGCACAAAGCGAGGCTGACACGGATCGCTAGGGAGCGCAGGCTACCATAGGCAAACAATTGCCAAAAGGGAAAGATAGCAGAGGATAGCTAGCTACCAAAGGCGATCCAAGGACAGGATCGAAGAGGGCTATAAGCGGTCAGAAGGAGTATATATACATATAGATAGTCACTCGTTATAGTAGACTCTAGGAGTTTACCAATGGTAATAATTACAATCATAGTACTTATACCAAGTATTATTGATTACTATAAGAGACAACTCTAGTGTTATTATAAACCCTTTAGCTTTACCAAATCCCTTAGACAACCTGCCCGCTTGTCCTACTCAATCTACCTTTGTCTAAACCCTTTTAGAAGAAGTCTAAGCTAGGTTCGTCACACGTTATTACCACTCCCTTTGTTCTATCATGGTTCAGAACGGAGGTAACTTCGACCTCGACACCGACATAGCTACTAACGTCACGGCCGAACAGCTGCTTGCTCAGCTTGGTCAACTCTAGCAGCGGATCTAGAAGTTAGACTAGAGAGACAAGACTGCTCAAGCTCGAATCAAGGAACTCGAGAACCGCGAAAAGTACTTATAGAAGTTAATTAACAAGGCCTACGCTAAAATCGAGGCGCTTAAGACCGCCAAAGCAAGCCGTATTAAGATCGAACTACCTAGCAAATATAGAGGAACCAAGGAGGATCTCGTAGGATTCCTAATAAACCTCCGATCCTACTTCTGGCTTAACGATAACAAGTTTCTAGACGATAAAGCTAAAGTCTTCTATATAGCTATAAGACTAGAGGGCAAGGTACTTAGATAGTTCGAGCCTATATAGAATGACTATCTTACCGAGGAAGACGAAGACGACCGAGACGCGTTTATATAGGTAGTCTTCTGATCTTATAACCGATTCGAAGAAGAGCTTTAGAAGGTTTTCGGCGATAAAGATAAGAAGATTTATATATAAGAAAGACTCGCTAATCTCCGATAGACTAAGTTAGTAGCCTCTTACGCTATATAGTTTAGACAGGACATACTTAAGTCTTAGCTTAATGATAAGGCATTAATGTAACTATTTTATAACAGCTTAAAGGAAAAGGTTAAAGACAAGCTATATAAGTACGATTAGCCTAAGACCTTAGACAAATATATTATATAGGCTATTAAAATTAATAATTAACTCTATATATAAGAGTAGTAAAAACGAGGTCAAATAAATAGAACTATAGTTAAGGCTAATGATAAGAAAAAACGAGCGTACATTAGTACCTCGTATAGGATGTACCCCGGAGCTATAGATATAGACGTAGCGTAGAAGCAAGACCGGAAGAAGACGACCAAAGATAAGTCTAATATTACCTACTATAACTACGGAAAGAAAGAGCATTATAAGTGAGAATATTAAAGCCTGAAGAAAGAGTAGAAGATAGTCCTTAGAAAGGAAATTATAGCTATCGACGAAACTACCAAGGATGTCATTGAAATAGCAGCCACGAGCTACAAAGACAGGGGCAATGACATAGATAGTCTCGGATATGACGATAATGGTAAAGACGAACAAGCACCGTACTCCGAACTGGTCACTGTAGACCTAGAGACAGGTCTTGCCAAATAGGACATGGCAGGAGAATATACATCGCTAGTTTCGATTTTCTTAGCCTTGAGGCAGTAGGGTTTTACAGTTACGTAGAGGCAGGATAGATCGTAGATAACCGACACCTAAGGAATTAAAAGACCTAGACCTAATGTTCTATTCCTCTAGGAATAAATTAAATGGTATTGTAACGAAGTTTTTCGGCTTAATATAGAACTACGCGAACGGGATAGACGCTTAATTTGACTTGCTTAGTAGAGCGATAGAATAAGGGACGAAATAAGGGAACTCTGACGTATTATAGAAACTATTAAAGAAGAATAGCCTATAATATATGATAGGCCTAATAGCTATACTAAGTATCTTAATAGCTAATAACTTAGTAATGACGTATAGAACTTAAAATACTAGTTTATACGTGTAAACCGTGGGAAGGATGAACATATATGGGAAAGTTACTGGAAAAAACACTCCTATATTAGCACTAGAGTATCTACGGTCTATATATAATAGGAAGGATTCGGGAAAGAATTCTAATACCTCCTAGGCGACACTATATAACTATACTCTCGACACAAGGCATATACGCAAGTGCCCTAGTTCTAGTGTGTGGTATACAAATACCGATACCACTTCTACGACAAATTCGAAAACAATCACTAGCCGACCCGACAAGGAAATGAGGATAGAAGCTTACGCCTGGTGGAATGGGTCTACGATGTAGGAAATAGAGCGGCCGAATTGCTCTGGAAGATCGAAGCCCGCGATCTAGAAGGCATCACGATAGTTCTAAGACAAGCCTGGCCTAGGTACTGCGGAACGGGACGAGATATATAGGACTCGTGCTGGAGCAACGATTGCCTCTATTACGTGGATAAAAAGAAATTGCGAATTCAGGAGCTTTAGATAAAGCTATAATACGTATAACAGAAAGTAGAACGGACCTAATGGTAGGAAGCTACAAGCACTTAATGGCTTACAGAAATAAGCACGATCGACGAAGCCGCTATTAGCTAAACAACCAAAGAGGTTAGCACTAACCTAGGAAACGGGTCAGGGCCCTTTAAGGGGCCCGGAAGCTATTAACGCTTGTATAGCGGCGGGTGATAGCGTAGTATAGGAGGGACTGGCGTAAGAGACTACTATATCGAGACCTCCTGGCAGAAATATAGGAAATCGCTACAATCTTTAGACGACGGCGACAAGATAAGCGATTGTAGATAATAGCATAGTAGAAACAGTACGAAATGCTCGTACTAGTAGATAGTAGAGTAGAGATAAATCTGATTTCGCTAACACTTATAAATTAGCTATAGATACCCTAGAGAATAAAGCGGAAGTATAGTATAGTCAAAGGGCTATTTCCGATATAATAGGTACGTAGGGAGACCGAACCGATCGACATTACTATAGTAAGAAAGACTATAGTAGTTATATTTAGCATTATAGATATAGGCAATAACAAAGATATAATATTAGGGTTACTATAGTATAAAGATTATAACCTAGACATTAGCTAGAAGAATAGTAGCTACCTACGACCCTAAATAGAGTCGTATTTGACTAGCGAGATAGGGAGCGTACAAGGATCGCGAGCGGATGATACTTAGGGAAAGGCATGTCCTACGGATCTACTATAAGAGACAGACAGTGGCAGGCAGACCACTATAGACTCTAGAAGAGGCGGCATAACGACATCGATATCGCAATAGGAAGAACGAGCCGAATCGCCAATAGCTGTTCTCTCCGTTAACAAATGCAGAGTACTATAATTAGAGTAGTAGGTTAAGACAGGAGAAATCGCCAGCATCGCTATAGACGGAACTAAGTTCGTATACTATCAGAAAACCAAGATAAGACTAGGGAAGTACTAAAGGAATACGAAGGACACCTAGCATTTGAACCGAAACATCTAGAAGGACTACCAGAATACGGCCCATAGGATCACGAGATCAAGCTTAAGGAAGGAGCACGACTAAAGTTCTTTAAGATCTACTATACGAGCTAGATACAGAATGAAGAACTTAAGCGATATTTAGAGGAGAACCTTCGAAGAGGATATATCCGCCCGTTGACATCGCTAGTAGGCTACCTAATCCTGTTTATACCTAAGAAAGACAGAAAGCTACGGTTATATGTCGACTATCGGTAACTTAACGAATAGACTGTGAAAAACCGATACCCGTTACCACTGATCTCACGGCTCCGAGATCAGTTAGCAGGAGCCTAATATTTTACGTATCTTGACTTGCCATCGGCCTATAACTATATATAGATCAAAGAAGGCAACGAGTGGAAAACGGCCTTTAGGACACCCTATAGCTACTACGAGTACCTTGTCATGCTATTTAGACTTACGAATGTATTGGTAACGTTTTAAGCCCTAATTGATTAAGCTATCCGACCCTTTCTTAACAAATTTATAGTATATTATCTTGACGACATACTTATCTTCTCTAAGACGATGGACGAACACCGGAAGTACGTGAAAGTAGTGCTAGACGCGCTATATATATATAAGCTATTAGTTAACAAGGAAAAAAGCGAATTCTATATTAGGAAAACGGTATTTCTAGGATATAAAATATCCCTAGGACAAATCTAGATAGAACCTTTAAAGGTTAAAGCCATTAAGAATTAGCTATAACCGACGTTAGTTACGGAAGTACGAAGCTTTATCAGATTTATAAAGTTCTACCAGATATTCATTAGGAACTTTAGAGCGATCGTATGACCTTTGTACGAACTTACCAAGAAGAATGCTAAATTCTAATGGGAAGAATAACACGAGTAAGCATTTACGCAGATTTATGACGCCATTACTAAAGATCTAATACTAATACTACTAGACCCTAAGAAGCTATTCGAGGTAGAAACGGACGCTTTAGACTACGCTATCAGAGGACAATTAGGATAACGAGACGGACAAGGAAAGCTATATCCTATAGCCTTCTTTTTAAAGAAGCTCGACGGACTACGTCTTAATTATCTGATCTACGACAAGGAACTACTTGCGATTATCGAAGCTTTTAAGGAATAGCGACTATACCTTAGCGGTACGATTGAACTAGTATAAGTATATACAGATTATAAGAATTTACGATACTTTACGACGATAAAGGAGCTTAATAGACGACAAATACAATAGGTAGAATTCCTCGTGGAATTTAACTTTAAGATCTACTATAAGAAGGGTAAAGAGAACGTACGAGCAGATATCTTAAGTCGATGAACGGATTATATGGAAGGATAAATAGGAATGACACTACCATTGTTCAAGGAACAGATAGACAGAACACTATATTACAAAATATAGACACCTGTAGAAGATGATCTACTTAACTCGTTCTTAGAATGCTACGTAATCTTTCAAGAAGAAAGGATTAACAAGGCATAGTATCAAGCAGCACCCGGACTAGTAGTACCTAATGGAGTAGAAGAAAGAGATAGAAAACTCTAGTACCGAGGCAAAGCGTATATCTACGACAAAGATTAATAGCTATAGATGATTCGAGAACTCTACAAGTCGAAACTTAGAGGACACAAAGGAGTTACGAAGACTATTGTACAAGTTAAGAAACATTACGACTTTCTATAGTTAATAGTACGAGTTAAGGAAGTCGTACGGAGCTATAACATCTATAATCGGAGCAAAATAGCACGATACAAGCCGTATAGGCTACTTTAGCCACTGCTAATAGCTAATAAATTATAGAGTTTAGTTACAATGGACTTTATTACGAAGCTGCTAGAATCTAAGGATATAGCTATAGGAGTGACCTACGATAGTATTCTTACTATAGTAGATCGCCTAACTAAGTAGGCATACTTCTTTCCCTATAAGGAGTCCTAGATAGCAGAATAGTTAGTAGACATGATCTATTGGCAAGTTACATCAGTATATGCTTGGCCGTAAGAATAGATCACCAACAGAGATACAAAGTTCGTATTAAAGTTCTAGCAAGCGTTAATATAACGATTAGGCGTTAATAGTAAGCTATTAACGGTATATTACCTATAGACTGACAGACAAACAGAGCGACTAAGCCAAGTTATTAAGTAGTACCTCCGCTCTTACGTCAACTACTAGCAAAACGACTAGGTTATACTATTGCCAATAGCACAACTCGCTTATAATACGACGCCAACAGAAACGACCAAAGTCACACCGTTCTTCGCGAACTACGGATATAAAGTAGACCTTAGGCAAAGACTAGAAGTCATAGTGCCGAGAGCAGCAGTCAAAGCGGAACAAATGTACATACTATATAAAAAGCTCAAAAAGGAACTCGAGTTTATCAAGACCAGAATGAAGAACTACTATAATAAATATAGGCTTGAGGGACCTCGCCTAGAGAGGGGAGACAAAGTCTACCTAATCGTACGAAACTTACGAACCAAACGACTAAGCGCGAAGCTAGACTTCAAGAAGGTCGGACCCTTTGTTATTAAAGAACGAATTTCGACATCTAACTACTGACTATCGTTACCGTCATCTATACGACTACGGACGGATGTTTTTTATATTTTGCTTCTTAAACCAGCACCGAAAAACGCTAAGGTTGCTATATACATTGAAGCAGAGGACGAGGAAGAAGAATAGGATATCAAAGAAATTCTAGATTCACGTATTATTAACGGAGAACTATAGTACCTGGTTAAATGGCTTGATTTTGGACTAGAAGACAACTTATAAGAAGCTTTCGGGTCGAAAGCCCTGAAGAGGGGGCATCGTGTCACGAGCCAACCATATACCGCGACCCGGTGGGGCGTAGAGGGCTGAATGAGCCACCAATCAAGAAGGGCACGAAGCGAGGCTGACACGGATCGCTAGGGAGCGCAGGCTACCATAGGCGAACAATTGCCAAAAGGGAAAGATAGCAGAGGATAGCTAGCTACCAAAGGCAATCTAAAGATAGGATCGAAGAGGGCTATAAGCGGTCAGAAGGAGTATATATACATATAGATAGTCACTCGTTATAGTAGACTCTAGGAGTTCACCAGTGGTAACAATCACAATCACAGTACTTATACCAAGCATTGTTGATTACTGTAAGAGACAACTCTAGTGTTGTTGTAAACCCTTTGGCTTCACCGAATCCCTCAGATGACCTGCCCGCTTGTCCCACTTAATCTACCTTTGTCTGAACCCTTTTAGAAGAAGTCTGAGCTGGGTTCGTCACAACCTAGGGGGCCCCTAGGCCTACCCTAGTCTATAAGAGTGGCTAGTCGAGTTTGGCTTCGAAGTTAGCTAGTCTTTTGTTAAGATAGAGGTCGAGGGGTAGTACCTAGGCTTCTGTTTCGAGGTACCGGATAGGGGTAGCCTTATAGGCCCTAGTAACTACCTGTAAGGCCCTATACTAGGCCTTTAATAGTTCCTTAGCAGGGCCTTCTAGCTTACCCCCTAGCTTAGTAGGCTTGTAGAAGTTCGAGGCCCTATAAGCTAGGGCGCTATAGATACACTTGGTATAGACCTCGTAGGCCCGTAGGAGGCCAGGGCCCTAGGTCTTCGTAGCGAGCCTAGTTAGGGCAAACTCCTAGGTTTCTAGCTTCTTAGCTACCTTTATACAATAGGGGCCCTATTATAGCCTCTAATCTAGCCAGACCCCGAGGAATCTGGCTAACTTCAATAGGGCTATGGTAGTAATACCCCCTCTAGGCTATAGGAGCTCTAGCGGTCACGACTACTATTTCCGGCCCCTATTAAAGTAGATAAGCTCGCACTTTTCTAGGGCAAAAGCTATACCCCGGGTCCTCGCCTACTAGAGGTAGGCCTTCTAGGCCCTCTATAGCTAACCATTATAGGCCTCCTTAGCCTTCCTAAAGGCTAGGAGGTTAGTATTGTCGGTAAAGCCTATTAAACTAACCGTAGGGCTGGCCTAGCGAATGGCCTAGTAAAGGGAGGCTATATAGAGGATAAATAGTATAGGGGAGAGGGGTAACCCCTATAGGACCCTAGCCTTTATTGCTATATCCTCCGTTTCCTGGCCATCGAAGTAAAGGATAGCCACCCTATCCTATAGCCACTCCCTAACCTAGACTACTAACTACCTTAGGAAGCCTTGGCTCTGTAAAGTGGCTAGTAGCCGAGTATAGTTAACGGTGTTAAAAGCCCCTAAGATGTCGAGCTATAGGAGGGAGGTAGCTATCTTATACCTCTAGGCCTCCTGGACCTAAGCTATAATAAGCCGGATAGCTAGTTCTATAGACCTATATTCCTAGTTACCTATCCATTTGGCTAGTAGAAGCCTATAGGCCTCTATAACGGCTATTACCTTCTAGGTAACTATAGCCTCTAATACCTTACCTACTATTAGTAAGAGTATTATAGGCCTATAGCTACCTAGGGTAAAGTAGGCCTATAGGGGTTTACTAGGCTTACAAAGAACTACTGTCTTAGCCCTTTTAAACTAGGCTAGGAAATAGCTAAGCTATAGGCTTTCTAAGGCTAGTATAGCTAGTATCTGGTGGAGCAGCTGCCTATAGGCCTTTAGTAGACCTATAGAGAGGAGGTCCTCCCCTAGGGCCTTCTATAGGGCCGCTCTAGCTAGTACTACCCTAACTTTGCCTATCGTAACCCCTTGGCTCATTTCGAACTTCGGCTCCTAGTGGTTATTTAAATCCAGGTCGTTAATATCTAATAGGTCTACTTCTAGGTTCGGAAAGAACTTATTAGCTAGTGCTTTAGCCTTCTATTAGTAGGTTATAAGCCCTCCTTCGAAGGCTAAGAGCTTTAGAAGGTCGACTAGTAAGTGGCTTTATAGCCTTACCTACCGCTCTAGCCTCTATAGTAGGTCTGGCCGGTTAGTTAACTCTTATAATATAGCTCTCTAGCTCTTAGTCTTTACGGCTATAATAGTCTTAGCCTGGTCCCGTAAGGCCTGCTAAATTACCTCCCATATATAGGGGTTTAGGGTGCCCCTATAGGCTCTCTCTACCTCTTTAGCCCTCTTCCGGGCCTCTCGTACCTCCTTAGTCTACTATCAAGCTTGTTTACTACCTGTGCTAGCCTTCTTTACCAGGGCCGAGACCAAAGCTATCTCCTTAAGGGCCTCTATAAGCCTGTCAAAGGCCTATAGAAGCTCTTCTAGGCCCTAGAAGATAGGCCTAGCCTAGGCCGATACCTATCTACTAAGCTAAAGTAGGAGGTAGGCCGCTTCTGCCTATATTACCTTCCTATCTAGGCTATTCTAGTCCTACCCTTTGCTAGCTAGTATAGGCCTACTAGTCCCCTAGAAGGAGACGTATAGGGCCTATAGGTAGTAATTAGACTTCCTATATTCTACGATATCCCTATAGGTTACTTCTAACCTAGCTAAGGCCTAGAATAGGTCTATCGTGGAAGGCTAGCTATATTAGTCCCTCTAAGGGGCCCTGGTAACCTAGTTATAGGGTATATATAGGTCGAGGTCCTACTAGTCTGTAAGGCTAAGGAGGTCCCTAGCCCCTAGGCTAAGCCTGTCAAATAGGTCCTGGACCAGGTAGTAGAGGTTAAAGTCACCTGTAAGAACTAGGGGATAGGTTAGCCAAGGTAGGGCTAGCAGGTCCTATAAGAGGGTCCGCTCCCCCTTGTTATTATATTATAGACTGACTAGAGCTCGAACCCCCTCTCTCCTAGGGCCGGAAAGGTCACCTTACACTAGTTCTCCTCTGCCGAATAGTCCTACTAGCTAACTAGGAAGCGCTTAGCCACTAGAATAGCCGCCTTACCCTTAGGCTTATAAACTAGGTAGTATTTCGAAGCCTAGGGGTAATATATTAACCCTATAAACCGATTAATCTATAGTTCCTAGATAGCTAATAGGTTATATTTAGCCTCCTCTAGTAAGACCTTAAGAGCCTATTTATTACCTTAGGTATTTTACTAAAGGATCTTAATTCGCATTCGAGGTGGCTAGAGCAGAGGCCAAGGGTATAGTAGTTAGCTCTATAGCCGTTACCCCCTTGGCCGGTTGCGAAAAGGGGGGGGTTCTAGGCTATAGAAAGGAGATATAGGTCTATTAGGCGTCGAATAAGGCGCTCCTAGCCGCCTGCTAGGCTAAGGTAGGCCTCCTATAGGGGCGTTTGGCCCTAGTTTAGTAATAGTCATTATCTTCTAGCTAGTTACTAAACTCGAAGGCTACCTTCTAGTATAATTGCTCTAGTAGTTAGAAGGTTTAGGGTCTATACTAGTAGGCCTCCCTAGCCCTTTCCTAGGCCTCGACTTTCTTTAGGCAGCCCCTATACCAGGCTATATAGAGGCCCCTATAGGCTATATACCTATAAGGGAGTTAGTTAGAGTAGGTAGGGCACTAGGCCTCCCTAGCCTTCCCCCCCTTCCTATAGGCCTTTGCGCTACAACGGCCATAACGAGCCGGCTACTAGCAATACCGCTAGGTATAGCCAAAGCTCTAATACCTATAGTACTACCTCGGCTCTAGAGCATCCTAGTAGGGCTCGTAGTCTAGTACCTAGGCATCCTAGACTATACCCTTATTATAGGCCTTCTAGGCCTCTTCGAGGTCCTATAGGCCTAGGAGTACCGTGGCTCACTTCCTCTATAGGCTCTTTAGCAGCCGGAACTTGACTGTTTCGATCGAGTATAGGCCTACGGCCCCTTTAAAGTCTTGTTTGCTAACCCCCTATAGCTCCTCCTTCCGGACTCCTTTAGCTAGGACTATATAGGCCCTGCCGACCTCCTTAGCCTCCTCTCCGAAGGCTATAGCCACCTATCGCTTATTAACCAAGTATTAATCCTTAGTAGTCTTGTCCTTAAAGACTACTACTATATCCCCGCTTAGGAGCTTCCTAGCCGTAACGGCTCCTTAGTGGCTAGAAGCCCTGTTGACTACTTAGACTATCTTAGCTAGGGTTTAGGCTTTAAGGTTCTCCTATAGGCTTGCGTTCCGTATTGTAACCTCCCACGAGGCCTATAACGGCACCGCCTTGGCCGATAGTAGGTCTCCCTAGGGGCCTATTGCCCCCTGTTACGAGCCTACGGCTACCTATGCCTAGGTAGGGTGGGAGGTAGCCTTAAGGGCTTCTTTAAGCCCCTTTTTAACTTCCTCGGCTACGAGTTCCTATAGGTTCGGAACCAGGCCTATAATAGTAGTCGTAAGGCCCTATAAGAGCCTATTAGCAAGGTCCTATACCTTGCCCTGTTTAAGGCTTAGTACAAGGTCGACTAGTTACGTGATAAGACCCCTTAGTTCTTTAATATCTAGGGTAAGGTAAGCCTATGGTAAGCCCCCCTTTGATTGGTTCGAAGCTATAGGCCTTCCTACTTAGTAGCTTGGCGGTAGGCTTTAAATCAACGTTACGTTTAGGGGCGCTAGGTGGTCTGTGCGGTGAAAATTTTGACGGGCGTACGAGGTGTAGTCAGGTTACAGTCGGGTCTGGTTCTAACGCTTGCGATGCCTGTTGTATACCCGCAACGGCTCGTGCGCTGTTAAAAGTAGTACCATTAGATAGCGTTTTTCGAGAGCTTTCCAGCGATGGTAGTTTCGTGAGTTTTGGTGGGGTATTCGCAAAGATGTAAGAGAGCTTTTTTTATAGGTATGCTATTGCCTATTTTTAGTAAAGGCTATATAAATAAGCTTTGCGTTACCGGGCCTTGCTTAGGTTAGGCAGGGTATAGGGTAGGTTAGTATAGAGTAGGTAGGATAGGCGTGGTATTAGTAATTACTTATATAGGTAGTATATTAAATAGGTAAATTGGCTAGTAGTTACCTATAGGAAGATTATAATTAGTAGCGTTAACTTAATAAATAAGGTAGTACTTTATATAGTCCTATATATACCTAGTTTTTCTATTAATCGCAATGCTATATAAGTTATATATCATCCTATTAGTTCCAAAGTAATACTTCTTATTATAGGCCAAGCTTAAGATATATTATATAAGGCTCAATAGAATATATAACGTGTATATATTATCTAGGTAAATATAGTAAAGGAGCTTGTCAATTAGGATAAATGGTAGCCTATAGTGTAAAAAAATAGCGATACCCTTATCATTAATAGTTCTATCTATGTACTTGTTTTTAATAAGATCCTTAATAATAGGAGCATACTTAGTATTAGCCTTATAGCCGTTAATAAACTTTGCCTTGAGATCCGGATCTATCTAAGCCTCGGTAAAAGCGAACTAAACGTCGTTAAGTACGGCCGCTCTATCTAGGCATTTAGAAGGTTCAGGGTCTCCTAAAGCGCTTAATCTACTTAACGTGTCTAGTATAAAGTTAAGTCTTCTAGGAAGATAGTAGACTTTAAGGTCATATTATAATAGGTAAATACATATATTAATTAGGCGACGGTTAGTACGGTTAGTAGAACTTGTATCTAGATTAGTTTATTCTATAATACTATATATAATAGCGTAATTGGTTAGGATGATAACTAGTATATACGCTAAATAGACTATCGTATATAGTTTGTAAATTACCTAAACTAGATAAGTAACTTCCTATTTAGAAGGTCCATATTGCATTTTAGCCTTTGTTAACAGGTAGCTTAGGAATATAACTAGTAGCATTTAGTTAGCTAGGATAGAATTGCCCGGGCGCTAGTTATATCCGTCACAAGTATAGAAGACTATAACGCCAAATCTACGTTCTAAATAGCTATCGAGTTAAATATATAGCTACTTGTTAGGATTAAAATAGTGGAAAATAGTCAGGTTCTCGTAATATATAGCCTCTTATAGGGTAGCAAAGGACGCTTCTTCCTACTTAGTTAGCTCGAAGGAAGTATGGCTATAGTAGCCTATCCTCTAAGTACGGTTACCGACTTCTAGTTCGCTAGACTTATAGCTACATGTAAGCAAGTTAGTCTTACATTTCTAGAGCGGCTTGGCGATCTTTATATAGTATGAAATTAAGTGTTAAAGGAAACTAATAGCGCCTAAGTATTGTTCTAACGCTTTTAATATATATAGAAAGGATAACTGCTTAAATGCTTTAGTATACTAATTTATATTAGTAAGGCTAAGACTATCTATACGAAAGCTAAGTAGTTCTATATTTAGGTAGCTAATATATAACTTAGTAGGTAAGATAGCGATATTCTTCCTATAAAATAGGTTACAAATAGTCTTTAAATTCTATATATAATCCTTAGCTATATCTAAAAAGATAATAATATCGTTAATAAATATATAATAATAAGAGGAATACGGTTATAATAACTAATCTATAAACTATTATATATATATTAGACTAGGGCTAGAAGTTCTTAATATAACCAGAGGGACATAAGGTGCAGTTTTATTTTTCCGGTTCTATAGAGCTTTACTATATACAATAGGCATAAATAGGGGTTACCCATCTAGGGGCACCAGACAGACAGACAAGGACAACAGATAGCTTTTCAACACTCGTTTACTCTAATAGATTAAAGTGACAGGATATAGTTCTTCTTTCTTTTGTGAGTTAGAGTACCTTTTTCCACGTAAGTAGACTCTTCTACGTCTATCTAGAGGGACATCATTATCGCTACCTTTGTCCTTATCGTCGTTACTATCTAGATGGTTAGACTTACCTACTATAACTACGAATACTCGGATGCCTTAGACATTTTAAGCCGACGCTCCTCCCTATCTAACTAGACGGAGGTTTAGTTCTAGAGGTGCTAAGTAGTACCCTAGAGGGTTAGCACTAGCTTATATATTTTTAAGGGCTTAATTGGGGAAGAGCTTAGCTCTAAGTCTAAACTAGACTACCGGACTTCGAGTATAGCAAGATAGTAATATTCGCAATGGAGGAGCAAAGACACACGCGTAGAGGCGCGTACGGTAAGACTATTAGGAAAGCGAGAAGAGCGAATATAGGTACTAAGAGATCGGTATACCTAGTAGTAGGCTAGGGAACTACTCTTGCCCTAACGTAATAATACCGCTAGTAGAGACGGCAGGAATCACGAGATGATAAGTTTAAAGGAGTTTAACGTCTATCTAGAGGGATAGAAACTCTAAAATGTAGATTAGCGACGCTAGAACTGTTTAGGATTTGGAAACGAGATTTTAGAGTTATATAGGCGCTAAAGGAGAGCTTTATAGCTATCCTAGCCCTAGTTACCTCGATATTAGCGCTTGCTAGCGAGGGCGTATCTACCTATATACTACTACTCTTTAGCAGTCTGGTATAGGTTTATCTTGTTATTTTAGGAGTTCTGACTTTAGGGGTTAGAGCGCTATTATTATAGGGTATCCCTTATTAAAAGGTTTAGGAATAGCTTTACTAGGTATACTCTAAAGGAGTGAAAGTAGTAAATTAAGTTTACGTTTAATCTTACTAGCTATAGAAAGACTTAAAGGAAAGGAGGAAAGCTTCCTAGATTAATTACTCGGATAGAAGAGTTATCTTTAAGGAAGTTACCTAAATAAGAAGGTATAATCAAGGATAGTAACCTTAGGTACTACTCTTCTTAATAGCTTAGTAAATATCTTAATTAGAATCGCTACTCTTAATACCTCTTATATCTAGGCATACTAAAACCTCATTAGGAAGGACGCCATTAGAATCGCCTTAATTGCTAGAGTTTAGAAACCTTACTTCGGACTTAGAAGCTAAGTATTATACTTAAGTAGACATTATAGCGGATAGACTTACTAAAGTTATTCGGGTTATATTCCCTTCGCCGACGGACAAGGGATTACCTAGTCTCTTTTCTAGTTATAACGCTACTAAATACCTTAAGCATTTTAAAAAGGCTTATAAGATCTTTAGTAGAGATAATAACAATAAGATCTCTTACTTTAAGTAGTAGTATACAGATAACCTTTAGGAAATCCTAGACTAGTGGCCGGAGTCAAAGAAAAAGGACTAGGCTACTTTTAAAGCCGCTATTAAGGAACGTTAGAAGTAGAATGACTCTTACTAGGAAACCTCTACTTAAGAGCTAGAGTATCTTCTAGATTCCTAGTACACGGATTTAGCTAAGTCTATCTATGACTACCTAGAGCACGTTGACGTCCTACTTACCTAAGTACTAAAGAAAAAGAAAGCGGTCTATTAGTCGTTAGCTATCTAGAAGGTATAGGACAGGTTTCCCCTTACTCTCTGGACTAGTCTTTAGGTCTATAAGAAAGGTAACTCGTAGGTTAATAATATAGAGTAGGAGGACTTCTATAACTTTATATAGGAGTGTCTATATAAGGGAGTTAACGCTAGGTCAGTATACTATAAGTTAGATCCGAAAGGAGGGGAAGTTAAACTATAGATAAGCTAGACTATTAAGAAAAGTCCTTCGGCTTCCTAGGCATAGGAAAGTCCTTTAGGTTCATCTGCCTAGAGAGACACTGCCTTCGATAAGATCGTCGACGGGCTCGCGGATGCCTTATATAAGCTTCGGATCAATAAGGGCAAAGTTAGCTATAAATCCTCGGATAGGGGTAGGTATTCCTATAACTAGATAGACGACCTAAGTGACGACGAGATTAAGGAGATCTAGACCTACCTGTCGGCTACTTAAGAGTCTTAGCAGAAGAAGAAGAGCGGCGGGTTCTAGCTAAGTTTAACTTCGGCTATACCTTATAGCTACTATTACTATAGTAACCAGACGTACTTTGCCTATAGGTGCCTAGTCCTGGCAAAGGATATCTATAACGGTCTTGTCTATCGGCTCGGTTTTAAGTAGATCTTAGGCAAGAGAGATCCTAGTCTTCTAGAAAGCTAGTAAGTTAAAATCCTTAATAAGGATATAGCTACTATAGCTAATTAAGGGACCTAGCAATATGTTATTTACGCTTATACCTCTCTTTGGCTAGATCTTCCTAGCTAGGAGCCGTATTAATAGTTTATAAAGAGCTATAAAAGGGAATATAATTAGGAATACTATCTAGATTTAAACCTTATTACTAATAAGGCCTTCCTTTAGCATACTAAGGGTTTATACCTACTAGAAGTAATTATAACCTCCCTTAATCGCCTTACTAATACTAAGAAAGTTTCCCTAGAGTCAATCTATAATTATACTAAGGCTAGGGAGATCAATTTCTAGATAGATCGCAAGTAAGGTAGACGTACTCTCGTCTAATGGGTAAAATAGACGACGTCTTAGGCAGACGACCCCGTTTTTGCCACCGACTACGAAGGCTTACCAATAGACACGTCATAGTCTGACCAGACGGCGACACAAGCTTTTAATGCTGTCGAGTTAGAGGTTAATAGTGAAGATGTTTCTAATAGGGATAGCGATATAGTAATTATAATATAGAGTATTACCCTTATAAAGCGCCATTTTATAGAAATAGAAGATAAGCTAATATAGGATCCTATTAGGTAAGAGGGAACTAATAAAGTAAAGACTATTTAATTACTAAAAAGGACTATAGAAGTAAGAGGAGCTAAACCTTTAGCTATAAGCTAAGGGGTTATAGCTACCGCTAAGAGGGCTACTAATCTAGCTAGCAAGGGAGCTCTCCCTCTAGCTAGATAAAAATAAACTATTTACTTTAAGGAATTAGAGAAATCGACTAAAGAGAACATAGCCTATAATATACTCTCTCTAGTTAGTAAAGCTCTTTAAGCAAAGATACTTACTATTGACAAGGTCTTAGGGATCTCCCTAGCGTTTAAGAACACGCTAATTACATTCCTTAAGCAGGATTATAAGAGTCCTTAGGAGGTAATTAAGCATAAGGGCTCGGCTATTCCCTTCCCTAATAAGCCGGCTTTATAAACAAGAGGGAGAGCGCTATAAGAGGTCAAGATATACCTTAGCTATCTAGGCAGACGGAGTAACGTTAAGGAAGAAGAGTCTATAATTATGGTTCTAGCATTTCTAGGGGTTACTAGTAATGGCTAGTAAGCTATTATAACAGACGGTTTCTAGAGTGATTACCTTATTAGATGACAAGACTAGCTAGATTTAGAAGAAATCGAAATATCCTTCTAGGCCTTAATCTATATACTCTCTGCTAGTTAGAAGATCTAAATAGGTATACTTACACGGATATACGTACTGCTAACGCTCTATTGTAACTTTAAGAACCTAAGGGGTAAGAAGGTGCTCGCTCTAATTGACACTAGATCTAAGTATAATATAATTACCCTTAGCCTAATATAGAGATACCGTCTCCCTATATAGATAATAACAGTGATTTCCTAGGACCTTTATAATAGTAGGCCATTTACTAGGGAAATGGTTAGTACGATTATCTTAAGGGCTATCTCAATCTATAAGCATTTCTTTATTTTAGATAGAGATACTAGTAGTTACTAAATCTTACTAGGTATACCATTTATCCGTAATATAAGCCTAACATTTAGCTATAAAGCTAGCCGTCTAGTCATAGTAAATATTATCGCCAAGAATAAATTAATTAAAGCATTAGTTATCTCGGACGTTATAGCCAAAACGACGTTCGAAAGAAAACATTGACTTATAAGGGACAAACTCTAGCGTCTAGTTACGACGACTACTACTACCCCCGCGTTCGCCGACGTTTAGGACGGCGAAATTCCACTTAGATTTCTTAATAATTAGGCTAGTAAAGCTATTTTTAATATAATACTAAGGATTTCTTGCTTACCTCTTATCGATATGCTTATTAAAGTTTCAACATTTTGTCTTACTAGATAGGACACTTTAAAATGGAGATACTAGGAAATAGAGGGCAAAACGGATAAGCCTAGCTGTCTAGATAGACGGAAAACACTTAGGAAACTTGCGTCAGAGGTCAAAAAAGGGTTATAAGAGATACAGATGTTTACTATATAAAAGTCCGCAGCCAGAAAAGTTCACCCTGTAGATACGGCTATTAGCAATGGTTCGGTACCTAACGGTAACCCTAACTAGTAAGAAAGGCGCCTAAGGGACTTAGGCTACCTTAGCTACTTCAATAGGCACTTAAGTATCCCTATAAACTAAGGATAGCTATTTACTAGTATATAGTAGAATAGGTAGAGGAGTAACTTATAGCTATAGAAGGACAAGGAAAGTCTTTAGGGTCGTAGTAGTAGTAACTAGTCAAGTAGGTACCTTCGGCAACACGACGGCCACCTAGTTAGACCAAGACAAAGCCGAGTAAGCCAGCATAGACGTAAGAGACACGCTCGACCCGAGCCACTAAGAAAGGACGGGCTCGTTAGCGTCGTCCTAACGATGATCTAGCCGAATAGACTCGGCCCCTACTATTCGAACGCTTAGGGCTTAAAGATCTTAAGCTAGTTCCTAAGTACCCGCCGTAGTTTATAGGCTAGGACGTACTAGATACCGAAGTAGAAGCCTGGCAAAGGCGTTAGGCGTCTAAGAAACGGCCCTCGCCCGAAGGAGACAGTAAAGCTAAGTAGGCCAGGCGTTATAAGAAACGCGAGTAAGGTTTTAGGTCCGAATTCGCCGGTAGGAGCCTTAGGGCGAATTCGAAGGGGAAGTATGGATTAGGGCTAGAAGTTCTTAATATAACTAAAGGGACATAAGGTATAGTTTTATTTTTCTAGTTCTATAGAGCTTTGCTATATATGATAGGTATAAATAGGGGTTGCCTATCTAGGGGCACTAGATAGATAGACAAGGACAACAGATAGCTTTTTAATACTCGTCTGCTCTAATAGATTAGAGTGACGGGATGTAGTTCTTCTTTCTTTTGTAAGTTAGAGTACCTTTTTCCATATAAGTAGACTCTTCTATATCTGTCTAGAGGGACATCGTTATCGCCACCTTCGTCCCTATCGTCGTTGCCGTCTAGATGGTCGGACTTGCCTACTGTGACCGCGAATACTCGGATGCCCTGGACATTTTGAGCCGACGCTCCTCCCTATCTGACTAGACGGAGGTTTGGTTCTAGAGGTGCTAAGTGGTGCCTTGGAGGGTTGGTATTAGCTTAATATAAGAGAATTATAATATTCTATAAGCGCTATAGTTAGCTATTCTGGACTATAGTGGCTGATTAATGTAAACCTGTCCTAATATAGAGGATATATACTAAACTAATAGAAAAACGACATTATGTTAATTACTATAATAAACTTCTTTCCATATAGAGCTATAATAATTTCTAATTATAATGGTAGTAAGTAGTTATTAGGAATAGTAACCTTGTTTAAACTATATAGATTAATAATAATATAGCCCTTTATAATGCCTTTTATAGTATACTAGACTATAAAAATAGGATAGGCAAAAGGGGTAATGTCCTTTGTAAACTATAGTTTGCCCTATTAATAGAGGGCGTTAAAAGTTTTGTCTAGGACTTCCTTATCCCTCTAGCTTAACAGGTATATACGGGAGCGTACTTTCTGGTGCTACTAGCCTTCTACGAGCGGCACTTTTATCTATTCGCTCTATAGTATATCGATCAGACTAGCGTCGTTCTAGAGTTATAGAAATTCGTTGACTAACTTAGCGAACTTCTTAGCTAGTTTTGTATCGTCTATATATATATAAATGCTGTTGTTAGTGACGATCTTAGGCAAGGAGCCGGATATCTTTAATCCTAGTATAGAATGCTTTTTAAATATATATAGCTTACGTTCTCCCTTGCTAGGAATGTCGCTAGCTCCTAGGATCGCTTCTAGCGAAATATCTTACGGCAGAAGAGGTTGTAATTACTAGGTAAGTTAGAAGACGAACTTGCTAATAGGAGTGCCTAAATTTACGTCGTTAGAGGCTATAAATAAAGCTATAGGTATAGATAGCTTTATAAGGACGTAGCTACCTTCGAGGATTATATCTATATAGCTATTTAAATTAAAGCAAGTGTTAACTAGTATAACGTTATATGAATTTGCGATTACTAATATAGGGTTAACGTTATTTACTATTATAGGTGTAGCTATCGTTAAAGTGGTAGTTATGATTGCTATTACGTAAAAAGTAGTATTCTATAAATAGGTAAAGTAGCTACTATCTTCCATTTCTTTGATCCTTCCGATAGGGTGCTTCTTTAGGATATATAGCGTTCGTTATATGGTATTTTTAATAGGTATAATCTTTAGAGTCTTCGTATCTATAACAAAGTTATAGATAGCTATATAAGCCAAGTTAAATATAAAGGTACGACCTATTAGGAGAGACTTATACTTAATAGGCACTATTACCTATTAGTTAGGTAGGAGAGTAATTTCGTAAGTAGATTTAACCTTCTATATATAGGGTATAGAGTATATATATATAGAAAAAGGAAAGCAGAAGTCGAATAATTGTAATTTGACTTCCTTATATCAATAGTCGATATTTATATTGTAAGAATCTAGGAATTTGTTACCTATTAGAAGATTTGGTGCTAGAGAGTCGATAACCTATACTATATAGGTAAACTTAGCTAGGGTAGGAGTACCGTTTTCTATACCTAGTAAGTAGATATCAAAGAACGCCTATTTATTAAGGCTTAATATAGCATTTCCTATACCTTTGACTCTGCCTTTATATCGTTCGATCTGGTAGTTTAATTGCTATAGGAACGTATAGTTAATCAGGGAGCGGCTAGCGCTAGGATCTAGGTATACTTCTATAGCTTTACGATCTATAGGTTTATAGTATACCCTAATATATAGATAGGTATATCCTAATAGCAAACTGTAAAGGTCAGGCGTATACCTAGGCAGAGCGTCTCTAACTTAGTATATGTTTACTATAATGTCTATTAACAACGTAATAGGTAATACGTCTATAGCTTGGTATACGTTTTCTGGCAGCAAAGTAGGTAGATCTAACTAGTAGTTTAAAGTAAAAGGATCTGCTAGACGGCAAACGCTACTAGATTTTACGTCCTTATAAGATTTCAAGTGCCGGAAGAGGGTATTTTGCGAT
Source organism: Thermothelomyces thermophilus ATCC 42464 (assembly GCF_000226095.1). Classification (NCBI taxonomy): domain Eukaryota; kingdom Fungi; phylum Ascomycota; class Sordariomycetes; order Sordariales; family Chaetomiaceae; genus Thermothelomyces; species Thermothelomyces thermophilus. The sequence continues at coordinate 1,330,505 of NC_016476.1, read as the reverse complement.
TCTAGAGTAATATTATGGAAACTATAGGTATGGCAAGCCAAGTCTATAAGATTAGCTTTATGGTTATAGATAGAAGGAAGAGGACTAGTTCTATAGTATCGCTTTATATAGGTATATAGTTTGACTTACAAGTTAAAGAACTTATAGCACTTATAGCAAGTAAGCTATAAGTCTAAAACGATATACGCAATACTAGTATCGCTACCCGAAGATTTAGATCTAGATTTAGATTTAGGGGTGCTTTTAGCTAACTATACGTTAGATTAATCTAGCTCGGAGCTATTGCTAGCTTCTTTAGTAAAGTAGGCACGGTCGCGATATTCCTTTTACTAGCGGTTATCCTTGCCAAATCTGACCTGCTTTTGGCCACGATTGCCCTACTTATAGCGATCCTAATTATAGTAATCCTAGTTATAGCGATCCTAGTCATGGTTATAGTCAAATCTGTGATCGCGATCAAACCAGTGATTATAGTCAAATCTATAGTTATGTTCAAATCCGTAGTCGTGCTAGTCGTATCTTAGAGACTTGTTATATCTATTGCTAAATTAGCGTGGTCGATTAGTGTTATAGTATATAGGCTTATAAGGGTAGTCTTCGGCCTTAAGGTATTTTAGCTTACTATCTATAGATATCTTCTTCTATAGATATAGGTAGTAGTCAAAAGTAGCTACTAAAATGATAGATTAAAACTATTTAATATACTATATATAGGTCTTAAGTAAAGAGTATCGCTAGGGAGGATCTAAATATTACTTAATATAGAGGTCTATAGCTAACTAGACTTGAACTATAATGCCTTGCTAGTTATCATTACGTTCGTTAAATATATATATCAAGTATACCTAACGAAGCATCTTCTATATAAAGAAACTAAGCGCTTACTCGTCCTTTATAATGTCCTTTAGATATAGGCTAGCTTTATTAAACTTATAAGTAGTAGTTATAGCATTAGGTATAAAGCGCTCCTATAGCCGATCTATAATAGCTCGAAGACCCTATTTATATAATTATCTATATATAGAGCCGTTTAACTCATTAATCTACCAAATGATAGCTAGGCCACTAAGAAGGGTTTAAAAGAAGGATAGAATCTACGTTTTAACGCTACCATTAAGGTTACTTTCTAGGAAGGTTTCGATATAGTTAGCAAAGTAATAGACGTTAATAAATACTAGATTCTTACCATCATTAACAATACCTAGAGAATATAGGTTAGGAAAAGAAGGATTAAACTAGCTAATATCGTCCCTTTTAATCTTAGAGTCTAAACGGCTCTATATACGTATAGTAATATCGTATATTACCTTACGTCTATAACATCTATTGCTATTGTCACTACTAATATTACCACTACTACCATTACCGCCGCTACCGTTACTAGGGTACAGAGCACTATAATAGCATCCTAGATTCTAGTCACCTAAAGGTTAGCGATAGTTAGATAGCTTGTTACTACTATCGTCAGAGCTCGAGGAATTAGGTTCTCTACCTCTACTAGCTATAAAGTATAGGATCTTATATAAAGGCTATATACATTTAAGGCAGCCAAAATTATAACGATAGCCAATACTAATACCCTTAGAGGGTATAGGGAAAGTACTACTATTACGTTATATATTTTCTATAAGATCGCTAACTTACTCTACTTCTTCTATAATAATACTAAGTCTAGTAAGGTCAAAAGAAGATCGCTAATGTCTAGGTAGTTAATCATCGATCTTACTTTCTATATTATATATTATATTAACCAATTCCTTTATTTAAGTTATTACTTAGCCAAGTATATTACTTTATTAATTTATATATGTCACGGAAATATATATGCAGATGCCGCCTAAGCCACTAGCACGAACGGGCCAATCAAGCCGAAGGAATGACAGACTAATTAAGACGGGATCACGCTTGGCAAGAAATAATCCTAATAGGGGATCACTAGCTTACAATATAAGCCAGGTAAGCTAGTATAAATGATCACCACGACTGCTAGTAATCCTAGGAGTATATATACATATAAATAGTCACTCGTTATAGTAGACTCTAGGAGTTTACCAGTAGTAACAATCACAATTACAATACTTATACTAAGCATTACAGATTACTATAAGAGATAACTCTAAATATTGTTATAAACCCTTTAGCTTTACCAAATCCCTTAGACGACCTGCCTACCTATCCCGCTCAATCTACCTTTGTCTGAACCCTTTTAGAAGAAGTCTAAGTTAGGTTCGTTATATATTATTACCACTCCCTTTGTTCTGTCATGGTTTAGAACGAAGGTGACCTCGACCTTGACATCGACATAGCTACTAACGTCATGGCCGAATAGCTGCTCGCTTAGCTTGGTCAACTCTAGTAGCAGATCTAGGAATTAGACTAGAGAGATAAGGCTGCTTAAGCTCGAATCAAGGAACTCGAGAACCGCGAAAAGTACTTGTAGAAGTTGGTTAACGAGGCCTATGCTAAAATCGAGGCACTTGAGACTACTAAAGCGAGCCGCATTAAGATCGAACTACCTAGTAAATACGGAGGAACTAAGGAGGATCTTATAGGATTCCTAATAAACCTCCGATCTTACTTCCGGCTTAACGATAGCAAGTTTCCGGATGATAAAGCTAAAGTCCTCTATATAGCTATGGGATTAGAGGGTAAGGTACTTAGATAGTTCAAGCCTATATAGAATGACTATCTTATTGAGGAAGACGAAGACGACCAAGATGCGTTTATATAGGTAGTCTTCCGATCTTATAACCGATTTGAAGAAGAGCTTCGGAAGGTTTTTAGCGATAAAGACGAGAAGATCTATATATAAGAAAGACTTGCTAATCTCCGATAGACTAAGTTAGTAGCTTCCTATGCCATATAGTTTAGATAGGACATGCTTAAGTCTTAGCTTAATAACAAGGCATTAATATAACTATTCTATAATGGCTTAAAGGAAAAGGTTAAAGATAAGCTATATAAGTACGATCGGCCTAAGACCCTAGACAAATATATCGTATAGGCTATTAGAATTAATAATCGACTCTATATATAAGAGTAGTAGAAACGAGGACAAATGAACGGAACCATAGTTAAGGCCAATGACAAGAAAAAGCGAGTGTATGTCAGTACCTTATACGGGATATACCCTAGAGCTATAAATATAGATATAGTATAGAAGTAAGACCGGAAGAAGACGACTAAAGATAAGTCTAATATTACCTACTATAACTATAGGAAGAAAGGGCACTATAAGCAAGAATGTTATAGCCCGAAGAAAAAGTAGAAGACAGTCCCTAGAAAGGAAGTTACGGCCATCGACGAAACCACTAAGGACGTCATCAAAGTAGCGGCCATGAGCTATAAAGATAGGGGCAGTGACACGGACAGTCTCGGACATGATGACAATGGTAAAGACGAACAAGCACCGTACTCCAAACTGGTCACTATAGACCTAGAGATAAGTCTTGCCAAATAGGACATGGCAGGAGAATATATACCGCTAGCTTCGATTTTCCTAGCCTTAAGGTAGTAGGGTTTTATAGTTATATAGAGGCAAGATAGATTGTAGATAACCGATACCTAAGGAATCGAAAGACTTAGACCTAATGTTCTATTCCTCTAGGAACAAATCGAATGGTACTATAATGAAGTTTTTCGGCTTAATATAGAACTACGTAAATAGGATGGACGCTTGATTTGACTTGCCTAGTAGAGTGATAGAATGAGGGACGAAATGAGGGAACTCTAATATATTGTAGAAACTATTAAAAGAGAATAGCCTGTAATATATAATAGGCCCGATAGCTATGTCGAGTATCTTAACGGCTAGTAACTTAGTAACGACGTATAGAACCTAGAATACTAGTTTATGCGCGCGAACCGTGGAAAGGACGAACGTATATAGGAAAGCTATTAGAAGAAATACTCCTATATTAGTACTAGAGTACCTATAGTCTATATATAATGGGAAGGATTTAGAAAAGAATTCTAATACCTCCTAGGCAACATTATATAACTATACCCTCAATACAAGGCATATATATAAGTGCCTTAGTTCTAGTGTATAGTATACAAATGCTAATACCACTTCCGCGACAAATTCGAAAACAATTACTAGCCGACCCAACAAGGAAATGAGGACGGAAGCTTACACCCTATAGAATAGGTCTACGATATAGGAAATAAAGCGGCCGAGTTACTCTAGAAGATCGAAGCCCATGATCTAGAAAGCATTATAATAGTTCCAAGACAAGCCTAGCCTAGGTACTACGGAATAGGACAAGACACGTAGGACTTGTGCTAGAGCAACGATTGCCTCTATTACGCGGACGAAAAGAAATTACGAATTCGGGAGCTTTAGACGAAGCTATAGCACGTACGACGGAAAGCAAAACAGACCTAATGGTAGGAAGCCGTAAGCACTTAATGGCTTACAGAAATGAGCACGATTAACGAAGCCGCTATCAGCCGAACAACCGAAGAGGTCAGCACTAACCTAGGAAACGGGTTAGGGCCCTTCGAGGGGCCCGGAAACCATTAACGCCCGTATAGCGGCAAGCGATAGCATAGTATAGGAGGGACTAGCATAAGAAACTACTATATTAAGACCTCCCGGCAGAAATATAGGAAATCGCTACAATCTTTAGATAATGACGGTAAGACAAGCGATTATAGATAACAGCATAGTAGAAACAGCACGAAATGCTCGTACTAGTAGATAGTAGAGTAAAGATAAATTTGATTTCGCCGATACTTGTAAATTAGCTATAGATACTCTAGAGAATGAAGTAGAAGCATAGCATAGTCAAAGGGCTATTTCTGACGTAATAGGTATATAGGGAGACTAAACCGATCGATATTACTATAGTAGGGAAGACTACAGTAGTCGTATTTAGCATTATAGACATAGGTAACGATAAAGATATAATATTAGGGTTACTATAGCATAAAGACTACGACCTAGACATTAGCTAGAAGAATAGTAGCTACCTATAACCCCGAATGGAGTCATATTTGACTAGCGAGATAGGGAGTATACAAGGATCGCGAGCAGACGATACTTAGGGAAAGGCATATCTTACGGATCCACCGTAAGAGACAGACAGTGGCAGGCAGACTACTACGGACTCTAGAAGAGGCGGTATAACGACACTAATATCGTGATAGGAGGAACAAGCTAAACCGCCGATAGCTGTTCTCTCCGTTAACGAATGCGGGGCACTGTAATTAGAGTAGTAGGTTAAGACAGGAGAAATCGCTAGCATTGCTATAGACGGAACCAAGTTCGTATATTACTAGAAAACCGAGAGACGAGACAAGACTAGGGAAGTACCGAAAGAATATAAAGGATACCTAGCATTTGAACCAAAATATCTAGAAGGACTACTAGAACACGGCCTATAGGATTATAAGATCAAGCTTAAGGAAGGAGTACGACTAAAGTTCTTTAAGATCTACTATATGAGCTAGATATAGAACGAAGAACTTAAGCGATATTTAGAGGAGAACCTTTGAAGAGGATATATCCGCCTGTTAACATCGCTAGCAGGCTACCTAATCCTATTTATGCCTAAGAAAGATAGAAAGCTATAGTTATATGTCGACTATCGGCAACTTAACGAATAGACTATAAAAAACCGATACCTGTTACCGCTAATCTTACGGCTCCGAGATTAGTTAGCAGGAGCCTAATATTTCACGCGTCTTGACTTGCTATTGGCCTATAACTATATATAGATCAAAGAAGGTAACAAGTGGAAAACGGCCTTTAGGACACCCTATAGCTACTACAAGTACCTCGTCATACTATTCGGACTTACAAACACGCTAGCAACGTTCTAAGCCCTGATTGATCAAGCTATCTAACCCTTTCTCGACAAATTTGCGGTATATTATCTCGACGATATACTTATCTTCTCCAAGACGATAGACAAACACCAGAAGTACGTAAAAGCAGTGCTAGACACGCTATATACGTACAAGCTATCAGTTAACAAGGAAAAGAGCAAATTCTATGTTAGGAAGATAGTCTTTTTAGGATACGAAATATCCCTAGGACAAATCCGGATAGAACCTTTAAAGATTAAAGCTATTAAGAATTGGCTACGACCGACGTTAGTCACGGAAGTACGAAGCTTCATCGGATTTACAAACTTCTACTAGATATTTATTAGGAACTTTAGAGCGATCGTACGACCTTTATACGAACTCACTAGGAAGAACGCTAAATTCCAATAGGAAGAGCAATATAAGTAAGCATTTACGTAGATCTGTAACGCTATTACTAAAGATCTAGTACTAGTACTACTAGACCCTAAGAAGCTATTCGAGGTAGAAACAGACGCTTCAGACTACGCTATTAGAGGATAATTAGGATAACGAGACAGATAAGGAAAGCTATATCCTATAGCCTTCTTTTTAAAGAAGCTTGATAGACTATATCTTAATTATCCGATCTATAATAAGGAACTACTTACGATTATCGAAGCCTTTAAGGAATAGCAACCATACCTTAGTAGCACGATTAAACCGGTACAAGTATATATGGATTACAAGAATTTACGATACTTTACGACAACAAAGGAGCTTAACAGACGATAAATACAATAGGTAGAATTCCTTGTAGAATTTAACTTTGAGATCCACTACAAGAAGGGCAAAGGGAACGTACGAGCAGATATCTTAAGTTAATAAACGGATTATACAGAAGGACAAATAGGAACGTGTGACGAACCTAACTCAGACTTCTTCTAAAAGGGTCCAGACGGAGGTGGGTAAAGCAGGACAAGCAGGCAGGTCGTCTGAGGGGATTCGGTGAAGCCAAAGGGTTCACAACAACACTTAGAGTTATCTCTCACAGTAATTAGCAACGCTTGGTATAAGTACTGTGATTGTGATTATTACCACTGGTGAACTCCCAGAGTCCACCATAACGAGTGACTATCTACATATATATATAGCCTTCCCGGATCACCTTGATCAGTCCTTGGTCAGTGATCCTGGTGAGCCGCTTACCGCGATCAGTGACTTTACACGGATCTTGGTGATCGTAAATCAGCGTATGGTGGGGATTACAGTGCTTCCTACGTTATGATTGGTTCCTTCCGTCCTTATGGCCTGATTGGCCTATCCGTGCCGGTGGCCCAGGCAGCATCTGCATACATATTTCCGTGACACGATGCCCTCCCTCCGAGGCTTTTAACCCAAAAGCCCTTTTAGGCCGTTTCAAATAGCGCTAACACCCTCTCGTACTTGCTTCTGTAAGTTCCCCCCCTTGTTCCGTTCCGCCGTTCACCATGGCTGACCGTGTGAAGAAACGCTGTCGTGATACAACGCGTGAACGTCGTATCTTAGTCGCTGCAATTAAACGAGACGGTTCCAAAACCATGCCGTGTTCTAATTGTTGGCGGGTAATGCCTAAGAAGCGTTGTATTATGTCGGGAAATTCTAAGAGGTGTTTAAATTGTACGCGTGAAGGAAAGTCTTACGACGGGCCGAACGTAGCGGATTCCCGTAAGTAGCTTCTGTTTGTCTTCTCGCTTCTGTTCTGACGTATCGTAGTGTTGCGTAACTGGCGTGAGCAGGACAGGCTAGAGGAAGAAATTTTAGCGGCAGAGGATCTGCTTCAGCAGACTTTAAGTCGCCTTACGTGTCTGCGTTGTCAAAAACGAATGTTACGTGACCAAAGTGACGAGTTCGTTTGTCAAGGTATACGGGGTTTAGATAAGGAGGACGGGGTGGTGCCCCCGATGTTGGAAGAACAGGATTTAACAGGTCAGGCGTAGGCGTCGGGCGCCTTCAGCGTGATTGACTAGGAAGTAGTTGGCTTGTCTCTAGGGTCGGCTCCTACTGGTACTTCTTCCTTCTTAGACGCCGGTTAGGTTCCTAAGTCAGCCCCTGTAGACGGTTAGGGTTCCTCTGGTAGAACTGTTCCAGTTTCTTAGGGCAGTTTAGGTTCTTAACCGGCTCCCATAAGTTATCTTCTAGTCTAAAATCGAGCCATTTGACTAGATACTATAGTTCCCTGTTGATAATACGTAAATCTAGAATTTCTTCGACGTCCTATTCTTCCTCTTCGTCCTCTGCTTCGATGTGCGTAGCAACCTTAGCGTTCTTTGGTGCTGGTTCGAGAAGTGAAATATGAAAAACATCTGTCCGTAGGCGTATAGATGACGGTAACGACAGTCAGTAGTTAGATGTCGAAATTCGTTCTTTGATAACGAAGGGTCCGACCTTCTTGAAGTCTAGCTTTACGCTTGGTCGTCTGGTTTGTAAGTTTCGTGTAATCAGGTAGACTTTGTCTCCCCTCTCTAGGCGAGGTCCCTTGAGCCTATATTTGTCGTAGTAGTCCTTTATTCTGGTTCTAATAAACTCGAGTTCTTTTTTAAGCTTTTTATATAGTGCGTACATTTGTTCTGCTTTGACTACTGCTCTTGGTACTGTGACCTCTGGTCCTTGCCTAAGGTCTGCTTTATATCTGTAGTTTGCGAAGAACGGTGTGACTTTGGTCGTTTCTGTCGGCGTTGTGTTGTAGGCGAGTTGTACTGTTGGTAATAGTATGACCTAGTCGTCTTGCTAGTAGCTGACATAAGAACGGAGATACTGCTCGACAACTTGGTTTAGTCGCTCCGTTTGTCTATCAGTCTGTAGGTAATATGCCGTTAATAGCTTGCTGTTGACGCCTAATCGTCATATTAACACTTGCCAGAACTTTGATACAAACTTGGTATCTCTGTTGGTGATCCATTCTTGCGGCTAAGCATATACTAATGTAACTTGCCGATAGATCATGTCTGCCAGCTATTTAGCTATCTAGGACTCCTTATAGGGAAAGAAGTATGCCCATTTAGTCAGGCGATCTACTATAGTAAGAATACTATCGTAGATTACTCCTATAGCCGTGTCCTTAGATTCTAGTAGCTTCGTGATGAAGTCCATCGTGACTAAACTCCATGGTTTGTCAGCTGTTAGTAGTGGCTAAAGTAGCCTATACGGCTTGTATCGTGCCGTTTTGCTTCGATTGCAAATGTCGCAGTTCCGTACGACTTCCTTAACCCGTGCCGTTAACTATGGAAAGTTATAGTGTTTCTTGACTTGTATAACAGTCTTCGTGACTCCTTTGTATCCTCCGAGTTTCGACTCGTAGAGTTCTTGAATCATCTGTAGCTATTGATCCTGGTTGTAGATGTATGCTTTGCCTCAGTACCAAAGTTTCCTATCTTTCTCTTCTACTCCATTAGGTACCACTGGTCCGGGTGTTGCTTAATACTATACCTCGTTGATCCTTTCTTCTCGAAAGATTACGTAGCATTCTAGGAACGAGTCAAGTGGATTATCTTCTATAGGTGTCTACGTTTCGTAATATAGCGTTCCGTCTGTCCGTTCCTTAAATAACGGTGGTGTCGTTCCCGTTCGTCCTTCTGTGTGATCCGTTCGTCGACTTAAAATGTCTGCTTATACGTTTTCTTTGCCCTTCTTGTAGCAGATCTCGAAGTTAAATTCCGCGAGGAATTCTGCCTATCGTATTTGTCGTCTGTTAAGTTCCTTTGTCATCATGAAGTATCGTAGGTTCTTATGATCTGTATATACTTGTACTGGTTTGATTGTGCCACTAAGGTATAGTCGCTATTCCTTGAAAGCTTTGACAATCGTAAGTAGTTCTTTGTCGTGAATCGGATAATTGAGACATAGTCTGTCGAGCTTCTTTGAAAAGAAGGCTACAGGATATAGCTTCCCTTGTTCATCTTATTATCCTAATTGTCCTCCGATAGCGTAGTCTAAAGCGTCTGTTTCTACCTCGAATGGCTTCTTAGGGTCTGGCAGTACTAGTACTAGATCTTTAGTAATGGCGTTACAGATCTATATAAATGCTTACTCGTATCGCTCTTCCCATTGGAATTTAGTATTCTTCTTAGTAAGCTCGTACAAAGGTTATATAATCGCTCTAAAGTTCCTGATGAACATTCGGTAGAAGTTCGTAAATCCGATGAAGCTTCGTACTTCTGTGACTGACGTCGGTTGTGGCTAATTCTTGATGGCTTCAACCTTTGAAGGTTCTATCCGGATTTGTCCTAGGGATATTTCGTATCCTAAAAAGACTATCTTCCTAACATGGAATTCGCTCTTTTCCTTGTTAACTAATAGCTTGTACGTGTGTAGCGTGTCTAGTACTGCTATTATATGCTTTCGGTATTTGTCTATTGTCTTAGAGAAGATAAGTATATCGTCGAGATAACATACTACAAATTTGTCGAGAAAGGGTCAGATAGCTTGATTAATCAGGGCTTAGAACGTTGCCAGTGCGTTCGTAAGTCTAAATGGCATGACGAGGTACTCGTAGTAGCCATAGGGTGTCCTAAAGGCCGTTTTCCACTCGTCGCCTTCTTTGATCTATATATAGTTGTAGGCCGATGGCAAGTCAAGACGTGTAAAATATTAGGCTCCTGCTAACTGATCTCGGAGCCGTAAGATTAGTAGTAACAGGTATCGGTTTTTCACGGTCTGTTCATTAAGTTACTAATAGTCGATGTATAACCGTAGCTTTCCGTCTTTCTTAGGCATAAACAGGATTAGGTAGCCTGCTAGTGATGTCGACGGGCGGATATGTCCTCTTCAAAGGTTTTCCTCTAAATATCGCTTAAGTTCTTCATTCTATATCTAGCTCGTATAGTAAATCTTAAAGAACTTTAGTTATACTCCTTCCTTAAGCTTGATCTTGTGATCCTATAGGCCGTGTTCTGGTAATCCTTCTAGATACTTCGGTTCGAATGCTAGGTATCCCTTGTACTCCTTTAGTACTTCCCTAGTCTTGTCTCGTCTCTTGGTTTTCTAATAGTATATAAACTTGGTTCCGTCTATAGCAATACTAGTGATTTCTCCTATCTCAACCTACTACTCTAATTATAGTGCTCCGCATTTGTCAATAGAGAGAACAGCTATCGGCGATTTAGCTTGTTCCTCCTATCGTAATATTGATGTCGTTATGCCGCCTCTTCCAGAGTCTGTAGTAGTCTGTCTGCCACTGTCCGTCTTTTGCGGTAGATCCGTAGGACATGCCTTTCTCTAAGCATTGTCTGCTCGCGATCCTTACATGCTCTCTATCTCGCTAGTCGAATACGATTCCATTTAGGGTCGTAGGTAGCTACTATTCTTCTAGCTAATATCTAGGTTGTAATCTTCATGCTATAGTAACCCTAATATTATATCTTTATCGTTACCTATGTCTATAATACTAAATATGACTGCTATAGTCTTCCTTACCATAGTGATATTAATCGGTTTAGTCTCTCTATATACCTATTACGTCGGAAATGGCCCTTTGACTATGCTATACTTCTGCTTTATTCTCTAGGGTATCTGTAGCTAATTTACAAGTATCGGCGAAATCAGGTTTATCTCTGCTCTACTGTCTACTAGTACGAGCATTTCGTGCTGTTTCTACTATGCTATTATCTATAATTACTTGTCTTGCCGCCGTCGTCCAAAGATTGTGGCGATTTCCCATGTTTCTGCTGGGAGGTCTCGATATAGTGGTCTCTTGTGCTAGTTCTTCCTATACTATGCTACTACTTACTGCTACATAGGCGTTAATAGTTTCTAGGCCCCTCGAAGGGCCCTAACCCGTTTCCCAGGTTAGTACTAACCTCTCCGGTTGTTTGGCTAATAGCGGCTTCGTCGATCGTGCTTATTTCCGTAAGCCATTAAGTGCTTGTAGCTTCCTACCATTAGGTCCGTTCCGCTTTCCGTCGTACGTACCATAGCTTCGTCTAAAGCTCCCGAATTTGCAATTTCTTTTCTTCTATATGATAGAGATAATCGTTGCTCTAGCACGAGTCCTATATGTCTTGTCCGGTTCCGTAGTACCTAGGCCAGGCTCGTTTTGGAACTATCGTAATGCTTCCTAGATTGCAGGCTTCGATCTTCCAGAGCAATTCGGCCGCTCTGTTTCCTGCATCGTAGACCCATTCCATAGGGCACAAGCCTCTGTCCCCGTTTTCCTGTCGGGTTGGCTAGTGATTGTTTTCGAATTTGTCGCGGAAGTGATATCGACATTCGTATGCCACACACTAGAACTAGGGCACTTGTGTATATGCCTTGTATCGCGGGTACAGTCGCGTAGCGTCACCTAGAAGGTATTAGAATTCTTTCCCAAATCCCTCCCATTGTATATAGGCCGTAGGTACTCTAATGCTGAGATAGGAGTGTTTCTTCTAGTAACTTTCCCACGTACGCTCGTCTTTTCCGCGGTTTACACATATAAACTAGTACTCGGGGTTCCATACGTCGTTACTAAGTTGCTAGCCATTAAGATACTCGGCATAGCTATCAGGCCTATTGTATATCATAGGCTGTTCTCCTTTGATAGTTTCTACGATACGTCGGAGTTCCCTTATTTCGTCCCTTATTCTATCGCTCTAGTAGGCAAGTCAAATCAAGCGTCTATCCCGTTTACATAGTTCCGTATTAAGCCGAAAAACTTCGTTACAATACCATTTGATTTGTTCCTAGAGGAATAGAATATTAGGTCCGGGTCTTTCGGTTCTTTAGGTGTCGGTCGTCTACGATCTATCCCGCCTCTACATGACTATGAGACCCTACTGCCTCAAGGCTGGGAGAATCGAAACTGGCGGTGCATATTCTCCTGCCATGTCCTACTCGGCGAGACCTGTCTCTAGGTCTATAGTGACCAGTTCGGAGTACGGTGCTTGTTTGTCTTTACCGTCGCCGTCGTGTCTAAGACTATCTGTATTACTGCCCTTATCTTCGTAGCTTATAGTCGCTACTTTGATAACGTCCTTGGTAACTTTGTCGATGGTCGTAATTTCCTTTCTAGGGGTTGGTTTCCATTCTTTCTTTAGGCTCCGGCATTCTCGCTTATAGTACCCTTTCTTTCTATAGTTATAGTAGGTAATATTAGACTTGTCTTTGGTCGTCTTCTTCTAATCCTGCTTCTACGCTATATCTATATCTATAGCTCTGGGGTACGTCCCGTACGAGGTACTAACATACGCTCGCTTTTTCTTGTCGTTAGCCTTAACCGTAGTTCCGTTCATTTAACCTCATTTCTACTACTCTTGTACGTAGAGTCGATTATCAATCCTAATGGCCTGTACGATGTATTCGTCTAGAGTCTCAGGCCGATCGTACTTATATAGCTCGTCCTTAACTTTTTCCTTTAAGCTATTATAGAATAATTATATTAACGCCTCGTCGTTAAGCTAAGACTTAAGTATATCCTGTCTAAACTATATAGTATAGGAGGCTACTAACTTGGTCTGTCGGAGATTAGCAAGTCTTTCTTACGTATAAATCTTCTTATCTTTGTCGCTAAAAACTTTCCGAAGCTCTTCTTCGAAACGGTCGTAAGATTAGAAGACTGCCTATATAAACACGTCTTAGTTGTCTTCGTCTTCCTCAGTGAGATAGTCGTTCTATATAGGCTCGAACCATCTAAGTGCCTTGCCCTCTAGTCTCGTGGCTACGTAGAGGACTTTGGCTTTGTCGTCCGGAAACTTGTCGTCATTAAGCTAGAAGTAGGATCAAAGGTTTATCAGGAATCCTATAAGATCCTCCTTAGTTCCTCTATATTTACTAGGTAGTTCGATCTTAATACGCTTTGCTTTGGCGCCCTCGAGTGCCTCGATTTTAGCCTAGGCCTCGTTAACCAACTTCTGCAAGTACTTTTCGCGGTTCTCGAGTTCCTTGATTCGAGCTTGAGCAGCCTTGTCTCTCTAGTCCAACTCCTAGATCCGCTACTAGAGTTAACCAAGCTAGGCGAGCAGTTGTTCGGCCGTGATATTGGTATCTATATCGATATCGAGGTCGTAGTCACCTCCGTTCTAAACTATAATAGAACAAAGGGAGTAGTAACAACGTGTGACGAACCTAACTTAGACTTCTTCTAAAAGGGTCCAGACGGAGGTAGGTAAAGCAGGACAAGTAGGCAGGTCGTCTAAGGGGATTCGGTGAAGCTAAAGGGTTCACAACAACACTTAGAGTTGTCTCTTACAGTAATTAGCAACGCTTGGTATAAGTACTGTGATTATAATTGTTACCACTGGTGAACTCCTAGAGTCTACTATAACGAGTGACTATCTATATATATATATAGCCTTCCCGGATCACCTTGATCAGTCCTTGGTTAGTGATCCTGGTAAGCCGCTCACCGCGATCAGTGACTTTACACGGATCTTGGTGATCGTAAATCAGCGTATGGTGGGGATTACAGTGCTTCCTACGTTATAATTGGTTCCTTCCGTCCTTATGGCCTGATTGGCCTATCCGTGCCGGTGGCCCAGGCAGCATCTGCATGCATATTTCCGTGACAGAACAATACTACCGTTATTCAAGGAACAGACAGACAGAACGCTATATTATAAAACGTAGACACCCGTAGAAGATGATCTACTTGACTCGTTCCTAGAATGTTATGTAATCTTTTGAGAAGAAAGGATTAACGAGACATAGTATCAAGTAGTACCCGGACTACTAGTACCTAACGGAGTAGAAGAAAGAGATAGGAAACTCTAGTACCGAGGCAAAGCGTATATCCACGATAAAGATCAATAGCTGTAGATGATTCGAGAACTCTACGAGTCGAAACTCGGAGGATACAAAGGAGTCACGAAGACTGTTATATAAGTCAAAAAACACTACGACTTTCCATAATTAACGGCACGAGTTAAGGAAGTTGTATAGAACTACTATATCTGCAATCGGAGTAAAACGGCACAATATAAGCTATATAGGCTACTTTAGCCACTGCTAATAGCTGACAAACTATAGAGTTTAGTTATAATAGACTTTATTACGAAGCTGCTAGAATCTAAGGATATAGCTATAGGAGTGACCTATAATAATATTCTTACTATAGTAGATTACCTAACCAAGTAGGTATACTTCTTTCCCTATAAAGAGTCTTAGATAGCAGAACAGTTAGTAAACGTAATCTATTAGCAAGTTATATTAGTATATACTTAGCCGCAAGAATAGATTACTAACAGAGACACCAAGTTCGCGTCAAAGTCCTAGCAAGCGTTAATATAATGATTAGGCATTAATAGCAAGCTATTAACGGCATATTACCTATAGACTGACAGACAAATAGAGCAACTAAACCAAGTTATTAAGTAGTACCTCCGCTCTTACGTCAACTACTAGTAAAATGACTAGGTTATACTATTGCCAATAGCATAACTCACTTATAATACGACGCCAACAGAAACGACCAAAGTTACACTATTCTTTGCGAACTACGGATATAAAGCAGACCTTAGGCAAGGACCAGAGGTCACAGTGCTAAGAGCAATAGTCAAAGTAGAACAAATATACGTATTATATAAAAAGCTCAAAAAGGAACTCGAGTTTGTCAAGACCAGAATAAAGAACTACTATAATAAATACAGGCTCAAGGGACCTTGCCTAGAGAGGGGAGATAAAGTCTACCTGATTGTACGAAATTTACGAACTAAATGACTAAGCACGAAGCTAGACTTCAAGAAGATCAGACCCTTCGTTATCAAAGAACGAATTTCGACATCTAACTACCGACTATCGTTACTATCATCTATATAACTATAGATAGATGTTTTCTATATTTTACTTCTTAAACCAGCACCGAAAAACGCTAAGGTTACTATACATATCGAAGTAGAGGACAAAGAGGAAAAATAGGACGCTAAAGAAATTCTAGATTTACGTATTATCAACGGGGAACTATAGTACCTGGTTAAGTGGCTCGATTTTAGACTAGAAGATAACTTATAGGAACTAGTCAAGAACTTGAACTGCCCTAAGAAACTAGAATAGTTCTACTAGCAGAACCTGGATCGACCGTAGGCACTAGCTTGGACAAAACGGCCAAGTTGGCCTCCGACAAATCCAGGCCTAAAGAAGACTAGTCAAACGGGACGTCAGCACCCTAGGACTATACATTACTAATAACGCGTGCTTCGGAATCCCGTACCCTCCGTTCTTCTGCCTCTATTTCCTCTAGAGACTGTATACCTCGACGAAACAGCTTGGAACCCTGCTCCTTTAAGAAACGTTTCTAGTAACGAAGACAAGCTAATCGACTGATAGCCGTCTAAAGTTAAGTCTAAAGGACAAAAAAGGCCTCTTCGGCATCAGCCTCTTCTTGTTCTACACGCTTTTATTTAGATATAATCTTTATTACTATAAAGAATTAGCTACAAACATTAAGGTAACAAACCAGGTTACAAATAAGCAGACGTTACGTCAGAACTATCGCAAGAATGACCCTAACGTACGCACTCGCTATAGCAAGAAGAGCCTGACGCCATACAATAAGCTAAGTTCCGCTTAAAATACTATAAATACGGTATAACGTCTATGCTAGAAAAATCAATAAAAGAAGCAAGCGCGGTACGCTGTTGGGATTTCGAGGATCGGCGCTTAGAAATACGATCTGCTATCTTATTAGTCACTAGCAATACGGGAAAAGGGAAAAATTACAAGGTATATATAGAAAGGATGTTAGCACTATTTGAAATAGCCTAAAAGAAGGCTTTTAGGTCGAAAGCCTCAAAGGGAGGGTATTATGTCACGGAAATATATATACAGATGCCGCCTAAGCCACTAGCACGAATAGGCCAATCAAGCCAAAGGAATGACAGACCAATTAGGACGGGATCACGCTTGGCAAGAAATGATCCCAACAGAGGATTACTAGCTCACGATATGAGCCAGGTAAGCTAGTATAAATGATCACCACGACTGCTAGTAATCCTAGGAGTATATATACATATAAATAGTCACTCGTTATAGTGGACTCTGGGAGTTTACCAGTGGTAACAATCACAATCACAGTACTTATACCAAGTATTGCGGATTACTGTGAGAGATAACTCTAAGTGTTGTTGTGAACCCTTTGGCTTTACCGAATCCCTTAGACGACCTGCCTACCTGTCCCGCTCAATCTACCTTCGTCTAAACCCTTTTAGAAGAAGTCTGAGTTGGGTTCGTCACAATATAGATTTCTAGCCCTTTAATATAATTAGCTAATAGTACTATCATTTTTTCTATATATTTCTCTAGGCACTAGGAAATTTGATCTTTAGCTTTTTATAAGTAGTAAGCGAAGTTATAATCTATCCTAGTAAGATTCTTTTCTAGTATCTATAATAGCTTATAGATAGCTCCTTTAGTCTTATTAGAAATACTATTAGTTCGTTCCTTTAGCTAATCAAACCGAAGATCTATCTTGCTATTTATCTAAGCTAATATTTTCTTATTAGCGTTAAACTTATCGGGTTTAGCTTACTATAGCTTATATTCGTTAGTAAATTCAAGTAGCGACTCTAGCTCCTATAAAGGAGCTTCTTCTTATAGTTAGTCTTTAGGATTATATTCTAATGCCTATACCTATAGTATATAAGGTATCTTATTATACCTCCTTAGAATACTTATAGTATAGTTAGACAGTTCTCTAATAGTTAGTTTTTTAATAGAGGTGTTTAAAGGATAAGAAGATTAAGGAAGGTCTTTTATAAAGAAGGATCCTAGTATTAATATAGGATTTGCCTAGCTACCGGTTACTAAATTACCAAGGTTAAATAAAGATAAAGTTAATAAATAAAGGAGACTATCCTAGTTACTAAGTTACTAGGAATAGAGAGATTTTACAATCGTTATAATAGAATTACTTAGTTCGGTTACTAAGTCACCAAAATTAAATGTAACTATTATAGAAGTAATACTAAACTAATCATTAATACGATTTAATTCTAGTACTAATGGTTTTAGATAGTTAGAGTAAAGTTTCTACTACCATTTGATAGAAGATGGTTCTAATAGATAGAAGATAGTTCCAATTGATAGAAGAAAGTTAGTAAGTTGTAAATAGTTCAAAAGTGCGATGTTTCCTTCCTACGTTGGCTGGCCCTATGGCTCTATATAAGTAGAGGATAGGAACAAAGAATACTCCGTTTGCCAGCCCGTTTGCCAGATCCACAGGGCTTATCTTATCCAACCTTACATGATGGACGCGTCCGTAGACAACGTACTACATCAGTAGCTCAGCCAAATGGAGGTAGCCGTGGTGGCCTGTGGTGACTATGGAATACAGACCTGATGGTGATCGGCCTAATGACTACTGTGAACAGGGTTCAGCTTCTGCCAAACTCCCTGTTGCTCCTGTTGCGGGAAGTTAGTCGGAACGTGAAAAGGTCGTTCCAAGGGAGGAGGTGTGTTTTTTCTTCTCCGAGAACTTGAAATTAGACTGCTGCCAGAAATTAGGTGTGTCATCTCTACGGAAAGGCAGAGAAATTTATCAAGAAACCCCGCAAGACCCGACAGGACCCAGAAGTGGGTTCAGGCAGATCTAGATGAGCCGTTTTGCCCCTCGTCTCTTCAAAGAACAACCGAAAATGTGATTGGCGTGCGGCTGATTCGTGAGGAAAAGAAAGTCTGTCAGCCGGTGCATGAGATCCTGCGTATCCGAGCCGCGTGAGGCCCATGTAATTAGGCCGGTTGTGAAACAATATATTTGTATCCTGAGCGGATCAGACGCGCTCGCCTGCCTTCCCCGGCAACCAACACTATTCAATGTCCTGTACTTGTCATCCACGGGTGTTCTAGGCACTGCCTGGCGGAGAATCGCTGCGCCATGTCCACGACTATCAGGTTGTCAATGAGATCCAGAGCGGGATCGCTGATGGGATCCCAATATGGGGATGGGTAGAAAAATAAACCCCGCCTGATCTGTTCCCCCAAATCGTATGGGAAATCCTCCGTTTTGAGTTCAGCAGAGAACGGGGGGAACCCGCAAAGGCAGATATAAAGCACGACACCACACGACCAGATGTCTGTAGGGGTTCCGCACTTGCGGGTTTGGGACTCGGCCAAGACTTCCGGAGCGACGTCTGGCATCAAGGTCAGCATGCGAGCTCAGACGTCTCGAGTTCAACACCGCAGCAAAGTTCCCAAGACCACTATTACGTACAGGATGGTGTGCCACACAACGTTGCATTGTAGGCCCAGCGGCTCGAATCAACGGGTAATTCCTTTGCGAGGCCAAAATCGGCGAGCTTTATGGATAAAGTCTCTTGGTCAAAAATCAGTATGTTCTCAGGCTTGATGTCTCGGTGCACCCAGCCACGAGCATGCTACGTAATAACAGTCAGCGTTCGTGAACAAGGGCGGGCGACTTGAGACTGAAGAACGTCGTGATTTCAAGACAGATATTAGAGATCTTGGACTCACCAGAAACTCCACCGCTGAGAACAGCTGCGCGAAGACTCTACGGGTTTCCTCCTCGGACAGCTTTCCTTTCGAAACCACCAACGTGAACAAGTCCCCTGCGTCGGCAAGCTCCGTGACCACAAGTAGTTGCCGTCGGGTAAAATCAAGAAAAACCTCGATCAGGTTCAGAATCGCAGGATGAGGCTCTCCCTGCATCTTCCGTAGGAGCTCAACTTCGTTGCGTAATGAGTAAGGCATCCTCGGAAGCTTTGCATCCGGTCTGTATTTGAATATTTTGACCGCGACCGCCACCTTCGTAACGCGGTTGCGGTACTTGCACACTTCCGCAAAGTGACCCTTCCCAATCGTCGCTTCAAATTCGAACAGCTTCGAGAAACCATTCGTGACTGTAAGCCAATCTGGAAGGTCCCGAGCATCGTCTTCTTCCGGTCTGGCAGGGTCCGTGAGCTCCTGGTGCTCCTCGCTGACGGCAACCCCATTCACCGTCGAGTTCGAACCCTCTGCCTCCTCTCGTATTCTCGTGTGTCGTTGCAACGGCCTCTCGGCAACTGTTCGGTAGTCTGCCTCAAGACGTCTGATGACCTGGAGCATGCCTTTGCGCGAAGCGGCCAGCGAAGCGCGGCGTCCCGCATGATTTCTTGGGAGGACAGCTCCTTGGTCAATCAAATATGAAGCGATGGCCTCCTGGCCATTATACAATGCGATGGTCAAGGCAGTCTCACCCCATGGTGTTTCGACTGCAAAGTCTGCTCCGCCTTCAACCAGCCGCTTTACAACCTCCAGGTTGCCGCCGAAGACAGCGGACATAAGCGTCGTCCAATCAAGCGACTGTGCGTTAACGTCCGCACCAGCTTCAATTAAGGCTTCTACGACATCCTCAGATCCGGTAGCCGCTGCCTTTTGCAAGGCTGTTTGGTTCATAAAGTCGCGAGCCTCCAGGTTGGCTCCTTGTTCGACCAGAACTCGGACGTTGCCGGCGAGACCGCAGCCAGCGGCGCGGATAAGGGCCGTCACTTGATCGCTTCCACAAGAGTCAACAGAATGCCCACACTGTGTGATCAGCCGCCGCAAAATGCACGGCATATCGAAGCTAGCGGCCATGACAAGAGGCGGGACGTTTCTGGGGTAGTCCTGACTCCATTGGAAATACCGGACCCGTGGCAGGTTTTGCACCTGCCATGCGACTTCGTGAGCACTCTGATTCGAGAAGAAACTGTCCAGCTTAGCCCACACCGGGTCATTAGTCGCGCTAGAGAAGCTCCCGATATCTACACCCCAGTACCTCGAAGCATAGTCCAAAAACGGGAACTGCTCAAGTCGTCGAGCCATGGCTGTATCAGTGGCACAGGGACCGTCCGAGAAGTTTGGCAAGGAGATATAAGCAAGACTGGCATTGGCCAGGCTTAGTCTTGCTGCTTCAAGCTCTTGCACGTGGGTTCGTTCGAAATACTCCTGAGCAGTGTAGTGAACGACGCGGACAGTTTGCGCCTCCCCGTCCACCAGGAGAAGACCGCCACACGTACTTGTCAGTAGCTCGCCGTCAGGCAAGTCATCGTCCTCCAGAGGCGTGTGATCGGGAAGCTCCAAGGTGGCGTACATTTGACGCAGCTCCAGGACTGTGAGGGGCCGTTTGGCACATATCACCCAAAACAGGACAGACTTTGCGACCTCGACAAGATCTGGTGCCTGATTGTGTATGCGCTGCACAGCCTCAGAGTAAGTCGCGTCGAGGGTCGCTGGTAGTGTCTTGAGCGCAAGTCGGACTGCTTTCCGGTTGATCTTCGTAGACAGAGATTCGAGGTGAAGCTTTGCCAATAAGAACCTGCGAATGGATACCTTATTGTCAGCAACCATACCAGACGGGCAAGGGAATGAATACCCACATTCCGCGGAATTCCCCGGTGATGGCGTCGATAATGTCCTGCTTGAGGGCCGGATCGTCGTGGATGTGTCTCGCAAGCCTGGAGTGCTGCTGGATTTCTGAATCAAGATAAAGTCTGATATCCTCGCTTCGGGCGGAAATTTCAATGCTGTCGGCTTCCGCAAAGTATCTCTCAAACACGCTCGAGAAGCGAGAGGTGCATAGAAGCCTGACGGAGGGCCCCAAGGAACGTACGGCCGAGATGAAACGGAGCGCATCATCGTCCGACTCTGCGCATTCGTCAAGGGCGTCAACAATGACACGAAACACCGTGAAGCTGGCAGTCACTGCACGAAGGGTTTCCGTAACCTGAGCAAGTGTGGGGCGTGTGCCATGCTTGCTGTGCAACCGATATAGCGAAAGCACCTCCTCCGGGAGGGTGGACGCCCTGGACTGCTGAAGGACCTGCTGGAGGATGCTGGAGAGCAAAGCAACTGGGGTCTGCTCCCGCCTTTTCTCGTAGCTGCAATACACATAGGTGCAAAGAGACGTAGCAGAACCGTGGTGGCTTTCCAGATTGTCGATAACAAGCGAGCTGATAATAGACGGGCAACTGTCAGTCCGGGTTTACGTTGAAATAAGGGATAGTCCTCTAGTCGCTGGATCACTCACGCCAGTATCGTCTTACCAGCCCCAGCTGGGAAGGACACGTCAGTATCACGCTTTTTGAGGCGGATTATGGTTTTTTCGAGAATTACATACGTATCCCTGGGCACCAGAGCACGTTGAGCTCGCCATTGACCCACTTGTTAAAAACAGGGTGATGAAGGAACCAAGTGCCAGTGCCAGGCCGTGCGGTATTGAGGACGTCGAGGTGGCGGGCTCGGTATGACAGCGGGCTGATCCAAAGGATGATTTTCTCGGCCTCATTGTCCAATGATCGAGACGTGGCGGTTTCGATCTGCCGCTGGATATTATCCAGCTTCAGGTGAGATAGTTTAGCAAGCTCACTGCAAAGGATATGGTGGCGTTAGCGGGGAGGAAAAGGCCGAAACAAGAGAAACGGAGCAGCTCATCTTACACAAGGTCATTTTGCATGATCAGGTTGAAGTGACTCTTGAGTCTCTCGAGAGTTGCCAGGAGCTCAGCAACGTCCCTCTTGTCGAACGGCCAAGTGAAAGGCTGGGCAAGCCTCCTGAGCCGGTCCTTGGGCGCAAGCTTGTCGATGATGTCTTCTAGCACCCTCTTGAACAGCGCGAGGGGGCCATCTTCGGCTGCGAGCGAGCTTATCGACGGAGGTTTCAGGGACGCTTCGTCGCCGTCTTCGGCGCTCTCCCCATCCTCCAACCTGTCCTTGAGCATCTCAAGCAGGCAGGTGGTGCTGCGGAGCTCATCCCGGAGGCGCAAGCGTTCCGATGAGCCGTTCTTCACCTCCTTGATGTATTGCGTCGCAGCCGCAGCGAGTTTGAGGACCGCGAGCACATTTGCAAGGGTGCCCAGGGGATCCGCCATGTCACCGCCGGCTTACTGTTTACAGCGGCTAGAGCCTTGGTGGGTTGTTGCCGCAGCGAGCAGAGAGGTTAATTAGAGCGAGCGGGGGGGTGGCTATCAGCGTGAGTGGTGCCTGAGGGCATATTTCAAGCAGCCCGGGGCTTGGCGCAGGCTACAGCGTGCCAAATAGGGCTGAAGTGCGGGAGCTGTGAAGCCTCACCAGGGTTGTCATATTTCAGCGTCGCCTCTTCCAAGTACTTCGAGGCCGAATCTTTGCAAGAGATAGGCCAAGGCATGTGTGCGGGGATCGGAATAATCCCTGGTGATGAAGTCCAAGTAAAAAGGCAGTTCATATCCTGATTGCTTTTTTAGTGTGATTTGGGACCGAAAGCGACAAAGAGCAAATGATAACCCAAGCAGATATCAAGAATGATGAAGACATCGAAGCGGAAGAAGAAAGAAAGGCGACAAGAAGATTCCCCTTGATTTTCCGACGCGGAGTAATTATTCTTTTGTTACCATGGAAAGAGGCCCGGAAATCCAACTAATTAACCCCACTACCCTTCGCAACTGCCGAACTTCCATTCGAGATCAAGTGTCTGGAGACGCAAACAATTGCCGGCTCTTTTCCATACGTGCCGTTTCGCATCCACTACATCAAACTCTAAAAACCATGAAACATCTCATTCCACGTGTAGTTTCATCGCCCATCGCGAACTGCATTCGGACCACAATCCCTTTCAATACCGGATTTGGTTTCCCTCGAGCGCATCCAAGACCATCACAATTTCCGCCTGTTAATTAGGTACTCAAAGTTACCACAACCATGTCATCCCCCGAATCCCCTTGGCCGTCCCCCTACCGAGCCGCCATCTCCTTTACGATGGACAACCTCGGCGAGGCCCAGGACGTGCTGAAGGGGGCCTGGCCGCACCCGATCGGCACCCACCCGGCCGTCACCGACCAGCTGCCCCGCATGCTGGCCCTGCTCGACCGGTACCGCATCCGTGCCACCTACTTCGCCGAGGCCTGGAGCCTGGGCGTCTACCCCGCCACCGTGGAGGCCCTGGCCCGGGCCGGCCACGAGGTCGCCTGGCACGGGTTCCAGCACGAAGTCTGGAGCGGGCTGGACGAGGCGCAGGAGGCGGAGAGCTTCCGCAAGAGCTGGGAGGCCGCGCGCGCGCACGGTGTGGACTACGTCGGCTTCCGGCCGCCCGGGGGCCGGATCAACGAGCGGACGTGGAGGCTGTTGAAGGAGTACGGGGTCGAGTATGTCTCGCCTCTGGGAGAGTTCGGGCTGGGGAAGGAAGGGGTGGCGGTGTTGCCTTTTGACTGGCGGGCGGTTGACGCGTTTTGGTATATGGAGAAGTTTGACAGGATTCGAAAGGAATATGGAGAAAATGAGGACGTACGGGGGCCGAAGGAGTTCCAGACCTGGTTGAGGAAAGAAATCGATGAAGTGGTTAGAACTGGAGGGTACATGTCGATTCTGTTCCATCCATTCTTGCAAACAAGCGAAGAACGGTTTGAGGTGCTGGAGGAGGTCCTGAAGAGAATCAGTGAGGACAAGAGCATTTGGGTGGCGCCGTGCAGGGAGGTTGCTGAGTGGGTGAAGAAGCACCCCCATCTATTTCAATCTGGCCCAGCTGCATGATGAACAATGGAGATTAGATGTTGATTATCTGTGGATAAAAAGATCTCCCATGAATCTTTTCACAAGCAAGACGTCACTATTGCAGGGTAAGTTCTCAGCCATCTGAGAGTCGGTGGACGCCGGGTTATTTCAAGTCCTCAACTCTAAGTGCAGATACTCCATCCTGTGATTACCACGGTCAGTGCAAAACAATACTATTCTCCCGTGAAGGGAGTGCGTGCCTTTGCCACGCGAAGTCATGAGCCCAAGTGACTTAGGCGACTTCCTGAGCGCTATGATGCATTGTACTATACAAAGTTAACAAATGAGAATAATTACCAGGGAAGATGGGCGCAACAATTCAACCTGGAATCCAATCGGGGTGCTGGGATGAATGCAGCCGCCGAGTATCTTTCGCCTCGTCGTGACCCCTTGACCCTCGAGTAGTGGCTCTTCTCTTCATCATCCCGATGAACCTGTCCATGGAAACGGTCATCTTTTGGTGGATGACGCGCCACCTTGAAGCCCGCCACGTGGATGAGGCAGTCACCCAACGAATCAAGCTGGCCTCAGCTTGTCACGGGGCTGCGATGTCTGAGCCAGATTCAGGCCCCGGAATGCCTGCGTGACCCTCCATGTGGTCTTCCAAGTCCTTGCCGAGGTACCTAAACGTGAAACACGAAACAGAAAGGGCCAGAGACGCAGGGCTCGCTCTGGAGGACCCTGTCGCGGTTGAGAACCGGAAGCTTGGCTGGGAGGTCGTTGGACAAGACACCATGCGAGAGTGGTTCATTCCTCGTTCACTGTTTCCAACCTGGAGACGGTATCGTCATCAAAATGATAAGGGATACCTTCAGATCTCGGGAATGACCGGCTTCTCTTCCAACAACCACACTTCTCCAAAGAAGAAGAGGGTGTGGAGGCCTGCTCAGCCGCGGGCGCGCCGAGGACTGGATCGGGCAGCGGAACTTATCTCCTTCGGCGAGGGCCTCCCAGTCGGTCATCAAGGCAAGGAAGGTGGATTCGAAAGAGGGTGGTGGCGATGATCAATGGTTGATACACTTGTTGAGCAGAGGTGTGTGTTGCCGCAGGGTGAGGCTCGCTAGAGCGTGGAACAGCAGCGGGCGTTCAACGCATCAGGCAGGAAGCGATGAAGTCTGAGACATGACAAGCCCCAATCATGCGCGTCTTCCCAGCAACTAGGTCAGACATGGTCTTGGATCTTAATCGGACCGTTGGTATATGGATAACGGGGTCGATCATCTGATAAAAGACAATACGTCATAGGCTCTCCTTGGGAATCTGGTGAAGATTGGGTCGTAGAAGGCGTCGGCAGGTACAGCTGATTCTGTCTCAACATACGTAAAAATCTTATTATTTCAACCAATTTTTTTAATTTTTTTTTCTTTCGTTTGTTTACTTGTAGGCGTCGTTTCTAGGGAGGGACATATGGGTAACGGTGGGGTGAAGTAGACAAAACGGAATTTGTGCAGCAGGGATTAGCGACTCTTCCCTCTTATCAGTTTCTGGTGGCCAAGCACTGTCACGGTCCGAGCCTACCATTATTTCCGAACCAAAACAAGGCGAGAACAAGAGCTGAAAATTACGGAGCACCTGTCTACCAACAAAGTCATGCCAACAAAAACCGAGCCTGGCAATGGATGGCCTGGGTGAGACTCAGTGGCGGAGCTCTGTTCAGGTGGACCCACTGGCGCGTCCTGCCCCTCCCCCTCGGTTGCCAAGCTCCCCAATGGGCGACCTCTCGAGACTGCTTCTACCGACCAAACCCAACATACAGGCCCAAGGGAGTAGGAAAGCTATAAAGCTGCTGTATGCCCCGGCTCTCCAGACCTCATCACATCTACTTAATTGCAGTTGCGGTAATAGCTATTGTGCTCAGTATCCTCATTGGCCCCAGAAGTTCTTCCCTTCTGAAGTTCCACACGAGACTCCCATTTCCGTTTCCTTGGACGACATCAACATCACAAACAACAACAATGGGCGGCGGACCTACGGACGGCTACCGTTCGGTGGCATACTTTGTAAACTGGGCCATCTACGCCCGCAAGCACCGGCCCCAGGATCTGCCCGTCGAGAGGCTGACCCACGTGCTGTACGCCTTCGCCAACGTGCGGCCCGAGTCGGGCGAGGTGTACATGACGGACTCGTGGGCCGACACGGACATCCACTGGGAGGGCGACAGCTGGAACGACACGGGCACCAACTTGTACGGCTGCCTGAAGCAGCTCAACCTGCTCAAGCGCCGCAACCGCAACCTCAAGGTCCTGCTGTCCATCGGCGGCTGGACGTACAGTAGCAACTTCAGGCAGCCGGCCTCGACGCCCGAGGGTAGACAGAAGTTTGCCACATCGGCAGTAGACCTGGTTCGTTTTATAAAAACCCGAGAATCCCATAATTGGCACTCGAACAATGCTAACATGACAAACAAAACCATTCCGCACGCACAGCTCTCCAACCTTGGTTTCGACGGTCTCGACATCGACTGGGAGTACCCGCAGAACGCGGCCGAGGCGGCCGACTTCGTCTCGCTGCTGGCCGAGGTGCGGGGCGCCCTGGACAAGCACGCGGCCAAGGTGTCGGCGACGAGCCCGCCGCACTTCCTGCTGACGGTCGCCAGCCCGGCGGGCGCGCAGAACTACGAGAAGCTCGACATGGCCGGCATGGACCGCTACCTCGACTTCTGGAACCTGATGGCCTACGACTACGCCGGCTCGTGGGACCGCGTGGCCGCCCACCAGGCCAACCTGTACCCCTGCCAGACCCACGCCGGCAGCTGCAGCCCCTTCTCGACCGACGCCGCCGTGCGCGCCTACATCGACCGCGGCGTGCCGCCCGGCAAGATCGTCGTGGGCATGCCCCTGTACGGCCGCTCGTTCGAGAACACCGACGGGCTGGGCAAGCCGTTCAGCGGCGTGGGCGAGG
The DNA here is from genome assembly GCF_000226095.1 of Thermothelomyces thermophilus ATCC 42464. Taxonomy (NCBI): domain Eukaryota; kingdom Fungi; phylum Ascomycota; class Sordariomycetes; order Sordariales; family Chaetomiaceae; genus Thermothelomyces; species Thermothelomyces thermophilus. The sequence goes on along the minus strand of NC_016476.1, from coordinate 1,303,371 downwards.
GCACGTGGGAGAACGGCGTGCACGACTACAAGAAGCTGCCGCTCGAGGGTGCTGAGGTCCGGGTGGACGAGAGTGCCGGCGGTAGCTACTGCTATCATGCCGGCCGGAGGGTCCTGGTCAGCTACGACACGGTGGACATGGCGAGACAAAAGGCCCAGTACATCAAGGACCGCAAGCTCGGCGGCGGCATGTGGTGGGAGAGCTCCGCCGACAAGGGAGGGGGAGAAAGCCTGATTACGAACGTCGTCGACGTGTTTGGCGGGACGACTGCGCTGGAATGGCGCGAGAACTGCATCACATATCCGTTCACCAAGTATGACAACCTGAGGGAGGGATTCCCGAACAATTAGGCAGGTGGACCGGGACGGGGACTTTTGGCTGGCTGGATAAACAGAAAGCGTAGCTGTCCGCATGGCCCCCCCACCACCCTTCCCATTACACAGCCTGGAGCGACGACACCAGTGGTCGGGACGGCCCCGGTTGTCTTTGTAGTCATCGCATCCCAAATTGCATTTTCCTTGCCTGGTAGAGCCCGTGTATGCCCACCTCTAGAAGGTACATAAACGCCGATTCGTGTTATGATCGTTGCTCATTCCCGACTCCTTGCAATTCCGTTCCCGCCCCGAGCTGCCCAGTCCGACCGTGCCGTCAAGGGAGTTTTAAGCGCTCTTCTCAAAGACGTAGGTCAGGTGGCAGCGGCCGCAGTACTGACGGTCCTGCATGGCAGCCATGAAGACACCGGCACCGCACTGTAGTAGAAGAAGAAAATTGTCAGCGGTGTGAACCAATGGAAGGCCGGGAATCGGAAATCAACCCACAGTCTCGTTGGGGCACTCGCGGCGAAGGCGCTCAATCTTGCCGTCGCTGTCGACCTTGTAGTACTTGAGCACAGCGAGCTTGGTCTTCTTGCGCTTGTGCTTGATCTTCTTGGGGGTGGTGTAGACCTTCTTCTTCCTCTTCTTGGCACCACCACGCAGGCGGAGCACTAGGTGGAGAGTGCTCTCCTTCTGGATGTTGTAGTCGGAGAGGGTGCGGCCATCCTCGAGCTGCTTGCCGGCAAAGATCAGGCGCTGCTGGTCAGGGGGGATGCCCTCCTTGTCCTGGATCTTGGACTTGACAGTTTCGATGTTGTCGCTCGACTCCACCTCAAGGGTGATAGTCTTGCCCGTGAGGGTCTTCACGAAGATCTGCATGATTGCCTACTGAGAAGTGGTGAGGATGAGTTAGAGGCAGGGGAGAGAAGGCTTCGTGAAGAGCTAAGCCGGCGCCATCTTGGATCATGGGGAGGGGAGGGGGGAAGCCGACTCGAAACCGCGCTCGGGCAAGTGTCCGAGCCGCGAGCGAAGATTCCATAGCAGCCCGCAGCAGAAGAGATGACAAGATTGGGTATCATGGTGCCTCAAAAGGCAAAAGGGACGAAGCGCCGGCTCGCAACATCGTGCAGACGTACCTAGACACAATGTCTTCCTCAGCAATCTGTAGATGTTGTGAAGGTGCGCTTGGGAAGAAAATGGCAGGAAATTGACGTGCGTCGGCGGCGGAGTTGAACTTTTGGGCGGGGCCCACTCTGGGTGATGTGGGTCAGCTGACTCTGTGCCTGCGGTTTAGGGTTTGCTCGAGAACTTGCCCTCAGTCGCACCCCAAGAGCTGATTGAGGGTGGGGAATTTCTCAGGTGGGTCCAACACGGCAGTTTTCCAGCAGCAGACGAATTTCTGACCTGCTCGCCCTTCTCCCACACAACCTCTTGAGAACCAGCATACTCGAGACACCGCCAAAATGGTCAAGAAGAGAAAGAATAACGGCCGCAACAAGAAGGGTGAGCACTGATTACCGGAAAGCAGTTGCAACTTTCCACGTTCGCTGACTGACCATCATATTACAGGCCGCGGCCACGTCAACCCCATCCGGTGCTCCAACTGCTCGCGATGCACCCCCAAGGACAAGGCCATCAAGCGGTTCACTATCCGCAACATGGTCGAGTCTGCGGCGATCCGTACGTACTTCCATTTCGGCAACGGCGAACTACTATACCTCCTCCGTGGCCGTCTTCCCCGGTCGTTCTTCTTTCGCTGACCCCGGGCTTTTGCTTCAGGTGATATTTCGGACGCCTCGGTGTTCGCCGAGTACACGGTTCCCAAGATGTACCTCAAGCTGCAGTACTGCGTCTCTTGCGCGATTCATGGCAAGATTGTCCGGTACGTTTGTCCGCATGGCGGGGACAACCACGTCTGCCTTATTGGCGACGTGGGCGGCTGAGAAGATCCTTGGTCGAACCTCTCCGCCATTAGTTTCCCCGATCCCCCCAACCCGAGGGCATACCGTGCTGACAGAGATGCTGCAGTGTCCGCTCCCGCGAGGGCCGCCGCAACCGCGCTCCTCCTCCGCGCGTCCGCTACAACAAGGACGGCAAGAAGATCACGCCCACTCAGCAGGCTAAGACCGCCTAAAGGGCGTTATTTCATTTTCTTGCTTTGGCGTTCTGAATTGGCGGCATCTGGCTTTGGGCGTGGTTTTGATGATCCTACAGTAACGAGATCATGATTCGGCTTTGCATGACGAACCTGGCGAACCACGGAACGGAATCAGGTTTTCCTTCGGCCCAGAGGGTCTCGTAGAGCCATAGTCACCAATTCAGAGAGCTCTTGTTGTGTGGACGTTCGACCGTGCCATCTGCAGTCTGACATTGAGTTGTCATTCGCTTGCAGCCAAGTGTTTGGTAGGAGACATGATGGTCCTTCAGGACGGTAGGTCGCAACTTTCCTGAAGGCTCACCTGACGTCGACCTCGTAACAAGACGACAATCCAGGGGAGCAGAGGCAACCAACCGCCATCTTGCGCGAAGGGCCGATCTTCTTCTCCTTTTAAGGCCAAGGCGCCTAGCACAGGGCCATTGATGCGGCTTGATGTGCGGGGCGTAGTGTACTCGGCGTGTCCCAGCACCAAAGGTTAAGCTCGTTTTACAAAACTCGGTTTCTCCGACATGTAAAGCGTAGTGGGGAAGCGGCCCAAAAGGGACCTTGTCAATAAGCCGGGACGCGGCCAGTGAATCCCGCGCAGCAATGAAGAATCGAACGACCCGTGCTTGCCTCGTCCAATTGCCATCAATTGGCATTTTCGATGATTGGGTTGTTGCTTGTGAGTGGCACTGGCCGGCATCAGCCTCATCCCTATGGAGCAAATTGCGACCCCACCCCGCAGCCTCGCGCCTCTCCGCGCCGGTTCACCTGCCTCCGACGGCGATCAGATTCTAGAAATTGGGTGACGATCGCCACGGCTCTCAACTCCGTGCAGGCAGCGTTTCGTAGTGAGCATGTCTGATCTCACGACTTGGCGCTCACGACGGTTTTATGACCGTTCTGTTATGGGAAACTGCTTTGCTCCCGGATACAGGGATTATGAAGTGAAGTTGTGGCACCTCACGAAAGGCGGAACCCAATGTGTAAAGTTAGCCGAGAATGGATGCGTACAGATACAATCAGTCGATACTCCGTACATCTCGGCCCGTTTCGATGGCATGAAAGGAGGCATACGTGATCTGGCGCCCTCGCTTAGGATTTTTCGTTGCTCGACTGCAGCGGCGGTTGCCGTTTCTGTGACCTGGCAGGGACCCCTGCTGATAACATGGGAGGCGCGAACTGGAGGAGGCGGGACGACTCGCCATCCCGCTTCCGCCAAGATCTGGTTGGTTATTTTTCCGCGGATGCGCGTCGCACGAGCCGTGATCAATGCCGGGGGAATGGAGGGGATGGGGGGAACCTGATCAGGAGCTCGCTGCTTGGGTTGTCCCAAGAGGTCCCCTCTTCCATTTTTATCGACCTTGGTAGTACTCTGTGCTCCCGCAGCTGTCCGTTCTGCTTGCGTGGGCAGACACACGGTACGGAGTAATAACTAACTTGCCCTCACCACGGCGGTGCGGATTCTCCAGACTACTCTTCAGATCATTGGCAACATGAGCTCGGCGAGCGAAACTATCATTCCTGCGGCCCCTCCGCCGCCGGGGGTGACGCCGAACTTCGAGAACCCAGAGTCCAGCAGTCACCAGCTCATCATTGTATCCGTTGTGTTTCCTGTCTTCTCGTTTTTCTTTCTGATTCCGCGGTTGTACTTGGCATCATTCATCCTCCGGAAATGGCACACAGACGACTGTAAGCGATTAATTACTCAAGTAATAAACGACTGGAGACCAAACTTGCTCACTAATTCCGAATACCAGATTTGATTTGCGTCGCGGCTGCAGGTCAATCCGGTCTCGCGTTTTCAGTCGGCTCCTGAACTAATATTGCTGGCTGGTCACGCAGGCATTCGGTCTGGCTAACGCCATCGTTTCTATCATACGTGGGTTCCAGCATTTCGGAGATGCCACTAGGGATGAGCCTAGGTTGTGCTGACATCCTTTCTCCAGAATCCACCATGGGCATGGGCAAACACATCTGGGAGTTAGACTATGATACCTTCAAAGACACCATGAAGGTGACCACACCCCTTCCTGCCCCAGTGTTGAATGCTAATTAATTCGGATTCCAAACAGCTCATGATGCTTGGCGGGGCCTTGACCTACAACCTCACCACCATGTTCATCAAGTTATCCATCTTATCTTTCTACCTCCGCTTCTCGGTCGAAACACCTTTCCGCATAGCCGTCTATGTCGTCATGTTCATTTCCTTCGGGTACAGCATACCCAACGCCTTCCTCTTCCTCTACGTCTGCCGGCCGATCAGATCCTACTGGGACTGGACGATCCCGGGCACCTGCATCAACCAGCAAGCCATTTTTGATGCCAGCAACATCCTAAACATGGTTACCGACTATCTGATTTTACTGCTGCCTTTTTGGATGCTCAGACCGCTGCGAATACCACTGTCCAAGAAGCTGGGTATCGGCTTCGTTCTTGCGGCAGGAGGATTGTCCGTTTCCCTTTCCTCTCTCCTCGTCGTCTGGCTCAGAGGCTAACTCGATCTCAGCGTCTGCGGCGTCAGTACGATGCGGATGGTCACCGGCATGACGGGCGCCAACAACCCTGACATCACCTGGCACTACCCGGTGAATCTGATATGGTGGTTCGTCTCCCCCCCCTTCTCTCTCTCCACGCAAGCCCCTTTTTTCCATCCCATGTTCTCTTCTCCATTGATATTTGTTACATCCCAAGCCTCTCTCTCACCCGCACAAACCCGCCACTAACAACGCGTGGTATAACAGCCTCGTCGAAGAATACATCGGCATCATCTGCGCGTGCCTACCCTGCCTTAAGGCCTTCACCAAACACTTCTGCCCCTCCCTGTTCCTGTTCTCCCCGGACTTCGACAACCGCATTGCCGCCTCCTTCCCTTTTGCCTCGCGCTCCCGCCTCGACGGCTCGAAAACTGCCGGTGGCGGTAATGAGAAGAGGAATGGTGCCGATAATGCAACTGCTGCTGACGGTGACGCCAAGGATGATGGCGGGAGGAGCGCTTGGTGGCGGTTGGTAGACGCCGCCTTGGGTAGTGGCAGTTCACGGAGTGGGACGAAGACGGGTTCGAGGGTAACGGGGACCAGGGACAGCAAGCTGAGGAGTGGGGAGAGGCCGTCTTCTTCCCTCGATGTTGATGTCGAAGCTGGGAAGTGGCCAAATAGCGAGAAAGCTCCCGGCGTTGTGACAGCTACCGAGGGGGCAAGTTGAATAAACTAAGACGGGACGGTCTATGAGCCAATTTCGAATGGGTAATGATAGGTGGACGAATGAGACGAACTGTTGTAACGATTCGTTCTTGCTCCCTTGATTGTAATTGTTGCCCAACAGCAATAAAATGGCAAGAGACTCCGGTTGGAAACACTGTCCCTTGACTCCAACTTAGTTAACTAGTGGGATAGTTATCGCTAATGCCATGCCTCGCCAAATAAAATAACAGAGCTCGTACGTTCGACAACCTGGCCGTAATCTGACGACTTTCAAAACGCGGTTGCATTTATAAGCGCTCAGTGGCCACTGGTTCCTGTCTGTCGGAAGCTGTGGAGCTTCCAAACGTATTAGCCACGCGTTTGCCACAGCTGTATGAGGCTGTTCAACGCATTGGCCAGTCCCTTTGTCTATAAATACCACTCGTTTTGTCTCCTTTATAGATAGCTTTAACAAGGCACTCTTTCCTTCGTACAGCCTCTTACTATAGATACTGCTTTTAACGCTCCTAGAAGCTTATTACTATATTCGGCAGTTATAAGCCTAGCGCCTTGACTACTCCTCTGCTAATGTATCTTTAATATTAGTGGTAGCTTCTTCTATTATAAACTCTCTTACCTTACTTTAATACGCTTTTGATAATGTATCTGTCTATTATATCTGAGATCCTAGTTAAGACTTCTATATACCTTATAGGGCCTAGTTCCTAGAACTTGTAGTATATCGAACTATAGTTATAGGCTAAATTCGCTAGTATATAGAGATTTGTTAACCTTAATAGTAACTATAAGCTAGATCTGGAAGTTCTATAGTGCTTAACCTGTAAGTAAGCTAGAGATAACCTTATCTTAGCTTCTTAAGAGCAACTCTAAGAAGGATTATTACCTTTGATATCTATAGATTTGATACCTTCTAATATAGCTGTTATAGCCGAATTTATATAATTATAAGACTCCTTTTATAAAGATATTATATATACTATAGACGTTAGTAAGCAGATAGGATAGTTATAGTACTAGCTGGTATATACTATGGATTCTAAACTTTATAAAGCTACGAAAGCGTATAGGAAGAAGGATATTAACCTTATTAGGGGGATTATCTAGGCGTTTTGCTCTATACTTATGCTATCTGTCGTAACGCTCTATACAACAGTTACTATATAATATATAGCTAGTCTTAATATAGCTAAGCGTTTAGGAGTTAATCTATAGCATTAGATTTGTAACTTTAATATTACTTTCTAGTAAGCTATCTAATATAATATCCTGGAAGTATAGAATATATAAAGACTTTATACCTTTCTTAATACTATTACTATATATATCTTACTAACCTAGGTAGTAAATAAGAGGATAGAAATTAAGCTTACTAATAGTATAGGATAGCTACTTCTAGAGCTTAGTACCCTTATTATAATAGCTAAAATCCTAATTATTAATGACATATAACCTAGAGTCTCTCGAAAGTATAGAATCTTCTTGACAACTTATATACTAATACTTTCTATAGCTTAGAAGAGTGGTAAGGAAAGAGGTAGAGACTTGCGTAGAGACTCTTATAGCGGTTAGCGGCGTAATACGAGATGTTCTTATAAGTGTCTAAGATATCTATAGGATCTAATAAACTATTATACGCTTAAGCAAGCCGTCTATAGTAACAAGTAATGCTTGTACCTTTCTAATAAGAAGTATAAGAGGATTTGCTAGGAGCTTAATAAGCCGAAGTAGGCTAGACTAAAAAATTAACTTATTACTAAATGGGGGGAGCTATCTTATTCTAGGTAATTAGGGGTAGGATACCCTAGTTCCCTTAATATATTAATTATTAGCCTTTAACTACTTAGTAAGCTCTTAACTTACTATAAGGCATTTAATATAGTCACTTTATAATACCATCCTCTTTTAGAAAGTACTCTATTAGACTTATATAGCATGACCTACTTAGTTAACGATAAGAAGTTCCTTTTACCTAAGACGTTTATTAGGGTAGATAATCTTAAGTTTGTCAAAGCAGGTATAACGACCTTTCCTATTACTAAGAAGGGCACTCAGGTAATCAAGAACGTTCTAGATAGACTATATAGACTATATACTAAGAGCCTAACACTTAAGGATATCGCTATCGTTAAAGGATTCTATATTAACATTATCTTAGAAGCTTTATTACTTAAAGCAGGCACTTGGTACTATAGCTTAGATTACTTACTACGTTTTAGAACACTAGAAAATAACGTTATACTTTATAAGTTAGAATATAAGTATAATCTTACCTTCCTTAAATATAAGCTACTTTCCTACTACCTAAGCTTCCTAGACTATATCTTAATTAGTAAAGCAGGTATCGTAAATGTTTGTATATCCTTATAGAACGTATTTGCTATATACGATAGAAGGTCCTAAACGCGAGCGTTACCTATTATAAGAGAGGATACCAAGGATCTTTAACACTTAAAAGCTAGCTACCTTAGACTAGAAGTATTAAAAGCGCTTATTAATAATACTAGAAACGTCTATATTAAGGGGACAGCGTATATTAAATATAAAAGCTACACTTATACTTATATAAGTAAGGTTATCTCTATTATGGGCCTAGGCTATACCTAGGCTAGACAATACCCAGGCTTTGCCCGGGCACTAGAATAGGCCCACCCTGCCCCACTTATATACGCCCTACAGGTCCGTAGAGCGTTCGTTACTCGTTCGTAACTCGTCCGGTAGACACGCGGCCAAGGCCCGGTTAGCGCCCGACCCGGAGCCTAACCAGGCCCTACCCAGGTTATATATATATACATTAGTTAAAAGGCACTCCTCTATATAACTCTTGTATTTTTCCTTCTTTTTCTCCCTAAGGTAGTCGAATAGAATATTATACGCTTATCTATAGTTGCTATAAGGCTAGTACATTACATTTCGACTACCTTCCTACCGGTAGTAACTCCCTAAGGGAGTTATTAATAATGTAATTATAACGGATTCGATAGTATACGGGCCCTCGGGCTTAGTGAAATTATAAGAGCTCGTCTACTCCTTTCAAGTAGTAGTAGAACAGTAGAACGTAACGATCGACACTCTTCGAGCATCCTAAACCTAACCTATCCTGACCCCTAAGTTGGCTAGGATGCCCCTTAAAGCTTACCGGCCGTAGTGGAAGCGTCTCCTAACCGGATAACCTTTTGACGGTAAAAAGGAACTCTTTATAGTATAGAAGAGTACGATAAAATACGTCCTTATAGCTAATAGAGATTTCATTAGCTCTAATTATAACTAATAGGTCTTTATCTAGGGAAACCTTATACGCTAGGTATAGACTTGGGTTATAGCCTACTATAAATCTATAGGTCTAAAAGTTAGGTATAACCTGACTAAGTTCCTTTAATATCTCGAGAGTATCTTCTCTGACCTCTATAAGAAGACGGTAGCCCTATCAGAACTAGAATTCCTTTGATAGAGAGACGATGAACCGTTTACTGCCTTTATTATTCGGTTTAAGGCTAAGCTATCAAAGGTAGGTAGTCTTCTTTAGAGCGACGAGCTATACCTAATCAAATTATAATAATACCTCTCTCCGAAACTTAAATATATAGCGGTTAGATAAGGAATTCCCTGGGATAATTATATAATAGCGGTCGAGAAATATCATAAGATTACTATAGATCTTGAGGCTCTTTAGCTTAGTAATAAGTATTAGTAAATATAGGGGTGGTAGGCGGTACCTAAACTATAGTGAGAGAAAGATATAGAAGGAGATATACCGATAATTGGAATCAACTTATTATATACTAACTTATAGAGGAAGGGATCTAATAAGGATAAGGTAGGAAAATATAGGGGTAATGCCTTATAGGTAAAATAGGTTAGTCTAGAAGTATATATAGCCTAATAGGTAGTTAGAGTGTATATCTAGTATAGGTAGAAGGGTTACTTTATTACTAAGTATTACTTTGCCCTTACTTTAAGGCTAGTTTAGTAGAACTAGCTAAGAACCGATATTAATACCTTAGAGGCTAAGGATTAGAAGGAAGATGACGACCTATCTAATAAAGAAGATAGTAAGTAAGGAAAAGAGTAGCCCCTAAGCAAAGTCTCGTAAGGGGGCTAGAAGACTATAACTACCTAGAAGACGAGTTTATAGAGATTAGTAAAAGAATAGATAGACCTCCTTTCCTTATTCTAATCTTTCTTAACTTTACTAGCTTTATAAACGCTTAAGTGGATAGTAGATATTCTAGCTATAGCGTTATTAGTAAGAGAATATACTAGAAGCTTGGAATTAAGTAGATTAGTTTACCTACTATATATACTCTTAGGATTATAACTAGGCTATGATAGGACCGGAAGATTACTTAGATAGCCTATATTATAATAGATATTAATAGCTAGGAAAGTTAGGCTATATTTTATATAGTCCTAGGACTTATATATAATATTATACTAGGTCTTCTATAGATAGAATACTAGGAGGTTAAATTAGATACGTATATAGGCGTTCTTAAAATTAGAATATAACCAGGATTACTTATCTATAAGATCTCTTTATAATTAAGATAGATAGGAATCTCCTAAATTATAGGTACGGTCTTTATAGGTATAGTTCGGAGGGTATAGAAGAAGAAGACTTCTAATACCTTCCTAGTTACTAGTATCTAAGAAATAATAACTATTCTAGAATTAAGACGCTAATTTAACAGAGAAGGTATAAGGAATAAGGGCACCTAACTAGGGCCTAGTATAAAGTTAGAGGTTACCTTACTAGACGAACTTTATAACTTTGCCAACCTCTTTAATAAGGAGAAAGCTAGCGGACTTCCCCTATATCACGGCACGGCCGATTATTATATCAAATTAAAGGAGGGCCTAGACGGAAAGATCCCTAAACTCCCTTAGAGGCCTCTCTATAATATGCCACGGTATTATTTATTAGAAGTCCGAAAGCAAGTCGTTAACTTGCTAGATAAGGGATAGATCCAAGCTAGCTCCTCTTCGGCCGTTACCCCTATCCTCTTAGTAAAAAAAGCAAACGGAGGTTAGAGGTTCTATATCAACTATCGAGCGCTAAATAAGATTATAAAGCAAGATCGATACCCCTTCTTGCTTATTAAGAAAACGCTTTGCTCCCTAGCTAGAGCTAAGTAGTTTATAAAGTTAGATATCTAGGTAGCCTTTTACCGTATCCGGATTATAGAGAGCTATAAACATTTAATAGCATTCTAGACCTAGTTCGGCCTCTTTAAGTAGCTTATCTATCCCTTTAGACTTATAAGCATACCTATGACCTTCTAACGATATATTAATAACGCTCTTGGCCTAACGCTTAGAGACTTTATAATGGTATACCTTAATGATATCTTAGTTTATACTTTAGGTAGTAGGAAAGATTATATAAGGTAAGTAAGGGATATACTTTAAAGGTTATAGAAAGTAAGACTTGTATTAGACCTTAAGAAGTATATATTTACTATAAAAGAAGTTAAGTACCTTAGCTATATTATAGAGGTAGGGGCCTAGGTCTGTCTAGACCTTGAAAAGCTAGCTATTATCTGTAAGTAGAAGGCACTATAGAAGGTTTAGGGAGTATAAAGCTTCTTAGGGTTTGCTAATTTCTACTAAGATTTTATCCCTAACTTTTCTAGGCTAATAGAACCCTTGATACGGTTAACCTATAAAAATACCTTATTCCGGTAGGGGACTAAGGAATAGAAGGCCTTTGATGCCTTTAAGACGGCCTTTATATTAGAACCTATCCTTATATAATAGAACCTTAAATAGGAGACGATACTCGAGGCAGATTACTCTAGGACGGTACTAAGAAGGTACCTATCCTAGTAAAGAGAAGATAAGGTTCTATACCCTATAGCCTATTACTTTATAAAACTAACCCTAGCTAAATGGAATTATATAATCTATAATAAAGAGTTACTTACAATTATCTTATACCTAAAGGTCTAATTAGCCAAGCTTTGTAATATTATAGCTCTCTTTTAAATCTTAACTAACTATAAAAACCTTAAATACTTTTCCTAGCCTTATTTAATTAGTAAGTGGCAAGCTTAATAGGCCGAGATACTCTCCCTCTTTAACTTTAAGCTCTATTACCGATCTAGGTCGTAAACGTCCTACCCCGACGCCCTATCCTATCACGAATAAGACTTTCCCGAAGATATATAGTATATAGTATAACTTCTCCCTACTATCTAGATAGATATAATAGATTCCTTAATGTTATCTAAAGCATCCTACCTCCCGAAGGGGAGCACTATTTTTACGGACGAATAGCTAGTAGCCTTGTAGGATAAGGGAGTTATTAAGGATGAACATTATATATACCGGCTCTAGGCTATCCAGGATAGGGCCTGAAAATTTCTAAAGGAAGCGAATATAACGTAGACCTAGATTATAGACTACTCTCTTAATATATAAGGTACTCTTTAATTCTAGGGTAGACTTTAGCTCTCTATACAGGAACCACTTACTATTACTATTCTTTAACGTGTCTATGACTCCTTTATATTAGGTTACCTAGGGAGGAACGGGCTATTTAAAATGCTCTAATAGGACTACCATTAGGATTTTATATTCCTAGATGTAAAGAGGTTTATAAGGAACTATTATACGTATTAAAGGGCCAAGATTTTATATTAACTATAATAAGGACTCCTCTAGCCCCTACCTATCGCTAACCGCTTCTAGAAATAGATTTCTATCGATTTTATAATCGATCTCCCTATATAAGATAAGAATTTACCCTAGTACCTTATAGTAATTACTGACTGGCTATTGAAGTACGTCTAGCTCGAAGCTATATTCTCGATAGGAGCCGAGGCATATATACTCCGGTTCCGGGACGTATAATAGCGGTTTTATAGATTTCTGATATAAATTATTACTAATTGTAATTTAGATTGGCTTAGCTAGTTTTAGACTACTCTTTATAAGATTATTAGAATCGAGTAACTACTATTAATAGCCTATTATCTATAGATAGATAGAGGTATAAAATGTATAAATTAGGAGGTATAGATTATCTTATAGACCATAGTTTCCTTTACCTAGTACGACTAGCCTGAATATCTACCTATATACTAGCTTGTAATTGATAATTATAACTTGATGGTAACTAGGATAAGTACGAGCTACCTCCTTTACGATTATGATATAAGCCTAATATAGTTTACCGACCTATTGGACACTTCTACCTCGACCCTATAAGGAAGAGCTACTGACTTCTTATATTACCTAAGAGAAGGTATAGAATAGACCTAGGCTACTATTATATATATATAATAACGTTAGCAAGAAAATGCTAATCGTTCTTAATACCTAGCTAAGAGATTTAAAGTAAGGGATAAAGTATAGTTATCCTTATATAATATTAAAACTAACTACCTTAGCCGTAAACTAGACTAGGTTAATACTAAATATAAAGTAATCATGGTACTAATACTACTAATAGTAACTCTAAATGTTCCCTATAGCCTCTACCCTACCTTTTATATTAACCTTATTAAGTATGCCGCGTCTAACCTATTGCCTTTATAATATATATTAGATTTCCAACCGGACCTAGTGTTAGAACTCTCCTAGGAAGGACTCCTATAGAAAGAATATAAAGTAAAAGCGATCCTTATAGCTAGGAACGCAAGGGGGAGAGGAAATTAGCGTAACGTGCTAGTAAAATAGAAAGGATATAATACCCCGACTTAGGAGCCATTAGAAAATCTAGAAAACACTAAGGCGCTTAACGCGTTTAAATAGGAGTAAGGAGACGTATATTATAATAATAGACTAGTTATAAATGAGAGGTAAGAAAAGGTATAAAAGTAAACAATGTAAAATTTTCGTATAGGTAGGCGAACCTAGGGCGAATAAGCGGTAGGCGTATCGCGGTTATATCACGGACGCGTTATAACTATATTATAGATATGCCTATGGAGATAGTCTAATTACAAGAATAAAAACAAATATACTAACTAGTATATAACGTATTTACTTTACGACCTCCTCCTCCTTATCCTCCTCCTTTAAAATAATAGTTATAGCGGCGAGGGTAGGGTCGTTATAGTCGCGGACCGGGCGTACCGCGCGATCGACGGGCAAGGAAGAGCAGTAGGTATAGGAACGGCTGAAGTCGATTAGTACGGGTATAGGGCATATAGAGGCACTTAAGTAGGTATAGGAGGTAGGTAATAGGGTGCTAAGGACGTAAATGACAAAGGCGGTATTAATGTTAACTAAAGTCAATATATTCTCGTTTATATATCATATCTAGTATAATATACTATTATTCTATGCTATAGTATAGCGTATAAGCTGCCTAGTAACTCATAGGGTAAGGTTAGGGCCAGTAATAGGCTAGACAATATTATTATAGTAGGTAAGGGTATTAGGGGTAGTAGTAGTAATAACTAGGGCAAAGTCGTTACTAAAATGACAAGAACTTATAGCCTAGGCAGGGGTAAAGGTAGCCTATCTAGGTAAGCGGTTAGACTAGGCAGCCTTAAAGAGTATAAAGAACGAACGTATTAGTATAGAGAACTTAGATATTGAGATAGTATAATAGGCGCCTTAGTTAATAGTCTTATAATAAGTAAGGGAGGTAAGGGTAATATTAGTATTATAATAACCTATGATTTTCTTAATGCCTATATATGGGTAGGGGTCATTAGCCTAGAGCTATAGATCCTAAATATAGCTCCTATAGCTCTTATAGTATATTATATAGGAAGCGCCCTAACCTTAAACGCACTTAACCTTATCGCCTCTTAGAAGTTAGTTAATATATAATAGGTAATATTATTACTTCTTAGGCTATAGTTTAAACTCCTTATTAAAGGAATTACCTTTAATAATATATCTATCAAAGAAAAGGTTAGCATTCTTATACTATAAAATAAGAAGTTAGTCCATACCCTATATATATATATATAATAGCTAAAAATTAGTATAAGAAAAGAAAAACTTATATAGTAATCTTTATTCTTATTACTACTAAGGTAGTAACTACTACTATTATTACTATGTAAATTAGTAGCTATCGATATACTAGATAGATACTAATTAAAAAAAAACTTAAAGGTATAATAGGGATATAGGTAATAAGTGTAGTTATAGAAGGTAAGGGCAGTTAGAGGGTATAGAGGAAGAGGAGAGTTAGTTATAAAAGAGAGAATTAGGAGGAGGAAGGAAAAGAAAAGGGTATTTATAGGCGTTAGGAAGAGGGTAGTAAGGGAACGTATAGGACCCGGGTAACCTACTTGTTATACGTGTAACTCACTGTTACGTACACAGGTCGCGTTATTCTAATAATAAAGGGAAGGAGCTTAGCTTTCATCCAAACTCGAATAGCTACCTATTCGTGCTCGATATACCATTATACGCGCGGGTTACATTGTTATAGCGACAAAGGAAGGAAGGCACGGGACCTGCTCGCGGGACCGATACGGGGGCAGGATATAGGGCAGGTCGGCCTGGTAACCGCGAAAAGAGAAGAGGGGGGGGTATATTATAAGCCTAGGCTATACCTGGGCTAGATAATGCCTAGGCTTTGCCCAGGTACTAGAATAGGCCTACCCTGCCTTACTTATATATGCCTTACAGGTCTATAAAGCGTTCGTTGCTCGTTTGTAACTCGTCCGGTGGACACGCGGCCAAGGCCTGGTTAGCGCCTGACCTAGAGCCTAACCGGGCCCTACCTAGGTTATATACGTATATATTAGTTAAAAGGCACTCCTCTATATAACTCTTGTATTTTTCCTTCTTTTTCTCCCTAAGGTAGTCGAATAGAATATTATATGTTTATTTGTAGTTGCTATAAGGCTAGTATATTATAATCTCTGGGAAAATACTACCTAAGTAGAAGTCTATATACCTATTCTAGTAGGTAGCTTAGGATCTATTTAACTATTTTAAAGCGATTAATGGATTATAATAGCTATTTGTAATTATTAATAAGTATAATAGGAAGCTCTTTCCTTTCTTCCTAATAATAAAGTTATTAGATTAGATTATAGGAGTTATCTAGAATTTCGAGAGCTAGGTAAGACACTAATATAGGCTTACTATCTATAAGATTAAGTAGGATAATAATATTATAATGATTAGTTTAATAAGGTATATATTAATATATTACTAGACTTAGGCTATAGAAAGCGGTATTAATTTTAAACTCTTACCTTTATATACTTATAAGCCTAATAGACTAGTAAAGCAAGCAAGGCAAGAACTAATCTTACGCTTAATTAAGATACTTAATAGTACGAATCTACCTATAAAGCTCTAGTTAAAAAGCGTATAAATAGCGGTATACTTATATATAATAAGCCTAAGCTATACTTACTCGTTTAGAACTCCTAATAAGGTACTCTATAGCCAGTTTAAATAGTATTTTCGCTAGTATAAACCTAGCTTAATAATTACGTTAACTAGTAACTTATACCTAGATTAGAGTAATATCTTTATATATAGATACTAGATATATATCCTCTATAAAGATAGGGAAGCTAAGTAATATATAAAGGACTTTAAGATACTACTATATAGGCTGATAAGGTATCTTATAGGATATTATACTTCCAATATCCATTATGTTTAGATACCCAAGCTCGATAGGGTCATTATAACTTGTAACGTTCGCTTCGATAAGAAGACTTTCTACTATCTAGGTAAAGAGTAGCCAATAGAGTCGTTACTAGCGGTAGCAAGCTAGGAAGTTAATCAATTCGATCTTAATAAAAATTTCTAGGATACCGACTTTCTCTAGGAAGCGTTATAATAGACTTGATAACTAGTAGAAGACTCTATTATAATGGCTTAGCTACCTCTATTATAAGAGAGTCTGGCGGTAGACTAACCTCTCTAATAGGGTCAAGACTTAGGGGTAAGGGAGCTCTTTAATACGTAACCTATAAGCGAGTAATTAGTTCTAGAGACTCTTATAGTAGAGATATAAGTAATAGACAAACTTACCAAATGGATAGAGAGCTTTAAAGGACTTTTAACCTTTAAATATATACCTAAGCCCTTAGTAACTTGCCCTACGTCGGCTAGTAAAGGGGATATCTACTAGGAAGTAGGAAGGTTTGAATCAGGGCCTTCCTAGTCACTAGCTAGCTAATTAGACACTAGGGAGAGTAGGGGAGCCGTCGAATCTAATAGAGGAATACCTTCTATAGAAGAATCTAATATATATAATAAATAGATAGAAGAGCTAGAAGCTAGGAACGGTATTACCGATATATTATACTGTTACGGATAAGCACATGGACGGCCTGGCAGGCTGCAGCCAGGACGCGGGACATTCCGACAGCCAATCACTTGATAGACCAATCAGAAGATTATCACCGCCAAGACTAAGGTCTTCACTGGTGATAATAACATATTACCATCGATAACGCGGAATCACAGAGTAAAAGGAGAAATGGTACTAGTAATAACTATTGAAGAGGGGTAGACAATTATATATATATAGCTAGCTAGTCACTCGTTAAGTGGACTCTAAGAGTTTACCAATGGTAACAATCACAATCACAGTATTTATACCAAGCATTGCTAATTACTATAAGAGGCAACTCTAAGTGTTGTTATAAACCCTTTAGCTTTACCAAATCCCTTAGACGACCTGCCTACTTATCCCGCTTTACCTACCTCCGTCTAGACCCTTTTAGAAGAAGTCTAAGCTAGGTTCGTTACACGTTATTACCACTCCCTTTGTTCTATTATAGTTCAGAACGGAGGTAACTTCGACCTTGACATCGACATGGCTACTAACGTTACGGCCGAATAGCTGCTTACTTAGCTCGGTTAACTCTAGTAGCAGATCTAGGAGTTAGACTAGAGAGATAAGGCTGCTTAAGCTCGAATCAAGGAACTCGAGAACCGCGAAAAGTACTCGCAGAAGTTGGTTAACGAGGCCTATGCCAAAATCGAGGCACTTAAGGGCGCTAAAGCGAAGCGTATTAAGATCGAACTACCTAGTAAATACAGAGGAACCAAGGAGGATCTTGTAAGATTCCTGACAAAACTCCGATCCTACTTCCGGCTTAACGACGACAAGTTTCTAGATAATAAAGCCAAAGTCCTCTATATAGCTACAAGACTAGAGGGCAAGGTACTTAGATGGTTTGAGCCTATATAGAATGACTACCTTACTAAGGAAGACAAAGACGACCGAGACGCGTTTATATAGATAGTCTTCTAATCTTACGACCGTTTCGAAGAAGAGCTTTGGAAGGTTTTTAGCGATAAAGATAAGAAGATTTATATATAAGAAAGACTTGCTAATCTCTGATAGACTAAGTTAATAGCCTCCTATACTATATAGTTTAGATAGGACATGCTTAAGTCTTAGCTTAACGACAAGGTATTAATATAACTATTTTATAACGGCTTAAAGGAAAAGGTTAAAGACAAGCTATATAAGTACGATTAGCCTAAGACCCTAGACAAATATATTATATAGGCCATTAGAATCGATAATCGACTCTATATACAAGAGTAGTAGAAACGAGGTCGAATAAACAGAACTATAGTTAAGGCTAACGACAAGAAAAAGCAAGCATACGCTAGTACCTTGTACAGGATATATCCCGGAGCTATAGATATAGACGTAGCGTAGAAGCAGGACTAGAAGAAGACGACCAAAGATAAGTCTAATGTTACCTACTATAACTATAAGAAGAAAGGGCACTATAAGCGAGAATATCGTAGCCCGAAGAAAGAGTAGAAGATAGTCTCTAGAAAGGAAAATACGGCTATTGACAAAACTACTAAGGACGTTATCGAAGTAGCGGCTACAAGCTACGAAGATAGGGGTAGTAACACAGATAGTCTCGGATATAACGATAATAGTAAAGATAAACAAGCACCGTACTCCGAACTGGTTACTATAGACCTAGAGACAGGTCTTGCCAAATGGGACATGGCAGGAGAGTATGTACCGCCAGTTTCGATTCTCCTAGCCTTGAGGCAGTAGGGTTTTACGGTTACGTAGAGGCAGGATGGATCGTAGATAACCGACACCTAAGGAATCGAAAGACCCGGACCTAATGTTCTATTCCTTTAGGAACGAATCGAATAGTATTGTAACGAAGTTTTTCGGCTTAATATGGAACTATATAAATGGGATAGACGCTTAATTCGACTTGTTTACTAGAGTGATAGAATAAGGGACGAAATAAGGGAACTCTAACGTATTATAGAAACCATTAAAGGAAAATAGCCTATGATATACGATAGGCCTAATAGCTATGCCGAGTATCTTGATGGCTAGTAACTTAGTAACGATATACGGAACCTAGAATACTAGTTTATATGTATAAACCACGGAAAAGACGAGCGTATATAGGAAAGCTACTAGAAGAAATACTCCTATATTAGCACTAGAGTATCTACGGTCTATATATAATAGGAAGGATTCGGGAAAGAATTCTAATACCTCCTAGGCAACGCTATATGACTATACCCTTGATACAAGGCACATATATAAGTGCCCTAGTTCTAGTATATAGCATATAAATACCGATACCACTTCCGTAACAAATTCGAAAATAATCACTAGCCAACCTAACAAGGAAATAAGGACAGAAGCTTACACCCTATAGAATAGGTCTACGATGTAGGAAATAGAGCGGCCGAATTACTCTAGAAGATCGAAGCCTACGATCTAGAAAGCATTACAATAGTTCTAAGACGAGCCTAGCCTAGGTACTACGGAATAGGACGAGACACGTAGGACTCGTACTAGAGAAACGATTACCTCTATCACGTAGATAAAAAGAAATCGCAAATTTGGGAGCTTCAGACGAAGCTATAGTACGTACGACAGAAAGCAGAACGGACCTAATGGTAGGAAGCCGTAAGCACTTAATGGCTTACAGAAATGAGTACAATCGACGAAGCCGCTATTAGCCGAATAACCGAAGAGGTTAGCACTAACCTGGGAAATAGGTTAGGGCCCTTTAAGGGGCCTAGAAACCATTAACGCCTACGTAGCGGCGAGTAGTAGCGTAGTATAGGAGGGACTAGCGTAAGAGACTACTATATCGAGACCTCCTAGCAGAAACATAGGAAATCGCTATAATCTTTAGACGACGGCGGCAAGATAAGCAATTATAGATAATAGCATAGTAGAAATAATACGAAATGCTCGTACTAGTAGATAGTAGAGTAGAGATAAATCTGATTTCGCTAATACTTGTAAATTAGTTACAGATACCCTAGAGAATGAAGCGGAAGTATAGCATAGTCAAAGGGCCATTTCCGATATAATAGGTACGTAAGGAGACCGAACTAATTAATATTACTATAGTAAGGAAGACTATAGTAGTTATATTTAGCATCGTAGGTATAGGTAACAATAAAGATATAATATTAGGGTTACTATAGTATGAAGATTATAACCTAGACATTAGCTAGAAGAATGATAGCTACCTACGACCCTGAATAGAGTCGTATTTAACTAGCAAGATAGGGAGTACGCAAGGATCGCAAGTAGACGATACTTAGGGAAAGGCATATCCTATAGATCCACCGTAAGAGACAGACAGTAGTAGGCAGACCACTATAGACTCTGGAAGAGGCAGTATAACGACATCGATATCGCGATAGGAGGAACGAGCTAAACCGCCGATAGCTGTTCTCTCTGTTAACGAATGCGGAGCACTGTAACTAGAGCAGTAGGCTAAGACAGAAGAAATCGCTAGTATCGCTATAAACGGAACCAAGTTCGTATACTACTAGAAAACTAAGAGATGAGACAAGACTAGGGAAGTACCGAAGGAATACAAAGGATATCTAGCATTCGAACCGAAACATCTAGAAGGACTACTAGAATATGGCCTATAGGATTATAAGATTAAGCTTAAGGAAGGAGTACAATTGAAGTTCTTTAAGATTTACTATACAAGCCAGATACAGAACGAAGAACTTAAGCGATATTTGGAGGAGAACCTTCGAAGAGGACATATCTGCCCGTTGATATCGCTAGCAGGCTACCTAATTCTGTTTGTGCCTAAGAAAGACGGAAAGCTATGGTTATATGTCGACTATTAGCAACTTAACGAACAGACCGTGAAAAACCGATACCCGTTACTGCTAATCTTACGGCTCTAAGATTAGTTAGCAGGAGCCTAATATTTTACGTATCTTGACTTGCTATCGGCCTATAACTATATACAGATCAAAGAAAGCGATAAGTGGAAAACGGCCTTTAGGATACCCTATAGCTACTACGAGTACCTTGTTATGCTATTTGGACTTACGAACGCGCCGGCAACGTTCTAAGCCCTAATTAATCAAGCTATCTGACCCTTTCTCGACAAATTTATAGTATGTTATCTCGATAATATACTTATCTTCTCTAAGATAATAGATAAACACCGGAAGTACGTAAAAGTAGTGCTAGACGTGCTATATACGTACAAGCTATTAGTTAACAAGGAAAAGAGCGAATTCTATATTAGGAAGATAGTCTTTTTGGGATATGAAATATCCCTAGGACAAATCCGGATGGAACCTTTAAAGATTAAAGCTATCAAGAATTGGCCACGACCGACGTCAGTTACGGAAGTACGAAGCTTTATCGGATTTGCAAACTTCTACCAGATATTTATTAGGAACTTTGGAGCGATCGCACGACCTTTATATAAACTTACTAGGAAGAACGCTAAATTCCAATGGGAAGAGCGATACGAGCAAGCATTTATGTAGATCTGTAACGCTATTACTAAAGATTTAATACTAGTATTGCCAGACCCTAAGAAGCCATTCGAGGTAGAAACGGACGCTTTAGACTATGCCATTAGAGGATAATTAGGATAACGAGATAGATAAGGAAAGCTACATCCTATAGCCTTCTTTTTAAAGAAGCTCGATAGACTATATCTTAATTACCTAATCTATAACAAGGAACTACTTGCGATTGTTAAAGCTTTTAAGGAATGGCAACTATACCTTAGTAGTACGATTAAACCGGTATAAGTATATATAGATCACAAGAATTTATAATACTTTACGACGACAAAGGAGCTCAACGGATGATAAATACGATAGGCAGAATTCCTCGCGGAATTTAACTTTGAGATCTGCTACAAGAAGGGCAAAGAGAACGTACGAGTAGATATCTTAAGTCGATAAACGGATCATATGGAAGGACGAACGGGAACGATACTACCGTTGTTTAAGGAACAGACAGATGGAACGCTATATTACGAAACGTAGACACCCGTAGAAGATGATCTACTCGACTCGTTCCTAGAATGCTATACAATCTTTCGAGAAGAAAGGATTAACGAGGTATAATATCAAGTAGCACCTAGACTACTAGTACCTAATAGAGTAAAAGAAAGAGATGGAAAACTCTGGTACCGAGGCAAAGCGTATATCTACGATAAAGATTAATAGCTGCAAATGATTCGAGAACTCTACAAGTCGAAACTCGGAGGATATAAAGGAGTCACGAAGACTGTCGTATAAGTCAAGAAACACTATGACTTTCTATAGTTAACGGCATGAGTTAAGGAAGTCGTACGGAACTATAACATTTACAATCGAAGCAAAACGGTACAATATAAGCCGTATAGGCTACTTTAGCCATTACTAATAGCTGACAAACTATAGAGTTTAGTTACGATAAACTTTATTACAAAGCTACTAGAATCTAAGGACATAGCTATAGGAGTAACCTACGATAGTATTCTTACTATAGTAGATCGCTTGACCAAGTAGGTATACTTCTTTCCCTATAAGGAGTCCTAGATAGCGGAACAGTTAGTAGACGTGATCTATCGGCAAGTTATATTAGTATATGCTTGGCTGTAAGAATGGATTACCGACAGAGATACGAAGTTCGCGTCGAAGTTCTGGTAAGCGTTAATGTAACGATTAGGCATTAATAGCAAGCTATTAACGGCATATTACCTATAGACTAACAGACAAATAGAGCGACTAAACCAAGTTATTAAGCAGTACCTTTACTCTTACATTAACTACTAGTAAAACGACTAGGTTATACTATTACTAATAGTATAACTCGCTTATAATATAACGCTAATAGAAATAACCAAAGTTATACCGTTCTTCGCAAACTACAGATATAAAGCAGACCTTAGGCAAGGACCAGAGGTTATAGTACCAAGAGCAGTAGTCAAAGCAGAACAAATGTACACACTATATAAAAAGCTTAAAAAGGAACTTGAGTTTGTCAAGACTAGAATAAAGAACTACTACGACAAACATAGGCTCGAGGGACCTTGCCTAGAGAGGGGAGACAAAGTCTACCTAATCGCACGAAATTTACAAACCAAACAACCAAGCACAAAGCTAGACTTTAAGAAGATCGGACCCTTTGTTATCAAAGAACGAATTTCGACATCTAACTACCGACTATCGTTACTATCATCTATACAACTATAGACAGATGTTTTTTATATTTCACTTCTCGAACCAGCACCGAAAAACGCTAAGGTTGCTATATATATTGAAGTAGAGGACAAAGAGGAAGAATAGGACGTTAAAGAAATTCTAGATTTATATATTATCAATAGGGAACTATAGTATCTAGTTAAATGGCTTGATTTTAGATTAGAGGACAACTTATAGGAGCTAGTTAAGAACTTAAACTGCCTTAAGAAACTAGAACAGTTCTACCAGTAGAACCCGGATCGACTAAAGGAAAACCCAAGACAGAACTAAAGACGACGCCCTAGTCGATAGCATTAGTAGTATCATTAATCTCTAACGAGGGTATAGCAGGCGCCTCTTGCCGCTCTTATCGCTTAACCGCCTCTAACTCGTCCAAGGTTAATAGACTACGTGCCACTATATCGGAACCTTTCTCCACCAAAAACTCCTTCTACTGACGAAGACGCCGGAGCTATATAAGCTTTTCGGACAACTCGTGCTAAGCTTCTTCTAAACGGCGTTAGGATTTATCTAGCTTAAGCTCGGCACGACGCTTAGCATCCTTGATACGACGCTACTCCTAGAGAATATAATCTACTAGAACGAACATTAGGAATTATACTTAAAAAAAAAAAAAAAAGAGACAAGCTTATAGGAAAAAAGCAGGATGCCTAAGCTATTATAAGAACAACCTTAACAAATACAAGCCTTGTAACGCTTTATACGCGCGATCATTTTATAGACAAGACCTTGTGACACATACTAAGAGCAAGGCATAACGATAAAACCGTTCTTAGCAATGTTCTAAGCAAGGGAAGCATAGTAACGTGTAGAATACAACTTCCGTTTCTCTACCGGCATCTTGTCAACATGGCGACCATAACGCAGAAACAGGAAGAATGTAATACTCACAAGTAAAGGGTATTAGCACTATTTGAAACGGCCTAAGAGGGCTTTCGGGTCGAAAGCCTTAGAGGAGGGGCATCGTGTCACAGATAAGTATATAGACGGCCTGGCAGGCTATAGCTAGGACACAGGACATTCCGATAGCTAATCACTTAACGGACCAATTAGAAGATTATCACCGCCAAGACTAAGGTCTTCACTGGTGATAATAACATATTACCGTCGATAACGCGGAATCACGGAGTGAAAGGAGAAATGGTACTAGTGATAACTATTGAAGAGGGGCAGACAATTGTATATATATAGCTAGCTAGTCACTTGTTGAGTGGACTCTGAGAGTTCACCAGTGGTAACAATCACAATCATAGTACTTATACCAAGCATTGCTGATTACTGTGAGAGGCAACTCTAAGTGTTGTTATGAACCCTTTGGCTTTACCAAATCCCTTAGACGACCTGCCTGCTTGTCCTGCTTTACCTACCTCCGTCTGGACCCTTTTAGAAGAAGTCTGAGCTGGGTTCGTCATATATACCTAGCTAGGCTAGAGGGGTAGAGCATTAAGCAAAGTCCGGATTAGCTAACGTACCCTCTAGAACGTAAAAGTAAAGGAGAAGCTATTTAGTAACCTCCTATAAGGAAAGGCAGAGGTAGGAGGAAGGCTTACAAGCCTAGGGACCTTATCTAGTCAAGCAAATAGCTATAAAACAAAGAGAAGGTTAATTACTACTTGTAACAAATCTAACTTAGACTTCTTCTAAAAGGGTTCAGACGAAGGTAGATTAAGCAAGACAAGCAGGCAGGTCGTCTAAGGGATTCGGTAAAGCCAAAGGGTTTATAACAACACTAGAGTTATCTCTTATAGTAATTAGCAATGCTTGGTATAAGTACTATGATTGTGAGTTACTATCACTAGTAAACTCTTAGAGTCTACCGTAACGAGTGACTATCTATATATATATATAATCCTAGTAATTACTCCTGATCACGGTAATCGTAAGTGATCATATAGTAGTGATCACCCTAATCGCTGGTAAGCGTAGTGATCACTATGCTTCCTATATTATAATTAGTCCCTTCGTTCTTTCGACTTAATTAGCCTGTTTGTGCCAGTAGCTTAGGCAGCATCTATATATATATTTCCGTGACATGATGCCTTCCCTCTAAGGCTTTTAACCTAAAAGCCCTCTTTAGGTCGTTTCAAATAGTGCTAATATCCCTTATATTCCTTATATATATTTTTCTCCTTAGCCTCTTATTACCCTTTATACTATTAATTATACCGTCTAACGCGTATAGATCTCTAGCGTCTATTCGTTATAAGCGTTTAGCTTAGTTTATTTGCGATTACGGGTTCGTAGTGATAGCGTGTTCCTATTACGTAGAGTATAACCAAGTATGTAAAATGATTGAAAAATCTCGTCGCTACGAGGCTTATATACGTTAGGGTTATGCTTATGATGGTTCTGGCGTTCTAGTTTCCTCTTATAAGTTCCCGTTTTCTTACGAGGGTACGTCTCTAATCGTAACGTAGTAGATCGTATTATACGCGAGTAACGTCGTTTAAAGGCTAAAGAGAAAGAGGCCGAAGCCTTGTTACAAGAATATTAATATAAAGCTTCTAAGGCGTTGGCCTATCTAACTCGGGTTCGTAAATAACGAGAGTTCCTAGTAGAGAAAGGGGTAGATATAGTTATATAGGGTTTGTCAAGTCTAGACGAATTAGAGGTAGTAGAATAGTAGGAATCAGGGGCTATCGTGTAATTTAATAGTAGCGTCGACGTTATTAACTAGGGCGCTATTTTTGGTTCTATCTTAGGTTTGCCTTTAGCTAATCTAGATTCTACTAATAGAACTGTTCTAGTTTCTTAGGGCAGTTTAAGTTCTTAACTAGTTTCCATAAGTTATCTTCTAATCCGAAATCGAGCTATTTAATCAGATACTACAGTTCCCTATTAATAATATATAAATCCAGAATTTCTTCAACGTCTTATTCTTCTTCTTTATCTTTTGCTTCAATATATATAGTAACCTTAGCGTTTTTCGGTACTAGTTCGAGAAGCGAAATATAAAAAACATCCGTCTGTAGTCGTATAGATGATAGTAACGATAGTCGGTAGTTAGATGTCGAAATTCGTTCTTTGATAACGAAGGGTCCGACCTTCTTAAAGTCTAGCTTCGTGCTTAGTTATTTGGTTTATAGGTTTCGTACAATTAGGTAGACTTTGTCTCCCCTCTCTAGGCAAGGTCCCTCGAGCCTATATTTATTATAGTTGTTCTTTATTCTAGTCCTAATAAACTCGAGTTCCTTTTTAAGCTTCTTATATAGTACGTATATCTATTCTACTTTGACTATTGCTCTTGGCACTATAACCTCTAGTCCTTGCCTAAGGTCTACTTTATATCTATAGTTCGCGAAGAACGGTATAATTTTAGTCGTTTCTGTTAGTGTTATATTGTAAGCGAGTTATACTATTAGTAATAGTATAACCTAATTATCTTACTAGTAGTTAATATAAGAATGGAGATACTGCTTAATAACTTAGTTCAATCGCTCTATTTGTCCGTCAGTCTACAGGTAATATGCTATTAATAGCTTATTATTAATGCCTAATCGTTACATTAATGCTTGCTAGAACTTCGACGCGAACTTGGTATCTCTATTGGTAATCCATTCTTACGGCCAAGTATATACTAATGTAATTTGCCGATAGATTACGTCTACTAGCTATTTAGCTATCTAGGATTCCTTATAGGGAAAGAAGTATATCTATTTAGTCAGGCAATCTACCATAGTGAGAATGCTATTATAGATCACTCCTATAGCTATATCTTTAGATTCTAGCAGCTTTATAATAAAGTCTATTATAACCGAGCTCTATAGTTTGTCAGCTATTAGTAGTAGCTAAAGTAGCCTATACAGCTTATATTATACCATTTTGCTTCGATTGCAAATGTTATAGTTCTATATGACTTCCCTAACTCGTGCCGTTAACTATAGAAAGTCGTAATGTTTCCTGACTTATACAATAGTCTTTATAACCCCCTTATATCCTCCGAGTTTCGACTTGTAGAGTTCTCGAATTATCTATAGCTATTAATCCTAGTCGTAGATATATACTTTGCCTCGGTACTAGAGTTTCCTATCTCTTTCTTCCACTCCGTTAGGTACTAGTAGTCCGGGTACTACTTGATACTATATCTTGTTAATCCTTTCTTCTTAAAAGATTATATAATATTCTAGGAACGAGTCAAGTAGATTATCTTCTATAGGTATCTACGTTTTGTAATATAGCGTTCCGTCTGTTTATTCCTTAAATAACGGTGGTATTGTTTCTATTTATCCTTCCGTATAATCCATTCGTCGGCTTAAAGCATCTGCTTATATGTTCTCTTTACCTTTCTTATAGCAGATCTCAAAATTAAATTCTATAAGGAATTCTACCTATTGTATTTGTCGTCTATTAAGCTCCTTTATCGTCGTAAAGTATCATAAATCCTTATAATCCGTATATACTTGTACCGGTTTAATCGTACTACTAAGGTATAGTCGCTATTCTTTGAAAGCTTTAATAATCGTAAGTAGTTCTTTGTTATAGATTAGATAATTAAGACATAGTCTATCGAGCTTCTTTAAAAAGAAGGCTATAAGATATAGCTTTCCTTATTCGTCTTATTGTCCTAATTGTCCTCCGATAGCGTAGTCTAAAGCGTCCGTTTCTACCTTAAATGGCTTCTTAGGGTCTGGTAATACTAGTACTAGATCTTTAGTAATGGCGTCACAGATCTACGTAAATGCTTACTTGTACTATTCTTCCTATTAGAATTCAGTATTCTTCTTAATAAGTTTGTATAAAGGTCGTATAATCGCTCTAAAGTTCCTAATAAACATTTAATAGAAGTTTATAAATCCGATAAAGCTTCGTATTTCCGTAACTAACGTTAGTTATAGCTACTCCTTGATAGCTTTAACCTTTAAAGGTTCTATCTAGATTTGTCCTAAGGATATTTTATATCCTAGAAATACCATTTTCCTAATATAGAATTCGCTCTTTTCCTTGTTAACTGATAGCTTATACGCGTATAGCGTGTCTAGCACTACTTTTACGTGCTTTTGGTATTTATCTATCGTCTTAGAGAAGATAAGTATATTATCGAGATAATATACTATAAATTCGTCAAGAAAGGGTTAGATAGCTTGATCAATTAGGGCTTAGAACGTTACCAGCGTGTTTGTAAGTCCGAATGGCATGACGAGGTACTTATAGTGGCTATAGGGTATCCTAAAGGCCGTTTTCTACTTATTGCCTTCTTTAATCTATATATAGTTATAGGCCGATAGCAAGTTAAGACGCGTAAAATATTAGGCTCCTACTAACTAATCTCGGAGCTATAAGATTAGCAGTAATAGGTATCGGTTTTTCACGGTCTGTTTGTTAAGTTGCCGATGGTTAATATATAACCGTAGCTTTCTATCTTTCTTAGGTATAAATAGAATTAGGTAGCCTGCTAGCTATATCAATAGGCGAATATATCCTCTTCGAAGGTTCTCCTCTAAATATTGCTTAAGTTCTTCATTCGATATCTAGCTTATATAGTAAATCTTAAAGAACTTTAGTCATGCTCCTTCCTTAAGCTTAATCTTATAATCCTATAGGCCATATTCTAGTAATCCTTCCAGATACTTCGGTTTAAATGCTAGGTGTTCTTTATATTCTTCTAGTACTTCCCTAGTCTTATCTTGTCTCTCGGTTTTCTAATAGTATACGAACTTGGTTCTATCTATAGCAATGCTAGCGATTTCTCCTATCTTAACCTATTACTCTAATTATAGTGCTCCGCATTCGTTAACGGAGAGAATAGCTATCGGTAGTTTAGCTCGTTCCTCCTATCATGATATTAATATCGTTATACCGCCTCTTCTAGAGTCTATAATAGTCTGCCTACTACTATCTATCTCTTATAGTAGATCTATAGGATATGCCTTCCTTTAAGTATTATCTGCTTGTAATCCTTATATACTCCCTATCTTACTAGTCAAATATAACTCTATTCGGGGTTATAAGTAGCTACTATTCTTCTAGCTAATGTCTAGGTTATAATCTTTATACTATAGTAACTCTAATATTATATCTTCATCGTTACCTATATCTATAATGCTAAATATAACTATTATAGTCTTTCCTACTATAGTAATATCGATCGGTTTAGTCTCCTTACATACCTATTACATCGGAAATAGCCCTTTGACTATGCTATACTTCCGCTTCATTCTCTAGGGTATCTATAGCTAATTTACAAGTATCGGCGAAATCAGATTTATCTCTGCTCTACTATTTACTAGTACGAGCATTTTATACTATTTCTATTATGCTATTATCTATAGTCGCTTGTCTTGCCGCCGTCGTCTAAAGATTTTGGCGATTTTCTATGTTTCTACTAGGAGGTCTTAATATAGTGGTCTCTTATGCTAGTTCCTCCTATACTACGCTACCACTTGCCACTATATAGGCGTTAATAGTTTCTAGGCCCCTCGAAGGGCCCTAACCCGTTTCCTAGGTTAATGCTAACCTCTTTAGTTATTTGGCTAATAGCGGCTTTATTAATTATATTTATTTCCGTAAGCCATTAAATGCTTATAGCTTCCTATCATTAAGTCTGTTCTGCTTTTTATCATATATACTATAGCTTTATCTAAAGCTCCTAAATTCGCGATTTCTTTTCGTCCGCGTAATGGAGATAGTCATTGCTCTAGTACGAGTCCTATATATCTCGTCCTGTTCCGTAGTACCTAGGCTAGGCTTGTCTTAGAACTATCGTAATGCCTTCTAGATTACAGGCTTTGATCTTCTAGAACAATTCGGCTGCTCTATTTCCTATATTATAGACCTATTCTATAGGGTAGAGGCTTCTATCTTCATTTCTTTATTAGGTCGGCTAGTAATTATTTTTGAATTTGTCGTAGAAGTAGTATCGGCATCTATATATTATATACTAGAACTAGGGCACTTATATATATACCTTATATCAAAGGTATAGTTATATAGTATTACCTAGGAGGTATTAGAATTCTTTCCTAAATCTTTCCTATTATATATAGACTATAGGTACTCTAATGCTAAAGAGTGTTTTTTCTAGTAGCTTTCCTACATACGCTCGTCTTTTCCGCGGTTCGTACATATAAACTAGTATTCTAGGTTCCGTATATTATTACTAAGTTACTAGTCATCAAGGTACTTGGCGTAGCTATCAGGCCTATCATATATTATAGGCTGTTCTCCTTTAATAGTTTCTATAATATATCAAAGTTCCCTTATCTCGTCCCTCATTTTATCGCTTTACTAGGCGAGTCAAGTCAAACGTCTATCCCGTTTATATAGCTCCGTATTAAGTCAGAAAACTTTATTACAGTACTATTCGATTTGTTCCTAGAGAAATAGAATATTAAGTCTAGGTCTTTCGATTCCTTAGGTGTCGGTTGTCTACGATCTATTCTATTTCTACGTAACTATAAAACCTTATTGCCTTAAGGCTAGGAGAATCGAAATTGGCGGTATATACTCTCCTACCATGTTCTATTCGGCAAGACCTATCTCTAGGTCTATAGTAACTAGTTCGGAGTATAGTGCTTGTTTGTCTTTACCATTGCCATCGTATCCGAGACTATCCGTATCACTGCCCCTGTCTTTGTAGCTTATAGCTACTACTTCGATAACGTCCTTAGTAGTTTTGTTAATAACCGTAATTTCCTTTCTAGGGACTGTCTTCTACTCTTTCTTTAGGCTTTGACATTCTCGCTTATAATGCCCTTTCTTTCTATAGTTATAGTAGGTAATATTAGACTTGTCTTTAGTCGTCTTCTTCTAGTCCTACTTCTATACTATATTTATATCTATAGCTCTAGGGTATATCCTATATAAGGTACTAATATATACTCGCTTTTTCTTGTTATTAGCCTTAACTATAGTTCTATTTATTCGACCTCGTTTCTACTACTCTTATATATAGAGTTAATTATTGATTCTAATAGCCTATATAATATATTTATCTAGAGTCTTAGGCCGATCGTACTTATATAGCTTATCTTTAACCTTTTCCTTTAAGCTATTATAGAATAGTTATATTGACGCTTCGTCGTTAAGCTAAGACTTAAGTATATCCTATTTAAACTATACGATATAGGAGGCTGCTAACTTAGTCTATCAGAGATTAGCAAGTCTTTCTTATATATAAATTTTCTTATCTTTATTACTAAAGACCTTTCAAAGCTCTTCTTTAAAACGATTATAGAATCGAAAGACTGCTTACATAAACGTATCTCGGTTATCTTCGTCTTCCTTAGTAAGATAGTTATTCTATATAGGCTTAAACTATCTAAGTACCTTGCCCTCTAGTTTTATAGCTATATAGAGGACTTTAGCTTCATTATCTAGAAACTTGTCATTATTAAGCTAGAAGTAGGATCGAAGGTTCGTTAGGAATCCTACGAGATCCTCTTTAGTTCCTCCGTATTTGCTAGGTAGTTCGATCTTAATATGGCTCGCTTTGGCAGTCTCGAGCGCCTTAATTTTAGTATAGGCCTCGTTAACTAACTTCTACAAGTACTTTTCGCCGTTCTCGAGTTCCTTAATTTAGGCTTAAACGGCCTTATCTCTTAGGTCTAACTCCTAGATCCGCTGCTAGAGTTGACTAAGCTAAGCGAGCAGCTGTTCGGCTATAACGTTAGTAGCTATATCGATATTAAGGTCAAAGTTACCTCTGTTCTAAACCATGACAGAACAAAGGGAGTAATAGTAACGTGTAACGAACCTAACTTAGACTTCTTCTAAAAGGGTTCAGACGAAGGTAGATTGAGCAGGACAAGTAGGCAGGTCGTCTAAGGGATTCGGTAAAGCTAAAGGGTTTATAACAATACTAGAGTTATCTCTTATAGTAATTAGTAATACTTGGTATAAGTACTATGATTATGAGTTACTATCACTAGTGAACTCTTAGAGTCTACCGTAACGAGTGACTATCTATATATATATATAATCCTAGTGATCACTCCTGATTACGGTGATCGTGAGTGATCGTATAGTGGTGATTACCCTAATCGCTGGTGAGTGTAGTGATTACTATGCTTCCTATGTTGTAATTAGTCCTTTCGTTCTTTCGACTTGATTGGCCCGTTTGTACCGGTGGCTTAGGCGGCATCTATATATATATTTCTGTGATACTATTACTCCTTTATCTATATAATAAAGGAACTCTAGTAATAGTTCTATAAGATCTACCTACCTAATTAATAGGAAGCTTACCTAAAGGACTAGAGTATAAGAATAATATATATAGTATTTACTATCGCTATATAATAAAAGGATATTATATACCTTAAAGTAGCCCTAAATAAGCTATATTAGTATATTAATAATCTTACTTACGTTTTTACTAACTAGTAAGACTTATATAGCTACCTATTAGAATAATAGTTTAAAGATATAGCTTGTAAGGAGATATATAACTTAGAGAGCAGGGGAATATGAAAGATCGTACTATATAAGTAGGCGAAAGCGTAACCTATTCCGTTAAAATAGGTCTTTATATATAATTTTAATAAGGACAGTTTCTTAGAGAAGTACAAGGCAAGGATCTATATATAAGGAGATCTATAAGATATTAGCTTAGTAGAAAGTATATATATAGCTACTTTAGTAGTATAGTCGTTCCGTATAATAATGGCAATCACTATATACTTTAACTTAGAAGTCAAGTAGTTTGATATAGCGTAAGCGTTCCTTAACGCCAAACGACCAGAAGACGATCCTATTATCTATAAATTACTAGAAGGATTCAAGTAGCTAGGGAAATGTATAGAGTTATAAAGAGCTTTATACGGCTTAAGAGACTTATTACTCTTATAGTATAAGGAGTTCTATAAAATGTTATTAGATCTAAGTATAGAACTATTAGGCGAAGAGAAGTGCCTCTTCCTAAGTTATAATAAATATGTTATCTTAATCTTCTATATCAATAACTTCTTAATCTTCTTCTATAAAAGTAACGCTATAGTAGCCAAGTAGGTAATAGAAGGAATTAAAGCTCGATATAACATCCATAAATAAGGTAATATCGGTTAGTTCCTTAGCATTAAGGTAATTTAAGACTAACCTATATATAAGATATAGTTAATCCATAACTAATATATTAGAAACGTAATAGGAAGATATAGGCTAGATATATCTAGTATATATAAGCTAACTCCCTTAAGCTATAAAGAATTTAAAAAGTTTAAAGGGAGCGTTACTAGTACGTAGATTAAAGAGTATTAGGAGCTTGTCAGATTAATTCTATACTATATAATTATACTATATCTAGATGTTATATATACCTATTTAATACTCTCTTAATACCTGACTAACCTAAGACTAGACTACTTATTAGAGGTATAACAAGTAGTAAGATATCTATTTAGGAGCTCTTACCTATTAATCTAGTATAGAGGTAAGCAAGTAATAGAAAGTCTAATGCTTATAATCACTAGAGACACTTCGTATATAGATAATCTAGATACGTAGTATTTATTATAGAGATATATCCTCTTCTTATTTAGAGGTCCTATTACGTGAAAGGCATTACACTAGGATACTATTATAACGTTAAGCACTAAAGTAAAACTTCTAACGCTCTTTCTTATAGTAAGAGAGGCTATAGCACTTAAAAGGCTATTTACGGACATCGATCTTAAGCTTAGAGAACCTTAGAACATTTATTATAATAATTAGCAAACTATTTAACTAGTAATAGCTAAGAACAAACGTATTAATACTTACCTATAATATATAGATATCTATAATATATAGTTATACTAGGAAGTAGCGAAAGGAACATTTAAAGCTATATATCTACTAATTAGTTAAATACTAGTAGATAGACTTATTAAGTAACTTAGCTAATAAGCCTTTAAGCATTAAAAGGCTCTCCTTAATCTTTGAAATATTAATTATAGGCTTATATAACTAAGGGGTAGAAAATAAGTTAAATTTGCTAAATAAAATACTGCCCTATACTCCCTATCTACTACTATTTAGCGTTACTAGGATCAATAGCCTTGCCCTTGCCTTTATCCTAGCCAGGTAACGACGTAGCGCCTAACGCATTATTAGACGTGCTAATACGAGTATTATAAGCCTCCTTGATCTTACCTAACTAGTAGAAGATATTATATATAGAGCAGGCGATCTTTATAAAACGCGCGAGTTTAGCCTTATCAAGCTTATACTCCTTTGTATCGTCTATACCGGCGTATTTTAGGTCACTCTAAGGAACTGTATATAACTTCTTAAGATCCTATATATAACTATTAGCGATTTGCCTATATATTAAGGGTAGAGGTTTAGGATCTAGAGACTTATAGAAGCCTTAGCTCTATCTAGTAAAGCCTTTGTCAAATCCTTTACTAACCTAATATAAGAAGTAGGACTACCGTCATGATTAGTATAAGTATTATAAGAGCTATTGGATATATGGGCGATTAGTATATATCTCCTTATACTTATAGGAACTATAGGTATAATAGTAATAGTAGGAGCTAGTATTAAAATGATTATAATATTTGCTAAAAGAACGTCTTACTAGAGCCGACTAT
Organism: Thermothelomyces thermophilus ATCC 42464; assembly: GCF_000226095.1. Classification (NCBI taxonomy): domain Eukaryota; kingdom Fungi; phylum Ascomycota; class Sordariomycetes; order Sordariales; family Chaetomiaceae; genus Thermothelomyces; species Thermothelomyces thermophilus. Next base: position 1,268,789 of record NC_016476.1, on the reverse strand, counting down.
ATATATATTCTATAGGGTACCTTATAAAGCTTACTAGTTATAATGTCACTATATTTAGTTAGCCCGAATGAACTTAATATAACTAGTAAAGTGCTAGAAAACTATAAAACTAGTAATGAAATTAATTAAATAGAGACAATAGAAACACTTATAGACTAGAAGCTTTAGTACGTTTATACTTTCGAGGTATTATAAGAGTAAGAGTCGACCTACTAATAGTTATAATGTTCGTAATAGGCATACCTAACAAGTTATCTATTAATTCAAGTATAAGAGGTATTATCCTATTATTACTATAATTAAAACTAGTAATACTATTACTCCTATAGTTATAATAGCTATATTTAATCTATAGCTTTAAAGAAATCGCTCTACTATACTTAACTCTTTTAGACTTCCAAATATAGAAGGTAGGCCCCTAAAGGAGCCATCAAGGTAAGAGTAACAAAGGATATAATACTAAGAATAGTATCATTATAAAGCATAGTTAAACGACTACTACATTTAACTAGGGGGTATATCAGAAGCTATAGAGCTTCTAAACATATTAGCCACACGTTTACTACAGCTGTATAAGGCTGTTTAACGCATTGGCTAGTCCCTTTATCTATAAATACCACTCGTTTTGTTTCCTTTATAGATAGCTTTAATAAGGTACTCTTTCCTTCGTACAGCCTCCTACTATAGACACTGCTTTCAACGCTCCCGGAAGCTCATCACTGCGTTCGGCACTGTCCTCTTTCCCAAATCTCTTCTTCCCCGCCCTTTGAGCATGAAGTGTTAGCACAATCCGTAGATAACGGCTGTGAGCGAGTCACGACCTGGGACGGTAGTGCAAAGATCACCCCGTCTCATTGGAAACTCGAAGGCGCCCGGATGCTCGAAAACAAATAGTTTAGATTTGAAAGGGAACCGCCAACCCGCCATGAAGAATGTTCCCATAGGCTGAATGCGCTTAGTGCATCCATCTTTCTAAGCATCTGGAGTTTCAGAAACTCTCTGCTCGCGCTCTTCTTTGGAGTAGACATCAATAGTAATTACCTGTTCACAGGTTTCTTATTCTTGCGAAGCATTGCTGCCTGTGAGGGTTCCGCCTCGCTTTAAAATAGCCCCTTGGATTGCAGAATCCCCGGTTTGTTCTTTCACATGTTCATTGCAACCTTATCAAACATAAATCGCTCCACTAATTATTTACGAACGGTCGAAAACAAGTTGTCATAGATTCACTGCTTCAGATTCAATGATGTACTTACATTAGAATTATCGTGACCATTTTTAGGGAAAAATGAATGGTGGACATATTTTATGAGTTGACTACAAGCCTGTTGATGCGCGGGTTAGGAATTCACGAAAGGCACTATCCGTATATGATATATGATCACAAAAAGATCGGTGTGGGGGATTGTGGTACATACAACGAAGATGATATTGAACGAGGGAAGCAAATTGCTTTCCGGACACTGATTTACAGAATCTCAACCCATCGACGACAACAGTTTGTTGCAAGTCTGGGCTCCTCGTCGATGCTTTTAAAGGCTTGGGGTTAGGGTTAGGAGTGGGTCTGGGGAGGCCAAGTCTTGTGGAAGAGCGCTCTTGCACTTTCTCAGGTGACGGTACACGTGATGCCTCCCGTCTTGCGATGGTCTGTGCTCCGAACTGCAGGCCGCGAGCTTCGGCCGTCCAGCAATCGACAGGCTTCGATATTTTTTTGGGAAGCGGCGGGACCCAAAGGCGAGAGAGCTCACTCCGAAATCCAGCACATCGCCGCCAACCGTTCTGTTCGCTTGCATTCCCGTCCGAACCTTCGCTGCGTACTACAGAACCGTTTCAAACCCCCATCTCGCCTCAAGATGTCGTTCGGGGGCCAGACACCGACGATTATCGTCCTGAAAGAGGGTCAGTAACCCCTCCTTCCCTGGTAAACAACTGCCCCGCTGACGACTCGAGCTTGTAGGCACCGACACCTCACAGGGCAAGGGCCAGATTATCTCGAACATCAACGCCTGCTTAGCCGTACAGGCTACGATCAAGTCAACACTGGGTCCATATGGCGGCGACTTATTAATGGTGGATGCCAACGGCAAGCAGACCATCACCAATGATGGAGCTACCGTCATGAAGGTGCGGATGCGAGACGCCCGCAGGTTTCACTTGTTAAGGCGCTGACCTCAACACAAGCTTCTGGACATTGTCCACCCCGCAGCTCGGATTCTGGTTGACATTGCTCGGTCGCAAGATGCGGAAGTGGGCGACGGGACAACTTCGGTGGTCGTCTTGGCCGGCGAGATCTTGAAGGAGATTAAAGAGCACGTGGAAGCGGGCGTCAGCTCGCAGATCATCATCAAGGGCTTGAGGAGAGCGTTAACGATGGCTGTCAACAAGATCAAGGAGATCCAAATCAGCACAGATGAGGCGAACAGGAGAGACACACTCAGCAAGCTCGCCGGTACCGCCATGACGAGCAAGCTCATCAAGCGCAACACCGATTTCTTCACAAAGAGTAAGCCTATTTTGCCAATACACTAGTCGAAATGCAGCTAACAGTCGCCAGTGGTTGTCGACGCCGTCCTGTCCCTCGATCAAGAAGACCTGAACGAGAAATTGATAGGCGTCAAGAAGATTCCCGGCGGCTCCCTTACCGACTCGCTCTTTGTCAACGGTGTGGCCTTCAAGAAGACCTTTTCGTACGCCGGTTTCGAGCAGCAGCCCAAGTCGTTTACGAAGCCCAAGATCGTCTGCCTCAACGTCGAGCTTGAGCTCAAGGCCGAGAAGGATAACGCCGAGGTCCGGGTTGGACAGGTGTCAGAGTACCAGGCCATCGTTGACGCCGAATGGCAAATCATCTACAAGAAGCTCGAGGCCATTTACAAGACGGGCGCCAAGGTGGTACTGTCCAAGCTGCCCATTGGAGACTTGGCGACGCAGTACTTCGCCGACCGCGACATCTTCTGCGCCGGCCGTGTCTCGGCTGAGGACATGGAGCGCGTGGTCCAGGCGACGGGCGCCACCATCCAGAGCACTTGCTCCGATATCCGCCCGGAGCACCTGGGCACCTGCGGCCACTTTGAAGAGCGGCAGATTGGCGGCGAGCGTTTCAACTTCTTCGAGGACTGCCCCGAGGCTAAGACGTGCACGCTCGTGCTGCGCGGCGGTGCTGAGCAGTTCATCGCCGAGGTCGAGCGGTCGCTGCACGACGCCATCATGATCGTTAAGCGCGCCATCCGCAACAAGACCATTGTGGGTGGTGGTGGCGCCACCGAGATGGAAGTGTCTGCATACTTGCACCGGTTCGCCGATCAGGATGTGCGCAACAAGCAGCAGGCCATCATCAAGAGTTTCGCCAAGGCGCTCGAGATCATCCCGCGGCAGCTGTGCGACAATGCCGGTTTTGACGCGACAGACATTCTCAATAGGCTGCGTGTCGAGCATAGAAGGGGCAACACGTGGGCGGGCGTCGACTTCCAGAACGAAGGCGTCGCCGACATGATGGAGCGCTTTGTATGGGAGCCGGCGCTGGTCAAGATCAATGCCCTCCAGGCGGCCACCGAGGCGGCGTGCTTGATCCTGGGTGTTGACGAGACGATTCGCAACGAAGAGAGTCAGCAGCCGCAGGCCCCCAGCAAGCCTTTGCCTCCTGGAGCCGCCCAGCGGGCGCTGCGTGGGCGCGGTCGTGGCATGCCTAGGAGGTAGACATAGAGAGTGGTACGGTAGAGAAAATAATTGTCAATTGTCGGTAATGCATGCCACTGGTTACTTTCTAGGCCATCTGCGGTGATTCTATCAACTGCGAAGTCTGCTAGTGTCAGGGAGCCATCGCATGAGGCTAAAGTCGGCCTCTTTCTATTCTCACTGCGTGCCAGGCCCGAATTACCGTCACAACAATAGCGGGCTGTCGACATTGTCTAAACGTAATCGAGGACCTGAACAAGGAATTTCAATCCACGGGGCTGATGTAGATAATGAAAGCCTCCACTGACTGATATTGCCGTGAGCTTGTCCATGTATATATCCGTTCATGAATGTGTGTATATCTGCTTCCCCCCCTGCAGCTCTAGGTACCTCGTCTCGCTCATTGGCTTGACGCAGCATGGATTATTCGACGGAAGTCCTCCGTGTACGGACGTACATTGCCAGGTCTAAGACCCATGCCTTCTCTGTCGCGTCATGTTTGTCCCATTATTCAATTAACCTATACTCTAGCAAATGACCCTGCCGAAAGATGCACCGCAAACAATTAGGTATCCCCCGAGCAAAAGAACAGCAGCCTCTACTCCCCTGGTGTAACCGGCTCAATGAGCGAGAATGCAGAGCGACAGCTAACCAACCAACCACCCACCCCTGGCTTCTCATCCAACGCTCGACCGTTGCAAAAACTCTTTTACCCTCTTCGAGCCACCCCCTGTGCAGGACCGCCCGCTAACGATCCCGCCACGTCTTCTACCTTCCCGGGGGACGCGGCAACGGGAACGGCAGCGCCGGTATCCCCGCCGGTCCCGATATCCATCTCCACGTCTACGGGTGGTAACGCGTCCCCTCTCCCGCTCGCCTTACCGGACAGCTCGGGATCCTCGTGCTCGGCAGGTAGCGGCTCGTCGTCCTCCTGCGACTCGATGAGCATCTCCAGATCCCGATCCACGGCCTCGTCCTCCTCTTCCTGCTCCGCTTTTGTCCCTTCTCGTGGTTGTGGTGTGGTGTGCTCTGGTGGTGGTGGTGGTGGGTGGTGGTGGTGCTGGTGCTGCTGGTGCTGGTGCTGGTGATCATGATGAGCGGACATGCTGGCAGTGTGGGTGACTGGTCCGCCTGGGGACGGTATGTTGCCTCTTTCCCTGTCGTCGCCGATATCGTGCCGTTGAATGCCTGGTGACGCGCTGCTCACGCCGACGGCGAGCTGGCTGCCGTTGGCGTCCTCCTCCTCGTCGTCGTCTGTGACGGCGGCGTTGAGCAGCGCCTGGAAGGTCTCTGCGTCGGCGTCGGTGTCTGGGTCGTGGTGTGGATGGTCGTGCTGCTGGTGGTGCGACGGCGGCGGAGACGGTTGGGAGAAGGAATAGTGGTGGTGACTGTGTTCGTGAGTGTGGCTGTGGTGATGTAGGTCGGCGCTAGCCGATGACTGGGCGATGATCTGCGGGTCGATTGGTTGGTAGTCGGGAACGGGAATGGTGTGTGGGAGTGTTACTGGATGAGCGGTCGGTGGATGGTGATGTGGGTGGAGTTGCTGGAGCATTGGGTCGTGGGTATCTCGGCTCATAACATCGTGGCCGGTCATGGCGGTGTCGGTAGGCGACGGGAGAGGGTGATGATGGCTTGGCGGAGGGAGGATGGAAATGGCAATGGCGCTGGGATCCGCATATTGCTGATGAGCGGGGACGTTGAAGGGCGACATGTGGGATGGATCCGCCACTGGCGGCGGCCTCTGTGCCCCGGCGGCGGCGGCGGCGAAGTCTAGCCCGGCGCCGGGTGCCGAAGGGCTGGGCGAGGCACGCTTGCAGGCAGAGGCAGAAGAGGCAGCGTTTGGGTTTGGTCGCTTCAGGCCGTTGACGCCGGTGCCCGGCGACGGCTGTTGGTTCTGGGAGGACGAGGTCTTGTTTGTATCTTTGCATTCTGAGCAGTTCCTAATTACATCCGAGACCGTCTCCTTGATGCGGCTCCAGTGGTACCGTTCGGCGATGGTGGCCGTCGTCTTGTTGATGCCGCCGTGGGCCTGATTGTGCACGCTCCTCGCGATCTCGTACTGGCGCTGGGGGTCCGATATGACTTCCTTGTCCTTGAGCATCAAGACGTCGCCATCCAGGAGCTTATAGTGGGTAGCTGCGCTCCGCAGCCTGCTTTTCTCGGCTCGGTCAGCGCCGTTGGGATAGCGGCCGTACTTGAGGTAGAACTTGATCTTGTCGAAACGCTCTTCACTCACAAGTTCCTCGTTGCCTGCGCCGCCTGCCGCGTCGCCCAGGTCGCGTCCGTAGATGATGGCGTCCACCAGCCGGTCCGGGTGGCTCTTGAGGTTCCCGGCGCCCTTGACGCGTCCGATGCGCTTGAAGCCGAGCGCGTCCCAGATCTTGCACGACGCCACGTTGGTCTCGTAGACGAGGTTGAAGACGGAATACTTGTACCCCAGCTTGGGGGCCCACTCGAGGTATGTCTCGCCCATCAGGCGGCCCACGCCGCGATTCCGGGAGGCATCGGTGACGATGAAACCGGCGTTGCAGATGTGGCTGCTCCGGCCCGGGTAGTTGGGCTTGATGTAGAAGGTACCGAGGCACTCCTTGGACCAGTCCTTGCCCTCGACGACCTCGGCGGCGCTCTCGATGTGGCCGAGCAGCATGATGCCGCCAAAGTTCTGAAACCAGTAATCCGCAAACTTGTTGACTGGCATGGGTTCCATCATCGGATAGGTGTCGCCGCCCTCGATCTCCTTGTTGAACTGGTCGCTGAGGTACCGGAGTAGAGACTCGGGAACCTCATGGCGGGATGCGAACGGCACCACCGTCGCGACCGTCTGGCGATCGCGGAGCGTCACTTGGCGGGGCAAGATGGATGGCGGCACGGCAGGATGTGTGGGGTCCGGGAACGGAGGATCCCCCGAGACACGGTGAATGGTCGGGGCTGCCGGATCGTCAAGGATGGCCGGCATCTTTGAGACAGAAGCTCCGGGATTATCCGCAACAGCAAACTGCGTGCCACCCTCCCCCGATGCGGATGCGATGCAGTCTGGCGCTCAGGAAGGAATCAACGAGGACGCCCGAGAGATCACAATCTTTCTGCTGCATGGAATTAGCTACGGTACCCACTATGGCATCTCTATGGAACGCCTGGTCTGAGGCGCCGTCAAGCCCAGAAATGACCAGAAATCGGAGGAGCAGTACCTCGCGACGCAGTACGTTTTGCGTCACCAAGACAGAAGCGACCTTCAAAGTCGAGCCCGCCTAGGGAAAGGCCTGTAGACTGCCCAGTGAGCGCTCCGTGGTCAGGTACACCAATCAGATTAGCTCCAGGGTGGCGTGATGCGAGTGCCTGTTAGGGTGCAGTGACTGACAAGGTTAACGAGTTTGCTGTGCTGAAATGTTCGTGGTGATGATTTGTGCTCGGGAAGGGAACATTGGCAGGAAATTGAGGTGCTCTGTGGGTTTGCTGAGTCAGCAGACAGGAGGTCCCGGAGTACGGACCTACTTCGTACAGGTACTCGGAAATACGGAGGTGCTCCGTGCTGCGTATGGAAATCGCCCGTTAACTACTCCGTACTGTGCATGGGAATGATGAGCAGGGATCGAGGAGTCCATGGATACGGCTCTTTTAACGCAATACTTGTTATTGTACAATAATTGATTTCTATAGCGGTATGTTACAAGGGCATATCAAGCAATTTTGCTTTACGGCCGCGGTGCTATCCCCGGCGTGTCCATCATCTCGCGCAGGAGCTCTTCATCCGTCATGAAGTCTTCCCTCGTCAGCGGCTTCTCGTCGAGGACGCCCTCGGCCGCGGCAGACTCTGCAGCAGCAAGGGCCTCTCTCGCCTTGTTTTCGGCATCTTTATCGATGAAATGGGCAATGTCGCGGGGCGTCCTCCAAGTCGTGATACCCTCCTGAGCATCTGCCAGCCTTCGCTGCTGCCCACGCTCACCGGCCCTGCCGAGAACACCGGCGATTAGGGTAATAGACCGCAAACTGCATCATCCAGTGTATTAGCCACCCCGAGTACTTTTTTTTTATTTTTTTCTTGTTCAAGACACAACCAGCAGGCCACCCCACTCACCTGTCATCGTTGGCCGGAATCTGGTACGTCACCCAAGTGGGATCGGCATCGGTATCGATGATGCCAATGGTCGGGATGTTGGCGATCCCGCACTCGTGCAGCAGCGGAAAGTTCTCGAGCGGGTTCAGGCACACCACCAGGTCGGGCTGGACCGGCCGGCGGTCGCGGAGATGCGTCTCGAACCCGGGCAGCTCGCGGTCCCGCTCGTCGACGATCTTGAGCGCGCCGTTGGCCAGGATAACGTCCCGGTTCGTGATGGCGCCCGGCGTCCACTTCTGGAACAGGTGGTAGCCCTTGGCCAGCTCGGCGGCGCGCACGACGGCGGGCATGTGGCCCTTGCGGGTGCCGACGAAGAGGATCAGGCCACCGCAGTAGGCCACCTCCTCGACGACTCGGGCGGCGCGGCGCAGGTGGGTAGCGGTCGTCTCGAGGCTGATGATGTGGATGCCGGCGCGCTCGCCGTAGATGTACCGCTGGTTGGCCGGGTTCCACTGCGACACGTGGTGGCCCATGTGCACCTGGGCGGCCATGAGCATCTCGAGCGTCGCGTCGTGCGGCGGGTCCAGCAGCATCTGGTCCGGATGGTAGCGCGACTCGACGCGCGAGCCGATGTCCCGGGTGTGCTCGCGCTGGTGCATGTACTCGGCGTAATTGACCGGGATCTGTGCGAGCTCGGCCTGCCGAGCGGCAGCCTGGGCGGCAGCATATGCTTGGGTTGTCGTTTGTTGTGCTGCGGGAGCCGGGTCCTGGGTCTGGGTCTTCTGGGCCGGCTCAGCGAACGTCGTCGGGGCGTTCGCCGGCCTCGACGCGGAGCTCGACAAAGATCGAAGGCATGATCGGGAGATTGGTGCAGCTAAAACCCGGCGGCCTGGACGAATTGAAATCAGCTGGCGTATCTAACCACGGAGTAGGACATATATCTTTCTAATTACCGTGCCGCACACCGAAATTCCTCAGGATCATGGCGGATATGTTGATGCTGAAGTCATTTGCCGGGCGGCGCTCTCTGGAGATCGGCCGCGCAACTTTTCTCCGTGTTTGTTCGATTGCAGCGGTCCGTGCGACAGACCCCTGCACTCTGGGGATGTGCACTTGGAAACTGACCCACTGCCCCTCTTGGGTTCTCTCTCCGGGTTCAGTCGATTTCAGTACTCCGTATCCGTACGGCACCCAAAAAAACCAACTACGGATTGCGCCGTGCGGACTTCGTTTTTTATATCCAAGCCCTCCGTCCCACGTCTTATCCTCTACGTTCGGCTGTGAGTTCCATGACACTACAACCTCCCCCCAAAGCAAGGTAAAGAAAGGCCAAAGCGTATTAGATGATCTACGGAGTCAGAGAGTAAAGTCAATGAACGGCTTAATACATCAAGTCTACAACCGGTCTACGCCCCGCCTACTACGCAAGCCAAAAAGCTGAAAACTAGAAGGGCCAAAAAGTATCGGCCCTACGAGTGCAGTAAAAACAGATGTAACTCCTTCCCTCTTCGCCTCCTCCCCCCCGCTGCACCCATCACACCACCCTGGCAGCCTCTGTTGTTTAGGTGTAACCGCTACTAGCATCTACCGGCTAGACAACCTCGAAATCGTGAACACGCCGGCAATCACCACCGCCAGCATGGCAATCGCCCCCGGCAGCAGCAGCTCGTTCGGCACGCCGGCAATGACCTGCTCGGCCTGCTGGTGGTGGTGGTGGTGGAGTTGCTGGGCAGTCCGCGTGCGGGCGTGCCTGCCCCGGCGGACGGGCGCGTCCTCGTCCTCCGAGACGTCGCCGTCGTCCTCGCTATCATCCTCCGCGTCCAGCGCGCCCTTCCCGCGCTCGCGCACGACCGACGACGCGGGCGGGGTAGAGAGCACCGCCGGCTCCGCGGCAGCCGGGGCGGGAACCGGGGCCGGAGCCGGAGCGATGGGCGGCTCCTTGGGGTCGTGCACGAAGAGGTCGACCTTGTCGCGGCGGCCGTGGCGCGCGAGCACGATGGCCTCGAGCAGGTCCTGGTCGGTGGTGATGGAGACCGAGTCGCCCTCGTCGTCGAGGTAGCTGAGGGCGTAGCCGCCCGACAGCTTGCCGTCCTCGACGACGGGGGCGCCGCCGATGGCATCGACCTCGGAGCCGAGCTTGGCGGTCACGTTGGCGACGAACTCGGCCATGCCGTGGGCGGCGATCACCTGCAGGCGATGCACGCGGCCGCTGGGCGCCTTGAACTTGAAGGGGAAGGGAACCTCGCTCGGCGGGAGCTCGGGCGTGCCGGCCCCCACGGCGCTGTGGCGCGGTGATTCGAGTCCGGCGTGGCTCGCGGAGTCGCCCGGCGCGACGCTATCGGTGACGTGGCGCTCGCTGCGCGTCATGTCCGGAGACATCAGAGACCGAGCGTTCGTGTTCGTGTGGTGGTGCGAGCCGTCGCCCGAGACCATCGACTCGGTCTCGTGATCGAGGGACAGCCAGAATTTGTTCCACGCGGGCCCTTCGTTGTCGGTCGTGTTCATGGTGTTGATCTGCTCGAGAGTGGCGTAGGTGAGCTTCAGGACGTCGACCATGCCCACAATCTCGCCGCTGTCGTTCATCACGGGGAGGTTGAGGTAGTGGCCATCTGGACTCGGTCAGAAGATTGCTGCTTGCCCCAACGTAAAATAAGTTTTACGACGTACCATGCATCTTGCGCAAGGCGGCTTGGATGCTCATATCCATGGGCGCGAAATCAGGATGCGGGGTCATAACGCGGACCACGCTGCAGGTCGCGGGATCGAGACCGGGAGCAATCACGCGCAGGACGACATCCTTGCTCGTGAAGATGCCGGTAATTGCCCCCTGGTCAGTCACCAGAACGGCGGTGGTATGGTTCTCCTTCATCAACTGAGCCGCCTCCTTGACTGACGTCCGGACGGTCACCGTGGTCGGCGGCAGGCCGTTGAGGACGGACTCCAGGGTCGGCCCTGACATCTTGGACCGCAGAGCCTCGACGTACTGGATGATCTGCTGCGGCTGGCTGGTTCCGAGCTCCGACTGCACGCCTTCGAGGGCGTCGTAGAGGCGCCTCGAGGAGGCATAAGCACGCTCCAGCTTCTCCATGGCGTCGTAGAAGCACTTGGTGATGTCGAGCACACCTGAGATATCCTGATTCTCGTCCATGACGGGCAGGTGGCGGAAGCCTTTCCGGACCATGAGGTCGAGGGCGTCGGTGGCGCTGGTGTCCGTCCTGGCACACAGCGGGTTCTTGGTCATGATCTCGGCGATGGTGACGTTGGTGGGCTTGAGGCCGGCGCCAACCACGCGGAAGGCGAGGTCCTTGGCGGTGAAGATGCCGGCAATGCGGTCGTCCTCATCGGTGACCAGCACGCAGTCTTCGCGCTTCGCAGCCATGAGCTGGGCCGCTTCGGCGACGGTGGTTTGGGGCTTGATCTGCAGAGCCTGGCTCGGCCTGAGGGCGAGGACCGTTCCCGGGGGAGCCTTGCGGGATTGCCGGGCGCGGGTCGTCAGGTGCTTCTTCTTGGAGAGGTCGTTCTCCATCTTGCGGCGGATAGCCTAGACCGCCAAAGTCAGGAAACTCGAGTTCCAGGATGGAAAGAGAAACAAAAAGGCAATAATAGGGCGCAATCGTGAAGGCAACGCACCTCATCTCTCTTGGACTGCTTCTGGCGGCTGGCGCTGACCGTAGAACCGCCGGCTTCGCTGGCCGCCGACGGCCCGTCGTGGACGGGTCGTGGGATTGCCGACTGACCTGCCGGGCTGCTGGCGAAGGGAATGGTGCCGCGCCCCTGACCGCGGCCCGGAGCGCCTCGGAGCGTCCCCGGATTGACTGACATGATGGCGGTCTGCTGCCCAAGACTTTCACGACGGCACGGCGTGAGGAAGTTGGTTGGCGGGGGGTAGAGAAAAGAGGCTGTCCGGGTGTTGATAATAATCTCGCGCGCCGAATTTTTGGACAGAGGCGATCAGCCGTTCGGAAGCTCCAAGCAAACGGCCAATGAAACGATGGATCAGATGATGGCCTCGAACTTTACGCGGGAAATGGGAAAACACGGGTCCAAAATTGGCTTGGCTGTGCTCGGCGATGCACGGACCATCTCCCGCGAACATCGGATCTCCTACAGTATGGACTCTACAAGTACGGATAGGATAGCTTCACCACAAATTGTTGCACACTCTGGAAAATCTGGGTTCAATTCCAAGCTTTCAGAAGCAGAAGGACTTGATATCATCCGTCTGGCCAGAAATCTGTTGCTAGTATTGTACATACAGGTTTCGAGTGTGCAGCATCGCCGCGTGCAACCTCACTCCGCGATCCCGCGGGCGGTGTCACCTTACACTAGGCAGGAGTAAAATTAGAGGTCAACAGGAGCAGCCCGCCAGTCTTGCATCCGCGTGTATGTACATACATGGAATGTAAGAATATATCGAGGGCGTTTTAACCTCCGGCTTTCTTAAAACTGACTTTTTTAAGCCTTTATATCACTGATGAGGACCCGATCTGTTGCTAATGTCCCTTGTTAGACGCATTGTAAATGGAAGCGTGGGGAGAGCGGATGACGTAGGTAGAGCAGGTATAACACAGCGGCATAAGGGATCGCACGCAAGCATCCAATTTCCACACAACCTTAAAAGCAAAGGCGCAGAATGGCGACCTCCAGAGACACCAAGCGTAGTCGCCAGTAATACGAAGTTGGTTCGCGTACTCCGTACACGAAATGGTGTTCAACTTTGATACTTTATACGGATTACCGTGCCACGAAAGAACCCATGACCGAACGTATGTACATACGGAGTACAGTACTCTGTAATGCAGAACTTTTTTTTTTTTTTTTTTTTTTGCAACGAGATTCAGAGTCGGCACTGCCTACTGTGTACAGTGTGTGTGACGGGAAACAGGAAACCGAAAACGCGACCCCCAATCAGTGAAGGAGGCGACGGCTTTGAGGCTGGGCGTGCTGGGGTCGCCTTGTCTCGAAATGAAGAGCGGGCCAATCCACAGAGCAGCAATTCTGGCACGCGGTTGGCTGGCCGAGATGCAAATGTCCCTTGATACAGCGGGGCCGTTGGAAACCCTGGTTGTAGGTGGGACCTTCTTCTACACATACACTACTCAGTCATAGGATGGAGCAAGAAGGAAGATGGGATCCCCGTACGTCAGCTGCGTGTCTGTGATTCCAGGAGGTTTTTATTATACTCGTAATCTGGCCACGGACTTTGTCCCGCCTCACAAATCCTCCCTCTCTCCAGCGGTCTTTCCCTTTTGCCTGCTGCGCTGAAGAACCCTTATTTTTCCCAACAGCGAACGCGCACGCGACTCAGGCCCGCGTTGAAGCACAGCAGGTTCAATTGCCACCCACTTGCGCTTGTTACGCTTGCATGCCAATCCTCCTAGGAACGCGGGATTTCAGGCGCCGTCATCCCTGCGACCACTGCCTTGCACTGTCTCACCCGCCCGACCCCTCGGTTGCGTCGCGAATTTCGTGGGTTGGCGCCTCACCTCCGGCGGTGATAAGTTTGCTGTGGCCCCAGCAAGACCACCGGCAAACGACGGGTTCGGCCTCGAGGGGTCGAAAGCAAGCACGGCGACGACGCAGCAAACACATGGTCAGAGGGGGTTACTTGCGGGGGGAACGGACACACGAAGCGCCTGGATCGCTTCGCGCGAGGACAACATCCCTGAGCATTGCAGATTGGTCACGACACAGGAATTGAGGCAATGGAAGGGGCAGCGAGGCCGCGAATTGGCACCACCGTCACACCAGCCGGGACGTTCTTCTCGACCTCCATCAGGCGCGCGGTCGTCAATATGCTGGTCCGACGCGAAGAAGACTGCCACCCAGAGGGAGGGATTGATCGATGCAAGAAGCCCTGGGTGTCGTCCAAGGCGACCTGGATCGTCGTCGGCGTCCTGGCGTGAGTCTGGCCTGTGACATCCCGCCTCTGTTGCACATGGGTTTTGCGATTGGGACTAACGCTGTTGTTTGCACAGCGGGCTAATCGTTCTCGTTACCGTGTCGGTCTTGCTGTTCTTCCACTTCCGAGGGAGAAGGCGGGAGCGGCATGAGGACTTGGAGGACCGATTCCACAACGCAGACTACGGGCTAGACGAGCTGCCGGGAGGTGGAAAGAAGTCGCGCCCGCGCCCGGACGACGGGTTCAGCAGCTCCCAGAGCGAGTCGCCCGCCGGGTACGGGAGGCGATCTCGCGATCCCCTGCAGGTTGGCAGCGAACCAAAGTACCCATCCCCGGGACATCTCAACGGGCGCCAGAACCAGTTCGAACGACAATGAGCCATCCTTCAGGTCGGGTTGATGGAGTTATTCCTAGAAAGCGACGTTGCCGCATGGCCTACCAGGGAAAAGGTGGCCAGCTGAAGCCGTGGAGCCGGCCACTCCGGCTAGGCTGCGGCGCTTCTCAGCGCAGAGGATCGAGTCATTTAACGGAATGAGCGACGATGGGAGGGCATGAGTTATGAATGAATCCCGTGCACGAGATGAGAATGACGGAAGCCGAGGGATTTCTATGGTGATGAAGAGTCAGCTGTGGCTGTATGGATGAAGCGAATGTTGTGAGAAGAAACAAGCTGGGTCTTGTTTGGTTCTATGACGACCTGAGACCGGCAGACTTCGGCGACCAGGTCCTGTACGGTAGGCGAAACAGGCGAAGCTGAACAGCCGGCAAAGCGCTCTGTGTTTCAATCCCATGGCACCCCGAACACCCCTGTGGTTCCCCCAGGGAACCGACCGGCGATTTCCGGCTGAAGAGAACGGGCCGAACCAGCCCCGTGAAAACACAGCTCGCCCCTGCACTGGTTGCAAACTGGATCCCCATATGTGAGCTGCAGTCGTCATGACGTCTCAGACATGTCGAAGAAGAGATAACAGAGGGACATTGTTGTATTTTGCGATGATGACGGCATTATCAGCCAATAGCCGCGGGTCAAGAGAAAGCATCCAAGCTTCTGTTTTTATGTACAGTAAGTAACATGTCCCCATGATATAACCACGCAAGCGCTGTGGTACGTATGTATAACACATGCCGCCTTGCTGTCGCCGGGACCTTTTTCTGCAGCATGTTTTGACCCCCTTTCCCCAGCATACATACGCTGTGACAGGCAAAAAAAGCTGTACAGCCAGCCGGCAACCCGCGACTTGGTTACGTCGAAAACTTGACCCTCCTCACTCACAATTGCAACCCCTCATCATCCTCCTCCTCCTGCAGACACAGAGAATCCAGGCTCAGCCTCCTCCCCAACCCCATCCTCAACCCCATCCCCCCGTCCACCCGCATCTCCCACGTCCTGCGCACGGCGGTCCAGTAGACCGCCCCGTTCACCGCGCCCTTTGCATGCGCGCAGTGCCCGGTCCGCTTGAACCGGACCACCAGGCTTCCCACCCCAGGACCACCACCACCCCCCTTCTCCTCCTCCTCTAGCCCAGCAGCAGCAGCAGCATCAACGGAAAAAGAAGAAGACGAAGAAGAAGCAGGTCTCGCCGCTGCGCTCTCGACGGCGTGCCGGTGGACGTCCCGCCACCAGACGACCTCGTCCGCCTCGCCGAACAGGTACGCGCGCGCGATGCGGTGCAGGTCCCACAGCGCGGGATCGTTGAGCGCCCGGCGCGTCTCGGCGATCAGGTCATGGTCGTGGTCGTGGTCGTGGTGGTGTTGTTGTTGGCGGTGGTCGTTGCTCTTCTTCTTCCCCCCCCTGCTCCCGTCCCCGTCCCCGTCCTCGGAGGATGAGGATGAGGAGCCGCCGCGACCGCTGCCGCGATCACGACGACGGCGCCTCAGCACCGCCGACACGCCCACCAGACCGGCGGCGACCCCGCGCGCCACGAGCCGGGGCGTCCCCGGGGGCAGGGCGCGCGCGACGCCGTTGGCCAGCCGCGTCAGCGATGCTGATGTCCCCGGCGTCGAGTCCAGGATCAGCGCGTGCACGGGCAGCTTACGACCATGATTCTTCTTCTTCTTCTTCTTCTTCCTCTGTTTCTTATTAATATTGTTGTTACGCGGTGGTGCCCCCGCTGCTGCTGCTGCTCCTGCTCTTGCTGCCGCAACTTCTGCGGCGGCGGCTGTGGCTGTCGAGAGGTACGCGCGCGCCAGCAGGACGGCCTTGTGCGCGCCCCCCTCGGAGAAGGCGTGCAGGAGGAGGGAGGAGAAGCGGGGTCTCGTCGGGCTGGTGGTGTTGGCGCTGACGGTGGTGACTTGGAGGGGTGCTGGTGGTGGTTGGTAAGGATGGCCGGTCACGTAATGGTACGGCTGGGACGGGAAGGCCGACGAGAAAGGGGAGGAGGAGGAGGAGGAGGAGGAGGCCGTGCGAGCCGGGTAGGGGGCGCCGGCGGCGGGTTCCTCGGAGAGCAGGTAGGCGACGGCCGGGGCCAGCGCTTTGAGCTTCTGTTTGGTGGAGCGCAGCACCAGGTCCGAGACGGCGGTGGTGATGAGCAGGATGGGCACGCCCGGGTAGAGTGCGTTGTAGGCGGACGTGTACTTGGCGACGTGCTTGGCCGCCGCGCCCGTCCAGGAGGTGATGACGATGAGGTCGGGCGGAGCAGTGTCGGGCCTCCGGCTGCTCGGTTGCGCGGCCGGGCCCAGGGGGAGACAAAAGGAGGAGCCAGAGAACATCGCCTCGCCGCCGCCGCCGCCGCCGCCGGCGGAGTAACCGTCCCCGGTCAGTCGCGCATCTTGCACGTAGATCGAAGGCGCCAGGCATATGAAGCCCGGGATGGTGAAGCCCGAGGGTTCTTTCCCCATTCTGGATGTTTATTTGTATGAGGCGACGACCAGCAATCAGCGACAAAGACTAATTAAGTCCGGGAGAATGAATGTACTGCGCAACAGCGCCGTTAAGCGGTACCGATCAGCGTCTCAGAGATGATGACTTGTTCTGTTGATGTTATAATTCTTTACGTTTCTCCTTTCCGGCTTATTGTGTCGACGTCCCTGTTCGTTTGGGCTGTGAATATGAATAACAAGATGAAATGTTGCTAGGTCCGGTTGGGGGGAGGGGGGGGAGCACCGGGAAACTTCGTATGATTCGTTGAGCTTTCACAGAATTAACTAGGTTGGAAGCAAATAAGCAAAAGCAAATGTTCACACCTATCCGGCCATCCGTGAGTGTACCTTCCGATGTCTATTATTGTCACCTTGGCTACCATGACCACACCACTCTCTACCCCTTGAAAGAGATTCTGTTGGCTGTTAGGGCCCGAGCAGGGCGACCACTTGCGATGGGGCTCTTTCCTGGCCCTTCAGCCCAAGCTTTCGGGCCAACAGCGAAGTCGGGGGGGAGGGGGGTTTCCCTCCATCGGACAGAGCGACTGATTGATTAGCTGTGCGGTGGAAGCTCATGAGATTCAGCAAAGCGGTCCCGGGATGGCGCAGTCCAATGCCGGCCAGCCACACCCGCCGGGCCGCATGCAAATGGCCTGCGGAAGCTTTGGTAGGAGGTGGGAGGGAACGAACAGGTACTTTGTCTGCCATGGGTTGGATGTAATTGCCTATGTACTGTACTGTACTCCATACCCGCATTGTTAATAGTAGGTGCATTTAGAGGCCGGAAAAGCGACGATGGATACGATCAAACCAAACAGAGTTGTTTAATCGCCTAATGTTGCTGTTGGCTGTGGTCGCTGGGTAAGGTAAATATAGGCGAAGCAGTGACAATGCGAGCGTGGAGGCGGGAGCAACAAGGATACGGTTAGGCAGCATAAGAAAAGGGGAAAAAAACAAGGAAAAAAAGAAGAAAAAAAGAAGGAACAAAAGTGGCTTATCTGCTTTTCACGAGGCCTTCTCCCTGAGTTACGCAAAGTTCTCACACAGTGTTCCCATTTGGTAGGTGAGTAATAAACGCTGTCGCATGATGAGCACGCCCCTAGAGATCAAATGATTGAGGCAGACCCTAGGGGAGGAACAAAAAAATGACAAGGCACCCAAGTACCAACTGTTTACCTACAGAGCCTCTCCACTTATTATTATTTGTTGTAGTTACATACACGATATGCCGTCCTTGCATGTCTAGAACTTAGTTAATTGCTCTGGGCACATGCGCTGCATAAATACATACAGAGTAATAGATGAGATGCCTGAGAGGTGGGGGCTATAAATCCGGAGAGCTTGCTGCTGCTGACGTCGAAGTTGCAGTGCAGATCTGCCTCGGCTCACGCGCTTCGTGACCCGGTCTTTAGGTATTTACGTATTACTGCGGATCGGACTCGCACCTGGCGCTTACTACTACGGTGCCGATGGTGCGGGCGCTCGGGCTGTCCGTGGTCAAGCGGTGGGTAAGAGATAAGGTAGGCAAGCTAAGTAAAGCTGACGGGTGTGTGGCCCTCCATGTTAATTATGTCGCAAAAGGATACGTACGGTAGGTGCAATATCGTAGTAGTATGTAAGGTAGGTAGGTATGCGCTCTGCAGGCCGGTCTGTTCTTCAGATGGAAAGAGGCATGCAGCACGGGGTCACGGTCGCGGCGAGGCCGATGCTCGCATGCAGCAAGCACCACTGCAAAATTAACAGGCGCACCAAACGCACCAGATGGGCGCAGTTCAGATGACTATGTGTTTCACAACCAGCCCTGTGCGGCGCGACTGACCAGCTAGGTAGTCCTCATCCAAAACTGCCCTAGTCGTGGCAGTGCTCCGGCAGTTGGTGATCCAGCTCTCGATCTCTCCGCGGTGGATCAGTAACCGCGCAGGATGACATCGTCACCTCATTTAGCGCTTCGAAGGGCTGCTGCAAGCGGGCAAAAAAAAAAAAATAAGAGTGCTCGGCGAAGGGGTCTGTGAAAGGTTCCCCAGAGTGGTGTCCCTCCCGATTTGGTAGCTGTGGAAACAAGTAAGTCAGGTACGGAGCTAATTATAGACTCGAAATCGAGTGTGCATCCAATTACGCACTACACATACTCTGCACATACCTTTCGACTGACTTGTAGTTACCTAGTGATCATGGATGTGCTCGACGAACCACGTAAAGACATGTGATGTGTTCGTGGTCTCGATGCCCGCAGTTTTCCGAGCACGGCCGGAATGCCCGTTTTTGGCAGGAATGAGTGGTATGATCTCGGGCTCTGCTTAGTAGATAATTAGAGCACATCTTCGTACTTGTAGCTGAGCTTAGATGGAGTGTAGCCTTGACGGCACAGCCAACAAAAGAAGCGGGTTGGGGGCCGCAGCAATGCAGACATGCAGAACGGACCCTCCCGGCTTTGCGCCTGGCCCCACGTCCTCTCCTCTGTTCGGCCAGTGAGAACTGCGCCCCGACCATACTCCCATACCTGAGCCTAGTGAGTGGTTCGAGAGCCGTGAGAGGCCGTGAGAGGCCGTCTTGGATGCGTTGAGGCCCCTTCGAACATATGTATGACCATGATAAGCATGATGACTTGACTTGCGCTCGGAGAGACCGTGACGCCGCCCCTTTGTTGACTTCCGCTTGCTACTCCTTTCCCCCAAAGACACGCCGCCGACGACGGAATCGAGTCATACCGTCTTCCCCGTCTCCGCCATCGTTCGTTGGTTGTTGCCGCCCCTTCCACCGCAGGCCCTTTCCTGCTGTCCTGCTGATCCTGTCGTATTGTGCTCATCCCCGGTCGTCCTTCTGCTTTGCTCTGGTCATTCGCTCAGACTTCGGAAGGGAGGGGGGCAGACGGAAAACAAACAGCGCAAGACCTCTCGAAGGGTCCGGCCCAAAATCAAAACAAAACAAAAAAAATGGCCTCATCACACCAAGTGTATCCCGTCATGGGGCGGGTCGAAGGCTCGACAAGCGCTCTCAGTGTTCACTTGGAGCAGGGACTGCTACCCGAGGAGGTCGAGTGGAAGCCGGGGAAGAAGGAGTACGCCGTCATGATCACTCTCGCCATCATCTCCCTGATGGTCGCCCTGGATGCCACGATCCTCGTCTCTGTCCTACCTGTGAGTTGCCAGGCGCCCGAGGGACCTACCTCCCTACCTTCCTTCCCTACCTTCCTACCTTAGCCCCAAGCCGGGGCCCCCATCAATCAAATTCATCGTCGACCTGGACGTCAAAGGCTGACCGTTTTGGGGGGGGGGGGTTCCGATTATTAGACACTTGCTGTTGACCTGGGGGGCAGCGCCAGCGACGCCTTCTGGGCGGGCACCTCGTATCTGCTGTCGTGCGCCGTGTGCCAGCCGTTCATCGCCGCCCTCTCGGACATCTTTGGCCGCAAGGAGATGCTCTTCGCGTCCATATGTTTCTTCACCCTGGGCACGATCCTCTGCGCGCCCGTGGCCAAGAACTTCACCGTCTTCTTCGTCGGCCGTTCCATCCAGGGCATCGGCGGCGGCGGCATCATCACCATGGGCCAGGTCATCTTCGCCGACATCGTCCCCCTGCGCCAGAGGCCAAAGTACTTCTCCCTCGTCCTCGCCGCCTGGGCCCTCGGCAGCGTCCTCGGGCCCCTGATCGGGGGTCTGTTTGTCGAGCATGCCATCTGGGCCTGGTGCTTTTACATCAACGTAGGTGCTCATAGCGTTGGTTTATCTATTATCTGCCCGGTATGTAATTATTGTATGTAATTATTTTGCTTGCTGACCGACCTACGCGTGCTGCTTAATTAGTTCCCCTTTTGTGGCATAGGCCTCGTCCTGGTGCCCATCTACGTCAAACTCACCACCGCCAAGACCTCGCTGGGCTCGAAGCTCGGCCGCGTCGACTGGGTTGGCGGCTTCTTCTTCATTGGCGGTCTTACCAGCTTCTTAGTGGGCATCTCATGGGGCGGCATTCAGTACGAGTGGAAGAGCGTCCAGTCCGTCACTCCCATTGTGGCGGGCGTCGCCGGCGTCGCCATCGCTGTCATCTGGGAGATCTACGGGGCCCAGGAGCCGTTCCTCCGCCCTTCCCTTTTCCACACGCCATCCGCGCTGGCCACATATGCCTGCGCCTTATTTCAAGGCTTCATTGTATGCCCGCCTGAAAATCCCCCCCCTCCCCCTCCCCCTCCCCCCCCCCCCCCCGGCGGCGGTGATGTGTCAGAGCGTCTGCTGACGAGACGTTGATTTTTTTTGCCTAAACTAATTATTGATTGGATCCAGCTCTTTTGTGCGCTCTACTACATTCCATTCTATTTCGCCGCGGTCAAGTTTGAAGCCCCGACCCAGTCGGGCTTGGACATCTTTCCGGTTTCCTGCCTGCTTCTCCCGGGGAGCATCGTCATCTCGCTGCTGACGACCCGGACCGGGCGCTACCGATGGGCCATCTGGAGCGGCTGGGTGGTCACGGCCATCGGGTGCGGCCTCCTCGTGCTTCTCGACGACGACACCAAGACGCCGGTCTGGGCCGTCATCCTCGCCATCTTCGGCATCGGCCACGGCATGCTCCTCACCAGCGTCAATGTCGGGATCCAGGCCGTGAGCCGGGTTGAGGACGCCGGCCGCGCGGCCGCCATGTACGCCTTCATGCGCACCCTGGGCATGTCGATCGGCGTGGCCGTCGGAGGCACCGTGTTCCAGAACGTCATGATCAACAAGCTCAAAGAGCTCGGCCTGCCCGCGAGCATCGCACATGATTCCGAGGCCTTTGTCCAAACGCTGGCACGCATGGGTCCGCAGGACCCCAAGCGCATCGCCTCGATACAAGCGTGTAAGTCTCCATGTACCCCCTGTCCGAAGACCTCAGGGGAGGGACGAGTGTTTTAAATCACTGACTCGATTGTTTCAGATCTTGCGGGCTTTCACGGCGTCTACTGGACCATTACCGGGGCAGCCATCGCCTCCTTCTTCATCAGCCTAGTAATCAAGCGGCACAGCATGGATAAGCTCCTCGAGTCCAACTTCGCCTTCGAGGGCGAGCGGCCGCGTGCTGCTGCCACCCCGGGAAACAGGACCGCGGCGTATTTACCCGCCGATACCGCCAGGTCATCCCCGGACATGACGTCTGTGGGGGGCCAGCTGCCCTCCATCATGAAGAGCTCGCCGTTTGCCAGCCGGACGCCGTCGGATCCCGAGCTGGGCAGCGGGTCGTCCGCCCTCCGCCACTCCGAGTACTCGCACGTGTTGTCGCGCGGGAGCGGCACCGGGAGCAGCGAGGAGGAACTCCATGGGGCAATGGGGGAGGGTACAATGGAGGAGGAGGAGGAGGAGGAGGCCATTGTGGCCTACTACGTCCAGCCCGGAGGCAAGATCGTGCCGGTGGAGATACTCCCGGACGACCGGCCGAGCTCCGAGACGGCGTCGATACGCGAGGTCGCAGCAAATGGGCAAGAGCTCCGGTGTGCGGGCGCTGCTGTCGTCGGAAGTAATGATATTAGTATCGACCATGGGCAAGGTGGGCGCCAGGAGTCGTGGACCCAGCAAGGATGGGAGACCAGTCCGCTAATAATCACCAGCAGATATTACGACGACAGGTATTCCGGCCATAACATGTGACGTCGTCATCGCGGAACCGACACCGGCACTGCTACTACCAAGCAGGTGAACGATAGTGCCGTCGGGGGAGGTGAGGAGCATCGTAGATAACGCACGTATGTACATACATACTTAGGTACCCATCGGTTTCAGCACATCATCACGCATCGTCTGGGCGTTTGGCCGGAGTTGAACTAATTGGTTTTTTTTTTTCCAAATCTTTTTTTGTCCATATATTCTACGAGTATCTAGGTTCATGTATAGGTACTTTTTGCACTCAGTGTTATGGGAAAGTTACAATTAGGACTGAGATACTAGGTAATTAATGAATGGGCTGGCTGTTTGGGTCCTGTATGTACTACTTCCGTCAAGACACTGTTCACTTGGCCGTTTACAGCAGTTCTGTTGACCCGCGCTATCATGAAGCTAAGCACCGTTTTGGTATCCTAGGTGTAAGTAACCCAAGAGTGGCCGTTTGTGCCACAAACTTGCTCAGTCTCGCGCAATGCGGGAGCGCGGAGAGGGTTGCAGTGCATATCAAGAGCGGCGAGACCGTCGCTTCGGAGGGATACACGACGCTGAATATATTGATTCTCTGCAACCCACCACCGTTTCTATTGCAGCACAAGCCCGGTTTCAATGCACTAATTAATGACCAAAATTAGCCACTTGCGCGCTCCACACAATCGTCGGATCTTCATGTCAAATGAAGTAACGACCCCGATATCAGGTTCTTCTTGTTGCATAGCTGAAAGCTGCACGATTGCAGCTCTTGAAGGGAAAGCAGCCCGATGATATCCTGCACACACCTACCTTGCGTATCCCGTCTACAGGATTGCATCAGGTTCGATACTTCGGCCGGAGGAAAATCAGATGAATAGGAAACAAAATATAAAAAAATAGCCAAGAAAGGTAAGGAAGGCAGAAGAGCGAGATCCTAAAGCGGGCGGGTTCGGCAGCACCTCGGCGCTGCTCACGCCAGCCGCGTCGTTGATCGATTACTACGATGAGAGGCTTTTTTCGCCTTTTTGATACACAGTCTTTAGTCTCCAGGATCGGATTGTACTCGTCTGGGCTGGGAAGAGGGAGGGATGTGGGCCGGCGTCCGCGTGTCTCGATGGCCCCGGGCCCCGGAGGCCATGGTGGGGCCGCCGGCAGTCCCTCCGAGTTTCGGGCGGGTTGATTTGGTTAGTTACAGCCAACCAGCGTTCAGCATGCCATCCCGCCACAAAGGAAAAGGGAAGGTGGCCTGTGCTGTCCCTGGGGATGTCGGGTAGGTTAGGACGTTGTTCCCGAGACAGTCTGATTTTAGGTACAGTAATCCGTGCAGGATTTGTTGTTCTCTACTAACGTAGGCACTCGAGTTCGGGAACCTTGCTAAGTGCTCTCGTCCCTGCTTTATAGACTACTTTGACAGTTAACTACCTTATATCTGTAAGCTGCTAAGTATGTCTTTTGACATCTCAGAAGACGTATTGGCTGTCTCAAATGTCTTTTTCCCCCATATCCATTGTCCTGCTCGGAGAAATATGAGTAGAAGTTGGTGAGAATAGGGAGAACCTATGTTTGCCCAATCCTGATATGACTGACAGCAATAGACTGTCGTGTCCCTCGAAGAGGCCTGTCAGAATAAGAACAACCATAACAACAAAAAGATGGGCCACAGCATAGGTTCCCTCTGTCCTTTCAATTTTAATTCAGACGATGTTTGCTGACAATTACGCCACCGCACAAGAAAATGCTTCAATGTCGGTTGTATGGCCTGGTCTGTCAGCGATGGCCTGGCAATACACTCGTATCGCCATTGGGCCATTATTCTGAGATCGAATCGCTAGTGGCGCTGCTTCCGCTGTCGCTGTTTGCCTGGCGACTTTGTCTGGGGACGCTAGGTATATAGCGGGCAACGATGAGCGGCTCGAGATGCGCAGAGTATGGGATCCTGCAATGTAGCTTACCACCCCGGTGCCTGCACTCGAGGTTCTGGCAAATGTGGCCGCGGCTGCACCCTTCCAGCCTGCACTCGCCCCGACGCGGGCACGGCTGGGACCGAGCCAGGCGGACAAGAGCCGGAAGCAAGTCCTGGTCCAGGGTCTCGTGATCGTATTCACATCGGTCGCCGGCCTCGCAGAACCCTTGCAGGTGGAACCGGTTGCATATCCGCCTCTTGTTTACGCGGGTCTTTAGGCGGTTTATAACACCAGCGCTAGCAAAGGGCAGGCGGGGGTCGATGCGGTGGTTGTTTTCGTTAACCATGACACAACCATCGGGTATTTCCTCCTCTATTGGCAGCTTGGATAGCTGCAAATCTAGCGATGCCGCCGAGTTTTCCAGCTTTTTTGGACTATGTGACGAGGGCTGATCCGTGGATTGCTTGGTGTTCTGCGGCTCGGTTGTGGGGCTAACATGTAGCATCCTGCACGATTTGCCATATCGGCACTTCCCCATCGAGAAGAAGAGACAAGCTTTCTTTTGCTCTTGGTCGGCCGTAGAAGTCGCCGAGGACTTAGTGGGTGACTTCGGTGGCAGCGATGGCACTGAAACCGTTCTGCTTGCACCCCCGAGGTTGCTATTATCTTGGGGGTGTGCGGCCGACCCGTCGATCGGAGAATGCCGGAAGACATTGCGGAACTCCTCGATGCCCATGCCTAGCTTGCCGAATTCGTCGTGAAAGAGGTTACCGGGAGTATTAACAAGAGTAAACTTGGAGCTGTTGCCCATAAATGGCATAAGTTCGGAAACATAACCGACGTCGTGGCAGGCCGCAAAGTATATGTGTTTGCACTGGCTGTTATCGGCATAGAGCCGCAGGAGGGCACGTATCTTGAAGTCGACGTTCTCCTTTAGCTGGCCGGCATCGACAAAGTCGGTTAATCCATATGAGCGGTTGAAGCTAGCGATGAAGGGGGCGAGTGACCGGCTATCGGAGCTAACCACCCCGGTTTTGGCGAGAGCTTTGGATAGGCCAAGGACGTTGGCGTAGATTCGCACCATGATTTGGCAGTGCTCGAGGCCCTTCCGACGCAGACTTGCCTTGACCTCGTCGTTGAGCATCTGAGCAGCGAGACTTCCGCCCTCGGCTCGCTGACTAAGTAAGGTGTCGTTGAAGACATAGCCATCGCCATCAATGAGAACCAGCACGAACGGGTTGCGCTCCTGGTCTTTGGCCATCTGCTTATACTTTTCCCTCGCCTCGCGTTCCTCCTCGTAGTCGCTCTTGAGTCGCTTGTACTCCTCGATCAGGACGGAGTATTGGTCGAGAAGCCGGGAGAGGGTGTCGCTTCTCTTGAACTCAGCGAGCTGGCCGGCGGCCCGCTCGATCTCTTGATCGCTTAGCATGGCGCGATAGTACGGCGCTGCGAGGCATCCTATCGCCTGTCAGTTATGGCACAAGCATCACCGATCACCGATGGAAAACATACCAACCGGTCGCTAAAACAATGGAGAAATAATAGGTTGTAGTCGCAGCGGCCCGTCCGGGCAAGGCTAGTCAACGAGCGCACCATAAGCAGGAAGGACCGAGAAAAAACTGGTCCTGGGCATTTTGGTGTTGCTGGCAGGATCGAAGCTGTGGACCCCAAACACCCCTGTTCCCCAGAGACCCACAGGGGACCGATATGCGCTGGCGAATAAATGCTCTCTGTACTCCGTACTTCGTACAGTACATCCAGTACAGTACTGTACTGTACATGTACACTAAGAGCCGGATCGCCCTAGCGGGTAGGCGGCCAGAGATGATTAACGAAGCAGTGTGTGCGAGACGCCCACGGGGGTGAACAAGAGACTAAAAAAAAAAAAGAAAAAAAAGAAAAGAAAAAAAAAGAAAAGAAAAAAAGAAAAGAAAAAAAAGAAAAGAAAAAAAAAAAGAAAAGAAAAAAAAGAGAAGAGGAAGCAAACCAGGTATACACACACCTGGTTGAATACGGGTGAGACAAGAACAGCGTTAATAGAGACTGAGATGAAGCCAAACAAAAAAGCAGCAAGCAAGCCATATTAATAATCTATAAACCTCCCCGGAACCACGATCCCATTCCATGTCTCCAGAAAAAGTGTCAACTCCAGCAGGAACACAACAACCTGTTCGCCTCAACTATTGACGCTTATCACAAGCCCCCGAGAACGCCGTCAACCACATCCCCCAACATTCTTAGCCCATAAAATTTAGCGACGTTTCTGTACACACCCAGTCGCTTCATCACCTCTCCCCTGCTCACGCTCTCCTTCCACTCCCCGCTGCACGTGCAATGCTCCATGAACTCGTTGACCCTCAGGGCGCCACACCGGGCGCACTTGAGGTCCTGCGTCGTCCACTGCACCACGAGCCCCTCCACCTCCCCCAGCAGCCGCTCCTCGACCTCGTTCCGGTCATACTCGGTCTCGCAGAATAGGCACCGCCAGCTCCAGTCCCCTGCGGCACCACCTCCAGCACCACCTCCTCCTCCCTCAGAGCTCGGAGGTGGAGGAAGCAGGTCCTCGTCGCGGCACAAGTCCAGGTCGCGCGCCATGGTGCAGTTGTCGCAGCTCAGCTGCGCCAGCCGGAGCGACTCGGACGGGTTCTGGAACGTGCCCTCCTTGGAAAACTCGCGCACGTCGAAGAGGGCGAGCAGTTCCTTGCGGAGCAGGCGGGCTTCGAGCGTTATGTTCTTGTCGAGGGACAGAACCTGCATAAGGGACTTGACCAATTCGAGGACAGGATTTGCAGAGGCTGTGGGGTGGTTGTTGTTGTTGTTGCCGTTGGTGGTGTTTGTGATCAGGCTGGATTGAGGCGTGAGGTGTGCGAGGTGGGAGCCTGGGAGGGAGGGAAAGGTGTAATCCGCTGCGAGCTCCGGATGAAGGAGTTCGCGTTTCTGAGTGGCGACGAGTGAAGCAATCTCTTTCTTGAGCGGCTTCTCAAAAGCTTTACCAAGGATGATCTGGCCAGGGGCATCCTCGGCGAGGCCGGCGTTGCCGTTGCGGATAGGGAGTTGGGTTAGGCGCGGGGTGGCAGTGGGATCGCTTCCAGTCGCTGGCCGCTTGATGCTGTGCATGAGTTCGATGAATTCCACGACCCAGTCGCGGAAGGTTGGCTGCAGCCGGACCGGGAGGAAAGTTGCCATTTGCCAATGCATAATCATCTGAAGGTCTTGCTCGTCCTTCTCGACGACCTGTTGGCACGCCTTGCCACCGTAATTGAACTCGTCATACCACACGAGGTAGTCCCAGTACTCCTTGATCTCGAGATCAATGAAGTGGAAGAGGGGCTTTCCCTTGATGCTCTTAAGAATGTACTGTGCGTAGGCGTAGGCGTTACCGACCTCAGACTTGGTGGTTTGCAGGAGTAGACGGTTAGGGCTGGCGTAGATAACGTTCGACCCAACCTTGCGGAAGTCCGCCATGAGCTGAAGTAGGGCCTTTCGGCTCATCATTTGCACATAATAGTGCAGGGCGCGGTCGTACAGGCAGGATGCCGGAGACTCGACCCAGCGAACCAGGTGCTGCACCATGACATCGGCCATTGTCGAGCCCTTGCAAGCCTCGGCCCACCAGGATTTGACCATCTCCCGCAGAACTAGCACGCCGGCGTTGGCGAACGCATTATCCGCAAACAAGCCTTCGTTCCCATCTCCCGCCCCGTCAGCTGCTGGGTTGAACGAGATGCTGTCAGCCCCCTCGAGCTCGTTGATGAGAGATGAGGTTAGAATGGTGTTGATGGCTAAGTTCCTGACTTCGAGATCGATGCAGACGGAGGCAAATGTGCCAGGGTTGTTGACCGATGGCATCTGGACTCGTTCGAGAGGCCCCGCCACATCGTCTTTCTCATATCCGGCATGGTCAGGCCGCGGGCTATCCGACCACCACAGCACGACGTTGTTGGCTTGTAAGCGGCGGGCGTAGGCTACGTCAATCAGGAACCGAGGGTCATCACGCTCCAAGTTGCACAGCGGCACGTCCCCGTACTTGGCTAAGGCCGTCAAATGGTTGATCCAGGACCCAAGGCTCAGGTAGTGGTTCACCAGACGACGAGCCACTACCGTCTGCCAACCTAGAGGCGGCAGGGCGCCGTCAGCCGGGTCGTAGCGCAGCGGCAAGACGGGGAACTCTCCCAAGATTGGTATGTCGTGCACAAGGAGGTTCCGCTGGGAGGATTGTATCACCATCAGGGTCGGCCCTGACTCCTCCTTCTTCATCTTTTTGACGACATCGCCGACCTCGAGGAATGCTTTTCGGCGTGTAGTGACCTGGGTGACCTTGAATGACAGCTTCTCCTGGTACGAGAAACACTCCTGCCAGGAAGAATCCTCAGGTTCCTCGCGATTCCTGCGGGCGAGGAAGTCTGAGTAGAGCTTGCTAATGTTCGGGAGATCTTGACCGCCATCCTTGCTCCTCTGCTGAATGATGACGTACGCCTTGTCGCTCGTTGTCGAAAACAGACCGAAGATCTGGCGTTCACCTGCACTGATGTGGGAGAGGTAAATGTACGACATGCGGGCGCCCTCAAGGTAGGGATTAGGCTTTGTCGGCCTTGTCAGACTAGACAGATCGAAACCATGATCAAGACCCTTTCCGAGCACGCCGGGTTGACTCTGATCGACGGTGCAGCGGTTCCCGAGCTGCAAGACGGCCCGAAGATTCAGCGGAAGCTGTTTCTCATAGACACCTTCGACACTGGGGTGGTTGAAGAGAAGCGAGAACTTCTCCGACTCGGCGTAATAGATTGCTTCTGGCACGGTGAGCTTGAACAAGTGCACAGACGAGTGGCCGTTGGGCAACGTGTGGTGAACCTGCTCGACTTGGCAGCCCTCGACCTCAATATCCGGCAGTTCTTGACTCTTGAGGTTGAGGAAGACTTGGCGGGGCACATTGATCCTGACGGAGTGAATCTTGCTGTCGATCAGAACGTGGGCAAGAACGATTCCGGGGCTGTCGGTTGCCCGAAGCTGGAGCAGTTGCCACGTATTCCTAAACGTCATCTCTGCTTGATTTCGGAACGTCTGCTGGATACTGCTCTGGATGTTGCTGCGCCTGTCGCCGAAGAGATGCCTCCGCCGTGCCCGTGCTTGTTTCTGCAGTTTCCACTTCAGTTTCTGGTATTCCAAGAACGCCGGATAATCTTCGCTGGGTGAAGGCATTTTCTTGGGGAGCGTCGCAAAAGGGTCCTGGGTTTCGGCTGGCTCGGGGGACTTCCGTTTCTGAGCCACCGGTGCCTTCTGAGAAGCAGAGATGGCAGAACTGATGGTCTTGGGCTTCAGAAGCTGTCCGATGTCTTCAACGTCTCCCATGAGGTTAGTGCTAGAGAGCGAAATCTCCTCCAGAGGACCGCCTTTGGTGGTTGACCCAAAGATATCAGTGAGCTTCTTCTGCTTCATCTTGTCGTCCTTGAGGTTGATTCGGCGCTGTAGCCAGTCGGGGTGCGGCACACGCGGAACAGGGTTGCGCACTTTTTGTAAAGCGGCGGGGATAGTGATGAGCTTCTGAATGACTGAACCAAGACGCTCGAGATAGTAATCCCAGTCGAGCAGTGCTCGAGGGTCCGTGTCGGCAGGTTCCTCCTTCAGCCATTTCTTCAGATACAAGCGCTTCGTTTCCTCCTCGGCAG
Source organism: Thermothelomyces thermophilus ATCC 42464 (assembly GCF_000226095.1). Taxonomy (NCBI): domain Eukaryota; kingdom Fungi; phylum Ascomycota; class Sordariomycetes; order Sordariales; family Chaetomiaceae; genus Thermothelomyces; species Thermothelomyces thermophilus. The sequence goes on along the minus strand of NC_016476.1, from coordinate 1,239,144 downwards.
AGAAGATAGCGACGGGGACGGCACGCTCAGTGACAGGGGCACCCTTTGGCCTTGCACAAATAATGAACTTGCAGTTCAGGCCCTTGTCTTTGACCATGCCCTCGCCCAAGAAGTCCGCCAAGCGTTTGGCGGTTGTGATGGACGTCGACTTCTGGCCGCTGTATTCCTCAAGTGTCTTGGTCATGCTGCGGTTCTCCGAAATGAGCTCCATGAGCTCTTCGTCAGCCAGGGTCGAGCCCTTGTTGTGGAGCACATCCAACCATCGGTTGGCAACCTTGGCGACGGCAGCATAGCACTCGGCCAAGGTCGTGCCCTCCAAGAAGAACTTGAAGATTTGCTGCTGGAAGATCTTGATGAGTTTGAGCTCGCCTCTTCGCTTCACCTCGAATCCCTTCAACTCAGCCAAGGTGCCATCTTCGTTGAAGACGGCATACCTCTTCTTCAAATTCTTGTCTTCCTCCTTCGAGGTGGGAAGAATCATGGCCTTGTATGGGCCGTCGACCTCGAAGAAGATGGAGTTATCGCTGTGAGTTTCGTACTTGAAGGTCTTGGGGTCAACCAGGGTCTGATACTGGTGGTTGGTGAACCTCGCGTGGACCAGATGGTTCAACATGACGCAAGGGTACGAGATGGCGAGTTTCTTGCCATTCTTGAGCTTGAAGGCAAAGTTCTCCGGGAACGTGGCCGGCAGCATGCACCAGATGCCATCCGTGTCCAGCTCAAGTGGGCGGCCCAGTCGCTCCACCAGTGACCTGGCCAACTGGATGATGGTTGCTCCTGTAAGACACGTCACGCCCGCCATTTCCATGGAGTACCAACGGGAACCCTTTCGCATGACGTAGCCGTAGAAGGAGTTCAGAATGACCTTGTGCGCCAGCTGAAGTGAATCGAACAGGACGATCATCTTCTTGGCGTTTTCGATCTCTGAGGCGGATGCGCCCGAGCTTTTCAAGGCCTCTGTCTTGCCCTTCCACACCTTTGCTTTTCCCTTGTAGTCGTACCGGCGGTCGCGGAAGTCGCGGACCGTGTTGATGTAGAAGGGATTTTCCCGCTGGCAGATGATGGCTTCCCGGATGATGGTGGTGGAATCGCGGATTTTGTGATAGACCTTTTGGGAATACAGCTGCAATCTCTTCTTGATAAGATTGGCTTGCTCATCCTCGCTCAGATCCTGCCACGAGCGCATCGGACTATTCGCCGTTTTGCCTGGAAACTTCTCGTTTTCCAGGGCATGCCTGATCATGTTGTATTCGTCCCGTTTCGGGGGCAAGTACTCACCCCTCCACGCCCATGGTAGCCTCCTGTCGCAGGTTTTCCCCGGGCGGTTGAAGTCGCAAGCGGCGCAGTCAGATTCCGTGATCATGGAGTCGGGCTGCAGCCGGTTGGTCGTCATGATGTTGGGGTACATCGACGCGACATCAAGATGGTAGATGAGGGGCCGCTCGTGGCGGTTGGGCGTCTCTTTGAGGTCCCGAAGCTTCGCGGCAATCTGTTCCTTGACCTCTTCGTAGTTAACAACATCCTCCATGGACTTTTTCTCTTCCACCGTGATGCTGAAAGTCAGAGCCGCATCCAGATCGCGCAGAAGCTCGTCGACGGCCGCAGGATCAACAGCAAAGTTCACAGGGATATCTGACCGGAAGACGCCGGCCTCGATACTCTCGACATGCCCACCCACGTACGTCTCAGAGTCCAGCAGATGTCCATCCCAGAACGCCTCCTTCGGTGCCACGTGCTTGTTTGGCAAAACAATCTCGTTTTTGTAGGCCTGCACCATCAGCAGCATCTCGCAAAGCGTGCCCGTGCCTTTCCTCAAGGTGTCGTCGGGCCCAAGCGGCAAGATGGTGCACAAGGAGAAGATGAACGGATGGACATATTTCATGTACAGGTAATAGGTGGCGACGGCATCGGAGACTGAATACTCGGCGAGCGTTTGTGGTCGCTCGCTGGCGTAGGGCGTCATAAGTTCGGGGTCCAGCTCATCGGGGTCGTATCCTAGCTTGGCGACTGTCACGGCTTTGAGACCTCGGCTACCTTGAGGCAGATAACTGTCACGGTTGACCCAGTGGAAGCAGTCCATGTGCACACTGTAGTTGGACTTGTACTGGTCTTCGCTGTCCTTCTTCCACCCGATTTCGTGGTACATGTCGATACCATTAACGCTGGCGCGAGCCTCGACAAAAGCCCAGTCGAAGAAGTCACCGTTATAAGTGGCGATGACGGTCGGCCGTGCTTCTTTGACGTGGAGGAAGAAGCGCTCAATAACTGCCTTCTCATCGGGTTCATTGAAAATCATGAACGGCCCTGGATATTCTGGTTTTGGTGTGTATTCGAAGTCGTCGATGTCCTCCGAGACGACCTCGCGGTTCGTGATCAGGAACCCCTGGCCGTCGATCATGTAAGAAATCATCATGATCTGGTCCACAGCCGGATCAGGGAACTTCAACGGGGCCTTGCATGTCTCGATATCGAAGGCCATGACAACGGGATCTGCTGGTGCTAAGCGCTCCTCGTTGCGAGTAACAGTCGTGACGCCGTTCTTTGCTTCCACAAAGTACCAATTGCCCACACGAATGTCTGCCACTCGTCAGCCCATTTCTCGTGATCAGGATCGCTCGACGTACCCAAGTCTATCATTACTCTAACGTGGTATGGAACGTCATACTCTCTAATATCGACAATGAAGTCGCTCGCCTCCGCAAAAGATGCATTGTTTCGTCGGTCATCAGCTCGTGGGTCGTCATCAAAAAGATCGAAATTGCCGTTCGCCCTGTCTTCTCGTCAGCCCATGCTTTTTCTGTGCCTGCGAACAGAAACCTACGTTGCGACCTCGGCGTAAGTATCCATAGCATCCATCCCTTTTTTGTTTTTCTCCGCAATTGGCATGATATCCCTCCTGGCTGCCATCAAGTCTTGCACATTGTGAAACCTCAACTCAAGGAAAGTCCTCCGGTAGCCGAGAAGGTGGTTTGGCATTTTGAGGTCATCCTTCTCTACCCGCCTGATGTTCTTGATCACGCCGCCCCCAGGGACTCGTTTACACCACTCCTCGACTTCAGTTTCATGTCCCTTTCGACAGGCTATAAGGAAGTATGGGTCGTACTCGACCGTCGCTTTGAAGGTCGAACCGTCTTCCTCAATGAAGTAGCAGTCCAAAGCGGCCCTGCCACCGCCGCCGGGTACTCGGGGGTCGTCTATTGAGGTCGGCTGCACGTTAACGAGCCACCCTTCGCGTTTCCGTCCAGCGTCATAACGCGCAAAGCCCATGTTCTCGTCAATCTGGTGTGCCAATGCCGTCCGTTCCCACTTCTCGTCGATCGATGTCGCCTCTCCGCGGGCATTGGAAGTTGCAGCGAATGTCCGGGTTCGTGGGCCATGGTAGGCAACCTTGCCGCCGCGGCGGTATCCCTTCTGTGGCCGTCGTAAAGATGTATTGGGCATTGTCGCTGTGGGCGGGCAAAATCGCCCAAAACCTTATCGCGCTCGGCAGATCGTGGTCCCGCGCTCGCGGCGGGAAATGTCGCGACAATGTGCCAAAGAAAAGGATTTTGGAACAAGAAAAAAAACAATCCCCCGTTATGCACTAGCTTGCATTGAAACAACCACAAGCGAAGGGTGGCGTCCTAGATATGTGACTTGGGTGCCACGAATTGGGAACTGCTGCGGGTTAGCATGTGTTGTGTTGGCTGAGCCCTTAAACTTGCATGTCCGCAAACGCGTCAGAACCGCGACTAATCCACGCGACGACGCGACTGCCCGGCGGGGCACTGGAGCCAAGAATTATCTGCAGCGGACCGCTTGGGTGACACTGTATGTACGGAGTAGGCATGTACCCTAACCCTCCTATCTTATCGTGTCCTCGACGCGGTGACCTCAAAAGCTTGTGGTCGGTAAAGCACGGGCCGAACCGCGCAGTTTGATGGAGGCGGAATCGGATGAGCGCTTGGATCGCGGGGAAGGAAACAGAAAGTTGAAGCTCACAGAAGCACAAGGTAAGACTGTCGACATTTTGAGCACGTACAGCATTGCGCTGATTCAATCACTAACATGTAACTCCCCTAGACCCAGCAGAACACGGCTAATGCATAGAATCCCATCAAATTTCGACATTCCCCGAGAATAGCTGCCTATCTTTCAGCAGCTTGCGGAAGAGATAGCTCACACCCTCTACTACTCATTCTCTCCCTCCCCGCCATGTCAACACAACAACCATCCAGTCGGAGCCATGCGCCCGCGGACCCCAACCGGTCCTGGATCCAACAAACCGACGCGGCACCTCCTTCCACCTCCCAGCCTCCTCGCCCTCCCGTTCCACCACCAAACCCGCAACTCCAGCCCTCCCCGACCGACGGTCAACAGTCCCCCACCCGCCAGCCGACAATAGTCGACGCCATGCAGACGATAAAGCCGTCCGACTTCCTCACATTCCACCAGGCGCCCTGCGCCCGCACGGGCCTACTGACCGGCATTGGCGCCGGCGCCGCGGTCGGGGCGCTGCGCTGGATCTTGGGCCTGCCGGTGCCCCGGGCGGCGAACTGGGCGGTGGGGACGGGCGTTCTGGGGGCCATTGGGCAATATGAATACTGCCAGTTCCGGCGACACCAGGAGCGCGAGAAGGTGAAGCGGGTGGTGGAGGTGTACGCGGCCAAGCAGGCGCGGGAGAAGAAGGAGAAGGAGGAGCAGGAGAGGAGGGAGCGAGAGAAGGCGCTGGCCAAAGAGAGAGAGGAGGCGGAGAAGAGGAGGAGGTGGTGGCGGTTTTGGTGAAAGGGAGGCGCCGCTTGGGATACTATTGCAGGTGGTGGGAAAGAAAGAAAGGAGGTCATGCTATGGCTGTACAATACGAATGGCGCAAGATATCTCTGAGCGATGGTTCGGGGAGATTTCTAGCTTGGACTCTTGTATAAAAATACTTGGGGATGGTATAGAGTGTGGTGGCCTCAACGCGAATGTAACAAAATTTAAACTCCGTTGAATTGTTTCTGAGAACGGGGCCCTTCTGCTGGACGAAGACCCTTCACCCTATAACGCCCCGCATAACGCCGCGTGTGTTGAGAACTTCCCTGTCCTCGCCGACCCGAATCCCAAATACGCCCTTGCCCTGAACGCCATCCATAAGAAGACCAAGCACCGGATGGAACAGCCATTCCTCGGAGTGTCCTCGAACTGTCATACCAAGCAGTGTTCCACGAAAGCAAATCAGCAGTCATACTTCGTGATGGTGTTCCCTCCCAGCAAATAAAACGCCACGTCAAAACCGATAGACAAGCAAAAGCACCTCTGTCTCTCGCCCGGCCGCAAGCAAGAGACCAATATTCCCTTTACCCCCGAACGCCCCCCTACCTCTCAACACGTCAAACACCAATCAATTCAGGGCCGTCCATTTCCAGGAACCGCACCTTCCTCCTCTGTGCCTTGCCTTTCTTCCCGACCCCAGAGGCAGCAACGAGGTCCCCCGCCGCCGACCCCGCCGGCGCCGCCAACCCGCCCGCGGAGGCCAGGCTGTCGGCGACGGCGCCGCGCCGGCGCGCTGTGCGCTTGGCCCGGGACTCGCGCTCCTCCCGCTTCCTGTACTCGACGAGCTGCTGGCGGCGGCGCATGGCGCGCGCGTAGGCGATGGCGGGCGTCGGCTTGAAGCCGATGCCGTTGATGCCGGTGCCGTCGTCGTCCGAGTCGTCCGGGTCGTAGATGGTGATCTCGTCGTCGTGCCACGTGAGGGAGGCGCGGACGGGGTCGATGATGGTCGGGGATGCTGACGAAGATGAGGAGGAGGAGGAGGAGGAGGAGGAGGAGGAGGCAGATAACGCGTATCTGCTCGGAAAGGGGGGCGTCCCGGCTCTCCTCCTGCCGGGGGTGCGGTGTTTCTTGCTGCGCGGTCGGGGTCGAGGTTGGGGGCGGGAGGTGATGGTTGATGGAGGACTTGGTGGGGTCAGTGAAGGGGTAGAAGCTGAATTGCTCTCAACATCGTTGTTATTGTCATTGTCGTTGTCGTTGTCGTTGTCGTTGTCGTTGTCGTCGGCGCCGGTGTGGCCTATCGTCTCGGATTGTGAGACTACGGCGTCGTCGAGGGCAATGCAGATTGAGTTTTGGGAGAGCCGTCGGCCGCCATGACTGCCTCGCGGGATGAGGTCCGAATCAGTGGCCGCGAGGGAGTCGACATCTGGCATCTCAATGTCCGGAAGTTTAATCCGCTTTCGGGATCCTTCTTCGGCGTCGTCGTCCACGATCCCGCTCAGCTCCGCCAATGGAGCGCTAACACCCCCGCCCCCACCTCCTAACGCAAGGCCACGGAACCGGTGGGCCACCCGAGTGCGTGGACTGGCATTGCCGTCGTCCGCTTTGGAATTGATGTCAAATGTGAATTGCGTCGCAATGTTTAGTTTGAGCGCATCATCATTCAGCATCTCGCTGCGCTTCCGCTTGGGAGTCGTAAACGGCGAGTCGGCCATGGTGGCGGCCGCTGACTGCTGCGAAAGTGGTGGCGTGAATTGCAGTGCGTTGAATTGCAGCGTCGAATCCTCCCGGCAAGACGCACCCAGAAAAACGACGCAAGTTGTTGCTTGCTAATGGGAATAGAGACGGTTTCTGAGGCGACGAGGACGGAAATTATAAGAACGGGTGAAAGCAAGCTGCGAAAACGTGGCAGTCGAGCTAGAAGTCGGTGCAATCGGCGAAACCACGTCGCAGGTTTCCAAGCTGTTGTTCGGTAGTTCAGTACCCATAGCAAGTACGGAGTACTGGATGTACTGTGCCTCACGAATATAAAGGCACGTCCAGGAAAATACCCCAACAGCAACAAGCCAAATGAGCCGGCCCGGCCCCGCTCAGGTGTATTATGTACATACGAAGTACTCCGTACCGAGTATGTGTTTCGAGCAAATACCTCAGTAGGTACCTTACCTTCCATAGTGTATGTGCGAGGGACCCCACTGCGCTGCGGGACCTTAGGCAGTGGAGGCATGTCAGGTGGGACTTTTCAGCCCTGAGTTCAAGCTATGTGGGTCCCTGGAGAACCGCTGCTTGCGGTAACGGCCCAAAGGTGTGGACCCTGTCCCGCCAACACACGTCAGATGATGCCCTGTTTAGGTGCCTCTGTATGCACCTTCATCCGGCCGCCTCTTCCTCCTCCTCTTCCCAGAACCGTCCGTTTCAGAACCGAGACGCAGGCATTGGTCAAACACCGAGCCACGTGGGTTCTGTTTGTAAACCGATGCCCGATGCCAGCTATTCAATTTCTGAGACCGGGCCTGATCGACGATGTAAGTTATTAGTTAAGGTACTTAAATCACTTGTATTCACGACCTCATCGAAGCCGATTGCATTGTGCCTGACCCGGCGTTCGTACTTGAACGCTAGTAACACTTCATCTTATTAGCTCCTTGAGCATCAACAGCTCAGTACCCATACTATTTGTACAAAGACCAGCTTGCATTCTCTAATTTCTCCGCTCGTATAGCCGCGAGCTCAAATTTGTCACTTAGATAGACGACATTATAAAAAGCATGGAAGTTAAGAGCGCTGACTTGTAGAAGTTGAGATAGCATTAAATCACTCCACCTCGTAACATATGTTATTGTTCATCACAAAGAGGAAAGCAAAACCATATCGTATATACCTACTTCTAGCACCCAGAATGGAATTCCAAGTGCACAAATAATAGTAGGTACCTAAATTATCACGATGATAAGATCGTGGTCTTTCTGTTCCACATCGCTAGCGCGCCTTTCCAGCCATGGCTATGATCATATACGTATAAGGTACCTCTTACGGACCACAGCATACATATAGCAACTCTTACTCCCAAAGCATCAATCTGGCGAGCTTGCTACGGCTCGTGAGACATGGTCGACTTCCGAGAAGAACCAGGAGCTCAGACACATGACCTTACCGAGTACCTGGCAAATAATCGAACCGTCTTTGTAGGTCGGCTTTTAATCACCCATACTAGCATAAAGTTGCATTAGACGTTCTTGGAGAGTCTTGACAAAGAGAAATGGGGCTAGGTGCTAGGGACTGTACTGTGATCATTAATGAGACTCTTTTGGAGTCTGATTCCCACGCACGACACTGCTGACGTGTGAAGACGGTGTTGACGGAGCTTGAGCTATTTCAACGCCTTAGCCAAGCCATCGATCGAATATCCACCAAATCGTGGGACATCATGACAGGTAAAACACCTTGGGCATTTTCATCGCAATTTGGGTGCAAGCAGCGCCCAGTGCATTATTATTAAGATGTGCTCGTTGAATCTGAGGACAGGTTTTTGGGGCATCCGTTTATGGTTCTTGGCAGCTCCTCTAGTGTAATTTGCCCGTTTATTGTTTAATAACAGAAGCATCTCAAGAAAGGCAAGCTCATCACTGTGCAACCTGCCTTGTAATAGGTAGGGAGGTGTACCCGTTGAGAGCTCCACACCCGGCGTCTCGCTCATCAGGTGATATTTCGGGCCGGAATCTCAAGCGTCAGTGGTTTAGTGGTAAAATCCATCGTTGCCATCGATGGGCCCCGCGTTCGATTCGCGGCTGACGCACATCTCCTGCATAGGAATCATTCGTTTTCTTTTTTTTTGTCGTATTCCTCTTCCAACGTTTGATTCAGAGTTGGAGGAAGAGACAGGACTTGATTTGCTCGAGCTGTTGAAATGCCAAATTTTTTGGGGAAACAATGCCATTTTGTGCGTCGTGGAACCACAGTGAATCAAGACTGGTGGCGCTGGTAGCATCCTATCCGGCGACGGCTCCCAGTAATGGGTTTCCTTCCTCCACCATCCTCTGTCGAGTGAGGTCTTGTTTCTGCAGTTCGGCTGCTCATGTGATTCCTTGTCCCCAAACGGCCATACGGGCACGAAGCAGACCTCGTCGACGCCGCAGGCCCCGCACTCCTTCCACGCCGTCCATCTCAGTTGTTATTAATTATCTGTCATGCATCATTGATCTGCCTAGGTAGGAAAGGTAATATGTACAGAACGATCACCAGACTCGACAATTCCAGATTTTGAACATCAAATGCGCGTTTGCAGCGCTGGTATCTATTAATATTCCCTTGAACTCCCCTACATAATCTAGTATCGGCCACCATTAAAGCACCTGTCAGCGTATCCTAATCATCTCGCCCGGCTCCTTATCCGGCCAAGCCAGAGCCTCCCCATCCATGGCACCGTGGATGTAGGCATCCCCGACCAACGACATGGCGCCGTCCGGTCGAGGGCGGAGCACGTACGGAACCGTCGTCCCGTACAGGATGCAGACGACATCCCCGGCCTGCACGCCAGGGCATCCGAGCCCCAGCAATCCCCTCCTCGTGCTGATGTACGGCCGCCCGGAGCACGCGGCCTTCATCGCGCTCGTGAACCCCAGCAGCAGCGCGTACTCGTCCGCCGACAGCGCGTTCCGCCACGCCCGGACCGCCCGGTCCGCGAACCGCTCGGCCGCGTCGGGGAGGTGGCTCAGGTGCTCGGGCACGGGGAACCCGCCCTCGCGGATCTGCCGGAGCGCCTCGTTGCGCAGGCGGCAGCCTGCCCAGAAGAGGTGGTAGGCCTCGAGCGCCGCGTCGCCGCCCTTGTCGCCGTCGCCACCGCCGCCGCCGTTGCTCCCCAAGGCGGGGCGGGCGGCCGACGACGATGACTGCGCCAGCAGGATGTCGATGTGCAGGCGCGGGAGCTGCTCCGGCCCGAGGCCGTAGACCCGCTGGCAGAGGCGGAGGCAGGCCTGCTCCCACTCGCGCGCGGCGTCGCCGTAGACCTCGTTGTGCCTGGTGTTCTGCGCCGCCTCGGTGAAGGCGGTCTGGGGGACGATCTCGGCGACCACGTCGAGGCGGAAGCCCCGCGCGACGAGCTCCTCGGCCGAGACGGTGCGGTCGACCAGGTGCCTGGTGGCGGAGGATATGCCGGCCGAGAAGTCGCCGCTGAGCTTCGAGGCGAAGGGCGGTTGGGAGTCGAGGTTGGGGACCCAGGACGGCAGCTCCGTCGGCCTGTCCCTGGACGGTGCCGAGGAGAGGAAGCGCCATTTCGAGTCGTTGTCGAGCATGCATTTGGTGAAATGAGTGTAGAGGTGCCAGATGTCGCGGTGGTTTGCGCCCCCGTTTTGGCAAACACCTGCCATGTACTCGCGAATCCGAGGCGGCGCCACGCCCATGAGTGCATGCACTCGGTCGGGAGCCATGGTACATTGTCGAGAGCGTGCCTCCGACACCAGATCCCGGAAACCGCTCATGCTAAGATGCAGCATCTGACCAGTCGGAACGTCGGTATCCCGCAGGGTATAGAGGTTCACGAAGGCAACAAGCGCGTTGGTCAAGTCCTCCTCGCAGGCACCCGGGAACTGGATGATGTCCAGGGAGCCATAGGTCAGGATCTGAGTCGCAAGCTCGGCGAGCAAGACGAGGTCGACTTCTTGGTTGCCGCACATGACAACCAGTCTGCGCGCCAGTAGCGTTTCTTGGACTGTCCACAAGCAGCGGAACCACGGCCGCAGAAACAAGTGACCATACAACTGACCATGGATTTCGTTTATCCTTGCCGCGGTAATACCATTCGGCGCATCAGCCCTGGTCGCCGTGGCCTGATTCAGGGCCATCACCTCGCCCAGCATCTTCTTCATATTCGAGATTGCCAGGTCGCTCTGATTAGCCGCAGGCCCAAGCCAGATGAAGACCTTCTCTGCCTTGTAGTAGATATCGCCCATGCGGTACATTTGATCCAACTTCTCGTTGTAGTCGCTTTGGTTGATGCATATCTGATCGATCCAGAGCAACTCGTTCGATCTGGTGGCGTGCTGCCATGCTTGCACCTGGTTTAAGACTTCTAGCACCGTCTCCGAGACGCTGAAGCCCTGCATGTCCAGGACCAAGCCTCTTTGAGCGCTGGTCGAGCCCCGGCAGTACGATATGGCGATATAGGGCGGCGGGCTCTCTAGCGAGTGCGATTCCAAACACGCCAAGGGGTGGGAGCCCAGCCGGCCTAGTCGAAGAAACCGCGCGTGTCCCGTTGCCAGTGGCGGGTATCGGTAAGTTTCCGAGAGAGGCAAGGGCATGCGTGCAAACTCTGTGTTGCCTTCAATGGCCCGTTTATGGAGCAGCTCAGGCTCAGACACGACGTCGCTCCCTTGTCCGGGCACAGTCTGGACATTGCTCATGGCGAACCCCTCGATCATGAGTTTTTCGGGTGTTGCGCCCAAACGTTGGGTGAGCTGAGCAATGACAAATTCGTGATATTCGGGCGGCAAGCCGGAAATGCCTTGGCATGTTGAAGTGCACATATGTGAACCCGGAGTGGTGGCCAGCTGCTTGATTGACAAGCTCATTGTTGGCCTTTGTTTCTGCTGCAGATCGTCATTCTTCGCAGACGTCTTGCGATGGCGGCGGAAAAAGCGGCGCATTTTCCCGTTAGCTGACTTTTGGAAAAGTCGTCTCTTCGGATGCGATGATTAATTGACATGATAATTAGTTCGGGTATTTGCAAACCTGACGCGGACGGCCGGGGGATCAATTAGTACCTTAGTTCTCTTGGGCTACGAAAACGGGGAAAAGGCATGTGGGCAGGTGGTAATCCAGTCAACGAATGACACGAGTAGCGTAGCCTCGTTTTTTAACGAGTTCCAAGTTGGTGCGTGTAATTATGTACACGTATGTTCATGCGCAGCTGACTTCATCCCTCCACAGCCTTGATGCCTTGGGCTTGCAACTTCAGCTCGGCATCGTTGAACTCGTCATCCTCGGTCGGCAGCTCCAAGTGGAAATTGGACATCTGCGCTGCCGTGATGTCCACATCCCCTTCGGTCTCAAACTCTAGGATATGCCCTCCCCGTTGCCTGTCCTCGGCGATGAAATGAAAATGATCCCCAGCCACGTTGATGCCCATCACATATTGCGGACATCTGAACCCAACGATCGTTCCCTTTACGCCGGCAAACGTGTGTACGGTTTGGCGAGCGCAGACATCCACCATGCCCTCGCGTGGCTTGGTCTGTCCACCGGCAGTTCTTACATTCACTTTCCGAAACACGCCATCCATCCGCACCGCCAAGAAGTGGTTTTTGGCATTCGGAAACAACCCCGTCAACAACGCTTCAAGTCCCGCCTTGCCGACCACGGTGGCCCTTCTTTGCTCCGTGGGCTTGAAACGCGTCACCGTCGCAAACGGCGTAATCGTGTCTGTGGGCTTGATGTGCACCACTGATCCGTCTGCTTTCATTTGATAGACCTGGCCGTCGAGCACTATCATCTCGCCGTTCATGTTTTGAAAAGTTCCCAACCCGTGGTCGCCATGTTCGAGAATGCGCGCGACGGGCGGGCCATGCGAGGCGACACCGTCCATGAGAGCAGAAATGATAGAGTATTGGAACATTTCGTTGTACGCCATTTCTTATCTGTCCAAGCCTCGAGAGCGTTTGTCGGTGACGGGAATTTGGCGAGTGAGATGCGCGGTGTTGACCAGCAATTTGATTGACTCTTAATCAAGAGGTGTTGGGCCGGAATCGGCAGTGCAGCTTCCTGGGGTCCCGTGTGTTGCCTTAAGTATGTAGTTATGTACGGATTACAATTTCTCACTCATCGTGTCTCGGAAACAGGGGAGGAATCCGAGCCGCAGTAGGTAGATATCTGACTTGCTTACCCACCGCATCAGCAGCTCAGCAAGCGCCTTTGATTAACACCCTGATGACGTGCTGACCGCTCAGATACCTCATGCTGTTCCTCCCCAGGCGCTGCTGACTATTCCGTAGTCCTGGAACATTCGGCGATTCTGACCCCACTTAAATTTTCTCGAAACCTGACGAGCCTTGACCATCCATATGTGGGTGGGCATTATCCACTGTGCCTAATAGCCGGCGCTTCTGGCTCTTTACAACCCTGTGGCATTCGACGCCAAACAGATGACCTTATGGTAGAGGCACCCCGAGTTTTGAACTTCGGGATATGACGAAGAACCAGGAAACAAAAATATTTTAAGGGCGAAATCAAAGCGAAAGCAACGCCCAGGATCAGTCGCACGTACCAGATACGAAGTGCCCCGTACGGGTCCCAAACCACTCTAAACTCTCGATCACCGTCAGCAATCCTCATCCACCTCCAAGCTCCCCACCAAAACATTCAACTTCGAAAATAAAATCGCAGCAAAAATTCAACGACAACCAAGGAATCCAAGGGAGCAGAGCAGTTAGGATGCCTCAGCCGCGAATCGAACGCGGGGCCCATCGATGGCAACGATGGATTTTACCACTAAACCACTGACGCTTTGCAATTGCTGCGAGGTGTTTTCGGAGCAGAGGGATTTGATCCTGTCCCGGAAATAAGGGAGGACCACCAACCCTAGGGCTGTCTACGACTAATACAGCACTACTATGTAATAGCCGGACCTGCAGACCGGGGACCCCGTGGAAGCCGATCGGCGACAGTGAGACACACATTTGATCTTGGCATGTCAAATTCGGTCAATTTAGTTCTAACTCTAGATTTATGACGTCTATTTTTACCAATCATTTAGGTCACTAAATAGGTACCTTAGTTTTAGCATTGGAAAGACTAGAGGGGAAAGAGCTTGAGGTGTGTACAAGAATAATTACGGATTATACTGAGCATATTGTTCCCGATCAGTGAGCCTCCACTCCACCCTTCACACCCACAACAATGACTCAACGGACACCTCCTATCATCACTAGTACCACCCCTGTAGCCAACAAGTCAAAAAAGGGCCGCTGGTCTAGTGGTATGATTCTCGCTTAGGGTTCAAACTCCTGAGCACCTGTTCTGCGAGAGGTCCCGGGTTCAATCCCCGGGTGGCCCCCTTGACATCTCCCCCATTCCACAAGTGCCTCCAGTCTGGTAAACAGAGGTGTGACAACCTTTGATAAATATCAGGAGGAAGGCAAGGATTGTTGTTTTTACTTTTTTTTTGTTCTGTGGCCTCAGCTGTCTCGAGTGAAAGGTCCTGTCCCTCGGATCGCGTGCAGCCTAACAGCAAAGTAGAGACCAATGAACTTCCCCTCTAACATCCGTGCGGGCACACTTCCTTCCACGTAAGTAGATCTTTCCCGTCAGTCTGGGGGCACTGATCCCGGCTCCCCATCATTATGTGTGGCCGGGTTTAGGCGCCCTTATAGCTACCATCCTGGCCGTGGTTCCCTAACGGGAGCCGGTTCTCCGTTTTGGTTCCGACATTATGTTTTGAGAATGAATCCGAATCTAGCGATGGATTGAGCCAGAGAACCTCGAGTCAGCTTTCAACCTCATCTGCCTGTGTCTATCAACGGCTAATGTGGAGTGCTGGTGGTTGTGGAAGTGATCAATAGTTCAGCGGTGGTATAAACCTTACTTAGGGTTTGAATGCTCCCAAACATGCTTTAATTCTTGTCCTTGATTGTTGAGCTGCAGATCTGGAAGAAGTACCCGAGTGGAGAGAAAACTGCAGGGCTAATCCTGCAGCCGGAAGTCTACTTAGGAGTGGGGGCACCACCAGTTAACATCAACTAATTGAAGCAAAGCTTCAAGTGAGTCTCTGAGACGTGTATGTATACTTTAGAGCGAAGGACCGAGCTTCGCTTCCATATAAACGGCGAATCCTCCAGATAAATCTCACTGGCCGTTGGATGCCACACTTCTGGCCTCACAGCCCTAACCCTGGATCATATCTGTTGGTGGCTGATGCAAAGTTGTGACTGTGACTAGTCATGTGGCTGGTAAGCCTCCAGCTAGGATATGGCGTGCCGAGAAAGCGAGGCGACGAGCGCGACCAACAACGAGCAGCTACCGATGGCGCGGCTTCTTACTACGGACGCGGTTCTGTTAGGGCGTATCTCCTCCTATACCGTCATCAAGGAACTGCACAGGGCGGCAGACGAAGGTGCCGTTTACCTTGCCAGGCAAGTTCCCGTCGTATCGCTGACCGAGGCATCTACTAATTAATAACCATTCCAGGCGCAGAAACCGCGACGGCGAGAACTGCATTATCAAGAGCATCAGGGGTCACTGGCGACTGCGGAACGAAGCCGACATTCTCAAGCGCTACCAGTCCGAAACACCTTTCCTGCGCCCACTTGTCGACGAGATCCGCGAGCCGGCTGATCCGCCCTCCATCGTTCTACGGTATCTGGACAGTGATGTGCTGACCGAGTCAAACAAGAAGAGGCTGTCGCGCCCCGAGATCAAGCAGGTTGCCCGGTGCGTCCTTGAAGCACTCCGCGTGTTGCATAGAGATGGCATGGTCCACACAGGTAGGGAGGCCTCCGGTTACCGTCCGCCTGGTGTTTGCTAAATCGTCTAGATGTCAAGCTGGATAACGTATTCGTCAATTACGGCCAGGGCGGTCAGCGCTTCTGCGAAGTCCAGCTCGGCGACTGCGGAGGCGTAGTATCCCAAGAATCCTCGTTCGCGAAAGAAGGTCACCTTATCGGCGCCGGGTTCACTCGCAGCCCTGAGGCTACGTTCCAGCTGCCCTGGACCACTGCGACAGATATATGGTCGTTTGGTACCGCGGTAAGTCTGTTTTCTCCGGCGGTGTCCCCTCTCCCGCTAATCTGCCTTAATTAGTTGCTCAGCCTCGTGCTCGGCGGCGGCTACCACTTATTCAACCCTAAGGTTGAAGGGGTTGGCCCGGAAGACGACGCCTACGAGTTCACCGTCCTGAAGCGGATGCACAAGTTTTTTGGCCCGTTTCCACAATCCTTTAGCGACTTCAACGACCAAGACACCATGACCATCATCAATTTCATCAACCAGCAAGAGCCTCCGGCCAAGCCGTTCGCTCGGGCGGGCCCGAGGGAAATCCCTCCGGCCGATAAGGAATTTATCCTGAAGATTATGAAGTTAGATCCTCGTGATAGACCAACAGCGGAGGAGCTACTCGCAGACGCATGGTTTACGGAAGAGTCGTCGGACACCCGGGCGCCGCTTCCCGGGGAGGTTGGGGAACCTGGAAAGTCGAAACACCCTGGAGAGGAGGGACCTGGAACTTAAGGCATATCCAAGGTGTGAGAGTGATGTGCCTAATCATAGTTAATTATCTAATTTCTATGCAGCTCTCGAGGAATCGCGAGTGTACGTATGAGTTTGATTTGGCTATCC
Organism: Thermothelomyces thermophilus ATCC 42464; assembly: GCF_000226095.1. Classification (NCBI taxonomy): domain Eukaryota; kingdom Fungi; phylum Ascomycota; class Sordariomycetes; order Sordariales; family Chaetomiaceae; genus Thermothelomyces; species Thermothelomyces thermophilus. The sequence continues at coordinate 1,223,091 of NC_016476.1, read as the reverse complement.
TATAATTTACGGTCGACACAGACCGGCCCTAACATAACTTTCTCCAAAAACCCCGATGAGTCACGTCGGCCCAGGTCGTAGTTCCTTAGAGATCTCTATTTGCCGGTAGGAAGATGAACCGTTCGGATGAAGTTCCCGCTGCTGTCAACGCAGACAGCGGTTCTCATGGTCACCCTCCCTAGCTGCTGGTCAGCAGACGTCCTGCAGATACGAATCACGCTGGCATTACCGTAAGATAACTTCGGCCGTGTTGCGAGGAAGGATCGATTCATTAGCCGCTACCGCTTCCTCCAGCGGCGCCTTCATCGCGTGTACTGCCAAGTCGGGTCTCTTCCAGTTTGTGGTCTTGGTCGCGGCGGAGAGCACCAAGTTCTTCCCGCTAGAGGTTGAAAGTTGCCCAAGCACATTTTTTGGAAAGCATCTTGTTAAACGACATTGTGACGGCGAAGACTGGGCTATCAGGATAAACAAAGCCAGGGTAGAACCAAGAATAGCTGCGACCCAGGGGCTTAGTAGTCTTGGATAGAATAGAATAATGTCACGGTTGAGGCGAATCGCATGGATCTCGGTGTCCGGGGGGAAAAGCCCTTTTATCCCTCATGGATATAGCCACCATCTCTGTTGGTTGGAAACTCCTCCTCCTCCTCCTCCTCCTCCTCCTCCTCTTCTTCTTCTTCTTCTTCTTCTTGGGTTGGGCGTTCATGGTCTTGAGTTAGCGTGGGGGGGCGACCTGTGACGGGCCTATTTCGCGACCCATTTTAGCCGCCCAGTACAGTACTAGCCGCCCGTTCCTTGTCCCAACGAAACGCTTCCAAATCACTCTGAGAAACGAGGGGCCCAGAGACGCCTGGCCAGTCACTAGCGTGTAATTGGGTCACCGGGCTAATATCGACGTGACGGTCAGATGACTGGTGTGCTATGATCCTGAGCCGCCCAACTGGGTATCCAGGCTGTGACTGGGAAATGGCCAACCAGTTACTGCTGCGCGCATCGTGCTGTTGGCCTATTGCATCTACTCTATTGTCCATGATGACTCCGGAGTGCTAACCTGAATATCGGTGTGATGTCGGCATGTAGTATGGAGATCCTAAAATTGTTTTTCGCCCTGGTAAGCTGACAATGCTCAAGTGCCTACCGGGCTCGTGCAAGCCAGAGACGAAGGCGATGGAGCGGCACCAACCGATCCCGACCAGCTTCATTGCACCTACCAATGCCTACCCGTCGAAATGAAATGATGAGACGGATCTCACCGCTTCGCCAGCGGTTGAATCTCCCACTTAGGCACGCTTCCCAACGAGAGTCGTTTGGTAGATACTGTCCCACGACTTTCTTGAACTCGTTGAGCAGGGCGAGCACTCCACGGCTGAAGGACTCGATGTTGCCCATGTCGGCTCTGCTGGTTGGGTAGGCGCTCTAGAACAAGTTGGTGATCCACATCCACCGCGGAAGAAGGTCTTGTGGAATGATGGAGGCAGCTTGCGCTTTTTTTTTTCTGTTTTATTTTTCTTTTTTTGTTTTCTCTTTTTTCTTTGGGGGGGGGGTAGGAAAGTAACAGAAGCGAAGCTTCAATGACCGAGTCTGTGAAATGTGTACACATTGAAGAGCGAGGGAAGGAACTCCGCTTCTATATACTGGGCTAATTCTTCGATCTTGATCTGTGCAGCCATTGGATGCCACACTTCTGGCCTGCCGCGGTGCCACTTCCCTCTATTATATTGCCTACATTTGAGGTTTCAAGAGGTAGGTGTGGCTGGGCCTGTAAGTCCTTCGTAGTTGGTATAGAAATACCACGACAGGGTCGAGCCTACAGCCTAAGTATGAAGCGAAGCGTCACGCCTACTGCGGGCATCGATGAGAGGTATGCGATGCGTACACCACAGTCGGGGTCTTTTTAATAGGCGTTGCAAAAGTTGGGATGGTTATGCCTGTTTGACGTGTGCTGGAGTTGCGGCAAAAGGGGTAGTATGTGTCAAGAGGTTTGTCGAGTGGCATGTTGGTAGCAGGTTCCAGGGAATCTCACATATATGTCAGAATACCCATACTTAAGTTGCAATTGCTGGCGGGCAACTGCGGCGTCGCTTTTGCTTTTCGACAATATATTAATGTACGTGTAAGAATCGAACGCAGAGTTCCATGGGCTAGGTGTTTTAGGGCTTGGAGGTCTCTAGCGCAGAAAAGTTGTTATTGCTACAGCTCGGTGGCTGCAATCAGTACAGCTCAGAAAGGCTGCAAAGGTACGACACCACAGCGGTATTCGCGCCGTGGGCGGCACTCCTGGACCAACTGTTACGGTCTGCAGAAGTAGGTGATAAAAGCGTTGATTGTTCTAAGTGCCAGAGGCACTCAGAGATGCTGTCTAAATACATGTCAACACCCTGGCTCGTCATCCCTGTTGGTGGGTCAGTCAGATCTGACCCACTGGCAGTCATATACTGTAACAGTTATGTTATACTATATCATACAGTTTCACTCACGGGTACGTTCTAGCTCCAGGCATACATATAGTTATCTCCGATGCTCTTCCCGACTAGCTAATACTCGCTCGAAAGAAAGGTGGAACTGACTTGGCACCCTCTCGCGCGAGGCTTAGCCGCCATGGCTCGAGAAGGTTGCGTGCTGTTGGCCAACGAACGTGCCAACGGCCACAAGAGTGGCATTGTCCTCTAGCAAGGTTGTTTTCGGCATCCCTGCACCAGTTCGCCTGTTCCAGAGAATATAGGCCTCCTGCATGCATGCAGAACGACATCCTATCGTATCGCGAGCCTCGAAAACTGTTGGCATCAAGTTACACGAAGAATGCCTAACCTCGCCCAATGCAAACTCATATAGTCCAACGAAACCCACATCATTACCTTGTCTGAACACGCTGTGTTTTCTTCCCGCGCTTGCGCGTCCGATTCTACAGTCTCAGCCAAACGCAATGATCGTCCCCGAGTCTCTCCTCAGCTGCTTCTGCGGTGCCGAACTCCAGCACCAACCCGAGAACCACCATTGCGGCAACAATCTCAAATACACCCTGATCAACGAGAAACCCGGCCTTGAACCCGTCCCCTCCACGGCTGCTACCCCGCGCCTCCATCCTGCTTGCCCGTACCTGGACGGCAACGACAACAAGAACGACGACGACGACGAGCTCACCCGCCGCGCCGACCGAATCCTCACCGTTCTTCTCACCGCCCCGCGGCCCGCAGACCCTTCCGAGGCCGACCTCACGAGCGGGGCAGCCGCCGCGGCCGGCCTGCGCGCCCAGGACTGGACGTCCTACCTTGCCGAGCGCGTGCTGCACGCCCTCGAACGCAAGCTCGGGGACGTCCTCGCCGAGCACAGCAGCGCGGACCGGTCCGGCTGGGGCGGCGCCCTCGCCGACGCATATGACTACGCGGTGGAACTCATTAAGCGGGAGCTCCGCGAGCTGTGGGAGTATGCCAAGGCGCACCCGTACGAGACGGCCGCGACGGTGCTGCTGACGCTGGTGTCGCTCGGCGTGCTTGCCCGGCTGTTGCCCTTAATCGTGCGGGCCCTCGGCTTCGGCGAGCTGGGGCCCATCGAGGGCAAGTTTTTCGTTTTATTCCCTCTCTTGATCGATTCCTTGTTCTTCTCCTTTTGCTTCTTTTTCTGCCTGTTTACTACCTTTTCAACTTCTTTTTGCTTTCTGCGCAAGTGATATGATACTGACTGCCGGTGGCACACAGGGTCGTTCGCGGCGTGGTGGCAGCGACTTTACGGTGGGTATGTGCCCAAGGGATCGCTGTGGTCGTTCCTGCAGCGCATGGGAATGACTTGGAAGTGAGGAGACACACAGGGGTCATGCGCGGGAGGATGCTCTCAATGGGAAGTGAAGGATGCATCTAGTTCCCATGTGGCTTCTGGTTTGCGGCCTTATTACACCTGGGGTTGCTTGGCAGAGTGGTTTACCACAGCTCAATTAAAACTGTTGATGTCAGATTTCCGCTTCCTTGGCCGTATCTAACGAAATGATCACACTTGGAGGCCTAGAGTTTTGTGTGTCAGCCTTAGAACGACTTTCGGTAGCAGTTCAATTCCCCGTCTTTGCGGGTGTGGGTGAGCTTGCAGAGCGGATTGAAAGGATTCCACAGGAAAATAATACAGCTTTCAGGGATAGTTGAGAGGCCAACTTTCCACGAGTTGAAGTGGAAGGCCTCGTTCCTGCCGACACAACTGGGTGACTGCTGCCTATACAAGGTACCTAAGGTACTTATTGTAGCCAGCACAGTCTGATGAACGGATCTTGGCCTTGCCCCATTTCCATTCTACACTCCTGTAGTGATTTGTATTTAAGAAGAGACTTGTGTCCAGTTGATACCTCTGGCCCTTTTCTGTTTTGCAGCCTCACATCTTCTCCCCCAAGTCAATCATCCTCTTCCCGATCAGCCAGTCCGCTGCTGGCAACCCCCACTTCCCTCGGCCGCCTACGTCCCAAGTCCCTAGACAAGACATGCCTAAACACCGCTCTAAACGTGCCGTTCGAGCGCAGAGGAAGCTCAAGGAGTTCCGGGTTCGCTGCGCTAAGCGCGAGACGCAAAGACGGGAACAGTCAATGGTCCCGCAGCACGAAGAACCTAGTAACCTACTTCCATCGTCCGAGCCTGGACAATTCCAGGAAGACTTTATACCAGTAAGCGAAGGTCACTGGAGGAACAATGCACTGCTTGGTAATGCACACACAGAGGCCCATTGAGAAGCTAATGTCTGCGTTTCCCTAACACAGTACAGCGTCGAGGTCATGTCCATCACAGGAAACAATAACAACGGGCAAAACTATGACACACATCACCGTACTCCACGTTCTCGGAGACGATCGCAGTTCCACTCTCAGGCCACCTGCAAATTCAGAAAGTGGCCAACACTCGCCGGCGTCTTATGCATAGTCGATCAACTGCAGAATCGCGTTCGAGAGCAAGAATTGCACATTGTGTGGATGGAGGAGCAGCAACAACGGATTAACCAACTTCAGGACGCCCTGACGAAACTGACGCTGGATATGGCTTACAAGATGCAGGCTGAAGATGCAAGTCTCTCTCCAGTTGTGTTTCCCCTCTCCTGATGAGCAAGACGGTCTTACAAGGAGTGTGCTTGGGCTAGGCTTCTCGTTACTGCTTGCATCGTGCTGCAGTTGGAGCAGTTTGATGAGTTTACAATGGGACCGGCAGGGTGTTGGAGGGTTGCAGAGCGAGGTTTGGGCTTGTGTCTCTTTCCTTCGGCAGCACGACTTCTTCCGTTGGCGTTTGACATTGACAAGGATAGCAAAAATTGTGTTTCTAAGTAGAATACTTCTGAGAGAACACAGAGTTATTTTTGCCCCGGGGGCGGGGGGCGGGGAGAAGAATAACAGAGCGTCGATAGAGCGAAGGGGGAGAACAGAAATGCGCAAAAGACATCCACTTAGGGCACTACATTGTGTTTACCGCGTTCCAATCAAGCTTTCAGTATGGTATACTTATAAGCAAGGAGCTCAAAGAGTTAATTAAATCTTATGGCTATTCGAGGTTTAACTCGGCTTATTACTAGGCGATGGCAGGCGGAGAACTAACCAAGTTTAGCGATTCTTTAATGCTTTAATTGCTGAGATGAAAGAGCCTTGACACCGTCTACTATCTATTAACGAAATTTATACAGGGCTGCCGTGGTAAGGTCTGTTACTTGATTGACATACTTCTTTTTGTAATCCCAGATATGGGCATATTGAAGAGTTTACTTCCAAAGAGACATCTTGACTGCCATCATATAACATACCAGTCTTGGTACGGTCAGGCTCCCAGAGCTATAATCACCTATAACCAGAGTTAACAAAACATTTAGTCGTTGTGATTCTAAGGTATTAAAGTAGAAAGATATAAAGGAACTAGAATCTGTCGGAACCCAAAACAGAGAACCGGCTCCCGTTAGGGAACCATGATCAGGATAGTAGGTTATAAGGCTGCTCTGGCCCACAGAATCTGATACCTCCCCTGTTCCAAAGCAGTTGTAAGTGACCCTAACCCGGGCTTGACTTGCTCCACCAACTGCCCACTCCGCCAAGCGCCGATGTTCTGACGGCCTCTCCACAAAGAGGGGCACTTCTTCTTCCCGCAAATATAGCCTGAATCAAGCTGTCGTCATGTGCAACTGACGGATTCAATCCTAATTCCCGCCTGCCCGCATCCATCCAAGATGGCGCCCGCACGCCCGCAGATGTCCTCCACCTGTTGCTGTTGGGAGCTCCGCGCTTCTTTCAAGGCCCCGCCAACCAAACCTACTTAACCCCTCCATCTCCAATTCCCCCAACTTTCCGCAGCAACCCGCGCTCGTAGCATATCGTTCCCCATCAAACAAGCTAGCCACCGAAGCAATGGCTGACGCACCCGTTACCCTTCTGCCCCTGGGAGCTATCATTCAGGAGTTCCGCATCGGCGGCCTCAACATCGTTCAAGGATTTCCCGAGCAGTCCCACTACGAGAGCTACAATGCCCCCTACTTCGGCGAGACTATCGGTCGTGTGGCCAACCGCATCAAGGGCGCCCAGGTTGACTCCTTGAACGGCGGACGGTCCTACAAGCTGGCGGCTAACAACGGCCCGAACAATCTGCACGGCGGCGTGGTCGGCTGGGGCAAGAAGATCTGGAACGGGCCCACGCCCGTCGGCGTGAGGCAGATTCCCGGCATCGAGGGCCTCGACGGCGGCGAGAGCGTCAAGTTCTCGCTGGTCAGCCAGGATGGAGATGAAGGCTTTCCGGGGACAGTGGAGGCCAGCGTGGTGTATACCGTCGGCAAGCAGGTGCAGGACGGGAAAGAGGTCTTGGTGCTCGGGTTCGAGTACGAGGCGGAGCTGGTTGACGGTGCCGACGAGACGGTCATCAACATGACGAACCATTCGTAAGTCTCCCACGGGTTCCACCCCCCGTTCCTGAGGGATCGCTTTGCTCATGTCTCAGCTACTTCAATCTCACTGGCGGCCCGTCCATCGAAGGGACCGTCGTCACCCTCGCCACCAACAGCTACCTTCCCGTCGACGACGGCGGCATCCCGACGGCCGGCCCGAAGCCGTTCGGCAAGGTGGAGGTCACCAAGCCTTTCACGCTGGGCGCCCAAGAGCCGGACATTGACGACTGCTTCATTGTCAACGAGGCGTCCAACACGATCCCGATCGACACCCGTTCGAACCCCCTGACCAAACTCGTCAGTGCACACCACCCCGAGTCCAAGATCCACCTTGAGGTGCTGAGCACGGAGCCGGCGTTTCAGTTCTACACGGGCAAGTACATCGACGTGCCCGAGGTCGCCGGTGTGCCCCCGCGCAAGGCTCGCAGCGGTTTCTGCGTCGAGCCGAGCCGGTGGGTCAATGCGTGCAACGTTGACGAGTGGAAGAGCCAGATGCTACTCAAGAAGGGCGAGAAGTACGGCGCCCGCATCGTGTACCGGGCATGGAAGGAGTAGACCTTTGGCAGCTGGTGAACCACGCAGTTAAAACAATAATTGACCAAACCGTAAATGGTGTTGATTGAACTACCATCACTCTTCCGCCGCCGCCGCCTCCTCATCGTCCAATTCATCCTCCTCCGCAGCCTGCCCCGCCGTTTCTGCCGCTTGGGGGGCCCTCGCCTCCTGCTTCCTCCACAGCGCCGCCAGGTACGCGCTCGTGCTGGCCTCCTCAATCCCTTTATCCTCCCTCTTCCTTAGAAAGCGCGGAAACCTCAGGCTCAGCCCCCGATCCTCCTTCGCCAGCCCGATCGCCGCCGTGTACGTCGGGCTGACCGTGATGTCCGCGAACGCCACCTCCCAGACCTCGCATGGCTCGAACCACACGTCCGGCACCCCGCCGGCGTACTCGACGAACCCGGGTTTGCGCGCGTGCGTGTTGCGCCTCCCCCGGCCGACTCCGCTGTCCTCGTCCCCGTCGTCGTAAAACTCCCGGTTGGCCTTGTAGAAGGCGTCGGTGAACCCCGACATGCACTTGCACACGGCCTCGAGGCAGCCCGTCTCCTCGTTGCGCACGGCCAGGAGGATTGGAGACCACCACTTGGCTTTGCGGCCTTGGCCATGCCAGGCAGCGATGGGGATCAGATCCAGCGTGTCAGATGAGGAGGAGTAGTCCTTCTTCACCTTGAGCCACGAGTCGAGCCGTTTGTCGGGTTCGTAGGTTGCCAGGAGCGGTTTGCGGCGGCTTTTGGGCGGGCCGTTGTTGTTGTTATTGTTGTTGTTGTTGCTGCTGCCGCCGTTGTCTCTTCGTTTAGATTTGCTACCGCTATTCTTCGCGGTGAAACTTGAGTTGAGTTCGGGGCCTGTCTGCTCGGGCCCTTCTTTGTCGCCGCAGTACTCCAGGTCGGGTAGGTTATCGAGCGTCTTGACCATGATGCCCTCGCACTTGCTGTCCAGGGCAGACTTGAAGAATTCAAGAACGGACTCCGAGTCCTGAGAGGTAGCGTCCAGGCTCCTGACCCAGGTGAAATGGTGAGGTATTTCGACAAAGAGTGACCGCAGCAGATCCCGTCTGTGGCGGAATGGCTGGTCGAGGAGGGGCTGCCCATTGAGGTACATGAGGTCGAAAGCAAAGAGGCAGACGTCGATCGTGATAGCCCCGATGGCGACGTCCTTCCGAGCACGATTGGTGAGCGTCTGAAAGTTTTTCAATTCGCCAGTGGCACGATCGACGGCTACCACCTCGCCCTCCAAGATGAAACTCTCGACGCCCTCCCCCCTGATTTTGGGGACCAGGGCTACTAAATCGGGGTATTTGTCTGTCATCAGTTCAAGATGCCTGGAGAAAATCGAGACCTTGCCGTTGGAGTCACAATGGACCTGCGCGCGCTGTCCGTCGTATTTGTACTCGCAAGTAAAATCCCGGCCTTGCAGCTTCGTGAGCATCTCTGAGAGATCACGAGTGATGTTTCCCAGCATCGGCCGCAAGGGGATATGTAAGGTGAGGCCGCACCGGACTAAGAGTTCCTCCGAGATACCAATCTCGAGAAGCACGGGGATGAGGTCGTTGTAGTCCGGATGTCGCGCGTAAGACGCCTTTACCAATTCCTCACTCCTCGCCCAAATCTCAGCTAATTCTTCCTTTTTCAGCTTAGCCAGGGCTTTGGGATCCTTAGTTGCGAACTCTGCGCCCGGTGGTTTAGACAACAGAAAAGCCCTCGAAAGAGCGATGAGCATCGTTGTCTTGACGGCACCGATTCGAAGCTTCATCCGGTTAACAGCAAGTGTGAGGATCCTGGCTCAGGCAACTTACGTGTTGGCATAGTGTCCTCACAATGTACCGGCTCTCCTCGCCTCCACGTGCATCCTGCAGCAACCTGTCGACAATTCGTTGCTTTACATCGCCACTGCCCTGACCCTGGGCTTTTGCAATCTTAACAAGAGATTGAAAGACGCCCTTAATGGTTAGTGGCTTGGGCTTGCGCAAAGTAAAGCTCTGTTTCTTCTTGGCCTCGAAGGCTACATCGCCGGGGTCGCCAAGCTTGTCGTACAACGACTTTAATGCCCGATTATCCAACCCGCAGGCCTGTTTCAGAGCCTTAGAAATGGCAGAGCCACCAAGACCGAGCTCCATGGAGATATAGGGGGGTGATATGGCGTTGGTTGCCAGCCATACTGCAGGTAGCAAACTGGCAGGATCTCCCTCTATCAACAGTCGAAGACAGTTGACTAGCGTATCGACTATCTTGATTCGGCTCTGGGTGCCGTTCACCAGGAGAAAGCATCGCGTGAGCAAGGCATATGTGGCATCACCGCCCTCCGCAGCCCAGGAAGCTTGAAGCGGGGGAATGTACTTGGCCGGCTCGAACACCAGCGGGCTTTCGTCCAACGGAAGTGATGAAGCAATTTGGTCTTCGGTAGCTGCAGCTGAGGAGAGGGACAATGTGTTATTTCCCTTGATTGGTTGCCCAGGTGCAGGCGATAATATCCCAAGAGTCGACTCCTGAGGAGGCGCGCCTTGGATCGAACGGTTAGACTCTCGGGCATTAACACCGTCTCCACCCTGCTGAGGTCGGGGGGTACTGCGATTGGAGCTACCCGTAACCTCCGCGTCCCATTCGGCTTGGAGCTTTCTCGCAAGTTCTTCATCAGTGAGGAGCCCCTCATTATTCTGTCCGGGCTCGACGGCGACGGCGACGGCGCCTTGCTGTTTCGATGTATTGTTTGAGGAAGTCCCGGCTTGCTTTTGTTTCGAGAAGAAGTACTCCAGTCCTTTTGCAGGGACAGGGTTTTGCTTGCCGCTCGAGTTCAGCTTCCGCTTTTTCGCCGGGCTTGACATGATGATGTCAGGATATGGGCAAGGCAGAGGCCATGAACATCCTTTTGTCAACTAGGGCGAAAAATTCGATGTGAAACAAAAACTTCCGTCTGCTACGTCCGGCGCGCATCTCACCTGTCCCCATTTCGACGTAGACTTCGTTGTCGAAATGCCTCTCCAAATCTGGCAGCTCTCGATGACGTTGCCCTGAATCAGCACGATACTCGCGCTCTGATTCGCGAGATCACCGCGGGTGCATGTGACCTGCAGATCTCAGGCCCCGACTTTGCGCTAACTGCTTCCGGCAGCCCACAAAAGGCGTGGAAAGAAGTTGAATTTGGGTGGGCCCCACCAAGAAGGGTTGGACCTAAAACCCCGAGTACCGATTTTTCCTCCTGCAACCCCGCGACCTCGAGACACAAGCTCGCCCACCATGAACGGCGAAGACCCCCAGGAGCGGCCGGAGCAGATCCGCAACATCATCAACGGGCTCGAGCGGTATAACCCGCAGGCTGCCGAGGTTCTCGAGGCCTACCTCCAACAACAATGTGAGGAGAAGTTCTGTGATTGCAACGCCAATCGGGCGCTGCTGAAGTTGTGAGTACGACCCCGTTTGCGACGAGCTTTCCGTCGTCTACACACCTCTTTATGATGTGCAATCAACGTTTCCTATTATCCAGAGCGTGGACGGGCCTAATCAGCCCGCCGCCAATGAGGCTGCATATTAGCTCTATCTGAAAAGAGAACGCCATTTCACTGTTGTTTATGGATCGCGTTACCCAAGGCGGACCTTTCTAACCAGCCCACGTCAAGGTACCAGCTCAACCCGGACCGCATCAAGGATGAGGTGATCACCAACATCCTGGTCAAGGCTATGACACAATTCCCCTCTCCGCAATTCGACCTCGCCCTACACCTTCTTTCCCCATCGCACTCCAACCCGGGTCCCAACTCGACTTCGGACCTCGCCGAGGCCGTGTCGAAGCTGCGGGTGCTCAACTCGCAACTCGAGAGTGCCCAGTACGGGCGCTTCTGGGCAACGCTCGACAGCGATGACATCTACGCGGACTTGACGACGGACATCGTCGGGTTCGAGGAGTTGATCCGGTTGAGAATCGCTCAGCTGGTCAGCCAGGCGTACCGAGAGGTCCAAGTGAGCGTGCTCGAGGGCTGGCTCGGACTTGACAGCGAGGAGGCGGTCAAGAAGTTCGTGGTAGAGACTTGCGGGTGGAAGGTCGGCGAGGATGGGATGGTGCAGATTCCCAAGAACCCCGACAACGAGGCTAAGAAGACAGAGATCCGCGAAGACGTCACGGTGGATATGTTCAGCCGCGTCATCAAGCGGTCGTGGGAGGACAGCGCGTAGAACCCCTGTCCTCGGGCTGTGGATCGGTTATTTTCATTCTGACGACGGAAACGGCGAGCCGCCCCTCTTTCAGCGGCAGTTTCTTCTTGCATCTGGCGGCAAAAAGCTTCGGCGTTAATGGGTTGCGGCGGCATGGTCACGCCGCGGATGGGCTGCAGGGGGTGTCTGTCTGGATTACCATGGGTTCTATGCGTTTAGATCATAGCCTCATTGCACGGTGCAGATGCCAACACGACGACATGACATGACCTTCCTTTTTTTTCTTCTCTTGTATGGATTTTGCAGTTCTACCCGTCTATCCATTCACCTCTTCATGGTCAGCTCCTCCCATTGGACCCCAGCCCACTCCTCGACGTAACCGGCCTCTCCCACTCGCACCCCTCTTTCCTGGCAGTCCCTCTCGCAGACCCCAACAATAATAGTTCCCCAGTCCATCCCATCCAGCCCGTCCTCCTCGCATTCCAACTCTTGGATCGCATGCGGCATCAACTGCACCTCAAACACTCTCCTAGCCCCACAGTTTTCGCAGCGCGGCATGCCCTTCCCAGTACTAACCTTGCCCTCCTTCTCGCTCACATGCAGCATCTTGCCGACCGCATCCCCCTTGGAATACAGAAGCGGTTCGCCCGCAAACTCGTACCGGATGCACTGCTCCGGGTTTTGACCGACGCGGTCTGCAAACTTTTGGAAGGTTGCATCCATGGTAGATTCGAACACTTCCTTGTCTTCCTTGCCGCTGCCTCCAGAGCCTTCGCCCGAGTCAATGTCCATTGCCGTCGGGCCGGTCGGTACGGCGGGGAGGGGGATCGGGTCGAGCGTCTCGTACTCCGCGTCGGCGAGCCAGCGGACCGGGTAGGGGGCCGGTTGAGCGGAGAGCTCGGGCCAGGGTTCGGGCGGGGAAGGCGGGCCGTGGGTGACGGGAGCTTGTTGCTCCTGCGGGTTGTTGAGGGAGAGTGTTTCAGCGAAGGTTTTGGGGAGGTCGGCTGTAGTCTGGCCGATGTCGGGTTTTGGCGGCTCCGTGGCGGGATGTGCTTTGGCGAACGGGTTCGCTGGAGTGGACGAGGACGCTTTTGGAGCGAAGGGATTGGTCGGAGAAGAGGACGAGGTTGCGAAAGGGTTGGCTCGGGCGGCCGATCCTGCTGTCGCCGCCGGCTTCACGCCAAAGAGCGCCTCGCCTAAGCCTTGTGAGGAGGCCTTTGGCGGCGCGGCCGCTTGAGGTGCTGGATCGTTCCTCACGCTTGAGGAAGGCGCCTCAGCGGAGACTCGGATTCCTCTTATGGCGCGGATATTTCCATCTTTTCTGCGACAGCTTTTCCTCTTGCAAGCAAAGACATATAGGCGACGCTCGTGAGTCGGAAAGCGGTCCGGGAGCTCGGCGTTGAGCTGTAAGAGGAGGACCATCAGGTCATTGCACACCTTGCACCTTGCGATTGCAGCGGAGGGCGCTTTGTCTGCGTCCAGCCAGTCCTACGTTCGGTTAATGGCCGTTTAAAGAGTAGCGCGAGCGATGTGCATGTAGAGTCAACATACTGGACGACCACCTAGTCGACTGATCTCCTCTCCATTGGCGTCGGTGGAAGCGTAGCCAAGGAGCACATTGGTTTCTGTGTAATCTTCATCTTCGGAACCCGAAGATTCACTATCGTACGGCGCCATGCCGAAAACTTTTCTCCGAGGGTTGTTGCGTCCTCGTACGTTGGCTCTGGTTTGATGTCGGGCAGCGCATCGGCCACTTTCCGTGCAGCAGCAAAATTTTGGCGGGGTAAGTCAATCTGACGCTCTCTGCCCCGCAATCCTCGATAAGGGCCGTGGCATGGACTTGATCTCGAACAAGGAGGCTTAGAGTTGCCATTTGCTTTACATCACGTCTATTCTGTTGCATGGTCGAAGCAAGTAATTTACAAACAGACGTGAATGATGCCTCTTTACTTTTTACTCCTCCGGCCCCTCCATACCAGGACCAGGTCCGCCAGACCGCCCCATCTGCCGTGCCTTCAACATCTCATCGCAGAGGAGGAGGTTCGAGGCAATCCCGCAGCTAGAAGCAATGCAGTTCCTCAAGACTCGGAAGGAGTCGTACACACCCTCAAGAGTGGGGTCCATAGGCTCACCAGTTGCCAGATCAAGACCGACAACATTGCCATCCCGATGCTCATCCTGAAGTTTGGCAACTAGATGTCGGTGTTAGCCGAGTGTTCATCAACAGTTGTGCCATTTGAACTTACTAGAATCCTGAACGTCAAGGCCGGCATTAGCCGCGAGCGTCTTGGGGATGGTGAGAAGCGCGTCAGCGAATGCGTCGACACCGTATTGCGCCTTGCCCTTCACCGTCTTGCGAAAGGCGTCGCTCTTCAAATGCTCGGCGCAAGCAACCTGGAAAGCACCGGCACCCGGAACCACGCTCTTGTCGACGATCATGTTATAGACGCTGCGCAGACCGTCACGGACCGCATCTGTGACCTGGGTTATGGTATGTTGATTGGGGCCCTTAATGAGAATCGTGACCGACTTGGGCTCCTTCACATCCTCGATGAAGGTGAACTTCTCCTCGCCAAGCTGCTGTTCGTAGACGAGGCCGGCCCAGCCAAGAACCTCGGGGCTCAAGTCGTCAACGCTGTTCTGGGCAACACCACCGCAGACAAGCTGCAGTCTCTCCATGTTCCTCCTCTTCGCCCTCCTCAGCGCCAAGATACCGTTCTTGGCCAGCACATCCAAAGACAGAGGGTCAATGCCCTTCTGGTTGATGATGACAAAGTTCTTCTTGCCATCGTTGCCGCAGACCTGTTTCTTGAGCTCCACAATTTTCTTCAGCTTAGCGTCCACAAAGCGGCGTTCGCTCTCGACGAGCTTGTCCCGTTGCTCAGCGCTTGAGTAGAAGAAACCCGAGTTGATCTCGGACTTCTCGTACTCGAGGCTGACGTTGAGCGTGAGGATATAAGCGTTCTCGACGCGCTTGGGCATATCGGGATGTCTGGCGCCGTGGTCGAGGGCGAGGCCGCGGATGAGCTGAGTGTCGGAGGCCGTCCGATGCTGCATCTTCATGATCTCGATCATGTGCAGGTCGGGCTTCGCAGGCGGCTGGTAGATCGCGAGAACTGCATCGACGATATCAGGCGTGAGCTTCTGGGCGAGGCTGCCACTCAGCTTGGTAGCGAGAGATGTGCGAGCGACGGAGAGGAGGAGTTCGCGGTCGACATCGCGGGGCAGTTTGAACTGGTCGAGGAACTGCGACAATCAGATACTGAGCACCTCACGCTCGGTGCGACATGACCGACCTTCAAAGCCGCGTTCTTGGCCACCTCAAAGCCGTCTGTGATGACTCGCGGGTGCAAACCCTCCTGGATGTAGCGGTCCGCCTGCTTCAGCAGCTCACCGACTAGCAACACCACCGATGTTGTGCCATCGCCACAAATGTCGTCCTGCGCCGTTGCCGCACGTGCAATCATGACGGCAGTTGGGTTTTGTATTTGCATCTCCCGGAGAAGAACATTCCCGTCCTTGGTCAGTTTGATCTACGTGAGGTCGTCAGTCGGGCCCGAGTCGTTCATGACTATCCGCATCGATCCGTACCTGGCCGGCGCCGTCTACCAGCCTGCATCTCGAGTTAGCCAAGAACGATCACGCAGACCGCAAGCTTGGATGCTTAACACACATCTTTATGGTGCCCAACGGGCCCAGATTCGACTTGAGCACATCTTGGAGACCCTCGCCGGCGCTGATGTTGACCCGCAGCGCCTCGCCCCGCCTCTGTAAACACAGTTTAGCAAACTGAGCATGCGGCCATGGATCAAAGTACAGCGTACCCTCGACTCGGCCTTGGGATTTAGTAGTTGTGCGGCGGACATGACGACAGTGACTTGACGAGCGACAAGCCTGACGGTGCGTGGATAAAGAGGTTGCGGAGTTTGGAGTGGTGCTGGAGCTCTCTCGTCGATCTTGGAACTTTTTTCACTGGATTTCCAGCCCGAATGCCAAGAGCTGTGGTCGGGCGGAGGAGGGGCCAGGCACTCAGCGCAGCAAACCACTTGTAATCCGTACTCTAACTACTCCGCATGTACGGATCCGTACATACTATTCGTACTGTACACAGTCAGCAGGCAGTGCCCCACATCCCGCTTGAAGCTCGGGCTACTAATAACAGGCTCGGCATGGCCGAGCACCCAACAAAGTGCAAATACGGAGCCAGAAGCGACTTCTCAGAAAGAGAAGGCGCGCAAAGCAATATATCCAGTACTTGTAGTACTCTAACATACTGCATGACCATCCCTCTATTGAAGCCCCAATTTGTGGCTATTCACATACGATTCCATCGTCGGCCTTCCCGAAGATTGATGGGCAGGGGGGACCAACCGCTCTATTGGGTTATTATTATGCAGTTGGCAGCCTGGCACCTAGCATTACGTCGGATTGGGCCCGCACCTGAGCGCGCATAGGGTGATGCCAGCGCAGCCGGTGCTGCCAAGGATCCCAACCTTATTCATATCCAACATCAAAGAGCCTGTTTCGTGCTCGCCATCAGCAGAGGCGTATATATTTCTATCCCGCAGTTGTAGTTCGGTAGGCGGGAATGATACATCTCTTCTTCCTGGATTAATTAATTCGTGAGGTTGAATCGGGACTTTTCTTATCCTGCATCACCAAAGACGGGTGTGCCATCATGAGACTCAACCATGCATTTGGCACTGCTGCCGTCGCGCTTTTAGGGTCTGGCTTTGCCCAAGCATCTGATGAATCAGTCCGGCAAGTAGCTATTGTTGGTACGGAACTCTTTCGCGCTTCTCCAGTTCCCTGGCAGCCGAGCCTTGGAACCTTCGGCTGACTGAAAAGCACAGGCGCCGGGGCAGCTGGGTCATCTGCTGCCTACTTTCTACGGCAGTTCGCGGCAGAGGCTGGCGTGCATGTCAATGTCACTGTCTTTGAGAAAACAGATCGCATCGGTGGCCGGACGCTCACTACCAATCCGTTCAATGACCCGACTCAGCGGTTTGAGCAGGGCGCCAGCATCTTCGTCAAGGTCAATCATATCTTGTACAACGCCATGACCGAGTTCGGACTCTCCCCGAGCTATCGTGATGCTGATGTCGATTCGGTCATGGGTATCTGGGACGGGGATCGCTTCGTCTTCACCATTGACCAAAACGCCCCATCGTGGTGGAAAATCCTGAAAGTCATCCGGAAGTACGGAATAAGCGGCCCGCGAAAGGTCCAGCATCTGACAGCCACCACTGTCGCCAAGTTTCTCCGATTGTACGAGCCACAGTTCTTTCCGTTTGAGTCGCTTACCCAGAGAGCCGAGGACCTTGGGCTACTTGAGGTGACCGGCGTCACTGGAGAGCAATATCTCGAGGCAAACGATGTACGTCTCCGTCATGATGCAAGTCTCTGGTCCACCCCTGACAGTGCAGGTCGACGCTCGCTACGCTCGTGGCCTCGTCCAAGCCAGCACGCGGGTGAACTATGCCTCCAACCTTGCCCAGATCCACGGACTGGACACCATGGTAGGTTTACGACCTGCCGCACGGGAAGTTGTGGCTAAAGCAGTATAACTCCAGGTCTCCATGGCTGCTGACGGCGCTCTCGCCGTTGAGGGGGGAAACTGGCAGATCTTCCATGAGATGATACAAAGATCAGGGGCCGTGGTCGCTCTCAACACAACAGTCATCGGCATCGACAAGGTATCCGACAGTACAACCAGTCAGCAGCGGTACGCTGTTCAGACAAGATCCGGTAGCGCGCTGGATAGTTCGACCACACACCCGGTTACGTTCGACCATGTCGTTCTGGCCAACCCCTTCCAGTTCAGTGGCATTTCGGTCGGAGAGGGTGTTCTGGAAACCGCCATTGATGAGATTCCTTATGTACAGCTTCACGTCACCATCTTTACATCACCTTATCGTCTCAGTCCTGAATTCTTCGGCTTGCCTACCTCGGCCAAAGTGCCCGGCATGGTCCTGACCACCCTTGCTCAGTCCGATACTCCATCATCGGGAGTCGGGGGGGTGGGCAAGGCGGGCTTCCTCAGCGTGAGCATGCTTGGCCAGGCCACGAACCCACAAACAAAGAGGAGGGAATACGTCTATAAGATCTTTTCCCCCGAGGCTGTCACGCCCGAGTTCCTCAGGCATGCTACCCCAATCCTCGCTCTCTCACTGGTGCTCTAACCGAATATTATAGCCGCCTGCTTGGTAGATCCGTTCCCTCGGGATTTACGGGCAGCGACAGCCCCATCTCGTGGTACCTCCCACATGTCTTCAACTCGTATCCTCGGGCGTTACCGCGGGTGACCTTCCAAGACCCCGTTGTCGGCGCGGGGGTTTATTACACGTCGGGCATGGAGAGCTTCATCTCAACCATGGAGACAAATGCCTTGATGGGGAAGAATGTTGCACGCTTGGTCGTTGATGACATGCAAGGCGCAACTGTAGCCAAGAGCAAGAATGGCCTGGCGTGGGAAGAGAAGCAGAGTATCTTGGTCTAAGGAAACTAGAACTGGACAAGCATTATTCCTTCTGCTGCTGGGGACTGATACACGTCTGTCAAGAGCTTAGTAATGGACCGAAGGAAATTTTCCCATCCTTCTTTTTCGTTGATGTTAATATCCGTTCCCAAGAACCTTTTGCATTGTCCTCCGCAAGTATCATGCTCTGGATCCAGTGAGAGAGCCAGACAGAAATTCGCTTTCATGCCCCCTGAGGTTTGTCCAAGCATTGGTCAACTGTAACCCGGCAACGCAACCAATGAGTCAACAGCTGCCTGAGATGTGGCGCATTGACCCACCTTTCGGCCGTCGCGATTGGCTGTACCCAACCGCCACACATCTTCCCCTCCATTCAGTTGTCCCGTACACTGTCACAAGCGAGTTGCTTGTTATGACGCAGCTCCCATAGTCGGTCGCACTAAGCCGAGCTCTGCCTGCGTGCCGTCTTCGGTCGGGAAGGCAAATCAAAAAAAGTCTTTCGAAGATAAGCGGCCTTTCTTTCCCAAAGTCTTTTTCCTTCGCGCCCCTCTCCACCCTTTTCGGGCGCTCAAAACTGCGATTTCTACAATTTCTTTTTGACCGCCTGACGCACCTCAGCGGCAATGTTTGTGCTCAGGAATGGTAAGCTCTGCCCCGCTTGCCCTACATGGACCCTCCGCCTCTGACTGTGTTTTGCCTTCCGCCTCAACAAATTGAACCGTGATTCGGGCGCAACTGAATCATCACTTTGGTTCCTGCTGTCATTCAAGTATAGCCACACTGACTATTTCCAGTTGGGAAGCTCCTCTTCGGCTCCAGCAACCAGGAGTCGATGATTGAGCTGCCACAAGGCCAGCTGTATCTTGTCCGGCCGCTTTCACCAAAGGGTTACTCCGAGCTCATCTTCAAGGACGCTTCGGCCCGGATTCGGCGCACGGCACAGGACTACCATTACCAGCTAGTTGTACAACGGGTTTACGAGGAGGGAGAAGCCGAGCTGTTGGCCGAGGAGGGCGAAGACGCCGAGGCTGATGCGGACGTCCTAGCAGGCGAGCGGGACGAAAAGACGTTTTTGCTTGACGAAGCACTCCATTTTCGCGTCGAGAACCGAGAAGGGAGCGAGCGAGTTCTGGCTTGGCGGGACCTGAGCGGAGACGCAGGCGACGTATACGAATTTGTCTGCGACCCCACCATCCAGCCTTCTCAGGTCGAGCAATTTGAGCAGATCGCCAGGCGCTGCCAGTACGAGCGCAAGTACCGAAAACCGCACACCACAGCTACGGAGGAAGACTTGGCACAGTTCCAGTTTGACGAGCAACCCATCCCCCAAGCGAGCCCCATCCATAGCCCGACGATTACCAGGTCCTTGGACCCCTCCGACTCGATGGTGCTCGGCAAGCCTGCAGCCAATACCCGCGTTAAGCGCGAAAACGTGCGTGAGACTGGGACCACGCCAGCGAACACGAGCAAGGAGAATGATATGAAACCTCCTGCGGTCTCGGCGCACCCCGAAGCTCGCGAGATTCTCGCGGCAGAGGTTGCCGAGCTCCACTTCTTCGACTTCCCGTCAGGCACATTTGTTCTCCAGGATGCAGCCGTGACGGCGACAGTGACAGAGATTGGCGACTGGCAATATTGGCTTCAAGTCAAGAGCTCAGACCGGGATTGGCTAGGAATTCCTGTCGTTGCGGACATCAACCCTGTATTCAACTTCGAGTTCTTGTCCTTCATCTTCAATCAGTTTACCGACGATGGCTCCGCCTACTCATGGCTCCTTCGATTCAAAGACCAGCCTACACTTGAGAGGTTTCAGGATGGTCTTCTTCAGGCTCTATGGGAGCAACTGAACGAGACGAAGTGGTCCAAGATCAAGGACAAGGAACGAGATTATGTGGCGGACGCCTTCAACGACCTTACAATGGAAGATTCCGAGCAGGCTGAAGAGGAGGAGGAGGAGCAGGAGGAGCATGCCGAAGAGGATGAAGAAGAGGAGGATGACCGGCCACGGAGCGAGCACTACGACAGTGACGAAGATGCAGACGATGTCGAGTACAAGCCCAAAGACAACGATGTCAACAAGCAACTCGCTGTTGGCTACAAGCACGACCGGTCGTTTGTCGTCCGTGGATCCAAGATCGGCGTGTTCAAGCACACGCCCGACAACCATCTCGAGTTCAGCACCAATATCTCCAAGGTCGAGACGCCCAAAGGCGAGCTGTTCTCCCCAAAGAAGGTCATGCTTCACAATGAAGACCGCAACCTCATTCTCCAAAAGGACTCGGAACCGAACAAGCTCTACCGCATGGATCTTGAGTATGGCAAGGTCGTCGATGAGTGGACGGTCCATGAGGACATCCCGGTGGTAACATTCGCGCCCGAGAACAAGTTCGCTCAGATGACGCATGAGCCCACGTTCCTAGGCATCAGCAAAAATGCTCTTTACCGTGTGGACCCTCGTCTGTCAGGCACGAAGCTCGTCGATGCACAACTCAAGCAATACGTGAGTAAAAACGACTTTTCGGCGATTGCGACAACCGGAAAGGGCTACATCGCCGTGGCTTCCAACAAGGGAGACGTCCGGCTCTTCGACCGTCTGGGGATCAACGCCAAGACGCATATCCCCGCTCTCGGTGAGCCCATCATCGGTCTCGATGTGTCGGCCGACGGTCGCTGGGTGCTTGCCACGTGCCGTACGTATCTCCTTCTCATCGACGCGCTTCAGAAGTCGGGCAAGAACGAGGGCAAGCTGGGTTTTGAGAAGTCCTTCGCCGCCGACGACAAGCCGCAACCCCGTCGTCTCGCCCTAACGCCCGAACACGTCGCGCAGTTTGCCTACGAGACAGGCAAAGGGGTTAATTTCACTCCGGCCAAGTTCAATACGGGCGAGGGCGCCGAAGAGACCAGCATCATCACCGCGACGGGCCCATACATCATCGAATGGAGCCTTAAGAAGGTTCTGAGCGGGCGGAAGGCGCCATATCTGATCAAGCGCTACACGGATGATGTCAAGGCGGACGACTTCAAGTTTGGCACAGACAAGAATGTCATTGTCGCGCTGCCGCACGAGGTTAACATGGTCAATCACGCCCGTCTCAAGAGACCCACCAGGGAAAGCATTGCGGGCGACTTTGGCATTGCTGGGCGCAGGGGCTCGGGACGTATCGGGACACCGAGAAGCGGGAGGTACAAGCTGGGAAAGGAGGACGTTGTCAAGGAGGCGTTTTGAATGGGCGGATAGCTGTTGTGGACTCGGGGGGGTCGTTTGTCTTTGGCGGAGAAGTGAGGTTGGCGCATTTGCTCTTCATTTCAGTACCCCTTTTTCGGATGGTCCGTTTTTTTCTTCGGCAGTTCAACGATTCCCCAATATTTCCTTGTGATGGCTTGTTAGACGACTTTTTAGGTCGATACCTGGAATTGTTTTCATTCGCAACACTTTGATACATGAAGCTACCTTTTACTTGGGCGGCTCACTGATATGTTTCCGAGTCGTCATCACTTTGCGACCCAATGGTGTGTCATTGACTCAGATTCATTCTGCACAAGTACCTTGTCAATCTCTTTGAAGTTCCCAAGATCGCATGAGGAAGCCCAACCGGTTAACAATCTCGCCCTTGAACGATGATACGTTTGCAACTCAAATCAAACAACGATATGGTATCCTATTCCCTCCTAAAGGTTCCGCATTTGCTCCAAAACTCTGTTAACAAAAGCTGAAAATGTCTTAATAGGCTCCCCGGCTCCCCGTGCCACCCTTCCAGGCACCGGTGGTACTGTCCACCCGTGGGTCAAGCTTGTTCATGAGATCCGACTTGTGCGGCCCGGCAGTACGCGTCGCTGTCGCGCCGGCGCCCGCAGGAACAGGAGCGGCGGCCGGGGGGCCGGCGGTCCCTGGCCCGCCTAAGCCGCGGTCGCGGTCGCGGTCGCGGTCCGAGTCGACGCGCGGGTCCAGCGCGTTGGCGAGCCGCGACGAGTGCGTGCCGTACGTGCCCTCGGGCGCCACGCCGTACCCCCCGGCCGTTCCCGCTGCTCCCATCGTGCCCGTCGTGCCCGTCGTGCCTCCGCTGAGACTGCCCTCGGCGCCCGCGAGCTGGGACCGCCCGGCGCGCGTGCTGTCCAGGTCCGAATCGACGCGGGGGTCGAGAGCGTTGGCGAGGCGGGAGGAGTCTAGTTATCAATTAATTAGCGAAAATGTCAGTTGTTGGACGGGAACTTCTTAAGGTTCTTCTTCCTCGCATGGTAATTAGGCAAGGTACGGGTGCGTGAAACAAACGTACGTGGTCCGTAGGTGCCCTCGGGAATGTTGGAGCTCGCCTGGGTCATGGGCTGTCTGTCGTGGGTGCTGTCGACGCGCGGGTCCAATTTGTTGAGCATGTCGTGCTTGTGGTGGCCGGCCGTTGTCGGGGCTGGTCCGGATGCGGCGGACTGGCCGTAGGTCATGCCACCGGGGGCGCCGGCCGTGGTAGCGTTGGGGTTGTTGTTGTGGCGGATGCCGCGTTCCCTAGTGTTGTTGTACATCTTGATTTTTCTTTCTGATACCCTGCCGAGCTTGTAGTAATTAAGGTACTAATAGCTCCAAGTCGCCAGGACTGGTAGATAGTGAATGTTAGACACTTATAACTCGAGAAGGAACGCCAATGGATGCGTTGCCGCTACGGTGATATCATTGCACGTACGTCATCTTGGCCTGTGGAAGGCGATCGTGCCAAGTACAACTTCCTCCATGTTAAGCACTCATCTCATCCTTGGTCCCGTCCGACCATTCAATTTGGTGGTTGTTCGACTTCCAAGCTGCGCGCGAACGCGGTATGACGCAACCAACGCCCCTTTCCCGCGCACGTTGCTAACGGTTGCTTGTGGTTCGCCACAAGACCCTACTTGCATGCTTCTGTCCAGCTATTCCCGAGACATGTTTGCCATAATCTTGATAGAACGTGGAGCCAATCAAGTCATCTACTCAGCTACAAGGAGCAACACTGTTGTAATATGTCAACCATGTGGATTTAAGATGAATGACTGCGCGTGTTTAACATCGTGAGCCTTATGGATTGTTGTGATCTGATAAAAGCAATGAAAACTGTTCATCTCATCATGCTCCATTAATGGCATTCGAGGCATTTGGCAACAACCGTGTTCAAAAAAAGAAAAGAAGAAAAAAAAATCAGTCGTAACATCGTAACTCGTGCCCCAAAGTCGGCCATTATTTCCAAGCATCTCAGGGTGTCAGAACCAAAACGGAGAACCGGCTCCCGTTAGGGAACCACGGCCAGAATGGTAGGCTATAAGGGCGCCTAAACCCCACACAGGGTGCTGCTCTATTATCCTTCAGTCAGGCCTCGATTGCCAGGGCGCAGGAAGGTCGAAGTTGTGTTAGGTTGCTGGGAGCCCGGAGGTTACGTCACAACTGATTTTGGTAATACTTCCCATCTTTTCCCTCTTGTCTCATTTGTTCGCTGCTCCCTTGGCCTGCATAAGTTTGGCCAGTGATGTGGCTTTAAACGGCTGTGCAACACCCTCAGCAATGAGAGAGCGCGCGAGGGAAGTACACGCTTCAGCAGGTGTGGCAACAAGCGATCGGTATGAATCAGCCTAAAGGTTTCTAAATGCTGAACCTTACCGCTTGAAGTAGCATGATGTATATAATACAGAGAATACCTTATGTACATTGTAGGTCCCTTCATTTGATTTTTTAGAAGTTCTTCTCCATTTGTGTCTTCGGTCCAAGACTTGCGACTTGTTGTACCTGGATCAAGTATGTATGTACATACATACAACAAGCTTCACCCCGGCTGCAATTGTAGCACCACACATCTCTGGATCTTTGATCAGGTAATTGGACGTCTTGTGAAACAGTTCGTTGTTCACTCCGTTGAGCATTGATTGATTGGGATCAACCAAGAACGAAGTCGCTGGGACAGGGAAGCCATCGTTGGCGGTTCATGGCTGTTCCTGAGTGACGTCATTCTCTTGCTTGGCCCAAGCGGGAGCCTTGAGGTCTGAAGCTGTGCAACACGCTCTTGCCATCCACAAACCAACCACTCCAAAGCAAAGCGCCCCATACACACTCACTACTGCGGTACCTTGACCAGTTAGTGTACGGATTCCAAGCCGTGCATGCTTCCAGTCCGAGACCGAGACCCCACCACAAACCATGAAAGAGATCCCCTCGTCGGCGTCATGATCAACGGGCTCTACTGCTGCAGGCCCAATTAGAGCGCTCAGAAACCGAATTCCAACCTTTCTCAACTTTTGCCGGCGTGGTATCGGGAGCACTCCAACACAACGAGGTAGACGGTTGTTCCAAGAAAAATGACAGCCTTTCACACGGATACTGCGATGACGTTCTCTTTTCCCACATCGCTCCGCCATTTCTCTTGGGGGAGATCAATTGGCGTGACGGGGCGTAGTATATCTTGCACTCGCCGCTGTTTCGGATGTCAGTCATGGTTTGCCATCCTTCACCCATGATATCAGGTCGCTTTTCCTGAAAGCTGTTTGGTCGACTACTCGTCAGAGTCGGAATACGGATCGACAAAGGCCTTTATCGGCCATCCTACCACCGCTTGCCAAGTTTTCCGTCTGGACCCTAGACGTTCCCGAGTTCCTTATTCAGGATTGTTGAGCGGACACGATGGCGCCAACCCCAACCCTGCCGCAGGTCATCTTCCACCTGCTTGCCCGCCAAGAGCAACAACAACCCACCGCAACTGTCGTCGTCGATTCGGGCTCCTCTGACGGGGACAGCGGGTCGTCCTCGGGCTCGAGTCTCAACGGTGGCGCCATCGCGGGCATCGTCATCGGCAGCATCGTCGGCATCCTCCTGCTCTGGTGGATCATCCGCGCCTGCGCCCAGCCGCACTCCCCCGACTCAAGTCGCCAAGGCTGGTACGACGACACGGCGCTCCCGCCGGCCGCGCCGCTTCCACGGTCCTCCAGGTCCGGGTCGCGGTCGGCCGACTACGGCCGGCACCACCATTACCATCACCACAACCACTCCTCCCGGCGCAGCGGGAGCAGGCACCACAGCCGGAGACGCTCGTCCAACCCGCGGCCCGTCGTCATCGAGGAAAAGTACGCCCTCAGGCGGCCGTCGGCCACGTATGTTTATCCGCCGGTCGAGGGGAGGCGCTCCAGAAGTCGGTCCCAGGGGAGGTACTATGGCTAGTGTCTCTTCGCGAGAAGTGTGACACGTTACGATTTCTGATGAGGGTATAAAATTATCTTGTAGGTGGCAGCCGATGTTTTATGGGAACTGGGGCTTGTTAATCTTCTCTTTCTTTGGTGGTTGCTCTCTCGTCCAAGTACTTACCTACCTTATTATCTCGTGTATTTGGATACCCTTGACGTACTTGTACATATATGTGTACGGACTACATGATTATAAACAGATAAGTGGTGTTGGCAGACTACATGTTCATAACAACAACGTTTCCTTGTATCTTGGGTAGTCATACCTTGGATCTTCCTGATCTTTCTAGATTTCTAGCCATAATAATTTCGAGAGTCCTCAAGCATCAAGTGACCCTTTCATTTTCAGGATAGCGCTCCTCCTCGGCCCTCCAAACTCAATTTTCCCAACCAACCTGCTCTTCACGGTGACTTATCTGCGTTTGTTGGCATGCGTATGTTCAAAGTTCACACCCGTTGGAATATAAACGCGCGGGTATGCTTCATATGGATTGGATGCGATTGATCAGGAGCGAAGAACATGTAGAACATGGTTGGCTGATGGTACGAAGCTCCCTTCTTGAGGGCGGGACTAATTAATGCAGGTACCGAGACTGACGCTCGATGTTTGTTTTAGACAGAGCACCCAGTATCAAGCAGTTGGTCCTTCGTTGGGCAACCCCAGAAATGGCACAGCAAACGCGAGGCGGCAAGACGCAATCCATCAGCATCCCATCGTCTGGGTCGGCCGTGGGCGGCTCAGAGGCGCAGCATGCATGTCACAACGGAGAAAGGAGGTGGTCTAGACGCCCCCGACCCATGCGCCCAAGCGCGCGACAAGAGACTCCGGGTCGCGGTCCCAACAAGCTGGTTTTGCCTCACCATGCCTGCACTGTACTACCGCTTCCACATGGCAGTCTCGTTGCATTGCTGTGCCGTTGAGGGAAAATCTCCGAGCTCTGTGAGAAGCGGCCGTTTGCATGGAATTTGGAATTCTTCCCAAGTTTTGGGACGTCTAATTTGGTGGATAATTACGGAATTACGGAATACACGCTAGACCCAAGCCCGAGCAATCACACCGTGGCACTCCTACCTTTGTTCTTTCACTCTTTGCCGAACGCAGTGGGAGCTCCGGGAGCGTTGAAAGCAGTCTACAGTAGGTGGCTATACGAAGGAGACAGTGCCTTGTTAAAGCTATCTACAAAGGAGACAAAACAAGTGGTATTTATAGACAAAGGGACTGGCCAATGCGTTAAACAGCCTTATATAGCTGTGGCAAACGCGTGGCTAATACATTTAGAAGCTCTACAGCTTCCGACACACCCCCTAGTTAAAGGCGATAGTCGTTTAACTACGCTTTATGGTGATACTGTTCTTGGTGTTGTATCCTTTGTCGCTCTTACCTCGATAGCTCCTTTAGGGGCCTGCCTTCTATATTTGGAAGTCTGAAAGAGTCAAGTATAGTAAAGCGATTCCTTTAAAGCTATAGATCAAATATAGCTATTATAGCTATAGTAGCGATAGTATTATTAGTTTTAACTATAATAATAATAGGATGGTGCCTCCTACGCTTAAATTAACGGATAACTTGTTAGGTATGCCTACTATAAATACTATAACTACTAGCAGGTTGACTCTTACTTTTATAATGCCTTAAAAGTATAAGCGTATTAAATCTTCTAAACTAGCTTCTAAACCGTAAGTATTCCTATTATCTCTATTCGATTGATTTTATACCGGTTTTACAGTTTTCTAGCGCTTTACTAGTTATATTGAGATCGTTTAAGCTAACTAAATATAGTAACATTATTGCTAGCAAGCTTTATAAGGTGCCCTATGGAATATATATATAGTCGGCTCTAGTAGAATATTCTTTCGGCAAATGTCGCGATCATTCTAGCGTTAGCTCCTACTACTACTATTATATATATAGTTCCTACAAGTATAAGGAGATATATACTAATTGCCTACGTGTCTAATAGCTCTTATAATATTTATATTAACTATAATAATAATCCTGCTTCTTACGTTAGGTTAGCAAAGGATTTGACAAAGGCTCTATTAGATAGAGCCAAGGCTTCTATAAGTCCCTAGATCCTAAACCTCTACCCCTAACATGTAGGCAAATCGCTAATAGTTATACGTGGGATCTTAAGAAGTTACGTATAGTTCTTCGGAGTAACCTAAAACGTGCTAGTATAGATAATACGGAGGAGTACGAGCTCGATAAGGCTAAACTCGCGTATTTTACAAAGATCGCCTGCTCGATATATGATATTTTCTACTAGTTAGGTAAGATCAAGGAGGCTTATAATACTCGTATTAACGTGTCTAATAATATATTAGGCGCTATATTGTCGCCTAGCTAGGATAAAGGCAAAGGCAAGGCTATTGATCCTAGTAACGGCCTATAGTAATGGATAGGGAGTATTAGGCGGTATTTTATTTGGCAAATTTAACTTATTTTCTACCCCCTAGTTATATAAGCCTATAACTAATATCTTGAAGATTAAGGAGAGCCCTTTAACGCTCGAAGGCTTATTAGCTAAGTTATTTAGTAAGCCTATCTACTAGCATCTAACTAGTTAGTAGATATATAGCTTTGAATATCCCTTTTGCTACTTCCTAGTATAACTATATATTATAGATATCTATATACTATAGGCAAGTATTAATACGTTCGTTCTTAGCTATCACTAGTCAAATAGTTTGCTAATTATTATAATAGATGTTCTAGGGCTCCCTAAGCTTAAGATCGATGTCTATAAATAGCCTTTTAAGTGCTATAGCCTCTCTTGCTGTAAGGGAGAGCGTCAGAAGTTCTACTTCAATGCTTAACGTTATAATAATATCCTAGTACAACGCCTTCCACATAATAGGACCTCTAAATGGGAAGAAGATATATCCCTATGATAAATACTATATATCTAGATCATCTATATACGAAGCGTCCCTAGCGATTATAAGTGTTAAACTTTCTAACGCTTACTTGCCTCTATATCAGATTGACAGGTAAGAGCTCCTAAACAGATATCTTACTACCTACTACGCTTCTAATAAGTAGTCTAGTCTTAGGTTAGTTAGGTATCGAGAGAGTATTAAATAGGTATATATAATATCCAGACGTAGTATAACTATATAATATAGGATCGATCTAACGAGCTCCTAATACTCTTTAATCCATATACTAGTAACACTCCTTTTAAACCTCTTAAGTTCTTTATAGCTTAAGGGAGTTAGCTTATATATACTAGGCGTATCTAGCCTATATCTTTTTACTACCTTTCCAATATATTAGTTATAGACTAGCTATATCTTATATATAGGTCGGTCTTAAATCACCCTAATGCCAAGGAACCAATTAATATTACCCTACTTATAGATATCGTATTAAGCTTTGATTTCTTCTATTACCTACTTGGCCGCTATAGTATTACTTTTATAGAAGAAGACCAAGAAGTCGTTAATATAGAAGATTAGGATAACTTATTTGTCGTAGCTTAAGAAGAGGTACTTCTCTTTGCCTAATAGTTCTATACCTAGATCTAATAGCGTTTTACAGAACTCTTCATACTATGAGAGTAACAAGTCTCTTAAGCCGTATAGAGCTCTTTGTAACTCTACGTATTTCCCTAGCTATTTAAATCCCTCTGGTAATTCGCAGACGATAGGATTGTCTTCCGGTCGTTTGGCGTTAAGGAACGCTTATACTATATCGAATTACTTAACTTCTAAGTCGAAGTATATAGCGATTACCATTATTATACGGAATGACTATACCACTAGAGTAGCTATATATGTACTTTCTACCGAGCTAATATCTTATAGATCTCCTTGTATATAGATCCTTGCTTTATACTTCTCTAAGAAACTGTCCTTGTCAAACTTGTACGTGAAGACCTATTTTAATAGGATAAGTCACGCTCTCGCCTACTTACGTGGTACGATCTTCTACGTTCCCCTACTCTCTAAGTTACATATCTCCTCGTACACTATATCTTTAAACTGTTGTTCTAATAGGTAGTTATATAGGTCTCGCCAGTTAGTAAGAACGTAAGTAAGATTGTTAATATACTAATATAGCTTATTCGGGGCTACTCTAAGGTATATAGTATCCTTCTATTATATAGTAGTAGTAAACACTATATATATCGTTCTTATACTCTAGTCCTCTAGGTAAGCTTCTTATTAATTAGGTAGATAAGTCTTATAGAACTGTCGCTAGAGTTCCTTAGTTATATAGATAAAGGAGTAATAGTAATTGACCTTCTCTTTATTTTATAGCCTTTCGCTTGACTAGACAGGGTCCTTAGGCTTGCGAGCCCTCCTCCTACCTCTGCCTCTCCTTGTAAGAGGTTACTAAATAGCTTCTCCTTCGCTTCTACCTTCTAGAGGATATATTAGCTAATCTGGACTTCGCTTAACGCTCTACTCCTCTAGCTTAGCCAGGTATAATATATTAATAGTACCATCCCTAGCTTCTAGCTCTTCCGTCATATTATACGTGTTTAACTTTTCTATAGAAGGTATTCCTCTATTAGATTCGATAGCTCCCCTACTCTCCCTAGTATCCAGTTAGCTAGCTAGTAACTAGGAAGGCCCTGATTTAAACCCTCCTACTTCCTAGTAGATATCCCCTTTTCTGGCTAGTACAGGGCAAGTCACTAAAGGCTTAGGCATATATTTAGGGGTTAAGAGTCCTTTAAAGCTCTCTATCTATTTAGTAAGTTTGTCTATTACTTATATTTCCGTTATAAGAGTCTCTGGAACTAATTGTTCGCTTATAGGCTACGTATTAGAGAGCTCCTTTACCCCCAAGTCTTGACCCTATTAGAGAGGTTAGTCTACTACTAGACTCTCTTACAATAGAGGTAACTAAGCTATTATAATAGAGTCTTCTATTAGTTATTAGGTCTATTATAATGCTTCCTAGAGAAAGTCGGTATCCTAGGAATCTTTACTAAGATCGAACTAATTAACTTCTTAGCTTGCTACTACTAGCGATAACTCTATTAGCTGCTCTTTGCCTAGATGGTAGAAAGTCTTCTTATCGAAGCGAACGTTACAAGTTATAATGACTCTATTAAGCTTAGGTATCTATATACGATGGATATTAGATATGTAATATCCTATAAGATACCTCATTAGCCCGTGTAGTATCTATATACGATGGATATTAGATATGTAATATTCTATAAGATACCTTATTAGCCCGTGTAGTAGCACCTTAAAGTCCTTTGTATGTCGCTCTGCTTCTTTATCCTTATAGAGGATATATACCTAGCATCTATATATAAAGATGCCACTCTAGTCTAGGTATAAGTCGCTAATTAATATCATTATTAAGCTAGGTTCGTACTAGCAAAAATATTATTTAAACTAGCTATAGAGTACCTTATTAGGAGTTTCGAACGAGTAAGTACGGCTTAGGCTTATCGTATATAAGTACGCCGCCGCTTATATACTTTCTAACTAGAGCTTTATAAGGAAATTTACGCTATCTAGTATCTTAATCGAGTGTAAGATTAGTTCTTGCCCTACTTGCTCTACTAGTCTATTAGATTTATAGGTATATAAAGATAAGAGTTTAAGATTAATACTATTTTCTATAGCCTAAGTCTAGTAATATATCAGTACGTACCTTACTAAACTAATCGTTATAGTATTATTGTCTTACTTAATCTTATAGATAGTAAGCCTATATTGGCGTCTTACCTAGCTCTCGAAATTCTAGATGACTCCTATAATCCAGTCTAGCGACTTTATTATTAGGAGGAAAGGGAAGAGCTTCCTATTATACTTATTAATAATTATAAGTAGCTATCGCGATCTATTAATCGCTTTAGAATAGTCGAACAAATCCTAGGCTACTTACTAGAACAGGTGTATAGACTTCTATTTAGGTAGTATTTTCTTGGAGATAACCTTGCTTATATAAATACAAGTATAGCTCTTATATTTAATATATACTATCCCTTTAATATAGACGTTTCTAGCGTTATTAATAAGTGCTTTTAACGCTTCTAGTCTAAGGTAGCCAGCTCTTAAGTACTAAAGATCCTTAGTATCCTCTCTTATAATAGGTAACGCTTATATCTAGGATCTTCCATCGTATATAACGAATATATTCTATAAGGATATATAAACGTTTATAATACCTGCTTTACTAATTAAGACGTAGTCTAGGAAGCTTAAGTAGTAGGAAAGTAGCTTATATTCGAGGAAGGTAAGATTATACTTATATTCTAACTTATAAAGGATAATATCATTTTCTAATGTTCTAAAATATAGTAAGCAATCTAAGCTATAGTATTAAATACCTACCTTAAGTAATAGAGCTTCTAAGATAATGTTAATATAGAATCCTTTGACGATAATAATATCCTTAAGCGTTAGGTTCGTTCTTGGTATACAGTCTATATAATCTATCTAGAACGTTCTTAATTACCTAAGTGCCCCTCTTACTAATAAGGAAGGTCATCGTACCTGCTTTAACAAACTTAGGATCTTCTACCTTGATAAATGTCCTAGGTAAAAGGAACTTCTTGTCGTTAACTAAGTAGGTCACGCTATATAAGTCTAATAAAGTACTTTTCGAAAGAAGATAGCATTATAGAGTGACTATATTAAACGCCCTATAGTAAGTTAAGAGCTTACTAAGTAGTTAAGGGCTAATAATTGACGTATTAAGGGAACTAGGGTATCCTGCCCCTAACTACCTAGAATAAGATAGCTCCCCCTATTTAGCGATAAGTTAATTTTTTAGTCTAGCCTACTTTAGCTTATCAAGCTCCTAGCGAATCCTCTTATACTCCTTGTTAGAAAGGTATAAGTGTTACTCGTTACTATAGATGGCTTACTTAAGCGTATAGCAGTCTACTAGATTCTATAGATATTGTAGACACTTATAGGGACATCTTATATTACGCCGCTAACCGTTACAAGAGTCTCTATGCGAGTCTCTACCTCTCTCTTTACTGCTCTTTTAAGCTATAGGAAGCGTTAATATATAAGTTATCAAGAAGATTCTATACTTCTAAGAGACTCTAGGTTACACGTTATTATTAATTAGAATCTTAGCTATTGTAACGAGAGTACTAAGCTCTAGAAGTAGCTATCCTATACCATTAGTAAGCTTAATTTCTATCCTCTTATTTGTTACCTAGGTTAATAGGATATATATAGCGATAGCATTAAGAAAGGTATAAAGTCCTTGTATACCCTATACTTTTAAGATATTATATTAGATAGCTCGTTAGAAGGTAATATTAAAGTTACAAATCTAGTACTATAGATTAACTCCTAAACGCTTAGCTACGTTAAGACTAGTTATATATTATACTACTACTATTATATAAAGCGTTACAACGGATAGCGTAAATATAGAACAAAGTGCCTAGATAATCCCCCTAATAAGGTTAATATCCTTCTTCCTATACTATGACAAACCCAACTCAGACTTCTTCTAAAAGGGTTCAGACAGAGGTAAACTAAGCAGGACAAGCGTACAGGTCGTCTAAGGGATTCGATAAAGCCAAAGGGTTCACAACAACACTAGAGTTATCTTTTATAGTAGTTAGCAATACTTAGTATAAGTACTATAATTATGGGTTGCTATCACTAGTAAACTTCCAAAGTCCACTATAACAAGTGATTATTTATATATATATATACTTCTATTGGTCGCTTAAGGTCCCCTTCTAGCCTGTCCCTAGATCGCCTTTAGTAGCTAGCTATCTTCCGCTATCTTTCTCTTTTAGCAATTGTTTGCCTGTAGTAGCCTGTGCTCCCTAGCGATCCCGTGTTAGCCTTGCTCTGTGCCCTTCTTGATTAGTGGCTCGTTTAGCCTGCTATGTCCTACCGGGTCGCGGTATATGGTTGGCTTATAATACGATGCCCTCTCTTTAGGGCTTTTAACCTAAAAGCTTCTTATAACTTATTTTAAATATTACTAATATCCCTTTTTTCCTATAGGTAACGTCCTTCTTTTGCTAGCTTCCTTTTGCTATAGCTAATTGTATTCCTAGGAACCGTCGTAATCTTAAGCGTAAATAATATGTTATTATAATTAAGATTAAATAAGAGGGTTATAAGGTTACTATACCTTATAAGTATTATTAGAATATAAAGCTACAAAAGTATTATATAATAATAGAGGGTTTAAATAAATATTAGAACTATATTTATATAGGTAAGAAGTATAATAGCCTAAACATTATAAATGCCTATAGGTTCCTTGTTATTTTCCTTTATAGTCCTAGGTTATTAACTATCTTAGTCCTTTCGAATTTGTTAGAGTAAGAGAAGGTTTCGAAAGAGATTACTAAGACCAAGGTACTTCTTACTTAGACGCTAAGCCGTTTAAGTCAATTACGTCATTTATAGCAATCCCTACGCGATCGTAGTACCGAAGTTTTTCGTCGTAGCGTAGCTCGTCTAGAGGAAGAGGAAGAACTAGATACTCCTCCGCCGATGTCAGAGACACAGACCCTTACGGGTTAGGCTTAGGCGTTGGGTGCTTTTGACGTGCTTGATTAGGAATTGATTGGGTTAGATCCCGGTCCTAATTCTAGCAGGTTCCCCTCTTTTTCTATCGGGGAATAGGCTTTAGAGCTAGTTCTTATAGCTAGTTAGGATTCCACCGGTAGAACTGCTCTAGTTTCTTAGGGTAACTTAGATTCTTAACTAGTTCCTATAAGTTATCTTCTAGTCTAAAATCAAGCTATTTGACTAGGTATTATAGTTCTCTATTAATAATATATAAATCTAGAATTTCTTCGACGTCTTATTCTTTCTCTTCGTCCTTTGCTTTAATATATATAATAACCTTAGTATTCTTTGGTACTAGTTTAAGAAGTGAAATATAAAAAACATCTATCCATAGTTATATAGATAATAGTAATAATAGTTAGTAGTTAGATATTAAGATTTGTTCTTTGATAACGAAGGGTCTGACCTTCTTAAAGTCTAGCTTTATACTTAGTTGTTTAATTTATAAGTTTTATATAATTAGGTAGACTTTGTCTCCCCTCTCTAGGCAAGGTCCTTCGAGTCTATGTTTGTTATAATAGTTCTTTATTCTAGTTTTGACAAACTTAAGTTCCTTTTTAAGCTTCTTATATAATGCGTACATTTGTTCTACTTTAACTACTACTCTCGGCACTATAACCTCTAGTCCTTACCTAAGGTCTGCTTTATATCTGTAATTTACGAAGAACGGTATAACTTTAGTCGTTTCTATTAGTATTATATTGTAGGCGAGTTATACTATTAGTAATAGTATAACCTAGTTGTCTTGCTAGTAGTTAATATAAGAATAGAGGTATTACTCGATAACTTTGTTTAGTTACTCCGTTTGTCTGTCAGTTTGTAGATAATATGCTGTTAATAGTTTGCTATTAATGCCTAATCGTTATATTAACGCTTACTAGAACTTCGATATAAACTTGGTGTCTCTATCGATAATCTATTCTTACGGCTAAGCGTATACTAATATAACTTGCCAATAGATCATATCTACTAGCTATTTAACTATCTAGGACTCCTTATAGGGAAAGAAGTATACCTACTTAGTCAGGCAATCTACTATAGTAAGAATACCATCGTAGATCACTCCTATGGCCATGTCCTTAGATTCTAATAGTTTCATAATAAAGTCTATCGTAACTAAATTCTATAGTTTGTTAGCTATTAGCAATGGCTAAAGTAGCCTATATAGCTTATATCGTGCCGTTTTGCTTCGATTATAGATATCGCAGTTCCGTACGACTTCCTTAACTCGTGCCGTTAACTATAGAAAGTCGTAGTATTTCTTAACTTGTGCGATAGTCTTCGTGACTCCTTTATATCCTCCGAGTTTCGACTTGTAGAGTTCTTAAATCATTCGTAGCTGTTGATCTTTATTGTAGATATACGCTTTACCTTAATACTAGAGTTTCCTATCTTTTTCTTCCACTCCATTAGATACTACTAGTCCGGGTATTGCTTAATACTATACCTTGTTAATCCTTTCTTCTCGAAAGATTACGTAACATTCTAAGAACAAGTCGAGTAGATCGTCTTCTATAGGTGTTTACGTTTCGTAATATAGCGTTCCGTCTATTCGTTCCTTGAATAACGGTGGCGTTATTTCCGTTTATCCTTCCGTATAATCCGTTCATCGGCTTAAGGCGTCCGCTTATACATTCTCTTTGCCCTTCTTATAGTAGATCTTAAAATTGAATTCTATAAGGAATTCTACCTATTGTATTTGTTATCTATTTAGCTCCTTTATTATTATAAAGTATCGTAAATTCTTATAATCTATATATACTTATACTGGTTCGATTGTACTACTAAGGTATAGTTACTATTTCTTAAAAGCTTTGACAATTGTAAGTAGTTCCTTGTTATAGATCGGATAATTAAGATATAGTCTATTAAGCTTCTTTAAAAAGAAGGCTATAGGATATAGCTTCCCTTGTTTGTCTCGTTATCCTAACTATCCTCTAATAGCGTAGTCTAAAGCGTCTGTTTCTACCTCAAATGGCTTCTTAGGGTCTAGTAGCACTAGTACTAGATCTTTAGTAATGGCGTCGTAGATCTATGTAAATGCTTACTTATATTGCTCTTCCCATTAGAATTTAGTGTTCTTCTTGGTAAGTTCGTACAAAGGTCGTATAATCGCTCTAAAGTTCCTAATGAATATCTAGTAGAAGTTCGTAAACCCGATAAAACTTCGTACTTCTGTAACTAACGTTAGTTATAGCTAATCCTTAATAGCTTCGACCTTTAAAGGT
Organism: Thermothelomyces thermophilus ATCC 42464; assembly: GCF_000226095.1. Classification (NCBI taxonomy): domain Eukaryota; kingdom Fungi; phylum Ascomycota; class Sordariomycetes; order Sordariales; family Chaetomiaceae; genus Thermothelomyces; species Thermothelomyces thermophilus. The sequence goes on along the minus strand of NC_016476.1, from coordinate 1,187,092 downwards.
TCTATCTAGATTTATCCTAGGGATATCTTATATCCTAGAAATACTGTCTTCCTAACGTGGAATTCGCTCTTTTCCTTGTTAACTAATAGCTTATATATATATAATATATCTAACACTACTCTTACGTACTTCTAGTGTTTGTCTATCATCTTAGAGAAGATAAGTATATTATCAAGATAATATACCGTAAATTTGTCGAGAAAGGGTCGGATAGCTTGATCAATCAGGGCTTAGAACGTTACTAGCGTGTTTATAAGTCCGAATAGCATAACAAGGTACTTATAGTGGCTATAGGGTGTCCTAAAGGCCGTTTTCTACTCGTCGCCTTCTTTAATCTGTATATAGTTATAGGCTAATGGCAAGTCAAGATACGTAAAATATTAGGCTCCTGCTAACTAATCTTAGAGCCGTAAGATTAATAGTAACGAGTATTAGTTTTTTACGGTCTATTCGTTAAGTTGCCAATAGTTAACGTATAACTATAGCTTTCTATCTTTCTTTGGTATAAATAGGATTAGATAGCCTGCTAGTAATGTCGATAGGCAGATATATCCTCTTTAAAGGTTCTCCTCCAAATATCGCTTAAGTTCTTCGTTCTATATCTAGCTTATATAGTAAATCTTAAAGAACTTTAGTTGTACTCCTTCCTTGAGCTTGATCTTATAATCCTATAGGCCGTACTCTAGTAATCCTTCTAGATACTTCGGTTCGAATGCTAGGTGTCCTTCGTATTCCTCTGGTACTTCCCTAGTCTTGTCTTGTCTCTCGGCTTTCTAATAGTATACGAACTTGGTTCTATTCATAGCAATGCTAGCGATTTCTCCTATCTTAACCTATTACTCTAGTTATAGTACTCTGCATTTGTTAACAGAGAGAATAGCTATTGGCGGTTTAGCTCGTTCCTCCTATTATAACGTCGGTATTATTATACTGCTTCTTCTAGAGTCTGTAGTAGTCTACCTATTACTATTTGTCTCTTACAATGGATCTATAAGATATGCCTTCCTTTAAGTATTGTCCGCTTATAATCCTTATATACTTCCTATCTTGCTAGTCAAATATAACTCCGTTCGGGGTTATAAATAGCTATTATTCTTCTAATTAATATCTAGGTTATAATCTTCATACTATAATAACCCTAATATTATATCTTCATCATTACCTATATCTACGATACTAAATATAACTACTATAGTCTTCTCTACTATAGTAATATCAATTGGTTTGGTCTCCCTATATACCTATTATATCGGAAATAGCCCTTTAACTATACTATACTTCCGCTTCATTCTCTAAGGTATCTGTAGCTAATTTACAAGCATCGGCGAAATCAGGTTCATCTCTGCTCTACTATCTACTAATACAAGCATTTCGTGCTATCTCTATTATGCTATTATCCACAGTCGCTTGTCTTGCCGCCGTCGTCTAAAGATTACAGCGATTTCCTATGTTTCTGCCAGGAGGTCTTAATATAGTAGTCTCTTACGCTAGTTCCTCCTATACTACACTATTACTTACTATTATATAGGCGTTAATGGTTTTCAGGCCCCTCGAAGGGCCCTAACCCGTTTCCTAGGTTAGTGCTAACCTCTTTAGTTATTCGGCTAATAATAGCTTTATCAATTGTACTCATTTCTATAAGCTATCGAGTGCTTATAGCTTCCTACCATTAGGTCCGTTCTACTTTTCGTTATACGTGCCATAGCTTTATCTAAAGTTCCCGGATCCGCGATTTCTTTTCGTCTACGTAGTAGAAGTAATCGTTACTCTAGTATAAGTCTTATATATCTTATCCTATTCCGTAATACCTAGGCTAGGCTCGTTTTAGAACTACTATAATGCCTTTTAGATTATAGGCTTCGATCTTCTAGAGTAATTCGGCCGTTCTATTTCTTATATCATAGACCTATTCTATAGGGCAGAGGCTCCTATCCTTATTTTCTTGTCAGGTTGGCTAGTATTTGTTTTCAAATTTGTTACGAAAGTGATATTAGTATTTATATAATATATACTAGAACTAGGGCACTTGTATATATGCCTTGTATCGCGGGTATAGTCGCGTAGCGTTGCCTAGAAGGTATTAGAATTCTTTCCTAAATCCTTCCCACTATATATAGACTATAGATACTCTAATACTAAGGTAGAAGTATTTCTTCTAATAGCTTTCCTATATATACTTATCTTTTCTATAGTTCGTACGTATAAACTAATACTCGGGGTTCTATATATTATAGCTAAGTTACTAGTCGTCAAAATACTCGGCATAGCTATCAGGCCTATTATATATTACAGACTATTCCCCTTTAATAGTTTCTACAATACGTCAGAGTTCCCTTATCTCGTCCTTTATCTCATCGCTCTACTAGGTAAGTCAAATCAGGCGTCTATCCTGTTCGCGCAGTTCTGTATTAAGCCGGAAAACTTCGTTACAGTACCATTCGATTTGTTCCTAGAGGAATAGAACATTAGGTCTAGGTCTTTCAATTCCTTAGGTATCGGTTATTTACGATCTATCCTGCCTCTATATAACTGTAAAACCCTATTGCCTCAAGGCTAGGAGAATCGAAATTAGTAGTATATACTCTCTTATCATATCCTATTCGGCAAGACCTGTCTCTAGGTCTATAGTGACCAGTTTAGAGTACGGTACTTGTTTATCTCTACCGTTACTATTATGTCTAAGACTATCTATATCGCTATCCCTGTCTTTATAGCTTATAGCTATTACTTCGATAATATCCTTAGTAGTTCTATTGATAACTGTAATTTCCTTTCTAGGGACTGTCAACTCTTTCTTCGGGCTTCGACATTTTTGCTTATAGTGCCCTTTCTTTTTATAGTTATAGTAGGTAATATTAGACTTGTCTTTAGTCGTCTTCTTTTGGTCTTGCTTCTATATTATATCTATATCTATAGCTATAAGATACATTCTATACGAGGTGCTAATATATACTCGTTTTTTCTTGTCGTTAGCCTTAACTATAGTTCTATTTATCTAACCTTGTTTCCATTACTCTTATATATAGAGTCGATTATCAATTCTAGTAGCCTATACAATATATTTATCTAGGGTCTTAGGCTAGTTATACTTATATAGCTTATCTTTAACCTTTTCCTTTAAGCTATTATAGAATAGTTATATTAATACCTTATCATTAAGCTAAGACTTAAGTATATCCTATCTAAACTATATGATATAGAAGGCTATTAACTTAGTCTATTAGAGATTAGCAAGTCTTTCTTATATATAAATCTTTTTATCTTTGTCGCTAAAAACCTTCTAAAGCTCTTCTTTAAAATAGTTATAGGATTAAAAGACTACCTATATAAACGTGTCTTAGTCATCTTCGTCTTCCTTAGTAAGATAGTCATTCTATATAGGCTCAAACTATCTAAGTACCTTGCCTTCTAGTCTTATAGCTACATAAAGGACTTTAGCTTTATCATCTAGAAACTTGTCGTCATTAAGCCGGAAGTAAGATCAAAGGTTTATTAGAAATCTTATAAGATCCTCCTTAGTTCCTCTATATTTGCTAGGTAGTTCGATCTTGATACGGCTTACTTTGGTGCTCTCGAGTGCCTTAATTTTAGCATAGGCCTCGTTAACTAGCTTCTATAAGTACTTTTTGCCGTTCTCGAGTTTCTTAATCCGAGCTTAAGTAACCTTATCTCTCTAGTCTAATTCCTAGATCTATTACTAGAGTTAACCAAGCTAGGCAAGTAGCTATTTAGCTATAACGTTAGTAGCTATATCAATATTAAGGTCAAAATTACCTCTATTCTAAGCTATAATAGAACAAAAGGAGTAATAGCAACGTATAACGAACTTAACTTAGACTTCTTCTAAAAGGGTTTAGATAGAGGTAAACTAAGCAAGATAAGTATATAGGTTGTCTAAGGGATTTAGTAAAGCTAAAAGGTTTATAATAATACTAGAGTTATCTCTTATAGTAGTTAGCAATACTTAGTATAAGTACTATAATTATAGGTTACTATTACTAGTAAACTTCTAAAGTCTACTATAATAAGTAATTATTTATATATATATATACTTCTGTCGGTCGCTTAAGGTCCCTTTCTAACCTGTCCCTAGATCGCCTTTAGTAGCTGGCTATCCTCTGCTATCTTTCCCTTTTGGCAATTGTTCGCCCGTGGTAGCCCGTGCTCCTTAGCGATCCCGTATTAGCCTCGCTCCGTGCCCTTCTTAATTGGTGGCTCGTTTAGCCTGCTGTGTCCTACCGGGTCGCGGTATATGGTTGGCTCGTGACATATACGCTTTTATAGCTTTATAGAGTTTAGGATCTATAGTATATATTAGCTAGCATTATAGTTATCCTATCTGCTTACTAACGTCTATAGTATATATGATATCTTTATAAAAGGAGTCTTATAGTCATACAAACTTAGCTATAACGGCTACATTAAAAGGTATTAAATCTATAGATATTGAGGGTAATAATCCTTCTATAAGTTACTCCTAGGAAGCTAGGATAAGGTTATCTCTAGCTTACTTATAGGTTAGGTACTATAGAACTTCTAGATCTAGCTTATAGTTACCATTAAGGTTAACAAATCCTTATATATTAGCGAATTTAGCCTATGACTATAGTTCGATATACTATAAGTTCTAGGAACTAGGCCTTATAAGGTATATAGAAGTCTCGACTAGGATCTCGGTTATAATAGACGGATATATCGTCGAAAGCGTATTAAAGCAGGGTAAGAGAGTTCGTAATAGAAGAAGCTACTACTAATATTAAAGATACGTCGGCAGAGGAGCAGTCAAGGCGCCGGGCTCATAACTGCCGAACGTAGTAGGAGCTCCGGGAGCGTTAAAAGCAGTCTGTAGTAGGTGGCTATACGAAGGAGATAGTGCCTTATTAAAGCTATCTATAAAGGAGACAAAACGAGTGGTATTTATAGACAAAGGGACTGGCCAATGTGTTAAACAGCCTTATATAGCTGTGGCAAACGCGTGGCTAATACGTTTGGAAGCTCTACAGCTTCCGACACTCTTCTCTCTCTTTGCTTACACACATATACACATACACACACATATAGTCTCTCTGTTCTTTTACAATTCCTCCCGGTTTGTCCCGATAGAAGAAGCCTGGCACATAATAGAGCTGTAATTATCGTATGTACTTGTTATATGTATGTGGGCCGGAATGGTAGGCATCTCGTGGACTCCGCACTCTCTGGCGCCGAGAGCATGTTTCCCCTCAGCTTATCGGTGTTCTTGCCATCCTCGCCTGCTCTAGCATGTTATTAGCTCGTTACTGTGGATTGACACTATCTCGCCGCGTGATCGCCGAGAATGGCATGAACCCACTGTGTCAGTCCGCTCAAGGGAAAGGAAAGTGCGAACCGAGGGCCCCTCTTAACAAATGCGAAGATGTGGCCCCTTCGCCTTCCCCTCATTCACGCCTGGTTTTATCTTACCAAACTTTTTTTTTTCTTTTTTGCATGCTGATCCGGCAATCTATTCCGTTCTTGTCACTATCGTTAAACTCAAATAATGGTCTTTTTTCGGCATGGTGACTCGTAATTCGTCGAGATGAGCAGTTTTCAGAGGGCTTTTCTGTCCTTTCTCGGCCAAAAAAACCTGCGGGTCTGGGACTGTCGAGCCCATCACGTCACATCGGCAACGTTCTAAGCGCCCGGCTGCACGTTCTTCAAGGTCGCACTGCATCCGCCAAGCCCAATTTAGATCGCTTCCCCTCGATTTCAGTAGTCGATCAACCTCCCGCCGCCGGAGACAGCTCCCGGATCAGGCCAACCCACGCTTTGCCAAGCAGGGCGTCCAAGTCCAGAGAACCAATCGCCTTGCAGCCCCGGGTGATGTGCTGAGCCCGATGCTATTTTTACCTGAACGGGACTCGACTGAGCATGTGCGGGGGAGAAAGAGATGCATTTGACGATCCAGTCAACCAAAGGTTGCCGGCGACGAGATCACGCAGCAGCAGCAGCACTATCACAGCCAAGCCGGGCCAAGTCCAAATGGTACCGTGATTTCGACATGATTCTCGCTTCCTCACCGCTCGAGCCGAGGCGGCGGTCGACCCCGCGGATTCGCAGCGTAGCCACAGATGTATGTAAATGTCTAAGGGCCGCCCCTCAACTACTCTGAACCGCCACGCGGCTGAGACCCTGGTCGGTTCCCCCCAGCACATCATATCCGCAAGTCAACCCGGTGGTCATCGCCGTCTCAAACGGGAACACGGCTGTCTGCTTCTTTTGCCGCAGGGCCACCGCCAGGTTGGCCATTGAGCCGCAATGTGCACCTACGACTACACGCCTTACACTGGCTGCGAGGACGGCCCGCAGCATTATTACATCCAGTGGGTGAAGTGCGATATCGCCGTCGAGAGGGGGAGGTATTGTTCGCTGGATGCTTCACAGAAGGTCGAGCAGCTCAGGAAGCTGTCCGTCAACGTCCTCTCCTGCCCGCTCCACGGACCCATTGCCGTTCAGCAGTTTGTGCTCGAAGCGGCAAATGCACGGCTGCCCGAGAAAGAGCGCGAGAGATCCCGGGCACGAAGCAACGCTCGTCGAGGCCCAGTGTCAAGAGGAAGGACCCCTAGGAGAGACCCCCCTGATACGGGAGCCGGGGAACCGGTGCGGAGACAGGTTCGCAAGCGAAGATCAAGACGCGAGATAGCCGTGGGGTCCCCCGATTCCGAGTTATCCGACGCGTCGTCGTCGTCCCGGCGCAGGGTCGATGGCTGGGCGACGAGGAGAGGCCACCAGGATGCCGCTCACGAGAGGCGAACGACCCGAGATGCCCAGCCGCATGGACATAGGAGATCAGCATCCGCCGATGCCGGCGTCGCAATCCCGAGTCATCCACCTCCGCCCCTGTCGATGCGACACGGCCAGAGCGAAGTGTCGCTGCCCCTCAAGACAGGATTCGGCGCGGAAGGGAAGGAAGATGACCAAGGCTCCACTACCGGGCGCCGACAGTCACGCCCTAGGAACTCGCTGGACACCGGGCGTGCCGCTCTTGGCATTGTAGGGCTGCCCTCAAGCCCGGACATGCACCGTCGGGGCAGCATTGATCGAGCTAAGAGCGAATTGGGGCTGAAACCGGGAGTCGAGAGCGCGCCGGAGCCCATGCCGGCATCGAAAAGCGCCGTATCCCCCGCCAGCGACAGCTCCCCGGACCAGAACCCGGACCTTCCTTTCAGCACCCCAGGACGCTTGGGCCGCAGGACGGGAACGCGCTCCATCCGCGATCGGAGCGTAGACACCACGATGCGGCGGATCGATGAAGACGTTGCTCAGGACGAGAACACCGGGGCGACACAGGATACGGCTGCTTCGACTACCCGGAGCTTGTTATCCACCACAGGCTCCTCAGCGCCGCAACAACAAGGCCAAGACGCCCATTCCCACAGGCGATCCAACTCCCGACCCCGCCTCAACAGCCTCCAGATCCCTCCAGTCCCCCAGCGGCAGAGTACCAGCAATAAGTGCCAACAGGAGGCCTACTCGGCGCCCACGGCCATCCCTCCCGAAACGGACTTCAACCTCCCCATCCCGACAACCCGCCAACGCCGCGCCGGGTCACTCCGCCACATCGACCTTCCGTCACCCACTACCACTACCAACATCCAACAGCACTCCCCACCAACCCCTCGCTTGACCGGCGGCGACGGGGGCGCGGGTGCAGAGACGGCCTCGATCCGCAGCGCGCGCTCGTCCCGGCGGTGCCTAGAGGACCAGGTGGCCGAGGCCCGCAAGTGGGCCGCAGCGCGCGAGCACCTGCCCGCGCCCGCGTCGCTGGCCGCCCGGCCGTCCATGTCCGAGATGAACCTGCCGCTACCCCCGTCCGGTCCGGCGGGTCCAGCGGGAGAGAGGGACAGGGAGAGGGGTTCCGTGGATAGTGGTTACCTGAGCGGCGGGGGTCACCAGCACCAGGCCCAAGCCCAACCCCAGCCCCAGCACCCGCGCCCGCACCAGAAGCTTCAACACTCGCCGCATTATATCCCTCCGGAGCAGCTGTGGAATCGGGGGGATGTGGCCAGGGCGACGGCAGCGGCGTCGGCGGGGGGTGCTAGCGGTGTCAGCCCCACGGAGGCCTCCTCGTCTCGCGGCGGCGGCGGCAAGTTGCAAAAGGCGCCGCCGCCGCTGCCACAACCAGGTCAGGGACAACAACAACAACAGCAGCTGCAGCAGCAGAGTGTGCAAGGACAATGGCAAGGACTGGGGCTGGGGTTGGTTCAAGGAGCAGGAGGAGGACCGCAGCAACAACAACAACAACAGCAGCAGCAGCATACACGGCCGGTCCCGGCGCCGCTGAATCTGGCGAACAGCGGCAGCGGCACCGGGATGCCGGCGTCGTTGGCGTCACCGGGCCTCCGGTCGGATACGAGTGTGGATGGCGGTGGTTCTATTGGCAAGGGCGCCAAAGCGACGCTGCTGCAGCGGATGGGGCTGAGGAAGAAGTTTAGCGGTCTGATATCGCGGGACCGGGAGCGTGCTGGGCAGAGGAGCGAGGTCGGGGTGGAAAGCTAGTGTGACGTGCGGAGGAGAATAAGGCGGGGAGGTGGGGGGGGGGAAGAAAGGAGCAGAGTTTTTGATTCGGTTTCATGATGGTTGGTGTAAAGATACCCTGTATAATTTCTTTTTTTTTCTTCTTTCTTGAAAGAACGAAGAGAAGGGCTGTGGCCGTGCTGCAACGAGTGGCATCCGGGAAACACGCGAGTGTTCTTCTTGTGGCAACAACACGATGATGAGTGACGACAACTAGCAATCCCCTCGCTATTAATTGAACTTTGCATTTTTTTTCTCTCTGAAGTATATAATTATAGCAGTAGTCAGAGACAACCACGAATTGTCTCTTCCAATATTTACGCACGAGGGATTCGCGCAGGCCGCTTCGCGGCCACAACCTTTCCCACATACGGTACACTGCAGCCAGCCCACTTTTCCATTTCCACACAACTAACCAACCAACTAACCAACCCAATCAATCGATCGATCAATTCCACAACCACCACAACCACCACGAATCGCTTGGTAACAGCAAGCGAGGGCGAGGCATTTTGCGGACGTAAAAGAGTTTTACAGAGAAAGAGAGAAAATACAGATAGAGGCTGTAAAAATTAGTAATATAGGTAGAACACGCTAAAACTTTGGACCAATGAAAGTTCTTAACAGTTTTTGCAAGTTGGAAAGTTATCTGTTAACAGCCTTCTTGGCTGTAAAACGTTAACAATTAGTTAGTGTAGACCCCTGCTTTCCTATAAAATATATCATCCTACTAACAGTAAACTTTTTTTCCGTTCTGTAGTCTATATATAATAGATACCTTACATTTACTGTCAAAATGAGGTTCTCTCCTCTCCAGGGCTCTTGTGGTAATTTAACCCCCTAAAAAAGAAAGCGGTGTGGTTATTCTTGATATGATGATGTAAATATTGATTATTAGATAGCTCCAAGCAATACAATTAAACTAATCACATGCAAATCATGCAGAGTAAAGTAAGGTTAGCCATCCTCCCTCAAACAGCTGACCATTAACCTCTTAACACAACCCCCCCTCCTTAATTAGTCGACAATGCCCAGCGGCAGGATGGAGACGTAGTCGATGGGGGCGGGCTCCAGGCCGTCCGGCCTGCCGACGATCTTGAGGGTGCTGCCCCTCTCGATGTGGACGCGGCGGAAGGTGACGCGGGCGGCGGTCTGGCCGTCGATGTAGGGGGACGGGGCGCGGCCGAGGTTGTATTCGAGGTCGCCCTTCCAGCGGCCGACGCGGCGGCGGCCGATGTAGAGCTCCCAGGTGGAGTTGCCGATGGCCATGTCGTAGTAGTTGACGGCGACGTCGTAGGTGCCCGTGGGCACGTGGCGCAGCTCGACGCTGGCGGTGGCGGCGGTGGCGGTCGAGTTGTCGCGCGTCACGACGCAGCGGGCGCCGCTGGCGGCCTCGAAGGGGCTCACGTCGTAGGGGACGTAGCCGTCCAGCCGCATGTGCTCGGCCTCGATGCGGTACGGGTGGTGGCCGACGCGGCCGCGGGCGTCGGGGATGCCGGACTTGTTGAAGTAGAAGTTGTTGATGCTGTCGCGCCAGACGAGCGCGTGGCCGGCCTGGTACTCGAGCCGGAACAGGACGTGCTCGAACCGCTCGTCGTCCACCCGGCCCCGGAGCGTCTCCCACAGGCGCGGGAAGGTCTGGGCCACGGCGCTGCCCTCGTAGTGGGCGTCGTAGAAGTGCTGGATGACCGTCTTGCCGGACTTGAGGACGTGCGTGTAGGGGACGTGGTGGAACCAGAGCAGCAGCTCGTCCGGCGTCGTCTCGATCCTCTCGAACCGGGCCGCGACCTCGGGCGGGTACTGGCCCGAGAAGCCGGTGCCGTTCCAGACGGTGCGGTCCATGCCGATGCTGTCGGCGTCGGCGCGCGTCCACTGGCCCCACGGGTTGCCGTCCTGCGAGGCCGGGTTCGGGCCGTAGTGGCCCAGCAGGATGTCGGTCAGCGTCTGGATGCCCAGGTTGCCGCTGTAGTTCTCGTAGGCCGGCCACGAGGCCATCGACATGCGCGTGATGACGTCGAGCACCTTCGGGTCGTCGCCGAAGGTCAGCCGGATCCAGTCGCGGAGGACGCTCTCGGGCTCGGACGACGGGTCCCAGGCGAGGCGGCCGAAGGCGTACAGGTTGGACATGGCCAGGTGGCTGCCCAGCCAGGTCGTGTTGGTGCCGACGTTGGCGACGCCGGCGTAGCCGCCCGCGCGGCGGCGGCCGAAGCGCTTGCCGTTGAGGATGTCGGCGGTGCGCGAGGGCCGGCCGTCGACGCGGAAGTCGAAGTCGAGGATCTCCTTCCACATGGGCGCCAGGTAGACGAGGTGGGCCTGCTGGCCGAGGTATTCCTGCGTGATCTGCAGCTCGAGGGCGGAGGCGGTGCGGACCAGGCGCGAGAAGAGGGGGGACGCGGGCTCGCGCACCTGGAAGTCGATGGGGCCGTACTTGATCTGGATCACCACGTTGTCCTCGAACTTGCCGTCGAGGCCGTCGAAGTACTCGACCGCCGCCTTGGCCCGGTCCGCCTTCCAGTCCTTGTCCTCGTCCAGGCTGGTGTGGTCGTAGACGAAGGCGCGGAACAGGACGCGGCCGCCGTGCGGCTTGAGGGCGCGCGCGAACAGGTTGGCGCCGTCGGCGAGCGTCCGGTTGTACGTCAAGGGGCCGGGCTGGCCCTCCGAGCTGGCCTTGACCAGGTAGCCGGCCATGTCGGGGATCCGCTCGTAGAGGGCGTCGGTGATGTCCCGCCACCACTCCACCACTCGCTCGTCCAGGGGGTCGAAGCTGTCGAGTCCGCCGAGGGTCTGGGGCGAGGCGAAGTTGAGCGAGACGCCCAGCTGGACGCCGTAGGGCCGGAAGGCGTTGGCGATGCGGGCCAGGCCGTCCATGTTCTCGGGCGTCAGCGTCTTGGGGTCGGCGTTGACGTTGTTGACGACGACCGCGTTGACGCCGATGGAGGCGAGCAGGCGGGCGTAGAGTCCGGCCCGGGTCAGGTCGTCGCGGACCTTGCCGTCCCAGAAGAAGATGGAGTCGCCCCCGTAGCCGCGCTCGACGCTGCCGTGGGTGCCGCCGTCCTGCATGTTGTCCCACTGGTTCACCCACCGGATCGGCGCGTCCGGGTTGGACGCCAGCGTGTAGTCGGATGCGTTGCCCTGCGCGAGCAGCGAGAGGTAGTGGAAGGCGCCGTACAGGGCGCCGCGCTCGTTCTGGCCGAGGATCAGGACGTTACCGCGCGAGACCCGGAGGTAGAAGCCGTCGTCGGCCAGCTCGGGGATGCCGGCGGCAGCAGCGCCGGGGTTGCTGTCGACATACGCCGCGACCGTCCCAACCGTGGCGGTGGTGTCGCGGTCGTGGCCGTGGCCGTTGTTGCCCTTTCCTTTGCCCTTGCCATTGCCCTTGCCCTTGCCGTTACTCTTGCCGGCGCCGGCCGTTGCGAGGTCGACGTCGAGGTCGACCTTCTTGCCGAAGATGCCCTCGATGCCCTGGGCGAGCTCCTGGCCGGCCGTGTAGACGGGGAGCCCCTCGGTGGCGTTGAGTGCGACAATGGTAGACGGCAGCCTGTCGTGGAAATCGCGTGCTCCCTTGATCCGCGCATAGCGAAGCCAGCCGTTGAGGCCGTCCTCGGCAGCGGCCAGGCCGATGGCCGCGAGCACCAGTAAGCTCCGCATCCTCATCATGGTCTTGACTCGGTTTGTGCGACGAGTCGAGTCGTTGGGTTGGTGCCGCTGGCGTGCCCATGTCGGATGGCGCTCGGGGATCGTCGCCCGCCTTTACACTATAAATACTTTTTCAACGTTGGTAAAATCAGACGACGACATGCAGCACTCCCGACTCCTCCCCCGAACCAGAATCCCGGATTCGAGCGTCGTTGGTATCGCCCCTGTTGCCAAGTTCGAGGATTTCCACACATCTCAATTTACCCGGAATCACGAACTTGGAATCTCCTCTGCCAAGACGAAGCCGGGCGAGCTTGGCTCTCTCCTCTCCTGCCTTTCCCGGGCCCTTGTTGTTTTTCCACCCATGAGCTTTCCCCGCATAGGTTGGGGGAACCTTGGTGGGAAGAATGGAGTCGTAAAATGCGGGGAATGGGGAGATCCTTCAGCCCCCATCTGCGGAGCCCCTGCCCGCCCAACCAACGCTGCCATGTGGGACCCTAACTGCGGTTTTAAGCATTTATTACCGTTTCGAACTAGTGTTTTTCCACTCCAATTCAGCCTGTTCTCTCTGCCCAGAAAGACCACCGCTTATGTGCTCGGCAGACGCCTTAGTTCGCATTCCATTCCGGGGCTTCTGACCGAGGAACTGCCAGCCACAATCGGAGGTTGCCTACTGCGTGCTTGAGAGTCTGGGTATCGCGACAGTTCTCCCATAATCTGGATGACGATAACCAGAGTTAATTAGTAGTTCCGTGCAGTGAAGCGAGCATACGCGACGCAGCACAGCATACACAGCATAGGATACAACTACGGAGGACAACTGAAGCCAATGTGTCGCGTATCACATGTCCTGTTGCATTTTAGCATTTTGAAGCTATACTGGAAAGAATGTTACATCAATGGGAACAATTCAATCTATGCCTGCCCATATATGTACGAACACCTCGTTCCCATACGATTAGCCGAGACGCGTATGATCATAAGAAACGCAATGTGTCATACTCAATGCCTTTATGTCCATGTTGCAGCATATCTTAAAAAAGAGAAGCTCAAATATTAAAAAAGAACAGCGCGTTTGAGGGCTCGGAAGCCTGCCGCTGTTAACAAACTCGGCAAAAGAAGTGGGCGACCCCGGAATCGAACCGGGGTTTCTTCGGATCGTACGTGGTTCTTCAACCACAACGAAGCGTCCTGACCACTAGACTAGTCACCCTTTCGAATTTGTTGCTTATCCTGTTTTGAATTTCATATTATCAAGGCAAATTCCCCCCCAAAAAAAATTACAGTACGGTTCTGTGTGAATACACTCACTCCCGATTTCCTTGAAAGGGATGCGTCCAATCCCAGCACTTACCAGAGGGCAATTATGACCATATATGAAAAATATCACTTCTTCTTTTGGGCGTATAGCAGAACCTCCAATAATGTACGTTTCGTCATGGTGGCTCAACAAAGGGGTCGCTGACGTCATCCAACCGATGTTTACGATGTACATACATAGTGCTAGCCACATAAGACCGTTGGGAGATTGAAATTGGATGATTGAACGACATCTCACAATACAATTTGTTCATCTATTATTAGATAGCCGAATTTTATACTCCTTACAGGTTCAGCGCAATTACCTTTCCATCAAGACCACACCGCGAAACGTTGGACATTATGCCGTCCGAGCTCAGGGACAAGAACAACGAGCCCATCAACGTGGGCGACCATGTTTTTGCTCGCGCTCGCGGAGGCATCCATGAGGGAGACGTGGAGAAGATCGTGACCTCAAAGGAGGATGCCGAAAAGGAAGGAGTGAAGCACCCGCCCAAAGTATGCATGCCTTCGTCCCTTAGCTCCGGGCGACAAAGACCGTCCGTCAGAGAGCCGGGAGACTAATATATCACGGTTTCAAAGGTGCTGTACACCGATCAACACGGCCATCATGTGCAGCACAACCCTGGAGTGCTGCAGCATGGCGAGTACAAAAAGTGATGATTTGGAGGGTTATTTAAACCGCAAAGGGGGGGGGGGGGGGAGGTTGAGATTGTCTAGTTATATCGGATGAACGAGAACCCTCTGATTACGGAGTGCTATCTTCATGCTTATCTCAATGCTGCTACAGATCGCCTCTCGGTTGGGTCATATCGCTGGTCCATCTTGGTTAATTAGGTGTTGCATGAATAAATATTGCCTGAAAGAGTACCCAGAGCAGGAAGCTCGGAAATCGGGACGAGGACCACCCTTCATTAATTTCCCTCGGGGTTAGGAAAAAAACAAAACAACGACGACAGCGTGGCCCAAAAAAACGTAAGAAAAGTATTCGGCACAGGACCTGAGAGTACAAACATTCAAGATGAGGTTCAGTTAACATTGCTGACTGCGAGTCGTCTATGTCTATTCAGGAACTGATCACCTGGGTATCTGAATATTGCATAGCTAACAATGTGCGATATAATTATTCCCCGGACTCCCCGCGTTTAGGAGGACCGCCTCTCCCGCACTTCCGGCCCCTTCTTCACCACGCAAAAGCTCGGTTCTAATTACCTCCCCTGCTCAACATCGGTCTTCGGCATGACCCCATGCTGCCGAACGACGTCCATGTTGATATCGCCCTTGCTACCCACGGCCCCGGCGGCGTCTTCCATCCTCGCCACCTTCACCCTCTCGAGGCGCCTCCCCCTGAGCGTATTCCAGAACCAGCACTCACGGACGAGCTCGTGGTTTCCGTCCTTCCCGAGCCACACGTTGCCCAAGAAGGTCGTGATGAGCACCGCCAGCCACATGATGGGCATCACCGAGATGAACGCCCAGACGATGCCGGTCCTCGGGTCCTGGTGGTCCGGTCCGCTTCGGTTGTTGAAAACGGTCGTCATGATGGTGAGCGTGATGGAGCCGCCGAAAGGGATGCAGAACGCGGACAGGCAACTGATGGCCGCCGTCATCCCGGGTACGTAAGCCAGCGCGTGGAGAGTGCCCGGGTTGATGGTCAGGCCGACGCCGAAACCGGTGAGAGCCATCATGCCGTAGATGAGGTTGGTGTAGTCGGTATGGCAGGCCCAGGCGACCACGCTGATGCCGACTGCCGAGCAGGTGGTTCCGAGCATCAAGCTGGGGAGCGTCTGCCGCGGCCGGACGTTCATGAAGAACATGTTTGCGTAGACGCCGACTGCCGTGGTGCCCGCCGCAATGGGTCAGTATCCGTCCGTCTGACCGTGTTTGGGAAGGGGGGATGATGCATCAGTGAGAGAGGGGAAAGGGGAAAGGGGAAGGGTCGCGAGAAATCCAAACTTACCACCCAAACCGGGGAGATAATACAGCAGGGCGATTCCTGCCTCGCTAGAGGAGTGGCCCTTGACGAGGGTGAAGTAGAGGTCCATAAAGTACATGATGGCGAACATGGCGGCGCCGCTGGCAAAGTTGATGCCCAGCAGCAGGCCGACGTCCTTGTGCGTCAGCAGCCGCCACGGCATCATGGCCTTCTGCATGGGGAACGCCCTCGCCGCGGCCCTGCCGGGCGCCATCGCCCACTCGTACGCGGCCCACGCGACCGCCAGGACGCCCCCGACCGCCAGCGTCGCCACCACCGGCGCCGAGCCCCACGCGTACGTGCCGCCGGCCCAGGTGAAGCCGAGGATGAGCAGGCCGAACCCGAACAGGAACAGGACCTGCCCGCCGTAGTCGAGCGTGCCGAGCCGCAGCAGGAACCGCCCGATCCCGGTCCCGGGATCCCGCCGCCTGCCCGCGTACGCTGCCGTTTCGTCGCCGGCGGCCACCCCGTCGCCTCCGGCGGTCCGCAGCACGTCCTCGATCGCCAAGGGCCCGACCAGCTCCTTGCGCAGCAGCAGGGCGACGAGGGCGATGCCGGCGACGCCGACGGGCAGGTTGATGGCGAAGCACCAGCGCCAGCTGATCTGGGTCAGGTAGCCGCCTGCGACGGGGCCGAGGCCGAAGGAGACGCCCGAGACGATGGCGAAGGTGGTCCAGTTCTTGGCGTACTCGGCCAGCGAGACGCGGTCGGCCAGGATGGTGCGCACGGAGATGTTGACGCCCGCGGCGCCGACCCCCTGGAGCGCCCGCCCCAGCAGCAGCACCGGGAACGCGCTCGTCGGCGACCCCGTGCACAGCGCCGACCCCACCGTTATCACGACCAGCGCCGTCTGCAGCGTCGCGTGCCGGCCCAGCGTGTCGGCCAGCTGGGCAAAGATGGGCAGGAACGCGGCCGAGGTCAGGTTGAATGCCGTGATGATCCAGTTAAGTTGCTTTAGCTCATCTGTTGGCGAGCGAAGGAAAGGGTTAATTAACAATAATTAAATCAATGGTGCGCCACGGGATGGGATGGAAAAAAAAGAGATCAAAATCTTCAAGGGCCGGGCAAAGAGAAAGAGAGAGACGGGGTGAAAGGAGGGAGGAACTAACGGAAATCCTCGGCGATAAACTTCAGTGCCGATGCAATAATAGTGGTGTCGAGCGCTTGAAGAGCAAACGGGAGAAACAGGCCCAGGATGATCTTCAGCCGGTATGTGCGGCGCCGTTTCTTCTCGGCCCGGTCGTCTGCCGTATCCTCGAGTTCCGTCTCGTCGTGGGCGGCAAGGGGTGACGGGTCGTAGGGAGCTGGCACGCCAGGCCCGTCCGAGTAGGCCGTCAGTCCTCTCGCTTCATCCCAGGGTGCCCCGTCCTGACCGGTGCTGGCCGTCCTTGCCGCTGGTGTCTGCTGCTCGGCTTCTCTGGCCTGGCGTTCCTTGTACCGCTTTTTGGCATACTTGTAGGCCAAATACATGATGCTTCTGCGTATGAATTAATTACTTGATGAGTAGATTGGGAACCGCTTCGAGATCGGACTACGGCGTAATTATGAGCCAGGAGTGCGTGTTTGAACGTGCCGTCTTCTTGGTCAAGTCCACCGGATGGAGTCTGACAGCTTGCCATTTTATATAATAATGTTTCCTCCGCGCCGCGCCCAAAAGCTCATCTGTGAAGCCCTCAAAGCTTGTCCGGGACGCGAAAAGCTTGTCTGACTTCCCTATGCAACTCTGGGTCCCCTGCCCTTGACGTGGCACAGCCCTGCTGCGGTCGAGCTAAGCTTGATCAACCTCAAGGCGTTAGGCTATTGGTCTGTTGGCACCGCCCGTCAAGAGGACTGTGGGGACGAATCCGACTAAACCGATCGCATTCATCGCATTCGCTTGTCGGTCGCCCAAACCGGGAATAGTTCATTTCTCCGTGCGGCCTGGCCGCGGAAACACGCAGCTTACGGGGGCCACCAGCTGAATCGAGCAATGCGACAGAAAATCTTCGTATCATGTTGGCGTGTCATCGTGAATCCCAAACTCAGCCTCCAAACGATGTCACTTGTGCGGCCTCTGGCGGTGCGCAGGGCACTCTCCCAAGACGACGGTTGCATCAGACCGCAGAGAATTCGTGGAATTATCCTCGAAGCAATACCAGATAACTGACAATGAAAACAAGAAACAAAAAAAAAAAAAAACCGAATCACAACGCTCTCGAATGATTTCATTATCCCGTACAGAGGATCCTCGTAACCAACCAATCAACCGCTTTCCGATGCCTGTTGTGAGATCTGCAAGACACCAGTGGTTATCCGTGCCTACTTCGACTCTCCTCGTAGGCTCCACGGCGTCTCTGGCACAAAGAGACAAATAAATACCTTATTGAGTAAGTGGCGTGAAAACCTTCGAGCGATACCCATGCTGGGGCCCCTCCTTCCCGCTTCACTCCGACTCCTTCTTTTCATCCGAACCGCCGCCAACGGCTTCTTGCGCCCCGTGAATGGCCTGGTTGGCTACGTCGCCAACATCGTCAGCCGCATTCCTCAGCGCCCGCTTGGCCGAGCTGGTCCCTTTGTCTTCCTTGGACTCGTCAGCAGCGCTGATGCGCGTCAGCTCCGTGACGAAGCTCTGGCCCCACCAGGCGCTGGTGTACTTGAAGACGTAGCGCTCCAGCTTGCGGAAGTTGGCCTCGCGTTGTTCCGGCGACATGGTGACGGCGTCATGGATGGCGTTGGCGAGCTCTTCCGTGTTCCACGGGTTGACGATGAGGCTGCCGTTGAGGCTCTGGGCGGCTCCCGTGAACTCGGACAGGATCATAACGCCGTGGCGCTCGCGCTGCGTCGCGATGTACTCGTACGAGACCAGGTTCATGCCGTCGCGCGTGGAGCTCACGAGGCACACGTCGCTAACAGCATAGAGGGCCGTGAGCTCGTCGAAGCTGACCGACTGGTGCAGGAAGTGGATCGGCATGAACTCGATGGTGCCGAACTTGCCGTTGATGCGCCCGACCAGCTCGTTGACCACCGCCCGCAGGTTCTGGTACTCCTCG
The DNA here is from genome assembly GCF_000226095.1 of Thermothelomyces thermophilus ATCC 42464. Taxonomy (NCBI): domain Eukaryota; kingdom Fungi; phylum Ascomycota; class Sordariomycetes; order Sordariales; family Chaetomiaceae; genus Thermothelomyces; species Thermothelomyces thermophilus. Next base: position 1,168,597 of record NC_016476.1, on the reverse strand, counting down.
ACGTCCTGCCGGCTGGGCACCGCCACCTGCACCAGCACGATCTTGCCGATCCACTCGGGGTGTTCGGTCAGGAACACCTCCAAGGCATGCAGCTTCTGGGGTACGCCCTTGATATAGTCGAGGCGGTCCACGCCGACAATCAGCTTCACACCCTCAAACTTTCTCTTGAGCGCAGCGATGCGGTTCTGCACGCTCTCCTTCTTAAGGCCCTCGACAAACTTGTCCGGGTCGATGCCGATTGGGAATGCGCCGACCGTCACGAACCTGCCGTTCCAGTCGACACCGTTCGGTGTTGTGGCGGTGGAACTGCAGAAAAAGAGCGTCAGTACCGGCCTAGTGCCTAAAGCGACGACAATCGCCGGGAATTACTTACAGTATCCTCGAGCAGCTGCTCAAGAAGTGCCTCGCGTAATCGTACGTGTGGAAGCCGATCAGGTCGCAGTCAAGGATGCCCAGCAGTAATTGCTCGCGGACGGGCAGGATGCGGTAGATTTCACTGCTGGGGAAGGGGGTGTGCAGGAAGAAGCCAATCTTGACGTTCTTTTTGGACTTGCCGATTTCCTCGCGCAGCATCTGGGGCAGCAGCATCAAGTGGTAATCGTGCACCCAGACCAAGTCGCCATCCTGCACATCCTTAATCACAGTCTGGGCAAACAACCGGTTAACCTCGCGGTATGCGGCCCATGCGGACTCGTCGAAGGTGATTTCGCCGGGGTGATAGTGGAAGAGAGGCCACAGAATCGAGTCTGAGAGTACATACGCGTGTCAGCCGCAGGCAACATGATCAAGGATAGGGGAAAACATCAGAACGGGCATCGCGGGACGTACTGGCAAACCCGTTGTAGTGCCGATCGGCCAGTTCGTCGTCGACAAACACGGGAATCGCGTTGTACTGTTCCTTCAGCTGCTCCCGCATGGGTCCGGCCTCGGCCTCGGGCACCTCCAAACCGGGCCACCCGTACCATTGGAAGCTGGTGGTTTTGGACAGGCCGCTCAGGCCGGTGACGAGACCGCCCGAGGACATGGAAAACGTGTATTGGCCATTGTCCGTGCGTTTGATGGTAATTGGAAGGCGGTTGGAGATGAGGAGTAGCCGGCCGGAAGAGGTGGCTGAGTGGTCGACGACACCGGGCATCATAACGGCTGGGGAATGGGGAAGAATTGGCGAATTGGCGACTTTGGACCGCACGAGAGGAAGCAGCGCTCGAGGTGCGCTGTTTTCAGAATGTAAAGAGCGCTTAGTCGCTGTGATTTGTCGCGGCGTTGCGTCAAAGAAACGGCGGGTGCGGACAGGATGTCGAGATGGCTGGTCGGTCCGTAGGTTGTTTTTGGTCGAGAGTTCAGCGGCGCGGTGATGTTATTAATGGGAACTCCAGAACACAAGCTTGGAATCCCGTTGGTGAGATGGCGGGGCAGTTATGGTGGGGAGCGGGGTAATAACAGGAGGTCCAGGATTTGCGATGCGTCAATGTGCAATTCACATTTCTTGTAACAATAGTTTTGCGGGAAATCAGATTGTAAGAAAGAGCGGCAAGATCTGACGATTTCGTTCGAGTGAAGGCTAGGAATATCAAAGCAGCGAACTGACAGGCTTAATTGAGACCTTTGCGAACCGGCGACGGAAGCAGCGCCGTGTGCCCCGCCCTTGGGCGTCAACGACGTAATTTTTGACGGCTGAGCAGGGATGTCAAAGGACGGTGGTGCCTGCCCCTTGTGAGATTGCGGGTAACGTCAAAATGCCCCGATCCAGAAAATGCCAGAAACAGCACGAGAAAATCTCGGTCAAACAGGCTCCCTTAGCCTTCCTCCGCCCACCCATCATCCACTCTTCTCATCTCGGTGGGCGCATCTGGGCCACCAGAAAAAGAGAGAAAACGAGAAAAAAAAATATATATATTGCTCCGGTCGCGACTATGCCCTTAGCGTTGGACAAACCACGGAAATGGCGCATCAAGCCGCCTGCAAGGTGATATGCATCATGCATTGGGCCGAATGCTATCCTGACGAGCGGTTTTTGCAGCTAGGCTAACGTAGATTCTGAATGCGTATTCGGACCTTTCGCCGTCGGCAATGGGCCCGCCCGCCCACTTACGGTTTGTTGGTTATATTCGTGAAACAACTGAAGGGAACCCTTCACCCAAGTCGCTGTCCAATCCCGCCAGGCAGCGCACTCGCGAAGAGGCCTCCTTGGCCGTCGGAGTCTGACATTCTAGAACCTGGGCCGGCCAATCGCTTGAGCACATGCCGAGCACATGCCATGCACAAGTCCGTACTGTATATGTACGGCTTGCGCGGTCCAATTGGGAGGTTAAGTACCGTACGCATTTACGCTGCACTCGCTCCTCAGCAAGGCTGAGCGTTCGCAACGTGATGTTGAGCGTAGAGCGTAAGTACATACGTCCATGTGCTGTAAGTTCACGTCCTCGTCAGAACACGTAAGTCAGACCCCCAGGATTCCGAACAACCCTGTTTCCGAACACATGCCACACCCACACCGCTACTTCAATTCAACCACTTCAATCTACCACAACTTGGTCAATCTTTTTCCAAACAACTTCAAACTTCGTCAGTATATTCAACAGTTTAAGATGGCTTATACTGAGCAAGATTTGTAAGATGCGATTATAAAATACTATAATACTTGCTCCTTATTACGAAGTATTAGCCGCGAGTTTAGTATACTAACTACTACTTTATTCGACCGTATTTAAGGTATATAATTACATTTAGCTATAGCCGAATCGTAATAAAACCTTAGCTAGGTATAAGAAGAAAAGCTTACCCAGTAGATATTAATCCAGGCTGCCCTAGGTATCCTACTAATATATATATAAATTAGGGAGTTTGCTAGCCATATCCTCTAGGTATAAGGAGCTAGCCATATAACAGTTAGAAAACGGTAGATAAGCAGATTTCTTTGCTAGAACCTTATTCTTCGAACCTATCAAGCCTATAAAATAGAATTAGTCTGAATTAATAGCGCTACTAACTTAGTTATATATAGTTAGTAGCTATAACTAAATATTTTAGCCATTAAAGATATCCTACTAGCTAACTATTATGGAACTTTAATAAATATAGCATTATAGAAGGGCAAGGAACTAATAATCTAGTAATTAGAAGTGTCTAAATATATATAATTTATTGGAAGGTTCCTAGCTTATATACCTAGACTTTATTCCTTAAGTATATCTTAATAATAGGGGTATTACTCCCCCCGGTTATTATTTTCAAGGGTAAGAGTCTTTAATAATAGTAGTTTCCTATCGATAAGACTAAACTAAAAGACTAGAAGTTTATGGTAACCGAAATAGGCTAGACTAATAATACTATTACGCTAGAATGGCTATAAGAGGTATTTATCCCTTATATATAGCTATAAGATCCTTCCTAACGGTGGCTCCTAATCTTAGACGGTTACAATAGCTATATTACTAAGGATTTTATATAAATATACTTTAAGAACAATATCTAGTTACTCTTCTTACCTCTATATATTACCTATATCCTCTAGCTATTAGATTTATTAGTCTTCTCCCCCCTAAAATATACTTACTAGAAGCTCCTTAATATTATAACTTCCTGGACCAAATTAACGGTAATAGGCAAGTAATTAATAATTAAATATATTATAAAGACTTAGAAAGAGGCTATTATAATCTAGAATATCAAAGTAAGATAGAGGGTATCTAGGTTATAGCTAGTTAATATAGCTAAACCCTTAATAAGTAGATTACTATTAGAAAATTCTAATACTTCTATTAACGTAATTAATCCGAACAAATAGTTAATACCGATCTAGAGTTTAAGATCTATTTAACATTCCTAGCTATCAAAAGCAGCCATCGAACTAGTATTCTATATATTATAGAGGAAGTTAGATATATATAGTTAGCTAACTAACCTAGTCACTCAAAATCAACACCCCTCTATATATAGGCTTCTACTTAGGAAGGTTAAAAAAGCGTTTAACTAGAAGAACTTTAAAGTGGCTTAGCTATACTAGGAAAACGAAGCTCTAAAGGTATAGTTAGAAGCAGTTTAGCCGTCGAAGAGGAAGAGGGTAGATACGGATCTAAACTAGTAGTTCGCTACGATTAAATAGATCCACCAGGCGTAGATTAAAGCCGGCCATATAGAGGACCCTGTAGCTGTAGAGAGCGACTTAGAAAGTGTAGAATCAGTGGCTTCCTGTATTGTAATTAGTTAAACAGTTGTAGTATAGATAGTTGAAGAAGATGGGTGTGGTTGCAGGCCAAGATTTGCCAAGTGTTTGGAAACAGGGTTGTTCGGAATCCTGGGGGTCTGACTTAATTTGCTGACCTCTGCCGCCCTATAGCCGAGTGATTGGGCCAACACAGCCCGCTCTCAAGACCTGTGCATGGAATGGATAATCACTCAATTGGAAACTTGCTGTTCTTACCGCCGAATTGCTGTGGCCGCCAAATGCCTTGTTTCCCAAGGTGCGAAAAGGAACCAATCCCAAACACCCCCCCTCCCCGCAGAGCGCCTCCCCTTCCTTCCCCAAGACTGGAAAGTGGGTGGAAGTATGATTTACCAGTACTCTATAGAGATACAATGCTGGACCGATCTTCAATGGCTGCACATGTTTTTATCCTGGATGTCTTCGCTGGACCATCACTTCTTTTGGTGCAACGCCTCTCCTACAGTCTTGAGTTTGGCTTAGCCAAGGCCCCTGCCTTCCTAGGATCCCTACACGTCGTCTATTTCTAAGAAGCCTTCCCGAACAAGTTGGCAACACTCGTTACGCTTCTGAGCACAGTACTCGGCACTGAATGTAGTAGCGGTGCCCATGTCTTTGGCCCCTGGGAGATGGGTAGCCACCTCCGCCAAGTCCTTTATCGACTCGTAATATCCGGTCCAGCAGCGATTTATGATGCGGTCTAGCTCATCACTTTCGGCGTATACACGTGGAAAAACGCCTTCTTTGAACAGCCTGACGACGTCGAGCTCGGGGTTGTCGTCTGGGTGTCCATACGGCTCGTGGCCCCTTGTCATGCAGTACAGCAACGAGCCGATCGCAAACTGCTCTGTCTTCGGACCATAGAGACCCCAGCGTCCCTTGCCAGTAAGTGGGTCGGGGTAGAGGCGTGCCCATGGCGGGGCATTGCCGGAGGAAGCATCTCCGATGCGTGCGACACAGTCGAAGTCGGTCAGCTTGAGGTGATCCTGCTCGTCAAAGAGTATATTTGGAGGGCGCAGGTCGCCGTGGACAAGGCCAAGAGACTCGATCCAGGCGACAGCTGCGCAGAGCTCGGCGGCCCAGCGCTCGATAAGATGCCTTTCCTCAATCCGGAGCACCTGGAGGACCTTGTGCTTCTCGCGCCTCTGATTGCGTTTTAAACGGGTGTCGAGGCTGGCGAGCATGAACGGAAGGAAGTTGGCATTGGCGGTGCGGTAGAAGCTCTGTATGACGTATGGGCATGGCGTGTACTGTTCGAAGATATCGTAGATGGCGTTGTCTCGCTCTATCTCACCCGCACCTATATCTCTAGAATACTTAACCACAATGCTTTCGGTGATCCGGTAAACCCAGGAGATGGCACCCATGGAGAGAAACCGCGACTTGGAGATTCTGCGGGGCAGCCGGACTACGATCGGGCCTGACATTTTGTAGAGATCTGATTAAGGATTCGGAGGACTGGCAGAAGGAGCCAGAGCTGTTTGCGTGACAGGTAGCGGAATCTAAATGCAAAGAGCGGATGATTCTTTGGATTGTGCTCCGTTAATAAATTCCAACAGACCAATTGGTTCGTGCACTCTCTGTCCAAGGTTTAGACTACGGAACAGGGAGAGATAGTGCTTGGGATTAGTTAACGATGATCCGATGCATCAACCTGATCCGGAAAGCTCAGTCACATGACTTCTCACATTTAGATTAGATAAGGTGACGGAGGTGTTGAAGGATGGGAATCTTGGGTGCAGTTAGACCAGTGTTGGAAGACCAACAGCCACATAACCGTGATTGACGCGCCGTTGCCTACAGAAAGGCATTTATGACTCTTGACGGTGTCATAATTCGGCGAAAGCATCAGCCAACAAACTAGCCGCCAGCTGTGCGGCAGGAATACGGCGCAGTGTGCAGGGTAAAATACCCCGACTTTGGTGTACGCTTCGCGCACCTCTTATCGAGGCCCAGAGTAGGCGGGAAGCTACGCTTCATAGGCTATAGGCTTGACACTGTCAGGGTAGTTCCATAGGTATACTACCCCGTACCAACTTGGAGGGACTCGAGTCAACCAACCCATCAAAGTCACGGCCCACCAAGACTCGAGAATCTTCACTCAATGGGTGGTGTTAGTGGTGGATAATTAATATTATCCTGGGCCAAGACAAGTGATCATGCTTATCCCGGGCTTGAACGTGAATGGCTCAGCGAAACATCGCAGCTGTCGTCCATCGTACTCGTACCCGGTAAACAGCGTAATTGGAGGGCAGGATATTCGCGACAAGCGAGACCGAGGTGCCGGGAATAATATCCACTGACCCGAACCGGCTGCAACCCTCTTCAAAACGGCCGAGTTCAGAACACCAACTCGAGCAAATCCGCATCCCCGTTTCATGCCCAGCCTTGAGATCCGGGTAAGGGCGAGCCGCTCGAGGCATCGCCAATAAACCAAGAAAAAAAAAAGCGGCATACAATCCTCGCGACAACGAGGCCCGCTGCAGTGACACAATGGCGCTTTCAAAGCTCAGCGTGGGCCAGGCTCTGGCCCTTGGCTTCGCATCTGTATGAACCACCTAGAAACTAACACACCTCCCCCCCCCTTCCTCCCCAAGACCTCCTACTATACACTTCACAGCCCCCCCTCTCTGACTCCCAGCGCTGCAAACTGGAACAATCCAAAACCCGTGAATGACCAGAGCGAGGCTGACTCTGGCGTCCCCCCCGGCAGCTCATCCTCTACGTTGTCTCCCACGTCCTCTACAACCTCTTCCTGCACCCCCTCCGCCGGTACCCGGGCCCGCTGCTGATGCGCGCCACCCGCTGGGGCTACGCCCTGCGGCACATGGCGGGCACCCTGCCCTTCGACATGCTCGCGCTGCACAAGCGCTACGGCCCCGTGGTGCGCGTGGCGCCCAACGAGCTGGCCTTCTCGGACCCGCGCGCGTGGCGCGACATCATGGGGCACCGCAGCGGCGGCGGCGGCGGCGGTGGTGGTAGCGGTGGTGGTGGAGGGGGCTCGATGATCGTCGAAGGTGGGGAGGAGATGCTCAAGTACGACCGGTTCTACAGGCCGGTGGAGGGCGTGACGACCGACATCGTCAACGCCGGGCGCGAGGAGCACGCGCTGCTGCGCCGCAGCATGGCTCACGGTTTCAGCGACCGCAGCATGCGCGAGCAGCAGCCGCTCATCCAGGGCTACGTCGACCTGCTGATCAGGCGGCTGCGGGAGAAGAGCGAGGGAGGCAGCAAGGCCGTCGACCTTGCGGCGTGGTATAACTACACTACCTTCGACGTGATTGGTGATCTGGCGTTTGGTGAGAGGTAAGTCAGGAGGTGTTTTTGGTGCCCACTGGCGGTGTTTCTGCTGGTTCTGCTGGAGAGGAGAAGGGGAAAAAAGGGGGGGGAGGAAGTGAAGGGTTGTGAAAAGGTCGATGGTTTCGCTGACGGCCACCACCAGTTTCGGGTGTCTCGACAGCTCCGACTACCACCCCTGGGTCAAAGCGATTTTCGAGGTCGCTCGCGCAGGAACCGTCTTTCAGAGTCTGGCACATTACCCTGCGATTATCAAGTTGGTGCTGGCCCTCATCCCCTCGCGGTTCAAGGAGGAGCGCGAGAAGCACATGCGGATGACCATGGAAAAGCTGAAAAGGCGGATGCAAGCGGGAAAGGAGAGGCCGGACTTGGTCGAGGGTCTGCTCAAGAGGGCTGACGAATGGGTAACTTGTTCCCGCTTCATTACCGCCGAAGACCGGGTTGAAGGAGCACGCGAATACTGACTGGAATCCTTAGGGGCTCACCCTCGAGAAACTCCAAGCGAACAGTGCCATTCTGATCATCGGCGGGTCCGAGACGACGGCGACCTTGCTCTCGGGCGTGACGTACCTCCTCTTGACGAATCGTCAGGCCATGGAGAAGCTCACTGCCGAGATCCGCGGAAGCTTCAAGTCCGAAGACGAGATCAACTTCACCAGTGTCAGCACTCTCCCCTATCTCCTGGCCTGCCTGGACGAGGCACTGCGGATGTACCCCCCCGTCCCAACAGGTTTGCCACGCGTCGTGCCCAAGGGGGGTGCGAACATTGCTGGCAACTACGTGCCCGAGAAGGTGAGCTCGAGTTAAAAAACGCGCGTCCCCACAGAATCTTTTTGGCGTTGACCATCGAGACAGACCGTAGTGGCAGTTCACCAATGGGCCATGTACCACAACGACGACCACTTCAAGGATCCCTTTGTGTACCACCCGGAGCGGTGGCTTGGCGACCCGGCTTTTGCGGGCGACCGGAAGGACGCATTCCAGCCGTTTCACCTTGGCCCACGCAACTGCCTCGGCAAGAATCTTGCCTACATCGAGATGCGTCTCATTCTGACCCGGATGTTATGGAACTTTGACCTGCGGATTGCCGAAGACAGCCTGGACTGGATGAGCAAACAGCGGATCTACAATCTGTGGGAGAAAGGAAAGCTGAACGTATACCTAACGCCAGTGGCCAGGTAGACGGCGTGCTAGGCCCTTGATGAAGGGATGTCGGTTGAGTTGTTGTTATTGTATAACAGAAATCTTAAGTCGCCGGCCGAATCGTCCGACACCATAGCAGAGACACGAGCTGACAGCGCAAAGCGGCACATCTAAGACATGCACTGAGTGCCGTCTCGGTCCGGCAGTTCAACTCTGAGTGTCATACGTCACCAGCCTCAGCTTCCTCACTTCCTTCCTTCGCCCAGCGTGCTAACCCGGGGTTGGGCCGGTTGTAAATCAAACTTAAGCTTCCGTCGTCATCGAGGTGTATTCATGCACGAAGGGGTATCCAAAATCAACGAGTACCATCCCAAAGAAACCAAAAAAGAAGAAAAGAAGGTCGGTCGCCACAACGTGCCAAGCTCATATGCCCCACAAAAGCCAATATGCTAGGCTCATTGCCAAAACCACCATCGCGTGGCCTCTCGCCATGCGCCCTCCAGATTTCTGACTCAAGTCCGACGGTGGGGTGATGGTCGCCCCACCGCTAGCGACGACCTGCCCGCTGGAAGCCAGGATTCTGTTTCCTGTCATGTACTGAATGTTGTAAACGGGGTCGTCGGTCAAAACAGACGGGGTGCCGAGCTGGGATGGGCACTTGGCCTGGTTTTCCGTCGGCCAATCGAGGGTGCAGACTTCGTCGGTGCCCCAGGAGCAGATGGGGTCGAGAATGTTGTAAAGAACGAAGTATTTGCCGACCCAGGTGTCATGGGAAAGGCAGCTGGCGAGGAAGTTCATGCTGTTGGACGCGCTCAGCGGCAGCTTGCTGCCTTTCGTGTGGATCAGGTCGGCGCAGGCGGACGGGTCGGCATCCTCGTACTCCATGGCGACGGGGCCGCCAGTCGTGGGCTTCTCGGTCGCCGAGTAGCCCGTGAGGAGGTAGTTCCAGGCATCGTAGCTCACGTCGTGGGCGCCCTCGGACTGATCGATGCGCAAGAGATGGACCTTCCTCCCCTCGTAGCTCAGCGACACGCATATGTTGTCGCAGTCCACCGAGGCCGGCCAGTACGCGATGCGGTTGGTGTCGACCTTGCAGCCCAGCACGCCGACCGAAGACGAATAACTCTCGTGAGGTGTGGCCCAAACTGTCCCTTTAGCAGCACGGGCTGTGGCGGCGGCGAGGATGTTAAAGAACAAGTGAACGTTGCAGCGCATTGTTGCTGCTGCTCTCAAAAGGAATGGAACGGATCCTCGACGGAACCGAGATCAGAACTCGTAGATCGTCGTCGTCGAACAGCGTGGGTGTGGAAATATAAGTGGGCTAAAGAATGACTGAACGCTTCATGATCAACGTTTTGAAAAGAATGGCATGGCCCTAAGACCAGGAAAGGCAGCGACGCGCCGCAAGGAAGCCGCTGCGACGAAATGCGCGGTCGCTCGAAAATCGAAAGTTGATGAGGGAAAATTGAATGGTCTGGGCGGGTGAGCGTACCTGGGCACCTTACACTAGAACCCTGAACTGTCAGGGCCACCGAGATTGGCGTCGCCAAAACAGTACTAGCGCTGAATAAGCGGGGTAACAACTAATCGGTTCCTGAATGCCAAGACCGGGTGGTTTCCGAACTGCCTGGAGAGGTGATCTGTGCGCCTGGGGAAAAAATCATTCTACAGTACATTGATTTAGCGTGGCACGCTTTTTTGAGTTCGTCTGATTCAGATAATCCCTTAAAAATTGAATCGAGAGCCGTGCTAGGCATAAAACTGGTTGATTATTGTGATTGAACTTGTGTCGATTTTCTGATGGTTTTTGTCGACTTTACAATTCCCGTAAGGCATTATCTGATTCCATCCTAATCCTTCCAACCGGAAGGCCCGCCAGTGGTGGTACGCTCACAACCTCGGCCGCATCCATCTTCCCGCCTCGAAATGAGTATGTAAATGTCCAACCTGACCCTGCCGCGCCGTGCTCGCCCTTGTTGTTTACCACCACGACTCCGCTCGATATGGTTGGATATTTCCGTAGCATCCGCCTGACCGCGTCCTCGGCTGCCTCTGTCGGCGTCATGCCCAACCTCAGGTTCTCCACCGCCTGATAGCAAGGTAAGAATCGCATCATGATGTCCCCGTCGCCCGTCGCGCCGCACCCGCCCACATCGCCGTCGACATATGACCCGCTCCCGACGATGGGCCCGTCCCCGACACGGCCCGGGACCTTGAACCTCGCTCCGTTGGTCGACGTCCCCGCCGCCATCGTCCCATTCCGGTCAATCACGACCATCGAGATGGTGTCATGCGACGCCTGCCCGTCCTCCAACCGAATCCCTCTGCCAGCCAGCAGCGGCACTGGCCGGTAGGGACCGCAAGACGTCTCCGGGTCGGGCTCGACATTGACCCTGTAGTTGCCCTTGCACCCGCCCCTGCGCCAGTCCTCGCACAGCGCTCTGCTCTCCGGGGTGCTCAGGTCGCCCTCGGGCCCGAATCCCATCTCGACGGCGAAGCGCGTGGCCAGGTCACCGGCCAGCAGCGAGTGCCGCGTCCGCTCGAGCACGGCCCGCGCGACCGCGATGGCGTCCCGGATGCGCCGCAGCCCCGCGACGGCGCCCGAGTTGAGGGTCGTGCCGTCCATGATGAGTGCGTCCAGCGTCGTCTCGCAGGCCTCGTCCGGCGACCCGCCGAAGCCGACCGTGCCGTCGCACTGGTTCTGCTCGCACGCCGAGCAGCCGGCGACGACGGCGTCGAGCGCCGCGATTGGCGACCCGGTGCCGGTGGCGTTGGTGAGCGTGTAGTAGGCGGCGTCGGTAGCCGCCGTGAAGGGGCCGGACCACGTGTTGATCACGAAGGGGAGGTTGGGGTTGGGGTTCGGGTGGGCGAGTATCCCCCTCACCGTTCCATGGAGAGCCAAGAGGGACAAGAGGGGCTTGTGCAGCTGGGTATGGGTGAAAGCATGCGCAAGCGTGGTGAGACTCAAAAGATAACTACCAGAGGCTGCCATAGTAATGCAGTGATTATAGGTTCTGGATTGAGATTGCAACTCGGACGAGGCTTTATGCTCTTTCCCTGCATATGATAGAGTGAATCGGAGGGGTTGGTGATAAGGTTGGCTGTTCACTGAAGTATCCTTGCCAAGCTTGGAACTCATCGGCAATAAAAGGAACAAGGGTCAGGGCGGGCATGGTATCGTACGCTATTCCGAACAAAATATCTGAGACCGGTAATTAGTGAACCCTAACCCAACCAGACGAAGAGTGCATCAATTAACGAATCTAAGCTGTTTCCCGTACAGACCTTCGAAGTCAGGATCAAGTTTGAGTAGATCACCCTTCAACAAGGCATGCCACACAGAGCTCATCGTCGATGGTCTCCTTCATTATTTCCAGGAATGCACCAGCACAGTATTGTGTCAAGACACAAGGAACAAAGCTGCCGGACATCTTGTAACTTATTAGCTCTTCGAGGAAGTTACTGGAAAAGAGAATAGTATAAGAAGTCAATAATGAGTTGTAAATGTATTCTAACACTAGTAGCATCTCACGCCCTTTTGAGAAACTAATTTACCTATAATTACTCTTAACCTCCACAACCACTTCCACCCAAGCCATTTCCTTTGAAGTTTGGTATTCTCTAAAATACTTTCATCGCCATCATAGGTTCTAAGCTAAGCCGTAGGACGAAGTGTGAGTTGTATGTACTTGATGAAATCCAAAATAATGGCTAGTCAGAAGTCAGAATTGAAGTGGAAGAATTTATCATAGCTACGCCTCTAGAACAAGCCCAGGTTTGAGTATCTTCTCTAGAAGTGCATCGTGCCTCGTGAGAGAAAACTTAATTAATGCATGTGGTCAATGGGATTTGACCGGCTATATTGGAACAAGTTGTAATTAATCCGTATATAATATTCTCAACCCGAGCCTGTCCATGTTGCTGGGTCGCCAATCCACCTCTAAAACCAAAAAGAAGGTCTGTGCACGGCTTGGCTCGATCGTGGCCAGGCCCATGTTGATCCCCGCCACCAACGCGTCTGGACGTGTCGGTTGTGGCGATACCTTGACGGCGACACCGGGCGGGCATTATCAACAAACTTACATGTTCTGCCGCGCACGTCCGATGCATAGACGGTTTAGGTCATTAGATTTCCTTGGTTTGGTTTTCTGTGTCGACCAACCCTTCGTTGCGCCTGCATCCTCGCCGAGATGCCCCCCGCCAAAGCGACTGACAAGGCTATCGCGAGAGAGCTTGCCAACGTTGTACGCGAGATCTACAACAGCCCGAAGAGGGATGAATTGACAGTCAATTACGCGCGCAAAAATGTGGAGGACAGACTCGGCTTGGAGCAAGGGTTCTTGAAGGAAGGCGACTGGAAGGCCAAAAGCAAGCAGATTATCCTCGACACTCTGGTAAGACGAGCGCTGCTGCCCACCGTCCACCTTCCGTGGACTGCTGCTGACGGGTCGTTCGGTAGAATGAGCTTGAAACAGCCGATGAACCCCAGGACGCCGCTCCCACTTCCAAACAGAAGGCAAAGCCTGCTCAGAAGCAAAGTAGCAATGCGCGCAGGAAACGAGGAGAAAAGGCGCCAACCCAGTCAGATGCGGAGTCCAACGCTGAACAGCAAAGCGATGTAGAGGATGAACCAGCGCCACCCGCAAAGAAACGTAAATTGGTAAAACGATCAAAGAAAAGCCAGGCTCCGTCGGAGAGCGAGGATAACGCCTCGGGCCCCAGCGACCAAGAAGCGGCACCAAAGCTGAAGGCGAAGCGGCAGTCAAAGAAGCCGACAAACGGTGACAGCGAGCTGTCCGACGCACCTGCGGATTCTTCGACGACCAAGCCCTCGTCAGAGCAACGGGAGGCCCCCAAACCATCATCAGAAGACGGTGAGAGCGAGCTATCCGAGGTGATCGACGAGCCTCCGAAGCGCAAACAAAAACCAAAAACCAAGCCGGACCCCGAAGCCAAACCCTCCTCCACCACGGCCGCTGCCGATGACTCCTCGAGCGAGCTCTCCTCGGTGATTGACGAGGCCCCACCACCGAAGCGCAAGCGCAACCCGAAGAAGGCCGCCGGCAAACAGTCGACCTCGGCCCCTGCCGACTCGCCGGACGAGGCGCAGATCAAGCTTCTCCAGTCCCAGCTCAACAAGTGCGGCGTGCGCAAGGTCTGGGCGGTCGAATTCAAGAAGCACGGCGCCGACACCCCCAAGGCCAAGATCAAGCACCTCAAGCAGATGCTCGCGGATGTCGGGATGACGGGGCGGTTCTCGGAGGCGCGGGCGCGCGAGATCAGGGAGATGCGCGAGCTGCAGGCGGACCTGCAGGACGTCATACAGGGAGAGAAGAGCTGGGGCGTCGGCGGGGGCGGGAGAGGCACCAGGAGGCGGGCGGCAGCCCAGGCGGCGGGGAGGGGGATGAGGGTCGACGAGTCGGAAGGGAGCGGGGGGGATGAGAGCGAGGAAGGGGGCAGTAGCGAAGGCAAGGGTGGGAGTGGCGAGGGGAGCGATGACGAGGGCGAAAGGAGGCCTGCGGTGCGGAAGAAGGGGCCGGCGAAGCGGAGGGCAGATCTGGCTTTCCTGGACGACGAGAGCGAGTCGGACTGAGAGTTCCCGACCAGGCGATGTAGTTACTGTCTTATGGTGTACGTATTGGACAGGCAAGTCTCTGTACTTGTATTGCGGATTATTCTCGCTTTGACTCTTGCACGGAAAAGCGAGGTCAACTACTCCTTCGCGCAGAGTGACATGGTGGCTAACCCGTTCTCAAGACTGCGCTGCGCTGGCCCTTATTATAATCATCATCCGGGGCCGTCTTTCCATGCGTGTGGGGTCGATCTCTGGGCGAGATCGCTTTTCTTGATCACAAGAGTAGTCAGCTCCACACAAGTCACTTTGGCGGAGTGGTTAACGCGCTGCCCTGCTAGTCCTTGGTTAGCCGGTAGGCAGTTCCTTCGGGAGCGTAGGTTCGAATCCTACAGGTGACGCTTTTTTGGTCTTTAACCAACCATGATCTAGACGATCATTGGACAGCACCACGTCTTTTTGTTTGCCGTTGGCCTGCTTCCATGGAGACGAAGGCAGTGACCAAGTGCATGCCGTCTATGTGGGAGTCGAGTCGGCTGCGAACTGCCTGCGGAAGAAGGCGCGATATGTGTGACAGAAATGAGATCAAAGCCGAGAGTGCACACTGCTTCAGGTCCCAAGCTTTATAAACCGTGATCAAGATCGTGCATTGATTCTTTGGGCAATCAAGCTAAAGACGGCGACTGAGCCTAGAAAAAGAACAGCATTGTAGAACTGAGAGGAATACGGTGAGTAAGGCGACGAGATGTTGATCAACGGTCTGATATGGGGGACCTACAGCCCTCCGAGAGATGTCCCGCTCTTCGTCGTCGGTCCTCGCCTCAATGAACAGGCGGCGCAAATTGGGAAAATTAGCCTGTGGATAGTTAGATTGGTAAGTATCAACGATATAAGTCCGCCTACCATTGCGATTGTTGTTTCTTGGGCTTAGGTTACCGCAGGTCCGTCGAACGTGGTTCCGGATCATTTGAAGCGAGGTTCTTGCTCTCTTGAGCGGCCCTGTTCCAGCTAGATCCCGAGAGCTGCCGCATAATTGCTGCCAAGATGGACCCACAGAGTAGCCTGAAGCCACCCCATCCGTAGTGCAAAGCTGTGTGGCTGAAGCGGGACACGGCAAGCCACCTCTCTTACCAGGGATGCTCGTGGCCAGACCTGAACATTTGAGAGAGCACGAGTGCCTGAACCCACCCCCCATCTGCGACAGCGTCTCAGCAAGTCGCCATTGTTCGCGCAGCACCACCCAAGAGTCTGCCAACGACCGGCACTGTGCGACTGGGGAATGAAAGAGTGCAGCCCGCAATAACCGCGCGAATTCCTTTTCGTCGCGCCTGGCAATTTCACCGCCCTTCGTCGGGCGCCCCAGCTTCAACATCGTCTCCGCTTGCCGACACGTCGACGACCCCTCCCTAGACCGGGCTTCGAACGATGGCGCAGGCCGTAAACCGCATTCGCGGGGCGTTTGCGCCCCCGCGTAAGGGCGAGACCTTTGAGCTGCGGGCGGGCTTGGTGTCGCAATACGCCCACGAGCGGAAGGAAGCGATTCAGAAGACCATCATGGCTATGACTCTGGGGAAGGACGTGTCGGCGCTCTTCCCTGATGTGCTTAAGAACATCGCGACGTCAGACCTGGACCAGAAGAAGCTGGTCTATCTGTATCTTATGTAGGCAGTCGACGACCCAAGGAGCGCGCCGTTTTTCTGTCTGCCCCGTTCTAGACTAACCAGTGCGTAGGAACTACGCCAAGACGCACCCGGACCTCTGCATCCTCGCCGTCAACACCTTCGTACAAGACTCGGAAGACCCCAATCCCCTCATTCGTGCGCTGGCGATTCGAACTATGGGCTGCGTCCGTGTGGACAAAATGGTGGACTACATGGAGGAGCCTCTGCGTAAGACTCTGCGGGACGAGTCGCCGTACGTGCGCAAGACGGCTGCTATCTGCGTGGCCAAGCTCTTCGACCTGAACCCCACCATGTGCATCGAGAACGGTTTCCTCGAGACATTGCAGGAGATGATCGGCGACCCGAACCCGATGGTGGTGGCCAACTCGGTACAAGCCCTGTCGGAAATCAACGAAACGGCGCCCGAGACAAAGGCCCTGGTCGTCACACCAGCCACCCTCAAGAAGCTGCTGATGGCCTTGAACGAGTGCACCGAATGGGGGAGGGTCACGATCCTCACCACCCTGGCCGCCTACCCCCCGACAGACGTCAAGGAGTCGGAGCACATCTGCGAGAGAGTCGCGCCGCAGTTCCAACACGTCAATCCCAGCGTCGTCCTGGCTGCCGTCAAGGTCGTCTTTGCCCACATGAAGCTCATCAACCCTGAGCTTGTCAAGCAGTACCTGAAGAAGATGGCGCCTCCGTTGGTCACCCTCGTCTCTTCTGCGCCAGAGGTGCAGTACGTCGCCCTCAGGAACATCGACCTCCTCCTGCAGGCTAAGCCGGACATCCTCAGCAAGGAGCTCAGGGTGTTCTTCTGCAAGTACAACGACCCGCCTTACGTCAAACTCCAGAAGCTCGAGATCATGGTCAGGATAGCGAACGAGAGGAACTTTGACCAGCTTCTGTCCGAGCTGAAGGAGTATGCCCTCGAGGTTGATATGGACTTTGTCAAGCGCGCCGTCAAGGCCATCGGCCAGGTGGCCATCAAGATCGAGGCGGCTAGCGAGAAGTGCGTGAATGCTCTATTGGACCTGATCGCGACCAAGGTCAACTATGTTGTCCAAGAGGTCATTGTAGTCATCAAGGACATCCTTCGGAAGTACCCCGGCTACGAGGGCGTCATTCCCACACTCTGCAAATACATCGACGAGCTGGACGATCCCAACGCTCGGGGTGCTCTGATCTGGATCGTGGGCGAGTATGCCGAGAAGATCAACAATGCCGACGCCATATTATCGGGATTTGTTGACCTCTTCCCGGAGGAGTTTACTCAAACGCAGCTACAAATTCTCACGGCGGTGGTGAAACTGTTCCTCAAGAAGCCCAGCAGCAACCAGGGCCTCGTACAAAAAGTTCTGCAGCTCGCGACGGCCGAAAGCGACAACCCCGACATCCGCGACCGCGCCTACATTTACTGGCGCCTTCTCTCCGGTGACCTGGACATCGCCAAGGTTTGCCCCCCCTCTCCCCCTTTTCCCCTTTCCTTTCGCCCTTTTCTTCCTTGACCCCCTTTTTCTTTTCTTTCTTTTCTTTTCTTTTTTTTTTAGGATGCTAACTCTCCAATGCAGAACATCATCCTCGCCCAGAAACCGCCCATCACCACCACCGTCAACAGTCTTCCTCCGGTCCTTCTCGAAACCCTCCTAGCGGAGCTCTCCACCCTCGCGTCGGTCTACCACAAGCCGCCCGAGACGTTCGTCGGGAAGGGCCGGTTCGGCGCGGAGGCGATTCAGCGCGCCGCGATCCAGGAGCAGCGCCAGAACGCGGCCGAGAACCCGATCGCCGCGTCGGTGGCCGCCGCGGCCAGCGCGGGCGGTGCCGGGGCCGCAGCGCCGCAGAGCAACATCGAGAACCTGCTCGACATCGACTTTGACGGGGCCGCCCCTGCGAGCGCGGAGCAGAATCCGGCGGGGACGGGCACGCCCGACCGGGTGGCGAGTCCGGTGTCGACCGGCGGTTTCGGGGCCCCGCCGAGCGGGGGGATGGCGGACATCATGGGCCTGTTTGATGCGCCCGCCCCGGGGCCAGCAGCAGGCGCGGGCGCCGGGGGAGCGGCTGCTGCTGGCGGCGGCGGTGGTGGTGCCCTGAGCGACTTGATGAGCGGGTTCGAGGGCCTCGATCTGAGCGGGGCGAGTGCGCCGCCCCCTCCAAGGCAGCAGCTTGGGCACGGGAACGGCAATGCCTCGGGGGGGAAGGGCAGCGATGACCTGTTGGGCTTGTTTTAGTTGGGGTTTGGAAGTACAGGAGCATCGGTGTCTGGAATGAGGAAAGGGAAACAAAGAGAAGAAACGCCTTCTAGACAATATCTGCTGGGAAGCTCCATCTTGGGTTCTCCCACCGGTGCGGTGAGGTTGCTTGTTTTTCGGTTGTGGTTGGCCCTGGTTCTTAATAGATGCTCGCGACCCCAAGGAGACCTCTCGTTGCAAGTCTTCCCGTAGACGAACGTTCCCACAACACGCCCTGGCTTTGGGAGCGTCTAATGAGCTCCGCACATCCATCAACAAACCGCCCCACGTGCGCGCCGAGCGCATCAATCATCCGTTCGAGAGACTGATGTCAATTTTTTTTCTTATTATTTCCGTGTGTGGTCTAACCTTACGGCTATTTATTTCAATACCTGGCCTTCCTTCCCGTGTACTTCAGCGAGAAGATACCGCGCTCAATCGAGTTGAGCAGGATGTAACCGGACTTGAAGTACGGATACACAGACCAGGTTCCCAGGAACTTGATCACGCCGCCGACCTCGTCGTCTTCGGGGTGGCAGTCAAAGAAGCCGACCTCCTCAAAGTTGCCGCCGGTGGGATCGAGCTCGACGCCCGAAACGTCCACGATGCGCAGCCCCGAGCCGTAGTTGGCCTGGTACGTCAGACCGTTGACGACCTAACATCGGGGGATCATAATACATGTCAGTCATGGCTGGTGTAACTATGGTTTGGGTGGAGGATGGTGATGATCAAAAACTCACGTATTGGTTGTGATCGATCGACCTGGCCGGGCTCTTGTAGATGCCCGTGTTGATGGGGCCCTCGAGGTTGGTCACGTTGAAGATGTAGGTGGTGGTGTGGCCGTCGGCGGCCGGGTCGGTGCCGTCCAGCTCGTCCTTCTCGTCGTCGAGCAGCAGGAAGGTCTGGGTGTGGTCGACGAGCCAGCCCTGGTGGGTGTAGGCGGCGCCGTGGTAGGGGGTCCGCGAGACGACGGCGGGGTTCTTCTTGTCGGTCACGTCCATGATGGTGAGCGTGTCCTCGTTGAAGTTGAAGCAGATCTGGCGGCCGCGGTACTTCTCCGAGGGCCCGGAGTAGACGACGCACTGGGCGTCGTGCACGTAGCCGTCGTGGGGGATGCAGCCGGGCGAGACGGGGTTGGCCGGGTCCGACACGTCGACCATGAACATGCCGCCCGCGCACGTCGTGTTGCGCGCGTTGGCGCCCGACCGCCCGCCGACGGCGTAGATCATCATGGCCTCCTCGTGTGCGACGAGGTTGTGCGAGGCGCCGAAGCCGGTGAAGAGGGCGGTCAGGTCGCGCTCCTTGCTGAAGGTCCGCGGCCGCCAGAAGACGGGGTTCCACCACGGCTTGACCGAGAGCAGCCTGTTCAGGTCGAAGATCTGGAGGCCGTGGCCGTCCGACTCGGCCCCGATGTAGGCGTGGTGGCCGATCACCTTGATGTCGCGCCAGCTGGTCGCCGTCGTCTGCGTGTCCAGCCGGCCGAGGTACTCGAGCTTGCCGCCGCGCGTCACCTCGACGAAGCCGACGCCGTCCGTCTGCCCGACGATGCCGAACTCGCGCCCGTCGGGCGACGTCCAGCCCCAGACGTCGTTGCCGGCCTTGGTAGACGACCCGAGGTCCTCGTGGCTCAGGAAGCCGTGCAGGTCCACGTTGTTGCACCGGTACGCGGCCGTGCCCTTGCCCGCGACCCCGTTGATGCAGGCCTGCTTGGAGGTGATCTTGCGGTACAGGAGCGAGCCGCCAAAGAGGCCCTTGGCGCGGGCCTCGTCCCACTGCTTCGTCTTGATGTCCATGAGCTCTTCCATTTTGCTGGCCGAAGCCGCGGTGCCGGCGCCGGCGACAAGGGGGGCCAGGGCGGCCGCGGTGGCTAACAGGACGTTCACTCTCATGATGGGAGGTTTGAGGTGGACAGGTCCACCTCCTTATGCAAAGCAGTCAGGTATTCCGATGATGCAAGAAAGAGCTAATTATGTTTGGCTTCCCCTCTGACCCTTCATGCGGCTCTACATTCTATGCACCTTATATATATATATATATGCGTCATACATCATTTGTACGTGATTCCCAATGCAACAACCGACTGTTTGCTCGTATTCCCTCGAAAAGGACAGCCAGGCGCCGAGACCTCCTTGTGAGCATGCAATGCTGCGTGCCGATCACGCACCTCTTGGTGGTTATCTTCACCGTTTCCCGATCAAGGAGGTGTAAGTCGGTCAAACATGCAGCGGGCAAGCATCACGGTGGATCTCGACATGTCGACCACAAAGCGACTAAGACGCCAAGGCTGGGTTTTTCTTGTCACTTCCCTTTCCTGGACCAAGGCCGTGCTGCTGTCACAGCCAAGCGTGGGGTCGGCCAGGGCTCGCCGTACAGGCATGCAAACTGCCACCTTCTTCTCCGTGTGGCCGCCCAATGAGACCGAGAACAAAGGTAAGCGAGCGATGGGAATCCTTGAGCTGGAAGGGTCCTGGAGGAGACGAGGAGTGGACAACCTCTATGCAGTATGTTTGTAGGCGTGTATATACTGGGTACCACACACACGATCACGGGGCCCCCTTTATTGTTACGTAGTATTCTTATTGAGGCACCCTACTAAGTTATCTAATTACAGATGTACAGCTTTTGGTTTGGCGCACCGGGGCTCGTTGTTTTACTGTCGTATGGAATAGTCCAATAATACATTGCTTCTAGCTATCGTGACCTCATCCGAGCTCGAATCGGTGTGTTCGCATTGCACAAGTTATTAACGAACTGCGGGGTCTAATCAGTTGTTGGAAGGAGGCGGCCGGGAGTGAAGAAAGGGGATATTCCTATGATTAGACCTGGAGTGGTGGAGTGATATGCTCACCGGGACATGCCAATAGCTATTAGAATCTAGCGAGTCAACACCATGAATTCCGTACGTCGTCTTCACAACATACACGGTAGATCGGGTATATATAGGTGCCGAACCCGACTGCACATAAACGCTGCACAGTGCGCACTCCTATAATTAAGGCACCTTACCTTTATTAGGTAGCTAAGCTCACCCCCACGCAATCTTCAGGCGCACTTGAAGTGAACGATATTAAGATGGCCATAGCTCCGGATATCCACCTCCTTAACATGTGTTTTTGTATTTCTAATCAATGTTATCAAAGCTATTGGCTATGGAGCCGCCCCTACGATAATAGAAGTGGCGCCAGACCAAGCTAGGAGCAACAACCCAACAACCTTAGAGCAACCGTTAAGAATTTGACTCACATACTTATCATTTTTAGCCGGATCTGAATCAAGCCAAGTACATTTATTGCCGGCTTAAACATCTTTGCGGTGGCCATTGGCATGAAGATAGAGATCGGTCGGCCCATTGCGGAGGGAAAGGTAAGGCAGTTAAATTGCCCACCTTCCAAACGCACCTTCACCTATAGTAATTAGGTACCTTTCTCCCTCTCCTACCTTTGGCAATGGGGTACAGATTAATTACTCTAAACTCAGTCAGAGCCCTCGGGTACATGGCGGCTCGGATGGCCCTGAATATCGGTTCTTACAGCCTGCCGATGCATTCTGTAATATATAAGTCAGACCCCCCATATACCAACCACCCCCATTTTCCGACCGCTTGGCAAACCTTAGCACCTATAACTACCTATCTTCTTTAACCACATATATTATAGACCTATTTAACTAACTACAATATAGGAAGCTATTAATTCTACACTTTCTAAGCCACTCTCTTCGGCAGTAGGGTCCTCTATACGGCCGGCTTCTATCTAGGCCTGGTAGATCTGTTTAATCATTGTAAACTGCTTATTAGGATCTACTATTACCCTCTTCCTCTTCGACGGCCGGGCTGCTTCTAACTATGCCTTTAGAGCTTTATTTTTCTATTATAACTAAGCTAACTTAAAGTCCTTCTAGTTAAAAGCTTTCTTAACCTTCCTAAATAGGAACCTATATATAGAGGGGTACTAAGTCTTAGTAAATAGGTTAGTTAGCTAACTATATAAGTTTGACTTCCTCTATAGTATATTAAAAATTAGGTTAATAGCTCCTTTTAAAGGCTAGGAGTATTAAATAGGTTTTAGAGTCTATATGGAAGCTAGCTATTTATTAGGATTAGTTAGGTTATTCGAATTTTCTAATAGAAGTCTACTTATTAAGGGTTTTACTATATTAACTAGCTATAACCTAGATATCTTCTATCTTACCTTAATATTCTAGGCTATAATAGCCTCTTTCTAAGCCTTAATAATATACCTAATTATTATCTATTTACCTAGGATAGATAATTCTACCTAAGATATTATATTATTAAGGAGCTTCTAATAAGTATACTTTAAAGGGGAAAAGATTAATAGATCTAATAGCTGGAAGATATAAGAGATATATAGAGATAAAAAGGGTAATTAGATATTATTCTTATAATATAGCTATATGAAGTTATTAGTTATATAGTTATTATAGTTATCTAATATTAAAAGTTATTATTTAGAATTATCCTCTAGCTAGTTAAAAGAAATAAAGACTTCTTAAAGCTATTTAACTATAATAGTTCGATTAGTCTAGCCTATCTCTATTACTATAAATCTCTATTATTATTATTATTATTAGTCCTATACCATTATGCTAATAAGCATACTAGAGCCTCTCTAGTTATATATAAAGGAAACCGTACCTAATAGGCCGGATAAAAACCTCTATCCTTCCTTTAACGCCTAATCTAGAATACTAATACATTACAAAGAAAAGGAGAAGTGGCTAGAATGGCCCTAAAAAGGCCTTCCTTCCCGGTCTAGCCTTCTTACAAGGCGGTATTCCGGGAGCCTCCCTAGGTCTATTAGCCACCGTAGAACCCTCCTTGCCAAACAATAGTTACGGGCCCCTATACCCTGTAAAACAAGGTCTAGGTCCCTTTATGACCGTATTTCCTAGGATTCCTACGTTCGGCTTCTTGGTAGGTTCGGGCACTATACAACTAGGTGCTCTATAGTTTCCCTCTCTAGCTATAGGCATAGTAGGGGGTACTGACCCCTGGGACTTAAACCCTAAAAAGGAAGTTACAAAGGCTAATAGCCCCTATACGGGCCTGTACTAGTAGGGAGCTCTAGGCCTTTGTTAGGCCCTAGTACCTTTATAGGCCTTCCCTTGTAAAAACTAGGCACGGGGGGTCCTTATCTAACATGTGCTATATCCTCCTATCGGCTTAGTCGGCCCTCTAACGGTTGCTCTAGCTGGCTAATATAGCTAGTTCCGTAGCCCGTAGCCTCCTTTATAGGGTCTATAGGGGGGGTCGACCCCCTCTATAGCCCTCCTAAACCTATTGCTGGACCATTGACCTTGTTACCTCTAGGGCTATAGGCTTCGGCTCCCGGCCCCTTGCCCTAGCCCTTCTCTTCCGGAACCTCTGGCTTAGCCTATTATAGGCCTGTTAGATAAGGGCCCTCGTAGGGACCCGGGAGGCCCCCGGATCTGCCCTGGTCTATAAGAGCGGTTGGTCGAGTTTGGCTTCGAAGTTAGCTAGCCTCTTATTAAGATAGAGGTCGAGGGGTGGTACCTAGGCTTCCGTTTTGAGGCACTAGATAGGGGTGGCCTTATAGGCCCTGGTAACTACTCGAAGGGCCCTGTGTTAGGCTTTCGATAATTCCCTAGTAGGGCCTTCCGGCTTACCCCCTGGCTTGGTAGGCTTGTAGAAGTTCGAGGCCTTATAAGCTAGGGCGCTACGGATACACTTGGTATAGATCTTACGGGCCCGTAGGAGGCCGGGGCCCTAGGTCTTTATAGCAAGTCTGGTTAGGGCAAACTCCTAGGTTTCTAGCTTCTTAGCTACCTTTGTATAATAGGGGCCCTACTATAGCCTCTAGTCTAGCCAGACCCTGAGGAATCTGGCCGACTTCAAAAGGGCTATAGTAGTAGTGCCCCCTCTAGGCCGTAGGAGCTCTAGCGGTCGCGACTACTATTTCCGGCCCCTGTTAAAGTAGATAAGCTTGCATTTTTCTAGGGCAAAAGCTATACCCTAGGTCCTTGCCTACTAGAGGTAGGCCTTTTAGGCCCTCTATAGCTAGCCATTATAGGCCTCCTCGGCCCTCCTAAAGGCTAAAAGGTTAGTATCGTTAGCAAAGCCTATTAAACTAACTATAGGGCTGGCCTAGCGAATGGCCTAGTAGAGGGAGGCTATATAGAGAATAAATAGTATAGGGGAAAGGGGTGACCCCTATGGAACCCTAGCCCTTACTACTATATCCTCCGTTTCCTAGCTATTGAAGTAAAGGATAGCTACCCTATCCCGTAGCCACTCCCTAACCTAGATTACTAACTACCTTAGGAAGCCCTGGCCCCGTAAAGTAGCTAGTAGCCGGGTATAGTTAACGGTGTCGAAAGCCCTTAAGATGTCGAGCTATAAGAGGGAGGTAGCCGCCTTATACCTCTAGGCCTCCTAGACCTAGGCCGTAATAGGCTAGATAGCTAGTTCTATAGACCTATATTCCTAGTTACCTATCCGTTTGGCCGGTAGAAGCCTATAGGCCTCTGTGACGGCCGTTACCTTCCGGGCGACTATAGCCTCTAGTACCTTACCTACTATTAGTAGGAGCGCTATAGGCCTATAGCTACCTAGGGTAAAGTAGGCCTATAGGGGTTTGCCGGGCTTATAGAGGACTACTATCTTAGCCCTTTTAAACTAGGCTAGGAAATAGCCGAGCCGTAGGCTTTCCGAGGCTAGTATAGCTAGTATCTGGTAAAGCGGCCGCCTATAGGCCTTTAATAGACCTATAGGGAAGAGGTCCTCCCCTAGGGCCTTCTACAGGGCCGCTCTAGCTAGTACTACCCTAACTTCGCCTACCGTAACCCCTTGGCTTATTTCGAACTTCGGCTCCTAGTAGTCGTCTAGATCGGGTCATTAATATCTAATAGGTCTGCTTCTAGGTTCGGAAAGAACTTATTAGCCAGTGCTTTAGCCTTCTATTAGTAAGTTATAAGCCCTCCTTCGAAGGCTAGGAGCTTTAGAGGGTCGACCGGTAGGTAGCTTTATAGCCTTGCCTACTGCTTTAGTCTCTATAACAGGTCCGGCCGATTAGTTACCTCCCGTAACGTAGCCCTCTAGCTCTTGGTCTTTACGGCTATAATAGTCTTAGCCTAGTCCTATAGGGCCTGCTAAAGTGCTTCCTATATATAGGGGTTTAGGGTGCCCTTATAAGCCCTCTCTGCCCCCTTAGCTCTCTTCCGGGCCTCTCGAACCTCCTTTGTCTACTACCGAGCTCGTTTACTACCTATACTAGCCTTCTTTGCCAGGGCCGAGACTATAGCTATCTCTTCGAGGGCCTCTATAAGCCTGTCGAAGGCCTATAGAAGCTCCTCCGGGCTCTAGAAGACAGGCCCGGCCGGGGCTAAGGCCTACCTACCAAGCCGGAGTAGGAGGTAGGCCGCTTCGGCCCGCGTGACCTCCTTATCTAGGCTCTTCTAGTCCTACCCTTTACTAGCTAGTACAGGCCCGTTAGTCCCCTAGAGGGAGACATTTAGGGCCTGTAGGTAGTAGTCGGATTTCCTACGTTCCACGATATCCCTATAGGTCGCTTCTAGCCCGGCCGAGGCCTAGAATAGGTCTATTGTAGAAGGCCGGCCACGCTAGTCCCCCTAGGGGGCCCTAGTAACCTGGCTATAAGGCGTACGTAGGTCGAGGTCCCACTAATCTGTAAGGCTAAGGAGGTCCCTGGCCCCTAGGCTAAGCCTATTAAATAAGTCCTAGACTAGGTAGTAGAGGTTAAAGTTACCTATAAGAACTAGGGGGTAGGTTAGCCAAGGTAGGGCTAGTAGGTCCTATAAGAGGGCCTGCTCCCCCTTATTATTATAGACTAACTAGAGCTCGAACCCCCTCTTTCCTAGGGCCAGAAAGATTACCTTATACTAGTTCTCCTTTGCCAAGTAGTTCTACTAGCTAACTAGGAAGCGCTTAGCCACTAGAATAGCTACCTTGCCCTTAGGCTCATAAACTAGGTAGTATTTCGAAGCCTAAGGGTAGTATATTAACCTTATAAACCGGTTAATCTATAGCTCCTAGATAGCTAGTAAGTTATATTTAGCCTTCTCTAGTAGGACCTTAAGGGCTGTGACAAACCCAACTTAGACTTCTTCTAAAAGGGTTTAGACGAAGGTAGATTAAGCAGGACAAGCGTACAGGTCGTCTAAGGGATTCAGTAAAGCCAAAGGGTTTATAATAATACTAGAGTTGTCTCTTACAGTAGTTAGCGATGCTTGGTATAAGTACTATAATTATAGATTACCATTACTGGTGAACTCCCAGAGTCTACTATAACGAGTGACTATCTATATATATATATAATCCTAGGATCACTAATAGTCGTGGTGATCCTCTGTACTGGCTTACCTAGCTTACATTGTAAGCTAGTGATCCTCTGCTATGATTATTTCTTGCCAAGTATAATCTTATCCTGATTAGCCTATTATTCCTGCTATTTTATTGGCCTGTTAGGGAGGCGGCTTAGGCAGTATTCTATATATATATTTTCGTGACACGAAACCCTTCCTTTAAGGCTTTCGACCTAAAAGCCTATCTTAGGCTGTTTTAAATAACGCTAACGTCCTTTTCTATATATACCTTGTAATTTTTCCCTTTTTCCGTACCACTAGTAACTAATAAAATGGTAGATCGTATCTCTAAACGTTAATCTTTAAAATCCTAATAGCACGCCACGCTTGCTTCTTTTATTAATTCTTCTAGTATAGACGTTATACTATATTCGTAGTATTTTAAGCGGAACTTAGCTTATCATATAGCATTAGGCTCTTCTTGCTATAGCGAGTATATACGTTAGGGTCATTCTTACAATAGTTCTAATATAGCGTCTGCTTATTTGTAGCCTTGTTTATTGCCTTAATATTCGTAGCTAATCTTTTATAGTAATAAAGATTATATCTAAACAGAAACGTGTAGAATAAGAAGAGGCCGATGCTAAAGAGGCCCTTTTCGTTCTTTAGACTTAACTTTAGATGGCTATCGGTCGATTGGCATGTCTTTGTCGTTAGAAACGTTTCTTGAAGGAGCAGGGTTCCGAGCTGTTTCGTCGAGGTATATAGTCTCTAAAGAAAATAGAGGCAGAAGAACGGAGGGTACGGGATTCCGAGGCACGCGTTGTTAGTAACGTATAGTCCTAGGGTGCTAATGTCCCGTTTGATTAGTCCTCTTTAGGCCTAGATTTGTTAGAGGCTGACTTGGCTGTTTTATCTAAGCTAGTGCCCATAGTCAATCTAGGTTCTAGTAGTAGAACTGTTCTAGTTTCTTAGGGTAATTCAAATTCTTAACTAGTTCCTATAAGTTATCCTCTAGTCTAAAATCGAGCCATTTAACTAGATACTATAGTTCTCCATTAATAATATGTAAATCTAGAATTTCTTCGACGTCTTATTCTTCCTCTTTGTCTTCTGCTTCGATATATATAGCAACCTTAGCATTCTTTGGTACTAGTTTAAGAAGTAAAATATGAAAAATATCTATCTGTAGTTATATAGATAATGGTAACAATAGTCGGTAGTTAGATGTCGAAATTCGTTCTTTAATAACGAAGGGTCTAACCTTCTTAAAGTCTAGCTTTGTACTTGGTCATTTGGTTTATAGGTTCTATATAATCAGATAGACTTTATCTTCTCTCTCTAGGTAAGGTCCCTTGAGCCTATATTTGTTATAGTAGTTCTTTATTCTAGTTCTGACAAACTCGAGTTCCTTTTTAAGCTTCTTATATAGTATATATATCCGTTTTACTTTAACTACTGCTCTTAGTACTATAACCTCTAGTCCTTACCTAAGGTTTACTTTATATCTATAATTTGTAAAGAACGGTATAACTTTGGTTATTTCTATTAGTATTATATTATAAGCGAGTTACGCTATTAGTAATAGCATAACCTAGTCGTCTTGCTAGTAGTTAATGTAAGAATAGAGGTACTGCTTAATAACTTGGTTTAGTCGCTCCGTTTGTCTGTTAGTCTATAGATAATATGCCGTTAATAGCTTGCTATTAATGTCTAATTGTTATATTAACGCTTGCCAGAACTTTGATATAAACTTAGTATCTCTATCGGTAATCTATTCTTATAGCTAAGTATATACTAATATAACTTACTAATAGATTACGTCTATTAGTTATTCCGCTATCTAGGACTCCTTATAGGGAAAGAAGTATACTTATTTAGTCAGGTAGTCTACTATAGTAAGAATATTATTGTAGATTACCCCTATAGCTATATCTTTAGATTCTAGTAGTTTTGTAATAAAGTCTATTGTAACTAAACTCTATAGTTTGTTAGCTATTAATAATGGCTAAAGTAGCCTATATAGCTTATATTATGCTATTTTGCTTCGATTGCAGATATTATAGTTCTATATGACTTCCTTAACTTGTACCATTAACTATGAAAAGTTATAGTGTTTTTTGACTTATACGATAGTCTTTGTAACTCCTTTATATCTTCTAAGTTTCGATTTATAGAGTTCTCAAATCATTCGTAGCTATTAATCCCTATCGTAGATATATACTTTGCCTCGATACTAGAGTTTCCTATCTCTTTCTTTTACTCCATTAGGTACTACTAGTCTGGGTGCTGCTTAATACTACATCTTGTTAATCCTTTCTTCTCGAAAGATTATATAACATTCTAGGAACGAGTTAAGTAGATCGTCTTCCACGGGTATCTACGTTTCGTAATATAGCGTTCTGTCTATTCGTTCCTTAAATAACAGTAGCGTTATTTCCGTTTATCCTTCTATATAATCTGTTTATTGACTTAAGGCATCCACTTATACGTTCTCTTTACCCTTCTTATAGCGGATCTTGAAATTAAATTCTATAAGGAATTCTGCCTATTGTATTTGTCGTCCGTTAAGCTCCTTTGTCATCGTAAAGTACCGCAAATTCTTATAATCTATATATACTTATACTAGTTTAATCGTATCGCTAAGGTATAGTCGCTATTCCTTAAAAGCTTCGATAATTGTAAGTAGTTCTTTATTATAGATTAGATAATTAAAACATAGTCTATCGAGCTTCTTTAAAAAGAAGGCTATAGGATATAGCTTCCCTTGTTTATCTTACTATCCTAACTATCCTCCGATAGCGTAGTCTAAAGCGTCTGTCTCTACCTTGAATAGCTTCCTAGGGTCTGGTAATACTAGTACTAGATCTTTAGTAATAGCGTTACGGATCTATATAAATGCTTGCTTATATTACTCTTCCTATTAGAATTTAGCGTTTTTCTTAGTAAGTTCGTATAAAGGTCATACGATTGCTCTAAAGTTCCTAATAAATATCTAATGGAAGTTTATAAACCTAATGAAACTTTATACTTCTATAACTAACGTCGGTCGTAGCTAATCCTTAATAGCTTTAACCTTTAAGGGTTCTATTTAGATTTATTCTAGGGATATTTTATATCCTAAAAATACCGTTTTCCTAATATAGAATTTACTCTTTTCCTTGTTAACTAATAGCTTATATATATATAATACGTCTAGTACTACTCTTACGTACTTCCGGTATTTATCTATCATTTTGGAGAAGATAAGTATATTATTAAGATAATATACTATAAATTTGTTAAGAAAGGGTTAGATAGCTTGATTAATTAGGGCTTAGAACGTTACTAACGCGTTTATAAGTCTAAATAGCATGATAAGGTACTCGTAGTAGCTATAAGGTGTCCTAAAGGCCGTTTTCTACTCGTCGCCTTCTTTAATCTATATATAGTTATAGGCCGATGGCAAGTCAAGACGTATAAAATATTAGGCTCCTACTAACTAATCTTAAAGCCATAAGATTAGTAGTAACAGGTATTAGTTTTTCATAGTCTATTCGTTAAGTTACTAATAGTCGACGTATAACCGTAGCTTTCCGTCTTTCTTAGGTATAAATGGGATTAGGTAGCCTATTAGCAATATCGATAGGCAGATATATCCTCTTCGAAGGTTCTCCTCCAAATATCGC
Source organism: Thermothelomyces thermophilus ATCC 42464 (assembly GCF_000226095.1). Classification (NCBI taxonomy): domain Eukaryota; kingdom Fungi; phylum Ascomycota; class Sordariomycetes; order Sordariales; family Chaetomiaceae; genus Thermothelomyces; species Thermothelomyces thermophilus. Next base: position 1,138,520 of record NC_016476.1, on the reverse strand, counting down.
TTAAGTTCTTTATTTTATATCTAGCTTGTATAGTAAATCTTAAAGAACTTTAGTCATGCTCCTTCCTTAAGCTTAATCTCGTAATCCTATAAGCTATATTCTAGTAATCCTTCTAGATATTTCGGTTCGAATTCTAGGTGTCTTTTATACTCCTTTGGTACTTCCCTAGTCTTGTCTCGTTTCTCGGTTTTCTAATAGTATACGAACTTGGTTCCGTCTATAGCAATACTAGCGATTTCTCCTATCTTAACCTACTACTCTAATTATAGTGCTCCGCATTTATCAATAGAGAGAATAGCTATTAGCAGTTTAGCTCGTTCCCCCTATCGTAACGTTAGTATTGTTATACCACTTCTTCCAGAGTCTATAGTAGTCTTATTACAAGCTAACCATATACTACGGCCTAGTAGGGTGTAGCAGGCTAAATAAGCTACTAATCAAGAAGGGTACAAAGCGAGGCTGACATGGGATCACTAGGGAGCGCGGGCTACTATAGGCAAACAATTGCCAAAAAGGGAAAGATAGCAAAGGATAGCTAGCTACTAAAGGCAATCTAAGGACAGGATAGAAGGGGACTATAAGCGATCGACAGAAGTATATATACATATAAATAGTTACTCGTTATAGTAGACTCTAGGAGTTCACTAGTAATAGTAACCTATAATTACAGTACTTATACCAAGTATCGCTAACTACTATAAGAGATAACTCTAGTATTGTTATAAACCCTTTGGCTTTACCAAATCCCTTAGACGACCTGCCTACTTGTCCCACTTAATCTACCTTTGTCTAAACCCTTTTAGAAGAAGTCTAAGTTAGGTTTGTTATACGTTGCTATTACTCCTTTTGTTCTATTATGGTTTAGAACGGAGGTAACTTTGACCTTGATATCGACATGGCTACTAACGTTATAGCCGAATAGCTACTTGCCTAGCTTTATTAACTCTATTAGCGAATCTAGGAGTTAGACTAGAGAGATAAGGCTGCTTAAGCTTAAATCAAGGAACTCGAGAACGGCGAAAAGCACTTGTAGAAACTAGTTAACGAGGCCTACGCTAAAATCAAGACACTTGAGGACGCTAAAGCAAGCTATATCAAGATCGAACTATCTAGCAAGTATAGAGGAACTAAGGAAGACCTTATAGGATTCCTAACAAACCTCTAATCTTACTTCTAGCTTAACGACGATAAGTTTCTAGACAATAAAGCTAAAGTCCTTTATATAGTTATAAGACTAGAGGGTAAGGCACTTAGATAGTTCGAGCCTATATGGAATGATTATCTTACTAAGGAAGATGAAGATGACTAAGACGTATTTATATAGGTAGTCTTTTAATCTTATAACCGTTTCAAAGAAGAGCTTTAGAAGGTTTTTAGCAATAAAGATAAGAAGATTTATATATAAGAAAGACTTGTTAATCTCTGATAGACTAAGTTAGTAGCCTCTTATGCTATATAGTTTAGATAGGATATACTTAAGTCTTAGCTTAATGATAAGGTATTAATATAACTATTCTATAATAGCTTAAAGGAAAAGGTTAAAGACGAGCTATATAAGTATAATTAGCCTAAGACTCTAGATAAATATATTATATAGGCTATTAGAATCGATAATCGACTCTATATATAGAAGTAATAGAAACGAGGTTAAATAAATAAAACTACGGTTAAGGCTAATGACAGGAAAAAGTAAGTATATATTAATACCTTATATAGGATTTACCCTAGAGCTATAGATATAGATATAGTATAGAAGTAGGACTAGAAGAAGACAACTAAAGATAGGTCTAATATTACCTACTATAACTATAGAAAGAAAGGGCACTATAAGTAAGAATATTAAAGCCCGAAGAAAGAGTAGAAGACAGTCCCTAGAAAGGAAATTATAGCTATTGACGAAACCACTAAGGATATCATCGAAGTAGCGGCTACAAGCTATAAAGACAAGGGCAGTGACATGGATAGTCTTGGACATGATAGCAATAGTGAAGACAAATAAGTACTATACTCTAAACTGGTCACTATGGACCTAGAGATAGGTCTTGCCGAATAGGATACGGCAAGAGAGTATATACTGCTAATTTCGATTTTCCTAACCTTAAGGCAATAGGGTTTTATAGTTATATAGAGGTAGGATAGATTATAGATAACCGATACTTAAGGAATCGAAAGACCTAGACCTAATATTCTATTCCTCTAAGAATGAATTGAATAGTATTGTAATAAAGTTTTCCGGCTTAATATAGAACTATATAAACGGGATAGACGCTTGATTTGACTTGCCTAGTAGAGTAATAAGATAAGGGATAAAATAAAGGAACTCTAATATATTATAAAAACCATTAAAGGAGAACAGCCTATAATATATAATAGGCCTAATAGCTATACCGAGTACCTTGACGACTAGTAACTTAGTAACGATATATAGAACCTAGAATACTAGTTTATACGTATAAACCGCGGAAAAGACGAGTATATGTAGGAAAGCTATTAGAAGAAACATTCCTACCTTAGTATTAGGGTACCTACAGTCTATATATAATGGGAAGGATTCGGGAAAGAATTCTAATACCTCCTAGGCGATGCCACGCGACTATATTCTCGATATAAGGCATATATATAAGTGCCCTAGTTCCAGTGTATAGTATATAGATGCCGATACTACTTCCGTGACAAATTCGAAAACAATCACTAGCTAACCCGATAAGGAAATGAGGATAGAAGCTTATACCTTATAGAATAGGTCTACAATATAGGAAATAGAGCGGCCGAATTACTCTAGAAGATTGAAGCCCGCGATCTAGAAGGCATTACGATAGTTCTAAAACAAGCCTGGCCTAGGTACTACGGAATAGGACAAGACATATAAGACTCGTACTAGAGCAACGACTGCCTCTATTATACGGATAAAAAGAAATCACGGATTCGGGAGCTTTAAATGAAGCTATAATATATACGACGAAAAGTAGAATGGACTTAATAGTAGGAAGTCGTAAGTACTTAATGGCTTATAGAGATAAGTATAATCGATAAAGCTACTATTAGCCGAATAACTAAAGAGGTTAGTACTAACCTAGGAAACGGGTTAGGGCCCTTCGAGGGGCCTAGAAACCATTAACGCCCGTATAGCGGCAAGTGGTAGCGTAATATAGGAGGAACTAGCGTAAGAGACTACTATATCGAGACCTCCTAGCAGAAATATAGGAAATCGCTATAATCTTTAGATAACGGCAACAAGATAAGTAACTATAGATAATAGTATAATAGAAGTAGTACAAAATGCTTATACTAGTAGATAGTAGAGCAGAGATAAACCTAATTTCGCCGACGCTTATAAATTAGCTATAGATATCCTAGAGAATAAAGCGGAAGTATAGTATAGTTAAAGGGCTATTTCTAACGTAATGGGTATATAAGGAGACTAAACCAATTAACATTACTATAGTAAGGAAGACTATAATAGTTATATTTAGTATTATAGATATAGATAATAATAAAGATATACGACCCGGATATTAGCTAGAAGAATAGTAGCTACCTATAACCCCAAATAGAGTTATATTTGACTAGCGAGATGGGGAGCATGTAAGGATCGCGAGCAGACGATGCTTAGGGGAAGGCATGTCCTATAGATCCACTATAAGAGACAGACAGTGGCAGATAGACCACTATAGACTCTAGAAGAGGCAGTATAACGACATCGATATTGCGATAGGAGGAACGAGCTAAACCGCTAATAGCTATTCTCTCCGTTGACGAATATAGAGCATTGCAATTAGAGTAGTAGGTTAAGATAGGAGAAATCGCTAGTATCGCTATAGACGGAACTAAGTTCGTATACTATTAGAAAACCAAGAGACGAGACAAGACTAGGGAAGTACCGAAAGAATATAAAGGATACCTAGCATTCGAACCGAAGCATCCAGAAGGATTACTAGAACACGGCCTATAGGATTATAAGATTAAGCTTAAGGAAGGAGTATAACTAAAGTTCTTTAAGATCTATTATATAAGCTAGACTTAGAATAAAGAACTTAAGCGATATTTGGAAGAGAACCTTTGAAGAGGATATATCTGTCTATTGACATTGCTAATAGGCTACCTAATCCTATTTATACCTAAGAAAGATAGAAAGCTATAGTTATATATTGACTATTAGTAACTTAATAAATAGACCGTGAAAAACTAATACCTATTATTATTAATCTTACGGCTCCGAGATTAGTTAGCAGGAGCCTAATATTTTACGTATCTTGACTTACTATTAGCCTATAACTATATATAGATCAAAGAAGGCGATAAGTAGAAAATAGCCTTTAGGATACCCTATAGCTATTACGAGTACCTTGTCATGCTATTCGGACTTACGAACATACTAGTAACGTTCTAAGCCCTAATTAATCAAGCTATCCGACCCTTTCTCGACAAATTTGCGGTATATTATCTCGATAATATACTTATCTTCTCTAAGACGATAGACAAACACTAGAAGTATATGAAAGTAGTGCTAGACGTACTATATATATATAAACTATTAGTTAATAAGGAAAAGAGCAAATTCTATATTAGGAAAATGGTATTTCTAGGATATAAGATATCCCTAGGATAAATTCGGATAGAACCTTTAAAGGTTAAAGCTATTAAGAATTAGCTACGACCGACGTCAGTTACGGAAGTACGAAGTTTTGTTAGTTTTACAAACTTCTACCAGATGTTCATTAGGAACTTTAGAGCAATTGTACGACCTTTATACGAACTTACTAGGAAGAATGTTAAATTCTACTAGGAAGAACAATACAAGCAAGTATTTATATAGATCTATGATGCCATTACTAAAGATCTAGTACTAGTACTACTAGACCTTAAGAAGCCATTTAAGGTAGAAACGGACGCTTCAGATTACGCTATTAGAGGACAATTAGAATAACAAGATAGACAAGGAAAGCTACATCCTATAGCCTTCTTTTCAAAGAAGCTTAATAGACTATATCTTAATTATCTAATCTATAACAAGGAACTACTTACGATTATCAAAGCTTTTAAAAAATGGTAACTATACCTTAGTAGTACGATTAAACTAGTATAAGTATATATAGACTATAAGAATTTACGATACTTTACGATGACGAAGGAGCTTAATAGACGATAAATATAATAGGTAGAATTCCTTGTAGAATTCAATTTTGAGATCCGCTATAAGAAAGGTAAAGAGAACGTACAAGCAGATGCTTTAAGCTAATAAACGGATTATACGGAAGGACAAACGGAAACAACACTACTATTGTTCAAGGAACAAACAGATAGAACACTATATTACGAAATGTAGACACCTATAAAAGATGATCTACTTGACTTGTTCCTAGAATATTACATAATCTTTCGAGAAGAAAGAATTAACGAGGTATAATATCAAGTAATACCTAGACTACTAGTACCTAATAGAGTAGAAGAAAGAGATAGGAAACTCTAGTACCGAGGCAAAGTATATATCTACGACGGGGATTAATAGCTACAAATGATTCGAGAACTCTATAAGTCGAAACTCGGAGAATACAAAGGAGTTATAAAGACTATTATATAAGTCAGGAAACATTACGACTTTCTATAGTTAACGGTACGAGTTAAGGAAGTTATATAGAATTACGATATTTACAATCGAAGTAAAACGGCATAATATAAGCTATATAGGCTACTTTAGCTACTGCTAATAGCTAATAAACTATAGAGTTTAGTCACGATAGACTTTATTACGAAGCTACTAGAATCTAAGGACACGGCCATGGGAGTAATTTACAATAGTATTCTTACTATAGTAGATTGCCTAACTAAATAGGTATACTTCTTTCCCTATAAGGAGTCCTAGATAGCAGAACAGTTAGCAGACGTGATCTATCGGCAAGTTATATTAGTACATGCTTAGCTATAAGAATAGATCACCGATAGAGATACCAAGTTCGTATCGAAGTTCTGGCAAGCGTTAATACAACAATTAGGCATTAATAGTAAGCTATTAATAGCATATTACCCATAGACTAACGGACAAATAGAGCGACTAAACTAAGTTATTAAGCAATACCTCTATTCTTATATTAACTACTAGTAAGATAACTAGGTCATGCTATTACTAATAGTATAACTCGCTTATAATACGATATTAACGGAAACGACTAAAGTTATACCGTTCTTCGCAAACTATAGATATAAAGTAGACCTTAGGCAAGGACTAGAGGTTATAGTGCCAAAAGTAGCAATCAAAGTAGAACAAATGTACGTACTATATAAAAAGCTTAAAAAGGAACTCGAGTTTATCAAGACTAGAATAAAGAACTACTACGATAAACATAGGCTTAAGGGACCTTACCTAGAGAGGGAAGATAAAGTCTACCTAATCGTATAAAACTTATAAACCAAATGACTAAATACAAAGCTAGACTTTAAGAAGGTTAGACCCTTCATTATTAAAGAACGAATTTCGACATCTAACTACCAACTATCGTTACCATTATCTATATAACTATAGACGGATGTTTTTTATATTTTACTTCTTAAACTAGTACCAAAGAATGCTAAGGTTACTACGTATATCGAAGCAGAGAATAAAGAGGAAGAATAGAATGTTAAAGAAATTCTAGATTTACATATTATTAATAAAGAACTATAATACCTAGTCAAATAGCTTGATTTCGGATTAGAAGATAACTTATAGGAACCTATTAAGAATCTAAATTGCCTTAAGAAACTAAAGCAGTTCTACTAGTAAAATCCTAACCGGCTATAAGAACCGGCTCTAAAGCCTATTCCCTAATAGAAAAAGAGGGGAACCTGCTAGAATCAGGACTAGGATCCAACCTAATCGACTCCCAATCAAGCATATCAAAAGTACCTAACGCCTAAGCCTAACCTACGAAGGTCTACGTCTCCGACATTAGCAGAGGAGTATCTAGCTCTTCCTCCTCCTCTAGACAAGCTACACTACGATGAAAAACTTCGGTATTATAATCGTATAGGGATTGTTACAAACGACGTAATCGACTTAAACGGCTTAGCGTCTAAGTAAGTAACGCCTTAGTCTTAGTAATCTCCCTTGAAACCTTCTCCTGCTCTGACAAATTCGAAAGGACTAAGATAGTTAGTAACCTAAGATTATAAAAGAAAATAATGAAGAACCTATAGGTATCTATAACGTTTGGACTACTATACTTCTTACCTATATAAATATAGTTTTAATACTTATTTAAACCCTCTATTATTATATAATACTTTTATGGCTTTATATTCCAATAACGCTTACAAGGTATAGCGACCTTATAACCCCCTTGCTTAATCTTAATTATAATAGTATATCGTTCGCGTTTAAGATTACAACGATTCCTAGGAAGACGATTAGCTATAGCGAAAGGAAGTTAACGGAAGAAGGACATTACCTACTAAGAAAAGGAGGTATTAGTAATACTTAAAACAAGCTATAAGAAGTTTTCGGGTCGAAAGCCCTAAAGAGGGGGCATCGTGTCACGAGCCAACCATATACTATAGCCTAGTAGGGTGCAGCAGGCTAAATAAGCTACTAATTAAGAAGGGCACGAAGCGAGGCTAACACAGGATCGCTAGGGAGCGCGGGCTACCACAGGCAAATAATTGCCAAAAAGGGAAAGATAGCAGAGGATAGCTAGCTACTAAAGGCGATCCAAGGACAAGATAGAAGGGGACTATAAGCGATCGATAGAAATATATATACGTGTAAATAGTTACTCGTTATGGTAGACTCTAGGAGTTTACCAGTGATAGTAACCTACAATCATAGTACTTATACCAAGCATCGCTAACTACTGTAAGAGACAACTCTAGTGTTGTTATAAACCCTTTGGTTTTACCAAATCCCTTAGACGACCTGCCTGCTTATCCTGCTTAATCTACCTTTGTCTGAACCCTTTTAGAAGAAGTCTGAGTTGGGTTTGTTACAAGTCTGCCTACTACTGTCTGCCTCTTACGGTAGATCTATAGGATATACCTTCCCTTAAGTATCGTCTACTTATAATCCTTATATGCTCCCTATCTCGCTAGTTAAATATAACTCTATTTAGGGTTATAGGTAGCTACTATTCTTCTAGCTAATATCTAGGTCGTAATCTTTATACTATAGTAATCCTAATATTATATCTTTATCGTTACCTATATCTACGATGCTAAATACGATTACTATAGTCTTCCTTACTATAGTGATGTTAATCGGTTTGGTCTCCTTATATACCTATTACGTCAGAAATAGCCCTTTGACTATACTATACTTCTGCTTTATTCTCTAGGGTATCTATAGCTAATTTACAAGTATTGGCAAAATTAGGTTTATCTTTACTTTATTATCTACTAGTATAAGCATTTCGTGCTATTTCTATTATACTATTATCCATAGTCGCTTGTCTTGCTACCGTCGTCCAAAGATTACGGCAATTTCCCATGTTTCTGCTGGGAGGTCTTAATATAGTGGTCTCTTATACTAGTTCCTCCTATACTATGCTACTACTTGCTACTATACAGGCGTTAATGGTCTTCGGGCCCCTTAAAGGGCCCTAACCTATTTCCTAGGTTAGTGCTAACCTCTTTAGTCATTTAGCTAATAGCAGCTTCGTCGATTATACTTATTTCCGTAAGCCATTAAATACTTATAGCTTCCTACCATTAGGTCCGTTCTACTTTCTATCGTACGTGCTATAGCTTTATCTAAAGCTTTCGAATTCGCGATTTCTTTTTGTCTATATAATAGAGGTAATCATTACTCTAGTACAAGTCCTATATATCTCGTCCTATTCTATAGTACCTAGGCCAGGCTCGTTTTAGAACTACCATAATGCCTTCTAGATCATAGGCTTTGATCTTCTAGAGCAATTCGGCCGCTCTATTTCCGGCATTATAGACCTATTCCACAGAGCAGAGACTTCTGTCCTTATTTCCTTGTTAGGTCGGCTAGTAATTATTTTCGAATTCATCGCGAAAGTGATATTAGCATTCGTATAATATATACTAGAACCAGGGCACTTATATATATGCTTCGTGTCGAGGGTACAATCGTATAGCGTCGCCTAGGAGGTATTAGAACTCTTTCCCGAATCCTTCCTACTATACGTAGACTATAGATACCCCGACACTAAGGTAGGAATGTTTCTTCTAGTAGTTTTCCTACGTACGTTCGTCTTTTCCACAGTTTATACGTATAAACTAGTACTTTAGGTTCTATATATTATAGCTAAGTTACTAGTCGTTAAAATACTTAGCGTAGCTATCGGGCCTATTATATATTATAGACTATTCCCCTTTAATAGTTTCTACAATACGTTAGAGTTCCTATATCTTATCCCTTATCTCATTGCTCTACTAGGCAAGTCGAATCAAGTATCTATCCTATTTGCGTAGTTCCGTGTTAAGCCGGAAAACTTCGTTACGGTACCATTCGATTCGTTCCTAAAGGAATAGAACATTAGGTCTAGGTCTTTCGATTCCTTAGGTATCGGTTATCTACGATCTATCCTACCTCTATATAATTGTAAAACCCTATTATCTTAAGGCTAGGAAAATCGAAATTGGTAGTATATACTCTCTTACTATATCCTATTTAGCAAGACCTATCTCTAAGTCTATAGTAACTAGTTCAGAGTATTGTAATAAACCTAACTCAGACTTCTTCTAAAAGGGTTCGGACGAAGGTAGATTGAGCAGGACAAGCAGGCAGGTCGTCTAAGGGATTCGGTAAAGCCAAAGGGTTCATAACAATACTAGAGTTGTCTCTCACAGTAATTAGCAATGCTTGGTATAAGTACTATGATTGTGATTATTACTACTGGTAAACTCTCAGAGTCTACCTAACGAGTGACTAGCTAGCTATATATATACAATTATCTATCCCTCTTTAATAGTTATTACTAGTACCATTTCTCCTTTTACTCTATAATTCCGCGTTATCAACGGTAATATGTTATTATTACTAGTGAAGACCTTAGTCTTGGCGGTGATAATCTTCTAATTGGTCTATCAAGTGATTAGCTATTGGAATGTCCTACGTCCTGGCTATAGCCTGCCAGGCCGTCTATATACTTATCTATGACACGATGCCCCTCCTTTAAGGCTTTTGACCTAAAAGCCCTCTTAGGCCGTTTTAAATAGTGCTAACACCCTTTGCTTATAAGTACTATATTTTTCCTATTTCTACGTTATAGTTACTATATTAATAAAATGCCGATAGAGAAACGGAAGTTGCTTTCTATATGTTATTATGCTTCCCTTACTTAGAATATCGCTAAGAACGGTTTTATCGTTATACCTTGCTCTTAGTACGCGTTATAAGGCCTTGTCTATGAAATAATCGCGCGTATAAGGTGTTATAAGGCCTATGTTTATTAAGGTCGTTCTTACAATAGCTCTAGTATCCTGCTTTCTTCTTATAAGCTTGTCTCCCTTTTTTTTTTTTTTAAGTATAATTCCTAATGTTCGTTCTAATAGATCGTATTCTCTAGGAGTAGCGTCATATTAAGGATGCTAAACGTCGTGCCGAACTTGAGCTAGATAAATCCTAATACTATCTAGAAGAAGCCTAGCACGAGTTGTCTAAAAAGCTTATATAGCTCCGGCATCTTTGTTAGCAGAAGGAGTTTTTAGTAGAGAAAGGTACCAATATGGTAGCACGTAGTCTGTCGACCTTAGACGAGTTAGAGGTAGTTAAGCGGCAAGAGTGGTAAGAGGCGCCTGTTATACCCTCGTCAGAGATTAATAATACCGTTAATGCTATTGACTAGGGTATCGTCTTTGGTTCTGTCCTAGGTTTTCCTTTAGTCAATCTAGGTTCTACTAGTAGAACTATTCCAATTTCTTAGGGCAGTTTAGGTTCTTAACAGGTTCTTATAAATTATCTTCTAGTCTAAAATTAAGCTATTTAACTAGATACTATAGTTCCCTATTAATAGTATATAAATCTAGAATTTCTTCGATATCTTATTCTTCCTTTTCGTCCTTTGCTTCGATATATATAGCAACCTTAGCGTTCTTTAGTACTAGTTCGAGAAGTGAAATATAAAAAACATCTATCTGTAATTATATAGATAATAGTAACGATAGTCGGTAGTTAGATGTCGAAATTTGTTCTTTGATAACGAAGGGTCTAACCTTCTTAAAGTCTAGCTTTGTACTTGGTCGTTTGGTTTGTAAGTTTTATACGATTAGGTAGACTTTGTCTCTCCTCTCTAGGCAAGGTCCCTTAAGCCTATATTTGTCATAGTAGTTCTTTATTCTAGTCTTGACAAACTCGAGTTCCTTTTTAAGCTTTTTATATAGTACGTATATTTGTTCCGCTTTGACTGCTGCTCTTGGCACTATAACCTCTAGTTCTTGCCCAAGGTCTGCTTTATATCCATAGTTCGCGAAGAACGGTATAACTTTAGTCATTTCTGTTAGCATTATATTATAAGCGAGTTATATTATTAGCAATAGTATAACCTAGTCATCTTACTAGTAGTTAACGTAAAAGCGGAGGTACTATTTAATAACTTAGTTTAGTCGCTCCGTTTGTCCGTTAGTCTATAGGTAGTATATTGTTAATAGCTTGCTATTAATGCCTAATCGTTATATTAATGCTTATTAGAACTTCGATATAAACTTGGTGTCTCTATTAGTGATCTATTCTTATAGCCAAGTATATACTAATATAACTTGCTAATAGATTACGTCTACTAGCTATTTAGCTATCTAGGACTCCTTATAAGGAAAGAAGTATACCTATTTAGTTAGGCGATCTACTATAGTAAGAATACTATTATAAATTACTCTTATAGCTATATCCTTAGATTCTAGCAGCTTTATAATAAAGTCTATCGTGACTAAACTCTATAGTTTGTTAGCTATTAACAGTAGCTAAAGTAGCCTATACGGCTTATATCGTACCGTTTTACTTCGATTATAAATATTATAGTTTTATATAACTTCCTTAACTTATACCGTTAACTATAGAAAGTCATAGTATTTCCTAACTTGTACGATAGTCTTCGTAACTCCTTTATATCCTCCGAGTTTCGACTTATAGAGTTCTCGAATCATTTATAGCTATTAATCCCCGTCGTAAATATATACTTTGCCTCGGTACTAGAGTTTCCTATCTCTTTCTTCTACTCTATTAGGTACCACTAGTCTAGGTGCTACTTGATACTATATCTTATTAATCCTTTCTTCTCGAAAGATTACGTAATATTCTAGGAACAAGTCAAGTAGATCATCTTCTACGGGTATCCATGTTTCGTGATATAGCGTTCTGTCTGTTTGTTCCTTAAACAACGGTGGTGTTGTTTCCGTTCGTCCTTCCATATAATCCGTTTGTCGGCTTAAGATGTCTGCTTATATATTCTCTTTGCCCTTCTTGTAATAGATCTTAAAGTTAAATTCTACGAGGAATTTTGCCTATCGTATTTATTGTCTGTTAAGCTCCTTTATCATTATAAAGTATTATAAATTCTTATAGTCTATATATACTTATACTAGTTTAATTATATTACTAACGTATAATCGCTATTTCTTAAAAGCTTTAATAATCGTAAGTAGTTCCTTGTTATAGATTAGATAATTAAGACGTAGTCTATCAAGCTTCTTTAAAAAGAAGGCTATAGGATATAGCTTTCCTTATTCGTCTTGTTATCCTAATTATCCTCCGATAGTGTAGTCTAAAGCGTCTATTTCTACCTCGAATGGCTTTTTAGAATTTGGTAATACTAGTATTAGATCTTTGGTAATGGCGTTATAGATCTACGTAAATGCTTACTTATGCTATTCTTTCTATTAGAATTTAGCGTTCTTCTTTATAAGTTTATATAAAGGTCGTATAATTGCTCTAAAGTTCCTAATAAACATTTAGTAAAAGTTTATAACTCTGATAAAGCTTCGTACTTCCATAATTAATATCGGTTATAGCTAATTCTTGATAGCTTTAACCTTTAAAGGTTCTATCTAAATTTGTCCTAGAGATATTTTATATCCCAAAAATACTATTTTCCTAACGTAGAATTTGCTCTTTTCTTTGTTAACTAATAGTTTGTACGTGTATAATGTGTCTAGCACTACTTTTACGTACTTCTAATATTCGTCTATTGTCTTAGAGAAGATAAGTATATTATCGAGATAATATACTATAAATTTATTAAGAAAGGGTTAGATAGCTTGATTAATTAGGGCTTAGAACGTTGCCAGCGCGTTCGTAAGTCCGAATAGCATAACAAGGTACTCGTGGTAGCTATAGGGTATCCTAAAGGCCATTTTCTACTCGTTGCCTTCTTTAATCTATATATAGTTATAGGCCGATAGCAAGTTAAGACGTATAAAATATTAGGCTCCTGCTAACTAATCTTGGAGCCATGAGATTAGTAGTAATGGGTATCGGTTTTTCACGGTCTATTAATTAAGTTACTAATAGTCGACATATAACTATAGCTTTTTATCTTTCTTAGGCATAAACAGGACTAGGTAGCCTGCTAGTGATATCGACGGGCAGATATATCCTCTTCGAAGGTTCTCCTCTAAATATCGCTTAAGTTCTTTATTCTAAGTCTAGCTTATATAATAGATCTTAAAGAACTTTAGTTATACTCCTTCCTTAAGCTTAATCTTATAATCCTATAGGCTATATTCTAGTAGTCCTTCTAGATGTTTCGGTTCAAATGCTAGGTATCCTTTATATTCCTTCGGTACTTCCTTAGTCTTATCTTGTCTCTCGGTTTTCTAATAATATACAAACTTAGTTCTATCTATAGCGATGCTAGCGATTTCTCCTATCTTAACCTATTGCTTTAATTATAGTGCTCCGCATTCGTTAATAGAGAGAATAGCTATTAGCGGTTTAGCTTGTTCTTCCTGTCGTAACGTCGGTATTGTTATACCGCTTCTTCTAGAGTCTATAGTAGTCTGCCTACCATTGTCTATCTCTTACGGTAGATCCGTAGGACATGCCTTCCCCTAAGCATTATCTATTTATAATCCTTGTATACTCCCTATCTTACTAGTTAAATATGACTCCATTTGGGGTTATAGGTAGCTACTATTCTTCTAGCTAATATCTAGGTTATAGTCTTTATACTATAGTAACCTTAATATTATATCTTTGTTGTTACCTATGTCTATAATGCTAAATATAATTACTATAGTCTTCTCTACCATAGTAATATTAATCGGTTTAGTCTCCCTATATACCTATTATATTAGAAATAGCCCTTTAACTATACTATACTTCCGCTTTATTCTCTAGGGTATCCGTAGCTAATTTATAAGCGTTAGCAAAATCAGGTTTATCTCTAATCTACTATCTACTAGTATAAGCATTTCGTGCTATTTCTATCATGCTATTATCTATAGTTGCTTATCTTGCCGCTGTCGTCTAAAGATTATAGCGATTTTCTATGTTTCTGCTAGGAGGTCTCGATATAGTAGTCTCTTATACTAGTTCCTCCTATACTACGCTACCACTTACCACTATACGGGCGTTAATGGTTTCCAGGCCCCTCGAAGGGCCCTAACCCGTTTTCTAGGTTAGTACTAACCTCTTTGGTCATTCGGCTAATAGTAGCTTCGTCGATCGTGCTTATTTCCGTAAGCCATTAAGTGCTTACGGCTTTCTACTATTAAGTCCGTTCTACTTCTTATCGTATATACTATAGCTTTATCTAAAGCTCCCGAATTCGCGATTTCTTTTTATCTACATAATAGAGGCAATCGTTACTCTAGCACGAGTCCTATATATCTCGTCCTATTCCGTAGTACCTAGGCTAGGCTTGTCTTAGAACTATTGTAATACCTTCTAGATCGCAGGCTTCGATCTTCTAGAGCAATTTGGCTACTCTATTTCCTATATTGTAGACCTATTCTATAGGGTGTAAGCTTCTATCCTCATTTCCTTGTCAGGTCGGCCAGTAATTGTTTTCGAATTTGTCGTAGAAGTGGTATCGGCATCTATATACCATACACTAGAACTAGGGCACTTGCGTATATGCCTTGTATCGAGGATATAGTTACGTAGTATCGCCTAGGAGGTATTAGAATTCTTTCCTAAATCCTTCCTATTATATATAGATTATAGGTACTCTAATGCTATAGTAAGAGTATTTCTTCTAATAGCTTCCCTATATATGCTCGTCTTTTCCGCGGTTTGCGTATATAAACTAGTATTCTAGGTTCCGTATATTATTACTAAGTTGCTAGTCATTAAGGTACTCAATATAGCTATTAGGCCTATTATATATTATAGGCTATCTTCCTTTAATAGTTTCTATAATATATTAAAGTTCCTTCGTTTCGTCCCTTATCTTATTACTTTACTAGGCAAGTCGAATTAAGCGTCTATACTATTCGCGTAGTTCCGTATTAAGTCAGAAAACTTCATTACGGTACCATTCGATTCGTTCCTAGAGGAATAAAATATTAGGTCTAGGTCTTTCGATTCCTTAGGTATTAGTTGTCCACGATCTATCCTACCTCTATATAACTATAAAACCCTACTACCTCAAGGCTAGGAGAATCGAAATTAGCAATAATATACTCTTCTACCATATCCTATTTGGCAAGACCTATTTCTAGGTCTATAATGACTAGTTCAGAGTACAGTGCTTGTTTGTCTTTACTATTGCCATCGTATCTAAGACTGTCTATATCACTGCCCCTATCTTTGTAGCTTATAGCCGCTACTTCGATGACGTCCTTAGTAGTTTCGTCGATAGCCGTAATTTCCTTTCTAGGGACCGTCTTCTACTCTTTCTTTAGGCTTCGACATTCTTACTTATAGTGCCCTTTCTTTCCGTAGTTATAGTAGGTAATATTAGACTTGTCTTTGGTTGTCTTCTTCTAGTCCTGCTTTTACGCTATATCTATATCTATAGCTCTAGGGTATATCCTATATAAGGTACTAATATATACTCGCTTTTTCTTATTATTAGCCTTAACTATAGTTCTATTTATTTGACTTTGTTTTTACTACTCCTATATATAGAGTCGATTATTAATTCTAATAGCCTATATAATATATTTATCTAGAGTTTTAGGCTAATTATACTTATATAGCTTGTCTTTAACCTTTTCCTTTAAGTTATTATAGAATAGTTATATTAATACTTTATCGTTAAGCTAAGATTTAAGTATATCCTATCTAAACTATATAGCATAGGAGGCTACTAACTTAGTCTATTAGAGATTAGCAAGTCTTTCTTATATATAAATCTTTTTATCTTTATTACTAAAAACCTTCTAAAGCTCTTCTTTAAAATAGTTATAGGATTAAAAGACTACCTATATAAACGTATCTCGGTCGTCTTTATCTTCCTTAGTAAGATAGTCATTCTATATAGGCTTGAACTATCTAAGTGCCTTGCCTTCTAGTCTTATAGCTATATAGAGGACTTTGGCTTTATTATCTAGAAACTTATTATCATTAAGCTAGAAGTAGGATTAGAGGTTTATTAGGAATCTTATAAGGTCCTCCTTAGTTCCTCCGTATTTACTAGGTAGTTCGATCTTAATATGGCTCGCTTTAGCGCTCTCAAGTACCTTGATTTTGGTATAGGCCTTATTAACCAATTTCTACAAGTACTTTTCGCCGTTCTCGAGTTCCTTGATTCGAGCTTAAGTAGCCTTGTCTCTCTAGTCCAACTCCTAAATTTGCTAATAGAGTTGATCAAGCTAGGCAAGCAGCTGTTCGGCTATAACGTTAGTAGCCATGTCGATATCGAGGTTAAAGTTACCTCTATTTTGAACCATGACAGAATAAAGGGAGTGGTAACAACGTGTGACGAACCTAACTTAGACTTCTTCTAAAAGGGTTTAGATAAAGGTAGATTAAGCGGGACAAGTAGGCAGGTTATCTAAGGGATTTGGTAAAGTCAAAGGGTTTATAATAATATTAGAGTTATCTCTTATAGTGATTAATAATACTTGGTATAAGTACTATAATTGTGATTATTATTACTAGTAAACTTTTAGAGTCTACCTAACGAGTGACTAGCTAGCTATATATATATAATTGTCTATCCCTCTTTAATAGTTATTACTAGTACTATTTCTCCTTTTACTCTGTAATTCTGTGTTGTCGACGGTAATATATTATTATTATTAGTAAAGACCTTAGTCTTGGTAGTAATAATCTTCTAATTAGTCTGATAAGTGATTAGCTATCGGAATGTCCCGTGTCCTAGCTGTAGCCTGCTAGGCTATCTATATATTTATCTGTGACAAGTATAGTACTTGTTTGTCTTTACTATCGTTGTTATATCTAAGACTATCTATATTGCTATCCCTGTTTTCGTAGCTTATAGCTATTACTTCGATGACATCCTTAGTGGTTTCGTTAATAACTATAATTTCCTTTCTAGGGACTATTTTCTATTCTTTCTTTAGGCTTCGGCATTCTGTCACAGATAAGCACATAGACGGCCTAGCAGGCTGCAGCCAGGACGCGGGACATTCCGACAGCCAATCACTTGACAGACCAATTAGAAGATTATCACCACCAAGACTAAGGTCTTCACTAGTGATAATAACATGTCACCGTCGACAACGCGGAATCATAGAGTAAAAGGAAAAATAGTACTAGTAATAACTATTAAAGAGGGATAGACAATTATATATATATAGCTAGCTAGTCACTCGTTAGGTAGACTCTAAGAGTTTACCAATGGTAACAATTATAATTACAGTACTTATACCAAGCATTACTAATTACTATAAGAGACAACTCTAAGTGTTATTATAAACCCTTTAGCTTCACCAAATCCCTTAGACGACCTGCCTACTTGTCCCGCTTTACCTACCTCTATCTAGACCCTTTTAGAAGAAGTCTAAGTTAGGTTCGTTACACGTTGTTACCACTCCCTTTGTTCTATCATGGTTTAGAACGGAGGTAACTTCGACCTCGATATCGACATGGCTACTAACGTCACGGCCGAACAGCTGCTCGCTTAGCTCGGTCAACTCTAGCAGCAGATCTAGGAGTTAGACTAGAGAGACAAGGCTACTTAAGCTCAAATCAAGGAACTCGAGAACCGCGAAAAGTACTTGCAGAAGTTAGTTAACGAGGCCTATACCAAAATCGAGGCACTCGAGGGCGCCAAAGTAAAGCGTATTAAGATCGAACTACCTGGCAAATATAGAGGAACCAAGGAGGATCTTATAGGATTCCTAACAAACCTCTGATCCTACTTCTGGCTTAATAACGACAAGTTTCCAGATAACAAAGCCAAAGTCCTCTATGTAGCTATGAGACTAGAGGGCAAGGCACTTAGATAGTTCGAGCCTATATAGAATGACTATCTCACTGAGGAAGACGAAGACGACCGAGACGCGTTTATATAGGCAGTCTTCTAATCTTACGACTATTTTAAAGAAGAGCTTCGGAAGGTTTTTAGCGATAAGGACGAAAAGATTTATATGTAAGAAAGACTTGCTAATCTCTAATAGACTAAGTCAGTAACCTCTTACGCTATATAGTTTAGACAGGACATACTTAAGTCTTAGCTTAATAATAAGGCATTAATATAATTGTTCTATAATAGCTTAAAGGAAAAGGTCAAAGACAAGCTATATAAGTACGATTAGCCTAAGACTCTAGACAAATATATCATATAGGCTATTAGGATCGATGATCGACTCTATATATAAGAGCAGCAGAAACAAGGTCAAATAAATAGAGCTATAGTTAAGGCTAACGATAAGAAAAAGCAAGCGTACGTTAGTACCTCGTATAGGACATACCCTAGAGCTATAGATATAGATATAGCATAGAAGCAGGACTAGAAGAAGACGACTAAAGACAAGTCTAATGCTACCTACTATAACTATAGAAAGAAAGGGCACTATAAGTAAGAATGCTAAAGCCCGAAGAAAGAATGGAAACTAACCCTTAGAAAAGAAATTACGGCTATTAACAAAACTACCAAGGACGTTATTAAAGTAGCGGCTATAAGCTACAAAGATAGGGATAATGATACGGACAGTCTCGGACATGACGACAATAGTAAAGATAAATAAGCACCGTACTCCGAACTAGTCACTATAAACCTAGAGACAGGTCTTGCCGAATGGGACATGGTAGGAGAATATGTACCGCCAGTTTCGATTCTCCTAGCCTTAAGGTAGTAGGGCTTCATGGTCACGTAGAGGCAGGATAGATCGTAGACAACCGACACCTAAGGAATCAAAAGACCTAGACCTAATGTTCTATTCTTCTAGGAACGAATCAAATGGTACTATAATGAAGTTTTTTGACTTAATATAGAACTACGCGAATAGGATAGACGCTTGATTTGACTTACCTAGTAAAGCAATAGAATAAGGGACAAAATAAGGGAACTCTGACATATTATAGAAACTATTAAAGGAGAATAGCCTATAATATATAATAGGCCCGATAGCTACGCCAAGTATCTTAACGGCTAACAACTTAGTAACGACGTACGGAACCTAGAATACTAGTTTATACGCGCGAACCACGGAAAGGACGAACGTACGTAGGAAAGCTACTAGAAAAAACACTCCTATATTAGCACTAGAGTATCTACGGTCTATATATAATGGGAAGGATTTAGGAAAGAATTCCAATACCTCCTAGGCAACGCCACGTAACTATACCCTCGATATAAGGCATATACGCAAGTGCCTTAGTTTTAGTATATAGCATACAAATGCCAATACCACTTCCGTAACAAATTCGAAAATAATTACTAGCCGACCTGACAAGGAAATGAGGACGGAAGCTTACGCCCTATGGAATAGGTCTACGATATAGGAAATAGAGCGGCCGAATTGCTCTGGAAGATCGAAGCCCGCGATCTAGAAGGCTTTATAATAGTTCTAAGACGAGCCTAGCCTAGGTACTGCGGAACTAGACAAGATACATGGGACTCGTGCTAGAGCAACGATTACCTCTATTACGCGGACGAAAAGAAATTACGAATTTAGGAGCTTTAGACGAAGCTATAGCACGTACAATGGAAAGTAAAACGGACCTAATAGTAGGAAGCCGTAAGCATTTAATGGCTTATAGAAATGAGTATAATTGACAAAGCTGCTATTAGCCGAATAACTAAAGAGGTTAGTACTAATCTAGGAAACGGGTCAGGGCCCTTTAAGGGGTCCGGAAACTATTAACGCCTGTATAGCGGCAAATGGTAGCGTAGTATAGGAGGAACTGGTGTAAGAGACCATTATATCGAGACCTCCTAGTAGAAATATAGGAAATCGTCGCAATCTTTAGACGACGGCGGCAAGACAAGCGATTATAGATCATAGTATAGTAGAAACAATACGAGATGCTCGTACTAGTAGACAGTGGAGCAGAGATAAACCTGATTTCGCCGACACTTGTAAATTAGCTATAGATACCCTAGAAAATAAAGCGGAAGCATGGTATAGTCAAAGGGCTATTTCCGATATAATAGGTATATAAGGAGACTAAACCAATCAATATCACTATAATAAGGAAGACTATAGCAGTCATATTTAGCATCGTAGACATAGGCAACGACAAAGACATAATATTAGGGTTACCATAATATAAAGATTACAACCTAGACATTAGCTAGAAGAATAGTAGCTACCTACGACCCTAAATAGAGTTATATTTGACTAGCGAGATAGGGAGTATACAAGGATCACGAGCAGACAATGCTCAAAGGAAGGCATATCCTACAGATCCACTACAAGAGACAGACAGTAGCAGGCAGACTACTACAGACTCTAGAAGAGGCGGCATAACGACATCGATATCACAACAGGAGGAACGAGCTAAACCGCCGATAGCTGTTCTCTCTATTGACGAATGTAGAGCATTACAATTAGAGTAGTAGGTTAAGATAGGAGAAATCGCTAGCATCGCCATAGACAGAACCAAGTTCGTATACTATTAGAAAACCGAGAAACGAGACAAGACTAGGGAAGTACCGAAGGAGTACGAGGGATACCTAGCATTCGAACTAAAATATCTAGAAGGACTATTAGAACACGGCCTATAGGATTATAAGATCAAGCTTAAGGAAGGAGTATAACTAAAGTTCTTTAAGATCTACTATATAAGCTAGATATAGAATAAAGAACTTAAGCGATATTTAGAGGAGAACCTTCGAAGAGGATATATCCGCCTGTCGATATTACTAGCAGGCTACCTAATCCTATTTATGCCTAAGAAAGATGGAAAGCTATAGTTATATGTCGACTATTAGTAACTTAATAGATAGACCGTGAAAAACCGATACCTGTTACCACTGATCTTACAGCTCTAAGATCAGTTAATAGGAGCCTAATATTTCACGTATCTTGACTTGCTATCAGCCTATAACTATATATAGATTAAAGAAGGCGACAAGTAGAAAACGGCCTTTAGGATACCCTATAGCCACTACGAGTACCTTGTCATGCTATTCGGACTTATAAACACATCGGCAACGTTCTAAGCCCTGATTAATCAAGCTATCTAACCCTTTCTCGACAAATTTACGATATATTATCTTGACGACATACTTATCTTCTCTAAGACGATAAATAAACACTAGAAGCACGTGAAAGTAGTACTAGACGTGCTACATATATATAAGCTATCAGTTAACAAGGAAAAGAGCGAGTTCTATATTAGGAAGATAGTCTTTTTAGAATACGAAATATCCCTAGGACAAATCCGGATAGAACCTTTAAAGATTAAAGCTATCAAGAATTGGCTACGACCGACGTCAGTCATGGAAATATAAAGCTTTATCGGATTTGCAAACTTCTACCGGATATTTATTAGGAACTTTAGAGCAATTATACGACCTTTGTACAAACTCACCAAGAAGAATACTAAATTCCAATAGGAAGAATAACATAAATAAGCATTTACGCAAATCCGCGACGCCATTATTAAAGATCTAATACTAGTACTACCAGACCCTAAGAAGCCATTTGAGGTAGAAACGGACGCTTCAAACTATACTATCAGAGGACAATTAGGACAACGAGACAGACAAAGAAAGCTACATCCTATAGCCTTCTTTTCGAAGAAGCTTAATAGACTACGTCTTAATTATCCGATCTATGACAAGGAACTACTTACGATTGTTAAAGCTTTTAAGGAATAGCGACTATACCTTAGTGGCATGATTAAACTAGTATAAGTGTATACAGATTATAAGAATTTATAATACTTTATAATGACGAAAGAGCTTAACAGATGACAAATACGATAGGCAGAATTCCTCACGGAATTCAACTTTGAGATCCGCTACAAGAAGGGCAAAGAGAACGTACAAGCGGATATCTTAAGCCGACAAACGGACCATATAGAAGGACGAACGGAAACAACACCACTATTGTTCAAGGAACAAACAGACGGAACACTATATTACGAAACGCAGATACCTATGGAAGACGATCTACTCGACTCGTTCCTAGAATGTTATATAATCTTTCGAGAAGAAAGGATTAACAAGGCATAGTACTAAGTAGCACCCGGACTACTAGTACCTAATAGAGTAGAAGAAAAAGATGGAAAACTCTAGTACTAAGGCAAAGTATATATCTATAACGGGGATCAATAGCTGCAAATAATTCGAGAACTCTACAAGTCGAAACTCGGAGGATACAAAGGAGTCACGAAGACTATCGCATAAGTCAAGAAACACTACGACTTTCCATAGTTAACGGCACGAGTTAAGGAAGTTATATAGAACTACGATATCTACAATCGAAGCAAAATGGCACGACACAAGCTATACAGGCTACTTTAGCTACTACTAATAGCTGACAAACTATAGAGTTTAGTTACGATAGACTTCATTACGAAGCTACTAGAATCTAAGGATATAGCTACAGGAGTAACCTACGATAGTATTCTTACTATAGTAGATCGCCTGACTAAGTAGGCATACTTCTTTCCCTATAAGGAGTCCTAGATAGCGGAACAGTTAGTAGACGTGATCTATCAGCAAGTTACATTAGTATATGCTTAGCTACAAGAATGGATTACCGACAGAGACACGAAGTTCGCGTCAAAGTTCTAGCAAGCGTTAATGTAACGATTAGGCGTTAATAGCAAGCTATTAATAGTATATTACCCACAGACTGACGGACAAACAGAGTAACTAAACCAAGTTATCGAGTAGTATCTCTGTTCTTACATTAACTACTAGCAAGATGACTAGGTCATACTATTGCCAATAGCATAACTCGCTTATAACACGACACCAATAGAAACAACCAAAGTTACACTATTCTTCGTAAACTATAGATATAAAGCAGACCTTAGACAAGGACTAGAGATCATAGTGCCAAGAGCAGTAGTCAAAGCAGAACAGATATACGCATTATATAAGAAGCTCAAAAAGGAACTCGAGTTTGTCAAGACCAGAATAAAGAACTACTATAACAGATACGGGCTCGAGGGACCTCGCCTAGAGAGGGGAGACAAAGTCTACTTAATTACACAGAACTTACAAACCAAACGACCAAGCACGAAGCTAGACTTCAAAAAGGTCAGACCCTTCGTTATCAAAGAACAAATTTCGATATCTAACTACCGACTATCGTTACCGTCATCTATACGCCTACAGATAGATATTTTTCATATTTTACTTCTTAAACTAGTACCGAAAAACGCTAAAGTTGCTATACATATCAAAGCAAAGGACAAAAAGGAAGAATAGGACATTAAAGAAATTCTAGATTTATATATTATCGACAGAGAACTATAGTATCTGATTAAATAGCTTGATTTTAGACTAGAGGACAACTCATAGGAACTAGTCAAGAACTTAAACTGCCCTAAGAAACTGGAACAGTTCTACCGGTAGAACCTAGATCAACCAAAGGAAAACCTAGGACAGAACCAAAGACGACGCCCTAGTCGACAGCATTAGCAGCATCATTAATCTCTAATAAGGGCATAGCAGGCGCCTCTTGCCGCTCTTGCTGCTTAACTACCTCTAACTCGTCCAAGGTCGATAGACTATATACTATCATATCGGCACCTTTCTCTACTAAAAACTCCTTCTGCTGACGAAGACGCTAGAGCCACGCTAGCTTTTCGGATAACTTGTGCTAAGCTTCTTCTAGATAGCGTTAGGATTTATCTAGCTTAAGCTTAGTATAATGTTTAGCATCCTTAATATAATACTACTCCTAGAGAATGTAATCTACTAGAACAAATATTAGGAATTACACTTAAAAAAAAAAAAAAAAGACAAGCTTATAGGAAGAAAGCAAGATGCCTAAGCCATTATAAGAATGACCTTGACAAACGTAGGCCTTGTAACGCTTTATACACGCGATCATTTTACAGACAAGACCTTATAACACGCACCAAGAGCAAGGTATAACGATAAAACCGTTCTTAGCGATGTTCTAAGCAAGAGAAGCACGGTAACGTGTAGAATGCGACTTCCGTTTCTCTACCAGTATCTTGTCAACATAGCGACCGTAATATAGAAACAGGAAGAATACAGTACTTACAAGCAAAGGGTGTTAGCACTATTTGAAATAGCCTAAGAGGGCTTTTAGGTCAAAAGCCTTAGAGGAAGGGCATCGTGTCACGGATAAGTATATAGATGGCCTAGCAGGCTGTAGCTAGGACACGGGACATTCCGACAGCCAATCACTTGACGGACTAATCAGAAGATTATCACCGCCAAGACTAAGGTCTTCACTAGTGATAATAACATGTCACCGTCGACAACGCGGAATCACAGAGTAAAAGGAGAAATAGTACTAGTGATAACTATTAAAGAGGGATAGACAATTGTATATATATAGCTAGCTAGTCACTTGTTAGGTAGACTCTAAGAGTTTACTAGTGGTAATAATTACAATCACAGTACTTATACTAAGCATTGCTAATTACTGTAAGAGACAATTCTAAGTGTTGTTATAAACCCTTTGGCTTCACCGAATCCCTTAGACGACCTGCCTACTTGTCCCGCTTCACCTACCTCTGTCTAGACCCTTTTAGAAGAAGTCTGAGTTGGGTTTGTCATACATTCTTATTTATAGTGTCCTTTCTTTCTATAGTTATAGTAAGTAACATTAGACTTATCTTTAGTTATCTTCTTCCTATCTTACTTCTATACTATATCTATATCTATAGCCCTAGGATACGTTCTATATAAGGTGCTAATATATACCTATTTTTTCTTATTATTAGCCTTAACTATAGTTCCGTTCATTTGACCTTATTTCTACTACTCTTATATATAGAGTCGATTGTTAATTCTAATAGCCTATACGATATATTCGTTCAAGGTCTTAGGCCGATCATACTCATATAGCTTATCTTTAACCTTTTCCTTTAAGCCATTATAGAATAGTTATTTTAATACCTTATTATTAAGCTAAGACTTAAGTATATTCTATTTAAACTATACTATATAGGAGGCTACTAACTTGGTCTATTAGAGATTAGCAAGTCTTTCTTATATATAAATCTTCTTATCTTTGTCACTAAAGACCTTCCGAAGCTCTTCTTCGAAACGGTCGTAGGATCGAAAGACTATTTATATAAATATATCTTAGTCATCTTTATCTTCCTTAGTAGGATAGTCATTCTATATAGGCTTAAACTATCTAAGTATCTTACCTTCTAATCTTATAGCTATATAGAAGACTTTAGCTTTATCATCTAGAAACTTGTCGTCATTAAGCTAAAAGTAGGATTAAAGGTTTATTAGGAACCCTATAAGATCCTCCTTAGTTCCTCTATATTTACTAGGTAGTTCGATCTTGATACGGCTCGCTTTAGCGCCTTCAAGTACCTAGATTTTAGTATAGGCCTCGTTAACTAGCTTCTATAAGTGCTTTTCACCGTTCTTAAGTTCCTTGATTCGAGCTTAAATAGCCTTATCTCTCTAGTCTAACTCCTAGATCTGCTACTAGAGTTAACTAAGATAGGTAAGCAGCTATTCGGCCGTAACGTTAGTAATCATATCGATATCGAGGTCGAAATCATCTTCGTCTTAAACTATAATAGAACAAAGGGAGTAATAGTAACGTGTAACAAACCTAACTCAGACTTCTTCTAAAAGGGTTCAAACAAAGGTAGATTAAGTGGGACAAGCGTATAGGTCGTCTAAGGGATTTGGTAAAGCCAAAGAGTTTATAATAATACTAGAGTTATCTCTTATAGTAGTTAGCGATGCTTGGTATAAGTACTGTGATTATAGGTTACTATTACTAGTAAACTCTTAGAGTCTACTATAACGAGTAACTATCTATATATATATATAATCCTAGGATTACTAATAGTTGTAGTGATCCTCTATACTGGCTTACCTGGCTTATATCGTAAGCTAGTGATCCTTTGCTAGGATCATTTCTTGCTAAGTGTGATCCTATCCTAATTGGTCTATTATTCCTGCTATCCTATTGGCCTGTTAGGGAGGCGGCTTAGGCGGTGTCCTATATATATATTTTCGTGACAAGGGCCTATTTGTTACCTTAGATATTTTACTAAAGGATCTTAATTTATATTTAAGGTGGCTAGGGCAGAGGACAAAGGCACGGTAGTAGTAGTAAGCTCTATAGCCATTATCCCTTCGGCTAGCTATAAGAGGGAGGGGGTTCCGGGCTATAGAAAGGAGATACGAGTCTGTTAGGCATCGAACAAGGCACTCCTAGCTACCTATTAGGCTAAGGTAAGCCTCCTATAAGGGCGTTTAGCCCTAGTTTGGTAGTAGTCGTCTTCCTCTAGCTAGCTATTAAACTCGAAGGCTGCCTTCTGGTATAGTTGCTTTGGTAATTAGAAGGTCCGGGGTCTATATTAGTAGGCCTCCCTAGCTTTCTTCTAGGCTTTAACTTTCTTCGGGCAGCCCTTATACTAGGCTATATAGGGGCCCCTATAGGCCGTATACCTACAAGGGAGTTAGTTGGAGTAGGTAGGGTACTAGGCCTCCCTAGTCTTCCCCCCCTCCCTATAGGCCTTTGCGTTATAATGGCTATAACGGGCCGGCCGCTAGTAGTACTGCTAGGTATAGCTAAAGCTCTAGCACCTATAGCACTACCTTAGCTCTAGAGCATCCTAGTAAGGCTTATAGTCTAATACCTAGGTATCTTAGACTATACCCTCGTTATAGGCCTTCCAGGCCTCTTTGAGGTCCTATAAGCCTAGGAGTACTATGGCCTATTTCCTCCATAGGCTCTTTAGCAGCCGGAACTTGACCGTTTCGATCGAGTGTAGGCCTATAGCCCCCTTAAAGTCTTGTTCGCTAACCCCCTATAGCTCTTCCTTCCGGACTCCTTTGGCTAGGACTATATAGGCCCTACCGACCTCCCTAACCTCCTCTCCAAAGGCTATAGCTACCTATCGCTTATTGGCCGAATACTAATCCTTAGTGGCCTTATCCTTAAAGACCCTTACTATATCCCCGCTTAGGAGCTTCCTAGCCGTAACGGCTCCTTGGTAGCTAGAGGCTCCGTTAACTGCTTAGACTATCTTGGCTAGGGTCTAGGCTTTAAGGTCCTCCTATAGGCCTATATTCTGTATTATAACCTCCTACGAGGCCTATAGCAGCACTGCCTTAGCCGACGATAGGCCTCCTTAGGGGCCTGTTACCCTTTGTTATAGCCTTACGGCTACCTACGCCTAGGTAGGGCAGGGGGTAGCCTTAAGGGCTTCTTTAAGCCCCTTTTTAACTTCTTCGGCCACAAGTTCCTATAGGTTCGGAACTAGGCCTATAATAGTGGTTGTAAGGCCCTATAAGAGCCTATTAGCAAGGTTCTATACCTTATCCTATTTAAGGCTTAATATAAGGTTGACTAATTATACAACGAGACCCCTTAGTTCCTTGATATCCGGGGCAGGGTAGGCCTATAGTAGGCCCCCCTTTAATTAGTTCGAAGCTATAGGCCTCCCTACTTAGTGGCTTAGTATTAGGCCTTAAGTTGACGTTACGTTCAGGGGCGCTAGGTAGTCTGTGCGGTGAAAATTTTGATGGGCGCGCGAGGTACGGTCGGATTGCGGTCGGGTCCGGTTCCTACGCCTGCGATGCCTGTTGCACACCCGTAACGGCTCGCGCGTAGTTGGAAGTGGTACCGTTAGATAGCGTATTTCGAGAGCTTTCTAGCGATGGTAGTTTCGTGTGTTTTGGTAGGGTTTTCGCAAGGATATAAGAGAAGCTAAGTCGTTGGTCGGCCCCTATTATAAACCTCTAGTTCTTTAGTTCTATCTTATTAATAGGAAATTACTATTATTAAAGACTCTTACTCTTAAAGATAATAACTAAAGGGAGGGATATCCTTATTATGGAGATATACTTAAGGAATAAAGTCTAGGTATATAAACTAAGAGCTTTATATTAAATTATATATATTTAGGCACTTCTAACTACTAGACTATTAGTTCCCTACCTTTCTATAATACTATATTCATCTATATTCTAATAGTTAATTAGTAAGATACCTTTAATAGCTAGGATACTTAGCTATAGCTATTAACTATATATAATTAAATTAATAATACTATTAATATAGACTAAATCTATCTTATAGGCTTATTAGATTCTAAGAATAGGGTTCTTATAAAGAAACCAAGCTAACTAGCCTTTTCTAACTATTATATAGCTTACTCCTTATATCTAGAGGATATAGCTAGCAAACTCCCTAATTTATATATATATTAGTAAGATACTAGGCAATATATTAAGCTACAAACCGAACTATAATGCCTCCTTGCATCTTTGCGAATACCCCGCCAAAACTCACGAAACTACCATCGCTAGAAAGCTCTCGAAAAACGCTATCTAACGGTACCACTTTCAACCGCACGCGAGCCGTTGCGGGTGTACAACAGGCATCGCAAGCGTTGGAACCGGACCCGACCGCAATCCGACCTCACCTCGCACGCCCGTCAAAAAATTTTCACCGTATAGACCACCTAGCGCCCCTCAACGTAACGTTGATTTAAAGCCTACCGCCAAGCCACCAAGTGGGGAGGCCTATGGCTTTAAACCAATCAAAGGGGGGCCTACTATAGGCCTACCCTACCCTAGATATCAAAGAACTAAGGGGTCTAATCATATAACTAGTCGACCTTGTGCCAAGCCCTAAACGGGGCAAGGCATAGGACCTCGCCAATAAGCTCTTACAGGGCCTTACGACCACTATTATAGGCCCGGTTCCGAACCTATAGGAACTCGTAGCCGAGGAAGTCAAAAAGGGGCTTAAAGAAGCCCTCAAGGCCACCCCCCGCCCTACCTAGGCGTAGGTGGCCGCAGGCTCGTAATAGGGGGCAATAGGCCCCTAGGGAGGCCCACCGTCGGCTAAAGCGGTGCCGTTACGGGCCTCGCGAGAGGTCACGATACGGAATGCAAGCCTACAGGAGGACCTCAAAGCCCGAACCCCGGCCGAGATAGTCCAAGCAGTTAACAGGGCTTCTAGCCGCCAGGGAGCCGTCGTGGCTAGGAAGCTCCTAAGCGGGGATATAATAGTGGTCTTCAAAGACAAGGCTACTGAGGATTGGTATTCGGCTAATAAGCGATAGATGGCTATAGCTTTCGGAGAGGAGGCTAGGGAGGTTGGTAGGGCCTATATGGTCCTAGCTAAGGGAGTCCGGAAGGAAGAGCTATAGGGGGTTAGCGAACAAGACTTTAAGGGGGCTATAGGCCTACACTCGATCGAAACGGTCAAGTTCCGGCTGCTAAAGAGCCTATGGAGGAAATAGGCCATAGTACTCCTAGGCTTATAGGACCTCAAAGAGGCCTGGAAGGCCTATAACGAGGGTATAGTCTAAGATACCTAGGTATTAGACTATAAGCCTTACTAGGATGCTCTAGAGCTAAGGTAGTGCTATAGGTGCTAGAGCTTTAGCTATACCTAGCAGTACTACTAGCGGCCGGCCCGTTATAGCCATTATAACGCAAAGGCCTATAGGGAGGGGGGGAAGACTAGGGAGGCCTAGTACCCTACCTACTCTAACTAACTCCCTTATAGGTATACGGCCTATAGAGGCCCCTATACGGCCTGGTATAGGGGCTGCCTAAAGAAAGTCGAGGCCTAGGAGAGGGCTAGGGAGGCCTACTAGTATAGACCCCAGACCTTCTAACCACTAGAGCAACCACACCAGAAGGTAGCCTTCGAGTTTAGTAGCTAGCCGGAAGACGACGACCACTATTAAACCGGGGCCAAACGCCCCCGCGGGAGGCCTACCCTGGCCTAATAGGCGGCTAAGAGCGCCTTATTTGACGCCTGACAGACCTGTATCTCCTTTCCATAGCCCGGAACCCCCTCCTTTTCGCAACCGGCCGAGGGGGTAATGGCTATAGAGCCTACTACCATACCCTCGGCCTCCGCTCCAGCCACCTCGAATGTAAATTAAGATCCTTTAGTAGAACACCCAAGGTAACAAACAGGCCCTCGAGGTCCTACTAGAGGAGGCTAAATACAACCTACTAGCCATCTAGGAACCGTAGATTAACCGGTTTACAGGGTTAACATACTACCCCCGAGCTTCGAAATACTACCTAGTCTACAAGCCCAAGGGCAAGGTAGCTATTCTAGTGGCTAAGCGCTTCCTGGTTAGCTAATAGGACTATTTAGCAGAGGAAAACTAGTGTAGAGTAACCTTTCCGGCCCTAGGAGAGAGGGGGTTCGAACTCTGGTCAGTCTATAATAACAAGGGCGAATAGGCCCTACTACAGGACCTACTAGCCCTACCTCGGCCAACCTACCCCCTCGTCCTTATAGGTGACTTTAACCTCTACTACCCGGTCTAGGACCTATTTAACAGGCTTAGCCCGGGGGCTAGGGACCTTCTTAGCCTTATAGACTAGTAGGACCTTAACCTACACACGCCATACGGCTAGGTCACTAAGGCCCCCTAAGGGGACTAACGTAGCCGGCCTTTTACAATAGACCTATTCTAGGCCTCAGCCGGGCTAGAAGCGACCTATAAGGATATCACAGAACACGAGAAATCCGACCACTACCTACAGGCCCTAAACATCTTCCTCTAGGGGACTAACAGGCCTATACTAGCTAGCAAAGAGTAGGACTAGAAGAGCCTAGACAAAGAGGTCACGCGGGCCGAGGCGGCCTACCTCCCACTCCGGCTTAGTAGGTAGGCATCGGCCCCGGCCGGGCCTGTCTTCTAGGGCCCGGAGGAGCTTCTATAGGCCTTCGACAGGCTTATAGAGGCCCTCAAGGAGATAGCTACGGTCTCGGCCCCGGTAAAGAAGGCTAGTACGGGTGGTAAACGAGCTCGATGGTGGACGAAGGAGGTTCGGGAGGCCCGGAAGAGGGCTAAGAAGGCAGAGAGGGCCTATAGGGGTACCCTAAACCCCTATACGTAGGAGGCGTTTCAGCAGGCCCTACGGGACCAGGCCAGGACCATTACGGCCGCGAAGACCAAGAGCTAGAGAGCTACGTTACAGGAGGCAACTAACCGGCCGGACCTGCTATAAAGGCTAGGGAGGTAGGCAAGGCTATAAAGCCACCTACCGGTCGACCCTCCAAAGCTCCCGGCCTTCGAAGGAGGGCTTATAACCTACTAATAGAAGGCTAGAGCACTGGCTGATAAGTTCTTTCCAAACCTAGAAGCAGACCTATTAGATATCGACGACCTAGATCTAAACGACTACTAGGAACCGATGTTCGAAATAAGCTAGGAGGTTACGGTAGGCGAAGTCAAGGCAGTACTAGCTAGGGCGGCCCCGTGGAAAGCTCTAGGGGAGGACCTCCTCCCTATAGGCCTACTAAAGGCCTATAGGCAGCCGCTCTACCGGATACTAGCTAAACTAGCCTTAGAGAGCCTACGGCTTAGCTATTTCCCGGCCCGGTTTAAAAGGGCCAAGACAGTGGTCCTCCGTAAGCCCGGCAAACCCCTACAGGCCTACTTTACCCCGGGTAGCTATAGACCTATAGCGCTCCTACTAATAGTAGGCAAGGTACTAGAGGCTATAGTCGCCCGGAAGGTAATAGCCGTCATAGAGGCCTATAGGCTTCTCCCGGCCGAGCAAATAGGCAACCGGGAATATAGGTCTACCGAACTAGCCATTTGGCTTATTACGGCCTAGGTCTAGGAGGCTTAGAGGTACAAGGCGGCTGCCTCCCTCCTATAGCTCGATATCTTAGGGGCTTTCGACACTATTAACCACACCCGGCTACTAGCCACTTTACAGAGCCATGGCTTCCCAAAGTGGCTAGTGGTTTAGGTTAGGGAGTGGCTATAGGATAGGGTAGCTATCCTTTACTTCGATAGCTAGGAGACAGAGGATATAGTAGTAAAGGCCGGGGTCCCCTAGGGGTTACCCCTCTCCCCTATACTATTTATCCTCTATATAGCCCCTCTTTACTAAGCCATTTGCCAGGCTTGCCCTACGGTTAGTTTAGTAGGCTTTGCCAACGATACCAACCTTCTAGCCTTCGGGAGGGCCGAGGAGGCCTATAACGGTCAGCTACAGAGGGCTTAGAAGGCCTGCCTCTAGTAGGCGAAGACCTAGGGTATGGCTTTTACCCCAGAAAAGTGCGAGCTTATCTACTTTAACAGGGGCCGGAAACAGTGGTCGCGACCGCTAGAGCTCCTACGGCCTAGAGGGGGTACTACTACTATAGCCCCTTCGAAGTCGGCCAGATTCCTCGGGGTCTAGCTAGACTAGAGGCTATAGTAAGGCCCCTACTACATAAAGGTGGCTAAGAAACTAGAAACCTAGGAGTTTGCCCTAACTAGGCTTGCTATAAAGACCTAGGGCCCTAGCCTCCTACAGGCCTACAAGGTCTATACCAAGTATATTTATAATGCCCTAGCTTATAAGGCCTTAAACTTCTATAAGCCTACTAAGCCAGGGGGTAAGCTAGAAGGCCCTGCTAGGGAACTATCGAAGGCCTAATATAGGGCCCTTCGAGTAGTTACCAGGGCCTATAAGGCTACCCCTATCCGGTACCTCGAAATAGAAGCCTAGGTACCACCCCTCGACCTCTATCTTAACAAGAGGCTAGCCGACTTCGAAGCCAAACTCGACTAACCGCTCTTACAGACCGGGGCAGGTCCGGGGGCCTCCCGGGTCCTTACAAGGGCCCTTATCTAACAGGCCTACAACAGGCTAAGTCAGAGGTTCCGGAAGAGAAGGGCTAGGGCAAGGGGCTAGGAGCCGAAGCCTACAGCCCTAGAGGTAGCAAGGTTAACGGTCCGGCAGTGGGTTCAGGAGGGCTATAGAGGGGGTCAACCCCCCTTACAGACCCTACAAAGGAGGCCACAGGCTACAGAACTGGCCGTGTTAGCTAGCTAGAGCAACCGTTAGAGGGCCGACTAAGCCGGCAGGAGGATATAGCGCGTGTTAGATAAGGACCCTCCGTGCCTAGTTTTTATAAGGGAAGGCCTATAAAGGCACTAGGGCCTAACAAAGGCCTAGAGCTCCCTACTGGTACAGGCCTATATAGGGGCTATTAGCCTCCGTGACTTCCTTTTTAGGGTTTAAGTCCCGGGGGTCAGTACCCCCTACTATGCCTATGGCCAGGGGAGGGAAACTATAGAGCACCTAGTCGTATAGTGCCCGAACCCACCAAGAAGCCGAACGTGGGAATCCTGGGAAATACGGTCGCAAAGGGACCTAGACCTCGTTTTACGGGGTATAGGGGCCCGTAACCATCGCTTGGCAAGGAGGGTTCTACAGTGGCTAATGGACTTAGGGAGGCTCCTAGAATACCGCCTTATAAGGAGGCTAGACCGGGAGGGAAGGCCTCTATAGGGCTATTCTAGCCACTTCTCCTTTTCTTTGTGGTGTATTAGTACTCCGGATTGGGCGTTAGAGGCGGGATAGAGGGTTTTCATCCGGCCTATTAGGCACGGTTTCCTTTATATATAACTAGAGAGGCTCCGGCATGCTTATTAGCATAGCGGTGTAGGACTAATAATAATAATAATAATAATATTAGTAAGATACCTAGGGTAGCTTAGATTAAAACCTACTTAGTAAGTTATTCTTCCTATACCTAGCTAAGAGATTACTATAGTTTAGAAGTAATTAAATATAGTTAAGAGCTATAGAGGTAGTTGTAGAAAGTTGTCCTTAGAATACTAAATTCCTTATAGATACTTTGTTATAACCGAATACCCTATTAGTATTATATAATTGTATCCTGTAAATCCTGCTTAGTATAAGCCATTGTAATCTAACGAATATATATTTCAAAGATGAGCTCGTTTGGTATAGAATTGGTAGAGTTGTGGTAAGTTGAAGTGGTTAGGTTGAGGAAGCGGTGTGGGTTTGCCAAGCGGTCGGAAAATGGGGGTGGTCGGTATATGGGGGGTCCGACTTAATAGCTACCTTGATTACACTCGTGTGCTGGGCGTTGATCATGTCTCTCACGGAGCCTTCATTACATTACTCGGGCAGGCTGGGAGAGAGCACAACTATGCTGGTGTCACTGGGTATTGTTTAATTGGGGCCCGTCCGGCTGGGAACCTACCATAGACTCCTTTTTCTTTCTGGGGCGTGTCTATTTACGGTTCTGGGTCTATCTACCTTACCTTCTCCGTCTGGGCCTGTCGTGCCCACCCAATGACCTAACTCAGCAAACGATTAATCAAGTCACTTGTTTCGGGCGGCGGCAGGATTCCCTTTCTCCGCTTTATTTTGCCAGGAGAATGTCTCTCCTGCATGGTCCTTTCAGTTCCTCCCTGTCCTCTTCTTCTTCTCAGCTGCGCCGGCAGGTCTCGGCTGTGTCGCATCCCGTTGACTTTCGCCGTGACCGATTACGAATTTGACAGCGTTAGCGGTGGCAGAACAAGCGGGGTATTGGGGTGGCCTACTGTGGCTGCGAGCAGATACTGCGAGTCGAAGAAGGGATGGTCGGGGAGTCACGACAGGTCGGACTCGGACTCGGCGAGAACGCTGGGTTCAAGAGAAACAACAAGTCTTATTGGAGGAGGAGGAGGTGGTGTTGGCGGTATTATGGCGTTGGAATCGGAGGGTGTCCCATAAATTTAGGGGGTCAGTGGCCGCTCAGAAGCTCATAAGGTTTGGTAGGCAGGGCTCCGTGGCGTAGAAAGAGAGAATGTAATACTTCTGGTTATAATTAGAAGCGCTCATCCTAACAGCTATTCATCAATACCATGCGTGCGTGTCACTTCCCATTTCATAATCATGGAATGACGAAGCCTGTGCCAGCACCGAGCTGCCCATCACAGGAAGGGGATGGCATCTGTAAACTTCATGAATCCTTCAAGTCCCCGCACCCTTCTTTCCAGCTTTTTCGTCCCTCGTCCGAGACCAACCAAAAAAAAAAAGTTACCGAACCATCACACTTGCCGACAATGGATTTGAGGTAAGCGTTGTTCGGGGTTACTAGATTCCCCGTTTTCGGAAACAAAGGCGTAAACGCTGATCGCTCTTTTGTGTCTTACCTATGTCGGTTTGAGTTCCGGATTCTCTCCGGCCTCAGGAAGAAGCCAGTAATTAGTTCCCGACGAGCAGACGCCGTCCGCAACATCGAGCTCGGGCTGCCGTCCGGGAAACGACATCGACGTCAGCGGGTTCGAGGTCGCCGACATCGGGTCGACCCATCTCCTGGCCGACAACAAGTTCGCCGCCGCGAGGCCGCACCTCCTCCTCGTGACCCAGGACGGCTACCGGAGGCAGCACGAGCGCCTGGGCAGCCACGACTTTGCCGTCCTCTGCCAAGTACTGTCGGCGCTCCGGCGGCGGGAGCGCCACTTAGCCAATCTTCAACTGCGGCATCGACAGCGGATGCAGCTGGCTGCACAAGCACTTGCAGGTCTTCCCCGCCCGGCGCGCCGGCGACTTTGCGCTGTGGCCGGACCGGCACACGACCCCGCGACGTGGCCGGCGCTGCCGTTCAAGCGCTTTATCCACCGGTTCGGCGGCGAGTTCCCTTCGGCTGACGCACTTACGGGCATCTATTACGAGACGCTGCTGAGCCAAGGGGAGAGGGCGGTAGGGTACCAGCCGGACGAGGGGGGCAACAAGGCGGTACCACACGATGTAGTCTTGGATAGGAAGTGGATCTTGGTGGTTCCGAGGCGCAATGCCGGACTGATCGGGGTGGTTGTAAACGCGGCTGCCATGCTGGGAATGGTGTAGGTGCCGAACGACGAGATGCTGGAGCGCTGGAAGAAGCTGGGACCTGCTAATCTACTGGCCCATGTTGGCGTTCCGGCTAGGGAGTGACCATACAGGATGACAGTTGAACCGAAAATGGGAGGCATATCAGTATCAGCCCTATACTGAAGAACCAGACGGAAGCAAAGGTCGAAAGTTTAAGTTAAGTTGAATGCCAGCAGGTGCCAGTTGCGCCGCGTGGCTGTCTATCTACGAATATCCCTCACCATGATGGCTTGTTTGTGTCCCTGTACGCAAACGCATGGCCTGATAACCAGGTATATTATATGTACCTCGGGCTAGTAATTAATTATTATATTACCATGCCCCTCTCCATGGCCCGAGCCAGGTAATATCTCTTGCGAGCTCCTGCTGCGCCTTCCAAACCCGCCGGTCCTCTTCGCTCAAGGACTGGGCCTCCAAGAGCGCGTCTGCCTCCTCCGGCTTGGCAAAGGCCGGGTTGGCGTCCGGCTCGCACCGCACGTGGCCGTCATCCGGCAGTTTGCCATCGTAGAGGAAGTCGCGCACATGGCGGGCAACACACCGGGACGGCACGGCCAGGGTGCAGTGGCCGTAGCCCTTGACCTCTACCAGGCGGGACCGCTCAAACACGTCGGCGGCCCCCTTGGCCGAGACGAGCGGACAGACGGGGTCGTACGTGGTCGACAGGATCAGCAGCGGGTGCGCCGTCCGGACCCTGCGCCGGGGGACGTAGCTGTGTGCATGGGGGATGGTCCAGGCCTGTTTGGAGAAGTAGTAGTCGAGCTGGGCCTCGCCGAAGAGGGACTGGTTGAAGAAGGGCAGCAGGTAGTCGAGCAGCTCGAGGCGGTCCATCGGCCACTTGTCGGGGCCCGAGACCCCGTCGTTGATCGAGATGAACTTGAACGCGTCTCCGAGGCTGTCCCAGGCCGGCTTGGTGCCGTAGGCCAGCCAGGCGGCGGTCGCGTTGCCGCGGAACAGCGCGGCCAGCCGGTCCGCGAGCTCCCCCCAGACCGCCGGCTTATACAGCGCGGGGAACACGCCGTTGTACCAGAGCGTCCAGTAGTCCAGGACACCCCACTGGGTCTCGTTGACGTACACCCCGACCGGGTCGTCCCTCAGCCGCGCGACCCGCTCCAGCAGCAGGTCCAGCAGCTCCTCTTTGGATGTAGCCATGGCCGCCAGCGCGCAGCGCTCCTCGCCGGCCCGAACGCACTCGTCCACGAACCCCTCGAGCACGCGGTCCGTGTCGGCTATCATCTCGGCGTCGAGGCGGGACTCGTACCAGTCGAACTGGTTGGCCACGCCGTCGATGATGACCCGCTCGGCGCGGTCGGGGAACAGGGTGGCGTACGTCTGCCCCAGGATGGTGCCGTAGCTGAAGCCCCAGTAGTAGAGCGCGCGCTGGCCGACGGCGTCGAGGATCGAGTTCATGTCGGCGGCCGTCTGGGGCGTGTTGACGTGGGCGCCGGCGCCGGCGCCGCCCATGACGTCGTCGCAGGCGCGCACGAAGCTGCCCGTCCACGCCCACAGCTCGCCGCTGTCCTCGACCGGCCGCCGGGCCGTCCGCGCGCGCGACGACAGCGCCCGCCGGTCCTCCTCGCTCCGGTAGCAGGTCGCCAGCGGCGTCGACCCGTTGACCCCGCGCGGGTCGAACGAGAGCAGGTGGAAGCCATCGCCGACCAGCGTCGCCAGCTGCGCCCCGCGCTGGTACAGGAAGGCGGCGCCCGAGCCCCCCGGCCCGCCCGGGTTCAGGAGCAGGTTGCGCGTCGACGGGGTCGCGTTAGCGCTGCGCAGGCGGAGGAGGGGGATGGTGAAGGTGTCCCCCGGCTGGTGATGTTTGTGGTGGTTGTCGTTGTCGGTGTCATCGTCGTCGTCGTGGCTGCTGGCCTCGACGCTGGAGTTGGTGTCGAACTGGTCCACGGGGACCGTCAGATTGGCGCACTCGAGTGCACGGTTGTCGATGGTACCGCAGGGTGTCCAGGAGATGTGCTCGCCGGGATACCTGACGGGCTGGGGAGGGTCCGGGGGCTGGACTGGGTGGCGAAAGGGAAGTTTTGGCTGGAAGAACGCGTAACCTGTGACGAGCAAGAGAGGGCTGATTGTTAGGATGGCCTTCAGGAATCCGCGGAGAGGATGACGCCGCTTGGTGGCCTGATTGTTCTTCAAAGGGTTCTTCCACGGCGCCGGCGGCGGCGATGACCCATCAACCGCAAGCAGCTTACCCTCAATTAAGGGCGCGCGCTCGCAGTCCATCGTGTCGATGGAAAATGCCAAAACCAGTAATGTATTAAGGTATCGTTGAGTGCAATCTTTTAGAAGGCTCTCTTTAAGTTGTGCGGTGCAGCCTTTGGCGGACAGCGGCTCACTGATCTAAAATGTCAACGGTTCTTTCCCCCTTTGAACAAAGTTGCGAGGTCTCCGAAGAATGCGAGGGGCACACGCGTCGCGGGGCGATTCATGTGTGTAGCAGTTTCTGTCCCATTTCTGGTAGCTTACGACTGACGACCTTCCCATTGCAGCAACGGCATGACATGGGCCCCTTGCAAATGAACCATTTACACCAACCTCCTGTCCAACGTGTTTTTTTCGACTCCTGCATACTGCGTAAGCACAAAAGGGCGTGTCGCTGGTTTCTTATGGATGAAGTTAACTTAAGCGTGCAGTAGCTCAGTAATCAAGTGCTTGATTAACAATATAATATGAACGCGACAGATTGTTCAAAAGAAGGAAAGGGTGCAGGACACTCAAGACCTACCGGAGGTGAGTACCTAAGTAAAGCTTAATTAATGTCAACATTCCATCGGGCGGCCTGCCCAAGGTTTGGATGCAAAGGCTCCAGACCCTGGGGAAGTGGGAGTGCTCGGGGATACAATACCAAACACTGAAAAGCTGCAATCACGCAACTGAGCATACGTGCTAGGGCATGCCACCTCTCAATGTTGCCTTTCGCCCTAGTAAAAGTCCTTGAAAATGGGCCCGGTATCAGGTTCTAGTCTTCATAACAAGGCTGATCTATCTCCGAAACACTAAACAAAACATTGGGCGGATCCTGGTCTGGGGATTGCCTGTCATGGAGTGTGAAGGTTGGAACGCGATCAAGCATGCATCACATTTAGAAAGCAAACATCAAGACTAGTATTATGAGTTGATCACACACTGGTGAGAACCAAAGACGGCGAGTGAAAACACGATGATCATTACTAGATTCCAAACCTCTGGAGAATCATACAGATGACAACGTAAACAGTGCTCCTCATGCGTCTGTACACGGAGAAAGGCGCATATAATACTGGTTTGGAATGTGACCGTTCTTCACAAACATCCGTAGACGGCACATCTTGTCAACCTCAAGCCTCACCGGCCCTCTTCGGGCCATGTAAGGATATTGGGATGCCCACACCGAAGCGATTTGCCCAACCACAACACGCCACTAGCGTAGAGAGATCGCCCCAGGAAATAGCAGCAGGTTGAAGCAACAATGGGAACCGAACCTTTGCGCAACGACGAGTCACTTGTAGCATCCTGGATGGAGTATAGAGTCTTTTTACTATATATCCTTCGATTCTTGACTGCCTCTAAGTGCAGTCTTCCTGTTTGACAGTAACTCTACCTTCCTCAAGAGCAAAGATAGCAACTTCTTTGCCCTCACCACCCTTCGGACACGAGCAACCAACCTCTAAAGCCACTCCCACCAATACCACTTAACATGCTCGTTCCGACTTTCACTCCCCTCCTCGCCCTCTCAACCACCATCTTGGGCGCCGTCACGGCAACCCCGATTAACACTAACGGCGCTCCGGAGGCTGCCAACCCGACCAAGCGCGCCGTCCTCACCTCCGGCCGCTTCACCTACTACAATCCCGGCCTGGGCGCCTGCGGCCATAGCAACGGCGACGGCGACCTGGTCGTCGCCCTCAGCCACGCCGACTTCGATCCCTCCACGCCCAACGGCAACCCCAACAACAACCCCCTCTGCGGCCGCCGCCTGCGCGCCTCCTACGCGGGCAGGTCGGTCGACGTCACCGTCGTTGACCGCTGCGTGGCCTGCAACTCGGGCGACCTCGACCTCAGCCCGGCCGCTTTCCAGGCGCTCGCGGATCTCTCTGTCGGCGTCATCGGCGGCACTTGGAACTGGATCTGAGAGCGGCATTTGCGTCCTCACTTAGGACTTAGGTGGGATCCCCGCGAGATTGAGACTCTGGCTCTCGCTGTCCTTGCTTGAGACCTCTTGCGGAGATTATACCAGCGGGTAAAGAAAGGGAGTGGATTCACGGTTGAGATCTTTTCGGTTTCATGAGGCCTTCTCGCTTCTTTGGTTGAGTAAGAGAGATATCGTCATCAGAGTTATAACAGTCGATCATCTTCTTGCCCTTAATTATCGGATTCTTTGTCTATCGTGACCGTTTGGCTATAACACCCAGAGCGTGTAAACAATGTAAGTAATAATACGAAACTCTAGAAGCAACTGCCCAAAGGTAGCGGTATGGGCAGTTGGCTTTCATTTCCCTGGAAAAATCGTATAAATGCGTTTATGTCATGGTTATCCTGGAGGTAATGGGCCGGACAAAAGGTTATTTTCTAGAATACTGATCCCTGTTCATTACCTGCGCGCGCTCTCTCTAACCGATTCGATTCGATTTTTCCCCTCAGAGTTTCCTGAAAACGGTATCCTGAACCACTTTCCTTCCGCTTCCCTTAGGTACTCTTCATTGCCCCGAGGAGGGGGCCTTCAAATTACTCTCTACTTGGTTGCTAGAGAAGGCGGCTGCTTTCACTGCCGGCTCTTTCTCGCAAAGCATGCACGACAT
The DNA here is from genome assembly GCF_000226095.1 of Thermothelomyces thermophilus ATCC 42464. Classification (NCBI taxonomy): domain Eukaryota; kingdom Fungi; phylum Ascomycota; class Sordariomycetes; order Sordariales; family Chaetomiaceae; genus Thermothelomyces; species Thermothelomyces thermophilus. The sequence continues at coordinate 1,097,659 of NC_016476.1, read as the reverse complement.
TTTGTACTCATACAAGGGCACATTTTCCCATTGCTAGCAAGTTTCCCAATTCGAAACCACTCCCTCAATGACCAATTTCCAGCCTTCATAACCGTTTACTTCCTGGGTTACCTCATCCCAGCTCAGCCATCCTGTAATACTTTAAGTTTACGGCTCAGTCCCACTTGACTGAAACAGAGGAACAGCCTGGAGCTAGTCCAACAGGACGTGGCTCAGCTTTCGTTTCGATCCTTCACATTGGCAACTTCGGATTGGCAACCGCCTCGAACCCAGTCCATCCTGCTAATGAGGTTGCGTAATGCAACGGCACAGGCAGCACAGGCAGCACTCGTTTTTTCTACTTCTCCTCTTTTCTTTACTTTTTCGTATTTTTAGAATTACTTTAGCAAAGATGCAACCGTGAAAAGAGCCTCCACAATCAAAAAGGTGTAGTGTTCTAGATATATTACCACCCAAACCGAAAAGCTATTATCGGCCACGAAAACGAGTTCCGATTTGGCAACTCATGTCAAAAAAGCACTAGCTTGATCGCTTGATACTGACTCAGCGCTAATCGTTGGCTCCAACCATGGAGCGCGTCTGAGGGGGGACGTCACTTAGCTTACGCAGACGGGGCCCATACCTGAGGCACCTTAGGTACTAACGGCTGCCTGTATTCAAACCCCTCGATTGTCGGCCGTGAATAAACAGATTGCCCATGTCTTGTTGCTACGAAAGCTAAGATAAGGCGCTCACGTTTGGTTACAACAGCACAAGCTTGTCAACGACTCAGCTGGTCACAACCAAAGCCAGCAGGACATCAACAGACCCTCTCCCAGCCATCGCGTGCCTGTTTTTGAAACTACCAAAAAAAAAAGCCTCGAAACGCGATGGCGCCCATCGTCCCCGTGCGCATCCAGCTGCCTGCTGACCTCGACGTCAACAAGTGCCTCTTCCCATCCCGAACACCGCAAGCATGTCCTCGCTGCAACTCCACCAACGACACCACCGCCGCCGCCGCCGCCGCCGCCGCCGCCGCTGATGACCCTGCGCATGGGCCCCCCTTACATAGGACCCGCCCACAGCGCGGCCAGGCCGCGGCCTCGGCCGCCTTGGTCTCCACACCAGCACGGCCAACCGGTGCCGCCTTCCCCGGCCAGCTGTCCGAGCTGGCGGAGGAGGGAGGCGGGGCAACCAAGGAGGAGCTGTTTGGCCGGGCGGTGGCCGCCGCCCGGCTGCGGGAGCTGGTCCATCGGGACAGGAGGTGGCCCAGGCTGTGCGCCGTGCTCGTGCTCGTCGGGGCGTGCTTGGGCGGGTGGTGGGTGGTTTGTGGTCGACAGCTGCACTGATGCTAATTAATCAGTGCAGGTGGGCTAATTAGCATGGCAATAATTAATTAAGTGACGTGGTTTGCTGGACGGAAGAGGGGAGCTTAGGCTACCTAGGCCTAAGTATTTGTGCCACTAATTACGCGTTACTAGGGTGGTGTTTTTGAGTTGCTTAATACGTCACCGTTTTTCGGTTCGAAGATGGACTTGATTCTCCAAGATTATCCTTGCGCTGCTGCTGCCCGCTGAAGCTTCTGCGAGTGACTATGGTATGCTCCCGGGAAGTTCGCAGACCGATGAAGCAAAAAAAAAAAAAAAATGCGATGATGCGCTCCTTGCCAAACGTCAAGGTACCTTACCTTAGTGCCATCACGAGCTTGTTGTTAAGGAGTGCCTATGTAGTCAGTCTCAGGCAAATTCTACGCGCTAGTCTCGTATTTTGGCCGACCTGGCTTGCCGAGACATGAGGGTGTGTGGTCGAGGTTGAGAAACGTGACCACATCCGTCGCCCATGAGCGAATTGTACGAAGTGCATCCCCTCGCATGCGTTCGTCGTCATTCCGTTTGGTGTGGAAGTATTCCGTACATATTCGTCGGTCCTCCTTCCCATCTTGTTGAAACCTGTAAGATACCTGTAGGATCCCGCGGATGTAAGACATGGGCACGTCATCACAGACCCTAACCAAGCAAAAAACATGCCGCTTCCACTGATGGAAATGGTCACCTGCCCTCGCGCTAGGTAAGAGGGCGAAAGGTTTCGAGAGTCCAGCATGGGTTTAGGGGAACGCAATTTCTTGACAAGCAGGGTAGAGAACGTGATGATCACATGACCCGAGGCGTCGGTACTGTTCTGTTGCATCCCAACCCTATGCGACTCAGGCGGGCCTTTCGGGCCGCCGAATGAATCCAGGACACCGGAAAATTGGTTTCGCTGAAACCATGCTGCGTGTTTGAGTCGCCCCCGCCAATGCAGATGCACGCGGCCCGGGCTTCCCGAGACCTGGCCTACACAGTAAATCCTAAGGATGGCCCAGCGGCGTTGGTAGCGGCCAATGATCAATTGACAAGCCAGCCGCAAAAAGCAACTGCTGACTTGGGGGCAACAAGTTCCTAAATCAAGCAGTGGAAGGGACCCTGTTCACTTGCGAGGTATGTACATACACTTCAGTTCACTAAGGTCCCAAGCAGCCAAGGCCAGTACTGAACAGAAGACAGCTGAGGAAAGGAAAGACGCTGCTGTAAAGTCAAGAAACATCACTTTTTTTTGCCTTGGCGTCTCGCAGCGGCTGCATTAGTTCTACCACGTTCTTTCTGGCGAACTCGTGACCGTCTGGTGTGTGTTGCAGCTCTCAGCGCTTGGGGAGATGCAGAGAATATTCGAAACTTGCGGGTCTGGCTTCTGTTTGCTGCTGATGCTTACGGTGCCATGTCCCAAACAAACGAGGTGTATCAAGTACATTTCGCACGCGAGTATGCCACGCATGTACGTACAGACGTACATACATACATACATACAGCACACCGCAAGTAATTCATACAAACACTACTTTGTGCGGAATAGTCGCCGCGGTATACCAACCTTCTGGGCTGATGTATGTACTCTATGTACATACGTACCCCACGCTTAGGGTTACCGACGGCACGAAGGGCACCAGACTTTCCGCCTTTTGTTTGAGGCTTGGGTTTCCCCAGCCTCAGCAGCCTCGCTAACCGCCTCGGCGTTCAAGCTTCATTAGTATATGTACCAGGGCCAAGCTTTTCATCCCCTGCAATGGCAATATGGCGCCCGACTTGGCGCCGCCCGCGGCCATGATTTCGACTGCCAAGGACTCCTCAATGATTCTACAAACTTTGACGCAGGAGGACGACTGGTGTCTGTATGCATGCACAAAAGTATGCTACGGAGTAGGCCAAGTGTACTTATACTAGCCAACGGAGGGAGTGTGGTATGTATGTACATATGTACACGTAACGAGAAGCTAAAACGAACGCCACCGGCAGAGAATGCCGGGAAAGATCCCGCGTGACCCTGTAGGTGACCGAGAGAGGCCGAACAGGGCAAAGAAAGAAGCTTTCACGATCTCGCCAGTCTGTCACTGCTTGTGTACAGAAAGACGGAACTCTCGGTTATCAAAAAAAGAACGAGACTATCAGCTGGGTAGACAGACTGAAATGAGAACTGCTTCGAAAAGAAATGCTTATTGGAAGAAGCTATTTTGGTGAGTGATAGCCGCGGCCAGGCCGAAAAGAGCACGTGAAACTATCCGTATTTTAGTGCCCGGCCTGACAAGGATCTCTGTGGCCTTCCGAGGCGATGACGCGCCCTCTCTGCTGGGGACTGGGGTCGCTTTCGTCCTTCGATTGTCTGACTCGGATTCCAAAACAGCTAACGCAGCCCACATGATGCGCGATTGCGGAGACGACTTCGGCCCGATCCCCAACCGCGCCAGCAACCTTGTGATCCTTCTATGCGGAGACGACGGCGGTTTCTTTACCTAACTTGGCAGCGCCCCCAACAGACTACAAAAAACTTTGAAGGCGAGCAGGGTCGACACGAAGCCCATGAAGATTGTTCGCTTCTATCGGTGTCTCCTCAACTCGTGGAAAATTGGTTCACTATTGTAGTGTAGAGACGAGACAGACAGTGCACGAGAGCTAATCTGTGTACTCGCTTGAAGAAATGCCCGATTGGCTTTTCGAGCAGGACCTGAAACTCAGATTGTAGTCGGACGAGCTGAAGCAGTAGGTGGTGAGATCTATCCCAGGTATAGTACTGCACCCAAGGTACCTACCAGCATACGAATCCCACACAGCACACTTTCAGCTAAGCGTGTAAACGCGGGTAGTGTATCGACAAGGAGTTGAAAGCTAAGAAAATTGTCAGTTGGATCAAGTCGGGAAAAAAATTTTTTCCTTCCACGTGAAGTCGCGACAACTTAGCGGTGCATTGCGGTACACGCTGCGTGTACCCGATGCCTGGTGTAAGTGGCAAAAAAGGATGTAATTAGATAGAATGAGACTGCGCGGTACGGCGTGGAAGTGGGCACAAAGTGGGCAAAATCGAACTTTCCAGGAATGTACAAAGTGTGGGGCCTTACACTATTCGGGTCAGACCCGCTTCCCCGGCGAATTTTCTCCAATTGAGAGGACCGCGGGGAGGCCTTCCTCACATTACCCCATTACCCCAGGAGAGAGCCACGCATGATAATTGCACGATGATCTAGCGTACACTAGGCCACCTCCCCAGAAATTCAGCGGCCGGCGAGAAAGGCACGCCGGCCATTGGGGTGGCAGTGGCAGTTCAAATGGGCATCCCAGCAAGCAAACAATCGAGAACGAAGCTTCCATAACTTCCAAGATTCTGCGAATCTGTGGGGCCCCGAGATCGCGGCGGCCAGCTCAAGAATTTTAGTCGGGCTAGCTCACGTTAGGCGCCCCAGAAAAGGACCGTTTTTAGCCGCCGGGTCCCTGCCAGCCCAGCGCCCCTGTGCACGGAGAAGGCGAACAGGATTGTTGTCGGCGGGTCAGGTGACCGGCGCCGCCCGGCGCCGACTGTGTTGCTTCATGGCCCGAATTTTTTTTTTTTATGAATATACGGAGTATCGTCGCGCCAAACGCCGAACCCAACCGTTGGTGGTGCGATTCATCAGTGTATGAGCAATACACACGCCACGAAGTCCGTCATGCGGCCGTAGAGACCAGAAAGAGCTGAAGAATGAAAGGGTGGCGCGGTTGGTGTTGGGTACTGGGTAACAAGATTTGGTGATCACGCGCTGGATGGCCTGCAATGCGTACTTGCCTGCTCTAACACTGGGGTGAGAACACGCCCCATACCGGGCCATCCGAGGAATCGAGTACGAGATGTGTAGTCCGTAATCTCTTTCATTTGGGAAAACGCAACCGGCAGGATGCACTGTGGTTGCGCGTGGATGTACATGCATACATAGGAATGCGAAGACCAGACGCGGTTGGAAACTACCTACCCTCTTCTGCAAAACTGTTTCGGCTCGATGTCGGGGAACATCTTGGACGGGATGTGGGCTTCGAGATCCCGTCTCGTTGCAGGATTTTTTAAATTACACTGCTTCCGTACCAAGTACTGCTTGGCCGCGTTGAGCACAACGCGCCCTCCATTGCAAGCGGACAGCAGCAGTACATACATACCTTACTAGTCCATGTACTCCGTAGTACACTCCGTATTGTCGGTAAATTAATGCAATTGGCTGGCCGTTTGATTGTGCAAAAACCTCTGAACCGAGTGTACCAGCGAATCGAAGGCGGATCTCGGGATGGCGGCAAATACATGTAACGCTTCCCCCGTCCGGACCGACTCGGTCAATTTGCAGTGCGCTCAGTCGAGCACTCGTGCCTTGTGCAGGCAGCGAACCACTAGTTGGGTGTTGGCCTTCGTTGGTCTGGCGTTGTCTGGCCACCGTGCCACCCCATGGGGGAGGGGGGAAGACTCCAGATCGGCCCTTCCGGTAGAATCTGGAGCACCCCGGAGCACCCCGGAGCGGAGAGGTGGTTTGCTGGAGGTTTCTGGAGGGACGGATTCGTTCTGTTGCACCGGTCGCTCGTGCTTGGTGGAGCTGTAGCTGGAGGCGCGACCCCGGAGATTGGTAGGTTTTTGGGCAGCCGGGCCCCTGCCAGTTCCTTCCCGGAGGCCAGACGTTGCAGCAAGCCAAGGGGGCGCCGCAGATGCTCGGCGGTATTCTGCATGGTCCAATCCCCGTGGGGCTAAAGTGCCCAGTGGAGCCCCGCATTCCCCCCCTGCTGCATTCGATCCGGCGGGACAGCGGCGAAATTCCCCAAGCACGTTGTGCCAAGTCGGGGCTAATCGAGCCTCGCCGTGCTTTGAGTGGTCAGCTACAGCCACCACCGCGGCTTGCCTGCACTTTTTGGTCGTGCACGAACGGGCGAGGGTTCTCGAGATGCGACTTTCGTTTGCCCCGGGGTTGCTGCAACGGTGCCACTTTTGATCACCATCCACCCTCGTTTTCATCCAAGCCGCTCCCTTGGTGCCGCTCTTTACTTGGGTATATCTGTACTTCTCTCCCGCTCCTTCCCTCCCCCCCGCCGATCTTGTTCCTCTTTTCCCTTGCATCCCTTTTCTCGATCTTAAAACGCATCATCGACAAGAAAGGGCACCCATCCACAAACACCATGTCCTCGAGCGAGAAGGAGGCCACGGGCCCGGTAGCTGCCCACGTGGGCAACCTGGCGACAACTCAGGATGTTGAGAAGATTGAGGCTCCAGTTACCTGGAAGGCATACCTGATCTGCGCCTTCGCGTCCTTCGGTGGTATCTTCTTCGGTTACGATTCCGGTTACATCAACGGCGTCCTCGCCTCCAAGCTCTTCATCAATGCCGTCGAGGGTGCCGGCAAGGATGCGATTAGCGAGTCGCACAGCTCGCTGATCGTCTCTATCCTGTCCTGCGGTACCTTCTTCGGCGCCCTCATCGCCGGTGACCTCGCCGACTTCATCGGCCGCAAGTACACTGTCATCCTCGGCTGTCTCATCTACATTATCGGCTGCGTTATCCAGATTATCACTGGTCTCGGCAACGCTCTCGGTGCCATTGTCGCCGGTCGTCTTATTGCCGGTATTGGCGTCGGCTTCGAGTCCGCCATCGTCATTCTGTACATGTCCGAGATTGTAAGCTCCTCGAAAACCACCACCCCGCTCTCGCTCCCCGAATGCTGACAATTGGCCCCGTAATAGTGCCCTCGCAAGGTCCGTGGCGCCTTGGTCGCGGGCTACCAGTTCTGCATCACGATTGGTCTCATGCTTGCGTCCTGCGTTGTGTACGGTACCCAGAACCGCCAGGATACCGGCCAATACCGCATCCCCATCGGCATCCAGTTCATCTGGGCCCTCATCCTGGGCGGCGGTCTTCTCTGCCTTCCCGACTCGCCTCGCTACTTCGTCAAGAGGGGTAGGCTCGCGGATGCGACCAGCGCCCTCTCGCGCCTCCGCGGCCAGCCCGAGGACTCGGAATACATCCAGGTCGAACTCGCTGAGATCGTCGCCAACGAGGAGTACGAGCGTCAGCTCATTCCCTCCACCACCTGGTTCGGCAGCTGGGCCAACTGCTTCAAGGGCTCGCTCTTCAAGGCCAATTCGAACCTGCGCAAGACCATCCTCGGCACTTCCCTGCAGATGATGCAGCAATGGACCGGTGTCAACTTCATCTTCTACTACTCGACTCCGTTCCTCAAGTCCACGGGCGCCATTGACGACCCGTTCCTCATGTCCATGGTCTTCACCATCATCAACGTCTTCTCGACCCCTATCTCCTTCTACACCGTCGAGAGGTTCGGTCGTCGTACCATCCTGTTCTGGGGTGCTCTGGGCATGCTTATCTGCCAGTTCCTCGTCGCCATCGTCGGTGTCACCGTCGGCTTCAACCATACCCACCCGGCCCCGACAGCGGACGACCCGGAAGCCACTCTCGCCAACAACATCTCTGCTGTTAACGCCCAGATTGCTTTCATCGCCATCTTCATCTTCTTCTTCGCCTCGACCTGGGGCCCCGGCGCCTGGATCGTGATTGGCGAGATCTTCCCTCTTCCCATCCGCTCGCGTGGTGTCGGCCTCTCGACCGCCTCGAACTGGTTGTGGAACACCATCATCGCCGTCATCACGCCCTACATGGTCGGCGAGGACCGCGGCAACATGAAGTCGTCCGTGTTCTTCGTATGGGGCGGCCTCTGCACTTGCGCCTTTGTCTACACCTACTTCCTCGTGCCCGAGACCAAGGGTCTGTCTCTTGAGCAGGTTGACAAGATGATGGAGGAGACCACCCCGCGCACTTCGGCCAAGTGGAAGCCCACCACGACCTTCGCTGCCAGCCACCCGACCGATCTCAAGCAGGGCGAGGCCGCTGTGTAAATCTTTGGGTAGCAGGGCGGCGTGGCCGTTCATCCATGCATTTGTTTGCTGTCATTTTCAGTACTAGTCAAATCCAAGAATTGCATACAGATGACTTCGCGACAGGTGCTGGTTGGATGTGCTCAGAAGAATCTAATTACAACAATGTAGCGTTTGATTTGGCGGGAGTATATGTGTATAGAGATATGGTACGCGCTATGCCTCTTCTTTCCTTTCGTCTTTCCTCGGGTCAATAGCTCGAGTTTGTAAATAATTTCATAATCTCCCGCAACATGCTCAGGCAGAAGCTGCGAACTCGAGTGCCCTCCTTTTGCAGTGTGACGCGCACAATTTGCTGCCTGTGCTTGGAATCCTAGAAATCTCGAAATGGAAAGTGGGGTCCAGGCGGCAACATCATCCAACCTTGCGGTGATCTTCAGGGGGCCTTTGGCCCATTACTCGAAATATGCCAGCGATGGGCAGCAGAGCGAGACAAATACACCGCCGCTTTCGGGGAGCGCCGCGACGATCCTCAGCTGGCCGGCTGGAACTTGGCACCGGTCACACAGCCTTTTTTGACTTGGGGCACCTTAAACGGGCCGTAAGGTCGGTGATTAATTCGAGCACGTTGAGATAAAGTACAGCACAGCATGCGCTACTAGGTTTATGTAGAGATAGGTACTTCTAACGACTTTCGTTGACCAGCAGCGAAATTGTTCTTATTCTTTCCCGTTGGTCCGAAAAAGAACGACGGGTTTTGTAGCTTCCCCCTTCCCAGAAAACGTTCAATGTGGAACCACACCAACTGTCCGCCACCTGGCAGACAGCTGGCATTGGCCAAGCCAACTGGTCACGGCTCGAGCGAGACAACTGCCGCCCAGCCCTGGCTCCTCCCAGCCTTCGTGTCTTCGAGCGAGCGCGTCGCGTGTCGGCAAGACGGCCAAGCTTCCGCCTAGACACCAAGTCGAACAACCGGGTGTCGTTGCCGGCGGGGGAATCTGTTTCTCCGGAGCGCGCCGGTGCCCCGCATCACCAAGCGTCGCCGCGCCAATAACCCCGCGCAATTCGTCGAAGACAAGCAAACGAAATGGGGTATTGTCACTGCCGCGCGTGGCACAGTGGGTGCTTTGCATCAGGTTTTGCAGCAAAACGGACCTCCACCACGCCGATTACGGTTTCGATGAGGGACTCAATGCTTCGAGGGTCTTGAGGGGTGGCACGGTGGTACTAGGCTTGTCGGATACTTTATAGCTCGCTGCGCCCATCCGGCAGCTCGGCGCCATCACCACCTTCACCCCTACTTTCAATCAAAACAAAAGGCGTACTCCGTACGTCCCTGCGTCTCGACGGTTTCACAGGACAAGGGACCGTTGTGATTTGGCGATCCCGAAGGTTCGGAACTGGTCTCCAAAGCTCCGACGCACGCTTCATTTGTGTGTCGCACTCAGCACTCTTTTGTTCCCCGATCCGCCGCACAAGAAGACATTATTAGCGGACCGAATTGCTCGGCCCGCAGCGTACCGATCCGCGTCTTACTTGACCCGAGTTTCACCACTCCTCCTTTCCGCGAGACACTCGGAGCAGCACCACCTCGGCCACGACCAACCACGAGCCACCAAACCTAGACACACCCCTCAGTCGCGACCATGCCGCTTCCCGCAGGAGTCTACCGCGCTGATCACGTCGGCTCATTCCTCCGCCCGCAGCCGATTCTTCGCGCGCGCGAGACGCTTGACACGGCAACCCCCATTTCGGCTGCCGACCTGCGCAAGCTTGAGGACGAGCACATCACAGAGGTGGTGCAGAAGCAGATCGCCAGCGGCCTGCAGTCAGTAACAGACGGCGAGTTCCGCCGGGCGTGGTTTCACATCGACTTCCTGCAGCACCTTTCGGGCGTCGAGCGCCACGGCAGCCTGTCGTCGACCAATGTCACGTCGCACGGCGTGACACCGCCCAAACTGGCGGTCGTCGGCAAGCTGGGCCACCCACAGCCCATCCAGGTCGAGGACTACAAGTTTGTCGAGAGCGTCCGGCAGAAAGTGGCCGCCGGCTCCGACAAGAAGATCACCACCAAGGTGTGCATTCCCAGCCCGACCATGGTACACTTCCGCGGCGGGCGCGAGGCCATCTCGACCGAGGCGTACCCGACGCTGGAGCCCTTCTTCGACGATCTGGTCAAGGTGTACCAAGCCGAGATTGCGGACCTGTATGCCGCCGGCTGCCGGTTTGTCCAGCTTGACGACACCAACCTGGCCTACCTGTGCGATGCGGGCATGCGCGCCGAGGCGGCCAAGCGCCACGGCGAGGATCCCCAGAAGCTGACCAAGCAGTATGCCGCCCTCATCAACGCGGCCATCAGCCAGCGGCCCAAGGATATGGTTATCGGCATCCACCTATGCCGGGGCAACTTCCGCTCGCAGTGGTTCGCCGAAGGCGGGTATGAGCCCGTGGCGGAGGTGCTGTTCAGGGAGCTCGACGTGGATGTCTACTTCCTCGAGTACGACGACGCCCGGTCCGGCGACTTCTCGCCGCTGCGGTTCCTGCCCGAGAACAAGACTGTCGTGCTCGGCGTCATGTCGAGCAAGAAGGCCGAGCTGGACGACAAGGACGCCATCATTAGGCGGCTGAACGAGGCGGCCAAGTTCTGCCCCCGCGGTCTCGACCAGCTGTGCCTGTCACACCAGTGCGGTTTCAGCTCGACGATGGAGGGCAACGACCTGTCCGAGGAGCAGCAGTGGGCCAAGGTCCGGCTCGAGGTCGAGATTGCCAAGCAGGTCTGGGGCGAAGACCTGTCTGTATGAACGTGGGTCTATGTACCGTGCGGGTGCGACAGGCTTAAGTTTCTTCAACCTTGATATACTTCGTTATTTCAACACAACAGCGAGCACATATCGGACGATATCTGTAATTTAATAGCGGGCACCTTCCGCTCTGGCATCGTGACGTCCCAGTCTCGCGCTGGTTTTTGTTGCCCTCCTTGCCAGCGTGGCGTCATGGGCACTGTAAATAGTCCCATCCTGCGGTAAATAATAGCACTCACTACTCAGTTATGTGGTCTGACAGCCATCTTTACAGTTCTGTGAATCCCATCCCGGGGCGTCCCTTAGATGGCCTCAATAGGACGCAAGAACGCCGCACTTTCGCAGCCTTCTCGCACCCTCGCAATTGGGGCGAGATACGCCTCGTCGTCGCCATCATCGTTCTGCAGCTTGCGCACATAGTCCTGCGCAACCTTCAACCACATTGCCTTCTCGGCCTTGCTTGCGCCCCGACCCTCCCAGACCCAGATCGTCTCTCCCGCATCGTCAAGCACAAACACATCATTCCCGTCCAGATCCGCCCACGAGACACTCCCGCCATCCTTGACCAGCCCGAACTCTAGCTGCCCGGACGCGTCACTCAGCTTCAACAGCCTCTTCCACTTCCCTTTCCCCCTAGAACCCGCCTTTCTCTCCGCTGCTCCGACAACTGGCCTCGGCGCCTTCAGAACCCCGAACCCGTCCTCCTCTCCACCCCCTAGGATCTTGACCACCACCCGCGACCGGGACTCGCTCTGCGACACGACCTCGACGTCCACGTGCTTCGCCAGCGTCATGTCGTGCACCACCTGCGCCGCCTTGGCCTTTCTCCATCGGCGAGCACTTGGCACCGCACCCTGCCACACCCAGATCTTCTTGTCCTCCCCCTTATCACCGCCGCTGCCGTCCTTCTCGAGGATGAACACGTCCCCCCTCGTCGAGACTCCGCCAGGTCGGCTCCACCTCGCACACGATGACCGAATCTGCGCCCGCGCCGTAGCCCGGGCGCGGGTGCCGGAACACGCGCCGCAGCAGCGGCAGCAGCGTCGTCGCCGCAGCCGTCGCACCCTTCTCTCCCCCCGGCTCGACGTGACGTGCCGGAAGCCCTAGGCGACGCCGCCGCGGCGGAAGGTCAGGGCGCGGGAAGAGGGCGAGGAAGGCGGGCGAGGGGCACGCCTGGCAGCTCGCGGTGCTGGGTTGGGTCGCGGCGCCGCGCAGGAACGAGTCGAGCTCGAACCGTCTTGTAATTAGGCCGCGGTGCCCGCCTCGTCCTGGCTCGTGTGCGCGCCCGAGGAGGAAGAAGATGTCGTGCGCCGGCGGCGGCGGTGTGTCCTCCCCCGCTTCCTCCTTCTCGTCGCCGCTGTTGCTGCTGTTGTTGTTGTTGTTGTTGTTGTTGTTGACCTGCCGCCGCTAGTGCAGGATGACGTAGCTGTCGCCGTCGTAGAATTGGCCGTAGGACGCCTTGGGGAGCGGGACGACGGCAAAGTTCTCGATGCGCCAGACAAAGCACCCCGGCGTGGTGCCGACATGGCCGTCGTCCTAGGCGGGCTCGGTTTCGGCCGAGGCGTACCACACTTTATGGTCGAGGTCGGAGCCAATCAATTCCACGTTGCTATCCTTGATGTCGTATTCTTTCAGGTGAATGAGGCCGGCATGGGGTGCCATGGTGGATGCAGATCGGGAGAATGGGGGGGTGTTCCAGGGAGCTGTGGTTCTGTTGCCGGTCTTTTTTTACGGTTCTCTCGGCGAGAGTTGAGATGGGCGTTTGTTTGTTTTGTTGAAGAGAGGAATTCATACGAGGCAGGACAGAGTACGGGGTATGGCACTAAGTTCTTAGTGGGTTGAGCTAAGGGCGCCCCTCAACAAACCGTTGGTGATCCCTTTTTCAGGTACGCGCCTTGTGCCGCATCCAGGAACGTAGCAAACCTCGGTATCCGTGTTCCTAGATCTGTCGCGAAACGCGTTCCATGTTCTTCTGTGTGGCACATCATCCACTTGCCGGCCCACAATAAAAAAGATGGCGGATGCTCTAATACCGTCCCTGCCCTGTGGCTACCTTTACTTTGCATACGCTACTTATTAGCACAGAGCGGGTCTTGAAATGTTTGTTTAGTCCTTCTTTTTGGCAAGCCTATTGTAGCTCGAGTCTCGCTCTTTTGAATCGCTCATTGTCTTCGTGGGCAGAATTCTCAGTCTCCGGAGTGCTGGTGTGCCGAAGCTCCTCTAATAGGAAGTGGATGATGACAATGTTCTGTGCCACAAACAGCGCGATATTCGAGAGTAAAGCGCCCTCTCCGTCTCCATTCCGGACCAGGATATGTAACGGGATCCTTTTCTGCGGCTCTGAACGAGGGCCTGAATTTGCAGCCGTAACATTACTGATATAGACTGTTGCAAAAACCCTCTTTTTCCGAGGCTTGCTTATCATGCTTGATATGGCAAAATTCGGGTATCTTCCTCTCTATCCAATTGAACCTTCTCTTCCCGCCTTATAGCCCGTTGCTAGCACATGAAAAGACCGATCCGACTGCGCCGCTTTCAAACTCGAGGATGATGCTCTCGACGGTTGCATATGTGCCTACGCTCAGGAAGAAGACGCCGACCAGGATGATGAAGACGTTGAGTGACCCGAGAAGGTAGCCTGCCACCGTGTGTTCCTTAACCACGGCGATGCTCCCATCGGCACGGCGCATGCGGAAGTAGGCAACACCCCAGAAAATGAAGCCGAAGAAGCTGTCGAAGAGGGAGCTCATAAGGGAAAGGACTGATGAAAGTCGTAAGTTAGGTAATGAAGCGCAGACGTGGGGGGAAAGAAAAGAGAAAGTATATAACGGAGCAAGGAGAGGGAGAGGGAGAGGGAGAGGGAGAGGGAGAGGGAGAGGAACAAAAACCTACGTGAGGAGAAGAAGGGGATCACCTGAGCAATGATGAAGGCGACGATCCAGGTAGCCACTGCGCATATTAAAGCCCGGGTCAATACAGGTTCCCGGTTCGTTCGTGAATATTAGTAGGCCTAGGCCGCGGCACTTACGCAAGATGGACGCCCAGGTAACCCAGCCAACGACAGTGTGCTCGTTCTTGTGGCGAGAATTTTGGAAGATGCGGAAGAAGATGAAGCGGGCCGAGACGGAGGCGTACAACACGCCGAGGAAGACGATGGTGGGGATCATGAAGGAGAAGGAGACCTTCTTGAACAAAGGCTCGAGGGAGCCAAAGGCCGGGGCGGTCATGTACTGGTTGCCGACGTAGGCGTAGACGACGGAGCCGACGATGCTGAACAGGATGATCTCGGCGATGGTGCAGGCCCAGAGCGCCTTGGGAAAATCGCGCGGGTCCCTCATCTCGGCGATGAAGGACGGGAGGGTGATCTGGCCGATGAAGGTGTAGCTAATGTTGAGGAAGGCACCGAGGCCGTTGACGAAGGTAGTGCCCACCACGGGGACGGCCGTCACGATGGGGTTGCCGCCGATGCCTGTTGTGCCGTCGGGCTTGGTATAGCTCGAGCGCGGATCGAAGCCGGCCGGGTGTGCCTGGACGGCCGCAAAGATGGTGGCCAGGAGGACCGAGACGAAGGTGAAGAAGGCGGAGGCAGTGCCGAGCTTGGACAGCATGTCAAACGTTCGAGGAAGCGAGCATACCCAGCAGATGATGGTCGCGACGACCCCGAAGCTGACAGTGCGGCATGCCACGTCGTTGGCCTCGGTCATGGTGTTGAGATACTTTGCGCCGACCAGGACGTGCAGGGCCTGGATGAACTGTGGGGAAGAATCGTGTTAGGCTTTGTGTTGGAAACGAAAGAGTGGAAAAAGGGGGGGGGGGGGATAATTACCGTGTTGTTGAGGATGAACATGGCAGCGGTTGCCCACCAAGCCCACTTCTTGTTCCAAAAAAGCATCTGACCAATGTCGCAGACATCGCGGACTTCTGGATGGCGAAGACAGAATTCCCACAGCACCAAGGATCTGGAGAACGATATTGTGTTAGGAAGCTACAGGTAGAGGTTTCGGAGGAACGAGCGGACACGGCAGTCTCACGTGTATAGCACGATGCCAGCGATGACAACGGTCAAGATTAATCTACATGCGAAGCGGGCGATGTCAGTAATTATTATTTCAACAGAATCAAAGTTGCGCTCAGGGTCCCTCTGTGAGACTTACCCGGGAACCAGGCCAAGAACGCTATAAGACCACGGGAAGCTCATAATGGCCTGGCGGGTAGTTTAAAGTTAGCCAAGCGGGCGTCCATGATGTCGGGTCTCGTATACTCATAGTAAGTTGGTGGCTTGGTAGTCACTTGGCGCGCTAGGTTGGGCTGGCCAAGTCCTTGGCCGTCGTCGACAACGGCAATGTTTGGACAGATCAGGATGTACTGTATGTACAGTACACAACAGGTACCTTACGTACCAAGCAAATGTATTCGGAGAAGAGCAGTCCTGCTGTCTAAAAGAGGATGTAATTGTTAGCTATTTGCTCCATTCCCGACAGAATATTGTTGCAAGATTGATGGACAAGATTCGAGATCTCCACGACCGACGCACCTTCTGCCAGCTGCAGGTCCGGTATTTGATCGCATGACCGTCTTCCGCCGCCAGCTGCTTGTCCAAGATGGCCCTGCTGCTCTGGTCGGTATCCGAGTCGCTGCCGAGCGAGATGCCGCTCAGGACTGGCGCGATGCGCGGCCCAATGGTGACGCCGGGCCCGCCGAACCATGAGGACCAGCCTGACAGGTTGGGAACTTCCACGTTGGACGACCGCCGTCCGTCCCGAATGTCCAGCTTCTCGTCCGACATTGTTCGCTCGGGGGAGACCTGGTGAGGCATTGCCAAGATCGATTGGTGGGGTATTGCCGATATGTTTCGAAATGTATGAATGCATGTATGTACGTCCGTCTACAACGATGCAAGTTAATTAGTTAGTGGCCCTCGCGAACTCGCGCAATAGGCCTAGCCGCGCGGGCGTTGTCTGGGCGCAAAGTTGGAGATCTGCAAGCACAGAAGTCGCGAAGCAAGCACATGCACAGAGGGCGAGATAAGGGACCAAATATCCATTTAAGGTTGAAGAATCTCTCAAGACATCAGGTTGTTGGGAACCCTGTCGAATGGCACAGAGTGGGGCTACCCTCTCGTCGCCATGCAGGACTGCGATGACGCCTTCACGCTAGGAGCCTTCCCGACGAAAGAAAAGAAACCTGGAGTACAAGGGTTCGATACATGCGGATCCGTACTTGGGGGGGCACTTGCCGCGTGCCGCAGGCAACGCGGGTATGGGAAAGAAGCCCGGCCACACTGCCTGCAGCCGGGAAGTGCTGCTATTGGGCAATAAACATGGCGAGTTCGAAACGGCGAGCCCATCAGCGAATCGAAGGCGAATCACAGTAAACCCAACATGCCTGCGTCCAGGTCGTGGACCTGCTTTCCTGGGGCGAGCCCCCACGCTTTACATTTCCCAATCTAGCACTCGGCTCGGATTATTGTCAGCCGCGTTGCGAACCCAAGGTTTCGGTCAGCAACGTGGGAAGGATCGACTGTGCAGGGTCGAGCATGTATACGGACGTACTTTGCTCCGGTACGGTAAGAAGGTAGGGCTAACGCGACCTGCCCATTCGACAAGATGCCTTCATTCAACCATCAATCTGTCCTCCCGACAGAAGGCTCGGAGCGAATTGTCTACCTTGAAGCTCTACGTAGGTATCTCTGGCACAGCTTAGGGGCACACTATATGATTCCATACACAGTAGCGCGAAGTGTGTTGAAAGAGAGAGCTCCACATAGCTGCTGCAATAGCACTCTCCTAAGAACATAACGGTTTCTTTACCAACCTCGGTCATGGATTGGTCAGATGTTATTGAAGCGAAGCCTCAATGACTGAGTCTCTGAGATATGTATATATATATGTTGAAGAGCGAAGGAAAGAGCTTCGTGTCTATATACCATCCTAATCCTCTAATATTTATCTCACCGGCTATTAATAATACTACGGCTAGCGTGTTTGGTATAAGGATTTACTACCTATAATAAAGGAGGATAAACTTTATAATTAATTAACATATTTCATACATTAGCTATGTATATAGTAGGATTGAATGACATATAATATGAGTTATATAGAATGCTACTTATAGAAACGCTATTTTGCGTGATTTGTGCTGCCCTAACTGAATGTACGCCACGCCCTATAATAGCGTTGAAGCTTCGTTTTATACCCTACTGTAGGGCTCGAAGAGGGGAGCGGAAGCATATACCACTGTCGGGGTGAGATCCATCTGACTCGAACTGTATGATAGTGTGCTCACGAGAATCAGAGCCCGAACCAAACTCATGTACCTGCTAATGTGCAGCATCAGGTATCAAGTATTAATTATACACAAGCTTTTAACCCCGGTACTGTACTCTCCTCCGTATATGCCTATCGATCATGTTCAATCCGATTTCATTTCTTCCCATTTTGCTACCCTGGCACAACTGTGCGGAGTGCCCTTTTCTTTTTACCCCAAAGTCACCGCTCGAGAATCTCACACACCCCCCTTACTGCCTCCACCAACACTCCCGCCGTGGTGAGTTATTCTTCGTCGCTAATGCGAATTCTTCCCTCGGCAGACGAGCCCTGCGACCACCAGCCCGCAATCTCGATGTTAGACTCGGGGATGGCGCGGTGGCTGATGAGCAACCAAAGGCCAAACACCGGCTTGGTCAGGGCATCCAGCACAGCGTAGACGATAATCTCGGTATTCACGTCGGTCTTGCGAGCAAGAGTCGTGATGGCCCAAGCACTGTACGCAACAAGCAGATATCAGTCAATCACGTCTCTCTCTCGAGCGGGGCGAAACTCGGAACATAAAACATAAAAGGGGGGGTTGTCCCCGGTTCACCTACATCGGATAAGCGGCCAGAACCGCGAGCGAGTAGATGCTCAGCGACGCCCACAGCTTGGACACGCGCGCGCCCTTGGCCTTGACCGACCGGGTGCCGTGCAGGCCGACGTGCCAGACGACGAAGAGGTAGCCGAGGCAGGCGATGACGAACCACCCCCACATCTGGCCGGTGCGCTCGGCGGCGTAGGCGGCCGCGAAGCCGCCCAGGATGGTGACGAGGTGGGCGACGATAGCCATGAGGGTGTGGGCGCCGTCGACGCCGGCGAGGAGGCATAGGTTGAGCAGGAGCAGCGAGTTGGCGATGGCCCAGTCGAGGTAGCGGGCCCAGTAGACCTGGCGGCAGGCGTCGTGGAAGGTGTCGGGAAGGTGGTCGCCGTGACTGTCGCGCACGGGACGGCAGCTGAGCGACGACGCGTAGCCGGTCGCCATCGCGTAGTAGGCCAGCGCCGACACCAGCGCCAGCAGCGTCGTCGTCACGTGGTACACCCGCTTCGCCACCGGCACGTTCCACGACAGCAGCGCGAACACGGCCGTCGTGATGGTCATGGCCGCGAAGAGCACCCACAGCGTCCGGTGGCCCACATCACCCGCCAGCTGGTACTCGGTCGGGTTTGCTGGAGAGCTGGTGTGTTAGTCTTCTTTGGCCTCGCCCGGTGAGACGGGGTCGACGGGGTCGGGTACGAAAACCAAGGGGAGAGGGCAAGGGGGGAGGGGTATAGCTTCGAAGATCAGGGGATCAAGGGCCTAGGGGTGATGACGTACGGACAACGGTGGGGATCGGCCCCGGCTTCGAGGTGGTTGAAGCCGGGTAGAGCATCTCGTTGACTTGGTCTGGGGAAATCATTTTGGCTTCTCGCTGTCCTTCTGACTGAATAAATTTCAAAAAAATTGGGGGGGGGGGAATAAAAGGCGGAAAGCGGTAGGATGAAAGAGAAAGAGCAAACACAAGTCGGTTAATAGTCCACCGCAAGGTGCATCATATTATACCGGCACCAGGACTCTCGCACGAGCACTAGAGCCGACGTATTTTGGATTCGCCTCACAGGCGATCACCTGGTGCAGCTGCGCAAGCTTTGGTGTAAGAGCGACGTCATCAACTGCCCGTGTGCAACCTACTCTGGTACGCTCTCGATGATGATATAACTCGCGCGCGCTCTCCCACCCTTGTTGTGGCCCGATGGTACTCCGTACCTACTGTGGGCGGCAATATAGCTGACCTGGGTTATATAATACGGAATGCTCTGTAGCGCGTGCACTGGAGCTCTCGAGGTTTAAGCGCTTCGATTCGACAGTGCCATCGCCAAAGCACTGCGATTGCCGCCGATGCCTTGTTGATGCACCGTGCAATCACGGAGTTCAAGCGAGCTGATTGCTTTGGCTAGGCATCTAGGCATCTAGGCATCTAGGCATCTAGGCATCTAGGCATCTAGGCATCTAGGCAAACCTGCCTATGTTGGCCTGCCGTTCCGTATTGAAGGCCGTTTGCAGCCGTCATGTAGCTGCAGGTGGTGGGTAGAACCTGGAAAACCACGACATGCCTCTGACAACATCGGAAAAGTTGGGTTGACAAGCTGACTTTTGGCATTTCACAGATGTGTGTCACTGACCGTTAGAGTTCTCTTTCTTTTATCATTGTTCGATGGTTTTTGCCGACGGCTTTAAGTCGCGCCCCTCCACGAAACAGCCAGAAGCACTGCTTTCGCATGTTCACTCGCGGCTTTGTGAGGAGCCCAGATGATGGGAGAGCTTGCGGGGCCACTTCTCTGGTCAGCGCCCTGAAACTCTCCTGACCAATGCCTCCGGTATGATTGAGCAAGCGGGCCTAGACCCGCCCCGCACAGCCCCACATCTCTCTGCCAGCTGCAAAGCTGTTCGTTCTGTCTATTGGCTCAAACACACCCGAATGCGGTCTTTCTGACTCTACTACGTCATTGCCCCTCAGGCTAGTGGAAGGCTCAGGGCTGTTGTTGTTAGCGCTGTTGTTGGCCGCGGGGCAGGCCAGGCGAACGGTTCAGAGGGACGAAAAAGGTGATATCTGCCTGGAGGTGATCACTTTATACACATTCCGCTCACGAAGAGACCTCCTCGAAACCTGCTTCACTGCTCTGGGAGCATTCCGTAATCGACTGCAGCTCGATCCACGCTCAATTCGCCCACAAGCTAATTACCTTAGCTAACAAAAAATGGCCTCGACGAAAGCGAACTGCCCCGTGGTCGGCACGACCAATACCACCCTCCCTCCCTCGCATCCCGACATCGACCTCTCCAAGCCCGGCCAGATCTGCCCCGTCGTTGGCGCCACGACAGACCACCACGCGAACCTGCACAAGCACCCCGCCGTGCCGATCCCCAAGGGCCGCTCTCCCTCTGACGCCTCGGCCTGCCCCGTGATCAGCGGCCGGCTGGTGAACGAGGAGAAGAGCAAGGCGATGGACGACGACGTGTGCCCCGTCGTCGGCACCGCGACGACCGTCCTGCCCCCCGACCACCCTCCCACCGACAACAAGGACGACGAGGCCGTCTGTCCCGTGACCAAGGCCAAGGTCGGACACCACAAGGGGAAGCTGCACGGGCATCCGGATGTCAGCCGCGCCGGCGAGGGAGCCGTCTGCCCGGTTTCTGGTGTCAAGGTGTGAAGGTGGGGTGGGGTGGGGTGATGAAGAGGGGAAGGGGGGAAACAGTTGGAGGAATCTAGGATGGGAATGGGAGGGAGGATTATTAGGGAACCTGGGTCAAGTTCAATGACGCCAGCGCGCCATGCTCGACATTAATTTACCGAGATAATCGATATTGGATGTCTTGCTACGCCTGGACAACAACACCACAGCACTCCCGACTTCCTTGGTTCAGAATGACCCGACGTGCCGTCAGTGTGGAGCTGTGCACATGACAAACCCGGAACGCGCTCGTCATGGCAAGTGGGCTTGGTTGTCAACTTTCACGCCTCGTCTGGATATGACACGACCCTTCCTTTTTGGGGCTTTGTCCATTATGCGATGAGATGTTGCTTCTTAATCCAAATCGAGTTTTGGGCGGATCGCAACAAGTATCATAAGCTCAAGGGTTTTCGAGAATGGGTGCCAACAGATCGCCCCCAAATCGGATTTCTCGACGCTCAAGACTGGGATAGTTTGCTGTGCCGAGATCTCCAGACAGGGTTTCATTCGTCGATCATCCGCCAAGAGCCCTGTCGGACGGCTCGGCTGAGTGAGACTCAGTCCAGATCCGGTGTTGTTTCATGGCGGAAACTGCCCTTCTTGCAGTAGCCCCAACATTGTGAGGCGGCTGTTTGCTGTTTGAGCGGCTCAAAACCGCCCGCTGTGGGGTATGCATGCATGTTCTGCAGGCCAGTGGCACTTCCGAGTCGTGCCCCTGCGGAGGACGGCATTATCGCTGAAACCGTCACAGAAGTGCCGGTTGGCGATTCTGCGGCAGCTGATTCGCCGGTGCCGCATGGCCTCCAAATGGCGTCCCAAAACGGCGGGTGACCCTAAAATTAGCGTGCGAAACGAGGCCTTGGGAGGTCTCGAGGTTCCGGCCAATGAGGCCCGCCGCAGGTCCGGTGACCGTGGTTGGCTCACCCTCCGAGGAACGATTAAAACAAGAGGCGCCGGTCAGGCCACCGTACAAGATGACCTCGAGGGCTTTGCAACGCGGTTGATCCGTTCGCAGCTCGAGGCTGTCGTTGAGGAAGTTTCCTTCGTTCGTTCCACCCGCCGTCCCGCTCAAACCCCCTTCCCCTCCTTTCCACGGGTTGTTTGCGTGCTGCGTGTGAGCAGTGTTGCGTTGGAAGAGCGCTGGCGCCTTCCCGTTCCCACCTGCTCACCTCATCATTTCATCATCGACCAGTACCCAAAAATCACTTGAACCCTTGAGACGCCCGAGTCCGCTTCTTCACCGGGATTGACTCGGAAACTCGGTTGGACAATGCCTTCTTTTACAAGCAGACACTACACGCCTGAGCGCTTCCGCTCCATCTCCAAGCCCGAAGACGACATCATGGAGGACATCACCCAAACCACGACCGGCATGAAGCTCTCGCCGACCTCGCCCGGCGCCGTCGCCATGGTTCCCTCAGACGGCTCCCTGCTCGACTACTTTGACCTGCCCTCGCCGCCCAGCACGCCCCACCGGCCGACAGACACCCTGGCCTACTCCTCCCTCAACAGCTTCTCAAGCTCCCCGGCCAGCCGCAGCCCCGGGCAGATGGCCCGGCGCCACTCGTCCAGCGGCGCGCCCGACTCCAGCCGGCCCAAGTCCTCTCTCCCACGCTGGCCAACCGCCTCTCAGCGAATCAACCGTCTTCCCATCCGGTCCCGATCACGGAGCACCTCGTCATCCCCCCTTTCCTCCTCTCCCCTGTCAGACCCCTTCTCCTCCCCCTCCTCCGCGTCTTCTTCCTCCTCCTCCTCCCCCTCCTCTCCTCCAACGAGGCCGTCCACATCCCAACTGCCAGAGGACGTCGAGATGTCCGGGATGAACCCGATGGGGCTGGGCGGGCCTTTCGCGCCGCCGCCGCAGCCGCCGCCCATCATCCGCCCGGCCCGGCGGACGCCCTACTACCCGCCCAACTCGTCGCGCAACGTGGACCGCACGCGCGTCTACATGAATCGCGGGCCCCATTTCGTGCCCAACTGGACCCCCATCTCCAGCCTGCCGCGCCACGTGCAGCTCCAGATCGAGGAACGCATGACGAGGTTTACGGCCATCTGAGGACCGGGGGAAGGAAGGGAGGCGGATTTCTCGTCGGGTTGGGCATCATTCCCCGGGGGGTTTCGCGGCCTTTCTCGGGTTGGTTATTGAGGGATCGGTTCAATTTGGCCTAATTAGAGGCGGAAAGAGGAGGGGCTGGCGTTTTGGGAGAGGCGTTTGTGGATGTGGTTGGGATTTTCTGGGCGTGTATTATTTCAAGCCTTTCGAGGTGGTATTAAACGGTTTTTGAGAAATCTGACAGTCTGACATGCATGATGGATGGCGCGGGAATATAAATAGAGGCCAGGTTTTGGTTTACGACACAACTTCCATAATAGATGAGAACAGAAGAAACGGCCTTAAAACCAGTGCTGCACAATGTGAGGCCACGAGAGCGCGTTGATGGTCACCGCAAAAGCGAACGGATATCCTGACACCACCTCTTCGTGCAAAGCAACGATGCAACTACCTTGTTTTTTTCCGTTTACCGATTTCCCGATTCCAACAGATGCTCCAACGGCCTCCAACGTAATTAGGATACAACACCGAACTCCAATCCTGGTTTCCCCGATTCCAAAAGAGGCAAACGTCCAAGATGACCAAACTCCGCCATGTCTTCAGTCCTCACAGAACCCTGCCAGATACAGTGTTACAGTGTTCTCCGAGGGGCAGACGCTCGCCTTGAATCCTCCTTGGCGATCAAAGGCACCTGTGACGATCCTGACAAGTTCGATTCCATCCTAGAGAGTGCGGGAATCCTGAACATGAATACAGGCGCGGATTCTTCAGGATAGCCAAACTGCTTCCCCTTGCCGCGGGTGACGGGACGGGTTTCGCCGTCATCGGTCCACTTAATCTCGTGGAACTTGGGCTTTTTGGTCAAGATTGACAGTCGGAGAAGGACCCGTTGGAGCCACATGTCGCTCCTGGAGGTTTGCGAGCTCGGAGCACCCATGGGCGGTGTGCTCTAATTAGTGGAAAGTGGCACACTTGGAATGTGTCTGGAGGGGGTGAAGTAAGACCGGGTGAAGTAGATTTCGACGACGTCGGGTTGAAAGAGAAGGGTTAGTTCTCCACCCCGCAAGCTATAGGATTTTAGACAAAGAGGACAATGGAAAAACGGAACAAGAGCCCTTCTGAGCCTGGTCGCGGGCCACAAAAGGTGTATGAGCCCCGAAACAAGGAGAATGGAGTCCTTGACGCTACGAGCGTGGTGTTACTGTAACTGGTTGTCGCCAGCGCCTTTTGGCCTGTTGGGGAAGACTGGTGGGCCACCCGGACAACGGTCACGGCCACCTGGGCGGGGGCCGGACCCAGCTGCACCTACGAAGCCGGCTTCTGCTTCTTTTCGGCATACACATGGTTTGTAACGTGCCATTTCTCAGTGCTCATAGAATTCGAGAGCCGCTGTGCTGCTTTTTTGTTTTGCCCTGATGCGTCCTCCCGGGGGGCTCCGACGACTCCTCCGGGGGGCTCCGAATAGGTGGGGACAATATCTCCGGTCCGGGTTACAAACAGGTGGAGTAGGCCGGGCCGGGCCTCGGCCGTAGTCCGGTCGAGCACCGGCCAACAACCTGAAACGTACAAAGACCCCAGGAGATGTCGTATACTCAACGGCCGAAAGAAACAGGGTCAGCCAACGCGACCAGTTAGTTCTCATTGGTAAGCCGCTTGGGTTTTGGGTTTTAACAAACGAAATGCCCCTCTGCGACCCCTTCGCTGTCCCTGTACTTTCACCCAGGGTAAACAATGACCTCATCCGAAACAGCCAATATGAGGAACCGGGCTCACGAGCCCCTTTGCGGGTCTGGCAATGACTGACTGAGTCTGGGACCTTGGTCCGGAGCAAGCCGTGTTTTGGCTCTCTGACGAAGACCTGGGACGGCTATAATTACCATACGTCTCTAACCTTCTATCCCACGGCCCAGTCACCTCTCTCACAATATGCCACTTTCTGTCTCCATTTTACAATCATAGGCAGCTCTGACCCATAGGACTTGCAAGTGAGGGGCAGACCACAACCATACCGACATCTATCCGCCAGACACACCATGAACCACCGTTCGCGATTTGTCCCTGACCCGGCGTACTCTATTAACCCTTACCAGCAACAACAACAACAACAACAACAACAACCACCTCAGTCGCAGGGTATGATGTCCTCCCAGCGCCTGTCCTCCGTACCGTCTTCAGTGCCGGGGGTTGGTCAGACCCCGATGCAGTCGTCCATGTCCCCCAGCACGATGTGGACGGCCAACTTTGCCAACGGCCCCATCATCGAAGATCTCTGCGCGCCCCCGCCGCCAATTGCCATGTTCACACCACCCATGAACGCCATCCACCAACCCATGCCCATGGTCGCGATGCACCCGGGTGCCATGCCCCAAGTCCAGAACGTCTACGGCATCCGCCAGCCGGCGCCTCACCCATTCCCTCGCGGCGTGCACCCGGGCCAGGGCCCGCCCATGCATGGAATGCCCTCGTCGAGGGTGGTGGGTTCGTACCCGCCCTACGCGAGCCAGCAGGCCGGAATCGGGATCGTGTACCCGCCGCCTCCGCAGATGGACCTCGGCGCCATGATGGCGCGGCCGAGGTTGGACACGGGGTTCGCAAGTACGATTCCTGCCGCGCCGGTGCCGTCGGCGGCGGGAAACGCGGCCGAGATGGGGCAGATGGCGGCTCCGAATAATATGAATGGCAGTCCAGCAGGAGAGGGGATGCCATCCATGACGCCGGCGGAGGAAGAGGCGCTCAGGGAATTCTTGAGCCCGGACTTGGGCAAGCCTTGAGGCTCTCGAGTGTGGTGCGTTACAATGAATAATAATAGCGCACCCACACATACATGATGTAAAATAGAAATATGATGACAACGAGGCTATGGAGTCTTTGGAGAGCGTCGGTCGGGTTTGATAGGTAGCTCTTAGATCTCTTAGTGTACAATATATATGTCTTTTAGCGTGTTTATTATTTTTTCTCCCGTGTTACCAGTTAATTAATATAAAAACGTTTCTTCATCATGAAAGCGGAGAAGAAGATGGAAGCAGAAGATTGTATGTATCTCGCTGCGCGTATTTCTTGCCCAGAACTTCCCACGAGCTGGTAAACCCCCCCCCCACCTACTACTTAATTACTTGATCACCGAAAACTACGCCTGCCTCGACACTTTACACAATCGTCCATTCTGGCTCATCGGATATCCGTCGTCAGTGATCACCTCCCACCCTTCCCCTCGGCCGCCCCGATCCCCTCGGGCTGCACCTCCATCAGGCTGCCGTGCAGCGCCGGCCCGCGCCATGCCGGGTGTAATACCGCGCTGCCGGCGTCAGGGTCGTCGGGGTCGTCGGGGTACGGACGCCGGCCACCGGTCACCTCCCGCGTGGGCGAGTACGCGATCCCGTGGAACGTGTACCCGGCCTCTGCGAGCGGGTACCCTTAGGGGGGAGAGGATACCGAGTCCGTGCTTGGTGTGCTCAGGCCCTTGGTGGAAGCCGGGAAGAAGGTTCTCCTCGTTGGCCACTCTTCCGGCGGCTGGGTGGCCACGCAGGCAGCGCAAGGTCGAAGGGACTTGCTGGAGGGGTGATTGGCATCTTCTACGCCGGCGCCTTCGTCATCCCCGTCGGCGAGTCAATCCATACCTTCTTCCAGCCCAAGGACGGCAGCTTTGTGACGCCGCCTTTCATGACTTTCCACGTGAGGACTCACACCGACGTAGATTGTTGAGGGGGCGCGATTGATCATATCGCTAATATCTAATTAATTTATGAACATCAGAAGCACGGAACCGCCGGATTCGGTACTATCGCCAATGCCGAGCGCTTCCTGTTCAATGACCTCGACGCGGACTCGGCGAAACAGTGGGCAGCTACCCTTCCCTGACGGCTTCTCCCGTGTTGACTACGAAAGACAGCAACAATGCCTACTCGGCGCTTCCCTGTGCCTACTTGGTCTTGGACGGAGATTTGACTCTGCCCCTCGAGTACCAGGAGGGCACGGCCCGTTTCCTGTCCTCCCAGTCTGGCGACACGTCCATCTACCACTGCCCCGCTGGCCACTCTCCCCAGCTGAGCTGGACTTCATGAAGGAATGGTTGACACAGTCTTGACGTTTGTTGAAAAGATCACGACAGGGTCGACGGCCTAATCAGGTGTGGTGTGCTGCGAGTAGTTCCCCAAGGGGTGTTTTCTCTTGTCAGAGCCAAAGGTTGGTGCACTAACGCACGCAGCAGGGCTCTAGGTTAGTGGTTTGCCGTACCTAGAGGTGTTAGCCAAATGAAACACATAGAAGTCAGCTGCTACAGCACGGTCAAATATACTATAAGGTCAGCTATTCCACAGCGGTATAAGCGCTGTGGCAAGGCTGCTAGGCTTGTTATTATTGTTATTATTACGGTACTACTAGTGTTAGTAATGTTATTAGTCCTCCTAGGCGCTCTTGCTTCCCTTGCTTCCCTGCTTCTTCTTCTTCTCCCTCTCGTCCTTCATTCTCTCCTTCCCTCCTCTCTTCTTCTTCTTTTTCTTCTTCTTTCTTCCCCCCGCCCGAACGGTCTTTGACGGCAGCTGACGGAGGGCTGCCATGGTACTAGTCTTGTAGTATCAGGAAATAATCTATGTATATACATGTACTAGGCTTTGTACCATCACTATAAGAAATGCCCCTCTCCCTCCCTTCTCCTCTCCCTTATAAAATCTCTACGTGGTAGGCCAGCCGGTCGAATAGCTCAAATTGTATACGCTCAGCAGCCTTAGAGTCGGCCTAGATCTCTCCCATTATATTGAGCTAGTGCCAATTCTCTATGGCACAGCTGCGCACCTCCAATGCCAAACCTCCGTCTGGTCAGATGGAGAGGAGCAATGGCTCAAAGTGTCTAGGGTGTCCGAGTGTTCGCGGTCACAGCAGACGAATCCAGTCCTCCGGACGACAACGACGGGGGATACGAAGGCAACGACAGTAATGCCCCTCTGGGCAGACGTAAAAGAGTCTACCTGCGTGGAAAAGATACCCGAACTCACAAAAGAAAGAAGAACTACATCTCCGGCACAAATCCATCAGAATAAACGAGTGTCTATTGCCGCTTGTTGCTTCCCTTATTCCTTCCTGTTGTTATTAGTACCCGTGGACAGGCGCCCCCTATTTATGTCTATTGTATATAACAGAGCTCCTCGGAGCCGGAAAAGCAAAACTGCACCCTACGGCCCTCTGGTCACACCAAGAGCTTCTAGCCCCAGTCCAATATCTGAGCCTGGCGGGAAATCGTGTTCATAAGCAGGTTCTCCTATCCCTCTCATGTTTGTGAGAACCGCCTAGAGGAATGCTAGCCGAAGAGCGAGTCCGGCAGACGGCGGGAGTCATCGAGCAGGCGACTATCAAGGCTTTACCTAGCCAATTACTTATAGTCCTTTAGGAAAAAGACAATCTTATATCCGTTCTAAAAGTTTATAATGTTAGTAAGAATAAAATATATAAATAATAATAAGGAAACTTATATTAGGATTAATAGAGAACGTATAGTTATCGAATAGTTGATGTAGATCAGTTCTGAGGAGGATGCCATCCTATATAGAGTTGATCTTGCACCCTTAAGGTGGATCAATTGTAATCTAACGGCTGTAGTTGTTCCCTAGCCGTTGTTGTTTGTAGGCGTCATATGTACAATACAATGATATGGTCGATATTCTTTGTCCCACTCTCCAAACCAATGACGGTGTGGCCTCAAGAATGGTCGAAGGACGTGCTGATAGCTCTGCTACGAAGGACTAATTAGACTAATTAATCTAGGAATAGACGAAGGAGGTGAATGTAATATTGTACAATCACTTGAACTACGCAGTCTCGGAAATTATATATCCCCCCGTATTTGGTTCTCATTATAAGTGAAAGATAGTAATAATGTACATATGGTAATTACACCATAAATAACAACATGCGGTTAATATTGAGATATAAACCGGTGACGCCTTAGCCATTCAACAGATGAGCCGATAGAAACGCTTCCACCTCGGCCAGCTCCGCCGCTCCTCCTCCTCTTGAGCCTTGATGATGCCGCCCAGCCTGCCGAGGTCCCTGATGCCGGTGTCGATGTCCATGTCGTCCAGCCGGACGAAGCGGGTGCCGAACCAGAGCTTGTGGCCGAGCCAGAAGACCAGGACCACGGGCAGGGCGAGGCAGTTGAGGAAGAAGGTCTCGGCGCGCTCGGCGCCCGTCCGGGGCCGGTCGTCGTCACGGGGCAGCGGCGAGAGGGCGACCCAGATCTGCGCGACCAGCACGAGCAGGTTGCAGGCGAGGCCGATCCAGCTGCCGACCACGCCCGCCTGGGCGCGGAAGGGCAGGTCGGCCAGGGAGCGGCGGCGGCGGGCCCAGGCGCGGCGCAGGCGGATGTGCGCCAGGCATGTGCTGGACCAGGTGAAGACGGTGCTGAGGCCGCTGATGGCGAGCAGCCAGTCGAAGACTGGCCCGCCGCCGCCGTGGGCTCCCGTGCGGCGGTCGGCGGCCAGGTAGGCCAGCAGGCCGACGGCGGAGACGGCGAGGACGGCGACGAGGGGGCGGCCGCGGCGGTCGACGTAGCCGAAGATGCGGGGCGCCTGGCCCTGGTCGGCGAGGGCGGCGAGGGTGCGGGTGGAGCCGAAGACGGACGAGTTGCCTACGGAGAGGACCGAGACCAGGATGACGCCGTTCATGACGGACGGCAGGATGGTGGCGCCGGCGCTCTCGATGGCGATGACGAAGGGGCTGGCCGAGGCGTCGGCCATGCTGGTGGCCCCGAGCAGGCGCGCCTCGTCGTGCGGCACCAGCAGGCCGACCAGCACGAGCGAGACGATGTAGAAGAGGGTGATGCGCCAGAACACCTGCTTGATGGCCGTTGGCAGCGACTTGCGCGGGTTGGCCGTCTCGGCCGCCGCCAGCCCGACCAGCTCGGTGCCGGCGAAGGCGAAGGCGGCCTTCACGAAGACGGTGCATAGGCCCTTGAAGCCGTTGTTGAAGGCTCCCGGGTCCTGCCAGTACTTGCCCCCGATGTAGCCACTTGTCGGGGTGCCGCCAATATTAATCACAATTCCTAGGAGTCTGTAGTTATCGTTCGTGTCAGTATTAATGCACGGTTATGTTTTTTTTTATATATCTATTCTGGTGTTTTGTTAAAGAAAATGATAAGGGGCAAGACTTACATGAACCCGACGACGGCCGTGACTTTGACAATAGCAAAGATAAACTCGGCCTCGCCGTACCCCTTGATGCCCGACAGGTTGATAGCGACAATGGTGAGTAGGAAGACAGTCACGAAGATGGCCGAGTTCAGCTCTGGGTTCCAATATCGGATCGTGAGCGCGCCGGCGATGATCTCCAGGGGAAGCACCACGATCCACTGCAGGGCGTAACTAATTCAAACAGAACACGGTTAGTTCTGCGCTGTTTCGCAACACATTTATTAATTGCACGATAAGAGAGCCACCGGCCAGTGCTGTCGAGCGCTCGAGTAAGAATTTCGCCGAACAGCAAAACGCCGCGGCGGCAGGATCGAGTGAATCAACCTACTTCCAGCCCATGGCGAACCCCCAACTGGGGTCCAGAAAGCGGGTCGAATAGGCCGAGAAGGAGCCGGCCACGGGAAACACGACGGCCATCTCGCCGAGGGCCTGGACGGTACACCACAGCATGACGCCCACGAGGAGGTAAGCGACCAGGACGGAGGCGGGCCCGCCCTGGCTGAGCGCCTGGCCCGAGGCCACGAACAGGCCGGTCCCGATGGAGCCGCTGATGGCGATCATCTGCAGGTGGCGGCCCTTGAGCTCCCTCGCCAGCAGCGAGCTGGCCGTCCGGATATTGGCGGCGCGCAGGTCGTAGTACCGGGCCCCTCCGTTTCCGCGGACGACTCCCGTCGCTGCTGCTGCTGCTGCTGCTGTTCCTGCCGGGGGCCGCCTCCCTGCGTCGTATCCGTCGCTGATATCGTCGTGGTAGCCGTCTATGTCCCTGGATCCGCGGCGCAGGGAGCGTTCGCTCGACCCGTCCTCGCGCTTGAAGGAGTCGATGAAGCGATCGACGCGTGCTCTCATGCCTCCGGCGCCGGCCGCGGTGCCGCTCCCGCTCTTGGTCCCGCCGGGGACGGAGCGGCTGGACCCGGGGCGAGCTCCGGCGGAGGAGATGATGCTTCTCCCGCCGTACGGCGCGAAGGGGTTTCCTTCTGGGGCGCTGCGTGCCCGGCCGAGCGGGTTCATTTCGATGTCGTGGTCTTTGTGGAGCTCCATCTCGACGAGATCCTGGCCGTCATCGCCGTCTGCCTTTCAGCGAAGAAGAAAGAGACTTGTGCGTAGGTAGGTAAGGTAGGTACGGAACGATAAGAGTGAGGGTAGGTGGAGGGGGCCGCCTGGGTCCCTTGGGTCCCTAGGTTATTCCCTTTGCAGGGAAGCTAAGAAGCTAAGTGTTGACCTTTTTGGCTTGTTTTGTGAATGTACCTTGCACGACAAGCTCGCCAGCCACGCGGAGGCGCCGCAGGATACAGATCGGAGCCCTCGAGCTAATCGGGACGGAAATGTCATAGAGTGTATGGCCTGATCGCAACGCACCTTGGCAGCCGAGGGCCGGACGATGGTGCTGCTCGGTTGTGATGGTCCCAAAAAAGAAAGTCCTGGCGAGAAGTCCGCGAACCGGTCCCAGTGTAGTCTGGACCTCATCAACGCTCGTGTACATTCAGCAAGGGACTTCCCGGGTCCCTCTGGGGCAGCGGAGCATGATCTAGCGCCGGGATACCAGGATACAAGCATCACTTCCGCAGCAAGGACGCCGGGTATTTGGGCGCGCACGGGGGGGGGGGGGGGGGGGAAGAGAGACGAAGCGAAGTATTGGCGGGTGGTGGGATTGTCGGCTTGGCTGATCGGCCGCGACTTGGGGTCGTTGGTGACTGACGGAGATATCATTGGAGCTCGGCACCGCACTCCCCTTTCCCCCCCTTCGACAACGACAGCCAATTCATTTGCAGAGTGTCTGTATGCGGTAATTACAGGTGCTGTAACCACGGATTGTGGCGCTAAGGTAGCGAACATGTTTGTGGCTGCACACTACTGCACGCTCCAGAGTGTATTAATCGGTAATCTGTACTCCATACCTACTGTAATTAGTAGCTGCAAGCGTTATCGGGCAGTGTCTGGGACGGCGCAGGGGCCTGCAAGGGCCAGCGCTAGCGCCGCTCCAAGAACCGGTGGCGTGGTTTGACCATTGGGGGAGCCCGGTCTCGACCCCTTCTTTCGTCTCGCGTTCCGTGCGCCGAGCCCCCGCATGACATTGCACTATTTTTTTAGGCGATAGAGGTGAGGCGCTGTTGGCAGCAAAATCGCGCTGTTGGGAGGGGAGAGTCAAAGCGAGATGAAGTCGTTATCTTCCTGCATCTGACGGTACCACAGGAGGGGGGAGGTTACCTTAGCGTTAGTGGTGTAGGCTACGGATAACACTAGAGCTATGGAGAAGCGTTTTGCGAACCCCCGCGGGCTTGTGTTGCAATAACTACGTCCGTACAAACGGCCGGGCACGCGAGTCGGATCGCGGGGGTTCGAAGGCACCACCCCATTTGTCAGGCAGCCCATGCTCGGTCGCCCACACAGGGAAGGAGTACACTAGTGTAGTATACAGATTACACTACGGATTACACAGTACACTACGGATTACACTAGCTCCACAGATAACTAGTGTGGGTCGGGAATCCGCAGTGATCGGGTCCACTGGGCTGAACTCTCGCACTCCACAGCTCGTCACTTCGGAGCTCTCTCTGATAAGTATCTTTTCCGTACGCTACGACAACGCTCCGTCAACGGATCGCCCGTTGCGAAGCCATTGATCAACAACCGATAAGGCTGATCAGTTTGGCGACTATCCAAATAACTAGTTAGTTGCTGTGGTCTCCGTCCGTTAACTCGGCAAGGTGTGGGTCCCGAGCAACTGTTTCGTACCTGCATCGGATTTTGATGCCCTCATTGGATCCCAGAGGCAAGTTCCCCATCGCTCGCTCTTATCAAGCATTCCCTGGTCATGATTGGCTTCTTTTTTTCCCCTCCACGGCCGAGGCACCTACCTCGCCTATCCGGCGGCCGGAGCCAGCCTGAGAAAAGCCTTCTAACATGCAAACTGAAATGCGTGATGCGTGGTTTTTTACCAGAGCAGGGATCAATGGATTTTTGACCCGCACACTGCGCCGTACCTGCGATATCCGCGTTGCCATTTTCTAACGTTTTATCCCAGACCGTTGGTGTTGTCAACCGACACGGGAAGACGGGCGTTGAGCACAGGCAATCCAACTATGTTACCTATAGAGTAAAACACAATAATAGCTCATGGCTAAGTATTGTTAACACATCCGAATAATCGATTCGATCATGAACCTCCCTAAGCATTGCGCGGTCCACCCTTGTTGTGATCAACATCCATGTCAGGCAGAGGATCCAACTTTTGCAACGGGATGCTCGAGCCTCGGCCGTGACCTTTGGCGCTGACCGTCACAACGGCTTCCGCGGGCCTGAGCATCAGCCCGGCGTGTGGCTCTCCATCGGCGCGCCCACCCCGCTCCGCCGCCGCCGCCGCCGACGAAACACTGACTTCAATGGTCGTAGTCCTGACAACCCCGCCGGCATCCGCCGCCGGAGTGTTGGCCCGGTTCCTGGGAATCAGCGAGTCGACGCTTTCCGTCCGCGAACCGGCTCTCTCCCGGTCATCGTCGAGCACCGCCGCCTGCTTCGTGTCGTCGTCTGTCCCCCGCGGGTACTCCGCTTCCCTCCCCGTAGCAGTAGTAGTAGTAGTAGTAATAAGAAGAGTAGTAGTAGAAGGCATCGCCCGGACCGCCCTGACCTCGTCCTCCTCGTCGTCCGAGTCGGGATCGTCCCAGGAGACCTTCTTACCTCCTCCTCCTCCTCTCCTCGAGCGGGCCCCGCCGCTCCGCACCGCCACCTCCGACTCGCCATCGGCCGCCCACCCGGCCGGCGCCGGGTACCGGAACCGCTTCGTCTTCTTGGCGCCCGTGTCGCGCACAAACGTGCCGATGGTCAGCGCGTTGGCCGCGAAGGTGGCCGCCAGGACCTCGACGCTGGCCCACATGGTGCGCGTCGCCTGGTAGCCGCCCTCGTCGAGGACGGCGGGGACGCGGCAGACGGAGACGGCGGCGGTGACGAGGTGCAGGCAGAACAGCAGGCACAGGAGCGTCTTGCGCCCCGCCGACAGCCGGCTGCGCGCGACCACGGGCACGGGCAGCACCACCAGCAGCAGGTCCGTCAGCGCCCCCGCCGCCGCCGCCGTCACCAGGTACGCGCTCCCCTGCCGGCAGCGCGGCCCCGGGTCGGGAACCACCTGCCACGCCCGGCCCGGACCCCCCGGCCGGCACTCGGCCAGGTCGGCCACGAAGACGGCGACGAAGGTGGCGGCCAGCGCAACCCGCGTGCTCCGCAGCAGCAGCGTGTATCGGCTGCGGCCCGAGATGCCGACCAGCCGGTCGAAGAAGGCGAGCGTCGCTGCCTTGAAGAGCCAGAGGCTAAGAGTATCCGTTGGTGTTAGTTCTCGAGTTCTTTTCTCTCTCCATACATATATATATATATATATATCTTCTTCTTCTTCTTCTTCTCAGAGGCCTGGCGCGCGGCGCGGGGAGGGGGACTTAGACTTGACTTGCATGGCGGGTTGGACTATCCGGGTGGCAAGCACGAGGCGGCTGCCGATAGAGCGCCGGTTGATTTCGGCGTCGGTAAGTGGGTGTGCCTCGTCGATGAGGACGTTGTTGGTGCCGTAGAGGAGGACGGGGTGGACGAGGGCCATGCGCAGGAAGAGCGGGATCAGGGCGGCGGCGGCGATCTTGTCTTCGCGGAACAGCGTCTCCACGCGTATGTACCGGCCGATCAGGCGCAGGATGACGACGACGGCGCACATGGACGTGATCCACCACGAGATGAGCAGTGTCGGCTTGTCTTCGCTGAACGGCCGAGCCGGCGGTGGAGGAGAGTAGAACCCCATCTCGACATGGTTACCCGCCAGCAGCTGGAAGTCTGAAGAAAGAATGGGCGCCGGAGTCAACCGGGTTGATGCGCGACAAGAAGAGCAGAGAGGGATGAAGATGAAGGATGTTGGGCATGTAGGTATGTGACAGTACAGTGCAGTGCCAAGCTAGTACCTACATAGCACACTCAGTTGACGGAGTCCGCATGTGAGAATACACTAACGGCAACGAAAGAGCCATGTTTGCTAGGCGCAACCTTCTCTGCTCCACCGAGGCCACTTAATCCGGACACTTGAAAGATGATGGAATCCGAAAATGGCGGGGTTATACCAGTCGAGGCGACGCCTGGGGTTCCCCTCCCGCCAGGTCACCCACCCCCTGAGGCCTTCCCTCATGCATATCTGATCGCCTGAGAATCGCCGGTTCACGTGTGTGATTGGTCAACGAATCAGTTGCATGCAAGACGTCGCCCGAGAGTACTACGGGCGTGAGCAAGTCCAAGGGGGAAAGGATGATGCTTGGGTGAGCGCTTGTTATCGGGGCAAGGAGGATCGCTGGGCGACAGGTCAGGTAGAGATAGCTGATAGGTAGCCGTACCCCTCCCATACAGCACTTGCGACGACTGCTCCTGTTGAGGGTGTCTGCCCGGAACCGAACTCTATGGCGTCCGTGCGAACTGCGCGGGGAAATTCCCCGTTCTAGAAACGTGGGATTGGCGCTAGCGCTGCATTGGCATTCTGGGGTCGGCCAACATGCAGCTGACATGGAGATACGGTAAACTACGGAGTACGCTATGGACTTAGACTACTTGTAGTACACTAGTCTAGTCAGTTATCAGTAGTCGAGTCCATTGACCGAGCACCCTCGTTAGTGCCTTGGGCCATTTGGCCTTGGCGCTGCCAGCGGGGCCGAATTCGGCTTGCGCAACTTTGTTGTAGTGCGGGAAGATGCAAATAGAACGGGACGCTGAACGGTCCCGGATTCTTCTATTGTTGGCTTAACGTACTGTGTAGTCTGCGGTTGGGAACCGCACCAGAAATTCATTTGCTTCCCCTCCCTTCTGAGCGAGATCCCCTCCGCCGGATCAAGACCAAGTACGGATTACACTATTCCACAAAAGAATCAATAAATTTGAGGTTTGATTGGTCCGGGAACAAGGGAACCCCTGGCTTGGATCAGGATTGGCCTGACCCCTGAACCCCTTGGACGTTCACATGTTCGGCTGCTATATCAAGCCACCAACCAATCATCCACTAGTACGGATATTCCGGACGACAGTTGAACTGCTGCCATCACTCATACAGCACGCGACACAGACGACGCAGCCACCGATGATCGCTGGATCGTGACTGGCTTGGCTACAATGCGCGGAGCAGCCTGGCTGGTCTGACTTGTTATTTCACTAGCTCGGTTGGCGGGCTCGCAAATACCCCAACGGCCAGACAGGCCTCGAGGTTCCGATTTTGCCGGGAATGCGCAGAGGTAAAAACAAAGGCTAATTGTAATTATTTTTGACCATTGGTTCGAGCGACGCGCCGAGTTGGGGTCAATTCTGGTACGCTGCAGGGGCAGAGAACATCACCAACATGCATATTAAAAGCACCTGCAGCCCTACTTGTAAACGTTCCGCTCCTCGCCCACTCATAGCGCCAGGGGCCATTGGAGACTGAGAAGGCGAGACGCAGGATGCACACACACCGTTTGGTCGAGCTCCTCGTGGACGGTATATTAGCGAATTATTCCGGGTGAAGCTTCTGCGAACTTCTGATTCGCCCAGAATCATGCAGCAGTGTCGAAGGAGCTTGGGTTGATGAGATGTTGTCGCGCCCGGTAACAAGTTCGCGAGGTATTCTCCCGTGCACATACACTGACTCAAGTCCTAGAGCAGGACGGCCAATCTTCTGAGTGATGAGCATTTCGTATGCCGGCAGTGGCCCATTGACTGGCCAGCCAGAGGGGCCAATGCTCTCGCTCCTGACGCCTGAGGCGAGCTTGTGTTTCTCTAATTACCTACGATAAGGTATCCTTAGAAATCTGGCAATGAACGACGAGTTGCGTACTTCTTACCTCACTGTTGTGACTCGAAACACAGCGGGTTCAGGTCATACCCACACACGAATCTTGCAGAGCTGATACACGAGACCGGGGCAGCTAGCTATTACCCAAGAAACGTCGATGACGGGAAGGGCATCCATTGCCCGTCGGCATACATGCCGTCCCGGGGTTATTTTGTTATCCTGGCGGTCGCAATACCTCGCCCGAGGCCCGCGCTGTGAAACTAAAGTTATGGCCACTGAACAATTCCTCATGGTCGATTTCCTAGCCAAGACGCTCCTCGACATCCTTGTCAGCAACATGGCAAACGCGTCGTTCGCATGGTCGTCAATGACCTTGTACCGGTAGAAGCACTAATTAGTCCTCCGTACAACCAGTCATCTATTCCTTAAAAACGGCTGTGTGGCACATGTCGAGCCGGGTGACAAACTTGGGAGTCTGTTAATAGCACGTTAATGGTAATTAGTAAGTTCCTTAGGCGGTTGTGAGAAGCGTACAAGCTTTTCGTACATGCTCCACAAGCACCCTAGGCAATGTGCATTGCTCGATAATCGCATTGGCTATTTCCATCATCTGTATATAGCGCTCTTTTACTCTCTTTCCTAGGTAGTCTACAAGGCATTTTGTTAAACCTTCGGAGCCACCACTGCAGAATCTTCTTCTGTTGTTCAAGTCTTCTAACTGCATTTTACAATAAGTCGGACCCCCCTAATACCGACCACCCCCATTTTCCGACCGCTTGGCAAACCTATACCGCTTCCTTAACCTAACCACTTCAACTTACCACAACTCTACCAATTCCATACCAAACAAGCTCATCTTTTGAATATATATTTGTTAACTTACAATGGCTTATACTAAGCAGGATTTATAGGATACAATTATATAATACCAATAGGGTATTCGGTCATAACAAAGTATCTATAAGGAATTTATTATTATTATTATTATTATTAGTCTTACGCTATTATACTAATAAGCATGCTAGAGCCTCTCTAGTTATATACAAAGGAAACTATACCTAATAGGCCGGATAAAAACCTCTGTCCCTCCTTTAACGCCTAATCCAGAATACTAATATACTACAAAGAAAAGGAGAAGTAGCTAGAATAGCTCTAAAGAGGCCTTCCTTCCCGGTCTAGCCTTCCTACAAGGCGGTATTCCGGGAGCCTCCCTAGGTTTATTAGCCACCGTAGAACCCTCCTTACCAAACGATAGTTACAGGCCCCTATACCCTGTAAAACGAGGTCTAGGTCCCTTTATGACTATATTTCCTAGGATTCCTATATTTAGCTTCTTAGTAGGTTTAGGCACTATATGACTAGGTACTCTATAGTTTCCCTCCCCTAGCTATGGGCATAGTAAGGGGTACTAACCCCTAGAACTTAAACCTTAAAAAGGAAGTTATAGAGGCTAATAGCCCCTATATAGGCCTATACTAGTAGGGAGCTCTAGGCCTTTGTTAGGCCTTAGTACCTTTGTAAGCCTTCCCCTATAAAAACTAGGTATAAAGGGTCCTTGTCTGACATACGTTATATCCTCTTGCCAGCTTAGTCGGCCCTTTAACGGTTGCTCTAGCTAGCTAACATAGCTAGTTCTATAGCCTGTAGCCTTCTTTATAAGGTTTGTAGGGGGGGTCGACCCCCTCTATAGCCCTCCTAAACCTACTGCCGGACCGTCGACCTTGCTATCTCTAGGGCTATAGGCTTCGGCTCCCGGCCCCTTGCCCTAGCCCTTCTCTTCCGGAACCTCTGGCTAAGCCTATTATAGGCCTATTAGATAAGAGCCCTCGTAGGGACCCAGGCGGCCCCTAGAC
Source organism: Thermothelomyces thermophilus ATCC 42464 (assembly GCF_000226095.1). Lineage (NCBI taxonomy): Eukaryota > Fungi > Ascomycota > Sordariomycetes > Sordariales > Chaetomiaceae > Thermothelomyces > Thermothelomyces thermophilus. The sequence goes on along the minus strand of NC_016476.1, from coordinate 1,059,289 downwards.
CTGCCCTAGTCTATAAGAGCGGTTAGTCGAGTTTAGCTTCGAAGTCGGCTAGCCTCTTATTAAGATAGAGGTCAAGGGGTAGCACCTAGGCTTCTATTTCGAGGCACCGGATAGGGGTAGCCTTATAGGCCCTAGTAACCACTCGAAGGGCCCTATATTAGGCCTTCGATAGTTCCCTAGCAGGGCCTTCCGGCTTACCCCCTGGCTTGGTAGGCTTATAGAAGTTCGAGGCTCTATAGGCTAAGGCGCTACGGATACACTTAGTATAGACCTTGTAGGCCCGTAGGAGGCTAGGGCCCTAGGTCTTTGTAGCGAGCCTGGTTAGGGTAAACTCTTAGGTTTCTAGCTTCTTAGCTACCTTTACGTAGTAGGGGCCTTACTATAGCCTCTAGTCTAGCTAGACCCTGAGGAATCTAGCTAACTTTAAAGGGGCTATAATAGTAATACCCCCTCTAGGCCGTAATCTATAAGGAATTTGGTATTCTAAGGATAACTTTCTATAACTACCTTTATAGCTCTTAACTATATTTAATTACTTCCAAACTATAGTAATCTCTTAGCTAGGTATAAGAAGAATGACTTACTAAGTAGGTTTTAATCTAGGCTACCCTAAGTATCCTACTAATATATATATAAATTAGGGAGTTTACTAGTTATATTCTCTAGGTATGAAAAGTAAGCTATATAATAGTTAGAAAAGGCTAATTAGCTTAGTTTCTTTATAGGAACCTTATTTTTAGAACCTAATAAGCCTATAAGATAGATTTAGTCTATATTAATAGCGTTACTAATTTAGTTATATATAGTTAATAGCTATAGCTAAGTATCCTAGCCATTAAAGGTATCTTACTAGCTAACTATTAGAATATAGACAAATATAGTATTATAGAAGGGTAGGAAACTAATAATCTAGTAGTTAGAAGTGTCTAAATATATATAATTTAGTATAAAGCTCCTAATTTATATATCTAGACTTTATTCCTTAAGTATATCTCTATAATAGGGATATCCCTCCCTCTAGTTATCATCTTTAAGGGTAAAAGTCTTTAATAATAATAGTTTCTTATTAATAAGATAGAACTAAAGGACTAAAGGTTTATAGTAATGAAGATAGGCTAGACTAATCAAACTATTATAATTAAATAGCTTTAAAAAGTCTTTATTCCTTTTAACTAGCTAGAGGATAGTTCCTAGTAACGACTTCTAATACTAGATAACTATAATAGCTATATAACTAATAACTTTATATAGCTATATTATAAGAATAATATCTAGTTACTTTTTTTACTTCTATATACCTCTTATATCCTCTAGCTATTAGATCTATTAGTCTTTTCCCCTTTAAAGTATACTTATTAGAAGCTCTTTAATAATATAATATCCTAGGTGGAATTATCTATCCTAAGTGAATAGATAATAATTAGATATATTATTAAGGCTTAAAAAGAGGCTATTATAGCCTAAAATATTAAGATAAGATGGAAGATATCTAAGTTATAGCTAGTTAATATAGTAAAACCCCTAATAAGTAAATTTCTATTAGAAAATTTAAATAATCTAACTAATCCTAATAAATAACTAGCTTTTATATAGACTTTGAAACCTATTTAATACTCCTAGCCTTTGAAAGGAGCTATTAACCTAATTTTTAATATACTATAAAGGAAGTCAGACTTATATAATTAGCTAACTAACCTATCTACTAAGACTTAATACCCCTCTATATATAGGCTTCTATTTAAGAAGGTTAAGAAAGCTTTTAATTAGAAGGACTTTAAGTTAGCTTAGTTATAATAGGAAAACGAAGCTCTAAAGGTATAGTTAGAAGTAGCCTGGCCATCAAAGAGGAAGAGGGTAATAGTAGATCTAAACAAGCAGTTTACAATAATTGAACAGATCTACCAGGCCTAGATAGAAGCCGGCCATATAGAGGACCCTATTGCCGAAGAGAGTGGCTTAGAAAGTGTAGAATTAACGGCTTTCTATATTGTAGTTAGTTAAACAGGTCTGTAATATATATAGTTGAAGAAGATAGGTAGTTATGGGTGCCAAGGTTTGCTAAGCGGTCGGAAAATGAGGGTGGTCGGTATATGGGGGGTCTGACTTAGTTTTGATCTCATATAATACCATTGCAGGTAACTTTAGTTGGGCTGGCAACAGACCTTGTTGCCCCTAGGCACTGTTTACTCGCTTTACCTTATATGGCAGGTCCAATGGCCTTGATGCGCGGTTTGAAATTGAGGTCTTTAACAGCTTTCAAGGACTCACGGTATCCTTCGCAAAATTCTATACCTACCTTGACTTAAGGAACGATTCACTTGAGTACCGATACCAGGCTTCACATTCTGTACGAACGTTATAATGGTAGATAGGAACATGATTTGTTGATCCTACCGGGTCTTACCCTTCACTGTCTAGTGGGAAAAGGGGGGTTGGAAGGGTGTCCTACTATGTAACTCAGGACTATGGTTCATCAAGTCCGCGTCAATAAAACGAGATGGCCTCTACATGTCCGTACATCCCGAATGCCGGTAAGTCACGATTGAAATGTTCATATGGCTTGCAACAGCCATTCTTCGAGGCGGCTGGGATGTTTTCGTTCTCATGTCTGAAATACGCGTGGTTGAATCGTTCAACTGACGCGGAATTCTTGTAGCATGTACTTTGCTGTATGTAGCAGGAATAAGCGGTCGTCGGCGAGTTCCATCTGGCTCCAATGGTCAACGGTAGGGTGTTGGATGCGAAGAACGAGGGAGAGTGCGTCCCTAGGTGTCCTAGTGACATCATCTGACTGTAAGATACTAATAGCTGCTAATTAAGGTGTGGTTGGTTATCTGTCGACAACGTGAGATTTCGCTTCAATGGGGTAAGTTGGTAAGTTGAATCAGGCCCTTTACAATACGGTGAAGCTTTCCAGCTTCAGAAACGTGCAGAAAAGGCCGAGTTCTGGGACCAATTATGCCACAAGGATCGTGAGTTAAGTGCTCTCTATCCGACTTGGCGAAGGTTCACTCTCATCCTCAACCATACTTTAATAGCTCACGCCAAGGGCTCTGCATCTCCAGTTTCGCTCGTATTTGTACGACTTCAGGCATCAATGCCTGCTCATGGGTTTCAATATACTCCACCTCTTTTAAGGGGCGAGAAACAGGTGTTGATGCCTTGCGTTTGGTCTACTTGAACGATCTCGATTGGCCGGACATAAAGAGGACGCGTGGGGAAAAAGCTATCAGAGTACAGCCATTCGGGGGAAAAATAAACCCGAGTGGTACGTGGGTCCTACGCCAAAATCGCGAGCAGTACCAAGTACCATGCTAGAACTATTTTCCCTAGAAATGCTGTAACTATTTAAGACAAGAGGCGGGGTCGTTGCCTAGGGATCCAAACAGTCTGTTTTGTCACATCCCGGGTAGCTCTCCTTTTTTTGCACTTTCAGGCAACACTGTGTTTCCGCTGATGATAAATAAACTCTAGATTGACGTTGAACGGGCGGATTCCTTTCAATCCGTAGTCCGGCGATGTTTCTGTAGGCAGGCGCTGCTGTAAGTTCCTACCACGACCATTGGCAGACACAGAGCGAGCTAATAATTGATTATCGATAGTTTTTCTCCGTTCCTCCACCGCACGTTTACGACTCCGCCATGGAGCAGTTCATCATCGACAACGCCGAGCGCTACAAAAAGCTCGTGGCTACTTTTAAACCCAGCGCATCGGCCACGCAGCAGAAAAGGGCCACCGATGCTGCCAGTCCCGATATCGTGGTCTGCGCAAGGGTGCGGCCCATGTTGGAGGATGAAGTGGCTCAGGGGTTTCCCGTCGGAGTCCACATCCGCAGCGGCACCAACACTGTCGACTTGCACGAGCTGCAGCAACCCGTGAGAGGACTCCCAAGGATTAGGGTACGTGCCTCTTGGTACGGCTGTCAACGAGCCCAGACGCGTTCTAACATCGACCAGTCCTCCGAATACACGCTCGACAGTCTGTATGGACCCGAAGCCTCCACCAACCAGATCTATGAGGATCTGGTCAAGCCTCTTGTCCCTTGGGCCTGGGGCGGAGGAGTCGGAACCGTGTTCGCGTACGGCCAGACTTCTTCCGGAAAGACTCTAACGGTTAGCGGATTGGAGCGACATGTGGCCGAGACCTTGATGGACGGCTCGTTGGACGGAGAAAGGAAGATCTCCATGTCCATCATTGAGCTTACAGGCCAGACAGCATACGGTAAGCGGCCGGCCCTTCTCTGAATCCGGACAAGCCAGCCAGCCACATTTTCTCACACCACCCCCATCTGCAGACCTCCTCAACGACCGCAAGCAAATCTCGATCCTGGAAGATTCCTTTGGCGTAACCCAGATGGCAGGGGCTCTGGAGTACCAAGTGACCGACAAGGAGACACTCCTCGGATACATTGACGCCGCTGCCTCCCTCCGCCGCACGACGCCGACCCTGAGGAACGACAACTCCTCCCGCTCACACGCCATCTGTCGAATGCGCTTCGAGAACCCGGCCTTGCCCGAGGCCCAGGACGGCCTCCTATACCTGGTGGATCTGGCAGGTTCCGAGGCTGCCCGCGACAAGGTCGCTCACGATACGAGCCGTATGAAGGAGGCGCGCGAGATCAACTCGAGCCTCTCGGTGCTCAAGGACTGCATCCGCGGACGCGCCGTGGCCGACGCCGATGCGTTCGCGGGGCGATCCAGCAAGAAGCCCGCTTACATCCCCTTCCGGCAGAGCACCCTGACCAAGACGCTAAAGCACGTCTTCGACCCGGCGAGCTCCCGCAGCTGCCGGACGGTCGTCGTGGCCTGCGTCAACCCGTGCCTGGCCGACATCGGCGCGAGCAAGAACACGCTGCGCTACGCCGAGATGCTTCGCGTGGCCGTCCCCAAAGCGAAGCCCGTCGAGTACAGCCCCAGCGTGCCGGCTACGTGGAAGAACGAACAGCTGCGCGACTGGATCCAGCGGGAGGTACGTAATTAAGCGCTCTGTCGCCCCCCCGCCCCCTTCTCTTTTCTCTGAATCCGCTCCCCCACCCAACATTCTACACTCACATAACATCTATGCCATTTGTGTATTATTATAACACTCACTGACTGGTAAAACCCGATGCGTCTAGTCAGGAGACCCTGCCATTGCCCCCGAACTCCTGGCCCCGACCGAGACAGGGCCGCAGCTCCTGCGCCTGCCCAGTCCCGAGTTCATCACCCGCTGCCTCAAGAGCCCCGGCGTCTCCCCCGAGCAAGCGCAGGCCTTCCAGACCAAGCTGTGGAAGCTGCACATCGACTCGCAGCGGGCCCTCGCCTCCGCAAATAAGATCGCCACTCAGCAGCAACAGCAGCAGAAGGGAGAGGAGGGCGGCCTTCCCGGCCTCATGAGCCGGATGGAGCGGCTCGACTGCAGCGCCGACCCGGAGCCGGACGCGGGCGCCGTGCCGTTCCGGCAGCGCATCCGGCCGGGCATGGTGGTCGGTTGGACGCCGCCGCCCGAGTACGCCATGTTTGCTCAGGCCGCCGGCGGCGGAAAGGCGTACGCCATGATCATGTGTCCGGCGCGGGCCGCGGGGCCCCGGACGAGGGACGTCTTAGGCAATTTGGTGGCTGATAAGCTCGCGACGACGGCAGCGGCGCGGGGGGAGGGGAACGATACTGATGGCAGCGGTGGTAGCGGTGGTGGTGTTGGTGGTGGTGGTGGTGGCAGTGACGAGAATGATGACGCGTACTTGTGCGCGTTGGTGATGCCGTCGCTGCTACCGGGGTCCTATGCGATAGCGCCGTGGCGGCAGGTTGTGGTGAAGGTCAAGGAGATGGAGTCGGAGGTGTTTATGGAGTGGGATGAGGCATCGAGATATTATTATATGACGGTGTGATAGAGTACAATCAGAGACAGACAAGGGCATCCCGTCTCGTCTTATTGAGTCTTGATACGGTTATCGTGGTCTTAATGTTGATATATTGTTAGCTGGTGGTGAACTCCAGCAGTCCACCGCTAACGGGTGACTTCATCGGGGATCGCCTTTGTCCCCCTGGTTATCCTTCCCGTGCGGCTTTGCTCGCATGTACGTGAGCCGTTCTGACCTTTGGTGGTTCCTTATTGGTCTGCCTGGCCCTGCCGGGCCGAGGATGTTTATTGCCGGCCAGCGAAGGAGGAGAAAGCAGGGCGTTGCGACAGCCAAATGTCTCAGCGAAATGACTCCCTTTGGGGGGCGCCCTGCGGCCCGTCTCTGCCCGTTTGTTCCTCAAGGCCACGCTGGCGCTGTAGGCCGCCGAGTAACGGCGTCGCCGAAACGGCTGCTTCTCCTGAGAACTCGTCGGATAATTAACCAATCAACGTTTGCATTTCCGTGTGACAACAGTCAGTGACTGAGTCATGAGCTCGCGCATTTAATGACCCCGCATCGAGAGCTGGTCTGGTCACCTCGGCGTCGGCGCGATAATTAACCCCAATTCTCCATGCTCATCCGGATTAATTACCTTCTTGCTTGGAGCTTTGCTAAGGCACTGAGATGGGCGATTGCTGGCATTGCGACCGGTACTTTGAACATTCGAGATCGCTCCACCAACATGCTCAGAGCAAGCACCCTGATACGTATTGTACGCGGTGCCGGCGGTTCTTCTCTTCGACGCGGGCCAAGCAACAACACGTCGCCAACTCCAAGTTCCACAACTTTTGCGAGAGGTGCCCCGACCAGCCTGATTTCGCCTCGCTGGCTGAGCTGAACGACCACGCGGAGACGGTACACTATTGTTGTACCGTTTGCGACTACTGTTTCAACAACCCAGATCAGCTCGCCCAGCACGATGTAGACGAGCACAACCTGTGCGAGACCTGCGGAACATACTTTAGTTCTCCCTCAAACCTCAAGAGTGTAATCAATTCGCCGTGATCCATTCGTTCGACCCGCATGTACATACATACATACATACAAGTCTTGGCTAACACACTTTTTTTCAGCACCTCCAAACCCACGCTGAGAAGACCGTCAGCTGCCCGGGGTGCCCAAAAATGTTCGTCTCTAAGTCGGCCATGGTGCTGCATCTTGAGGCTGGAACCTGCGAGTCTGGCGCGGATTGCGATCGCGTTACCGAGATAGCCTTCGAATGTTTCCTGTCCTGGAGATACACCTGCGACGACAACCCCGATTTCCCTTTCAAATGTCCGACATGCGAAACGCCTTTCGCCTGGATAAGCGGCCTTTTGCAGCACGTCGAAAGTGACTCCTGCTCTGAGGCACTGGCAATGGGAACGCCACTGGGAAAGTTCCTTCGCTTCTTGCGATCACAAATTCAAGCTTAGGCGCTCTTCTACACTTTTGCAGACCACTCGATTCTGTTCAGAGCGGCGCGATTGTTCTACAGAGATTTAATAAATACGCTGACTTGATGGACCTGCGTGTCGCTAATTAATACCTGTTTACCATAGACCTATTGTCGCCATTAATTATTAATCAACACACTTTCGAGCGGAGTATCTGTAATCCCCAACCAATAATATTGTGAGTCTTGTCCAAGCTCATGCCACCTGCTTCACTGCTCTCTCTGCAGGGAGTTCGGGAGATCACCTTGCCTGAGAGTACCATCTAGGCTGTCCCCGACCCACAAGACGATACACATGCCTTAATAGTTATTTACCCTCCATACCGACGATGGCTGATGCAACCTTCGACGCCCCCCGTACGTTACGGCCCCCCGGAAGGATTGTGTTCCAAGACTCCGACACTGTCCGCAAGCTGGGACCGGCATGGAGGCTGCAGCGAGAAGTGGAAGCGATGGACTTCGTTCGGCGCCACACGTCGCTGCCTGTCCCGGCCGTCCTGGAAATTCACCTCGAGCCGAGCGGTGACAACGAGCATGGCTGGTTTGTCATGGAGCGGCTTCCGGGCTCTGAGTTGGGCGTTGCCTGGCCGAACATGAGCGAAGGTGCCCGCGGCGAGACGATTCGGCAGCTCCGTTCATACTTCGAGCAGCTACATAATCTTCGCCCGGATGGTGCTGGGTGGATTGGGTCTTGCTCTGGAGGGCCGGCTTACGATCACCGACTGGATAACCGCTCTACCTGCGGACCATTCTCCACAGTTGGCGACTTCCACGACCTCCTCGTGGCTCCTCTGAAGGAGTGCCCTCGGCCGGAATGGGTGGAAAAGTATCGACCCCGGTTGCCGGACAACCACGAAATTCGATTTGCTCATGCCGACTTGTCATGGGAGAACATCCTCCTTGACCCCGATACGGGCCATGTCACCGGCATTCTCGACTGGGAGATGGCGGGATTCTGGCCGGCTTGGTGGGAGTACAGAAAGGCGTTGTTTGGCGCGCGGTGTCAGCCGTGGTGGACCCAGGTTCTGAGAGAGATCATGACGGGATACCCTGAAGAAACAGAGGTGGATATGGATCTGGAAATGTTCTAGCAAACCCGAGCAAGAGATGGGGACTGGTCGGTTCTCACTTCTCCAGCCTATGCCTTGAGCGTCCCTCTGAAGAAGGTACGGCCGGTATACTGGATGAGGGGGGGATTTATTGGGGCCTGTGGGCCATCTTTTGTGTTGTGGGGGAGAACCGTCGACCTTTCAAGCAACAAAATATACCACACACCAGTGCTGGTAGATTGATTGATTATGGTAATTAAATGAGCCATCGCCGGCTTTGTGCCGTAATTAGGATCAGACCAAAACCAACTTTGAACCTTTCACTCCCAAACGTCAACCCAACCCCTACCCCCACCGACAGCCTTCAGCCGCCCGTCGATCTCCAACGGGCTGCCCTCCCAGACGACAAAGTGGCCCTGGTCGACTCCGGGCTCCTCGAGGCCGAGGAGGTCATACAGGTTGGCGCCGACGAGGCGGAGGGCGGCGCGCTCGTCGACGCGGCCCTCGCCGTTCTTCCACACGATGCCCGCCAGCAGGCCGAGGTCGCGGACGACCCAGTCCTCGTCCGGGCCGACGGCGGTCGGCACGCCGGCGTCGAGCAGCCTGTCCGCAGCGGTCCCGCGCGTCAGCGGCGCGCCCGTCAGCGCCCGCCGCTGGTCCCACGAGGCCGCGTACGACAGCAGCGGCGCCAGTACGACGCCAACCTGGGCCTCGGCCAGCTCCCGCGCCAGCAGGTGCGCCTCGGCGCCGCCGTGGATGACCAGGCGCAGCCGGCGCGCCGGCGCCCCTTCCTTTTGCTCCTCCAACTCCTTCTCGACGGCCGCTTTGACCTTGAGCAGGGCCGCTATGGTGTCGGCCGAGTGGACCGTGACCACCAGCGGCAGCGAGCCGTTGACGACGCGGCGCAGGTAGGCGTCTTCCGAGTACCGGTCGTCTACGGGGGCCGCGGCGCGGGCGGCGACGGCGGCAGCGAGGAGCTTGCGCCGGAGAGCGGCGACGGCGGCCGAGATGGAGGACACGTCCGGCAGCGAGGCGGACTTGACGGACGGGGTGAGGGTGTAGTGCACGGCGGCGTCTGACGCGAAGACGGCGTGTTCGGAGAGCGGGGTAAGTGCGCCAGTGAGGAAGCCGACGCTGGTGCCGTGGTTGGTGTCCTGACCGCTCAGCTTCGGGGCCGAGATGGCCTTGGTGACGCCGTAGGCGTACGACACGTTGGTCTTTTGGGTGTCGAGCGCGAGACCATCCTCGGCGCGGGTGAAGGCGCTGCCGCTGGCGCCGTTGTCGGTCGCGCTCTCGGCGTCAACGGCGTTCAGGCCGATCTTGGAACCGAAGACGGTGAAGGACTCGGTAAGGTAGCCGTTTTTCAGCTTGACGACCGGCGTGTTGGATTCGGCGGCGGCTCGCAGCTCGGACTCGCAAGCGCCAATGCACGTCACCTTGCCCTTGGACACGACGACGATATTGTTGGCAGATAAAGACTCGACGTTTTTGTTGAGCAAGACCTTGGAGACGCCGGTGAAGATGACCTCATCCATGGCTACTGGACCTTCCGGGATCTTGGAGAGGCTCTCGTCGGGGACGATCGGTTCGGGAGCCGGCTTCTTCAGCTCCACTGGGTCTTCGTATTGGGCCGTCCCGTCGATCCAGATCTGCACGGGAGCGGCACCCACGCTGAGGGGATCACTATCCCAGACGACGACGTCGGCATCAAAGCCCGGCTTAACCTTGCCCAGCCTGTTGCCGAACCCGAGCCGCTCGGCAGGGGCCGTGGTCACAGAGGCTAACGCAGCATGGTATGGCAGGCCGTACTTGTACGCCTTGGCAGCCTCAAACACTACATGTTGAGCATTGAGGACCGGGTTGTCGCTGACGTAGATGGGCGTCAAGCCGTTGTCGTAAAGGATCTTGCCGGCGTACTCGGATGCCGTGTTTGCCTCGGCCTTGTACCACATGTTGTCCGCAAACAAGGCGGAGGCTGGAGGCTCCCGTCCGTACGCCCGCTTAAGGATCTGCGCAACTGTTAATAATTAGATTCTTGGGGGCGGGGGTCACTCATTTCTCAAGGGTGGCCAAACGAAAGAGAAAAGCAAACGGGAAAAAAAAGGAAAGAAAAATCAAAAAAGCGGGAAAAAAAGGAAAAAAAAAAAACAGCGGAGACCTACTTCCGGGACCAGGTATGTCTGGTGAGCGTGATGAAAGGCTCGGACTTTGAACTTGAACTCGTTGGTGTGGTCCACAAAGGCCTCGAGGTCGGGAATGGTGTAACAGTGCGTGTTCAACCTGACCTGGTCGCGCAGCAGGGCTCCGAGCGACTCCCAGCGGAGCTCCTGGGGCAGGTAGGACTTCATGTGGTGGACGCCGCGGGCGGCGGCGGCGTCGCACCAGTCGTCCTGCTCCCGGACCAGCTTGGCGGCCTGCTCGAAGGCGTGGCGGAACTCCCAGCTCTCGCCGAGACGGCTGGTGGGTCCCTGCTTGCCCGGGTCGCCGTAGACGCGCTTGGGGTTCTCGCCGCAGGCCATCTTCATGAAGCGCCAGTTGCGGTCCGGGTCGGCCAGCATGTCGGCGGCGCTGGTCTCGTTGCGCCCGTCCGGCCTGCCCACAGCGTGCTTGATGACGTATGCCTCGCCGCCCATGTTATTGGCGGATCCGGGCAGGACCAGGCTGGTGGTGACGCCGCCCGACTTGATGACCTGGATCTGGTGGTCCAGAGGCAGGATGCCGTCGATGGACCGGACGTACGGCGTGATGTCGGACGCCATCTCGTTGGTGTCCTCGTTCCCCCGGAGGCTGGGGAGCGAGTCGACACCGGCGTGGCTGTGCATGTCGATGATGCCCGCGGTCAGGGGGCGTCCCTTGGCGTCGTAAACCTCGGTGTCCCAGGCGACCGTGAAGAGTTCGATGTTGTCCTCGACGCGCTTGATCAGCCCGTGCTCCAGGTACACGTCGGCCTTGATCCAGCTGTAACCGGCCCCCTTCCGTGCTGCATCCGGGGGAGTGCCCGGGGCCGGTTCGCCGACCCACACGGTCGCGTTCTTGATGAGTGTCGGCGCATGGCCGTCGATGTAGCGTGCGTTGCGCTCCCGGCCGAGGCCGATGGGGTCCTGCGGAGTCTTGCGCAGTTTCGCACAGGTGGCCAGATCGTCCTGCAACCGCTTGACCGAGAGGCCGTGCAGCGTGATGTCCGGGTTTCTGGGCGGCAGCGGCCGGTGCGACAGCTGCTTCCACTGGGCGAATGCGATGAAACACAAACAGCCCAGCGCCAAGAAGCGCAGTGCGCTGGATCTTCGCGGTTTCTGTCGCCGCCATCGCGGCCTCCCGGAAGTGGGGGCGGGGGACTCTCGGTGTGCCGGAAGGCTGCTCTTCTCGTCCATCCTGTGCCCGTTCGTGTTGGTGGATGAGAAGGGTGTTGAATTGGAAATCTCCGAGAGTCGCTCGAGAGGAGACCACTGCGTCGATTTGTTGACGAAGCGAAGCCGGTATCCGCAAATGACGCTAAAACCAGGGGGGTTTGCGCTCTTTCCAGGCTGCCGTATCAGGATAACGTGGCAAGACCCGTCAGGCCAGGAAGGGAAGGTGTCTCAGGCACCGAAACCTCTGGCCGTGCCATTTCCGGGTCGCTCCGCATCGACTGAGGGTCGCTCAAAACAACCAAAAACGGCACAAGCACGGCTGTTGTCATTTGTTGCCTGCCTTCGTGGATCTTAAAACTGTCACAACACGTCGGGAGAGCCGAGAGGCGGCTATAAGGGGACAGATTCCAGTTTCGTGCGTGGTCATGATAATAACACACAAGTCTGACAAAACCGGGTCTGACAACTTCCGTGTCGCCGTCGCTCAACACTGCCATGAGGTCAGGGTGTTACTGACATGCTCCGAGGCAATTCTCAAGTGTGTATCTCATAGGTATCATCATTTAATTATACCGTGGATACCTTCGGATGCTAAGGAATCCGCTTGAGGACTAATTACTACCCGGATTCGGTGCCTTGAGAATCAGACGGCATTCCCGACATAAACTTGGTACCTGAACCTAATCTCTCTTTCCGCACTTGAACTTCGCGGTTCCTGTTGTTGCGATGCCGCCGGCACATGCTGAACCGAGTACGATCCACTTGGGTACAGCACCCTTGCATGACTCGAGCTCCCCTACTTCAGATCCACTGGCCGGTCCGCCATACGATTCCTCTCCCGTCGTCATTTTGGCTGCGGTACTAGGCAGCTTGGTATTCGCGGTTGCTTTCTTTTGGTTTGCGAAGTGCGCCTTTGCCGATCCACTCCTCCGGCAGATCAGGACTCGAGACCAGGCTCCGGGGTATTACTTTCATGCCTTCTTCCCTGGACATAGTCGGAGTTAACTCCGCTAGCTAACAGGATTCCGAGCCAGTGGCTAGATCGCGCATTGCGACTGCAGCCTGACGTTAACCTACCGGCCCCACTATTACAGAGTTAATAATTTACTGCCGTAATTATACATTACCGACATCAACCGAACCAGTCTGCTGAAACTGGTCAGCCATACGACCTCTTGGACACACAGCTTCGATCCAGGGTCTCCGGCCCGGGCCTGGTTGCGTGAGCAGTTTTCTGACCGGCGGCGCTATAGCACAGTGCCCTGACTTCATCGTCTGCCGCTCAGCACCACGAAATCCTGACCAGATTGGAGTTTTATACATATCGTTGTCTAACCGGGACTGATACCGTTGATCAGGCACAAACTTTGTTCGGAGTTGGTGGTTTCGAATTCGTAAGGACGCCCTACCTTCATACCAAGGTACCTATACTTGCATGCAATTCATCCAGTTAACTCCGAGAACTTCATCTCGGGCCGAGATTTATGGCCGTTCCCGTCCTAGCCTGCGGCTAATCTAGATATGAAAAAGCAGCCGAGAACGCTTTGTTAAATGTGTGGTTCGTTAATACAGAGCACGGAAGCTATGGGAGTTGACTCGGGGATGTTAGTGGAGGAGAGTGCTTAATTACCGCCACAAGTTGGATATATCTCGTTCATCGCTCATGACCAACTTCTCGCTTGTTCAGCTATTATGTTTTTTTTTTTTTTTTTTCATTTTAGGGGCATTTCCCTTTACCAAACTCCGAAACCAACTCCCGAACATGTCTTCATGCGACACTGTGAAGGAGCACTTCAGGGCTCCTGCTACGTTGTGGATGTAGGGCTAGAACATCTACCTACCTGACTTGGCTGATGATTCCAGGCGGCTCTGCGGCGGCAAGTACGGTAGGTGCATTGTGCTGAAAATTCCACCGAGACACTACATGTTTGCTGTGTGCCACTTCTTCCGTGAACCCTCCCGCAGATCCGTCCTCGGCAATTTCTAGCTGCCGTTTCTCTTTCTTATCAGGGTCTCCAGCATGTCCGGGAAATGGAATTCCTTGGTCTCAATTTCGAACCATTGGTGATGCCCCGGGACTACATGCAGGGGACAGTCCAGGATCTTTGCCTGCTCGACCGTTGCCCTGGCAAAGAAGGGGTCCCTGCAACGGATCCTCCTCATTAGACCGCTACTGGTCTTGTTCTCCTTCAACCGGCAAAAGTTGGGGATGTACGCCACAAGAACGGGGATCTCGTTGGCCCAGAAGATTCGGACGTTCTCCGGCTCTGGCGGTTCCGTCTTCGGGATTCCCTCGTCATCATACCCAGTCATCTTCTGGTTAAACTCACGGACGTTTCCTCCAACCCGCGGGTCTCGTACACCTCCAAGAGATGATTGAACCAGTCCAGCAGGGCGGAAGCATCGGGGAGAAGGCCGACGGTGGCGATCAGGTGGTCGGCCATGTCGGGGAAGTCGAGGGCGAACTGGAAGGCGAAGAAGCCGCCGCCGCTGCTGCCGAAGAAGGATGGACTTGTCGAAGCCCATGGCCTTGACGAAGGCGCGGATGTCGCGCGCCTGCTGGGGAAGGCTCAGTAGCTTGTTGACTGACACTCTGCTTGCCGACATCTGGCGCCGGTCAAAGGTGACGCAGGTGAACCTGCCGGACAGCGCGGCCATCATTTTGTTGAACTGCCGCCCGTGGCCGTTGCCGCCGGGGATGAAGGTGATGAGCGGCCCCTTGTCTTGGTACCCGTAATGCAGGTCGCAACCTTCGTTGTGGACGATTTGCTCTGGTGGGATTGAACTCCATGATGATACAAGTGTACTGTTCGATTCAATCTGTAATTGATGTTTGTTCAAACCATCTCTCAACAACCACCTTATCGAGGAGCCGATTGGTGAGCTCGAAGATTCCGTGTGTGTAACGGAGGTTCAAGCTTTATCGCGACGGAATATGTTACCTCACCTACCTACGTATGTTTCCGACCCCTCAAAAGCCGGGGGTAGCACGGGTAATTAAAAGATGTTGCCCTCGTCATTCAAATCAATCCCGAACTCCTTCAGACCGCTCCGATTGGCGGTTGGTCGTCCCGGAAGTCCGGATCAAGAGCACCCACCCATCCATGCTTGCTCCCGGGAAGGTTTGGTGACAACGTTCCCCGATGTCAACCATCATCGCCCGTGGTCCGGGCGGAGGCGTCTCCATGGTGGTGCCTCGGAGTGTCATCTAGTATTCTAGAATACCTCCGTAGTAGCCATCGCCCGAAGTGGTGCGCCGTCCACGTCTACAGTAAATCTCTCTCCACCGCACGCCTCACGCACGACGCGATCGGATTCCAACATCTTGAGCGTCAAATATGTGCGGCAGCCCACAGATGAAATAATACGTATTGAAAATCGCGTAGAGTGGCATGGCACGGGACAGACTTCAGCGCAAAAGCGGGTGCTTCCTTATCGGGGAAGCTTGATAACTTCAAGTTGGCATTCTTCAGAGAGTAGAAGCGGGCGGTGTGGAGATAACCGACTAAGTGTCTGCTCGGAATGTGCGTGGAAGTGAAATCGTAGGGCAGCGTGTAGGAGTACCTAAGCGAACCCCCGATGGTATCGTATGGCAGCCACTCGAAACGTATGCCCTTCTCGCAGCTGACTTGGACCAAGCTTGAGTCAAACATGGAGGTAAGGGTGTTGAGGGTGATACTGTTGGACCGAACCCGAAAGAGCGTAATATCTTAGTCAACCACGGTATGAACTTTGCAGCAAGTGATGAAATTGAGTGTGCGTGGTATTTCGGGATGACTAAGAGCGCTTAGGGGTTGGGATATCGCTGAATACGGAAATCAGGTTAGTATAGTGTTGTGTAGGAGGTGTAACGCTGGAGGGAGAAGCGGCGTGAAACATAATCTATTTATTAAGCTTGGTTAGTTCCAAAGAAACGCAAAAGATGGGATAGAGACGATATATAATTATGCACGAAGTACCTCCCTACCTACCTAACCAAGTAAAGGAAAAGAGCATTGACTCGTGGCCCCTTTATAGATGTGATACAGTTCGTTTGACTGTGGACGCGTCCATCATGTAAGGTTGGATAAGATAAGCCCTGTGGATCTGGCAAACGGGCTGGCAAACGGAGGGTTCTTTGTTCCTATCCTCTACTTATACAGAGCTACAGGGCCAGCATACGTAGGAAGAAGACATCGCTCTTTTGAACTATTTTGAACTTACCAACTTTCTTCCATCTACTGGAACCATCTTCCATCAAGATGTAAACGGATTGACCACCTAGCCGACTGCCTTTAGGGGGCCAAGATTTCTGCTTCCCGGCCGATGACGCCGCTCATTGCTTCTGGAAGCCCTCACTGGGGGCCTCATCAAGTCACACACCCGCCGGCACTGACAGAGAGGACGGCTCGAATGTAAGGTGTGGCGCTTTCCGGTCCGATCGGGCCGCATTTGACCGAGACCTCCGAGAAGAGCCTGGGGGGTCAACCCGATACGTGATGGAAGAGCGAAAACCGCAGTCGGCGTTCTCCGACTTCTTGCTGAGGCGGATTTTGACGTGTGATCACCGATATTTGGAATACTCTAATTATACCATCGTTCTCACCCACAACCCCTATATCGGATCTGCTTTGGCCCAGGAGCATGAACAGTTCGGATCATGACGGCGAGTGGATTCCTTAACAGAGAACACTCAGGATAATCCACTAGCTTCTGTGGTGTACTAGAAGCAACGCGGTAAAGACAACAGGCGTTCTAGGCAACGGAAAGAAAATCCACTAGGGAACTCAGTTAGAAGGGTGAGAATTGCGATTTGGTCTCCCTGCAAATGGAGGTTGTCTGAATGTGGCCTTATTTAAACGAAAAAAAGGGATTGAGGGGACAATGCGCATTTTGGCTCGAAAGTTGCAAGGGTGTGACTGAGGTGAGAGACAAACTGACTCCGCAAGGCTCTCATCTCATGTTCATCGGGGGTGACGCCGAGGTTGGTATCATGGCGTGGTAGGAGCCATGAAGGATTCCGATCCCAACAGCCAAATCTGCGCCGGACACCGAAGCACCAATCAGACGGAGACGGTCGCTGTGAAGATAGTCGGCCTGGTTTTCCACCGCGTTACCCTCTTTCTGAATTCAGGTAGGGAGATGTAAGGGGAAGGCGAGTTTTCATGGGGGTGGAAGGCGGATTTTGTAGGCTTGGCAGTTGGTGGCCAAGGCCGGGCCGAGATGGGGGGAGGGGGTGGGGGCCCTCAGGTGCGCAAGGTCTGTGGTACCGCGGGCCAGAATGTGAAGACCTTGTTGTATGTACTGTACTTCGTACATTCATGTACGCGGAGTTCGAAGGACAGATTCACCTTCCAGTTCGGTGAGGGGTAGTGAGTCGGGCCCGGTCGCTGCATACCTGCCTTATGATAGCTTTGTGCGTGGCAGCACCTAGAGGGTTATATTCTCCGAACTCGCTGCTGGGCCTGTGACCAAATAAGCTTACTGCTTACTACGGTGCTTACTTCGGTGTGAAATATCGTGTGATCTGATTTGGAATAAGAACAGCCTCTCAGCCGTAACCGCAAGGCCGCATATCCGGTTGATGCATTTTCACTATAGAAAGCCACGAGAGCGTACACTAATTAGGCAAGCCCTTGAGAAGAAGGAGTGGCGAAATTCAAATCCGACCTTGAAAGTACAGGGGTTTAAATACCAGCCATGTGCTCCGAACAGAGTACCTTCCTTAGGTAAGGAACCCATTTGTTGAGGAAACCGTTCACACCATCACAGACCAGTATCACGCATTGTCCTAGCTTAGCTCTATTTTGTCATTCGAGTAGCGCGAGAATATCGTAAGAGGAAAATGAAAGTCTCGGGTGGTTGAGCTTGGTGCTGAACTGCCACGAAATTTTATGGGGATCAATCATCATCAATAGCATTGGTGGGGGTACCTATGCTCCAACACGATAGTAATAATGGCGGGTTGACATGCCCGCGCATGGCGTATCAAACTCTGGGCGCAAAGGGACGCCGCCGAGTCTTCCCCTCCTCCTCCCCCCGAAAATTTGCGAGCCTCGGAGAAGGCCGGTGGGAGGGGGAGGGTGAAGGGTTCGAGGGCACTTGGGACTTTGCTCGCGTGGAAGCGGCTCTCGATTCGAATCACGGAGCTGATGCAGCCAAGCTTGCTCACTTACTCAAAAATCACTTGGCATGGCTACTCACGGGAATGGCAACGGCGGCAGGACTGGTGCCCCAGGACGGCGATATGCTTATTTCCTCATTCAGCCGCTTCGCATGCAAGCCGGGCGCGAAGCCCGAAGTTGTCGCTAGCACTTGACGTGGTATGGTTCGTTGCCGATCTTGGGGGTGGCACCGTTGGGACGCATCCGTGTGGATGATGCGTGGCTGGCGAGAGTCAACTCCGTCCGGATGGCGGGGAGTCAACTCCGGACACCGAGATGTAGAGCTTCGCACGGTTCCACTACGCTCGTGAACATACCAGTATAAAACCCACTCCAGGTAAAAAAAAATAAAATAAAAGAGAGAGAGTCAGAGAGAGAAATTCCAGTATTACCTGCGATAGGGAGATAAGAGGCGAAACCGTGGCTTTGCTGTGTTGTGTAATCCTACATATGTATGTACATACATAGATCGCTGTAATGTGTTTGTTGTGGCTGTGTCGGGAACTGCACCCCGTATCAGTGTATGTACTCGGGGTACCTTCGGAGTACTCGGGGTCGCGATTCGCTTGATGCACCCTCGTGAAAGCCAGAGATTGGCGCGGCGCGGGGGAATCGACTGGAAAAAATGCTACGTTCCTATCGCCATAGTCCAAAACTCAGGTTACCTAGATTAGATGGGTGACGGTCGGCGTTTTCCGTTTACCTACAACTTCGTGGATATGTGCGGTCCGAGTGAGCCCACTGAGCCCAATCCCCCGCCGACCGGGTCATTTCGTCCGTAGAGGTGGTGTACCTGCCCCACTAATTACGGAGTTACTTCGCTACCTAAGCTTTGAGGTTCCCGAGTAGTCCCTCTCACCCCCTCGGACCTAGACAGTAATCAGAAGACGACCTTCACTCAGCCACCTCCCACCCTCAAGAGGCGCGCCCCCAAACCTCAGACCGACCTCACCTCCAGACTCAATCGCACCCGTCCTGAAGGAGGAAGAATTGCAGCGCGACCCCAGATGGCCAGAACAAACGCACAGAAAGGAGCCTGCGATCGCTGCCGCGGGCAGAAGCTCCGATGCACATGGGACCCTAACGAGCCGCAATGCCAGCGATGCGCGAGGGCCAATGCCGTATGCACCATCCCCCCGCCGCGGCCGATGGGGAGGCCGCCGCGACGACAGAATCGCAGCCAGAGCACTAGCAGCCACAGTTGCGCCCAAAGTCCGGGCGCTCCGGGCGGCGGCCAAGGAATGTATTGCTGGAACGAGCAGAATGCGACGCCTACTCCGCCCATCTCCGACGGGGACACCGACATCACCATGAACTCAGCCAGTGTGCTCTCCGACCCGCCAGAATTCTTCCCATGGTATGTCCAACTTAAGTCTAACTCGTCAGGCCACTGCGCTCTTCCGCATACCTGAGCTTGTGGGTCTCATACTCCGACAGGTTCCCTGAACACGACGGTCTCAATCTCTTCGCCCCCAGGAGCACGACGGTCATAGCGCCGATGGCGGTGTCGCCTCCAATGTCGACAGGAACTGCGACAACCGATAGCAGTCGTCCCTTCGGCCTACAGAGTGAAATGCTCACACCGCCGCTTGATGCCGGGGGGAAGCTGGCTGAGGAAAATCAATCAAACCACGGATGCATACACGAGGGCCACCCTATAGATCTCGCTACCACGAAAGTCGAGGAGACAAGCGGTGATCAAGAGCAGATCCAGCTCCTCACACAGCTCTGTGAGCTAAACGTGGCCCTCTTTCAGCATCCCCTCCATCGCGAGCGAGACAAGTCATATCTGCGGCCCGCGATGACCCCCAACTCGGATGACATGAGCCAGCCCCAAGCCGGCAGCTCCCCGTCGGCCGGCAACTCGCCGGCTTCCTCCGACGGCTCTTCCATTGCCGATCTCAACATCGGCGATCTACGCACAGGGAGCCTGTTCCAACTGACCTGCCGGCTCAAAGACATCATTACGCGGATCCGGGCCCACGACGAGGCGACTGCGCACGGCCCGAAACGTTACGACCCCTCGACCGCACTTATGGCTCTCAGTTGCTATACCCGGCTGGATCTCTTGTTTTCACGTGCTCTCGACATTCTAGTCCGGCTCCGCAACAGCGGCCCCATCCCCGAGAGCATGCGATACTTGATGCCCGAGCTGGTCATAGACGGCTTTTCCATGGCGGGGACCCTCGACCTCCAGCTCAGCTTCCTCATTCACCTCCACGAGCAAGCGCGGGACCGCATCAGGACATGCATTAGGAGCGCCGGAGGGCCAGCTCGGGTTGGACGGGACAAGGGGGATTCGATCAGGCAAGGAGCCCCTGCACCAGTCACAATAGGCTCATAGCATTTATTGGCAAACCGAAATGGTGAACATGACCTTGTCCCATCACTTGTGTATGTATGTACATATACACCCCCCCCCCCCCCTTCTTTCTGAGGTGGCTTGTGTCCTCCCGGACCAATCGCTCCCTGACACACACCTCTCGCACATATCCTACGGACACCCTTGCGCGAGCCTCGGACTAAGAGTACCTGCTGGCTCTTGGCATGGCCTTACGCCACAGGAGGTATCGCAGGTATCACATCTCACGGCGTTCCAGTACGGAATGTCGGAGAAAATAAAAAGACAAATTAGGGGCGGCACGACATAGCACAACCGGTCAGTGCCAAATGTCATCGAAGAGGGGAATTTGTCTACCCTTCATTCCACATTAGAGCACCCGGTAGGTAAAACATATTTCGAGCATCACCATTCAGCGCCCTTATTGTTCAGTCCTAATTGTTTCTTTTTTATGACGACAGTCTCATATCATGACGATAGAATACCTATCATTAATTACAAAACTTCAAACCCCCATCCTCAGCAATGGCCATCATACGATCTGGCACGCGCACCGCCCTCGAACAACGCACCGGAAATCCGGCGCTTCTTCTGCCACTCCAGCACACGGACAGGGTTCCTTGCGACGGCCGGCGTGGTGACGTTGAGTAGGTACTCACTGCTTCGGACCGCCCACGGCACTCGTCACTGGGACCGGGCATGGTGGGCGGACGGGTTGAAACAGCAGAAGTGGTATCTGGGGCGTAAGTAAGGGCACTCTGAGTGCCAGAATAAGATAGACTGACCCAACGTGGCCGAAACACACCAAGAAAATGGGCGAAAGGGCGAGTCAACACACTCCCTGTCTAATTAATAGGTATCCAACACATCAACGCTCTCGTAAAGGCTGCTTTCTTTTCTTCTTTTCCTTGATTTAATCAGCAGCTGTCGGCTTCCTGTCAAAGGTCACCACCCAGTATTCAACACTATCTATTGTGCCTAGCTGACCTCCCAGAGTCGGCTGACTCTGTCACGCCCCGGACTTGCCTGAGATTAAGTTCAAGTTCGACTTCACCTGCCCGATCGCTCAACTTGCAAAGACAGAGAAAGCTCTAGGAAGATACGCGGTAGCCTTCTACCTTTTTTTTTTCCTTTTTTTTTTTTGGCATTCGGGTTTCTTGGCGGACGAAGTCCGGAACGTCCATGTCGGAGGAGATGGATACGGGGGTAGAGGGCGGTAGCAGCATGTTAATTAAAGACGACGTGGGACGGCCGCGGCACAACGCGCGCGCTTCGCACAGGAAGGAACACAGTCGGTGCGCTTCCGGGACATCGCACCCTCGTCAGTATTCACGGGCCTGTACCTGGCCATCGAGATCGCCGTCATCATCACGAGCGCCGTATTACGCGCTAGAGCATGCTGCTGACCGGTAATTATTATGTAGTTACCCTCCTTTACCGACCGGCCCCCTGAGGGCCTCGGCGACGGTATTGGCCCGATGATCAATATTACCTAATCCCACCGACCTGGTACCACTCCGCGACGGGAGGAAACTAATTACATGGCCGCCGTCCAGATACTGTCTGCTGTTGACACTGCCTTTGGGCCCTTTCCCGGTGTCCTTTCGACCGAACGTAAGAATTACCTGGTGCTGGGTCTTTTACATCGGCCTGGCCATCAGTGGAGGTGAGCCCTTTCCTTTTCTGCTCCTGGACTGCTACCATTTGTGTTACTTGCCGCGGGTGCTTATGTCTTGGTGATTGTTATTACTCTCGCTGCCTCTTTTTTTTTTTTTTGTTTGTTTGCTCCGCGCATGCCCGTCCCGCCGGCAGGTTCCTTAGGAAACGAAGCTCCGGTGCATCGCCTTTAACATCGATGTCATCTTCATGGCTCGTCGGAGTCGGTTGTCGTTGGTATATTCTGGGGAGGGACCGTTAATCGTAGTGTTCGCAAAGGTCATCTTCCTCTACCGGCTCTCGGTCTCGTTGGTATTGGGCTCTTCCTAGCATTCCGAGTGTAGCTTGGTAACCTAGGTAAGCACCCGTCGTCGATTCCCATATTTTTGCAGGGTATCCTGGCCTGGTCGACCTTCTGTCCCGGCGTCGGCGCCTTGCGGCTCTTCGCCGACCTGTTCTCTTTCGCCATCATCGTTGACTTCCCGTTCTTCAAGCTCGGCCGTTCTAAGCCGCTGCACCTTCCCTCATTCAAGTAGCTCTTGCAACGTCTCATACGGTCTGTTCAGCCACATGGGCCTGCTTCCAGCTCTTCTGCGCCGCCGGCTCCGGCCTCATGATTACCATCCTCTTGCCAGCTCTGCAGACACCGCTGGACGAGGCCTAGTTGCTGCCTCACCTGCCTGGATCTGAAGCTTTGCCCGCGCGTTATCCACAGTCTGCTCCTTCGATGTCATTCCGAATCCGGCCTTTCGTGTTGAGGTAATCCGGATATATAATATACTGACAGCAACATGATCGATCAAGATGGTTTGGTACGTGGGCATCGCCGTTGCCGGGTGGCGGGTTTGTCCCGCTGGCTCGAGAGCGAGGTGACATTGTGCTCCGAGCTAAACATCAAGTACGAAATGGAGAAGAAGGCGGGTGACAAGAACGTGGAGCATGGTAAGGAGGACGCAGAGGAGAGTGCTGGGCCTCACTTCTTTCCCGTTACCTGTACTCAGTACCCAAACCTTAGGTATTAATCACCAATTAATGTTGAATTATTCAAGTTTTGATGTTTCTACTCCAAAATTGCTCTTCAAGCGTTGCACAATAAGAAGATAATATGACTGTTTACCTGTTTACCTGGCAATTTAATAGCCCACTGCTTACTAGCAAGTGCCAACCAAAGTTCTTTAGCGTAATAAGCCTATTTTAGTGTCATCACGAAAAGAGAATTTTAGCTGGAGGTTGTCAGGACGTGTCAATTGTGCGTTGTAATCTGTGGTTAGGTACGGAGTATTCCGTAGTGTCTACAGAGACGTATGTGTGTACACATCGCATGCGCACGGAGTAGTACACACCCTCTTCCTGACGTGGAACTTGACGTGGACCATCGCTAGCGGTGGAACTCAATGACCCCAAGCATGAATGACCAATCCTCGAGAAGCTAGGTTAGCCGCTTCTTTCCAGGTCAATGGTAGTGCGCGAGTGATCTGCATGTGAGAGAGACTTTTGCATGAGCTCCATCGGCCCCATCTGCAAAAAAGGGGAGGCAGGAAGGCGGTGAGATCGACAGAAATGTCAATCTTCACCGCCTCCCGTCCGCCAGTTTCCCCATTCCGCTCCCGTGCACTAGCGTATGTAGTATAGTGCAGTGTAGTGTAATGTATGTATGTGTACACATGTACTGTGTACGGAGTATGTACATACATCGCTGGCCAGACCACGCGGAGGATGACAACGACAGCCAAGGGTGGGGGAAGGTAAGCATCTTGGCGAGCACAACAGTGTCGTATTCTGCTGGGGCCGTGATGATCCGCGCCGGTGGTGAGTGGTCGGGCGGGCGTGGATCCCACAACTTCCCTTCACGGATTGGTTCGGCAAGTTACGAGCCAACAGATTGCTTGGCAACGCCCCGGGCTGGATTCGGAGAAATGTCAGAAGCCAGGAGAAAAACTAGATAGATTTCACAAAACCGTTGGCGCTTGGCTCAAAGGGTGTTCGTTCCCCCAAACGAACCAAGACCCAGACGACTGAGGCTGTGCACCGATGGGTCTGTACATCGTTGACGACGCGTATGTTGATCCGGTGCCGCCCGCGGATGCATGGGCTGCCTTCCTGGCTTCGAGATTCTCCAAGAGAAAGGAGCTGTACGAGAAGTTCTCGGACCATGAGCGAGAGATCGTCAGGAAGGAGCTGCGCCGTATCCGGCACCTGAGGGAGTACTTCGAGGAGCACCGGCTCTCCGGGACCGACTCGACCACTCTGCTCGCGTCCCTGGAGAAAGCCCACCATGCCTGGAGAAGCCAGGCCGGCCGGGGCTGCAAAGAGGAACTCCACCGGCTTGAGGTGGGAATCGCTCGGTCAAGCGGCTACCGCAGACAGCAGCTCAACAGGCAGCGCTTGATCCTGAAGAAAGTAGAGCAGTGGTCACAGCCAAACTACCAATACGAGGAGCTCCGGAACTCGGTGGCCCCGGAGAGCTTCGTTCCCGGGCTCGACGCCATCGACTACAACGTCGACGACAACCCGGCCGAGCCCAACTATGGATACAATGGCTGGATCATGGCCTTCAAAAAGGGCAAGGGTGGCGTCACGCTCGACCACCCGCTCTGCCACGGCAAGTTTCCGCATCAGAAGATCGCGATGCAGAAATTGTTGTACGACGAGGAACGAACGCCCCTGAAGAGATCGCCTGACAGGACACAGCTACGATACTTCCACCTGCAGGCCAATAACATGAAATGGGTAGAGGTAGCTAGCTCACCAAGCTATTATTCCTCACGTCTTCTTCTCCCCTAGTGACATCAACGTTTTGTTTGCTGACCAGGCTTTGAGGACGCCATCGCGAGATATTATGAAGAGGACAGCTCCCAGCTGGATCCCACACGGGGCCTGTCTCAGCGCGGGCTCTACCAGCCGAGTACCAAGAAAACGCAGTCAAACACGGAGAAACTCCTGAAGAGGGAGCTCTGGCACGGACAGGAAAGGGGCGGAGGCAGCAACCACCTGCCACCTCACTCGCGCCAGATCCGTCCCCGCTGCGCCTTCGTGCCGTCGGCGCCGTGGAAAGAAGACACTGGCGACCAGCCGGGCAGCACACCCCAGGACCACGGTCAAGGCCAGGGCCAAGTCCGTCACTCTGAGGGATCGTTACAAGAGACGACTGAGACGTATCTTCGGTCCTCCGAGTCTCGGGATATTGTGCTATTCGTGAGTGAAACCCAGCTGTATTATTTAACCACCACTCACGTGCTCGCCCATCGGTGATGATGATAGAAACTGACGAAATCCCCCCGCCAAGATGCCCTACTTGCACTGGGAAATCGAGAAGCGGCTGGCGAGGATGACCAACGTCATCCGAAAGACGCAGCATGTGCACGAGAGGCAGTTCGCCTTTGAGCGCGACAGCAAGCGGAGAGGAACCTGGAGCTCGGTGGTCGAGCGGGCGAGGGCCATGGCCAGCCGCATGGACAGCACCGCCTCGGAGCTCGGCGGTTGGAGCTACGACGCGCCCCCCTGGCGGCCGCAGTCTCCTCTCGGGCGCTACATCTGGCTGGCCGCCAAGCTCTACCAGCTCATCGACGAGGCGGCCGACTGGCGTCTCATCACGGACCACTTGTGCACCCAGTCCCCTCTCCATCCCCGCCGCACGCTCGAGCAGTACTACAACTGGACCTCGGAAGACACGGCCCACCGAGACCGGCAGCAGGTCGTCTACCGCGGGACGCGCATGAGAAACGACCCCGAGGCCATTCCTAGGGTGGTGGTGGTCGACCAGTTATGGCTATGGATCTTGGATGAGAGTAAGTTTTAGCTTGCGCACGTTTCGAATGACCCTAGGGGAGGGTGACTGGGGTTCCCGGGAGCCTGGGAGGGTTGTCAGACATAATAATAATATCGGGGCTGACTGACCATCACAGACACCATCCTCACAGCGTTCCCCCGGAGATGGGGCCGTAATAACCCGGACCCATCGGCTGTCCACAGGGCAATTCGAGACCGTCTCGGTGCAGCCGACACCAAGCAGATCACGTCCATCTACGAGCTGGCCCTGGTCATCATCGACGAGTGCTCCAAGGTGTTCTTTGACCGGACCAAACCCGACCTCCGACCCGAAGTGGTCGACATGTTTGGCTCCGCCATTTCCAATATCGTAAGCAAAGCGCCTCGTTGTTGCCGATTTGATATCAAGGCCACCACCACATTTTGCTGACATGACACGTCGGGTGGTTGGTTCTATTAGTCGGAGAAGAAGACGGAGGCGTACGAGCGCTTCGGCCGCGACGTCAAGAGGATGAACAACCAGGACCCCCTCCAGACGGACGAGGAGCTCCTGCGCAAGACGCTCAACATCAAGTTTGAGTGGTCGGTTCTAATGGAGGCCCAAAATGTCATCGATCAGCTGCAGATCATGCAGGAGATCTTCACGCAGCAGATCACCGTCATGGGAGACTTCGAGAAGGCCCTGCGGGGCTTGAGCTCCGACCCCCCAGACGGCTTGAAGACGGCCATCGACAGGGCGGGGCAGTTGATCTTGGACATGAAGCTGCGACGAGACGAGCTGGCAAATCTCGAGAAGCGGCAGGCAAACACGAGAAGTCAGGTAAGTTGGGCGAGGGGGGTGGCAGTGCCATTCTGTGTCGGATATCGGGGGCATGGTTCTGGATGGGACTCGACCTGGGGATGATGTGGCTTGCTGACCGCCTCGTGATCAATTACAGCTCCGTGAACTGCTCGATATGAAACAACAGCAGGCTGGTATCATCGAGGCAAAGGCGGCAATCCGCAGGGCAGATGAGACTGTCATCCAGGGCAGATCCATCGTGGTGTTCACCGTCGTGACCATCTTCTTCGTACGTCGAATGCCACCAACAGAGCCCCTTGGAACAAGAAGGTTCCGAGGCCAGATTACTGACATGTCATATTCAGCTACCGCTCTCCTTCTTCGCGACCGTGTTCGGTATGAACGCCCAGGAACTCGACAGCGGGACGATGAGCATGGGCACACAGTTCATGTGGATGTGTAAGCAGAAATCTCTCCCTTTCGAGTTTTCGAGCTTGCTGCGTTGCGCTGACCGTACTAATCATACACCTTACTGACTGAACTCGCCTCAGTCGTCCTCTCGAGCATCGTGATCACCTTGTCGCTCGCCCTCGCCTTCAACGAGCAGGCTCGGCAATGGGTATTCAGGGCGTTCCGGTCATGCTTCGTCTTCCTCATACGCCCGGTGGTGAATCGGAACAAGAACGACAGCAGCAATCTCGCCGCCGCGTCGCCGCGTGCGATCCGCGAGTTCATGCTCACCAAACAGAAGGAGTGGGAGGGCACCGACGGGGCAACTTCCACCGGCTCACTCCCGCTGCATCGGAACGAGGAGCCGAAAAAGGGGGTCACGGCAAGGTTGACACAGTTGTGGAGGCGGGAGTCGGTTTGAGTCTATAAATGCGTAAAAAAAAAAAAAAATACATCATAATTAGATCCCATTATTAATCGACCATTTT
Source organism: Thermothelomyces thermophilus ATCC 42464 (assembly GCF_000226095.1). NCBI lineage: Eukaryota > Fungi > Ascomycota > Sordariomycetes > Sordariales > Chaetomiaceae > Thermothelomyces > Thermothelomyces thermophilus. The sequence continues at coordinate 1,031,950 of NC_016476.1, read as the reverse complement.
CCCGTTGCAATCATCACTCATCCAAATGTGCAGCAACACGGGTCGTCTTGTGTTTTGTCGTGCAAACACCTCCCCCCTCCCCCCCCCCTTCTCCCTCTCCTAAACCTCGGCATTCCTCATGCGATCGACCAAGGCCAGAATCTGGTCATGAATGCTCTCATCCGCCGTGATCAGGCCCCGGTTGTTGGAGAGCTTGCAGCCCGCAGTGAAATCGATGGGCTTTCCATACAAGTCCGTCACCTTGCCGGCGCCGGACTCGGTGTAGATGAGCTGGGAGCCGGCGTGGTCCCAGATGGACCACGGGCCCTTCTCGGGCTTGGGCCAGCGCAGCTGGACAAACTCCCGCCCGCCCAGCACCACGGCGGCGTAGCGGACGTGGGACGAGTAGAGGTTGGTGCCGCGGTGGGACGCGCCGGCCAGCCGCGCCAGCTCCCGCACCTTCTCCGTCAGCGTGGCCGGGCTCTTCTCCGAGTCGACAAAGTGCACGTCCCGCAGGTCGACCGTCGCCTTGCCGCGGCCCCGGTCCAACCTCCTGCCCTCCCGCAGCACGCCCGGACCCATCGGCCGCACCGTCGCCCCCTGGCCCCGGACGGCCGACAGCATCAGGCCCATCCCGTCCTCGTCCACGGCGTGCTCCCGCACCCGCCACTGGCCCGCCGGCAAGCCCTCCTCAAACCTCCAGTTCGGACACCCCAGCACGCCCACCACCTCCCGCCCGCAATCCAGGAGCGCCAGCGAGATGGCGTACTGCCCGCCCTGCATGTACGCGCTGGTGCCGTCGATCGGATCGAGGCACCATACCCTCCTCCCGGCCGCGAGCGCCTCCTCTGCCGACATTGCTCCCCCCCCCCCACCACCACCACCACCACCACCTTCACCGCCACCTTCGCCGCCGCCGCCGCCGCCGCCGAACTCGATGAGGGCCATCATCTCGGCGAGGTCGCGGGGGCGGGGGCCGAGGAGGCGCTCGCTGGCCTCGTCCTCGAGGCGGGCGGCGTCGACGAGGTCCCAGACGCGGGCGGCAAGGAGCGGGTCCGCGCGCAGCGCCGACGCGTCCTCCTCGCCCAGGACCGCGTCCGCCGGGAAGGCGGCGCGCAGGGCGGCGACCAGCAGCGCCTGCGCCGCCAGGTCGGCCACCGTCACGGGCGACGCGTCCCGCTTGGCCACCGACAGCCGCCGCGGCGGCTCGTTCGCGTTCGCGTTCGCCTCCGCCTCGCCCGCCGCTGAGTACTGAGGAAGAAGCTGGTGATGGTGCTCGTGCTGCTGTTGTGGATCTCCTGCTGCCGCTGCTGGTAGTGGTGGTGAGGTTGAGGGAGAGTGAGGGGAGAGGGGAGTCCAAGGAGAGGTGGAAGCGGGAAAATAGGAGGAGGAGGCGGCTGTGGTGGGGTGAAGGTATTGCGAGATCGAAGAGGAGCGGGTAGTGGTGGTGTGGTCGCCTGGTGAGGAGGCCGGAGAGGCGCACGTGTCGAGGTCGGAGGAGGACGGGGAGAGCGTCGGCGGGGAGGCTGTGATCCTGGCGGCGGCGTTGACGGAGGCGAGGATGCGCTTCGTCACCAGCGCCGCGCGCTGCACCGCGAGTTGGGCAATCAGGAGCTCGTGGGCGAAGGGGGGGTGAGTTAAGGATGAGACCGTCATTTTGGTGGCTGTGTGGTGATTGTTGTTTGATGTTGTTTGATGTTGTTTGTCGTTGTTTGTCGTTGTTGTTGATTAGTTGCGGGGTAAATCGTAGATTAAATGGCTATGGTGCCTCTGGCTACCTCAAGGTCAGGTCCTTAGGCGGAGGTGTCCAGAACCCCGATGATGGTGTTGTGTTGCGGCCCGTTGTTCGGAGAGTTGGTGTGGTGGCTGCAACGGCAACGACTCCCTGGAAAATGCGGTGGCTGATGGCGGCGAGTTGGGACTCGAGAATGTGGAAGTTCTGAAGCTCAGTACTTTGTGGCATTTGTCGTAAAATCAAAAATCGATTAGACTCTGTCAGGGCAGCCGTAGTGGAGATTCAGAGGACGATATATCGGTTCGATAGATTGTTAAATAGGGATATAGTAATAGTATCGGACTCTCAAGAACGCCTCCCAACAACTCGCTTGTGTTCCCACCTCCCCTCGCGTTCCCGCCTGACGCGCAAATTTAGCACCGCAGCGGCACACGCAACGTCGGAGCGCCGGCTCAGGAGTCAGGCGCCACCGGCACACGACAGCGGTTGTTTCATTGGCCCACCGCCACGTGCTGGGGTGGTTCCTTTGTTAGTGGAGTGGCGGAGCTGGGGCGGCGCAGGGTCCGAGAATGGGCCAGAAGAGGACCAGAGGCCGCCTCTGGTCATCGTCATTCTCAATCCTCAGTGCCATCAGTCAGACCAGACACCCTTCCATCAGGTGATATACGTGTGTACATTACATACACCTTGATCCTTAGTACTAGTGTTATCCTAGTCTGAACCTCAAGATATTTTTTTTCAAGGCTTAACTACTACTATTGCTCGTAGTCCCCCACCAGAGGGCATCCGGGCTCTTTTGACATCGCTCAGTCCGAGATTGCTTATCAGCTGTGCATTGGCTGCGGAGTGGTGAGCCTTACGGTAAGCCCGGGGCTGGAGAACAGAGGACTCAGCACCTTGCGGCGGGCGCCAAACTGTATTGGTCCCAGTCGCCTTAGACCAGCCGCGCGGCTCCCGGCATAAGCCAGGCCCGCTCCACAGCTCAGCTATTTCCCATGTTAATGTGCGGAGGGCCGGAAAGGATCTCACCCGACCAGCAAGTTGACGGAGATGCTCTCGCTCATGCTCACGCTTGAGTCCAAAGTGCACACAACATCTTTGCTGGAGTTCTAAATTTCTTATATTTTGTAGACCTCTTTAGGAGACGCATTCTGAACTAGATGGATGGCAAGGTAGTCCTGTGGTGCGGTTATTTCTCCGCAAGTTGCGTCTTGCTGCGTGATCGGGTACAGAGTTCGTATAGGAGGGGGTAAGACGCTCTTCACAAGTCACTACAGTACCAATCTTACTTGACCTTGCATGAGGATGTAGGGGTGTCAGGTAATAGACACCTTGCCTGTTTCATTCCTGGAATTGAGACAATGGCCGGCCGTTAACCGAACCAATCAATACTTTGTTGGTTCTTTGCTCCATAACATTCAAGGGTTCAACTAAGTACTGCTTTGACTCTTGTCGTAGGCTTGTGTCTAGAGTTCCAATTTGTCAATTATTAATTAATTATGGCCATTCTACTTTCTATATTTTCTTACTGGTCCAGATCAACATCTAGACAATAACTCATTGAAGATAAGTAATAAGCTACTGGTTTGAAAGTCTGAGGCATGTTTGTAGCCCTCTAGCCTGAGATCTTTATGACACTGTTGGATAACAAGCACAACCTTGATCAAAACCTGAAAACCAGCGCTTCTCATCGGTCATACCAGGGTATCTGAATGAATCAGAATGACTTGCGGAACCTCTCTGGTAAATCCTAGCTGTGTTCTGATATCTGTGGAGTACGGGAAGTAGAAGGTTTGGTATGTCAGTCGCTTGCCTACATTTATGAGCGATTGCCCACTTATTGTTTCGAGAAGTCCAGATTTTGGATTCTTCTTGTTGCTATAATTAGTCATTCAGCAGCCATGTGCAACTGTTCCCAGCATTGCGACCGAAATATACCCGCCCGATCGCGTTACTTTGGTACGAACTCTGCCTTGATGATTGGAAAAGTGAGAAACTCGGGTGGGAAGCTTGCAACAAACCAAACCTTCTCCCATCACGCTCATCTGATTCCCTCAAGAAGCTGCAAATAACTGCTGGACTCTTCGGATCCTCTCTCAAACATATAGATAAGAAAGTAAATATTTGGTCTTTACCACTCCCGGGCCAAAAGACCAATCTAGTATAATATCGCCTCTTAGCCGCCATGCTTCATAATGGCAGATCTAATTAAGGAGTAATCCGGCTGTGACTGTTAGCTCCTAGAGAGTTCTATCAACCACTAGAGTTCAAAGGAGATATGGTGCCGGTTCAGATTTGTGCTCATTGTTTATGGATCAATCAAGTAGATATAACCTGTTCAGCAGATCTGTCCCGGGCGTTTCACCATCAGAGCGCCTCCCATCAGATAAATTACACTCGCTTCCGTCACACCAGGATCGTGTTACCAATTCCAACAAAGATTGAACATTAGCATTCTATGTTTAACTGAGTCCTTTTTTCTCATATCTCTTCACAAGCGAAACCTTAAGTTAAAACCAGACACCGCTCCTCGCCCTCCAGACCACACTCGACATTGATCCTTTGTTCTCGACTTTTGTTGCGTTGTTGAGTTCGATCCCGCTCATGATTGTAGAACCTTAAATACCCATTGACAGTTCTGCTCACCCTAAATGGGAGTTTTGGTTTAGCCTACAATGTCGAAGCGGTGCCGCTCTCCTCTGGCCGTCGCCGGCCGCGGTGTCATCGCGTGGCTGCCCGCGAAGCGGTTCATCAAACCCAAGTCCGTACCCAACCTGCCGCCCGGGGTCTTCAATCACCCGGTCCTGATATATCAGACGACATCTGAGCAAGCAGACGTGTTCCTCGTAGGTCCCACTGGAGGCACCCTTGGACCCGCCAAATGGGAATGGGATGGCTATGAGATTGATGCGCAAGCAAGGCATTGACAAAACGTTGACAGATCACGTCATTCCATGCCGGCGAGTCACTTACCGGCAAGTTCCAGAGCGACGCCGAGTTTCGCAGCCGCCAAATGCCCATCGACCCGGCCCCGCCGCACCCCGACAACGGCGTCCGGCTCACCCTCGCGCGCGGGCGGGTGTGGCCTAAGGAGTCCTACGTCAGCATCAGCCTGTTTACGGTCCCCATCTCGATCCTGCGTGAGGAGACTAGCGGCCCTTGGGCCCTCAGCCCCGAGTCTCTCGCTGCGCTCGATGACATCGTTGCCAAGCTCCCCCACCTGCGAAGTTGGAAGGGACACCCACCAAAAGCGGAAGGCAGGAAAGCAGAGGAGGCGGCCAGGAGGTCGGTGCGGGGCGATGGTGAAAACGAGTTTGATTTGAACAAGAAGGAAGTGGTGGGCGAGGGTGAGGAGGGATGGACGACTGTCGCGCCCAAGAAGAAGAGGGGACTGTCGATGGTCGTCACTGAAAAACCGCGGGGACACGAAGCTTCCAGGAGGGAGAGGTGTCTTTCAATGAACACCCCTACAAGATTGGGATCAAATATCAGGAATCATCGAAGCATATAATGCTTGCAGTATTTACTTAACTTCGTCTTTTCTTGTACCACGACAACGGCTGCTGATGGAGTTGGACAGGACTCCCCAATGCTTTGGGATCTTCGTTAATTTTCATCTTGAGGAATATGTCGTTGCCTCTAGCATAAGCTTTAGCCATTCACAACAACGTCGACGAATTGGTCACCTCGACATATCAAGCGGATTTTCTGGCATTCTGCGAGAGGGAAGAAAACGGACTGTGTTAAATAAAAGCCTGTAGTAATCACCAAAAGCCACCAGTTTCCCAAACGACGTGATTTCCCATCCCATTGCTCCAATACAATGCTCCCGTGGCGCCATCCACACGGCGAACATAACCTTCGGGGTGTTCGGTTGTCAACCGTCCGCCTACATTCCAGATGAGCCGACCAGTGAAAAACTCGCGTCCGTGTTCTGTGAAGGACCCTACCTGAATGGGTCGGGCAGCGGCGGCGGCCTGGCATCTGCGAAAACCCTGAACCAGCAGCCTGTATAGGGCGTACCGCAGGGAGCACGTGGATTTCGTGATCGGGATGACCCAGCAGTCAACCGCACAATCCGCTCTTCTGATGTCCCAAGGACTGGTGGCTCGAAATTGGAGCATTAAAAGGGTCTCGCCGTCCCAACAGAACATCTGTGGACACTCATACCTGTCTGCATACCTGTCGAGCGTTTACGATTAGAGTCTAACGGGAAATCATAGGCTGGCGGGAGTAACACGGTGTAATTCGTGATCTTACCCTCGAAGTTCGCGGGCCAACTTTTGTTGTGAGCTAGTCACATTGCCAGCTTCCCACTCTCGACGGTTGATAAGGTTCCGTTTCATCTCCCCGATGACCACAGGCTTTCTCTGATTTCCGATGTAGATGGCGTACGTTGCATCCACATTTTCAGGTATGTTGACGTCGCTGAGTGGCTTGGTATGGCAGGTTTGGACGATACCTGGGTACCTGGCCCAAGCTGCGAGCACAACGTCGGAAACTTCGGTATGCCACCAGTGTTCGACGTCGGCCTCCGTTTCCAGCCGCCACGACCTCTCATTAGGCGGGTTGGCCGGTTCTGTCATCCGCCTTTCTTCGTCATCGTCAAGCGGCAGAAATGCCGAGTCGAAAGTTGCATGCACTGTATTACCCCCGTAGCCCGGTGTTGTGTGGAGAAGGATGTTTTCGATCCCAGCGTATTCATGGGCCCATTCTTTATCCGAACGGGTAATGTACTTTGGGTTGTCGATTTCGTTCGTCGAGTTCTGAAGAATGAGCTCCCCGGCGGAGGGCATTTTGAACGGCTTTGTACTCAGAAACCCGAGCAAACAGACGGGGGCTTGGAAATGAGGTGGGGGTTATATCATTATATCATTGTCGCCTCTGCTGGTTGTTGCTTGGGCTCAGGACACGTCCTTAGCGATTGGGCATCAATTAGAGCGGCGTGAGAGGGTTGAGGAATCAGCAATGTCACCGAGCCACACCACCATCAAGGTTTTCCCTGATTAATAAACTTTACCGTGGCATCGTAGGTACCTACTTGCATTAATATACAGCACATACATGCTTTGAAGTGTAAGTTTCTAGAATTTGATTTCCGCCCTTAAATGGCAAACGACCAAACTTGAGCACTGAGTGCTCTCATACTTATAATAGCGCTCCAATGAGAATACTGTAGGAGAGCCATCGCTAGTGGATCACTAAACTCAGGTATCCAAAAAAAGGCCGTAAAGGTTATTTGGAAAGGATCGTTAAGGCAATGAAATCTTCTGTCATCCTGAGCAGATAGTTCTAGGCTGTATTGCAATTATTACATGCCTACGGAGGCCTGATTTGAATGCCAACTTAATCCAGCCACGGACCGCGGGAACTTTCTGGCGTTGCTGGTGAGCCAGCCAGAGCGGGTCCACATTGGTGCCTGGGCACGTGATGGCGAATTCTCCCGCCATTTGGCACGCATACAAGTACCTCCGTAACCGAGATACCAAGGTGGGCGCGTCTCGAGAGCGGCTGAGCTTGGACAGCCCTTCTTCAACCTCAATCTCAACACCATCTCACCACTTGAAGGGCGCATAACCACAGTATTTTCTCGCGCACGCATGTCGGCAGACAATATTAAGCCGTCCGCTGGTTCCATGGTGGACTACGACGTTGAATTACCCAAGTTCTACAGAAACCCCAATGAACCGGAACACTACCGCCTTTCGAAGGCCGGAATCGAGGCCTGCAAGAGCAAGAAGCCTGCAGTCCCACCGTGGCTGATCGTGAGTCATTCCGTGTTGTACCCAGTTGCAGCCCTGCCATTGACGCTAATACTCCGTGTCCAAGAGCTTCCGGTTCAGGACGCGGTACATCTCGGCTTTCGCCACGCAGTTCGACAGCGATCGCCCACATATCCTCGACCTGCAAATTTGCCCCTCCAGAGTCGCGCGGTTCTTTGGCGCCTGCGTCAATCTTTTGCCTACGTTTGCACAGTCCTGGATTAGAGCCATGATGCCGGAATGGTTCCTCCCCAGCCGTGTCATTTTGAAGGCGCAAAAGCGGTACGAGTCGGGAGAGGCCAATGAGGAGCTATTCGACACCGAGACGCGAGCCTACGACCGCCTAAAGCCGTTACAAGGGACCGTCATACCCAAGTGTTACGGCCTTGCTCGATACAACGGCTTAAGGGCGATGATTCTCGAGCGCCTTGGGGGAGTTTCGCTCGCCTCGCCCCAAGGTGCAACGCTGACGCTTGAAGAAATCTCCGCCTTGATGCAGCCATGCCACCGGGCTATGCATGCCTATGGCGTGCATCATAGCGATCCGCAACCCTCCAACTATCAGCTGGTTGACGGAAGGCTCATGGCCTTGGACCTAGAGTACGTCGAGTGGGATTTGCCCGACGAAAAGAACATCCTCTTCATGCGGACGAACATATACGATTTGTCAATCAGATACTTGGGGATGCAAAAATACTATCATCGGGGTGAGGGCTTGCTGGAACCAGCGTGATTACATGGTTCCGTGATCGGCGGCGCTCATATTGGCATTCCGCCACCTCATACTACCTGTAGTTAATAGTTATAATTCACTTACAACTTAATTCTGCCGCACGTGCTGTTGTCATCTCCTTTGCCCTGCCATACGACCACTCGTATGTACCTCTTTCTTCCTTGATTATTACCTTGGGTAGAATTGTTGTGGGTCAAGCATCACACACAACAGAACGAGATAACACCAGCCGCTTAGTAAACTCGGGAGCGGAGTGGTTTCCTTCTCTGGTCCCGTTTGCTTCCGACTCGAGAGATATTTTGCCAAGTTCGGATACAGCGTATTTCTTACCAAAGCAGAATACCTAACCTTTTTTTTTTTTTTTTTTTGAAAGCGGGTCGAACAGAACGCGAAGAAGTCTGATACAGTTCGTTGTCTGCGGACGTGTCCATCATGTAAGATTAGATAAGATAAGCCCTGTGGATCCTGGCAAACGGAGGGTTCTTTGTTCTACCCTCTACTTATACAGAGCCACAGGGCCAGCAAACGTAGGAAGGAGACATCGCACTTTTGAACTATCTTGATTTTACCACAACCTTCTTCCATCAAAGTCCTTGCATAATTCGCTTCGTGCATGCCATCAGCACAGATGGTGTGGCAGGTAAGCGTACGGCACAAGAGGTCTGGCATCTCTTCAACAAATCAACCAAGGTATCTAAGTACGGTACCTTAAGTATTTACATCTTCCTGATGGTTGTGTGTTACCGGAGGGAAAGAGTAGGGGGGGAAATCGTCGTTTTGTATTATTTGCTCTATTTACTAAGGCTATGTGTCTTTCGTCATGTAATTAATTATTTCTCTGCCCTCTCCCTGACTCACGCTCCCGATCATCGTCAGTCGCGCCCGCGGCGGCCATCACGCCTATTCCCCCGTCCTCCCAACACATCATGCGCCGGCTTCGATGCTAATGACAAATATGACAGGTAATGATTTCGAATCATTTAGTCTTTTTAATGTGGGAAACTGGACGCTGAATCTAGTGGTGATTTCGTGATAAGATTGATTTACAAACGATAACCTCATCACCACTTGACCTTTCCTCCCTAATTGCTCGAAAATACGACCGGCTGTTCCTACAAACATGTATAAGTTCTCTTCAACGGACACTCATGAATTCGAATGCAAATTTTCATACTTACTTTGGATTTTGTTGAGAAAACTTCTTTCCAACCAGCTGAGTAAGCTACTTCTCTGCATGTCGTCCCGCCAAAATAATGCCGCAATACAAGGGAGGAGATCAAGTCCGATACAAGCCCGTTGGCGGTGAGTGCTCCATCTTTTTGGTTTGTTTTATAAGCACGCGAGGAATTTTGTCTGACAGGTAGGGAATCGAATCGGACATGCAAGCCCCGATTCTAGGCCCCCCGAAAGTGTCGGTACCGTCAAGGGCGTTCTGATGGAGCCTGGAAATCAAGCCGGGCGTAATATGAGCGCGAGTGCGGAGCAGCCGCAATACGAGGTGAGAGATCTCGGACAAGATTACCTGGAGCTCAAGTACGGTCCGTGGGCGTTAGCCCTACCTAATTATCTTAAAATCGAGAATGCCAACACCAGCAAGACGACAACCATCTACGAAGCCAACATCTTGGGTTCAGTGTAGAGACCTCCTATGATAGGCCGTTCCCAGCGCGCCGTCACCTGGCTTCTTTGAGGGGCGACGGCTCAGGATCGGCATCAATTGGAGGCTATATACTCAATAGAGTAGCTTTTCCCAAACAATCACAACTGCGCTGCCATGTTTATAGCGTCGAAGCTACCCGAGCTTTGCAAATCAGGACATAATTACCCGCATTTGGCCAAAGTCTTGCTGTAAATCCGGTGAAATAATGCCACATCGCACTTAGAAAGCAATCACTTTTGGGCTGACGACGAGCTGAGTAGGAGTGTCCGAATATGGCAGTCACTCACTCGTTTATAGCATCAAAACGTTGCCCAGCTCTCTCAGATCGTACCATTATGATGTATTTTCAACAACCCTGTGCTGAAGAAAAAAGCAACATCGGCTCACACACGAATCTCGAGGTCATCAGATCTTGCCCACACCGGCCCCGAGCTTGACAATCGGCTCAACCAACGGCAGGGGTGTCAACTTGAACTTGTACGGTGCCTTTCGAAAGTTGCCGACCTGCGTGATGTTGACCGTCGCCTTGCCCCAATCGTTTTCTGCGCGTCATCACGTCAGCACAGGACCATGCGGAGGTACGTAATTACATATCCCGATCTCCCCTCTCATTACACACCCCGCACCCTTCCTTCATTTTAACAGCTACGAGGGAGACTTACTGGCGCCCAAGTTGGCGTAGCCGTCCAGCTCTTCGTCGCCGCACGTGCAGGTGTTGGGCGAGTCGTCCGGGATCACCAGGCCGTAGGTGCTCAGGGCCTCGCGGGTCTTGCCGCGGAAGACGTTACCCTCGACGAGGACCTGGTTGTCTGAGCGGGAGTGGATGGCCTGGTAGAGGAAGTCGACGTAGAGGTTGTTGTAGACGTGTTGGTGCCCGAAGCGGCCGGCGGGGCCGCGGGTACCCTCGTTGCGCCAGTAGTTGTGGTGGTAGGTTACGTGCAGGTGGCCAAAGTCGATGTCGCGGAAGGTGGTGTCGTTGCCGACCAGGGACGACTTCCAGTGGTCGTGGAAGTAGTTCCACGATACCGTGATCCAGTCGGAACCGCGGATGATGTCGACTTGGCCGTCCTGCGTAACATATTATAGAAAGACAATCTCGTCTCAGCGGATCCCGTTGTGTGCACTTTCTAATTAATTAGGAGATTGTAGAGCACAAGAGACTCACGTAGGCGTCGGGTCCTTTCGTGATGTCGGAAGCGAACTCGTTGTGGTCCACCCAGACCCTGGTGGAGTTCCGGATGGTGATGCAGTCGTTGTCCTCGATGAAGCTGATCTTGAGGTTGCGGATGATGACGTTGGTCGAGTTGAACACGTCGAGGCCGCTGCCGGTGATGTGGGCGGTGCGTCCGACACCAATGACGGACTTGTTGGAGCCAATCTTTGGCCGGGACGGCAGGTTGATCTCGCCCTTGACGAGGACCGTCTTGGGCTCGTCTCCCGCAACAGCTGCCTTGAAGTCGGCCGCGTTATCCACGGTCACCGTTGACCCGCCCTCGCCGCCAGTGGTGACGCCAATGGGATTGTCTTTGGCAAAGCCCTCGACATCCCACGACGCGAGGCCAAAGCTCCCGAAGGGGAACGCCGCGGTCAATGGAGCGAGGGCCGAGGCGACAGTGAGGAAACTGAACCGCATGTTGGATATCCGGGTATTTGGGGCGGATGATAAAGAGCTAATAGCTGCAGGTCATGGTTACGACCGGAACACGGGGTTCCATGCAGCTTAATGTAATTAATCAAATAAGATCGTGGGGTTGCAGCAGGACGACGCGCATTCCGGCGTTGCATGCAGCCTTTCCAACAGCGGTAATTAATGGTCCGGCTTCACCGTTACCGAAGCACTGGAAAAAATGATGGTGTCCAGCGGGGAACCCTGTCGGAGCAGCATCGTCTCCAAAACCAGGCCTTGTTCAAGTGTTGAGGTTTACCCGTCCGCTGAGCACGCTCTGCCAAGCCAGTAGTAGCCAGCAACCGACAGGGTGTCGAGTTTCCTGACTGGTGGAAATATGGTCTCCGATGGCTCAGCAGCATCGTTGGAGATGGGCCTCGGCGCGTCTTCTGCTAACGCGGCCGCTTCTGGTCATGCATCCGATCATGAGGAAAACGGGAAGAGAAAGACTCTAAAGATCCCATGTAAGGATGGTAAATCCGCCTGGATGGTAAGGGCAGGTCTTCGCGGAATTCCTCCCTTTGGGCCTGCCCGCAGTGTCAACTCGTGTCAACTCAACTAATATCGTACACGAGAATTGGTACAAAAGATTATTAATGCCGCCGTTGAAGCTGTCATAGGCCAAGAATCGAGTCCGTGTTTTCATCAATCTTCGTTCCGGCCGTTTTCTTTTCGGGGCGCTTCGCGATTCTCCTTTTCCTTGATTTCTCGCTCAAGCCTCTGGATGACGCCCTTTAGCATCTCGATTTTTGCTTGACCGGCCTCGTCAGATGCGCCAAAAGCATCGAGCTCGTGCGTCACCTTGAGTGTGTACTCGAGGGCCTTGTCAAGGTTGCCAATGTGGTAATAGAGGCGAGCTGGAACCTCGTACATACCACCCATCAGCTCTGTTAGGCCCTCCTCTTCCACAAGGGCGAATAGACTCTCAGCGGCCTCAACGGCCTTATGAAATTCTCCTTTCTGGGCGAGCTGAAGAACCTTGGCCTGCAAAGAACGGATTTCCCCTCGACGAGCGTCCGAGGCCTGGATGACATCTGAGGCAGCGGTACAGAGTGAGCATTGACTGGGATCAGTTCGGTTAGTGACCTTGCTAGCATTCTGTACTATTATTAGTGAACAGTAAGCGGGAATGAAGCGTACCATTTGAAGCCCCAGATATGTTCTAGACTCTCCCTTCTCTCTTCTGACGTTAGGCCCGCAGACGTGTCTGAGACGCGAGCGTGTGAGCCGCATCGCGAGAGACAGAGCGAAGAAAGGCGCCTTACAGGTAATGGTGATCTCTTCTTGTCAGAAGCTATAGAGCTTCTAAAAGTATTAGCCACATATATGCCACAGCTGTATAAAGCTGTTTAACGCATTGGCCAGTCCCTTTGTCTATAAATACCACTCTTTTTGTCTCCTTTATAGATAGTTTTAACAAGGCACTCTTTCCTTCGTATAGCCACCTACTACAGACACTGCTTTCAACGCTCCCGGAAGCTCATTACTACGTTCGGCAGTTATAAGCCCGGCGCCTTGACTACTCCTCTACTGACGTATCTTTAATATTAGTGATAGCTTCTTTTATTACAAACTCTCTTACCCTACTTTAATATACTTTCGACGATATATCTATTATATCTAAGATCCTAGTCGAGACTTCTATATGCCTTATAGGGCCTAGTTTCTAGAACTTGTAGTATATTAAACTGTAATTATAGGCTAAATTTGCTAGTATATAGGGATTTGTTAACCTTAATGGTAACTATAAGCTAGATCTGGAAGTTCTATAGTACCTAACTTATAAATAAGCTAGAGATAACCTTATCTTGGCTTCTTAGGAGTAACTTATAGAAAGATTATTACCCTTAATATCTATAGATTTGATACCTTCTAATGTAGCTATTATAGCTAAATTTATACGACTATAAGACTCTTTTTATAAAGATATTATATATACTATAGACATTAGTAAGTAGATAGGATAGTTATAATACTAGCTAGTATATACTATAGATCCTAAACTCTATAAAGCTATAATTAAGCGTTTAGGAGTTAATCTATAATATTAGATTTATAACTTTAATATTGCCTTTTAATAAGCTATCTAATATAATATCTTGGAAGTATAGGGCGTATAAAGACTTTATACCTTTCTTAACGCTATTATTATATATATTCTACTAACCTAGGTAGTAAATAAAAGGATAGAAATCGAGCTTACTAATAGTATAGGATAGCTACTTCTAGAGCTTAGTATTTTTATTATAATGGCTAAGATCCTAATTAATAATAATATATAACCTAGAGTCTTTCGGAAGTATGGAATCTTCTTGATAACTTATATACTAATACTTCCTATAGCTTAAAAGAGCGGTAAGAAGAGAGGTAGAGACTTATACGCTTAGTAGTATAATATAAGATATCCTTATAAGTATCTAAGCTATCTATGGGATCTAATAGATTGCTATACGCTTGAATAAGCTATCTATAATAATAAGTAACGCTTATATCTCTCTAATAGGGAGTATAAAAGGATTTACTAGGAGCTTAATAAGCTAAAGTAGGCTAGATTAAAAAATTAACTTATTACTAAGTAGAGAGAGCTATCCTATTCTAAGTAGTTAGGGGTAGGATACCTTAGTTCCCTTAATATATTAATTATTAGCCCTTAACTACTTAGTAAGCTTTTGACTTACTATAGGGCGTTTAGTATAGTCGCTCTATAATGTTATCCTCTTTTAGAAAGCACTTTACTAGACTTATATAGTATAACCTACTTTGTTAACAATAAGAAGTTCCTTTTACCTAAGATATTCGTTAAAGTAGAAGATTCTAAGTTTATTAAAGCAGGTACAATAACCTTTCCTATTAGTAAAAAGGGCACTTAGGTGATCGAGAATGTTCTAGATAGACTATATAGACTATATATTAAGAGCCTAACGTTTAAAGATATTACTATTATCAAAGGGTTTCATATTAATATTATCTTAGAAGCTTTATTACTTAAGGTAGGCGCTTAGTACTATAGCTTAGATTACTTACTATATTTCGGAATACTAGAAAATAATGTTATCCTTTATAAGTTAGAATATAAGTATAATCTTACTTTCCTTAAATATAAGCTACTTTCCTACTACTTAAGCTTCCTAGACTATATCTTAATTAGTAAAGTAGGTATTATAAACGTTCGTATATCCTTATAGAACGTATTTACTATATATAGTAGAAGGTCCTAGGTATAAGCATTACCTACCATAAGAAAGGATACTAAGGATCTTTAACACTTAAGAGCTAGCTACCTTAGACTAGAAGCGTTAAAAGCGCTTATTAATAACACTAGAAACGTCTATATTAAGGGGATAGCATACATTAAGTGTAAGAGCTATACTTGTACTTATATAAGTAAGGTTATCTCTATTACGGGCCCGGGCTTCACCCAGGCTAAACAATGCCAGGCTTTGCCCGGCAACGGACCGGACCTACCCGGCAACAGACCGGACCTACTCGGCCCACCTAAGCGTATATGATTGGTTCGTAAGGCGTTCGTAGGTCGTTCGTAGGGCGCACGGTCAGGGCCCGCTTAGGACCTAACCCGGAGCCTAACCAGGCCCTACCTAGGTTATACACGTATATACTAAAAAGGCGCTCCTCCGTATAACTCTTGTATTCTTCCTCTTTTTCCTCCTTAAGGTAGTTAAATAGAATATTGTACGCTTATCTACAAATGCTATAAGGCTAGCATATTACATTTCGACTACCTTCTACTAGTAGTAACTCCTTAAGGGAGTTATTAATAACATAGTCATGACGGATTCGGGAGTATACAGGCCCTCGGGCTTAGTAGAATAATAGGAGCTTGTCTACTCCCTTTAAGTAGTAGTAGAATAGCAAAATACCATAATCGACACCCTCTAGGCATCCTAAACCTAACCTATCCTAACCCCTAAGTCGGCTAGGGTACCCCTTAAAGCTTAACGGCCGTAGCGGAAGCGTCTCCTAATGTCACGAACCAACTATATACCGCGACCCGGTAGGGCACAGGAGGCTAAATGAGCCACCAATCAAGAAGGGCACGAAGCGAGGCTGACACAGGATCGCTAGGGAGCGCGGGCTACCACAGGCAAACGATTACCAAAAGGGAAAGATAGCAGAGGATAGCTAGCTACCAAAGGCGATCTAAGGACGGGATAGAAGGGGACTATAAGCGATCGGCAGAAGTATATATATATATAAATAGCCACTCGTTATAGTAGACTCTAGGAGTTTACTAGTGATAGTAACCATAACCTACAATTATAAGTACTTATACCAAGCATTACTAACCATTATAGGAGATAACTCTAGTGTTGTTATAAACCCTTTAGCTTTACTAAATCCCTTAGACGACTTATACGTTTGTCCTGCTTAATTTACCTCCGTCTGAACCCTTTTAAAAGAAGTCTGAGTTAGGTTTGTTATATATTGCTATTACTCCCTTTGTTCTATTATAGCTCAGAATGGAGGTGATTTCGACCTTGATATCGACATAGCTACTAACGTTACAGCCGAACAGCTGCTTGCCTAGCTTGGTCAACTCTAGCAGCGGATTTAGGAGTTGGACTAGAGAGATAAGGTTGCTTAAGCTTGGATCAAGGAACTCGAAAACGGCGAAAAGCACTCGTAGAAGCTAGTTAACGAGGCCTATGCTAAAATCAAGGCACTCGAAGGCACTAAAGCGAGCCATATCAAGATCGAACTACCTAGCAAATATAGAGGAACTAAGGAAGATCTTATAGGATTTTTAACAAACCTCTAATCTTACTTCTGGCTTAATGACGACAAGTTTCTAGATAATGAAGCTAAAGTCCTCTATATAGCTATAAGACTAGAGGGTAAGGTACTTAGATAGTTCGAGCCTATATAGAATGACTATCTTACTAAGGAAGATAAAGACGACCGAGATACGTTTACGTAGGTAGTCTTTCAATCTTACGACCGGTTCGAAGAAGAGCTTTAGAAGGTTTTTAGTAATAAAGATAAGAAGATTTACGTGTAAGAAAGACTTGCTAGTCTCTAATAGACTAAGTTAGTAGCCTCCTACGCTATATAGTTTAGATAGGATATACTTAAGTCTTAGCTTAATAATAAGGCGTTAATATAACTATTCTATAATAGCTTAAAGGAAAAGGTTAAAGATAAACTATATAAGTATAACCAGCCTAAGACTCTAGATAAATATATTATATAGACTATTAGAATCGATGATTAACTCTATATATAAGAGTAGTAGAAATAAGGTCAGATAAACGGAATTATAGTCAAGGCTAATAACAAGAAAAAACGAGCATACGTTAGTACCTTATATAGGATATATCCTAGAGCTATAGATATAGACATAGCATAGAAGCAGGACCAAAAGAAGATAACTAAAGATAAGTCTAATGTTACCTACTATAACTATAGAAAGAAAGGGCATTATAAGTAAGAATGTCGAAGCCTGAAGAAAGACTAGAAACTAGTCCCTAGAAAGGAAATTACGGCTATTAACGAAACCGCTAAGGATGCTATCGAAGTAGCAGCTACAAGCTATAAGAATAGAGATAGCGATATAGATAGTCTTAGATATAACGGCGATAGTAAAGACAAACAAGCACCGTACTCCGAACTGGTTACTATAGACCTAGAAATAGGTCTTGCCGAATAGAACATAGCAAGAGAATATATACTACTAATTTCGATTCTTCTAGCCTTAAGGCGGTAGGGTTTCATAGTTACCTAGAGGTAGGATAGATTGTAGACGACCGATACCTAAGGAATTAAAAGACCTAGACCTAATGTTCTATTCCTTTAGGAACGAATCAAATAGTACTATAACGAAGTTTTCTAGCTTAATACGGAACTACACGAACGGGATAAACGCTTGATTTGACTTACCTAGTAGAGCGATAAAATGAGGGACAAGATAAGGGAACTCCGACGTATCGTAGAAACTATCAAAGGGGAATAGCCTATAACATACGATAGGCCCGATAGCTATACCAAGTATTTTAACGATTAGTAACTTAGCTACGACGTATAGAACCTAGAGTACTAGTTTATACACATAAACCGTAGAAAAGACAAACGTACGTAGGAAAACTACTAGAAGAAATACTCCTATCTTAGTATTAGAGTACCTATAGTATACGTATAGTAGGAAGGATTTAGAAAAGAATTCTAATACCTTCTAGGCAATGCTACACGACTATACCTACGACACGAGGCATATATACAAGTACCCTGGTTCTAGTGTATATTATACAAATGCCGATACTACTTTCGCGACAAGTTCGAAAACAATCACTAGCTGACCTGACAAGGAAATGAGAACGGAAGCCTCTGCCCTATAGAATGGGTCTATAATGTAGGGAACAGAGCAGCCGAATTGCTCTAGAAGATCAAAGCCCGCGATCTAGAAGGCATTACGGTAGTACTAAAACGAGCCTAGCCTAGGTACTACAGAATAGAATAAGACATATAGGACTCGTACCGGAGTAACGACTGCCTCTACCACGCGGACGAAAGGAAATTGCGGATCTAGGAGCTTTAGATGAAGCTATAGCACGTATAACGGAAAGTAAAACGGACCTAATGGTAGGAAGTTACTAGCACTTAATGGCTTATAGAAATGAGTACGATTGACGAAGCTACTATTAGCTAAATAACCGAAGAGGTTAGTACTGACTTAGAAAACGGGTTAGGGCCCTTCGAGGGGCCCGAAAACTATTAACGCCTATATAGCGGCGAGTAGTAGCGTAGTATAGGAGGAACTGGCATAAGAAATTACTATATCGAGACCTCCCGGCAGAAATATAGAAAATCGCTATAATCTTTGGACGATAGTGGCAAGACAAGTGATTATAGATAATAGTATAATGGAAATAGTATAAAATGCTTGTACTAGTAGATAGTAGAGTAGAGATAAACCTGATTTTGCTGACACTTGTAAATTAGCTATAGATATTCTAGAGAATGAAGCAGAAGTATAGCATAGTCAAAGGGCTATTTCTAATATAATAGGTATATAGGGAGACTAAACTAATTGATATTACTATAATAGGGAAAACTATGGTAGTTATATTTAGCATTATAAATATAGGTAACGATAAAGATATAATATTAGGATTACTATAGTATAAAGATTATAACCTAGATATTAGCTAGAAGAATGGTAGCTACCTACAACCCCAAATAGAGTCATATTTGACTAGCGAGATAGGGAGCACGTAAGGATCGCGAGCAGACGATACTTAAGGAAAGGCATGTCCTACGGATCTACCGTAAGAGACAGACAGTAGTAGGCAGACTACTATAGACTTTAGAAGAAGCGGCATAACGACACTAACGTTATGACAGGAGGAACGAGCTAAACCGCTAATAGCTGTTCTCTCCGTTAACGAATATAGAGCATTATAACTAGAGTAGTAGGTTAAGATAGGAGAAATTGCTAGCATCGCTATAGATAGAACCAAGTTTGTATATTATTAGAAAGCTAAGAGACGAGATAAGACTAGGGAAGTACTGAAGAAATACGAAGGACACCTAGCATTCGAACTAAAGTATCTAGAAGGATTACTGGAGCATGGCCTATAGGATCACGAGATTAAGCTTAAGGAAGGAGTATAACTAAAGTTCTTTAAGATTTACTATACGAGCTAGATATAGAATAAAGAACTTAAGCGATACTTAGAGGAAAACCTTCGAAGGGAATATATCTGCCTATTGACATTGCTAGCAAGCTACCTAATCTTGTTTGTACCTAAGAAAGATAGAAAGCTATAGTTATATGTCGACTATTAGTAACTTAACAAATAGACTATAAAAAACCGATACCTGTTACTACTAATCTTATAGCTCCGAGATTAGTTAGCAGGAGCCTAATATTTTACGCATCTTGACTTGCTATCGGCCTATAACTATATATAGATCAAAGAAGGCGACGAGTGGAAAACGGCCTTTAGGATACCCTATAGCTATTACAAGTACCTTATCATGCCATTTAGACTGACAAATATACTAGTAACGTTCTAAGCCCTAATTAATCAAGCTATCTAATCCTTTCTTAACAAATTTACAGTATATTATCTTGACGATATACTTATCTTCTCTAAAACAATAGATAAATACTAGAAGTATATAAAAGTAGTGTTAGACGTATTATATATATATAAGCTATTAGTTAATAAGGAAAAGAGCAAATTCCATATCAGGAAAACGGTGTTTTTAGGATACGAAATATCCCTAGGACAAATCCGGATAGAACCTTTAAAGGTCGAAGCTATTAAGGATTAGCTATAACCGACATTAGTTATAGAAGTACGAAGTTTTATCAGGTTTATAAACTTTTACCAGATATTTATTAGGAACTTTAGAGCGATTATACGACCTTTATATAAACTTATTAAGAAGAACGCTAAATTCTAATAGGAAGAATAGCACAAGCAAGCATTTATATAGATCCGTAACGCCATTACTAAAGATCTAGTACTAGTGCTACCAGACCCTAAGAAGCTATTTAAGGTAGAAACGGACACTTTAGACTACACTATCGGAGGACAATTAGGATAACAAGACGAACAAGGGAAGCTATATCCTATAGCCTTCTTTTTAAAGAAGCTTGATAGACTATATCTTAATTATCTAATTTACGACAAGGAACTACTTACGATTATCGAAGCTTTTAAGGAATAGTAACTATACCTTAGTAGCACGATCGAACTAGTATAAGTATATATAGATTATAAGAACTTGCGATACTTTATAATAACGAAGGAGCTTAACGGACGACAAATATAATAGGTAGAATTCCTTATAGAATTTAATTTTGAGATCCGCTATAAGAAGGGCAAAGAGAACGTATGAGCGGACGCCTTAAGCCGACAAACGGATCATACGGAAGGACAAATGGAAATAACGCTACCGTTATTTAAGGAACAAATAGACGGAACACTATATTACGAAACATAGACACCCGTAGAAGATGATCTACTTAACTCGTTCCTAGAATGTTACGTAATCCTTTAAGAAGAAAGGATTAATAAGGCATAGTATCAAGCAATACCTAGACTAGTAGTACCTGACAGAGTAGAAGAAAAGAATAGGAAACTCTAGTACCGAGGCAAAGCATATATCTATAATAGGGATCAATAGCTGCGAATGATTTGAGAACTCTCCGAATCGAATCTCGGAGGATATAAAGGAGTTATAAAGACTATCGTATAAGTTAAAAAACACTACGACTTTCCATAGTTAATAACACGAGTTAAGGAAGTCGTACGGAACTACGATATCTATAATCGAAGCAAAACAGTACGATATAAGCCGTATAGGCTACTTTAGCTACTACTAATAGCTGATAAACCATAGAGTTTAGTTATAATGGACTTTATTACGAAACTACTAGAATCTAAGGATATAGCTATAAGGGTAATCTATAATAGTATTCTTACTATAGTAGATTGCCTGACTAAATAGGTATACTTCTTTCCTTATAAGGAGTCCTAGATAGCGGAATAGTTAGTAGACGTAATCTATCGGCAAGTTACATTAGTGTACGTTTAGCTATAGGAATAGATCACCAACAGAGATACTAAGTTCGTATCAAAGTTCTAGCAAGCGTTAATATAACGATTAGGCATTAATAGTAAGCTATTAACAGCATACTACCTACAGACTAACAGACAAATAGAGCAACTAAACCAAGTTATCGAGTAATACCTCTGTTCTTACGTTAACTACTAGTAGGACGACTAGGTCATGTTATTACTAATAGTACAACTTGCCTATAATATAATACTAATAGAAACGACTAAAGTCATACCGTTCTTCGCAAACTACGAATATAAAGCAGACCTTAGGTAAAGACTAGAGGTTATAGTGCCAAGAGTAGCAGTTAAAGTAGAATAAATATACGTACTATATAAGAAGCTTAAAAAAGAACTCGAGTTTATCAGAACTAGAATAAAGAACTACTACGACAAATATAGGCTTAAGGGACCTTACCTAGAGAGAGGAAACAAAGTCTACCTAATCGTACGAAACTTACAAACCAAATAACCAAGTACAAAGCTAGACTTTAAGAAGGTCAGACCCTTCGTTATCAAAGAACGAATTTCGACATCTAACTACCGACTATCGTTACCGTTATCTAT
Organism: Thermothelomyces thermophilus ATCC 42464; assembly: GCF_000226095.1. Lineage (NCBI taxonomy): Eukaryota > Fungi > Ascomycota > Sordariomycetes > Sordariales > Chaetomiaceae > Thermothelomyces > Thermothelomyces thermophilus. The sequence continues at coordinate 1,010,264 of NC_016476.1, read as the reverse complement.
ATAACTATAGACAGATGTTTTTTATATTTCACTTCTCGAACTAGCGCTAAAGAACGTTAAAATCGCTATAAACATCGAAGCAAAGGACAAAGAGGAAGAATAAGATATTAAAGAAATTCTAGATTTATATATTATTAATAGGGAACTATAGTATCTAGTTAAATAGCTTGATTTTAGATTAGAAGACAACTTATAGGAACTAGTTAAAAACCTAAGTTACCCCAAGAAACTAGAGTAGTTCTATTGGCAGAATCCTAACTAGCTATAAGAACCGGCTCTAAAGCCTATTCCCTAATAGAAAAAGAGGGGAACCCGCCAGAATTAGGATCGGGATCCAACCTAACCGACTCCTAATCGAGCATGTCAAAAGCACCTAACGCCTAAGCCTAACCCGCGAGGGTCTGCGTCTCCGATACCGGTAGAGGAGTATCTAGTTTTTCCTCCTCCTCTAGACAAGCTACACCACGACAAAAAACCTCAGTACCACGATCACGTAGGGATTGCTACAAACGACGTAATCGACTTAAACGGCTTAATATCTAAGCAAGAAACGCCTTAGTCTTAGTAATCTCTTTCGAAATCTTCTCTTACTCTGACAAATTTAAAAGGACTAAGATAGTTAGTAATCTAGGACTATAAAGAGAAATAATAAGGAACCTATAGGTATCTATAACGTTCGGGCTACTATACTTCTTACCTATATAAATATAGTTCTGACACTTATTTAAACCCTCTATCATTATATAACGCTTTCGCAGCTTTGTATTCTAATAACGCTTATAAGGTATAGCAACCTCGTAACCCTCTCGCTTAATCTTGATCGTAATAGCATGTCATTCGTGCTTAAGATTATAATAGTTCCTAGGAACACAATCAGCCATAGTAGAAGGAAGCTAGCGAAAGATGGACGTTACCTACAGGAAAGAAAAGGGGGTGTTAATAGTATTTAAAACAAGTCATGAAGCTTTCGGGTCGAAAGCCCTAAAGAGGGGGCATCGTGTCACGAACCAACCATATATCGCGACCCGGTGGGGCACAGGAGGCTAAATGAGCTACCAATCAAGAAGGGCACGAAGCGAGGCTGACATAGGATCGCTAGAGAGCGCAGGCTACTACAGGCGAACGATTACCAAAAGGGAAAGATAGTAAAGGATAGCTAGCTACTAAAGGCGATCTAAGGACAGGATAGAAGGGGACTATGAGCGATCAGCAGAAGTATATATATATATAAATAGCTACTCGTTATAGTAGACTCTAGGAGTTTACTAGTGATAGTAACTACAACCTATAATTACAGGTACTTATACTAAGCATCACTAACCATTGTAGGAGATAACTCTAGTGTTGTTGTGAACCCTTTGGCTTTACCGAATCCCTTAGACGACTTATACGTTTGTCCTGCTTAATTTACCTCTGTCTGAACCCTTTTAGAAGAAGTCTGAGTTAGGTTCGTTATACCTAACTAGGTAACCTTTCAATGGCAAAAAGGAACTCTTTATAATATAGAGGAGCATAATAGAACATGTCCTTATAGCTAATAGAGATTTTATCGGCTCTAATTATAACTAATAGGTCTTTATCTAGGGAAACCTTATACGCTAGGTATAGACCTAAGTTATAGCCAATTATGAATCTATAGGCCTAAAAGTTAGGTACGACCTAACTTAGTTCCTTTAATATCTTAAGAGCATCTTTTTCAACCCTCATAAGAAGACGGTAGCCTTATTAGAACTAGAATTCTTACAATAAAGAGATAATAAACCGTTTACTACCTTTATTATTAGGTTTAAGGCTAAGCTATTAAAGGTAGGTAGCCTCCTTTAGAGTGACAAGCTATACCTAATTAAATTATAATAATGCCTCTCTCTGAAACTCAAATATATAGCGGTCGGACGAGGAATTTCTTAGGATAACTATATGATAGTAGTTAAGAAATACTATAAGATTGCTATGGATCTTAAGGCTCTTTAACTTAGTGATAAGTATTAGTAGATATAAGGGTAGTAGGCGGTACCTAAACCGTAGAGAGAGAAGGATATGGATAGAGATATACTAATGACCGGAATTAACTTATTACGTATTAACCTATAGAGGAAGGGACCTAATAAAGATAGGGCGGGAAAACGTAAGGGTAACGCACTATAGGTGAAATAGGTTAGTCCGGAAGTACGTACGGCCTAATAGGTAGCTAGAGTATATATTTAATATAGGTAGAAAGGTTACTTTATTATTAAATGTAACTTCGCCCCTACTTTAAGGCTAGTATAGTAGAACTGGTTAAGAACTAATATTAATGTCTTAGAGGCTAAGGAGTAGAAGGAAGATAACGACCTATCTAACGAAGAAGATAGGAAGTAGGGAAAAGAGTAGCCTTTAAGCAAAGTCTTATAAGGGGGCTAAAAGACTATAACTACCTAGAAGACAAGTTTATAGAGATTAGCAAAAGAATAGATAGACCTCCTTTTCTTATTCTGATCTTCCTTAACTCTATTGGCTTTATAAATGCTTAAGTAGATAGTAGATGTTCTAGCTATGGTACTATTAGTAAGAGAATGTATTAGAAGCTTAGAATTAAGTAGATTAGTTTACCTACCGTATATACCCTTAGGATTATAACTAAGCTATAACTAGATTAGAAGATTACTTAGATAGTCTATATTATAATAGATATCGATAGCTAGGAGAGCTAGGCTACGTTCTATATAATTCTAGGACTTATATATAATATTATACTAGGCCTCCTATAGATAAAATATCAGGAAGTTATATTATTATTATTATTATCATTAGTCCTACACCGCTATGCTAATAAGCATGCCAGAGCCTCTCTAGTTATATACAAAGGAAACCGTACCTAATAGGCCGGATAAAAACCTCTGTCCTGCCTTTAACGCTCAATCTAGAATACTAATACACTACAAAGAAAAGGAGAAGTGGCTAGAATAGCCCTATAGAGGCCTTCCCTCCCGGTCTAGCCTGCTTACGAGGCGGTATTCCGGGAGCCTCCCTAGGTCCATTAGCCACTGTAGAACCCTCCTTGCCAAGCGATGGTTACAGGCCCCTGTACCCCGTAAAACGAGGTCTAGGTCCCTTTGCGACCGTATTTCCTAGGATTCCTACGTTCGGCTTCTTGGTGGGTTCGGGCACCATACAACTAGGTGCTCCACAGTCTCCCTCCCCCGGCTACAGGCACAGTAGGGGGTACTGACCCCCGGGACTTAAACCCTAAAAAGGAAGTCACAGAGGCCAATAGCCCCTGTACGGGCCTATACTAGTAGGGAGCTCTGGGCCTTCGTTAGGCCCTGGTGCCTTTGCAGGCCTTCCCCTGTAAAAACCAGGCACGGAGGGTCCTTGTCTGACACGCGCTATATCCTCCTGCCGGCTTGGTCGGCCCTCCACCGGTTGCTCCAGCTAGCCAACACGGCCAGTTCCGTAGCCCGTGGCCTTCCTTGTAGGGTCTGTAGGGGGGGTTGACCCCCTCTACAGCCCTCCTAAACCCACTGCCGGACCGTCGACCCCGCTACTTCTAGGGCTGTAGGCTTCGGCTCCCGGCCCCTTGCCCTAGCTCTCCTCTTCCGGAACCTCTAGCTTAGCCTATTACAGGCCTGTTGGATGAGGGCCCTCGTAGGGACCCGGGAGGCCCCCGGGCCTGCCCCAGTCTGTAGGAGCGGCTGATCGAGTTTGGCTTCGAAGTCGGCTAACCTCTTATTAAGATAGAGGTCAAGGGGCGGCACCTAGGCTTCTGTTTCGAGGCACCGGATAGGGGTAACCTTATAGGCCCCGGTAACCACTCGAAGGGCCCTATGTTAGGCCTTCGATAGCTCCCTAGCAGGGCCTTCCGGCTTACCCCCTAGCTTAGTAGGCTTGTGGAAGTTCGAGGCCCCGTAAGCTAGGGCACTGCGGATACACTTGGTATAGACCTCGCGGGCCTGTAAGAGGCCGGGGCCCTAGGTCTTCGTAGCGAGCCTGGTTAGGGCAAACTCCTAGATTCCTAGCTTCTTAGCTACCTTTGCGTAATAGGGGTTAGGAAGTTATATTAGATATATATATAAGCGTTCTTACGATCGGAATATAATTAGGACTACTTATCTATAAGATCTCTTTATAGCCTGGATAAATGGGAATCTCCTAAATAATAGGTATAGTCTTTATAGATATAATATAGAGGGTATAGAAAAAGAAGACTTCTAATACCTTCCTAGTTACTAGTATCTAGGAGATAATAACTATCCTAGAATTAAGACGCTAATTTAATGGAGATAGCCTAGGAAAAGGGGGTACCTAACCTAAGCCTAGTATAGAGTTAGAGGTTACCTTGCCAGACAAACTTCGCGACTTTACCGACCTCTTTAACAAGGAGAAAGCTAGCAGACTCCCTCTATATCGTAGTATAGCCGACCATTATATGAAATTAAAGGAAGGCCTAGATAGAAAGATTCCCAAACTCCCTTAGGGGCCTCTCTATAATATACTATAAGATTATTTATTGGAAGTCCGAAAGCAAGTCGTTAACTTGCTAGATAAGGGATAGATCCGAGCTAGCTCCTCTTCGGCCGCTGCCCCTATTCTCTTAGTAAAGAAAGCAGATGGAGGATAGAGGTTCTATATCGACTATTAGGCGCTAAATAAGATTATAAAGCAAGATCGGTACCCCCTTCTGCTTATCAAGGAGACGCTTTACTCCCTAGCCGGAGCTAAGTGGTTTATAAAGCTTGACGTCTAGGCGGCCTTCTACTATATCTAGATTATAGAGGGCTATAAATATTTAATAGCATTTTAAACCTAGTTTAACCTTTTTAAGTAGCTTATCTACCTCTTTGGACTTATAGGTATAACTGTAACTTTCTAACGATATATTAATAACGCTCTTAGCCTAATACTTAGGAACTTTATAATAAGATACCTTAACAATATCTTAGTTTATATATTAGGTAGTAGAAAAGATTATATAAGTTAGGTAAGAGATATACTCTAAAGGCTATAGAAAGTAGGACTTATACTAGATCTGAAGAAGTATATATTTACTATAAAAGAAGTTAAATACCTTAACTATATCATAGAGGTATAGGCTTAGGTTTACCTGGACCCCAAGAAGCTAGCCGCTATCTGTAAGTAGGAGGTACTATATAAGGTTTAGGGAGTATAGAGTTTCCTAGGGTTTGTAAACTTCTACCGAGACTTTATCTTTAACTTTTCTAAGTTAACTATACCCTTAATATAGTTAACTTATAAGAATATCCTGTTCCGGTAGGGGACTAAGGAATAAGAGGCCTTTGAAACTCTTAAGATAGCTTTTATATCGGAACCTGTCCTAGTATAATAGAATCCTAAACAAGAGATAGTACTTAAGGTAGACTACTCTAGGATAGCGTTAGGAGGGTACTTATCCCAATAGGGAGAAGATAAGGTCCTCTATCCTATGGCCTACTATTCTATAAAACTGTCCCTAGTTAAACGGAACTATACGATCTATAATAAGGAACTACTTATGATCATCTCGTATCTAAAGGCCTAGTTAGCTAAGCTTTATAGTATTACTACTCCCTTTTAGATCCTAACTAACTATAAAAACCTTAAATACTTCTCTTAGCCTTATCTAATTAGCAAACGGCAAGCTTAATAGGCTAAAATACTCTCCCTCTTTAACTTTGAACTTTGCTACTAACTAGAATTATAAGCTTTCTATCCTAATGCCCTATCCTGCCATAAACAAGACTACTCTAAGGATATATAGCGTATAGTATAACTCCTCCCTACCATTTAGATAGATATAACCGGTACCTTATTATTACCTAAAATATACTACCTGCTAAAGGGGAGTACTATTTTCATAGACGTATAGCTTATAGCCTTATAGGATAAGAGAGTCATTAAAGATAAACATTATATATATTAGCTCTAGGCTGTCTAAGATAGGGCCTGAAAATTTCCGAAGGAGGCGAATATAGCGTGGACCTAGATTATAGATTACTCCCTTAATATATAAGGTGCCCTTTGGTTCTAGGGTAGACTTTAGCTTTCTATATAGAAGCTACTTATCATTGCTATTCTTTAATATATCTATAACTCCCTTATATTAGGCTACCTAGGGAGGAATAGCTTATTTAAAATACTCTAATAGAACTACTATTAGGACTTTATATCCCTAGACGCGAAGAGATTTATAAGGAACTATTATATATATTAAAGGGCTAAGGTTTTACGTTAACTATAACAAGGACTTCTCTAGCCCCTACCTATCGCCGACCGCTTTTAGAAACAGATTTCTATTAATTTTATAGTCGATCTCCCTATACGAGACGAGAACTTACCCCAGTACCTTATAGTAATCACTGACCGGCTGTCAAAGTATGTCTAGCTTAAAGCTATATCCTCAATAAGAGCTAAGGTATATATACTCTGATTTTAGGATATTTGGTAGTAGTTTTATAGATTTCCGATATAAATTATCACTAATTATGGTTTAGACTAGCTTAGCTAGTTTTAGACTATTCTTTATAAGACTATTAGAATTAAATAGCTACTATCGATAGCCTATTATCTATAGATAGATAGAGGTATGGAATATATAAACTAGGAGGTATAGACTATCCTATAGACTATAGTTTCCTTTGCCTAATATAACTAGCCTAAATATCTACCTATATACTAGCTCGTAATTAATAACTATAATTTGATAGTAACTAGGATAAGTATAAGCTACCTCTTTCATAGTTACGATATAAGCCTAATATAGTTTACTAACCTACTGAACGCTCTTACCTTAACCTTATAAGGAAGAGCTACTAATTTCCTACATTATCTAGGAGAAGGTATAGAATAGACCTAGGCTACTATTATATATATATAGTAGCGCTAGTAAGAAAATGCTAATCGTTCTTAATACCTAGCTAAGAGATTTAAAGTAAGGGATAAAGTATAGCTATCCCTATATAATATTAAAACTAACTACCCTAGCTATAAGCTTAATTAGGTTAATACTAAGTATAAAGTACTTATAGTACTAATGTTACTAATAGTAACTCTAAATATTCCTTATAGCCTCTACCCTACCTTCTATATTAACCTTATTAAGTATACTACGTCTAACCTACTACCTTTATAATATCTATTAGATTCCTAACTAGACCTAGTATTAGAACTTTCCTAGGAAGGACTACTATGAGAAGAATACAAAGTAAAAGCAATCCTTATAGCTAGGAACATGAAAGGGAAAGGAAATCGATATAACGTACTTGTAAAATAGAAAGGATATAACACCTTGACTTAGGAGCTATTAGAAAATTTAGAAAATACTAAGGCGCTTAACACGTTCAAGCAGAAGTAAGGAAATATATATTATAATAATAGACCACTTACAAATAGGAGGTACGGAAAGGTATAAAAGCAAACGATGTAAAATTTTCATATATATAGGCGAACCTAGGGCAAACAGGCGGCAGACGTATATAGATGCGTTATAAACGTGCCGACCTACTAATTATATAATAAAAACACAACAACTAGCATATACCACGTACTTACTCTGCGAGTTCCTCCTTAACCTCCTCTTCCTCCTCCTCTTCCTCTGAGTTATTAACGGGCTCCTCGCGGTCGTAGATCGGGCGCGCCGCGCGGTCGGTAGGCGAAGAAGAGCGGCAGGTACAAGAGCGGCTAAAGTCAATTAGCACGGGTACAAGGCGTGTAGAGGCGCGCGAGTAGGCGTAAGAGGCAGGTAACGGCGTACCTAAGACATAGGTAACGAGGGTAGCATTGGTATCGACCAAAGTCGATATGTTCTTATTTATATACTATATCTAGTGTAGTATATTGTCGTTCTATGCTATAGCGTGGCATATAAGCTACCTAATAGCGTATAGGGTAGGGGTAGGGGTAGTGGCGGTCTAGATAATGTTGCTACGGCAGGTAGGGGTATAAGAGGCGGCGACTAGGCCTAGATTATTAGTAGAGTAGTAGGAACTTATAGCCTAGGTAGGGGAGAAGGTAGTATAGCTAGGGGAACGGTTAGCCTATATAGCCTCTAAGACTATAGTAAATAAGTGTACTAGTATAGAGAACTTAGGCATTAGGACGGCCTTATAGGTACCCTAGGTAGTAGTCTTATAATAGGTAGGGGAGGTAAAGGTAATACTAGTATTATAGTAATATATAATTTTTCTAATGCCTATATATAGGTAGGGGTTATTAGCTTAAAGCTATAGATCCTAAATATAGGGGTTATAGGTAGTATAGTAGGTCGTATAGGAGGTACTATAGCTAGGAACGTATATAACTTAGTTACTATATAGAAGGTAGTAGACGTAGTTAAGGTAGTACTACTCCTTCTTAGGTAGTAACTTGAACTCCTTATTAGAAGAGTTACCCTTAATAATAAACCTGCCAAGGGAAGTGTTCTAGTTCTTATACTATAAGTAAGGGGACCGGTTAAGGTCCTATATAAATATAAGGTAACTACGGTCAAAATAGCAAAGGAAAAAACTTATATAATAATCCTTATTCTTGTTATTACTAGGGCGGCGATTATTACTACTACTACCAAGCAAGCTAACTATAGTCGATATCCTAAATAAATATAAAAGAAAAAAAAAAGTCTTATAGGTACGACATAGGGTAGGTAGTAAGAAAAATGTAATATAAAGGGAAGGCGGTTAGGAAGCAGGTAAAGGAAGCGTTAGTTAAAAAGAAAAGAAGAAGTAGGAGGAGAAGGGAGAAAGAGGGGGTATTTATACCTATCCGGAGGTAGGGCCAGGAGGGCGCGGGCGGAACTTAAAATAAAGACCAGGCCCTACACGTAACTTACCAGCACATATAGGTCTTATTACCACGGTGACGCGGGGCAGGTCTACCTGGCAACCGACCTAGGAAGGAGGGGGGTATATCACGGGCCTAGGCTTCACCTAGGCTAAATAATACCAGGCTTTGCCTAGCAACGGACCGGACCTACCTAGTAATAGACCAGACCTACTTGGCCTACCTAAGCGTGTATGATTGGTTCGTAAGGCGTTCGTAGGTCGTTTGTAGGGCACGCGGTCAGGGCCCGCTTAGGACCTAACCCAGAGCCTAACCAGGCCCTACCTAGGTTATATACGTATACACTAAAAAGGCGCTTCTCCGTATAACTCTTATATTCTTCCTCTTTTTCCTCCTTAAGGTAGTCGAATAAAACATTGTACGCTTATCTACAGATGCTATAAGGCTAGTATATTACAATCTCTAGGAAAATACTACCAAAGTAGAAGTCTATATGCCTGTTCTAGCAAGTAGCCTAGGATTTATTTGACTATCCTAAAGCGATTAATAGATTACGATAGCTACTTATAATTGTTAACAAGTATAGTAAGAAGCTCTTCCCTTTCCTTCTAATGACAAAGTCGCTAGACTAGATTATAAGAGTTATCTGGAATTTTGAGAGCTAGGTAAGACGCTAATATGGGCTTGCTATCTATAAGATTAAGTAAGATAATGATACCATAACGATTAGCTTAGTAAGGCGTATACTAATACGCTATTAGACTTAGGCTATAGAAAGTAGTATTAATCTTAAACTCTTACCTTTATATATTTATAAGCCTAATAGACTAGTAAAGCAAGTAAGGCAAGAACTAATCTTACACTTAATTAAGATGCTTAATAGTGCGAATCTACTTATAAAGCTTTAATTAGAAAGTATATAAGTAGTAATATACTTATATATAATAAGCCTAAGCTATACTTATATAATATACTAGCCTTATAGCATCCATAGATAAGCATATAATGTTCTATTCGACTACCTTAGGGAGAAAAAAGAGGAAAAATACAAGAGTTATATAGAGGAGTACCTTTTAACTAATATATATATATATAACCTAGGTAGGGCCTGGTTAAGCTCTAGGTCAGGCCCTAACCAGGCCTTAGCCGCGTATCTACCGGACGAGTTACAAACGAGCAACGAACGCTCTATGGACCTATAGAGCCTATATAAGTAGGGTAAGGTAGGTCTACTCCGATGCCTAGGTAAAGCCTAGGATTATCTAGCCTAGGTATAGCCTAGGCCTATAATATACCCCCTCTTCCTCTTTTTTCCACGGTTACTAGGCCGATCCGAGCCGCTTACGCCCCTATATTAGTCCTATAAGCAGGTCCCGTACCTTCCTTTCTTTATTACTATGACAATGTAACTTACACGTATAATAGCATATTATACGTAAACAGGCAGCTGTTCGAGTTCAGATTGAACCTATACCTCCTTCCCTTTATTATTAGAACAACGCGATCCGCGCGTGTAGTAGTAAGTTACGTACGTAATAAGCAATTTGACTAGGTCTTGCGTGCTCCCTTACCGCCCTCCTCCTAACGCCTATAAATACCCCCTCCTCTTCCCTCTTCCTCCTGATTCTCTCTCTTATAACTAACTCTCCTCCTCCTCTGTAGCTTCTAACTACCCTTACCTCTTATAATTACGCTTGCTACTTACGCTCCTATCGTGCCTTTAAAGTTTTTTTTCTAATTAGTATCTATCTAGTATATCAATAGCTACTAGTTTACTTAGTAGTAATAGTAGTAGTTATTACCTTAGTAGTAATAAAGATAAAGAGTACTATATAAGTTTTTCTCCACCTATACTAATTTTTAATTATTTTATATATATATAGGGTATAGACTAACTGCTTATTTTATAATATAAGAATGCTAACCTTTCTCTTAGTAGGTATACTATTAAGGGTAACTCTTCTAATAAGGAGTTTGAACTATAGCCTAAGAAGTAGTAGTATTATCTATTATATATTGACTAACTTCTTAGAGGTAACAAGGTCAAGTATGTCTAAGGTTAAGGTACTTTCTATATAATATATTATAAGAGCTATAGAAGCTATATTTAGGATCTATAGCTCTAGGCTAATAACCCCTACCTATATATAGGTATTAAGAAAATTATAGGTTATTATAATACTAGTACTACCTTTACCTCCTCTACCTACTATAAGACTATTAACTAGGGCGCTTATTATGTTATCCTAACGCCTAAGTTCTCTATACTAGTACGTTCGTTCTCTATACTCTTCGAGGCTACCTAGTCTAACCGCTTGCCTAGATAGGCTACCTTTGCCCCTACCTAGGCTATAAGTTCTTATCGTTCTAGTAACGACTTCGCCCTAGTCGTTACTACCGCCGCCCCTAATACCCCTACCTGCTATAGTAACATTGTCTAGCCTACTACTAGCCCTAACCCTACCTTATAAGCTACTAGGTAGCTTATATATTATACTATAGCATAGAACAATAGGATACTATACCAAATATAGCATATAAATAGGAATATATCGACTTTAGTTGATGCTAATGCTGCCCTCGTCGCTTATATCCTCAGCACCCTATTGCCTACCTCCTATGCCTGCTTAAGCGCCTCTACACGCCCTGTACCTATACTAATCGACTTTGGCTGTTCCTACACCTGCCGCTCTTCCTTGCCTGTCGATCGCGTAGTATGCCTAGTCTGTAACCGCAATAACCCTACCCTTACCACTATAACTATTGTTTTAGAGGAGGAAGATAAGGAGGAGGAGGTTATAGAGTAAGCGTATTATACGCTAGTTAGTATATTTGTTTTTATTTTTATAATTGGATTATCTCCATAAGCGTATCTATAATATAGTTATAATATATCTATAATATAACTATAACGTGTCTATTATACGTTTGCCTTAGGTTTGCCTACCTATATAAAAATTTTATATTATTTGCTTTTATACCCTTCCTTACCTCTTATTTATAACTAGTCTATTATTATAATATATATCTTCCTACTCTTGCTTAAATACGTTAAGCGCCTTAGTATTTTCTAGATTTTCTAGTAGCTCCTAAGTTAGGGTATTATATCCCTTCTATTTTACTAGTATATTACGTTAATTTCCTCTCCCCTTCGCGTTTCTAGCTACAAGGATCGCTTCCACTTTATATTCCTCCTATAATAGTCCCTCCTAGGAAAGTTCTAATACCAGGTCTGGTTAGAAATCTAATATATATCACGAAGGCAGTAGGTCGGACGTAGTATACTTGACAAGGTTAATATAGAAGGTAGGGTAGAGGCTATAGGGAACATTTAGAGTCACCGTTAATAGCGTTAGTACCACGATCACTTTATACTTAGCGTTAACCTAGTCAAGTTTATAGCTAGGGCGGTTAGTCTTAATATTATATAAAGATAGCTATACTTTATCCCTTACCTTGAACCTTTTGGCTAGGTATTAAGAGTGATTAGCGTTTTCTTGCTAGCGCTACTATACGTATACGATAGCAGCCTAGGTCTATTCTATACCTTCTCTTAGGTAATGTAAGAAATTAGCAGCTCTTCCTTATAGGGTCGAGGTAGGAGCGTCTAGCAGGTTAGTAAACTATATTAGGCTTATATTATACCTATAAAGGAGGTAGCTTACGCTTATCCTAGTTACTATCAAGTCACGGTTATTAATTGCAAGCTAGTATATAGGTAGATATTCAGGCTAGTCATACTAGGCAAAGGAAACTATAGTCTATGGGATAGTCTATACCTCTTAATTTATATATTTCATACCTCTATTTATCTATAGATAATAGGCCATTAATAGTAGTTACTCGATCCCGATAGTCTTATAGAGAATAGTCTAAAACTAGCTAAGCTAGTCTAAACTACGATTAGTAATAATTTATATTAGAAATCCATAAAACCGCTACTATATATCCCAGAACTAGAGCATATATGTCTTAGCTCTTATTAAGGATATAGCTTCGAGCTAGACGTACTTTGATAGCCAGTCAGTGATTACTATAAGGTACTAGGGTAAATTCTCGTCTTATATAAGGAGATCGACTATAAAATTGATAGAAATCTGTTTCTGGAAATAGTTAGCAATAGGTAGGGGCTAGAGGAGTCCTTGTTATAATTAACGTGAAACCTTGGCCCTTTAATACGTATAATAGTTCCTTATAAATCCCTTTACGTCCAGGGATATAAAGTCCTAATAGTAGTTCTGTTAGAGCATTTTAAATAACCTGTTCCTCCCTAGGTAGCCTAATATAGGGGAGTTATAGATATATTAAAGAATAGTAATTATAAGTAGCTCCTATATAGGAAGCCAAAGTCTACCTTAGAACTAAAGGGTACCTTATATATTAAGGGAGCAATCCATAATCTAGGTCTATACTACGTTTACCTCCTTTGGAAATTTCTAGGCCCTATCTTAGATAGCCTAGAGCTAGTATATATAATGTTTATCCTTAATGACTCCCTTATCTTATAAGGCTATAAGCTATATATCTACGAAAATGGTACTCCCCTTTGGTAGGTAGTATGTTTTAGGTAACGATAAGGTACTAGTTATATCTATCTAAATAGTAGGGAAGAGTTATACTATATACTATATATTCCTAGGGTAATCTTATTTATAGTAAGATAGGGCATTAGGATAGGAAGCTTGTAATTCTAGTTAGTAACAAAGTTTAAAGTTAAAGAGGAAAAGTATTTTAGCCTATTAAGCTTACTATTTGCTAATTAAACGAGGCTAAGAAAAGTATTTGAGGTTTTTATAGTTAATTAGGATCTAAAAGGGGGTAATAATATTATAAAGCTTAGCTAACTAGGCCTTTAGATATAAGATGATCGTAAGTAGTTCCTTATTATGGATTGTATAGTTCCGTTTAGCTAGGGATAGTTTTATAGAATAGTAGGCTATAGGATATAAGACCTTGTCTTTTCCCTGTTAGGATAAGCACCCTCTTAATACTATCCTAGAGCAGTCTACCTTAAGTACTATCTCCCGTTTAGGATCTTATTATACCAGGATAGGTTCTGATATAAAAGCTATCTTAAGAGCTTTAAAGGCCTCTTATTCCTTAGTCCCTTACCGAAATAGGGTGTTCTTATAAGTTAACCGTGTTAAGGGTATAGTTAATGTAGAGAAGTTAGGGATAAAGTCTCGGTAGAAGTTTATAAACCCTAGGAAGCTCTATACTCCCCGAACCTTATATAGTACCTCTTACTTATGGATAGTAGCTAGCTTTTCGGGGTCTAGGTAAACCTAAGCCCCTACCTCTATAATATAGCTAAGATATTTGACTTCTTTTATAGTATACGTATACTTCTTAAGATCTAGTATAAGTCCTACTTTTTATAGCCTTTAGAGTACGTCCCTTACCTACCTTATATAATCTTTCTTACTATCTAACGGATGGACTAAGATATTATTAAGGTATATTATTATAAAGTCTCCAAGTATTAGGCTAAGAGCGTTATTAATATATTATTAGAAAGTTATAAGTATACCTATAAGTCTAAAAGGGTAGATAAGCCACTTAAAGAGGCTAAACTAGGTTCGAAATATCATTAAATGCTCATAGCCCTCCATAATCTAGATATAGTAAAAGGCTGCCTAGACGTTAAGCTTTATAAACCACTTAGCTTTAGCTAGGGAGTAAAGTATCTCCTTAATAAGTAAAAGGGGGTACTAATCTTACTTTATAATCCTATTTAATATCCAATAGTCAATATAGAACCTCTATCTTTTATCTGCTTTCTTTACTAAGAGGATAGGAGCAATGGCTAAAGAGGAGCTAGCTTAGATTTATCCCTTATCTAATAAGTTAATAACTTGTTTTTAGACTTCTAATAAATGATCTTATAGCATATTATAAAGAGGCCCCTAAGGGAGTTTAGGAATCTCTTTATCCAGGCCTTTCTTTAATTTAATATAATGGTCGGCCGTACCATAATATAAGGGAAGTCTACTAGCTTTCTCCTTTTTAAAGAAGTTAGCAAAGTCGTAGAGTTTATCTAGCAAGGTAACCTCTAACTCTATACTAGGCTTAGGTTAGGTACCCCCTTTTTCTTAGCTATCTCTATCAAATTAGCGTCTTAATTCTAGGATAGTTATTATCTCCTAGATACTAGTAACTAGAAAGGTATTAGAAGTCTTCTTTTTCTATACCCTTTATACTATACTTATAAAGACTATACCTATTATTTAAGAGATTTCTATTTATCTAGGCTATAAAAAGATCTTATAGATAAGTAGTCCTAATTATATTCTAATCTTAAGAACGCTTATATATATATCTAGTGTAACCTCTTAGTGTTCTATCTATAGGAGGCCTAGTATAACGTCATATATAAGTCTTAAGACCATATAGAACGTAGCCTAGCTCTCCTAGCCATCGATATCTATCATAATATAGGCTATTCAAGTAATCTTCTAGTCTAGTTATAGCCTAGTCATAGTCCTAAAGGTATATATAATAGGTAAACTAATCTACTTAATTCTAAGCTTCTAGTATATTCTCTTACTAATAGTACTATGGCTAGAACATCTACTATCTACTTAAATGTTTATAAAGCTAACAGAGTTAAGGAAGATTAGAATAAGAAAAGGAGGTCTATCTATTCTTTTGCTAATCTCTACGAACTTGTCTTCTAGGTAGTCGTAGTCTTCTAGCCCCCTTGTGAGACTTTACTTAGGGGCTACTCTTTTCCCTACTCCCTATCTTCCTCATTAGATAGGTTGTTATCTTCTTTCTAATCCTTAACCTCTAAGGCATTAATATCGGTTCTTAACTAGTTTTGTTATACTAGCCTTAAAGTAAGGGTAAAGTTATATTTAGCAATAAAGTAACCCTTTTATCTATACTAGATATATACTACGGCTGCCTATTGGGCTATATATACTTTTAGGCTAACCTATTTCGCCTATAAGGCGTTACCTTTACGTTTTCCTACCTTATCCTTATTAGGTCCCTTCCTTTATAGGTTAATATATGATAAGTTAATCCTAGTTATTAGCGTATCTCCTTCTACGTCCTTCTCTCTCCATAGTTTAGGTACCGCCTACCGCCCTTATATCTACTAATATTTATCACTAAGCTAAAGAGCCTCGAGATCTATAGTAATCTTATAATGTTTCTTAACCGCTATTACGTAATTATCCTAAGGGATTCCTTGTCTAATTACTATATATTTAAGTTTCGGAGAGAGGTATTATTATAATTTGATTAGATATAACTTGTTACTCTAAATAAGGTTACGTGCCTTTAATAGCTTGGCCTTAAACCAAATAATAAAGACGGTAAATAATTTGTCATCTCTCTATTATAAGAATTTCTAGTAACAAGGCTACCATCTTCTTATAAGGGTCAGAGAAGATGCTCTTAAGATATTAAAGGAACTAAATCAGGTCATACCTAACTTTTAGGCTTACTAATTTATAATAGGCTATAACTCGAGTCTATACCTAGCGTATAAGGTTTCCCTAGATAAAGACCTATTAGTTATAATTAGAGCCGATAAAATCTCCATTAGCTATAAGGATATATTCTATTATACTCTTCTATACTATAAAGAGTTCCTTTTTACCATTAAAAGGTTATCTAGTTAGGAGGCGCTTTCGTTATAGCCGCTAAGCTTCAAGGGGCACCCTAGCCGACTTAGGGGTCAGGACAGGTTAGGTTTAGGATGTCCGGAGGGTCTCGATCGTAGTATTCTACTATTCTACTACTACTCAAAGGGAGTAGACAAGCTCCTATGATTCTACTAAACCTAAAGGCCTATATACTCCCAAATCTGCTATAATTACGTTATTGATAACTCCCATAGGGAGTTACTACTAGTACAAAGGTAGTCGAAATGTAATATACTAGCCTTATAGCGTCTATAGATAAGCGTATAATGTTCTATTTGACTACCTTAGGGAGGAAAAAGAGGAAAAATACAAGAGTTGTACGGAGGAGTGCCTTTTAACTAATATATACGTATATGACCTAGGTAGGGCCCGGTTAGGCTCTAGGTCGGGCCCTAACCGGGCTTTGGCCGTGTGTCTACCGGACGAGTTACAAACGAGTAACGAATGCTCTACGGACCTGTGGAGCCTGCGTAAGTAGGGCGGGGTAGGTCTACTTTGATGCCTAGGTAAAGCCCGGGATTGTCTAGCCTGGGTATAGCCTAGGCCTATAATAACTTACTTGTTTAGGACTCCTAATAAAGTGCTCTATAGCTAGTTTAAATAGTATTTTCGCTAGTATAAACCTAGCTTAATAATTATATTAACTAGTAACTTATACTTAGACTAAAGTAGCATCTTTACGTATAGATACTAGGTATATATTCTGTATAAGGATAGGGAAGCTAAGTAATATATAAAGGACTTTAAGGTACTACTATATAGGCTAATAAGGTATCTTATAGAATATTATATATTTAATATTTATCATATTTAGATACCTAAGCTTGACAAGGTCATTATAACTTGTAATGTTCGCTTCGATAAGAAGACTTTGTACTATCTAGGCAAAAAGTAGCCGATAGAGTCATTACTAATGGTAATAAGCTAGGAAGTTAATTAGTTCGATCTTGGCAAAGATTCCTAGGATAGCGATTTTCTCTAGGAAGCGTTATAATAGATCTGATAACTAGTAGAAGACTCTATTATAGTAGCTTGGCTACCTCTATCGTAAGAAAGTCCGGTAGTAGACTAACCTCTCTAATAGGGTTAAGACTTAGAGGTAAGGGAGCTGTCCTATATATAGCCTATAAGCGAGTAATTAGTTCTAGAGACTTTTATAACAGAGATATAAGTAATAGATAAACTTACCGAATAGATAGAGAGCTTTAGAGGACTCTTAACCCCTAAATATACGCCTAAGCCCTTAGTGACTTACCTTATACTGGCTAGTAAAGGGGATATCTACTAGGAAGTAGGAAGGTTTGAATTAGGGCCTTTCTAGTTGCTAGCTGGCTAACTAGATGCTAGGGAGAGTAGGGGAGCTATCGGATCTAACAGAGAAATGCCTTCTATAGAAGAGTCGAGTATATATAGTATATTAACGGAAGAGCTAGAAGCTAGGGACGGTACTATCGATATATTGTACTTAGCTAAGCTAAAGGAGCCAAGTATTAAGCAAAGTCTAGATTAGCTAATATATCCTCTAAAAGGTAGAAGCGAAAGAAAAGCTATTTAGCAACCTCCTATAAGGAAAGGTAGAGGCGGGAAGAGGGCTCGCGTGCCTAGGAACCCTATCTAGTCAAGCAAAAGGCTATAAAATAAAGAGAGGGTCAATTACTACTACTCCTTTATCTATATAACCAAGGAACTCTAACAATAGTTCTGTAAGACTTACCTACCTAATTAATAGGAAGCTTACCTAGAGGACTAGAGCATAAGAATAATATATATAGTATTTTAGGCGGCCAGGAGCGCCTTATTCGACGCCTGACAGACCCGTATCTCCTTTCCATAGCCCGGAACCCCCTCCTTTTCCCAACCGGCCGAGGGGGTAACGGCTACAGAGCCAACTACTATACCCTCGGCCTCCGCTCCGGCCACCTCGAATGCGAATTAAGATCCTTTAGTGGAACACCTAAGGCAACAAATAGGCCCTCGAGGTCTTACTAGAGGAGGCTAAATACGACCTACTAGCTATCTAGGAACCGTAGATCAACCTGTTTATAGGGTCAACATACTGCCCCCGGGCTTCGAAATACCACTTAGTTCACAAGCCTAAAGGCAAGGCGGCTATTCTAGTGGCCAAGCGCTTCCCGGTTGGCTAGTAGGACTATTTGGCAGAGGAGAACTGGTATAAGGTAACCTTTCCGGCTCTAGGAGAGAGGGGGTTTAAGCTCTAGTCAGTCTATAATAACAAGGGGGAGCAGACCCTCTTACAGGACCTGCTAGCCCTACCTTGGCCAACCTACCCCCTAGTTCTTATAGGTAACTTCAACCTCTACTACCTGGTCTAGGACCTATTCGACAGGCTTAGCCTAGGGGCTAGGGACCTCCTTAGCCTTACAGACTAGTAGGACCTTAACCTACGTATACCCTATAGTCAGGTTACTAGGGCCCTCTAGGGGGACTAATGTAGCCGGCCTTCTATGATAGACCTATTCTAGGCCTCGGCCGGGCTAGAAGCGACCTATAGGGATATCGTAAAACGTGGGAAATCTAACCACTACCTATAGGCCTTATATATCTCCTTCTAGGGGACTAGTAGGCCTGTACCGGCTAGCAAAGGGTAGGACTAGAATAGCCTAGATAAGGAGGTCGCGTAGGCCAAAGCGGCCTACCTCCTACTCTAGTTTAGTAGATAGGCATCGGCCTAGGCTAGGCCTATCTTCTAAGGCCTAGAAGAGCTTTTATAGGCCTTCGACAGGCTTATAAAGGCCCTTAAGGAGATAGCTTCGGTCTTAGCTCTAGCAAAGAAGGCTAGTATTAGACTAGGGCTAGAAGTTTTTAATATGACTAGTATGACGAACCTAACTCAGACTTCTTCTAAAAGGGTTTAGACGAAGGTAGATTGAGCGGGACAAGCAGGCAAGTCGTCTAAGGGATTCGGTAAAGCCAAAGGGTTTATAACAACACTAGAGTTATCTCTTACAGTAGTCAATAATGATGCTTAGTATAAGTACTGTGATTATAAGTTGCTATTACTAGTGAACTCTCAGAGTCTACTATAACGAGTGACTATCTATATATATATATAATCCTAGGATCACTAGTAGCCGTAGTGATTCTCTATACTAGCTTACCTAGCTTATATCGTAAGCTAGTGATCCTCTGCTGGGATCATTTCTTGCCAAGTGTAATTCTGTCCTAATTGGTCTATCATTCCTTTAGCTTGATTGGCCCGTTTGTGCTAGTAGCTTAGGCGGCATCTATATATATATTTTTGTGATACGATGCCTTCCTTCCGAGGCTTTCGACCCGAAAGCCCTCTTTAGGTTATTTCAAATAGCGCTAATATTCTTTTCCACGTATACCTTGTAATTTTTCCCTTTTTCCGTACTACTAGTGGCTGATAAGATGGCAGATCGTATCTCTAAGCGCCAATCTTCGAAATCCTAATAGTGTGCCACGCTTGCTTCTTTTATTAATTCTTCTGGTATAGACGTTATACTATGTTTGTAGTATTTTAAGCAAAACTTAGCTTATTATATAGCATTAGGCTCTTCTCGCTATAGCGAGTATATATATTAGGGTCGTTCTTACGATGGTTCTGACGTAGTGTCTACTTATTTATAACCTGGTTTATTGCCTTAATGTTCGTAGCTAACCTTTTATAGTAACGAAGATTATATCTAAATAAAAACGTATAGAACAAGAAGAGGCCGATGCCAAAGAGGCCCTTTTCGTTCTTTAGACTTAGCTTTAGACGGCCGTTAGCTAATTAGCTCGTCTTCGTTGCTAGAAACGTTTCTTGAAGGAGCGGGGTTCTAAGCTATTTCGTCAAGATATATAGTCTCTAGAGGAAATAGAAGCGGAAGAACGGAGGGTGTAGGATTCCAAGGCATGTGTTATTAGTGATATATAGTCCTAGGGTGCTGACGTCCCGTTTAACTAGTCTTCTTTAGGCCTATATTTATTAGAGGCTGACTTAGCCGTTTTGTCCGAGCTAGTGCCTATAGTTAATCTAGGTTCTACTAGTAGAACTATTCTAGTTTCTTAGAGTAGTTTAAGTTCTTAACTAGTTCCTATAAGTTATCCTCTAATCTAAAATCAAGCTATTTAACTAGATACTATAGTTCCCTATTAATAATATATAAATCTAGAATTTCTTTAATGTTCTATTCTTCCTCTTTATCCTTTGCTTCGATATATATAGTAACCTTAGCGTTCTTTGGTATTAGTTCGAGAAGTGAAATATAAAAAACATTTATCTATAGTCGTATAGATGATAGTAACGATAGTCGGTAGTTAGATGTCGAAATTCGTTCTTTAATAACGAAGGGTCCGACCTTTTTAAAGTCTAGCTTCGTGCTTGGTCGTTTGGTTCGTAAGTTTCGTATAATTAAGTAGACTTTGTCTCCCCTCTCTAAGCAAGGTCCCTCGAGCCTGTGTTTGTCGTAGTAGTTCTTTATTCTAGTCTTGATAAACTCGAGTTCCTTTTTAAGCTTCTTATATAGTGTGTACATTTGTTCTGCTTTGACTACTACTCTTGGCACCGTAACCCCTAGTCCTTGCCTAAGGTCTGCTTTATATCTATAGTTCGCGAAGAATAGTATAACTTTAGTCGTTTCTATTAGTATTATATCATAAGCGAGTTATATTATTAGCAATAGTATGACCTAGTTGTCTTACTAGTAGTTAATATAAAAATAGAGGTATTACTTAATAACTTGGTTTAGTTGCTCCGTTTGTCTATTAGTCTACGGGTGATATGCTATTAATAGCTTGCTATTAACGCCTAATTGTTATATTAACGCTTGCTAGAACTTTAATATAAACTTGGTGTCTCTATTGGTAATCTATTCTTACGGCTAAGCATATACTAATGTAACTTGCCGATAAATCACGTCTGCTAGCTATTTAGCTATCTAGGACTCCTTATAGGGAAAGAAGTATACCTATTTAGTTAGGCAATCTACTATAGTAAGAATACTATTGTAGGTCACTTCTATAGCTATATCCTTAGATTTTAGTAGCTTTATAATAAAGTTTATTATAACTAAACTCTATAGTTTATTAGCTATTAGCAGTGGCTAAAGTAGCCCATACGGCTTATATTGTGCCGTTTTGCTTCGATTACAAATGTTATAGTTCCATATAACTTCCTTAACTTGTACCGTTAACTATAGAAAGTTATAATGTTTCCTAATTTGTATGACAGTCTTTGTAACTCCTTTATATCCTCCGAGTTTCGACTTATAGAGTTCTCGAATCATTTGTAGCTATTGATCTCTATCGTAGATATATACTTTACCTTGGTACTAGAGTTTCCTATCTCTTTCTTCCACTCTATTAGGTACTAGTGGTCCGGGTGCTACTTAATACTATACCTCGTTAGTCCTTTCTTCTCGAAAGATTATATAATACTCTAAGAACAAGTTAAGTAGATCATCTTCTATAGGTATCTACGTTTTATAATGTAGCGTTCCGTCTATTCGTTCCTTAAACAATGGTAGTGTTATTTCCGTTTGTCCTTCTATATAATCCGTTCGTTAGCTTAAGATGTCTGCTTATACGTTCTCTTTGCCCCTCTTATAGCAGATCTTAAAGTTAAATTTCGTAAGGAATTCTACCTATTGTATTTATTGTCCATTAAGCTCCTTTGTCGTTATAAAGTATCGTAAATTCTTATAGTCTGTATATACTTATACTAGTTTAATTATACCGCTGAGGTATAGTCACTATTCCTTAAAAGCTTTGATAATTGTAAGTAGTTCCTTGTTATAGATCGGATAATTAAGATACAGTCTATCAAGCTTCTTTAAAAAAAAGGCTATGGAATGTAGCTTCCCTTGTCTGTCTCGTTATCCTAATTATCCTCCGATAGCATAGTCTAAAGCGTCCGTTTCTACCTCGAATGGCTTCTTAGGGTCTAGTAGTACTAGTACTAGATCTTCGGTAATGGCGTTATAGATCTATATAAATGCTTGTTTATATTACTCTTCCTATTAGAATTTAGCGTTCTTCTTTATAAGTTTATATAAAGGTCGTATGATCGCTCTGAAGTTTCTAATAAACATTCGGTAGAAGTTTATAAATCCAATAAAGCTTTATATTTCCGTGACTAACGTTAGTTATAACTAATTCTTGATGGCTTTAACCTTTAAAGGTTCTATCCGGATTTATCCTAGGGATATCTTATATCTCAAAAACACCGTTTTTCTAACGTGGAATTCGCTCTTTTCTTTATTAACTAATAGTTTATACGTGTATAGCATATCTAGCACTGCTTTTACGTGCTTCCGGTATTTGTCTATTGTCTTAGAGAAGATAAGTATATTATCAAGATAATATACCGCAAATTTGTCGAGAAAGGGTCGGATAGCTTGATTAATTAGGGCTTAGAACGTTACCGGCGCATTTATAAGTCTAAATAGCATGATAAGGTACTCGTAGTAGCTATAGGGTATCCTAAAGGCCGTTTTCTACTCGTTACCTTCTTTGATCTATATATAGTTATAGGCTAATGGCAAGTCAAGACGCGTAAAATATTAGGCTCCTGCTAACTAATCTTAGAGCTATAAGATTAGTGGTAACGGGTATCGGTTTTTTACAGTCTATTCGTTAAGTTGCTAATAGTCGACATATAACCGTAGCTTTCCGTCTTTCTTAGGTATAAATAAGATTAGGTAGCCCGCTAGCAATGTTAATAGGTAGATATATTCTCTTTAAAGGTTCTCCTCTAAATATCACTTAAGTTCTTTGTTCTATATCTAGCTTATATAGTAAATCTTAAAGAACTTTAGTCGTACTCCTTCCTTAAGCTTAATCTTATAATCCTATAGGCTATATTCTAGTAATCCTTCTAGATACTTTGGTTCAAATGCTAGGTGTCCTTCGTATTCTTTCGGTACTTCCCTAGTCTTATCTCGTCTCTCGGTTTTCTAATAGTATGCGAACTTAGTTCCGTCTATAGCGATACTAGCGATTTCTCCTATCTTAACCTACTACTCTAATTATAGTGCTCTGTATTTGTTAATGGAGAGAATAGCTATTGGCGGTTTAGCTCGTTCCTCTTATTATAACGTTGGTATTGTTATACTACTTCTTCTAAAGTCTATAGTAGTCTGCTTACTACTATCTATCTCTTACGGTGGATCTATAGGATATACCTTCCCCTAAGCAATATCTGCTTATAATCCTTATATACTCCTTATCTTGCTAGTCGAATATAACTCTATTTAGGGTCGTAGGTAGCTACCATTCTTCTAGCTCATGTCTAGGTTATAATCTTTATATTATAATAACCCTAATATTATATCTTTATCGTTACCTATATCTATAATACTAAATATAAATACTATAGTCTTCCCTATTATAGTAATGTTAATTGGTTCGGTCTCCTTATATACCTGTTACGTCGGAAATAGCCCTTTGACTATGCTATACTTCTGCTTTATTCTCTAGGGTATCTGTAGCTAATTTATAAGCGTTAGCGAAATTAGGTTTATCTCTACTCTACTATCTACTAGTATAAGCATTTCATGCTATTTCTATTATGTTATTATCCATAGTCATTTATCTTGCCACCATCGTCTAAAGATTGCGGCGATTTCCTATATTTCTGCCAGGAGGTCTCGATATAGTGGTCTCTTATGCTAGTTCCTCCTATACTATGCTACCACTTGCCGCTATACGGGCGTTAATAGTTTCTAGGCCCCTTAAAGGGCCTTAACCCGTTTCCTAGGTTAGTACTAACCTCTTTAGTTATTTGGCTAATAGCAGCTTTATTACTCGTACTTATTTCCGTAAGCCATTAAGTACTTACGGCTTCCTACCATTAAGTCTATTTTACTTTTCGTCATATATACTATAGCTTTATCTAGAGCTCCTAAATTTGCGATTTCTTTTTATCTATATAATAGAGGTAGTCATTGCTCTAGCACGAGTTCTATATGTCTTGTCCTGTTCTGTAGTGCCTAGGCTAGGCTCGTCTTAGAACTATTGTAATGCCTTCTAGATTACGGGCTTCGATCTTCTAGAGCAATTCGGCCGCTCTGTTTTTTATATCGTAGACCTATTTTATAGGGCGTAAGCTTCTGTCCTTATTTCCTTGTCGGGTCGGCTAGTGATTGTTTTCGAATTTATTATAGAAGTGGTATCGGCATCTATATACTATATACTAGAACTAGGGCACTTGTATATATACCTCGTATTAAGGATATAGTTATATAGCGTTGCCTAGGAGGTATTATAATTCTTTCCCAAATCCTTCCTATTATATATAGACTGTAGGTACCCTAATACTAAGGTAGGAATGTTTCTTCTAGTAGCTTTCCTATATACGCTCGTCTTTTCTATAGTTCGCGTATATAAACTAGTATTCTAGGTTCTATATATCATTACTAAGTTACTAGTCATCAAGGTACTCGGTATAGCTATCAGGCCTATTATATATTATAGGCTATTCTCCTTTAATAGTTTCTACGATACATTAAAGTTCCCTCGTCTCGTCCTTTATCTTATCGCTTTACTAGGTAAGTCAAATCAAGCGTCTATCCCGTTCGCGTAGTTCCGTATTAAGCCGGAAAACCTCATTATAGTACTATTTGATTCGTTCCTAGAGGAATAGAACATTAGGTCTAGGTCTTTCGATTCCTTAGGTATCGGTTATTTATAATCTATCCTACCTCTATATAACTATGAAACCTTACTGCCTTAAGGCTAGGAGAATCGAAATTAGTAGTGCGTATTCTCCTACTATATCTTATTTGGCAAGACCTATCTCTAGGTCTATAGTGATTAGTTCGGAGTACGGTGCTTGTTCGTCTTTACCGTTACTATTATATTCGAGACTATCTATGTCACTGCCCCTGCCTTTATAGCCTATAGCTACTACTTTGATGACGTCCTTAGTAGTTTTGTCGATAGCTGTAATTTCCTTTCTAGGGACTGTCTTCCACTCTTTCTTTAGGCTTTGATATTCTCGCTTATAGTGCCCTTTCTTTCTATAGTTATAGTAGGTAATATTAGACTTGTCTTTAGTCGTCTTCTTCCGGTCTTACTTCTATGCTATATCTATATCTATAGCTCTAAGGTATATTCTATACAAGGTATTAATATATATTCGCTTTTCCTTATTATTAGCCTTAACTATAGTTTTGTTTATTTAACCTCGTTTCTATTACTCTCATATATAGAGTCGATTATCGATTCTAATTGCCTATATAATATATTTATATAGAGTCTTAGGCCGATTATACTTATATAGCTTGTCTTTAACCTTTTCCTTTAAGCTATTATAGAATAGTTATATTAACGCCTTATCATTAAGCTAAGACTTAAGTATATCCTATCTAAACTATATAGCATAGGAGGCTACTAACTTAGTCTATCGGAGATTAGCAAGTCTTTCTTATATATAAATCTTCTTGTCTTTATTACTAAAAACCTTCCAAGGCTCTTCTTCGAAACAGTCGTAAGATTAAAAGACTATCTATATAAACATATCTTAGTCATCTTTGTCTTCCTTAGTAAGATAGTCGTTCTATATAGGCTCGAACTATCTAAGTACCTTGCCCTTTAGTCTTATAGCTATATAGAAGACTTTAGCTTTATCGTCTAGAAACTTATCGTCATTAAGCCGGAAGTAGGATCGGAGGTTTATTAGGAATCCTACGAGGTCCTCCTTGGTTCCTCTGTATTTACTAGGTAGTTTAATCTTGATACGGCTTACTTTGGCGCCCTCGAGTGCCTTGATTTTGGCGTAGGCCTCGTTAACTAGTTTCTACAAGTGCTTTTCGCCGTTCTCGAGTTCCTTGATTCGAGCTTAAGTAGCCTTGTCTCTCTAGTCTAACTCCTAGATTTGCTAATAGAGTTAACTAAGCTAGGTAAGCAGCTGTTCGGCTATAACATTAGTAGCCATGTCGATATCAAGGTCGAAGTTACCTCTATTCTAAACTATAATAGAACAAAGGGAGTAATAGCAACGTGTAACGAACCTAACTTAGACTTCTTCTAAAAGGGTTTAGACGAAGGTAGATTAAGTGGGACAAGTAGGTAGGTTATCTAAGAGATTTAGTAAAGCTAAAGGGTTTATAATGATACTAGAGTTATCTCTTATAGTAGTTAATAACAATGCTTAGTATAAGTACTATAATTGTAAGTTATTATTATTAGTAAACTCTTAGAGTCTACTATAACGAGTGATTATCTATATATATATATAATCCCAGGATCACTAGTAGCTGTAGTGATCCTCTATACTAGCTTACCTAGCTTATGTTGTAAGCTAGTGATCCTCTGCTAGGATTATTTCTTGCTAAGTGTGATCCTGTCCTAATTGGTCTATTATTCCTTTGGCTTGATTGGCCCGTTTGTGCCAGTGGCTTAGGCGGTATCTGTATATATATTTCTGTAACAACTAGAGGGACATAGGGTATAGTTTTGTTTTTCTGGTTCTAAGGAGCTTTATTATATATAATAGGCATAAATAGGGGTTATCTATCTAGGGGCGCTAGACGGATAGACAAGGACAATAGATGGCTTTTAACACTCGTTTGCTCCAATGGATTAGAGTAGTAGGATGTAGTTCTTCTTTCTTTTGTAAGTTAGAGATATCTTTTTCCACGTAAGTAGGCTCTTTTACGTCTGTCTAGAGGGACATTACTATCGCCGCCTTCGCCCCTATCGTCGTTGTCGTCTAGATGGTCGGACTTGCCTACTGTGACCGCGAATACTCAGACGCCCTAGACATTTTAAGCCAAGGCTCCTCCCTATCTGACTAGACAGAGGTTTAGTTCTAGAGGTGCTGAGTGGTGCCCTAGAGGGTTGGCACTAGCTTAGTATAGGTAGTAAACGAGCTTGATAGTAGACTAAGGAGGTACGAGAGGCCTGGAAGAGGGCTAAAGAGGTAGAGAGAGCCTATAGGGGCACCTTAAACCCCTATATATAGGAGGCACATTGACAGGCCCTATAGGACTAGGCTAAGACTATTATAGCCACGAAGACTAAGAGCTAGAGAGCTATACTATAGGAGTTAACTAACTAGCCGGACCTATTATAGAGGCTAGAATGGTAGGCAAGGCTATAAAGCCACTTACTAGTCGACCCTCTAAAGCTCCTAGCCTTCGAAGGAGGGCTTATAACCTACTAATAGAAGGCTAAAGCACTAGCTAATAAGTTCTTTCTAAACCCGGAAGCAGACCTATCAGATATTAACGACCTAGATCTAAACGACCACTAGGAGCCGAAGTTTGAAATGAGCCAAGGGGTTACGGTAGGCAAAGTCAGGGTAGTACTAGCTAGAGCGGCCCTATAGAAGGCCCTAGGGGAGGACCTCCTCCCTATAGGTCTACTAAAGGCCTATAGGTAGCCGCTCTATCGGATACTAGCTATACTAGCCTCGGAAAGCCTACGGCTTAGCTGTTTCCTAGCCCGGTTTAAAAGAGCCAAGGTAGTAGTCCTCTACAAGCCTAGCAAACCCCTATAGGCCTACTTTACCCCGGGTAGCTATAGGCCTATAGCGCTCCTACTAATAGTAGGCAAGGTACTAGAGGCTATAGTCGCCTAGAAGGTAATAGCCGTTATAGAGGCCTACGGGCTTCTACTAGCTGAACAGATAGGTAACCGGGAACATAGGTCTATAGAACTAGCTATCCGGCTTGTTACGGCTTAGGTCTAGGAGGCTTAGAGGTATAAGGCAGCTGCCTCCCTCCTATAGCTCGACATCTTAGGGGCTTTCGACACCGTTAACTACACCTAGCTACTAGCTACTTTACAGAGTCAAGGCTTCCTAAGGTAGTTAGTAGTCTAGGTCAGGGAGTAGCTATAGGATAAGGTAGCTATCCTGTACTTCGATAGCTAGGAAACGGAAGATATAGTAATAAGGGCTAGGGTCCCATAGGGGTTACACCTCTCCCCTATACTATTTATCCTCTATATAGCCTCCCTTTACTAGGCCATTTGCTAGGCCAGCCCTATGGTTAGTTTAATAGGCTTTGCCGACGATACTAACCTCCTAGCCTTTAGGAGGGCCGAGAAGGCCTATAACGGTTAGCTACGGAGGGCCTAAAAGGCCTGCCTTTAGTAGGCAAGGACCCGGGGTATAGCTTTTGCCCCGGAAAAGTGCGAACTTATCTACTTTAATAGGGGCCGGAAACAGTAGTCGCGACCACTAGAGCTTCTATGGCCTGGAGGGGGTACTATTACTATAGCCCTATCGAAGTCGGCTAGATTCCTTAGGGTCTAGCTAGACTAGAGGCTATAGTAAGGCCCTTATTATACAAAGGTAGCTAAGAAGCTAGAAACCTAAGAGTTTGCCCTAACTAGGCTCGCTACGAAGACCTAGGGCCCTAGCCTTCTATGGGCCTACGAGGTCTATACCAAGTGTATCCATAGCGCCCTAGCTTATAGGGCCTCGAACTTTTACAAGCCTACTAAGCCAGGGGGTAAGCCGGAAGGCCCTGCTAAGGAACTATCGAAGGCCTAATATAGGGCCCTTCGAGTAGTTACCAGGGCCTATAAGGCTACCCCTATTTAGTGCCTCAAAACGGAAGCCTAGGTGCTGCCCCTTGACCTCTATCTTAATAAGAGACTAGCCGACTTCGAAGCCAAACTCGACTAGCCACTCTTATAGACCAGGGCAGGCCTAGGGGCCCCCTAGGTCCTTACAAGGGCCCTTATTTAGCAGGTCTATAATAGGCTAAGCTAGAGGTTCTAGAAGAGGAAGGCAAAGGCAAGGGGCTAGGAGCTAAGGCCTATAGCCTTAGAGGTAGCAAGGTCGATAGTCTGGTAGTAGGTTTAGAAAGGCTATAGAGGGGGTCAACCCCCCCTATAGATTCCATAAAGGAGGCTACGGGCTACGGAACTGGCCGTAGTGGCTAGCTAGAGTAACCGCTAAAGGGCCGACTAAGCTGGTAGGAGGATATAGCGTATGTCAGATAAGGACCCCCTATACCTAGTTTTTATAGGGGAAGGCCTATAAAGGCACTAGGGCCTAACGAAGGCCTAGAGCTCCCTACTAGTATAGGCCTATATAGGGGCTATCGGCCTTTGTAACTTCCTATTTAGGGTTCAAGTCCCGGGGGTCAGTACCTCTTACTATGCCTATAGCCAGGGGAGAGAGACTGTAGAGCACCTGGTTATATAGTGCCCAAACCTACCAAGAAGCCGAACGTAGGAATCCTAGGAAATACGGTTGTAAAGGGACCTAGACCTCGTTTTGCAGGGTATAGGGGCCTGTAATTATCGTTTGGCAAGGAGGGTTCTATAGTGGCTAATGGACCTAGGGAGGCTCCCGGAATACCGCCTTGTAAAGAAGCTAGACCGGGAAGGAAGGCCTCTTTAGGGCCATTCTAGCTACTTCTCCTTTTCTTTGTAGTGTATTAGTATTCTAAATCAGGCGTTAAAGGAGGGACAGAGGTTTTTATCTGGCCTATTAGGTATGGTTTCCTTTGTATATAACTAGAGAGGCTCTAGCGTGCTTATTAGTATAACGGTATAGGACTAATAATAATAATAATAATAGTATTTGCTACTATTATACGATGGAAGGATACTATATATCTTAGAGTAGCCCTAAATAAGCTATATTAGTATATTAACAATCTTATTTATATTCCCATTAACTGGCAAGACCTATATAACCACCTATTAGGATAATAGTTTAAAGACGTAGCTTATAAGGAGATACGTAACTTAGAGAGCAAGGGAATGTGGAAGATCGTACTATATAAGCAGGTAAAAGCGCGACCTATCCTATTAAAATAGGTCTTTATATACAAGTTTAATAAGGCCGGTTTCCTAGAGAAGTATAAGGCAAGGATCTATATATAAGGAGATCTATAAGATATTAGCTTAGTAGAAAGTATATATATAGCTACTCTAACGGTATAGTCATTCCATATAATAATAGTAATCGCTACGTACTTTGACTTAGAAGTTAAGTAGTTCGATATAGTATAAGCGTTCCTTAACGCTAAACGACCTAAAGACGATCCTATTATCTACGAATTGCTAGAAGGATTTAAGTAGCTAGGGAAATATATAGAGTTACAAAGAGCTCTATACGGCTTAAGAGACTTACTACTTTCATAATATAAGGAGTTCTATAAAACGCTATCTATAACGAACCTAACTCAGACTTCTTCTAAAAGGGTTCAGACGGAGGTAAATTAAGCAGGACAAGCGTACAGGTCGTCTAAGGGATTCGGTAAAGCCAAAGGGTTCATAACAACACTAGAGTTATCTCTCACAGTAGTTAGCGATGCTTGGTATAAGTACTATAATTATAGGTTACTATCACTAGTAAACTCCTAGAGTCCACTATAACGAGTGATTATTTATATATATATATACTTCTGTCGGTCGCTTATAGTCCCCTTCTAGCCTGCCCTAGGATCGCCTTTAATAGCTGGCTATCTTCCGCTATCTTTTCCCTTTTGGCAATTGTTCGCCTGTGTTAGCCTCGTTCTATGCCCTTCTTGATTGGTGGCTTGTTTAGCCTGCTACGCTCTACCGGGTCGCGGTATATAGTTAGCTTATAATACGATGCCCCCTCTTTAGGGCTTTCGACCTGAAAGCTTCTTATAACTTGTTTTAAATACTACTAATACCCCCTTTTTTTTTCCTATAGGTAATGTCCTTCTTTTACTAGCTTCCTTTTGCTATAGCTAATTATATTCCTAGGAACTATCGCGATCTTAAGTACGAATGATATATTATTATAATTAAGATTAAGCAAGAAGGTTATAAGGTCGCTATACCTTATAAGCGTTATTAGAATATAAAGCCGTAAAAGCGTTATATAATGATAGAGGGTTTAAACAAGTATTAGAACTATATTTATATAGGTAAGAAGTATAGTAGCCTAAACGTTATAGATGCCTATAGGTTCTTTATTATTTTCCTTTATAGTCCTAGGTTACTAACTATCTTAATCCTTTCAAATTTGTTAGAGCAGGAAAAGGTTTCGAAAGAGATTATTAAAACCAAGGCGCTTCTTGCTTAGATACTAAGCCGTTTAAGTCGATTACGTCGTTTATAGCAATCCCTACGCGATCGTAGTACCGAAGTTTTTTGTTGTAGCATAGCTCGTCTAGAGGAGGAAGAGGAATTAGATACTCCTCTGCCGATATCGGAGACATAGACCTTTGCAGGTTAGGCTTAGGTATTAGGTGCTTTTAACGTGCTTGATTAGGAGTTGATTAGGTTAGATCCTAGTCTTAATTCTAGCAGGTTCCCCTCTTTTTCCATTAGGGAATAGGCTTTAGAGCCAGTTCTTATAGCCGGTTAGAATTCTACTAGTAGAACTACTCTAGTTTCTTAGGGTAACTTAGGTTCTTAACTAGTTCCTATAAGTTATCTTCTAATCTAAAATTAAGCTATTTAACTGGGTACTATAGTTCTCTATTAATAATATATAAATCTAGGATTTCTTTAATGTTCTATTCTTCCTCTTTATCCTCTGCTTCGATATATATAGCAACCTTAGCGTTCTTTAGTGCTAGTTCGAGAAGTGAAATATAAAAAACATCTGTCCGTAATCGTATAGATAACGGTAATAATAGTCGGTAGTTAGATATTAAGATTCGCTCTTTGATAATAAAGGGTCTGACCTTCTTAAAGTCTAGCTTTATACTTAGTTGTTTGGTTTATAAGTTTTATATAATTAGGTAGACTTTGTCTCCCCTCTCTAGGCAAGGTCCTTCGAGCCTATATTTGTTGTAGTAGTTTTTTATTCTGGTTCTAACAAACTCGAGTTCCTTTTTAAGCTTCTTATATAGTATATATATTTATTCTACTTTGACTATTGCTCTCGGCACTATGACCTCTGGTCCTTGCCTAAGGTCTGCTTTATATCTATAGTTTACAAAGAATAGTATGACTTTAGTCGTTTCCGTTAGCATTATATTATAAGCAAGTTATACTATTAGTAATAGTATGACCTAGTCATCTTACTAGTAGTTGATGTAAGAATAGAGGTACTACTTAACGACTTGGTTTAGTTACTCCGTTTGTCTATTAGTCTATAGGTAGTATGCCGTTAACAGCTTGCTATTAACACCTAATCGTTATATTAACGCTTACTAGAACTTCGATATAAACTTGGTATCTCTATCAATAATCTATTCCTATAGCTAAGTGTATATTAATATGACTTGCCGATAGATCATGTCTACTAACTGTTCCGCTATCTAGGACTCCTTATAGAGAAAGAAATATACCTATTTAGTTAGGCGGTCTACTATAGTAAGAATACTATTATAGATTATCCCTATAGCTATATCCTTAGATTCTGGCAGTTTTATAATAAAGTCTATTGTAACTAAACTCTATGGTTTATCAGCTATTAGTAGTAGCTAAAGTAGCCCGTACGGCTTATATCGTACCGTTTTGCTTTGATTACAGATATTATAGTTCTATATAACTTCCTTAACTTATACTATTAACTATAGAAAGTCGTAGTGTTTCTTGACTTATACGACAGTCTTCGTAACTCCTTTATATCCTCCGAGTTTCGATTTATAGAGTTCTCGAATTATTTGTAGCTATTGATCCCCGTCATAGATATATGCTTTGCCTCGGTACCAGAGTTTCCTATCTTTTTCTTCTACTCTATTAGGTACTACTAGTCTAGGTGCTACTTGATACTATGTCTTGTTAATCTTTTCTTCTCAAAAGATTACGTAACATTCTAGGAACAAGTTAAGTAGATCATCTTCTATAGGTATCTACGTTTCGTAATATAGCGTTCCGTCTATTTGTTCCTTGAATAACAGTAGCGTTATTTCCATTTGTCTTTCCGTATAATCCGTTTATCGGCTTAAGGCATCCGCTCGTATATTCTCTTTGCCCTTCTTATAGCGGATCTCAAAATTAAACTCCGTAAGGAATTCTACCTATTATATTTGTCGTCTGTTAAGCTCCTTTGTCATCGTAAAGTATCGTAAATTCTTATAATCTATATATACCTATACTAGTTCGATCGTACTACTAAGGTATAGTCGCCATTCCTTAAAAGCTTCGACAATTGTAAGTAGTTCCTTGTTATAGATTAGATAATTAAGACGTAGTCTATCGAGCTTCTTTAAAAAGAAGGCTATAGGATGTAGCTTCCCTTGTTTGTTTTATTATCCTAACTATCCTCCGATAGCGTAGTCTAAAGCATCTGTTTCTACCTTAAATAGCTTCTTAAGGTCTAGTAGTACTAGTACTAGATCTTTAATAATGGTATCGCAAATCTATATAAATACTTACTTATATTGCTCTTCCTATTGGAATTTAGCGTTCTTCTTAGTAAGTTTGTATAAAGGTTATACGATCGCTCCGAAGTTCCTAATGAATATCCGGTAGAAGTTTGTAAACTTGATGAAACTTCGTACTTCCGTGACTAATATCGGTCGTAGCTAATTCTTAATGGCTTTAACCTTTAAAGGTTCTATCCGAATTTATCCTAGAGATATCTTATATCCTAAAAACACCGTCTTCTTAACGTGGAATTCGCTCTTTTCCTTATTAACTAATAGCTTATATATATATAACGCGTCTAGTACTACTCTTATATACTTCTAGTATTTGTCCATTGTTTTAGAGAAGATAGGTATATTATCAAGATAATATACTATAAATTTGTCGAGAAAGGGTCGGATAGCTTGATCGATCAGGGCTTGGAACGTTGCCGGCGCGTTTGTAAGTCTAAATGGCATGACAAGGTACTTGTAGTAGCTATAGGGTATCCTAAAGGCCGTTTTGTACTCGTTGCCTTCTTTGATCTATATATAGTTATAGGCCGATAGCAAGTCAAGATGTGTAAAATATTAGGCTCCTACTAACTAATCTTAGAGCCGTAAGATTAGCGGTAATAGGTATCGGTTTTTTATAGTCTATTTGTTAAGTTACTAATAGTCAACGTATAACCATAGCTTTCTATCTTTCTTAGGTATAAATAGGATTAAGTAGCCTACTAGCGATATCAATAGGCAGATATATCTTTTTCAAAGATTCTCCTTTAAATATCGCTTAAGTTCTTTGTTCTATATCTAGCTTATATAGTAAATCTTAAAGAACTTTAGTTATACTCCTTCCTTAAGCTTAATCTTGTAATTCTATAGGCCGTGTTCTGGTAATCCTTCTAAATGCTTTGGTTCGAATGTTAGGTATTCTTTGTATTCCTTTGGTACTTCCCTAGTCTTGTCTTGTCTCTTGGCTTTCTAATAGTATACGAACTTGGTTCTGTCTATAGCGATACTAGCGATTTCTCCTATCTCAATCTACTACTCTAGTTACAATGCTCCGTATTCGTTAACGAAGAGAATAGCTATCAGCAGTTCGGCTTGTTCTTCCTATTGTAACATTAGTATCGTTATACCGCTTCTTTTAGAGTCTGTAGTAGTCTACCTACTACTATCTATCTCTTGCGGTAGATCCGTAGGATATACCTTCCCCTAAGTATCGTCCGCTCGCGATCCTTGTACGCTCCCTATCTCGCTAGTTAAATACGACTCTATTCAGGGTTATAGGTAGCTACCATTCTTCTAGCTAATGTCTAGGTCGTAATCTTTATACTATAGTAACCCTAATATTATATCTTTATTATTACCTATATCTACGATACTAAATACGACTACTATAGTCTTTTCTACTATAGTGATATTAATCGGTTTGGTCTCCCTATATACCTATTATATTAGAAATAGCCCTTTAACTATACTATACTTCCGCTTTATTCTCTAGGATATCTATAGCTAATTTATAAGTATCGGCGAAATTAGATTTATCTCTGCTCTATTATCTACTAGTATAAGCATTTCGTGCTATTTCTATTATGCTATTATCTATAATTACTTGTCTTACCGCCGTTGCCTAAAGACTATAGCGATTTCCTATATTTCTAATAGGAGGTCTTAGTATAGTGGTCTCTTATACCAGTTCCTCCTATACTACGTTACTACTCTCTACTATATAGGTGTTAATGGTTTTCGGGCCTCTCGGAAGGCCCTGACCCATTTCCTAGGTCAGTACTAACCTCTTCGGTTATTCGGCTAATAGCAGCTTCGTCGATTGTGCTCATTTCTATAAGCCATTGAGTGCTAGCAGCTTCCTACCATTAGGTCTGTTCTACTTTCCGTCGTACGTGCTATAGCTTTATCTAAAGCTTCTAGATCTACGATTTCTTTTCGTCCGTATAGTAGAGGTAGTCGTTACTCTAGTACGAGTCCTATATATCTCGTCCTATTCCGTAGTACCTAGGCTAGGCTTATTTTGGTACTACTATAATGCCTTCTAGATCGTAGGCTTCGATCTTCTAAAGCAATTCGGCTGCTCTATTTCCTACATTATAGACCTATTCTACAAGGTAGAGGCTTCTGTCCTCATTTCCTTGTTAGGTCGGCTAGTAATTATTTTCGAATTTGTCACGAAAGTAATATCGGCATTTATATAATATATACTAGAACTAGGGCACTTATATATATGCCTTGTGTCGTAGGTATAGTTATATGGCGTCACCTAGAAGGTATTAGAATTCTTTTCCAAATCCTTCTTACTATATATAGACTATAGGTACTCTAATGCTAAGGTAGGAATAATTCTTCTAGTAGTTTTCCTATATACGTTCGTCTTTTCTGTGGTTTGTACGTATAAACTAGTACTCTAGGTTCCATATATCGTAGCTAAGTTACTAATCGTTAAAATACTTAGCGTAGCTATCAGGCCTATCGTATATTATAGGCTATTCCCCCTTAATAGTTTCTATAATACGTCGGAGTTCCCTTATCTTGTCCCTTATCCTATCATTCTACTAGGTAAGTCAAATCAAACGTCTATCCCGTTTGTATAGTTCTATATCGAGCCGGAAAACTTCGTTACGGTACCATTTGATTTGTTCCTAGAGGAATAGAACATTAGGTCTAGGTCTTTCAATTCCTTAGGTATTAGTCGTCCACAATCTATCCTGCCTCTAGATAACTATAAAACCCTACTGCCTTATGGTTAGGAGAATCGAAATTAGTAGTATATACTCTCTTATTATATTCTATTTAGCAAGACCTATCTCTAGGTCTATAGTGACTAGTTCGGAGTACGGTACTTGTTCGTCTTCTCCGTCGCCATCGTGTCTGAGACTGTCTGTGTCGCTGTCCCTGTTTTTGTAGCTCGTAGCCGCTATTTCGATAATATCCTTAGTAGTTTTATTAATAGCCGTAATTTCCTTTCTAGGGACTAGTTTCTAGTCTTTCTTCGGGCTTCGATATTCTCGCTTATAGTGCCCTTTCTTCTTATAGTTATAGTAGGTAATATTAGACTTATCTTTAGTCGTCTTCTTCTTGTCTTGCTTCTATATTATATCTATATCTATAGCTCTAGGATACGTCCTATACGAGGTGCTAACATATACTTGTTTTTTCTTATTATTAGCCTTAACTATAGTTCTATATATCTAACCTCGTTTCTACTACTCTTATATATAGAGTCGATTATCGATTCTAATAGCCCATACGATATATTTATCTAGGGTCTTAGGCCGATCGTACTTATATAGCTTATCTTTAACCTTTTCCTTTAAGCTATTATAGAACAGTTATATTAATGCCTCGTCATTAAGCTAAGACTTAAGTATGTCCTATCTAAACTATATAACATAGGAGGCTACTAACTTAATCTATTAGATATTAGCAAGTCTTTCTTATATATAAATCTTCTTATCTTTATCACTAAAAACCTTCTAAAGCTCTTCTTTAAACTAGTTATAGGATCAAAAGACTACCTACGTAAATACATCTTAGTCATCTTTATCTTCCTTAATAAGATAGTCATTCTATATAGGCTTAAACTATCTAAGTGCCTTACCCTCTAATCTTATAGCTATATAGAGGACTTTAGCTTTATCGTCTAGAAACTTGTTATCATTAAGCCAGAAGTAGGATCGGAGATTCGTCAGGAATCCTACAAGATCCTCCTTAGTTCCTCTATATTTGCTAGGTAGTTCGATCTTAATATAGCTCGCTTTAGCGCCCTCGAGTGCCTTGATTTTGGCGTAGGCCTTGTTAACTAGCTTCTATAAGTGCTTTTTGCCGTTCTCGAGTTCTTTGATTCGAGCTTAAGCAGCCTTATCTCTCTAGTCTAACTCCTAGATCTGCTACTAGAGTTAACTAAGCTAGGTAAGCAGCTATTCGGCCGTAACGTTAGTAGCTATATCGATGTCGAGGTCGAAATCACCTTTATCCTAAACTATAATAGAACAAAGGGAGTAATAGCAATGTATAATAAACCTAACTTAGACTTCTTCTAAAAGGGTTCAGATAGAGGTAAATTAAGTAGGATAAGCGTATAGGTCGTCTAAGGGATTTGGTAAAGCCAAAGGGTTTATAATAATACTAGAGTTATCTCTTATAATAGTTAGCGATACTTAGTATAAATACTATGATTATAGGTTACTATTACTAGTAAACTCCTAGAGTCTACTATAACAAGTGATTATTTATATATATATATATTTTCATTAGTCGCTTATAGTCCCTTTCTAGCCTACCCTAGGATTGCCTTTGGTAGCTAGCTATCCTCTACTATCTTTTCTCTTTTGGCAATTATTTGCCTATAGTAGCCCGCGCTCCCTAGTGATCCTGTGTTAGCCTTGCTCTGTGCCCTTCTTGATTGGTGGCTCGTTTGGCCTGCTGCGCTCCACCGGGTCACAGTATATAGTTAGCTCGTGACACTATTAGATCTAGGTATAGAACCATTAGGCAAAGAGAAGTGCCTCTTCCTAAGCTATAATAAACGAGTCATCCTAATCTTCTATATTAATAACTTCTTAGTCTTCTTCTATAAAAGTAATGCTATAGTAGCTAAGCGTATAATAGAAGGAATTAAAGCTCGATATAATATCTATAAGTAAGGTAATATCGGTTAGTTCCTTAGTATTAGGGTGATTCGAGACTGACTTATTATTATAAGCTAACTATATACTACGACCCGGTAGGGTATAGCAGGCTAAATGAGCCACTAATTAAGAAGGGCATAAAGCAAGGCTGATATAGAATCACTAGGAAGCGCGGGCTACTATAGGCAAACAATTGCTAAAAAGGGAAAGATAGCGGAGGATAGCTAGCTACTAAAGGCAATCTAAGGACAGGATAGAAAGGGACTATAAGCGACTAATAGAAGTATATATACATATAAATAGTCACTCGTTATAGTAGACTCTAAGAGTTTACTAGTAATAGTAACCCTTATAATTATAGTACTTATACTAAGTATCGTTATTAACTACTATAAAAGATAACTCTAGTATTATTATAAACCCTTTAGCTTTACCAAATTCCTTAGACGACCTACCTACTTGTCCTACTTAATCTACCTTCGTCTAAACCCTTTTAGAAGAAGTCTAAGTTAGGTTCGTCATATATTACTATTACTCCCTTTGTTCTATCATAGTTTAGAATAGAGGTAACTTTGACCTCGACATTAATATAGCTACTAACGTCATAGCCAAATAGCTACTTACCTAGCTTGGTTAACTCTATTAGTAAATCTAGGAGTTAGACTAGAGAGATAAGGCTGCTTAAGCTCGAATCAAGGAACTTAAGAACGGCAAAAAGCACTCGTAGAAATTGGTTAACGAGGCCTATGCCAAGATTAAGGGACTCGAGGGCGCTAAAGCAAGCTATATTAAGATCGAACTACCTAGCAAATATAGAGGAATTAAGGAAGATCTTATAGGATTCCTGATAAACCTCTGATCCTACTTCTGGCTCAATGACGACAAGTTTCCGGACGACAAAGCTAAAGTCCTCTATATAGCTATAAGACTAGAGGGCAAGGTACTTAGATAGTTTAAGCCTATATAGAACAACTATCTTACTAAGGAAGATAAAGATGACTAAGATATATTCATATAAGTAGTCTTTTGATCTTACGATCGTTTCGAAGAAGAGCTTTAGAAGGTTTTTAATGATAAAGACGAGAAGATTTATATATAAGAAAGACTTGCTAATCTCTGATAGACTAAGTTAGTAGCCTCCTATACTATATAGTTTAGATAGGATATACTTAAGTCTTAGCTTAATAATAAAGCATTAATATAACTATTCTATAATAGCTTAAAGGAAGAGGTTAAAGACAAGCTATATAAGTATAATCGGCCTAAGACTCTAGACAAATATATTATATAGGCTATTAGAATCAATAATCGACTCTATATATAAGAGTAGTAGAGATAAGGTCAAATAAATAGAACTATAGTTAAGGCTAACGATAAGAAAAAGCGAACGTATATTAGTACCTTATATAGAATATACCCTAAAGCTATAGATATAGATATAATGTAGAAGTAAGACTAGAAGAAGACGACCAAAGACAAGTCTAATATTACCTACTATAACTATAGAAAGAAAGGGCACTATAAGCGAGAATATCGAAGCCCGAAGAAAGAGTAAAAGACAGTCCCTAGAAAGGAAATTACGGCTATTAATGAAACTACCAAGAACGTTATCGAAGTAGCGGCTATAAGCTATAAAGATAGGGGCAGTGATATAGACAGTTTTGAATATGATAGCAACGGTAAAGACGAATAAGCACCGTACTTCGAACTAGTTACTATAGACCTAGAGACAGGTCTTGCTAAATGGGATATGGTAGGAGAATATATACTGCTAATTTCGATTCTCCTAGCCTTAAGGTAGTAGGGTTTTACGGTTATATAGAGGCGGGATAGATTGTAAATAACCGATACCTAAGGAATCGAAAGATCTAGACCTAATGTTTTATTCCTCTAGGAACAAATTAAATAGTACTATAATGAAGTTTTCTAGCTTAATATAGAACTATGTAAATGGGATAGACGCTTGATTTGACTTATCTAGTAGAGCGATAAGATGAGGGACAAGACGAGGGAACTCTAATATATTATAGAAACTATTAAAGGAGGATAGCCTATAATATATAATAGGCCTGATAGCTATACTAAATACCTTGACGATTAGTAACTTAGTAACGACATATAGAACCTAGAATACTAGTTTATATGTATAAATCGCGGAAAAGACGAGTATATATAGGAGAGCTACTAGAAGAAATACTCTTACTATAGCATTAGGGTACCTATAGTCTATATATAATAGGAAGGATTTAGGAAAGAATTCTAATACCTCCTAGGTAACGCTATATAACTATATCCTCGATACAAGGCATATATATAAGTGCCCTAGTTCTAGTATATAGTATATAGATGCCGATACTACTTCTATAACAAATTCGAAAATAATCACTAGCTGACCCGACAAGGAAATAAGGATGGAAGCTTACGTCCTATAGAATAGGTCTATAATATAGGAAATAGAGCAGCCGAATTGCTCTAGAAGATCAAAGCCTATGATCTAGAAGGCATTATAATAGTTCTAAAATGAGCCTGGCCTAGGTAGTACGGAATAGGACGAGACATATAGGACTCGTACTAGAGTAACGATTACCTCTATTATATAGACGAAAAGAAATCGCGAATTCGAGAGCTTTAGATAAAGCTATAGTATATATGATAAAAAGTAAAACAGACTTAATAGTAGAAAGCTGTAAGCATTTAATGGCTTATAGAAATGAATATAATTAACGAAGCCACTATTAGCTAAATAACCGAAGAGGTTAGCACTGACCTGGGAAATGGGTTAGGGCCCTTCGAGGGGCCTGGAAACCATTAACGCCTGTGTAGCAGCGAGTAGTAGCGTAGTATAGGAGGAACTAGCATAAGAGACCACTATATTAAGACCTCCTGGTAGAAATATAGGAAATCGCTATAATTTTTAGACGATGGTAGCAAGACAAGTGACTATGGATAATAGTATAATAGAAACGGTATGAAATGCTCGTACTAGTAGATAGTAGAGTAGAGATAAACCTAATTTCGCTAACGCTTATAAATTAGCTATAGATACCCTAGAGAATGAAGCGGAAGTATAGTATAGTCAAAGGGCCATTTCCGACGTAATAGGTATATAAGGAAACTAAACTAATTAATATTACCATAATAGGAAAGACCATAGTAGTTATATTTAGCATTATAGATATAGGTAATGATAAAGATATAATATTAGGGTTACTATAGTATGAAGATTACGACCTAGACATTAGCTAGAAGAATAGTAGCTACCTATAACCCTAAACGGAGTTATATTTAACTAGCGAGATAGGGAGCGTATAAGGATCGCGAGCGGATAATGCTTAGGGGAAGGCATATTCTACGGATCTACCGCAAGAGATAGACAGTGGCAGATAGACTACTATAGACTTTAGAAGAGGCGGTATAATAATATCAATATCACGATAGGAGGAACGAGCTAAACCGCCAATAGCTATTCTCTCTATTAACGAATGCGGAGCATTACAATGGGAGTAGTAGGTTAAGATAGAAGAAATCGCTAGCATCGCTATAGATAGAACCAAGTTCATATACTATTAGAAAACCGAGAGACGAGACAAGACTAGGGAAATACCAAAAGAATATAAAGGATACCTAGCATTTAAACTGAAGTATCTAGAAGGACTATTGGAATATAGCCTATAGGATTATAAGATTAAGCTTAAGGAAGGAGTATAACTAAAGTTCTTTAAGATCTATTATATAAGCTAGACTTAGAACGAAGAACTTAAGTGATATTTGGAGGAGAACCTTCAAAGAGGATATATCTATCTGTCGATATCGCTAACAG
This sequence comes from Thermothelomyces thermophilus ATCC 42464, assembly GCF_000226095.1. Lineage (NCBI taxonomy): Eukaryota > Fungi > Ascomycota > Sordariomycetes > Sordariales > Chaetomiaceae > Thermothelomyces > Thermothelomyces thermophilus. The sequence goes on along the minus strand of NC_016476.1, from coordinate 968,185 downwards.
GCTACTTAATCTTATTTATACCTAAGAAAGATAGAAAGCTATAGTTATATATCGACCATTAGTAGCTTAACAAATAGACCGTAAAAAACCGATACCTATTACTACTAATCTTATAGCTCTAAGATTAGTTAATAGGAGCCTAATATTTTACGTATCTTAACTTGCTATCGGCCTATAACTATATACGGATCAAAGAAGGCGACGAATGGAAAACGGCCTTTAGGACACCCTATGGCTACTACGAGTACCTCGTCATGCCATTCGGACTTACAAACGCGCTAGTAACGTTCTAAGCCCTAATTAATTAAGCTATCTAACCCTTTCTTGACAAATTTACGGTATATTATCCCGATAATATACTTATTTCCTCTAAGACAATAGACGAACACCGGAAGTACGTAAAAGTAGTATTAGACACGCTATATATATATAAACTATTAGTTAATGAGGAAAAGAGCAAATTCTACGTCAGGAAAACGGTGTTTTCAGGATATAAGATATCCCTAGGACAAATCCGGATAGAACCTTTAAACGTTAAAGCTATTAAGAATTGGCTATGACTAATGTTAATTACGGAAGTATAAAGCTTTATTGGATTTGCAAACTTCTACCGGATGTTTATTAGGAACTTTAGAGCGATTATATGACCTTTATATAAATTTACTAGAAAGAACGCTAAATTCTGATAGAAAGAATAATATAAGTAAGCATTTATATAGATCTACGACTCCATTACTAAAGATCTGGTACTAGTACTACCAGATCCTAAAAAGCTATTTAAGATAGAAACAGATACTTTAGATTACGCCATTAGAGGATAATTAGGATAACGAGACGGACAAGGAAAGCTACATCCTATAGCCTTCTTTTTAAAGAAGCTCGATAGACTACGTCTTAATTATCCGATCTATAATAAGGAACTACTCGCGATTGTCAAAGCTTTTAAAGAATGGTAATTATACCTTAGCGGTACGATTAAACTAGTACAAGTATATACAGATTATAAGAACTTACAATACTTTATAATGACAAAGGAGCTTAATAGACGACAAATATAATAGGTAGAATTCCTCGTGGAATTTAACTTCGAGATCCGCTATAAGAAGGGCAAAGAAAATGTATAAGCGGATATCTTAAGCCGATGAACGGATTATACGGAAGGACAAACGGAAACAATACTACTATTGTTCAAGGAACGAATAGACGGAACGCTATATCACGAAACGTAGATATCCGTAGAAGATAATCTATTTGACTCGTTCCTAGAGTGTTATATAATCTTTCGAGAAGAAAGGATTAACGAGATATAGTATCAAGTAACACCCGGACTACTAGTACCTAACGGAGTAGAAGAAAGAGATAGAAAACTCTAGTATCGAGGCAAAGTATATATCTACAACAGGGATCAATAGCTACGAATGATTTGGGAACTCTATAAGTCGAAACTCGGAGGATATAAAGGAGTTACAAAGACTATCGTATAAGTTAGGAAATACTACGACTTTCTATAGTTAACGGTATAAGTTAAGGAAGTTATATAGAACTATGATATTTGTAATCGAAGTAAAACGGCATAATATAAGCCGTATAGGCTACTTTAGCCACTGCTAATAGCTAACAAACTATAGAGTTTAGTTACAATAGACTTTATTACAAAGCTACTAGAATCTAAGGATATAACTATAGGAGTGACCTATGATAGTATTCTTACTATAGTAGATTACCTAACTAAATAGGCATACTTCTTTCCTTATAAAGAGTCCTAGATAGCAAAACAGTTAGTAGATATAATCTATTAGTAAGTTATATTAGTATATGCTTAGCTACAAGAATAGATTACCGATAGAGATACTAAGTTCGCGTTAAAGTTCTAGTAAGCGTTAATATAACAATTAGACGTTAATAGTAAGCTATTAACGGCATATTACCTATGGACTAATAGACAAATAGAGTAACTAAACTAAGTTATCAAGTAGTACCTCCATTCCTATATTAACTACTAGTAAGATAACTAGGTCATGCTATTACTAATAGTATAACTCGCTTACAATATAATACTAACAGAAATAACCAAAGTTATACCGTTCTTCGCGAACTACAGATATAAAGTAGACCTTAAGTAAGGACTAGAGGTTATAGTGCCAAGAGCAATAGTCAAAGTAAAACAAATATATATACTATATAAAAAGCTTAAAAAGGAACTCGAGTTTATTAAGACTAGAATAAAGAACTATTATAACAAACATAGGCTTAAGGGACCTTACCTAGAGAGGGGAGACGAAGTCTACCTAATCGTACGAAACTTATAAACCAAACGACTAAGCACGAAGCTAGACTTTAAGAAGGTTAGACCCTTCGTTATCAAAGAACGAATTTCGACATCTAACTACTAACTATCGTTACTATTATCTATATGACTATAGATAGATGTTTTTTATATTTTACTTCTCGAACTAGTACTAAAGAACGCTAAGGTTGCTATATATATTAAAGCAAAGGACGAAGAGGAAGAATAGGACATTAAAGAGATTCTAGATTTATATATTATTAATAGAGAACTATAGTACCTAGTTAAATAGCTTGATTTTAGATTAGAAGATAACTTATAAGAACCTATTAAGAACCTAAATTGCTCTAAGAAACTAAAGTAATTCTACTAATAGAATCCTAACTAGCTATAAAAACTAGCTCTAAAGCCTATTCCCTAATGGAAAAAGAGGGGAACCTGCTAGAATTAAGACTAGGATCTAACCTAATTAACTCCTAATCAAGCACGTCAAAAGCACCTAACGCCTAAGCCTGACCTACAAGGGTCTACGTCTCCGACATCGGCAGAGGAGTATCTAGCTCTTCCTCTTCCTCTAGACAAGCTACGCCACGACGAAAAACTTCGGTACTACGATCGTATAGGGATTACTATAAACGACGTAATTGACTTAAACGGCTTAACGTCTAAGTAAGTAATGCCTTGGTCTTAGTAATCTCCCTTAAAACCTTCTCCTACTCTAATAAATTTAAAAGGACTAAGATAGTTAGTAATCTAAGATTATAAAGAAAAATAATAAGGAACTTATAGGTATCTATAACGTTTAGACTACTATACTTCTTACTTATATAAATATAGTTTTAATACTTATTTAAAGCCTTTATTATTATATAATACTTTTATAGCTTTATATTCCAATAATGCTTATAAGGTATAGTAACTTCGTAACCCTCTTGCTTAATCTTAATCGTAATAGTGTATCGTTTACGTTTAAGATTACAACGATTCCTAGGAATATAATTAGCTATAGCAAAAGGAAGTTAGCAGAAGAAGGACGTTACCTACTAGGAAAAGGGGGTGTTAGTAGTACTTAAGACAAGTTATAAGAAGCTTTCAGGTCAAAAGCCCTAAAGAGGGGGCATTATATTATAAGCCAACCATATACCGCGACCCGGTAGGGTATAGCAGGCTAAATGAGCCACCAATCAAGAAGGGCACGAAGCGAGGCTGACATAGGATCGCTAGGAAGCGCGGGCTACTATAGGCGAACAATTGCCAAAAAGGGAAAGATAGCAGAGGATAGCTAGCTACCGAAGGCGATCTAAGGACAGGATAGAAGGGGACTATAAGCGACCGATAGAAGTATATATACATATAAATAGTCACTTGTTATAGTAGACTCTAGGAGTTCACTAGTGATAGCAACCCTTATAATTATAGTACTTATACCAAGCATCGTTGTTGACTACTGTGAGAGATAACTCTAGTGTTGTTATAAACCCTTTGGCTTCACCGAATCCCTTAGACGACCTGCCTACTTGTCCTGCTTAATCTACCTTTGTCTGAACCCTTTTAGAAGAAGTCTAAGTTAGGTTTGTCACACTTATATATAGGATATAGTTAGTCTATAACTAATATATTAGAAAGGTAGTAAGAAGATATAGGCTAGATGTGCCTAGTATATATAAGCTAACTCCCTTAAGCTATAAAGAACTCAAGAAGTTCGAAGGGAGCGCTATTAGTATATAGATTAAAGAGTATTAGGAGCTTGTTAGATTAATCCTATACTATATAGTTATACTATATCTAGATATTATATATACCTAGTTAGTACTTTCTTAATACCTAACTAACCTAGGACTAGACTACTTGTTAGAAGTGTAGCAAGTAATAAGATATCTATTTAGGAGCTCTTGCCTGTCAATCTAATATAGAGGCAAGTAAGTGCTAGAAAGTCCGACGTTTATAATTGCTAGGGACGCTTTGTATGTAGATAATCTAGATATATGGTATTCGTCGTAGGGATATATCTTCTTCCTATTCGGAGGTCCTATTACGTAAAAGGTATTATACTAGGATACTATTATAATATTAAGTACTAAAGTAGAACTTCTAATGCTCTCCCTTATAGCAAGAGAGGCTATAGTACTTAAAAGGCTATTTATAGATATCGATCTTAAGCTTAGGGAACCCTAGAATAACTACTATGACAATTAGTAAATAATTACACTAGTAATGGCCAAGAACAAACGTATTGATACTTGCTTATAGTATATAGATATCTATAATATATAGTTACGCTAGGAAGTAGCGAAAGGAATATTTAAAGCTATATATCCACTAATTAGTTAGATATTAGTAAATAGGCTTACTAAATGACTTAGCTAATAAGCCTTTAAGCGCTAAAGGGCTCTCTTTAATCTTTAAGATATTAGTTACAGGCTTATATAACTAGAGGGTAGAAGATAAGTTAAATTTGTTAAATAAAATACCGCCTAATACTCTCTATCTACTATTAGTAGCTATTACTAGGATCAATAGCCTTGCCCTTGCCTTTATCCTAGCTAGGTAACAATATAGCGCCTAACGTATCATTAGACGTGCTAATGTAAGCATTATAAGCTTCCTTAATCTTGCCTAACTAGTAGAAGATATTATATATAGAGCAGGCAATCTTTGTAAAACACGCGAGTTCAGCCTTATCAAGCTCGTACTCCTCTATATCGTCTATACTAGCATGTTTAAGGTTATTCCAAAGAACTATATATAACTTCTTAAGATCTTATATATATCTATTAGTGATTTACCTATATATTAGAGGTAGAGGTTCAGGATCCAAGGACTTATAAAAGCCTTAGCTCTATCTAGTAAAGCCTTTATTAAATCCTTTACTAACTTAACGTAAGAAGTAAAGTTACCATTATAGTTAATATAAGTATCGTAAGAGCTATTAGATATATAGGCAATTAGTATATATATCCTTATACTTATAGGAACTATAGGTATAATAATAGTAGTAGGAGCTAGTACCGGAATGATTATAATATTTGCCAAAAGAACGTCCTATTAGAGCCGACCATATATACATTCCATAGGGCACCTTATAAAGCTTACTAGCTTCGATATCGCTATATTTAGTTAGCTTAAACGATCCAGACGCGACTAGCAGAGCGCTAGAAACTATGACAGAGTCGCTATCAAATTAACCAGAAGAAGCTAAACTATACGAACTTACTTAAATCGCTAGAATCGCTAGAAAACTGCAAAACCGGCAATAAAATCAATCGAATAGAGATAACAGGAACACTTACAGTCTAGAAGCTTTAGCACGCTTACGCTTTCAAGGTGTTATAGGAGTAGGAGTCGACCTGCTAGCAGTTGTAGTATTCGCGGCAGGCGTACCTAACGAGTTATCCGTTAATTTAAGCGTAAGAGGCATTATCCTATTATTATTATTACGATTAAAACTAGTAATACTATTACTATTATAGTTATAATAGCTATATTTAATCCATAGCTTTAAAGAAATCGCTCTACTATACTTGACTCTTTTAGACTTCCGAATACGGAAGGTAGGCCCCTAAAGGAGCTATTAAGGTAAGAGTAACAAAGGATATAACACTAAGAATAGTATTACTACAAAGCGTAATTAAACGACTATCGCCTTTAACTAGGGGGTATGTCAGAAGCTATAGAGCTTCTAAGAGTATTAGCTATATATATACTATAGCTATATAAGGCTGTTTAACGCATTGGCTAGTCCCTTTATCTATAAATACCACTCTTTTTATCTCCTTTATAGATAGTTTCAACAAGGCACTCTTTCCTTTATATAGCCACCTACTACAGATACTGCTTTTAATACTCCTAGAAGCTTATCACTACGTTCGGTAGTGGTACCTAATAACAGGATATCAGAATACCTACGGCCTAACTTAGGTACAATTGCTAGAAGCAGCAATTACAATGTCGCTTTTACAGTTTCGTAGTTATAAGCCCGGTTAGCGTAGCGGTCTGAGCACTACAATTCCTTAGCACATATAAGCTAGGATTACACGAGAGAGGCCCTAGGTTCGAATCAGACTCCGAGACCAAAGATTAAGCACTTTAGGAATACTAAGCCGGGGGTATATTCTAAAAGGTAGAGTGCTAAGTGGGTACCGTCCCTAAGAAGGAGTGCAAGGCTGCGGCACATCCAAAGGGAGTACAATGTAGGTCGAAAAAGGAGTACTATTGAGGCAGATCGAGTCAAGCCTCTTTCCTCGATCTGGGGGGTGTGTCAGAATACCTACGGCCTAACTTAGGTGCAATTGCTGGAAGCAGCAATTGCGGCGTCGCTTTTGCAGTTTCGCACTTCTCCAGGCTCAATATCACGAGCCGCCCAGACAGTCATGGCTAGCGTCCTTTGGGAGAAGTTGATGAATGCACTGGAAGGGTCAGTACATCACCTCCCTGCACACCCTGTTGTCGTTTGCTTACTTTGGTTTACAAGCGTGGTTAAACCTCTGGTCAGTCGTCAGTCAGCACCCTTTCCCTTCGCCAGAACTCTTCCCATCTATCCAGAACCAGTAATTAGAGACAGAACAACCAAAAGAAAAACTCACCGCCAAGTTGGGAAACAGCGCCATGTATTCCTTTCCTCCCACCGTCACCCCAAACGTGTTTGTCAGCATGATGTCCTCCATCTCGCTCATCTCCACAACCTCCCCGTCGCCGCCGTAGTCCTTTCTCCCCTGCCGCGCCCCCCTCCTCGCCAGACCCTCCACCGCCCCGGGATCCCGCAGCTGCGCCGCCGCCACCGCCAGCAGCTCCTGCACCTCCTCGCGCATCACGTCCGCCGGGTACTCGACCGCCGCCAGGACGGCCGCGTGGTCTGCCAGCACCGCCGTCCCCTTGCCGATCCGCCGCGTCGCCACCGCGCCCTTGCCCTTGCCGGGGACGTCCCGCACCTCGTACGGCCGCCGCCGTCCCTTCGGCGAGTCAGCGGTGTTATCGTCGTCGTTATTGTCGTCGTCGTCGTCGTCGTCGAGCACGTGCCGGAGCGGGTTCAGCGCGCCCGCGGCCTCGTCCGGCGTCGTCACCACGCTGATGCTGCTGTGGAGAGCGGCGCGGGTGAAGACGCACCAGGGGCTATTATCCGCGGCCTCGACGCAGTGCGGGCGGTGCGTCCACGGGTGCCAGGCGCTGGGGAGGAGGATGGCGCTGTCCAGGCAGGTTGTGAGGTTGGGGTTGAAGGGTGAAGGGAAGTTCCCGGGGGCGCACTGGGCGGGTGGTAAGGGTGGGGTTGATGAGTGAGGCGAGGAGAGGGCGAGTTGGAGGAGGGCGAGAGACGTGAGAATCATGGTCCTCGGTGAGGTTCGCATGGCTAATTAATTAATACCTTAGTTACGATGCAAATAATGGCGGCTCGTCAGATACAAGTCATGAGGGCGTCGTAAAAAGATTTGAAATGTCACAGTTACAAAATTGATAAAGTCAAAAAAAATTGACAGCTTGCCTCAAGAGCTGGATCGAAGCCGTTAATAGTCGAAACTGTTGTAATTAATAGTGTTTGATTTACACAGTAATTAAATAGCCGGGCCAAGAGGGTCACGTCCAATTGGATTACGAGCTCCCAGTTTCAGATAGGTATTCGTACTACAGATAGATGATTTATCCGCGATGTTGCCTCGATGGACCTTTAGGTTTCATTGAGGTCGTTTAAACTTTCAATCAATACTTGTGGATGGATGGATGCGGAAATCAACCATCTTCGTATATTACCGCTAAATGCTGACTTTGAAGGACTTAAACAACCGCCATGTACACCTCCATCCCCGTGTCGGTCTCCCATCTCACCCTCACCCTTGGGGCGACAAAGTAGATGGCCCCTTCCGCCAGTTCGAACTTCTTTCCATCGGCCTCCATCCTGCCGCTGCCCTTGGTGACAATCAAGACCCCCGGCCCGTCGCTCTCCGAGATCTCGTCTGCCTCTCCGGCCGCGAGCTCGGCCCTCAGCATGTCGAACTCGCTCACGGGCGGCCGGTAGACGCGCGTCTTGCCGGTCCTGCTCCTGGGCGTCTCGGCGCTCGGGAGCACGACGTCGTCGCGCGAGTGCGCCCGGAAGGTGAGCGTGTCGGCGAAGAGGTCGATGCTGTTCCGCTCGGCGGGCGGGCAGAAGCCCGAGTTGAGCACGTTGTTGCTGCGCGCCATGCACTCGACAATGTCCCCGCTTAGGTAGGCGTGGATGCCGTCGGCGGGGATGAAGAGCGCGTCTCCGGGCTGCAGGACCAGAAAGTTCATGCACGCGAGCGCCACCAGCGAGCCCGGGTCTTGCGGCCCGTATTGTCTCTGCAGACGTGGGAGCAGGTCGAGGATGTACCCGGCCGAGCCGAGGTCTGACTTTGCGGTGGACAACAGGCCATCCTGGACGCGTTTTACCGTGGCATCGCCGCCTTTGAGGATGTTGCGGGTTACCTCGCGCAGTGTCTTGTCGGTCCATTGCGTCGTGCCGTCGGGGACAAAGGGGCGGAGGGCGGGGAGTCGGAAGAGCGGCTCGATCTCGGACAGCGGCTTGAATCCAGCAAAGACCTCGAACCTGGAGAGGGCGACGGCGATTTCGGGCTTATGGTTGGGGTCGGTGAAGTTATCAGGATCCTTGGCGTGCAGCTTGGCGGCGAGGTCTTTGTTCGGATGTATTTGTAGCGGGAGAGCCTTGGCGATGGAGAGGATCTTTGGCAGAAAAGGGAGTTGGCCGTCTAGTTCATCATCGATGACCTTCTTTCCTAGAAGCCTCTCCTTATTCTCGTTGAGCACGTCCTTCAGGGGTTTGCCAGTCTCCAGGACGCGGGCCGGGTAGTCAGGGTAGTCCCCGAACCACATTTCCGAGTAGTATTCGTCATCCTTGATTTCGAAATCCTTGGCTGTCGTTTTGCAGAGCCGAGCCGCGAGTGATTGCTGCCCCTGCTTTCCCCAGGGATAGTTATTGCAGCTCCCAGACAGTTGAAGCACTCGGTCGTTGCCGTTCATATTGGCGATGTAAGGCGGGCTCGAAATAGGTTTCGTTGAAGCTTAGTGTATGTTGAAAGTACAGTACAGTCAACAAAAGTTATCATCTTACCTTTTGGTATTGAACCCTGTAATCCGTACCAATGTCGTCATTACCTCATGGCGTCACCACTTTGCAGCCGGTGCTGCGTGGGGCCGTGTGGAGTATTAACCGGTGCCGGTTTCTCGGTCGGTGTGGTGGGGCTTAGCCCGGCCGAAAAGCTCCGTGTCTTGCGGATAGCCTTTCCGCTTCGGCAGGGTAAACTTAAAGCAATCTTAATGGACCGACTCGACGATATAATGCGTGTATCACGTACGATTCAGCAGCGATAATTAACCAAAGCATTGGCTGGTATCTTTAGCCGATGCCGGCGGATCAACGCAATGCAGAGAACATTTAAATGGAAGCATCTCAAAAGGCCCCCAAAATTGTGTTTAGGCCACGGGGATCAGTAGTAAGACCAGGAGGCTCAGTGTAGGAGGGTAATAAGGTGTATTGATTTGATATCAACTCGCCGGCCAAACCTTTTAGTCACCTCGTAGCGGCAATTTGGGCAACGCTGCGTCACTGCTCTAGAACAGCCAGGATTGGAATCGTTGATGTCATCGTTGCTTTCCAGTCAACGTCAACCATTTGATCTTAAAAGCTTACCTTAACGCGGCTCATTACAATCCAACATTCATAGAGGCAAATGATCGCCTCTGATATCTAACGGAGGAAAATCAATTACCGGGATTTAGCACATCCGAATTCAACATGCAATCAAACAATCCTGCCACTGAGGGGAAGGGCGCGGGAGCGGTGATGAAGGACCTCCTCCCAATACCGGCCACCGATCCTACCACCGCCACACCCGATAGTCAGACGCATACCGATGCGGCTGGGGATGGCCCAACCCTCTCCCATGCTCTGGCCGCCGAGACGCGGGGGGCCCAGGGGCCAGCCCAACCAAATAATAACAACAGTAGTGTGGTGGATCTGGGATGGAACGAGAAGAAGGAAAACATCGCAGCATCCCCAATTGAGGGTATGACTAACGAGGAGCTATGGCTTCTGGTTCGGCGGTTCAATAAGGTACTAATTATGTGTTTCTTCGACGAAGCCCTGCGGAAGTGACAAAGGAACATCCTAACTGATATACATGAACTAGCAAATCTACAATGTCAAAGCCACTCCTTACCCGCCACCTGGTGGCCTCGACTTGAACATTGCAGAAGACGAAGAGTTCTCGCCAGATAAGTTGCGCGCAAATATCGAGCGCCTCTACATGACCGTTGGCGTCGGTCTGCTGGCGGCGTCCAAGCACGTCGCGCGGCTCCGATCTTGGCAAGAGAGGAGACGCACCACATACCTTGCGGGAGCATATTTCGTCGCATGGGCCTTTGACTTCCTCATGCCGCTGCTCTCAGTCGTCGTGTTGGCTTTGATTGGCTTCCCTAGGGCTCGCGAACTGTTATTCCCCCCCGCCCCCCTGGCTCTCGTCGACAGCAAGACTGGCGGCATCCAGAAGCCCAAGGCCGGCGTCCTCGGCAGCCACGACAGCGCGACGGGAGCGCTCGAGAATCACAAAGGAGAAGCAGTCGAGCAGGAAGCGAGCAACTTTGTTAGTGGCATCGCTTCCGTTGCCATGAGCAGCGCTGCGTATTCGGACGAGGACCCGGGCGCAGACACGGCCCTTGATCCGACGGCTCTGGCCACCAAAACGGCTGACGCCAGGGACAAAGCGGGGGGTGAAGAGACGGGGGCCAAGCACGACAAAACCAAGGTCCCGATGGAAAAGGTCATGTGGAACAAGATGCGTCCGGTCATGCACACGATCGGCACCGTGGCAGACACCTGGGAGCGCCTAGCCAAGTGCGTCTCCTGCTTTTGACTTGATTTGGATTTTGTCGCGCAGTTTTCCCACGCACGGGCTGATAAAATAGACTGACCGTTGTAACCCCAGCGCCCTCTCCCCCATCCCCCTATTTCCCTCCGAAGTTTACCGTCTCCGCCTGGTCGCCATCCTCCTCCCCCTTCTACTGGGCAGCTCCCTCTTCCTGACTCCTTACCTTGTGCTGAAATTGCTCTCATTCCTAGCAGGGGCCGTCTTCTTCGGTGACCCTGTCATCTCTCGCTGCCTCGACTGGCTGAACCGGACGATTCCGAACTGGCCGGAGCTGCTGCAGCCGCGCAAGTAAGCAAAACCAATCCACTCCTCTCCGAGCCTGCTAATTACCCAATCTGCCGCGACACGAAACTAATTCGTCTTCCCCAATCCTCAGCACGATCCTCAACGGCGTCCCGACCAACGCCCAACTGACGCTGACCCTCCTCCGCCACGGCGAGGTCAACCACGCGCCCCTGCCGCCGCCGCCGCCGCCGTCGCCGCGCGTCACACCCCCGCCTCCGGACAAGCCGGCGGCCTTGTCAGATGGCGACCTGCGCGCGGAGGCGGGCGGGGATTCCCCGCTGGGCGTCTCGAACACGGCCGAGCTCGACTCGGCCATCACCTACGATCCGTCGACGATCCCGCACGAGACCAACAACACGACGGGGCCGGAGAACCACGCCGCCGTCCGGGGTGAACGGGACCGGGACCGCGACCGCGACAGGGACAGCGCCGGAAGCGGGGCAACAACATCCAAGCACGGCCACGGCCACGGCCACGGCCACCGGATCCTCGGCTTCTTCAAGGGGGGCACCACCCGCGGGGCGGTCAAGACGGCCGTCGGGGCCGACAAGCTGCGCGCCAAGACGCCGGGCAGCGCGGGGGCGCGCGACCACCGGCTCGGCGTGCTGGCCCCCGGCAGGCGAAGCGGGGCCGGCGGCGGTCAGCAGCAGGAGGGTCACGGTCCGGTGCCCGCGGGCGCGGGCCCGGCCGAGTTCGAGGCGCGGTGGGAAGGGCACCGGGGCCGGGTGTACGTCTCTGCGTCCGGGGCGACGGTGCCGGTGGTGGCGTTTGGCAAGTCGTCGCCATCGACGACGACGACGACGTCGTCGGCGGCAGGGCGGGGTGGTGCGGCCGGTGGCGGCACCGGCACCGTCGGGGAGGAGGAGGAGCTGCGGCCGATGTGGAGCGTGCCGGCGGCGGAGGTGGTCGAGATGCTCAAGATTGGCGGCTACGCCTGGAAGGCGAAGCTGGTGGTGGGGTGGTCGATGGGCACCGAGGTCAAGGACGGACTGGTCATCCGGACCGTCGCCGGGGACGAGTACAAGATCACGGCGGTGCCGATGCGGGATGAGCTGTTCAACCAGCTGATCGCCTTGGGGGGCCAGAAGTGGGAGGCGCGGTGAGAATGAGTACCTCAATACTCCTGTCTCGACCAGCCCCTCTACCGTCGATGTCTGGAAGGTTATTGAAGGTCTGATCGACTAGGATGCATCTGAAAACTCGACACAAATTGCTCAGCTCGGCGGGAGAGCAGGGCAATCAGGCCGAGAACTTCAAGTTCGTTTAATTATGTTTTTTGGCGCTTGATCATGTTGAACAGAAATACAATGAGAGATGGAAGAAATGGAGGAGAGATTTTCCGGGCCAGATTGGAAAGGTAATAACCCATTTTATTCACTCTCTAATTACAACTAGGCGTATCAGGAGTTGCCTACTGGATCAGAGCGCCTCCGCTGGTGCTGATGTGGGAGCCGGTGTTGTTGGTATCCTTCATGTAGTAGATGTAGGCCTCGGCTACCTCCTCCGGCGCGGCGACCTTGCCCAGCAAGGAGTTCTTGGCCTCCTCGGCCAGCCTCGGTGCGCGGACCTCGGGAGGGCCGAATATGTCCGTGTCGGTGGTGCCGGGACTGACGAGATTGACGCGGACGGGGGCGAGCTCGAGTGCGAGCGACCTGGTGATGCCAAACAGGCCGGCGCCGATCCCGGCGAGGGCGGCGACGCCCTTCACGGGCCTCTCGGCGGCGCGGCCGGTGGTGAAGGTGATGGAGGACGTGTAGCTGCTCCTGACGTACTTGGGCGCCAGCTTGGCGAGAATGAGCGGCACGACGTACCCGAACTGGACGTTCGAGCGCAGGAACGGGACCGTCACGGACGACAAGGGAGTGAACTGGATCACGTTGGCCGTGTAGACGATGTGGTCGAGTTGGCCGCCCAGGCCCGCCGTGACGTCCGCAAACAGCTTGTCGAGGCGCTCCTCGACGTCATCCTGGTTTACGTCGACGGTGTAGCCAGAGAAGGTGGCCTCGGGCACGGCGGCCCGGAGCTTCTGGACCGCGTTCTCGACCCGAGTGGGGTTGGACGACGCGATGGCGACGCTGGCACCCTCCTGGCCGGCAAGCTTGGCAACGGCCGCTCCAATGCCGGACGAGCCGCCGATGACTAGAACCTTATGACCGCGAATGGGGGGCATGATAACCGCGTGTTTGTAGGTTGGGATGTAAGGCTTAATTAGTAGGGAGGTAGGAGACGTGCTAGTATAAAGGCAAGTCCGTGACTCGGGCTGCTATTTACTAGTACATAGTTTAGCAAGCACACGCCATAGTTTGGCATGCTTCTAATTTAATGTTCGGAGAATATCAGTAATAGTCGGGATCGGGATTTGTCCGCCCGCCGAGCCTTTTGACCCGCAGTTGCCATGATCCAATAGGTATAACGTTATTCTGTGTAAAATCACGTAGTTTCCATCGGTCACTTTTTTACAAACCCCGCTTATTATCTCCGCCTAACACAACGGCGGCAAACATGAGGAGAGCAGAGATCCCATCCCGCCCGGATGCAAGTGAAGGCTGGTTGACTGGCCCTGGAAGGTTTGTTCAGTCACTTCGGGTTTCAGGAAAAATTTAATTCCCTGTGGTACTACTATGTGCTTCCACGTATGCATAAGAACGGTCATTCTGGTGGGTAGGTAGCTAGGTAGGGAGGTAAGGTAGGTAGGTAGGTGCGGCTATAATCGGCGGTCTTTCAGCTGTATATATTATATATAGAGCACTCGCCGTGACGTACGGATTACAAATCCTTGGCTGCCCTTTTTAATTCCCGAAACCGTCTTGTATGTACCGCCTGCCCATTCCGTTCAGAAGCCACTGATGGAATGCAACCAGCTCCGTTCACGAAAACGCTTCTATCAGTTCTAATTCAACCTCCTAAGAATCTTATTGGTATTCTGCCTAGATATATCAAGATTGCTACGACAAAGAAGACGGATACTCGATCCTAGTCGGCAAACTGCAGGTGTTAGCAACCTGGACCTGATAGGAGTAGCCGCATTTGTTTTGGTCCCAAGGTTGGCACTTCCAGGGGCGGGCATGACTGTGTGTCGGCGTATTCCCCGAGAGCCCACGACGAGTTCAAGCCGGGAGTAGAACGGAGGTATAGCTGCCGTCAGGCAGTGAAACGCACATCACATTGCCGTTAGGTTTGAGGTTTGCGCAGTCGTGGCCGGCGACAGGATTAAAGGCCATGATTAAACTTAGCAAACAAGATGTTGCGCTGCGAAGTGATGCTCTAGCAGTCGTCGGTCGCACCCCTCTGGGCCGTCACGCAGGTCTGTGGTAGATATTGAACCTGGTGTCACTCTTGAGTGTCATTCTGTGGTGGACCGGGCCCCACTAGGGTTCCCGGCCCCACCAGGGTTACAGCCTCCCACATCTTCCCTGCAGGGTGGCCCTGGTCAGCCTCTTCCTTCTTCCTCTAATTACCATCAAACTCGATATTAGCAGTCATACGAAGATCGTTGTTTTTCGCATCCATCCATCCACACATTCTGTTACGGCTTATGACAAGGTCGTTGGTGGAAGCCAGCGCGTGCCCGGCGACGGATTTGGTCAACGCATTTGAGTGGCGGGATATCTCCCTCCTGGGCCACGTAGGAAAGCGATCAATGCTGCTCAAACAGCTTCTCGGTCTCCCCCCAACGACCTCGGCTCGAGAGACCGTAGGAAGACTGCGACACTTTTCAGGGTAGCAATATCCTCCCTTCCATAGCTGCCTGTCGCGGAGCCTCCCCGCCTCACCTAACCACTTCATACCAACGTTGCGACCATACATAAATTAGCGACCTCACCGACGCAGAAGTGCTGCCTACGTTCACCGTTACAAAGGAAACAGCTCTCCCTGACGAGTCTCGCCCAGGGCCCCCCTTCATATCTCTTAGAGTCATCAAAATCAAATTAAATGAATACGACACAGACAAACTGTAGTTCCGGCGTCTATCGTTTTGTTTCCCTCAAGAAGGCATCCGCACACGCGTGCTCGATGGCGACTCTAGTCGGTCACACAATGCGAGTCGCACAATGCGGCCGCTGACCTTGGGGAGGTATCGGCGCTGCTCGGCGACAGTCGCTCTCGACGTTCCCGACCCGGCTGTCCTGGGCATTGTCATGTCGGGTGACTTGCTAGAGCGCCAAGTCACTCTTTGCCGAGACCAGTTACATACATACCACGAGAATGGCTATGCGAGGCTTCTCCATATAGGATAGAACAAGCGTCTCAACCAGGGCGACGTCTTCATCGGATTGGCCCTTGTTGCCGGATAGGAGGAGACCAGGAGTATCTGCGCAGCTGCCCGAAATTGGTGGTTGTTGGGGTTAGGTGCCATGTGGCCCAATGGAGAGTCGTCGCTAATCTTGCCGTGTAATTAATGAACCGTGACGTTCCCCTCCGGGCCATGGAATTTACACTAGTGACGATTCCCGGTGCTCTGGGCTCCCCCAGTCCCATCGGTGTCTCCGCGACCGGTCAAGGTCAGTAGGGGGTGTTTTAGCCTTTAGGGCTCAGATATTGTGGCGGAAGGCGACGAGGGCTATTATGCGAGCAGTCAGCTCGGGACTCTTCGCTAGTCTCTGGACCTAACACAGCGACAAAGCTGGCGGAGTCCTGGTCGTAACGTGCAGGTAAGACATTCGTGATATGGATGGAAGGCAATGCTTTCCGAGACGGATGCTTGTGGCTTTGGTTTCCTACGTTCCGAATCTTGCTGCTATCTGGCACACATCGACACCTACAGATCCAGGGTAGCATGTCCGTGTGAGACCTCAGCGTAGTCGACAAGCTTTGCCAAGACGCCAGTACTGAGTTTGCAACGCTTCCAGTTGTCTGGTTCCTTGGCACGGAGGCCCGGTGCACCGTATGAGGCTGTACGGATTAGTCTCCTTCCAGACAGCGTTCCGGCCGCATGCTTTCTGTTCCTCGAGAAGATCAGCCCTTTTGGCAAGTTGTACAGCCGTAACCCTTCTTTGTCTTGTACTCTGTTGTGTTCTTATGGCGACTGGTTAGGGTACCTCCTTGTATTGAATGGCCGAGAGACCGATCTTCAATCTACTCCGTCAGAGAGAAGATGGCCCCACGCCACCAGCTGGTCCTCTGATTACCGCTCCCCGGTCGGTTCCCAGCTCGTTAAAATGAATTGTGAGTTCTCTCTATGAGCGGCCCGTAGCGGGAACCAAGAGCTGCCGGGGTTTCGACTACAAAGTCTGGTCCCAAACGCCCCAGGCGCGAGCACGAGACTTCGCTCTGTGTATTGCTAAGGTTTCGCGAGTCTTGCTTTCTCTTCAACAGCGGCTTCCACTCGATACAGAAGAGGAATGGATGCATACGGGTGGAGATTCGACGTATGGCAGCCAAGTAACCTGTAGGGTCCCACTCGGACAACTGGAGGAGCGGCAATCGCGCCTAATTACTTGTCTGAGACTGATTCGCGGGGGCTAGATTCGTGCGGCGGTTGTTAAACACGGGCAGGTCAGGGGTCAGATGATCGATATCCTCGTTATAGTACCGCCTATCACTGGAACCTAGCATATAGTAGATCAACATCCGGGTTAATTCATGATGCCGACTCCCCCAGATCTGCAGCAACTCCAGCCGAGGAACGAAATCGGGCCTGCAGTGGCCATGTTCTCGTCGCTTGCGCCCCGTCGCTTTTGCTCGTGTGACGACCTACCTAGGTAGGGAGGTAGGCAGGTAGACAGTTGGTAGGTAGGTAGGCCGATATCGCATGCAAAACGGAGAGTACGGAGTAATCCGTACACTACCGCTACTCTGCGAAAAGTGGTGAGGAGTTGAAACTTGCTCTTTCCTTGGAAATCGACTACCCCTCCCCCAGGTCTTTATGGGTCCTATGCGGAGAACCTGGTTCCCATTGGCGGCAAGTACAGATAACAAATCCGTACTATGCTAGGATTCCTTTTCCTAGTGTAGAGAAGGCCGTCCCCCGGGCCACTTGCTAAGGTGGTCTCTCCTCACGCTAGCGTAGCTCTGCATGTGGTTACATTGGGTCTTGCCTGTTATAGGCGCTAGTAATCTTTCAGGACTAATTGCCACTCCACCGACGGTTAGCTCCGCAGAGAAGGGGGTTGACCGACCCCTTGTGGAAACGGGACCCTGGAATGCCATTGCATTTGCTGCTACCTAGGGTATTTAAAATGACTGGACGCCTAAGTTGCCTCTTCGTAGTTAACCGAACCGTATCCCGGTCGTTTCGTCATCCTACAATACTCCGTACTTGTAAATAATTACCTATTTCCGCAGAGCGGCACAAGTAATAATCCTTCCGAATCCGGCTTCCATACCTTATTACCACACAATGTCGTTTCCCTCGCCTCCCGCAGGTGCCAAGGGCGCCCTCGACTCTGCCGATCCTCTGCCCGTGGTCGTCGAACAAGTCACACCCGCCTGGTTCACCAAGATCCTCGGCCGCCCTGTCGCGACGGCGGAGCTGGTCGAGCCCATCCACGGAACGGCGAGCAAGCTTCTCTACAAGCTCACATACGAGGACAGCCAGGATGCCGAGTCGCTGCCCACCCACGTCTGCGTCAAGGGCGGCTTCAACCCGGACCTCGTCAAGCTGCACCCGTCCCTGAACGCCGTCTACCGCCGCGAGGCCGAGTTCTTCTACCACATCGCCCCCACCGTGTCGATGCGCCTCCCGCCCGTCTGGTACGCCGGCAGCGATACCGTCACGGGGCAGGGCATCGTGGTCCTCGACGACCTCAAGGCCAAGGGCTACAAGTTCGGCGACCCGCTCGAGGCCTGGCCGGTCGAGCGCGTGCGCGCCGGCGTCGAGGAGCTCGCCAAGCTTCACGCCAAGACGTGGGGGGCGAAGCCGGCCGACTTTCCCTGGCTCAAGGAGGGCCTCTCGCTCCGGGAGGTTATCCTGTCCCTGATGGCCGAGTCCGAGTGGCCGAAGCGCTTCTTCGACGAGGCGGCCAAGCCGCCCGTCACCGACGAGATGACGAACCGCGAGCGGATGATCCGCGCCTTCAAGACGCTCTGGGCGACGACGAACCAGGACCACCTGTGTGTCGTGCACGGCGACTCGCACATTGGCAACACCTTCATCACGCCCTCGGGCGAGCCCGGCTTTCTCGACTGGCAGGGCCTCCACTTCAACTCGTTCCTTCACGACGTCACCTACTTCATCGTCGGCGCGCTGACCATCGAGGACCGGAGGGCGAACGAGGTTGAGCTCTTTGAGCACTATCTCGCCACGCTGCACAAGGCCGGCGGTCCGAAGCTGGACAAGGAGGCCATCTGGGACGATTACCGGAAACATCATTTCCATGGCTTCGCCTGGGCCCTGACGTCGCCCATGATGCAGCCCAAGGACAAGGTCGACGCCATGACGGCGAGGCACGTTGCCGCCATCGTCGACCACAAGAGCTTGGAATTATTGGAGAGTCTCCCCGGCTATGTCAAGGAGGTGTAATTCTGGTTGGGCCAATGGGAGGGGCTGAGGATTTAGCAATCGTGTGACCGCCTAACATATCAACTATCTGCGCCTCATGTTACTCGAGAGACAATTGAGTGGGATTCGTTTGATGTGGCGTTATGTGGCCCGAAACAATTCCTGGGACTGGAACTACCAGCGCGGGCTAACCGAAGCCCTGGGTCTCCTGCGCAAGAAAAAAACCTCTGTTTTAAGTTAGGTTGGAAGCGAGAACGGGATGGTTCCACCCTCGGCACTACAACAAAACGTGACTGGTCCTGCTCGGCCCGGCCCTCGCACCAAACTAACGGCGGCCCCACTAACCGCTGAGCCGCTGAAACAACCACCACGCTATCCCCCCCTCGCTAGTAACAAAAACGTTAGCTCTGGCGGAGTCGACGTCCTTCTCGCGGGGCTGAGCATATAACAAAAGTAGTAAGTCATGGGCTGGTATTTGGATCGTCGAGAGCTTATGGCGAATCGTCCGTCTCGCTCCGTTTTTTATCCTTTGGTGTGGTTCCGAGCCGCTGCCGGCAGTCGATTCCGTTGTTAGTCCCCTTGCAGGGATGCAAAACCGTTGACCAGGCCTGGCAAGAGAAGATAGGTAGGGGTCAGCCATTTTTCTTCCTTCTCGAAAAGTCCTGCGAGGGTTTACTTTAACATGCAAGACTTGCTTTCTTATCCATCCTCCTTGCCCGTCGTTCAACAGCTTGGTAAACAGCAGACGGCCTGTAATACCAATGGCTTCTACGAACTCGACAGCTATGGTCGGCCTTATGCCACCCCCACCGGGGGTGACTCCCGACTTCTACCACACGACGGCCGTCCAGGTCAGGTTCATAATCGTCTTTGCAGTAACCTTTACGCTGGCGACGATAGCACTTTTGCTGCGGTTGTACACCAGAGCGTTTGTGGTGAAATCCCTGGGACTCGACGAACGTATGCTTGCCGTTAAGTCGCTACAGATGCCATTTGGTTCGAGTAACTGATAGTTATTGTTCAGCGCTACTGATCAGCTCATGGGCGGTAACTTTGGCCTTCTTTATTTTCTCAGTTAAGGGTATGTCTTATTTTTAAATGATATCAGCATGAGGATCACGCTTCCTGACACGCCTTTTGTTCCAGCTATGCCCGCGGGGTTTGGCAGGAGTATGTACGAAGTATCACCAACGCAGATTGTGGGCTATCTTGAGGTAATGTTAACAACAACCCTCCGCTCCGTACCTAACCAACCAATCGAGAATGGTCCTAACGACTAACAAACCTGGTCGTACAGCTCCTCCTCGCGCTTGCGTTAACCTACCTCTGGCCACCGACCCTGACCAAGCTCTCCATCCTCGTCCTCTACTGGCGCATCAGCCCAAATAAAGCGTTCCGGATTAGCATCATCGCCCTCGCCGTAGCGCTCGTCGGCTACACGGTCACCTTTAGCGCCCTGTTCGCCGGACCCTGCAACCCGAACCTGAACACCCCCGAGAGCGCCACGTGCCTTAACAACATCGCCGTCGCCCAGGCCGTTCTAAATATCGTCACCGATGGCATTATCATCGTCCTCCCGATCCCCACCATTCACCACCTGAACATGGCCCTGAAGCAGCGGATTACCGTGGGCCTCATTCTGGGACTTGGGTCAGCGTATGTAGCCAATCATCCCCTCCCTCCCACAACGGCCTTCCCCTCCGTCGATATCTAAATTTTTCCCTGCCCATCCAGTGCCTGCGTCGCCTCCATCGTCCGCATTGCCTACGTTCGCGCCATGGTTACCAACCCGGACTTTACCTACACCCAGTGCGCCGCCGCCGTGTGGTCCCTGTTCGAGATGAACCTCGGCATCCTCTGCAACGCGCTCGCCGCTCTCAAGCCCTTTGTCAGGACGTACCTGCCCGGGCTCTTCTCCTCGAATGGGTGGGGCAGCAGCGGCCGCAAGACCGGTCAGCAGGGTCCTTCGAAGCGCAGCAAGAGCAGCAAGTGGGCGCATGGCTATCAGCTGCACAGCGTCGGGAATGGAAAGACGGAGCAGACGGCTGCCAAGGACAACGTCGTGGTGGTGGATCATCAGTTCTCGGTTGAGTATAACACCGCCAAGCCAAATGCCGTAATGACGACAGGGAGCGGGGGAAGTACGGATAGTATTCTGACGCCGCAGTATCCGGCGCAGAAGCCGTTGTGAGCCGGCCTTTGGACGCCCGCCCCCCTCCTCCCCCCCCCCCCCCCCCCGGGTTCCGAGGTTGAAGTCGAGCGGTCTTTATAAGCCGCCGTGGCTGTACTTTTTTCTTTATTTTGTTGTTGCTACGCGTACGCTCAAGAAAAACAAAAGTTAGACTCCTTCACAGCGGTATAGTCTTTAGATCGCCTCGTCCAAAGCTTTATGCCCGCCTCCTAGAGAGAGCCTGAGCAAGCTGGACGACGGCTAAGCCTTAATGAACCGTGAGCAAGGCCCAATACTTCTTAGATACAAATGACGTGACGATCGTTAAGAACTTAAACGAGGGGCCTGGATATTGACACGAATTGGAAAGGTGGTTAAAGTTGCAGTCATGGACTGAAGTGTGTACGTACGTTCCTTATGTGCATGTACAGTTCATATAGTAAGTATCTCGATAAGGTAAGACTCGGAGCCCGGAGTTGTCTGGAATTCCACACGCAGTTCCCGATCAATACCTTGTCTCACCTCTGGTATCAGAATGTTGATCTGCCCCTTATGGCACGGCAAGGCGACATTGCTTGGAAGTGTTCGAGATCCTAGCCCATGACCACGGCTTCATGTCTGCAAGGGTCGCACCGACGAGGGTTCCCAGATCTAGCCTCCGTGATAACTTTCGACGAGCTAAAGGATGACAAGTTATTTGGTGAGTCGGTCTGCATCATCAGCTCGAGGTCGGCATTACCCCTATTTTTCGGCCTAAGGTGAACAAATCGGGAACGATCCCCACCAGAGGATCACTCGACAAGGAAAGGCTCGTCATGATACTAAACCTGGAGAGCCACTGGGGAGAGGATTACAGACGGCAAAACGATCCAGGGATTATACATACGAAATAAGACAGCTCGTCACACGATGACGCGGACTTAGGGTTCGCCAGTAAGTGATCCAAGCAGCACCCGAATTGGTTCAATCACACTTTCCCACTCGCATAGATTGACCACTTACAGGCTGTCAGAAGCTGTGGAGCTTCTAAGAGTATTAGCCACATACATGCTACAGCTATATAAGGCTGTTCAACGCATTGGCCAGTTCCTTTGTCTATAAATATCAGTCGTTTTGTCTCCTTTGTAGATAGTTTAACAAGGCACTCTTTCCTTCGTACGGCCACCTACTATAGACTGCTTTCAACGCTCCCGGAAGCTCATTACTACGTTTGGCAGTTATAAGCCTAGCGCCTTGACTACTCCTCTACCGATATATCTTTAATATTAGTAGTAGCTTCTTCTATTATGAACTCTCTTACCTTGCTTTAATATGCTTTTGACGACGTGTCTATTATGTCTAAGATCCTAGTTAAGACTTCTATATACCTTATAGGGCCTAGTTCCCAGAACTTATAGTATATTAAACTATAATTATAAGCTAAATTTGCTAGTATATAAGGATTTATTAACCTTAGTAGTAACTATAAGCTAGATCTAGAAGTTTTATAGTGTTTAACCTATAAGTAAGCTAGAGATAACCTTATCTTAGCTTTTTAAGAGTAACTCCTAGAAGGATTATTACCCTTAATATCTATAAATTTAATACCTTTTAATATAGCTATTATAGCTAAATTTATATAACTATAAGACTCCTTTCATAAAGATATTATTATTATTATTATTATTATTAGTCTTATACTATTATACTAATAAGTATATTAGAGCCTTTCTAGTTATATATAAAGGAAACTATACCTAATAGGCTAGATAAAAACCTCTATCCTACCTTTAATACCTAATCTGGAGTACTAATATACCATAAAGAAAGGGAGAAGTAGCTAGAATAGCCCTATAGAGGCCTTCTCTCCTAGTCTAGCCTCCTTATAAGGCGGTATTCCGGGAGCCTCCCTAGGTCTATTAGCCACTATAGAACCCTCCTTACCAACTGATAGTTACAGGCCCCTATACCCTATAGAACGAGGTCTAGGTCCCTTTAGGACCGTATTTCCTAGGATTCCTACGTTCGGCTTCTTAGTAGGTTTAGGCACTATATGACTAGGTGCTCTATAGTTTCCCTCCCCTAGCTATAGGCATAGTAGGGGGTGCTAATCCCTAGGACTTAAACCCTAAATAGGAAGTCACGGAAGCTAATAGCCCTTATATAGGCCTATACTAGTAGGGAGCTCTAGGCCTTCATTAGACCCTAATACCTTCATAGGCCTTCCCCTGTAAAAACCAGGCATAGGGGGTCCTTATCTAACACGCGCTATATCCTCCTACTAGCTTAGTTAGCCTTCTAATAGTTGCTCTAGCTAGCTACTATAGCTAGTTCTGTAGCCTATAGCCTTCTTTATAAGGTCTATAGGGGGGGTTAACCCCCTCTATAGCCCTTCTAAACCTATTGCCAGACCGTTAACCCTACTACTTCTAGGGCTATAAGCTTCGGCTCCCGGCCCCTTGCCCTAGCCCTTCTCTTCTGGAACCTCTAGCTTAACCTATTATAGGCCTATTAGATAAGGGCCCTTATAGGGACCTAGGAGGCCCCTATGCCTAGCCTAGTCTATAGGAGTGGCTAGTCAAGTTTAGCTTCGAAGTCGGCTAGCCTCTTATTAAGATAGAGGTCGAAGGGCGGCACCTAGGCTTCTGTTTCGAGGCATTAGATAGGGGTAGCCTTATAGGCCTTAGTAACTACTCGAAGGGCCCTATATTAGGCCTTCGATAGCTCCCTAGCAGGGCCTTCCGGCTTACCGCCTAGCTTAGTAGGCTTATAGAAGTTCAAGGCCCTATAGGCTAGGGCACTATAGATATACTTAGTATAGACCTTACGGGCCTATAAGAGGCTAGGGCCTTAAGTCTTTGTAATAAGCCTAGTTAGGGCAAACTCCTAGGTTTCTAGCTTCTTAGCTACCTTTATATAGTAGGGGCCCTACTATAGCCTCTAGTCTAGCCAGACCCTAAGGAATCTAGCTAACTTCGAAGGGGCTATAGTAGTAATACCCCCTCTAGGCCGTAGGAGCTCTAGCGGTCGCGACTACCATTTCCGGCCCCTATTGAAGTAGATAAGCTCGCACTTTTCTAGGGCAAAAGCTATACCCCGGGTCCTCGCCTACTGGAGGCAGGCCTTCTAGGCCCTCTGTAGCTGACCGTTACAGGCCTCCTCGGCCCTCCCGAAGGCTAGGAGGTTAGTATCGTTGGCAAAGCCTATCAAACTAACCGTAGGGTTAGCCTGGCGAATGGCCTGGTAGAGGGAGGCTATATAGAGAATAAATAGGACCCTAGCCCTTACTAGTATATCCTCTGTTTCCTAGCCATCGAAGTAAAGGATAGCTACCCTATTCTGTAGCCACTCCCTGACCTAGACTACTACCCACTTTAGGAAGCCCTGGCTCTCTAAGGTAGCTAGTAGCCGGGTATAGTTAATAGTGTCGAAAGCCCCTAAGATATCGAGCTATAGGAGGGAGGCAGCTGCCTTATGCCTCTAAGCCTCCTAAACCTAGGCTGTAACAAGCTAGATGGCTAGTTCGGTAGACCTATGTTCCCGGTTACCTATTTGTTCGGCTGGGAGTAAAGATATTATATATATTATAGATATTGGTAAGTAGATAGGATAGCTATAATACTAGCTAGTATATATTATAGATCCTAAACTCTATAAAGCTACGAAAGCGTATAAGAAGGATATTAACCTTATTAGGGGGATTATCTAGGTACTTTGCTCTATACTTATACTATCTATTATAATGCTCTATATAATGGTTATAATATAATATATAGCTAGTCTTAATATAGCTAAGCATTTAGGAGTTAATCTGTGGCGCTAGATTTGTCACTTTAATGTTACCTTCTAACAAGCTATCTAATATAATATCCTAGAAGTATAAGGTATATAAGGACTTCATACCTTTCTTAACGCTATCGCTATATATATCTTGCCAACCTAGATAGCAAATAAAAGGATAGAAATCGAGCTTACTAATAGTATAGGATAGCTATTTCTAGAGCTTAGTACCCTTATTATAATAGCCGAGATCTTAATTAATAACGACATATAACCTAGAGTCTCTTGGAAATATAAAATCTTCTTAATAACTTATATACTAACACCTCCTATAGCTTAGAAGAGTAGTGAGGAGAGAGGCGGAGACTCGCGTAGAGACTCTTATAGCGGTTAGTAGTATAATATAAGATGTTCCTATAAGCGTTAAAGATATCTATAGGATCTAATAGACTATTATATACTTAAGTAAGCCGTCTACGGTAGCAAGTAACGCTTGTACCTTTCTAATAAGGAGTATAAGAGGATTTGCTAGGAGCTTAATAAGCTAAAGTAGGCTAGACTAAAAAATTAACTTATTATTAAGTAGAGGGAGCTATCCTATTCTAGGTAGTTAGAGGTAGGATACCCTAATTCCCTTAATATATTAATTATTAGCCCTTAGCTACTTAGCAAGCTCTTGACTTACTATAGGGCATTTAGTATAGTTGCTTTATAGTACTATCCTCTTTTAAAAAGCACTTTACTAGACTTATATAGCGTAACCTACTTAGTTAATAATATATGACAAACCCAACTCAGACTTCTTCTAAAAGGGTCCAGACAGAGGTAGGTTAAGCGTAACGAGCAGGCAGGTCGTCT
The DNA here is from genome assembly GCF_000226095.1 of Thermothelomyces thermophilus ATCC 42464. Classification (NCBI taxonomy): domain Eukaryota; kingdom Fungi; phylum Ascomycota; class Sordariomycetes; order Sordariales; family Chaetomiaceae; genus Thermothelomyces; species Thermothelomyces thermophilus. Next base: position 942,491 of record NC_016476.1, on the reverse strand, counting down.
AAGGGATTCGGTAAAGCCAAAGGGTTTACAACAACACTAGAGTTGTCTCTTACAGTAATTAGCAATACTTAGTATAAGTACTGTAATTGTGATTATTACCACTGGTAAACTCCCAGAGTCCACTATGACGAGTGACTATCTATATGTATATATAATCCTAGTGATCACTCCTGATCACGGTGATCGTAAGTGATCGTATGGTGGTGATCACCCTGATCGCTGGTGAGCATAGTGATCACTATACTTCCTATGTTGTAATTAGTCCTTCTGTTCCTTTGGCTTGATTGGCCCGTTTGTGCTGGTGGCCTAGGCGGCATCTGTATACATATTTCCGTAACACGATGCCCTCCCTCTAAGGCTTTCGACCTGAAAGCCCTCTTTTTAGGCCGTCTCAAATAGCGCTAATATCCCTTGTATTCCTTGTACGTGTTTTTCTCCTTAGTCCTCGTTGCCCTTTGTGCTATTAATTATACTATCTAACGTACGTAGATCCCTAGCGTCTATTTGTTATAAGCGTTTAGCTTAGTTTATTTCCGATCACAGGTTTATAGTGATAGTATGTTCCTATTACGTAGAGTATAACCGAGTATATAAGATAATTGAAAAATCTTATCGTTACGAGGCTTATATATATCGGGATCGTGCTTATAATGGTTCTAGCATTCTAGTTTCTTCTTGTAAGTTCCTATTTTCTTATAAGGGCACGTCTCTAATCATAATATAGTAGATCGTATTATATATAAGCAACGTCGTTTAAAGGCTAAAGAGAAAGAGGCTAAAGCCTTGCTATAGGAATATTAATGTAAAGCTTCTAAGGCGTTAGCCTATCTAACTTAGGTTTATAAATAACGAGAGTTCCTAGTAGAGAAGGGGGTAGATATGGTCATTTAGGGTTTGTCGAATCTAGACAAATTAGAGGCGGTAGAATAGCAGGAATCGGGGGCTATCGTGTAACTTAACGATAGCGTCGATATTATTAACTAGGGCGCTATTTTCGGTTCTATCTTAGGTTTGCCTTTGGCCGATCTAGGTTCTGCCGATAGAACTGTTCTAGTTTCTTAGGGCAGTTTAAGTTCTTGACTAGTTCCTATAAGTTGTCTTCTAGTCTGAAATCAAGCTATTTAACCAGGTACTATAGTTCCCTATTAATGATACATGAATCTAGAATTTCTTTGACGTCCTATTCTTCTTCCTCGTCTTCTGCTTCGATATATATAGCAACCTTAGCGTTTTTTGGTGCTGGTTCGAGAAGCAAAATATAAAAAACATCTGTCTATAGTCGTATAGATGACAATAACGATAGTCGGTAGTTAGATATTGAAATTTGTTCCTTGATAATAAAGGGTCTGACCTTCTTAAAGTCTAGCTTTATACTTAGTTATTTGGTTTATAGGTTTTGTATAATTAGGTAGACTTTGTCTCCCCTCTCTAGGCAAGGTCCCTCGAGCCTATGTTTATTATAGTAGTTCTTTATTCTGGTCTTGACAAACTCGAGTTCCTTTTTGAGCTTTTCATATAGTATATACATTTGTTCTACTTTGACTGCTGCTCTCGGCACTGTGACCTCTAGTCCTTGCCTAAGGTCTGCTTTATATCTATAGTTCGCGAAGAACGGTATGACTTTAGTCGTTTCCGTTAGTGTCGTATTATAAGCAAGTTATACTATTGGTAATAGTATAACCTAATTGTCTTGCTAGTAGTTAATATAAGAGCGGAGGTACTGCTTAATAACTTGGTTTAGTCGCTCCGTTTGTCCGTCAGTCTGCGGGTAATATGCTGTTAACAGTTTGCTATTGATGCCTAATCGTTACATTAACTCTTGCTAGAATTTCGATGCGAACTTAGTATCTCTGTCGGTAATCCATTCTTACGGCCAAGCATATACTAATGTAACTTGCCGATAGATTATGTCTACTAACTGTTCTACTATCTAGGACTCCTTATAGGGAAAGAAATATACCTACTTAGTTAGGCAATCTACTATAGTAAGAATACTATCGTAGGTCACTCCTATAGCTATGTCCTTAGATTCTAGTAGCTTTATAATGAAGTCTATCGTAACTAAACTCTATAGTTTGTCAGCTGTTAATAATGGCTAAAGTAGCCCGTACAGCTTATATCGTGCCGTTTTGCTTCGATTGTAGATGTCGTAGTTCCGTATAACTTCCTTAACTTGTACCATTAACTATAGAAAGTCATAGTGTTTCTTGACTTATACGACAGTCTTTATAACTCCTTTCTATCCTCTAAGTTTCGACTTGTAGAGTTCTCGAATCATCTATAGCTATTGATCCTAGTCGTAGATATATACTTTGCCTTGGTACTAGAGTTTCCTATCTCTTTCTTCCACTCTGTTAGGTACTACTGGTCTAGGTGCTGCTTAATACTATGTCTCGTTAATCCTTTCTTCTCGAAAGATTACGTAATACTCTAGGAACGAGTCAAGTGGATTATCTTCTACGGGTGTCTGCGTTTCGTAATATAGCGTTCTGTCTATCTGTTCCTTGAATAACGGTGGTGTCGTTCCCGTTCGTCCTTCCGTATGATCCGTTTGTCGGCTTAAGATGTCTGCTTGTACGTTCTCTTTGCCCTTCTTATAGCGGATCTCGAAGTTAAATTCCGTAAGGAATTCTACCTATCGTATTTATTATCTATTAAGTTCCTTTGTTATTGTAAAGTATCGTAGGTTCTTATAATCTATATATACTTGTACCGGTTTAATCGTACTACTAAGGTATAGTCACCATTCCTTGAAAGCTTTGACAATCACAAGTAGTTCCTTATTATAAATTAGATAATTAAGACATAGTCCGTTGAGCTTCTTTGAAAAGAAGGCTATAGGATGTAGCTTCCCTTGTTCGTCTCGTTATCCTAATTGTCCTCTAATGGCGTAGTCTGAAGCGTCCGTTTCTACCTCGAATGGCTTCTTAGGGTCTGGCAGTACCAGTACTAGATCTTTAGTAATAGCGTTACAGATCTATATAAATGCTTACTTATATCGCTCTTCCTATTAGAATTTAGCGTTCTTCTTGGTAAGTTTATACAAAGGTTGTATGATCGCTCTAAAGTTCCTAATGAATATCCGGTAGAAGTTCGTAAATCCGATGAAACTTCGTACTTCTATAACTGACGTCGGTTGTAGCTAATTCTTGATGGCTTTAATCTTTGAAGGTTCTATCCGGATTTGTCCTAGGGATATTTCGTATCCTAAAAAGACTATCTTCCTGATATAGAATTTGCTCTTTTCCTTGTTAACTAATAGCTTATATACGTATAGCGCGTCTAGTACTACTATTATATGCTTCTGGTATTCGTCTATCGTCTTAGAGAAGATGAGTATATCGTCAAGATAACATACTATAAATTTGTCAAGAAAGGGTCGGATAGCTTGATCAATCAGGGCTTAGAACGTTGCCGGCGTGTTTGTAAGTCTAAATGGCATGACGAGGTACTTATAGTGGCTATAGGGTGTCCTAAAGGCCGTTTTCTACTTGTCGCCTTCTTTAATCTATATATAGTTATAGGCTGATAGCAAGTCAAGATATGTAAAATATTAGGCTCCTATTAACTGATCTCGGAGCCATAAGATCAGTAGTAATAGGTATCGATTTTTTACGGTCTGTTTGTTAAGTTGCTAATAGTCGATATATAATTATAGCTTTCCGTCTTTCTTAGGCACAAATAGGATTAGGTAGCCTACTAGCGATATTAACAGGCAGATATATCCTCTTTAAAGGTTCTCCTCCAAATATCACTTAAGTTCTTCGTTCTATATCTAGCTTATATAGTAAATCTTAAAGAACTTTAGTCGTGCTCCTTCCTTAAGCTTGATCTCGTGATCCTATAGGCCGTGTTCTAGTAGTCCTTCTAGATGCTTTGGTTCGAATGCTAGGTATCCTTCGTATTCCTTCGGTACTTCCCTAGTCTTGTCTTGTCTCTCGGTTTTCTAATAGTATACAAACTTGGTTCTATCTATAGCAATACTAGCGATTTCTCCTATCTTAACCTACTACTCTAATTATAGTGCTCTGCATTCGTTAACGGAGAGAACAGCTATCGGCGGTTTAGCTCGTTCCTCCTGTCGTGATATCGATGTTATTATGCTACCTCTTCTAGAGTCTATAGTGGTCTGCCTGCTACTGTCCGTCTCTTGTAGTAGATCTGTAAGATATGCCTTTCTCTAAGCATCGTCTGCTCGCGATCCTTGCGTGCTCTCTATCTTGCTAGTCGAATATAACTCCGTTTGGGGTTATAGGTAGCTACTATTCTTCTAGCTAATGTCTAAGTTATAATCTTTATACTATAGTAACCCTAATATTATATCTTTGTTATTACCTATATCTATAATGCTAAATACGACTACTATAGTCTTCCCTACTATAGTAATATCGATCGGTTCGGTCTCTCTACGTACCTATTATATTAGAAATGGCCCTTTGACTATACTATGCTTCCGCTTCATTCTCTAGGGTATCCGTAGCTAATTTACAAGTGTCGGCAAAATCAGGTTTATCTCTACTCCACTATCTACTAATACAAGCATTTCATGCTGTTTCTACTATGCTGTTATCTATAATCGCTTGTCTTGCCGCCATTGTCTAAAGATTACGGCGATTTCCTATATTTCTACCGGGAGGTCTCGGTATAGTAGTCTCTTACGCTAGTTCCTCCTATACTATGCTACCACTTGCTGCTACACGGGCGTTAATGGTTTCCAGGCCCCTCGAAGGGCCCTGACCCGTTTCCTAGGTTAGTACTAACCTCTCTAGTTGTTCGGCTAATAGTGGCTTCGTTAATCGTGCTTATTTCTATAAGCTATTAAGTGCTTATGGCTTCCTACTATTAAGTTCGTTCTACTTTTCGTCGTATATACTATAGCTTTATCTAAAGCTCCTAAATTCGCGATTTCTTTTCGTCTATATAATAGAGGTAATCGTTACTCTAGTATAAGTCCTATATATCTTGTCCCGTTCCGTAGTACCTAGGCTAGGCTCGTCTTGGAACTATCGTAATGCTTCCTAGATCGCGGGCTTCGATCTTCTAGAGCAATTTGGCCGCTCTATTTCCTACATTGTAGACCTATTCCATGGGGTACAAGCCTCCGTCCCTGTTTTCCTATCGGGTTGGCCAGTGATTGTTTTCGAATTTGTCGCGGAAGTGATATCGGCATTCGTGCGCCACACACTAGAACTAGGGCACTTACATATATGCCTTGTGTCGAGGGTATAGTCGTATAGCGTTGCCTAAGAGGTATTAGAATTCTTTCCCGAATCCTTCCTACTATATATAGGCCATAGGTACTCTAATGCTAAGATAAGAGTATTTCTTCTAGTAGCTTTCCTATATATACTTGTCTTTCCTACGGTTTGCTTATATAAACTAGTATTCTAGGTTCTATATATTATTGCTAAGTTACTAATTGTCAAGGTACTTGGCATAGCTATTAGGCCTATTATATATTATAGGCTGTTCTCCTTTAATAGTTTCTATAACATGTCAGAGTTCTCTTATCTCGTCCTTTATCTTATCGCTCTATTAGATAAGTCGAATCAAGCGTCTATCCTATTCGCGTAGTTCTATATTAAGTTAGAAAACTTCGTTACAGTACCATTCGATTCGTTCCTAGAGGAATAGAGCATTAGGTCTAGGTCTTTTAATTCCTTAGGTATCGGTTGTCTACGGTCTATCCTGCCTCTACATAACTATAAAACCCTACTACCTCAAGGCTAGGAGAATCGAAATTGGCGGTACATACTCTCCTGCCATATCCTATTTGGCGAGACCTGTCTCTAGGTCTATAGTGACCAGTTTAGAGTACGGTGCTTATTTGTCTTTACTATTGCCGTCGTGTCCGAGACTGTCTATGTCACTGTCCTTGTCTTCGTAGCTCGTGGCTGCTACTTCGATAACGTCTTTGGTAGTTTCGTCGATAGCCGTAATTTTCTTTCTAGGGGCTAGTTTCTATTCTTTCTTCGGGCTTTGGCATTCTCGCTTATAGTGCCCTTTCTTTCTATAGTTATAGTAGGTAACATTAGACTTGTCTTTGATCGCCTTCTTCTAGTCTTGCTTCTGTGCTACGTCTATATCTATAGCTCTAGGGTATATCCCGTACGAGGTACTAATGTATACTCGCTTTTTCTTGTCGTTAGCCTTAACCGTGGTTCTGTTTATTTAACCTTGTTTCTATTACTCTTATATATAGAGTTAATCATCGATCTTAATGGCCTATATAATATATTTATCTAGAGTCTTAGGCCGATCGTACTTATATAGCTTATCCTTGACCTTTTCCTTTAGGCCATTATAAAACAATTATATTAATGCCTTATTATTAAGCTAAGACTTGAGTATATCCTATCTAAACTATATAGCATAGGAGGCTACTAACTTAGTCTATTAGAGATTAGTAAGTCTTTCTTATATATAAATCTTCTCATCTTTATTATTAAAAACTTTCTAAAGTTCTTCTTCGAAACGGTTATAAGATTAAAAGACTGCCTATATAAACGCGTCTTAGTCATCTTTGTCTTCCTCTATGAGATAGTCATTCTATATAGGCTTAAACCATCTAAGTGCCTTACCCTCTAGTCTCGTAGCTATATAGAGGACTTTAGCTTTGTTATCTAGAAACTTATCGTCATTAAGCCAGAAGTAAGATCGGAGGTTTGTCAGGAATCCTACGAGATCCTCCTTAGTTCTTCTATATTTGCCAGGTAGTTCGATCTTGATATGCTTCGCTTTAGCGCCCTCGAGTGCCTCGATTTTGGCATAGGCCTCGTTAACTAACTTCTACAAATACTTTTCGCGGTTCTCGAGTTCCTTAATTCGAGCTTAAGCAGCCTTATCTCTCTAGTCTAACTCCTAGATCCGCTACTAGAGTTAACTAAGCTAAGTGAGCAGCTGTTCGGCCGTAACGTTAGTAGCTATATCAATGTCGAGGTCGAAGTCACCTCCGTTCTGAACTATAATAGAACAAAGGGAGTAGTAACAATGTATGACGAACCTAACTCAGACTTCTTCTAAAAGGGTCTAGACGGAGGTAGGTTGAGTGTGACGAGTAGGCAGGTCATCTAAGGGATTCGGTGAAGCCAAAGGGTTTATAACAACACTAGAGTTATCTCTTATAGTAATTAGCAATACTTAGTATAAGTACTGTGATTATGATTGTTACTACTGGTGAACTCCTAGAGTCTACTATAACGAGTGACTATCTATATGTATATATAATCCTAGTGATCACTCCTAATTACGGTGATCGTAAGTAATCGTATGGTGGTGATCACCCTGATCGCTGGTAAGCGTAGTGATCACTGTACTTCCTATGTTGTAATTGGTCCTTCCGTTCCTTTGGCTTGATTAGCCCATTTGTGCCGGTGGCCTAGGCAGTATCTGTATATATATTTCTGTGACATAATAAGAAGTTCCTTTTACCTAAGACGTTCGTTAAGGTAGATAATCCTAAGTTTGTTAAAGTAGGTATAACGACCTTTCCTATTAGTAGAAGGGGTACTTAGGTAATCGAGAACAATCTAAATAGACTATATAGACCGTATATTAAAAACCTAACGCTTAAAGATATCACTATCGTCAAAGAATTCCATATTAATATTGTCTTAGAAGCTCTATTACTTAAGGCAAGCGCTTAGTACTATAGCTTAGATTGCTTACTACGTTTTAGAATACTAGAAAATAACGTTATACTTTATAAGTTAGAACATAAGTATAATCTTACCTTCCTCGAATATAAGCTACTTTCCTACTACCTAAGCTTCCTAGACTATATCTTAATTAGTAAAGCAGGTATTATAAACGTTCGTATATCCTTATAGAATGTATTTACTATATATAGTAGAAGGTCCTAGACGTAAGTATTACCTACTATAAGAGAGGATACTAAGGATCTTTGACACTTAAGAGCTAGCTACCTTGGACTAGAAGCATTAAAAGCGCTTATTAATAACGTTAGAAACGTCTATATCAAGGGGATAGCGCGTATTAAGTACGAGAGCTACGCTTATACTTACGTAAATAAGGTTATCTCTAGAAAAACACTACCTAAGTAGAAGTCTATATATCTATTCTAGCGAGTAGCCTAGGATCTATTTAACTATCCCAAAGTAATTAATAGATTATAATGGCTACTTATAATTATTAACGAGTATAGTAAGAAGCTCTTCCCTTTCCTCTTAATGATAAAGTTACTAGACTAGATTATAGGAGTAATCTAGAATTTTAAGAGCTAGGTAAGACGCTAATATAGGCTTACTATCTATAAGATTAAGTAAGACAATGATATTATAACGATTAGTTTAATAAGGTATATACCGACATGCTACTAGACTTAGGCTATAGAAAGTGGTATTGATCTTAAACTCTTATCTTTATATACCTATAAGCTTAATAGACTAGTAGAGCAAGTAAGGTAAGAACTGATCTTACACTTAATTAAGATACTTAACGGTATAAATCTACTTATAAAGCTCTAGTTAGAAAGTATATAAGCGGTAGCGTACTTATATATAATAAGCCTAAGCCGTACTTACTTATTTAGAACTCCTAATAAGGTACTCTATAGCTAGTTTAAATAGTATTTTTGCTAATACAAACCTAGCTTAATAATTATGTTAATTAGTAACTTACGCCTAGACTAGAGTAATATCTTTATATATAGATGCTAGGTATATATCCTCTATAAGGATAAGGAAGCTAAGCAACATATAAAGGACTTTAAGGTACTACCATATAGGCTAATAAGGTATCTTATAGAATATTACGTATTTAATATCTATCGCGTTTAGATACCTAAGCTTAATAGGGTTATTATAACTTGTAACGTTTACTTTGATAAGAAGACTTTCCACTATCTAGGCAAAGAGTAGCTAATGGAGCTGTCGTTAGTAATAGCAAGCTAGGAAGTTAATCAATTCGATCTTAGCAAAGATTCCTAGGATAGCGATTTTCTCTAGAAAGCATTATAATAGACCTAATAACTAGTAGAAGACTCCATTATAGTGGCTTAGCTACCTCTATTATAAGAGAGTCTAGCGGTAGACTAACCTCTCTAATAAGGTTAAGACTCGGGGGTAAGGGAGCTCTCTAATATATAGCCTATAAGCGAGTAATTAGTTCTAGAGACTCTTATAATAGAGACGTAAGCAATAGACGAACTCACCAAATGGATAGAAAGCTTTAGAGGACTCTTGACCCTTAAATATATGCCTAAGCCCTTAGTAGTATACCCTATACCGGCTAGAAAAGGGGATATCTACTAAGAAGTAGGAAGGTTTAAATTAGGGCCTTCCTGGTCATTAGCTAGCTAACTAAACGCTAGGGAGAGTAGGGGAGCCGTCGAATCTGATAGAGGAATGCCTTCCATGGAAGAATCTAGTATATATAATGAGTAGATAGAAGAGCTAAGAGCTAGGGACGGTACTACTAATATATCGTACCCTGCTATAGAATAGGAGGAACAGAGCGTTAAGCGAAGTCTAGATTAGCTAACGTATTCTCTAGAACGTAAGAGCAAAGGAAAAGCTATTTAATAACCTCCTATAAGAAGAGGTAGAGGTAGGAGGAGGGCTTATAAGCCTAGGGACCTTGTCTAATTAAGTAAAAGACTATAAAATAAAGAGAGGGTTGATTACTACTACTCCTTTATCCATATAACTAAGGAACTCTAGTAATAGTTCTATAAGACTTACCTACCTAATTAATAAGAAGCTTACCTAGAGGGCTAGAGTATAAGAACGATATATATAGTGTTCACTACTATTATACGATAGAAGGATACTATATACCTTAGAGCAGCCCTAAATAAGCTACGTTAGCATATTAACAATCTTACTCGCGTTCCTACTAACTAGCAAGACCTATATAACTACCTATTAGGATAGCAGTTTAAAGACATGGCTTATAAGGAGATATATAACTTAGAGAGTAGGGGAACGTAGAAGATCGTACCACGCGAATAGGCGAAAGTACAACCTATCCTATTAAAATAGGTCTTTATATATAAGTTTAATAAGGACGGTTTCTTAGAGAGGTATATAGCAAAGATCTATATATAAGGAGATCTATAAGATATTAGCTTAGTAGAAAGTATATATATAGCTACTCTAATGGTATAATTATTCTATATAATAATGGCAATTGTTATATACTTTGACTTAGAAGTTAAGTAGTTTGATATAATATAAGCGTTCCTTAACGCCGAACGACTGGAAGACGATCCTATCGTCTACGAATTACTAGAAGGATTTAAGTAGCTAGGGAAATTTGTAGAGTTACAAAGAGCTCTATACGGCTTAAGAGACTTGCTACTCTTATAGTATAAGGAGTTCTATAAAACGCTATTAGAACTAGGTATAGAACTATTAGATAAAGAGAAGTGCCTCTTTCTAAGCTACGATAAACATGTTATCCTAATCTTTTATATTGACGACTTCTTAGTCTTCTTCTATAAAAGTAATACTATAGCGGCCAAGTAGGTAATAGAAGGAATTAAAGCTTAATATAACGTCGATAAGCAAGGTAATATCGGTTAGTTCCTTAGTATTAGGTTAATTTAAGACTAACCTATATATAAGATATAGTTAATCTATAACTAATATATTAGAAAGGTAGTAAGAAGATATAGGCTAGATATACTTAGTATATATAAGCTAACTCCCTTAAGCTATAAAGAACTTAAGAAGTTCGAAGGAAGCGTTACTAGTATATAGATTAAAGAGTATTAGGAGCTCGTTAGATTAATTCTATACTATATAGTTATACTACGTCTAGACGTTATATACGCCTGTTTAATACTCTCTTAATACCTGACTAACCTAGGACTAGACTACTTGTCAGAGGCGTAACGAGTAGTAAGATATCTATTTAGGAGCTCTTGCCCATTAATCTAGTATAGAGGCAAGCGAGCGCTAGAAAGTCCGACGCTTATAATCGCTAGGGACGCTTTGTACGTAGATGATCTAGATATACGGTTTTTGTCATAGGGATATATCTTCTTTCTGTTCGGAGGTTCTATTACGTAGAAGGCGTTATACCAAGATACTATTATAACGTCGAGCACTAAAGTAGAACTTCTGACGCTCTCCCTTATGGTAAGAGAGCCTATAGCACTTAAAAGGCTATTTATAGACATTAATCTTTAGCTTAGGGAACCCTAGAACATTTACTATAATAATTAGCAAATGATAAGACTAGTAATAGCTAAGAACAAATATATCAATACTTACCTATAGTATATAGATATCTATAATATATAGTTATACTAGGAAGTAGCGAAAGGAACATTTAAAGCTATATATCTACTAACTAGTTAGATTCTAGTAGATAGGCTTATTAAACGACCTGGCTAATAAGCCTTTAAGCGTTAAAGGGCTCTCCTTAATCTTTAAGATATTAGGTATAAGGTTATATAACTAGGGGGTAGAAAATAAGTTAAATTTACGAAATAAAATACCACCTACTACTCCTTATCTACTACTATTAGCTATTGCTAGGATTAATAGCCTTGCCCTTGCCTTTATCCTGGCTAGGTAACGATATAGCACCTGACGTATTATTAGATATACTAATATAAGCTTTACGATCTTCCTTGATCTTATCTAACTAGTAGAAAATATTATATATAGAGTAGGCGATCCTTATAAAACGTATAAGTTTAGCCTTATTAAGCTTATACTCTTCTATATTATCCTTAACTTGCTTAGGGGAGACACTAGCACGTTAAAGGTCATTCCGAAGAACTATATATAACTTCTTAAAATCCTATATATAACTGTTAGTATCTCTATCTCGCCTACGTGTCAAGGGTAGAGGGCAGGATCTAAGGACTTATAGAAGCCTTAGTACCATCTAGTAAAGCCTTTGTCAAATTCTTCGCCGACCTAACGTAAGAAGTAAGACTATTTTAATTAGTATAAGTACCACGAAAGCTATTAGACATGTAGGCAATCAATATATATATCCTTATACTTATAGTAATTATAGGTGTAATAGTAGTAGCAGGAGCTAGCACCGGAATGATTATGACATTTGCTAAAAGAACGTCCTACTAGAGCTAACTATATATACATTCTATAGGGTACCTTATAAAGCTTGCTAGCTTTAATATTACTATATTTAATTAGCTTAAATGATCTTAATATAACTAGTAAAGCACTAGAAAACTATAAAGTTAGTAATAAAATTAATCGAATAGAGATAATAAGAACACTTATAGTATAAAAGCTTTAGCGTGCTTATATTTTTAGGGCATTATAGGAGTAAAAGTCAACCTATTAGTAGTTATAGTGTTCGTAATGGGCATGCCTAACAAGTCATCTATTAATTTAAGTATAGGAGGCATTATCCTATTATTATTATAATTGAAACTAATAATACTATCGCTATTATAATTATAATAGCTATATTTGATCTATAGCTTTAAAGGAATTGCTCTACTATACTTGACTCTTTTAGACTTCCGAATACGGAAGGCAGGCCCCTAAAGGAGCTATCAAGGTAAGAGTGACAAAGGATATAATACCAAGAACAGTATCACTATAAAGCGTAGTTAAACGACTATCGCGTTTAACTAAGGGGTATGTCAGAAGCTATAGAGCTTCTAAGATTATTAGCTACATATATACCATAGCTATATAAGGCTGTTTAATATATTAGCCAGTTCCTTTATCTATAAATATTAGTCATTTTGTCTCCTTTATAGATAGTTTAATAAGGCACTCTTTCCTTTGTATAGCCACCTACTATAGACTGCTTTTAATGCTCCCAGAAGCTTATCACTACATTTATATCACGGAAATATACATGCAGATGCCGCCTAGGCCACCGGCACAAACGGGCTAATCAAGCCAAAGGAACGGAAGGACCAATTATAACATAGGAAGTACAGTGATCACTACGCTTACCAGCGATCAGGGTGATTACCACCATGTGATCACTCCTAATCACCGTAATTAGGAGTAATCACTAGGATTATATATACATATAGATAGTCACTCGTTATAATAGACTCTAGGAGTTTACCAGTAGTAACAATTATAATTACAATACTTATACTAAGCATTGCTAATTACTATAAGAGATAACTCTAGTGTTATTATAAACCCTTTGGCTTTACCAAATCCCTTAGACGACCTACCTACTCGTCACGCTCAACCTACCTCCGTCTAGACCCTTTTAGAAGAAGTCTAAGTTAGGTTCGTCATATATTATTATCACTCCCTTTGTTCTATCATGGTTTAGAACGGAGGTAACTTCGACCTTAACATCGACATAGCTACTAACGTCACGGCCGAACAGCTGCTCACTTAGCTTAGTCAACTCTAGCAGCGGATCTAGGAGTTAGACCAGAGAGACAAGGCTACTTAAACTCGAATTAAGGAACTCGAGAACCGCGAAAAGTACTTGTAGAAGTTAGTTAACGAGGCCTATACTAAAATCGAGGCACTCGAAGGCGCTAAAGCGAAGCGTATCAAGATCGAACTACCTAGCAAATATAGAGGAACTAAGGAGGATCTTATAGGATTCCTAACAAACCTCTGATCTTACTTCTGGCTTAATGACGACAAGTTTCCGGACGATAAAGCCAAAGTCCTCTATATAGCTATAAGACTAGAGGGCAAGGTACTTAGATAGTTCGAGCCTATATAGAATGACTATCTTATAGAGGAAGACAAAGACAACTAAGACGTGTTTACATAGGTAGTCTTCTAATCTTATGACTATTTCGAAGAAGAACTTCGGAAAGTTTTTAGCGACAAAGACAAGAAGATTTATACGTAAGAAAGACTCACCAATCTCTAACAGACTAAGTCAATAGCCTCCTATGCCATATAGTTTAGATAGGACATACTTAAGTCTTAGCTTAATAATAAGGCATTAATACAATTGTTCTATAATGGCCTAAAGGAAAAGGTCAAGGACAAGCTATATAAGTACGATCAGCCTAAGACTCTAGATAAATACATCGTATAGGCCATTAGGATCAATAATCGACTCTACGCACGAGAGTAGCAGAAACGAGGTCAAATGAATAGAACTACGGTTAAGGCTAACGACAAGAAAAAGCAAATATACATCAGTACCTCGTACAGGACGTACCCTAGAGCTATAGATATAGATATAGCATAGAAGCAAGACTAGAAGAAGGCAATTAAAGATAAGTCTAATGTTACCTACTATAACTACGGAAAGAAAGGGCACTATAAGCAAGAATATTAGAGCCCGAAGAAAGAATAGAAACTAGCCCCTAGAAAGGAAATTATAGCTATTGACGAAACTACTAAGGACGTTATCAAAGTAGCGGCTATAAGCTACGAAGACAAGGATAGTGACACGGACAGTCTCGGACACGATGGTAACGGTGAAGATAAACAAGTACCGTACTCCGAACTGGTCACTGTAGACCTAGAGACAGGTCTCGCCGAATAGGACACGGTAGGAGAGTATGTACCGCCAATTTTGATTCTCCTAGCCTTGAGGCAGTGGGGTTTTATAGTTATATAGAGGCGGGATAGACTATAGATAACCGACACCTAAGGAATCGAAAGACCTAGACCTAATACTCTATTCCTCTAGGAACGAATTAAATAGTACTATAACGAAGTTTTCTGACTTAATATAGAACTATACGAACGGGATAGACGCTTGATTTAACTTATCTAGTAGAGCGATAAGATGAGGGACGAGATAAGGGAACTCTGACGTGTTATAGAAACCATTAAAGGAGAATAGCCTATAATATATAATAGGCCTAATAGCTATACTAAGTACCTTGACGATTAGCAACTTAGTAACGATATATAGAACCTAGAATACTAGTTTATATAAGCGAACTGTAGGAAAGACGAGTATATATAGGAAAGCTACTAGAAGAAATACTCTTATCTTAGTATTAGAGTACCTATAGCCTATATATAGTAGGAAGGATTTAGGAAAGAATTCCAATACCTCCTAAGCGACGTTACACGACTATACCCTCGACACGAGGCACATGCACAAGTGCCCTAGTTCTAGTATATAGCGTACGAATGCCAATATTACTTCCGCGACAAATTCGAAAACAATCACTAGCCGACCCGATAGGAAAACGGGGACGGAGGCTTATACCCCGTGGAATAGGTCTACGATGTAGGAAACAGAGCGGCCGAATTGCTCTGGAAGATCGAAGCCCGTGATCTAGGAAGCATTATAATAGTTCCAAGATGAGCCTGGCCTAGGTACTATGGAACGGGACGAGATATATAGGACTTATGCTAGAGTAACGATTACCTCTATTATATAGACAAAAAGAAATCGCGAATTCAGGAGCTTTAGATAAAGCTATAGTATATACGACGAAAAGTAAAACGAACTTAATGGTAAGAAGCCGTAAGCACTTAATGGCTTATAGAAATGAGTACGATTAACGAAGCTACTATTAGCTAAATAACTAGAGAGGTTAGTACTAACCTAGGAAACGGGTTAGGGCCCTTCGAGGGGCCTAGAAACCATTAACGCCCGTGTAGCGGCAAGTGGTAGCATAATATAGGAGGAACTAGCACAAGAGACTACTATACCGAGACCTCCCGGCAGAAACATAGGAAATCGCTACAATCTTTGGATGACGGCAACAAGATAAGCGATTATAGATAACAGTATAGTGGAAATAGCACGAAATGCTCGTACTAGTAGATAGTAAAGCAGAGATAAACCTGATTTTGCCGACACTTGTAAATTAGCTATAGATACCCTAGAGAATAAAGTAGAAGTATAGTATAGTCAAAGGGCTATTTCCGACGTAATAGGTACGTAGAGAGACTAAACCAATCGACATTACTATAGCAAGGAAGACTATAGTAGTCATATTTAGCATCGTAGATATAGACAATAACAAAGATATAATATTAGGGTTACTATAGCATGAAGATTACAACCTAGACATTAGCTAGAAGAATAGTAGCTACCTATAACCCCAAACAAAGTCGTATTTGACTAGCGAGATAGGGAGCGTACAAGGATCGCGAGCAGACGATGCTTAGAGAAAGGCATATCCTATAGATCTACCGTAAGAGACGGACAGTAGCAGGCAGACTACTATAAACTCTAAAAGAGGCGGTATAACGACATCGATATCGCGATAAGAGGAACAAGCTAAACCGCCGATAGCTATTCTCTCTATTAACGAATGTAAAGCACTACAATTAGAGCAGTAGGTTAAGATAGGAGAAATCGCTAGTATTGCTATAGATAGAACCAAGTTCGTATATTATTAGAAAACCGAGAGACGAGACAAGACTAGGGAAGTACTAAAGGAATACGAAGGATACCTAACATTTGAACCAAAGCATCTAGAAGGACTACCAGAACACGGCCTATAGGATTACGAGATCAAGCTCAAGGAAGGAGCATGACTAAAGTTCTTTAAGATTTACTATACGAGCTAGATATAGAACGAAAAACTTAAGCGATATTTAGAGGAGAACCTTCGAAGAGGATATATCTGCCTATCGACATTGCTAGTAGGCTACCTAATCCTATTTATGCCTAAGAAAGACAGAAAGCTATAGTTATACGTCGACTATTAGCAACTTAACAAATAGACTGTGAAAAATCGATACCTATTACTACTAATCTTATAGCTCCGAGATTAGTTAGCAGGAGCCTAATATTTTACATGTCTTGACTTACCATTAGCCTATAACTATATATAGATCAAAGAAGGCAATAAGTGGAAAACGGCCTTTAGGATACCCTATAGCCACTATAAGTACCTTGTCATACTATTCGGACTTACGAACGCGCCAGCAACGTTCTAAGCCCTGATTGATCAAGCTATCCGACCCTTTCTTAACAAATTTGTAGTATGTTATCTTGACAATATACTTATCTTCTCTAAGACGATAGACAAACACTGGAAGCACGTGATAGTAGTACTAGACGCACTATACGCGTATAAGCTATTAGTTAACAAGGAAAAGAGCGAATTCTATATTAGGAAGATAGTCTTTTTAGGATATAAAATATCCCTAGGACAAATCTAGATAGAACCTTCAAAGATTAAAGCCATTAAGAATTAGCTACAACCGATGTCAGTCACGGAAGTACAAAGTTTCATCGGATTTATAAACTTCTACCAGATGTTCATTAGGAACTTTAGAGCAATCGTACGACCTTTATACGAACTTACCAAAAAGAATACTAAATTCTAATAGGAAGAGCGATATAAGCAAGCATTTATATAGATCTATAACGCCATTACTAAAGATCTAGTACTAGTACTACTAGACCCTAAGAAGCCATTCGAGGTAGAAACGGACGCTTCAGACTACACTATCGGAGGACAATTAGGACAACAAGACGAATAAAGGAAGCTACATCCTATAGCCTTCTTTTCAAAGAAGCTCGACAGACTACGTCTCAATTATTCGATTCACGACGAGGAATTACTTACGATTATTGAAGCTTTCAAGGAATAGCGACTATACCTCAGTGGTACAATTAAACTAGTATAAGTATATATAGATTATAAGAACCTGCGATACTTTACGACGACAAAAGAACTTAACAGACGACAAATATAATAAGTAAAATTCCTCGTAGAATTTAACTTCGAGATCCGCTACAAGAAGGGCAAAGAGAACGTACGAGCAGACATCTTAAGCCAACAAACAGATTATACGGAAGGACGAACGGGAATAACACTACCGTTATTTAAGGAACGGACAGACGGAACGCTATATTACGAAACGTAGACACCTATAGAAGATGATCTACTTAACTCGTTCCTAGAGTATTATATAATCTTTCGAGAAGAAAGGATCAACGAGACATAGTATCAAGCAGCACCTAGACTAGTAGTACCTAACGGAGTGGAAGAAAGAGATAGGAAACTCTAGTACCAAGGCAAAGCATATATCTATAACTAGGATCAATAGCTACAGATGATTCGAGAACTCTATAAGTCGAAACTCGGAGGACACAAAGGAGTCACGAAGACTGTCGCACAAGTTAAGAAACACTACGACTTTCTATAGTTAACGGCACAAGTTAAGGAAGTTATATAGAACTATAACATTTGTAATCGAAGCAAAACGGCACGATACAAGCCGTACAGGCTACTTTAGCCACTACTAACAGCTAACAAACCATGGAGTTTAGTTACAATAGACTTCATCACAAAGCTACCAGAATCCAAGGACATAGCCACAGGAGTGACCTACAACAGTATTCTTACTATAGTAGATTGCCTGACTAAGTAGGCATATTTCTTTCCCTATAAGGAGTCCTAGACAGCGGAACAGTTGGCAGATATAATCTATTAGCAAGTTACATTAGTGTATGCTTGGCCGCAAGAATAGATCACCGACAGAGACACCAAGTTCGTATCGAAATTCTGGCAAGCGTTAATATAATGATTAGGCGTCAACAGCAAACTGTCAACAGCATATCACCCGCAGACTGACAGACAAATGGAGCGACTAAACCAAGTTGTTAAGTAGTACCTCTGCTCTTACGTTAACTACTAGCAAGACGACTAGGTCATACTATTACCAATAGTATAACTCGCTTATAATATGACACCAATGGAAACGACCAAAGTCACACCGTTCTTCGCGAACTATAGATATAAAGCAGACCTTAGGCAAGGACTAGAGGTTACAGTGCCAAGAGCAGCAGTCAAAGTAGAACAAATATATATACTATATAAAAAGCTTAAAAAGGAACTCAAGTTTGTCAAGACTAGAATAAAGAACTACTATAACAAATATAGGCTCGAGGGACCTTGCCTAGAGAGGGGAGACAAAGTCTACCTAATTATATAAAACCTACAAACTAAACGACTAAGCACAAAGCTAGACTTTAAGAAGGTCAGACCCTTTGTTATCAAAGAACGAATTTTAATATCTAACTACCAACTATTGTTACTATCATCTATATGACTATAGACAGATGTTTTTTATATTTCGCTTCTCAAACTAGCACCGAAAAACGCTAAGGTTGCTATATATATCGAAGCAGAAGATGAGGAAGAAGAATAGGACGTTAAAGAAATTCTAGATTTATATATTATTAATAGGGAACTGTAGTACCTAGTCAAATAGCTTGATTTTGGACTAGAAGATAACTTATAGGAACTAGTCAAGAACTTGAACTGCCTTAAGAAACTAGAACAGTTCTATTAGCAGAACCTAGATCGGCTAAAGGCAAACCTAGGACAGAACCGAAAATAGCGCCCCAATTAATAACGTTAATGCCACCGTTAAGTTATACAACGGCCCCCGATTCCTACTATTCTACTGCCTCTAATTCGTCTAGATTCGACAAACCCCGAGCGACCATATCTGCCCCCTTCTCTACTAGGAACTCTTGTTATTTACAAACCTAAGTTAGACAGGCTAATGCCTTAGAAGCTTTATATTGATATTCCTATAGTAAGGCTTTAGCCTCTTTCTCTTCAGCCTTTAAACGACGTTGCTCGTATATAATACGATCTACTACGTTACGATTAGAGACGTACCCTTATAAGAAAATAGGAACTTACAAGAAGAAACTAGAACGCCAGAACCATCGTAAGCACAACCCTAACGCATATAAGCCTCGTAGCGACAAGATTTTTCAATCATCTTACACACTTGGTTATACTCTATATAATAGGAATATACCATCACTACAAACCTGTGATCAGAAATAAACTAAGCTAAACGCTTACGACGAATAGACGCTAGGGATCTATACGCGTTAGATAGTATAATTGATAGCACAAAGGGCAATAAGGACTAAGGAGAAAAACACGTATAAGGAATATAAGGGATGTTAGCATTATTTAAAACGGCCTAAAAAGAGGGCTTTCGGGTCGAAAGCCTCAGAGGGAGGGCATCATATCATAGAAATATATATACAGATGCTGCCTAGGCTACCGGCACAAATAGGCCAATCAAGCCAAAGGAACAGAAGGACTAATTACAATATAGGAAGTATAGTGATCACTACGCTCACCAGCAATCAGGGTAATCACCACTATACAATCACTCACGATCACCGTAATCAGGAGTGATCACTAGGATTATATATATATGTAGATAGTCACTCGTCATGGTGGACTCTGGGAGTTCACCAGTGGTAATAATCATAATCACAGTACTTATACTAAGTATTGCTGATTACTGTGAGAGACAACTCTAGTGTTGTTATGAACCCTTTGGCTTTACTAAATCCCTTAGACGACCTGCCTGCTCGTCACGCTCAACCTACCTCCGTCTGGACCCTTTTAGAAGAAGTCTGAGTTGGGTTCGTCACAATTTGGCACAGGCTATACACGTTAACTAAGCATCTAGCCATTCTAGTTGTTCTAGCTTTAGTAGTGTAAACTCGTAGAACTTAGGATAGCTTCCTAGGAACAATAATACGTTAACATCTATAGTAATTCGTTTATAAAGAGCTAGAAGTTTAACCCTAAGTACAAATCCTATAGGTTAAGTTAGACCCCCTATATACCGACTACCCCTATTTTCCGACCACTTGGCAAACCTACACTGCTTCCTTAACCTAACCACTTTAACTTACCATAACTCTACTAATTCCATACTAAACAAGCTCATCTTTTAAATATATATTCGTTAGCTTACAATGGCTTATACTAAGTAGGATTTACAAGATACAATTATATAATACTAATAGGGTATTTGGTTATAACAAAGTATCTATAAGGAATTTGGTATTCTAAGGACAACTTTCTATAACCGCCTCTATAGCTCTTAACTACATTTAATTGCTTCCAAACCATAGTAATCTCTTAGCTAGGTATAAGAAGAACGACTTACTAAGTAGGTTTTGATCTAGGCTGCCCTAGGTATTCTACTAACGTATATATAAATTAAGGAGTTCGCTAGCTATATCCTCTAGGCATAAGGAGCAAGCTATATAATAGTTAGAAAAGGCTAATTAGCTTAGTTTCTTCGTAAGGACCCTATTCTCAGAACCTAACAAGCCTATGAGATAGATTTAGTCTATATTAATAGCGTTACTAATTTAATTATATATAGTTAATAGCTATAGCTAAGTATCCTAGCTATTAAGGGTATCTTACTAGCTAACTATTAGAATATAGACAAATATAGCATTATAGAAGGGCAGGGAACTAACGGTCTAGTAGTTAGAAGTACCTAAACGTGTATGATTTAATATAAAGCTCCTAATTTACGTACCTAGACTTCATTCCTTAAGTATATCCCTATAATAGGGATATCCCTCCCCCTAGTTATTATCTTTAAAGGTAAGAGTCTTTAATAATAGTGGTTTCCTATCGATAAGATAGAACTAAAGGATTAGAGGTTTATAGTAATAGAGATAGGCTAGACTAATTAAACTATTATAATTAAATAGCTCTAAAAAGTCTTTATTCCTTTTAGCTAGCTAGAGAATAGTTCTTAATAACGACTTCTAATATTAGATAGCTATAATAGCTATATAATTAATAACTTTATATAACTATATTATAAGAATAATATCTAGTTACTCTTTTTACCTCTATATACTTCCTATATTCTCTAGCTATTAGATCTATTAGTCTTTTCCCCCTTAAAGTATATTTATTAGAAGCTCCTTAATAATATAATATCCTAGGTAGAATTATCTATCTTAGGTAAATAGACGATAATTAGGTATATTATTAAGGCTTAGAAAGAGGCTATTATAGCCTAGAATATTAAGATAAAATAGAAGATATTCAGGTTATAGCTAGTTAATATAGTAAAACCCCTAATAAGTAGACTCCTATTAGAAAATTCGAATAACCTAACTAATCCTAATAAATAGCTAGCTTCTATATAGACTTTAGAACCTATTTAATACTCCTAGCCTTTAAAAGGAGCCATTAACCTAATTTTTAATATATTATAGAAGAAGTTAGACTTATATAGTTAGCTAACTAATCTATCTATTAAGACTTGGTACCCCTCTATATATAGGCTCTGATTTAGGAAGGTTAAAAAAGCTTTCGACTAGAAGGACTTTAAATTAGCTTAGTTATAATAGGAAAACAAAGCTCTAAAGGCATAGTTAGAAGCAGCCTAGCTATTAAAGAGGAAGAGGGTAATAGTAGATCTAAACGAGCAGTTTACGATGATTAAATAGATCTACTAGGCCTAGATAGAAGCCGGCCGTATAGAGGACCCTACTGCCGAAGAGAGTGGCTTAGAAAGTATAGAATCAACGGCTTCTTATATTATAGTTAGTTAAACAGGTCTGTAATATATATGGTTAAAGAAGATAGGTAGTTATGGGTGCCAAGGTTTGCCAAGCGGTCGGAAAATGGGGGTGGTCGGTATATGGGGGGTCTAACTTAGGTTACCTGATCATCACATTTGCCGTTAAACTTGTCTATCACCTGAACTTAAAGTTTCCAAGGTCTTTGTAATTGTCCACCTCCTTCCGTTCCACTCACATACTGTACTTTAGCAAAGGCTATTATAGCCCTCGTGGTGCTTCACTTAGATCTCCTGACACCATCCCCTCCCGCGTCTCCACAGTTCGCTCCACTAGGCAGCTCGTCCCGGAGAAGGTGATAAGGCGGAGGACAGCTGACCTGAGAACTCTGGGGTAGGATCAACGAGTGCAGATTGAAGTATCGCTCCAGGCGGCAACCGAAAAAAAAACAAAAGTATCATGCCTCTGATGGACGCCTGATCAATGGCCGGGAGGCGTTCCGGTAGCGTGGGCCTAGTTTGCCATGGAGGAAACCGCCCGATGCGGAGGCAGGATACCTAGGTAGAAACGCATAAATTAAACCCGTCCCTCTTCCATCCCCGGCCACGCTGTGCCTCTTGCACCCTCCTCAGGAGGTCTGTGCATTCACGTAAGAGGGCAAATGGTGCCCTGATATCGTAATGAGGATCACGTGTGATTGGGAGCGCTCGCATGCATCCCTATTTCTGCTGTCACAAGATGCTAGCATGTTTTGCTCTCCCAAGGGCTGCAACAGGTCTTACCTCGGCCAAAATTTGCTGGGATTGGGTTATCCCTTGGATCTCTTAGAGATGCGTTATGAGCTGTCACCACCTTGCGAAGGAAGAAGTCTGCTGGCATGCATTGGTGAAGTTGCATTTCGTTACAATATATTATCTCGAGGAAAAGCTCTAGTGGGCGGGCAAAAAGGAGATGAGTTTGGTCATTAATTGCTTCCACTTCCGGAGGGAGCCGACTCGGGGTGTTGAATCACATGAGCTGTTGCACGTACAAGACGTAGAGCTTATAGACCAGCCATGACATCCATGAGCAGTCCCTTATTGGTTGCCGTGGGGGGTCCAGATCTTCCTACTCAATGCGAACATAATCATGTCACGTCGATTCCAGGACTCATCTAGCCCCTGACGGGGACTGAGAGCCAGAAACGGCTAGGAGAAAGAAACAGAAACTAAGTACCATTCCTGTCACGGAACAGCCTTGGCAGGAGTAGTGTAAGGTGCGGCAGCCATCGGTATAGTGTAATGGACACACCTGGCGGGCAGTTAAAGTCGTCGAGTCGTTTGTGTCACTTGCAGGCGTGCGGATAGTATGGTACAAACGTCTGGCAGTAATTAGGAACTCGCGATGGAAACAGTTAATTAGTCCTGCACTGATCACATCACCTCAGACCAGGTTACGGATAATATCTCGCCGGACGGTGGATGCGGGCGGGACCAGTTGGCGACTCTCTGTCTGGGTTGTGCGCAGTTGAACGATGCATGGGAAGTTACGACGAGGGAGCTCACGTGCCCACGCGCTCCCTGCTGCAGCTCGTGTGCCCTTTTCATACATGATTATATGGACTGGTTGGACGTCATCTGGAGTCATCACGAGCTGCTCGACAAAAAGGGGCAGCCGATGTCGATCAGGTCTCTAGATTCTTGAGGCAACCGTGTCTCGTTGCGTCAGGAGGGAACGGCATCCTCACATTCTACATCAGTACCTAGACAAACAGTGAAAACGGACACTGCGGGGAAGTGTACATGGACTGTGGTAACAGCACGCATCATCCCGGTGCCTGAGTTACGGATTCCTGTCTATACCATGCCTCATCGAACATCTATCGCGTTTCGAATCCCTCCAAACCCGCAGAAAAGAGTATGATTTCCCAAACCGACCGCCACAACCATCATGCAACTTAAGGTAATCTGTTCCTCCGGGACTGCCAACACTTTTCTGTGACTCCATACCCTCTCCTACCCCATCTGTTTTCCCTTGCCTGGTTCCAATCTTCAGGCGAGCAGAACAAGCCAGAGAAGCGTCATCGCTCCAACAGCCCCAACCGCCACCGCCTGGGAGACTCCGCGGTAGGCCGCCGCGCCCGCCTCGAGCTCTGCGCCGCCTTGGAACTTGCCCGCCAGGCCATCGGGCAGCTGCGGCCCCTTGCCAGAATCCCCCTTGCCGTTACCCTTGGCACTGACACCGCCGCCAAATGACGCGTTCGACGACTTGGAGAGCTCGAGCGCCCAGTGGTAGCACGGCTCCTGGGCCACCTGTGGCATCTTGCGCGCCTGTTCGCCACACGCGGCCCACAACTCCCCCACCATGGCCCAGATTGGCACAATGAACGTCGAGTGGCGCGCCTGGTTGAAGCGGTTCAGCTCGTCCAACCCGGCCGACCGGAAGCGCGCTCGGAAATCCATCTCGCCGCACGTGTCGCGGTCCACGCCGCCCAGCTTGTCTGCCATCGACTTGAGCGAGGGCGGGTAGGTCGGGCGCGGCGTCAGCTTCGGCGTGATGCGGGCGGCCACCTGCGAGCACTTCTCCGGGCTGGTCGGCGTGCCGGCTTGCGTCGGCTTGGCGGGCACTTGGGTGAGGACGAAGACGGATGGCCGACCCTGAGATGGGGCCGTGTTGGTGCCGGCATCGGGTGGTCGCTGCCCGACGGGTGTGCCGGGGTTGTTCGGGTTCGGGCCGTATCGAATGGGAGTCGGTCTGACCGGAGGATACGTGGCGACCGGAGTGAGAGGGAGCTCCCCGGCCATGGCAAGGGCAAGGATGCCAGACAGCACCGGAAGGGACACTGCAATGGACCGCATGATGGTGATGTTGGTGAGCGGAAACTTGCTTGCTTGAATGAAATGAAAACTAATGTTGACAATACGACAACGGCAAGTTATTGATGTAGCAACGAAGCCAGAAACAAGCAGTATAGTGTTGGTGCTGAAGATGTGACGGATTAAGCTGTGTGAAAATAGAAGAGGAAGACTGGCTGCGAGAATGTGCTCTTTATGTCTGAACTCGAGCCACCCGCGATTGCCCTCTTCGCGTCTCGCTGTTCTTCTCATCCTCGCTATCGAAAACGAAGGTGCTATTCATAACAGTGCTTTATCTCCTTGTGACTGCCGTCCATGGGCGGACGCTGCTTGGAGCTTCTTTCCTTGGAATTCAAAATCTCCTGCAGCCCTGCCAACTGCACCACAAATGGAAAGTCCACTGGAACGATGTTGGGCATGACTGAGGTCGGGCAGCGCCACAGCTTCCAACTTGTCAGAAACTGTACCAGCAAGGAGATGGAAATCAGCACCTGATGGCAATCAGCATCCGTAGAAATGCTCTTCTCATAGGAAGGCCCGAGCCCCTTGTTATATCAGCAAAGCAACATCACTCCTGTGTAAGGTAAATCCCCCCCCCCCCCCCCAGCATGTTCCTGGCAACAACTTTATCGTTTCAAGCGCAAGATTTCACGCCTGCCATGTGGTAAGAAAATAGTATGGTATGCTGCTTCCCTCAACAGACAGAATTGTTGAGAGTCTCCATGCCCGTTTGTACCTGCCACTCGTACTGAGATGACCGGGTTGCTATGTTTTCCTTGATTTTCCATGTTGACGTCAGGAGCCTACCGAGGCATCTTGCAGAGAGGTAGCAGCGGCGCAAAGACAGAGAAACGTAATGCCCTGTCGTATTCTTTGAGATAGGAGACTATCTGCAGGAACAAAATACCGACGATACACACACCGATTATCAGCGCTACTCGTGGATGCGCATGTATGTATTTTGGGGCTCATTCGACTCGTTCGTTTCATATCCGTCACGTGTTTGAGGTCGACCCTACGTCGCTGACTGTGCTCGGAGATCTTCAGTAACGATTGTCCTTTGACCCGAAATGAGAACACATTCCTTTCTTGACTACTTCCCATATCCGCCTTACCTCGCCAGTATTTATCCCAATCCGTTTCTCATCCCCTTTTTTTCCCCGATGCCCCCTTTTCCTCTCTTCCCTTCCACTCTCCTTTGCCTTTTGTCAATACCGTGATCAGCTCGCCTAGCCGTTTTTGCTGTCTCTGGAACCGATCCACATCACAAGCTCCTTCACCAGAAGCAATACCAACGAAGCCACCTGCTGTCCGGGCTCCGTCAGTCTAACTGAATTCAATCGCCGGGGAGATTGTGCCGTCCACAGATTTTGCCGTTTCATCCGCACTCTTCCTTCCTCTTTCGTTGCTCCGCTGCCCTCCTCAATCCAGCCCACTCTCTTGGATCTTCATTTTCTGTTTCGCATAGATGCATTACAGTCTCGTTCGAAACCGGCTTCCGGTCTTCTAGATCTGGATCTTCTTCCGGGTACAGACCATCCTATCTTGGCGCTGATAGCAACATCAGAGAAACTGCCAGGTACCTCGGGCAGGAATAAGTCACAAAGCTTCTCTCGTCATCGGTCGGTACAATGAGAAGGGCAATTCACGGCTGAACCATAATCAGTACTGTAATTAGCCTTAACATTTCTAATGTATTAAACTAGCGGCAAGACCCGACTGTGACTATAAAGGACTCATTATGCTGTAGGATATTATACATTTATAGCAGTTACTTTTACCCGCTCTACCTTATCGATACATCCTCGATGACTATATCTAATCTAACATATATATAGTTACGCAAACGTATCTAGAAATGGCTGCTTAATTAGGGGTTGACCCGTCAGCATTAGCCGTACTACACCCCGAGGTGAACCGAGCACCCTTAACGTATCATCTCCGCCACCTGCTCCCTAGCGCCAGCATATATAGCGTGTCTGCCGCTTAACACGATCAAATCCGGGATATGACATTGAATGGAGGGCTTGCTGACGTTTACAGAATGTCCGGCTTGTATAGAGACAATGGATTGCTAATCCTACGAAGAAGACCCAAGAACGTCCACAGCGCGTGGTGAGCTCTATAATAGCTCAGATGTGAAAGGAGAAACACTCGTAAGACATCCATCAAAGACCAAAGTAAACATAAGGAATCCAGAGCGGCTGCTTCCGATCTGAGACACCTCCCAAGCCCGCAATATAATTAGTAATAACTCACCAAGTTAACAGAAAATCTGTTCCAGGTGTTGCAGCTTGGCAACGGTTATGCCCCTATCACATTTGTACGCGTTTTGCCTCAAAAGTGCGCCCTTGCCTTCCATTTTGGTAAAGAAGTTCAAGTTCTGTATGGGATGAAGTTGGCTTCGCGAGCAACCATCGCGGCCAGAGAAGGGACGCCCCCTATTGCGGAAGCCAAAAATCTCTTTCCCAACAGCCAACTGCCTACATCCAATTCAGGCTGGCAGCTTCCACAAAGAAAATACGCTTCAGGTTCACACATTTCCCTTATAAACCAGCTGTATGAGCCAGCACACAGCAGCCAGTTTCCATCCTCGGCTGTGTTTGCCCAACTCTCCGGTGCTTGTAGCGGCACGGCAGAGCATTCCTCATTCTTCTCTACTCCGTCGTTTGGAACCGGAGTATGACGGCTTTCCGGGTCCCTCGTCAGATCGTTCTGGTCGCGATCATCGTAGTATGGAGAGAGACGGCAGCTATCGGGCCCCTGATGTGCTTCAACCCCAAGGCTGGAAGCGACGCTGCGTAGACTCGGGGCCTGAACGCGTGAGTCCAGAACAGATCTGGCCTGGGGCGAATATAGAAACCGCTTATCCCACTCGTCGTTGTTAAGGGATATGGTGCCGTCTCGATTAGACGTCTTTCTGCATAACTCTACGGAGAGCCCAGGATTGTATTGCAGAATGGTGGTGTCGCACAGACTGTTGTCAGGAGCAAATGCCTGTCTTTGGGCTTGAACGACGAGAAATAGTCGGTAGCACCAAAGCCGGCTCTGCATGTTTGGTGTGGTTAAGACAGATGGGTTCAATCGCATTCGATGCGGACCATGAGTGTGTGCCCGGTAGAGGCCAGAGGAAGCGAATGTTGCGTGAGGGAAGAACATCTTCAGAAAGAGGAAACGAACGAAATTCCACTACAGTAATACAAAGGTGCTTTCCTCAAGGCCAACCTGATCCAAGAGAGATCCGTCCATACATCCATCGAAGTAACACTCTCCGATCAGCGTATAACTGCCTCCATCGGAAGATTTTCGCAGCACGACCGGAATGCTGCAGCCATAGAGCACACACACCAAATCTCCCTTTATCGCCTTCTCCACAACCATACCGATACGGCCGGAGCGGCTGACCATCAGGCGGAACGACAATCGAACGACCGTGTCAAAAAACCGACCAAAGAATGTCTTATGCTGGGACTCATCTACGTTAGGAGCGGGGCCTGAGGAGTTGTCGTCGGCCTGGAAGCTGTCATGTAAGATATCCTCGAAGCTGCGGCCGTGGATCTGGAGGGATCTAGTGCACTGAAACCAATATAACAATTCTCTGGGAACGGACTCCTTGGATGCGGTTATGATGCGGTTCAGGAGCCGAATAAAATCCCGGAAGAAGTCCGCGGTGGGCATCGGATATCGCAAGAACCTATCGAATCGGTCGAATGTTAAACTTCGACACACACTCTCTAGAATAGCTGTCGTCGAGCATGGGAAACTAGAGCAACATGAGGATTGCGTCGAATTCCATTCGGAGCTTTGGACCATTTCGAACTGCCTGGATCCGGCGAGGCCATCGATTGTATCAACAACAACGCCTCGAACTTGTAGTGCCGAACCCTCAAAAGCATACACAGCCTCTTTGTTCTTACACGCCGAATAGTAAACCGAAGGGTCAATGTCAAGATGTCTAGGACTGCGAAGATTGCCAACGTGGCTCTTGGAACTTTGACTCGTCATGGAGGGAATTACCACGGGATTTCGCTTTTGCCAGTCAGGCACCCAGGATGGCCGTATGGATCCTGATGGCGGTGTGTATGTTGAAGCAAAACAGATGATATCTAGAGACTTGTAGTGCGTGATGAAAGATCGGGTGAATCGCGTATAGACCTCCTCTGTTCTGAGCGAGTAATCAATCTCCAGCATGGACCGATCAGTCGCGAGCGCCATAACGCCGTAGAGTCGATCCCGATCATCCGAAGCGTCCATGCAACAGAAGTAGGCGGCCAGGGCAAGAAGAGAAAAGCTAAGGCTGGCTCCTGGTTTTCTGCTGGCCTTGTATAAACCCCATGCTCTTCTCCGGTTGTTGGCGTGCGTGAATGCAAGAGTCTCTTTGATGCCGGTCGAAGTGCATTTGTCGGCTATACCAATGCTGCGGCATACGGCGACCCTGCTGACGTTGCGCATGCCGCACCAGAATGTCACGCTCGGGGCCAGCACAAATTCCTGCACGCTCCAGATCCTGGACCACCACCTCCGTGAGAGAAAATTGGTCAAAGCTTTCCAGTGGGTGCGATAGTGGTCTTGCTGTAGCGTGGCGCGGAGTTCCGCAACACTGAGTTTGCGTCGGCTCGTTTTGTCGAGAAGCTTGATGAAGTCTATCGCAAGTTCGCTGTCGCTCGAGGCTTCTCCCAACCAGGCAATGACAGATTCCGCCTGGCGGTAAATCACGTCCATGTGTCCCACTTGCTGGGCCCTCTCTTCGAGATTCGCCTGGTCGATGCAGATTGAGTCTATCCACCACCATTTGCCGTCAAACAGCATGTTCCTGGATCTTAGGGCCTGGAAAAAGGGCTGGAGCGTGTTCAACACTGGGAGTTGCCGTTTGTCTATTTCAATCTTGAAGTTTTTCTGAGGGCGGCCTCCGTCGGAAGCCCAGGTGTAGGAGATGGAACGGTACACAGGGAGCGGCTCTTCAAACGAGAAGGTTTCGAGAACCGCGCATATGTGGTCGCCATCTTGAACAAATTTGACCAGCCGGATCTGGTTGGGCTGAATCGGATTGTAAGTGTAAAGAGCAGTTCCAGCCATGGTTGTCAATATGGTTTAAACGAGTAACGCAAAGGTAAGGTGATATGTCCCATGTGTGAAGTAGGTTTCTGGCGATTCGCAAGAGGGAGCGAGGGACATTCATAACATTGAAGCCGCAAATATTAAGGCAACCATTCTGTCAGGATGCCGCGGAGGCCGTTTATGTTGCATTGCCCCCTCGGTCGCCTGCAAGTTCAGATACCGACCTTTGCAGATGCATTTACATGCAAGTATCCAGACGACATTGGCTGACATGGCGGCAGGGGCAACCGCGCAGTTGTGTAACCGCCACTCCCTGGTCACTGATCATGCGTGCATGCAAGCTACAGCGCCAGTGCCCGTCCTGAAATCGGTAATTAGACCTTATCTCCACACCCTCACGCACGGAAAGGGCCGGTCCAACATTTCTGCCCCCAAGATTTTGGTGAACCTAAAATGTCTGGGCAGTGCATCCTAAAATGCCTAGGCAGTGCATCCCTAGGCAGTGCATCCTAGGCAGTGCATCCTAATATGGGCAGATTACAATTGGGCAGGCATGCAGAATTCAGCCGCAAAGTGCAGATCCCGCAACACAGAAACAGCAAGGCTCCCGCACGCGCGGATGTTTGCCAAGATGTCAGCTTACTATGTAAGCCCGAAAGATATCAGACTATTTGAGCGCCAACTTTATCCACCACGTGTAGGTCCTATAAATCAACCAGAACCAACAAACTTTTCCCTGCGGAATCATCCTAGTGTTTTTCCTATGAAGTAAGCGCACCAACATCTTTACCCGCCATTCATATCTCTAGCCCGCGATCAACAACAGCCTATAATTATATCAGACTCACCGCCAAAGACGTCATTCAACTACCGCCCTTGGGCTTCATCCTCTCATTCAAATAAGGCATCTTCACCAAGTCTTCCACGAAGAAAGATAGACCAGCAAAATGGAGCAAGAAAATGCGTTCTCTGAGATCGCTCATCCAGCATCCGTCTCCAGATTATTCAACCATCATCGAATGGATCCGGAACTTCCCTCAGGATATAAATGGGCAGAGCAAAAGAAGCTTTATTGCCCTCGCAATCTACTCGACCCACGACTACCCGGGCCTATCACACCAACTCACAACTTTGGTTATGTATTCTGTCATCGTGGGCTCTACGAGCGTGCCTCGGGAATCGTCGACAATTCAGTTGCCGCTATTGATAATGGAATACGCCATGGTCTATTTCTTCACGAGGTCGATGCCTTCGTCTTGGAACAGCTCGACAAGGCTTTTGTAGCCCATGACAAGAATCCAAGCCGCGTCACTTCGAAAGTACAGCCTTGGGAGTTCTATCCTATCCACGAGATTCTCAAGACAAGCCTGGTGACGCGGAGAGTTGAGAGGGAAGCGAAGAACCCAGACTTGACCAGCAAACAATCAGATTTCGCTACTTCATACCTGGAAACCGACGGCAAGATCCCCAGTCTATTCGATATCATGTGGAGAGAAAGCCAAAAACCATCCGGGATTACACTACAAATCGACCTCAGGGAACAAGATTTTGCCAAGGCAATCGCCTACTACTCTTATCACATTTCCAAGGTGTCCTTGCTGTACAAAGATCGCCAGGGCGTACACCGCAGCAAGGGTTGGGAGTTGTTCCGTTCAACGATTCTGAAGGGCTACAATAAGCACTACAAATCTTTCAATGATCTGCACGAAGATGTCAAGAAGAAGTCTGTGGAGGCATATGGCAGCAACTATTTCGAAATAAGGCATCTGCATGTCTTCCCCCCGCTGATCATGGTATTCTTCGCCAAGTATTTGGTCAAACTTGCGCGGGCAACGCCACCCGTTGATGATCCTCAAGGGGACAGAAACAGTTACGAACATATCCGCCACACCTTCATGAATCAAGTCTTATCTTTTGTTGGAGTGGGGGTTAACTCCTACAACTTCATACTGGAAATCGTCCACAGCGGACTCGGGTTGGGATACGACATTATTAACAAAACGGCAAGAAATCCCTTAAACGGAGAGTTACTGACAGACGAAGGCGTGATCTTCGACAGCCGCGTCGACCGGGCCATGATCGATGTGAGCGTGGAACTACGAAAGAGATATCCAAAACTGTTGTTTTCATCCTGTACGCGGTTGCCCGACGTTATAACGCCGAAAGGGGAGTATAAGGCGTGGCACGAGACGTCGAGGCTGGTGCGCTGGGATGACGGCGAGAAGGGCCTTGCAGCCAAGCTACGAGCCATACACGGAGGGTTATATCCGCAGTGCCAGCTCGTCGTTGCCGATGACCCGGCTGCGGAAATCGCTGCTCGCACATGGATCGACCAGAAGTCGGGTCTGGATCGAAGTCAGCTAATGCATATGACTTACACCGAGTGGCTGGCAAGAGCACCAGAAGACGTCGTCGCCGCAATAACCAAACTTAATAACCAGGACTTCATGCCGAACAAGTTCGGGTACCCTACGACGCCAGGAGCTAGCGGCAAGAAACGAGACAGAACGATAGAGTTGAACACCAAGATCAGATCGTGGTTGGAGGCCCTCCTGTCGCCCAAACCCATATCCAACTTGGATGACTGGAATCAATACAGTGTTGACGAACACTGGCACAGTGCAGAGGACAAGAGCCAGCAAGCGACTGCATATAATAGCCAGCTCAGCATCATTTCAGACGATGATCGACACCACGAGGGAGTCACGTTAACCTGGGAAAACAGACCCCGCAACCATTTCAGCAGCAGTACCAGCTCAGACCCTATAATACTTCATATTTGGGGCAAAGAATACATGTTCGAAAACGTGGTAGATGTGAAACGATCACTCGCCAGCATGGCCGCTTACAAAGCTGCTGAAGAAGGAAACGAGCAGATGGTCAGGAATCTTCTTGCCATTGGTGCCAATATCGACGCTTTCACGGGATTCTATGGCACCCCGCTAGCGGCAGCATGTAGACGCGGCCACGGCACAGTCGTGAAGCTACTGCTAGATGCAGACGCCGACGTTAACATGAGGAGATTCTCTGGCACCCCGTTGGAACTCGCGGCTGCAGCTGGGCATCGAGATGTCGTTGAGATGCTGCTCACCGTATTGAAACGGAAGCAGGCCCACTGCGACATCTCAGAAAAACTATATACCGGCACTGCACTTCACGAAGCATCTGCCGCGGGTCACGAGGCGGTGGTAGCGTTGTTGCTGGACAGTGGAGCGGATATTAACTTTCGAGAACGGCACACCGCGCTGGAACGAGCATGTCACAACCATTGCAAGATCAACGTTATCAACCTGCTTCTTGCCAGAGGTGCCGACGTTAACGCTCCCGGGAGGAATTTCGGGGTTCGGAGTGCGTTGGAATCGGCATGCCACTGTGGCGACCTTTACGTTACCACCCTTCTTCTGAGGAAAGGTGCCGTCATTGACTTCCCGCTGGATGAAACCTTTACGCCCGAAATCGTCTCGCTCCTGGTAAAACACAAGGCAGACGTAAACAACGTCACCCGAAAACCACTTTCAGAAAGCGGATTGAAAGCACTGCGCGACACCGGCCGAGTCCTCCGAGATCCCTTAAAGGAGAACTTCAAAGAAACAAGTCTCCGAGTCAGAAAACAGAGAAAACCCGCCCCATCCGGGCCTGTGAAGGAGCTTCCTGTGCCTCGAGAACTCCGAGATTGCGGCTGTTTACTCTGTTTCATCGACCAGAACATTCAACCCACCATAGAGCGACAACTAATAGACTCGGCGTTGTGGCGAACTAAGAAACGGAGAGAACCTCCAGCAACAATCGATGATCCGGTTTCTGTCACCTTGAGAGAAATGGGGAAACTCACCTTGGTGGATCGCCCAGAAGAGATGTACCTCACTTACAATTTCGAATATCCTCCAATGGAGTAGCTGGGAGAGTCTCTCTTGAAGGAGCTACCAGAAATCAGGTTCTCTACCTACATGCCCGGGTCTATACACCAGCAGCTGGGCATACATTCGGGATACGATGGCGCAAGGAGGGATGCAGAACTCATCTGCTAATAACTTTTCAATCTCCTTTATGTCTGTTTCCGCAATCTCTATCTCATTGATTCCAACTCAAAGTTTCATTCTTTCTAGAATCCCACCAGAAGCAATGTTCTACTCTCCTTATGAAAGTCTGGACACGTTCTTCAAGCACGCTCGAACTCTCATCGAATGATTTGCCAAAAAAAAAAAGCTTGCTGGACACGTCGCCGAGTGGTTTTGCAAATAGCCCACCCCCGGATGCCCCGCCCGATGGCCTGTGCGATGTTCTGCCGAATAACGACGCGGCGGGTGCCGAACCGGATGGGTCGGGGGACGCCCCGCTGCCAAAAAGTCCACCCCCGGATGCCCCGCCCGATAGTTTGGGGGATCTCGTGCATCTGTGGGGCTTCAAACAACAACAATTGGAGAGGGAGTTGTCGCGATGGGAGTTGGTACAGTCTGAAGAATTCCCGTAGCAAGTTGGGGGCTCTATCCCTCGGACACGGCCTATAAACTCCGAAAGACTCATGCCATCTTGGAGAGGCTGACCCAAATTGCGATCCAGTAGCTTGAGGCTGTGCATTTTCTGCATCAGAGTCCCGAGCTGTATAGATCTGCAGGCATCGTTGCAACCGCCCTCGCCCAAGAGGAATTTGCGTTTAAGGTTGCTGAGACGCATGGTGATCTCCTGAGAGTCATTTTTTCGTCGGTTATTTATTTCGTCTACGGGTCGTTAGTACTGTACCGTACTGCTAGCGGGATTTATAGACTTAAACCGGACTCTCCTAACGGAACGGAAACTTACCAACAACCGCGGATGGGATCGGAAGCTCTAGTGTCTCAACATGTTGTCTGTGTATCTAGAAGAAAATCCATGCCTAGAAGACCGGAAGCCGGTTTCGAATGAGACTGTACCTACCTAATTACAGATCAGATCCAAATGTCGGATTGCCGTGTTTGAAGCCAATGGTACAACGATGCAGTCACACAGTCTCTGACTCGGCCATGTAGTTCAAACCTCTGGCTATGGGTGCTCCAAAAACCTGATTTCGCGGGATGTGGCGAGACATACGGGTGTTCTCTGTTGTTACACATGGTCATGTTGTCCTGTAGCGGGGATGCTATCAATAACCATTGGTCCAATGAGTGTACGGTACATACCGGGAGCGGCACGACGAAACGCCGGGGGCAAATGAGTTCCAGACGGCGACTTTTCGATTTCATCATCTCTATCACCGACAGTTTGATTCAGATTAATGGGCCTGGAGCACCGTCTGCTGTGATGCATTCCTTACTGTGCCAGCAAACATGAATTCCCTGTACAGCCTCCACATAAGTGACGAGTGAGATCTAAGTTCCTGCCTCCCCAAGATCACAAGCGCATTGCGTTGTAAAGATCGACGACTGACAATTCCACGTTCTTGCCGGTCAAATGACGAAATTGGATGAGACGTTTGCTTTGAGTATATCAGGACCAAAATCCGCTCTGTCTCCCAACAATGGTTAAACGGTTCTATAGTGTAGCGGTTATCACTCCGGATTCTGATTCCGGCAACCCCGGTTCGATTCCGGGTAGGACCTTAACTTTTGCATTTCCACTCCAGGATTCTGGTCCATACTATCGATTATTTCGCTTTGCTCAAAGTGTTACGCAGCCACCTGGACCCAGCACGCTGGCCCTCCTTTTTCACTTGTGATGTACTTAGACCGCACCAGCTGCTAAAGACCGGTTTCAGCGACGTGGACGACCCGGGGTTTCACTGCAGTGTTATGGAAAACTTTTCAGCACAACTGCAGATCGATGCGGAAGGGAGCGGCGGCGGCGGCCGACAGTACTTGCAAAAGGATCCCAACTTTTAACCACCGCGTATGTAACTCATTCCAGAAAGTGATTAATTATTGCAAAATTCGGGTTATCAAGAATTTAAAAAAAATTGGTATCAACTTCCCCTGCATCTGCCCTACTACACTCCTACGATAAATGATTAATTACCGTATCCTAATTACAACAACAGATCCACCCCGTTTCTGCACAACACTTCCGCCCACATAACATTACGTACAACCACCAAAGCCACACACCTCCGTGTCCATTCTGCCGCCGGGATTCAGACATTCTCATCCCAGCAGACCTTCATCGTGACCGGCCACGGGCCCTTGACGCCCCAGTCCTCGCGCAGATACTCGACGGCACCGGGGCTGGCGCCGTCGACGCCGACGACCCTCCTCAGCTCGCCCTGCGGGCCCGGGGCGCGCCGGAGGTTGGGGCGCCTGAAGAGCGCGCGGAACATCGCGGTCAGCGCGGCGTAGCCGATCTCGCGGGTGCCCAGGAACGAGCTGTTGGGCAGGCCCGCGAGGTGGACGTAGCTCTCGCGGGGGCGCGAGGGATCGACCTCCGAGTCGGAGGCGGCGGACTGGAAGAGGTAATGTAATATCAGTTGTCAGCAAAATCGATCCTTCGCACTATTAACCTGCGGACGGACGGGGAAGAAAAAGAGCTTCAACGAGAGAGAAGACGGGGCGCGCTTACGGATGTAACGGCGATGCGGTCGCCCGGTTGGACTTGAATCTGGGTCCCGTCCTCTGCAGGGAGCGAGTCGGCCGCGGTGGCCTCAAAGTGCAGCTTTGTGGACCCTGAGAGGCGGACAGCTTCAAGAGCGTAGCCTAGCAGAAGGGAATCGGCCTGCTCGGACGCCGGCTGGGCGGCGAGAGACCGGACTGCCTCCAGATAAGGGGCGCCGCGGGGCGAGAGGTAGAAGTCGACAGCTTCGGCGAACTGGGCAAAGGTTTTATTATTATTATTAGCACCAGAGATTGAAACATGAGAGGGTCAGGGTGCTTACAAGTTTGGCCTGGTACGGGGCAATAGCCGCGCTGGAAGTCAAGACGTGGCCCCAGGTGATGTCGTGAGTGTTAAGGCCGGCCTTAGACAGGCCTTTGATGAGCCGGGCGCCATACGTGCTCAGCGGGTCCTTCTTCTTCGCCTTCGGGTTCTTGACGGTCCGCTCAACCGCGGAGGCCAGCTGTGCTGCCACCGTCTTGGCTGCTTCGAACAAGGGGAATTTCTTGACCGGATCGGGGTTGGTGAAGACGGCCTCCGCGATGACAGATAGCACGACGTATAGCTCATGCTCGCGGTAGATGCCCTTGGGGTTGTCCTCGGTCTGCAACGGCAGGTTAAACAGCGCGGAGACGAAGCGGGTGGGCGCGATATTGCCAATGTCGCGGACAAGATCCGCGAGCTTGAGGCCGCCAAGATGATAGCTCTGGCTGTCAAGCAACTGCTCCGTCACTGTGGCATAGAATGCCTTGACTTGAGATACAAAGTCAGCAGTGGCCAACGGCTGGCTGACTTCGCGCCGGTGGCGGTCGTGGATAGCGGCGTCGGCCGACAGCTTGGACTTGCCCTCGGGGGCAAGGGCGTCAACGCTGGCATGCCACGACGGCTTGTACTTGTCTGGGCTGGCAAACACCCGTCGGGCCGCCTCGACCGATGTGCACTCGACGTCCTGGGCGATGCGCGTCGGACGGCTAAAGTCGAACAGGTGATCGCGCTTGAGGTCCTTCAAGATCTTCTGGGTCTCCGCGGGGACCACCATCGGATAGTGCGCATAGACCGAGTTGTACTTGAAGTGATGCGGGAAGGCCCGGATGAACAACTTGTAGAACACACAGCCGTGATTGATACTGAGGTCATACTGGACGTCGTTGTAGCCCCAGTTAGTGAGGTTGCGGGCATTGTAATCGACGGTGTAGTGACGGTCGCCGCGGACGAGGCAGACAGCATCCGACAAGACGACACGGGAGATGGTGTAAGTCGGCGCAATGCCGACACCGGGAACCATGGGCTGCTTGTGCTCCTCGGCGACCAGGCCCGGGTAGAGTTCCACGAAGTCGGGATGGTCGTACAGACGGCGTAGCGCCTCGGCAACGCCGGGATCCGAGTTGATGTCCTCGAACGTCTCGTAGGGCTTGAGGCCAAAGTGTCTCCTGAACTCATTCAGGCCAGCAACGTTCCACTTGCGGCCTTGGATGATGCCCAGAATCTCAATGGCGCGCATCGATGCGGGAACGTTCCGCGCACCAAAGGAGCCGGCACAATCCTCGATGGCGGACGTGATGCATTCCACCAGGTCGTCGTCGTCGAACTTGCCATCAGGTCCTCTCTTGAACCCGTTGAACGGGCGCTCGAGGGGGTCCTCGGGAAGCCTGCTCTCGAACTTGGCGAAGCCCATGATGAGGTCTTGAACGGTAACCTCGGAGCCCGGTTTGCCAAACAAGTCGTAGTAGAACTCCTCGATCCACTTGTCGTCCTTCTCCGAGACGCAGCTGTGCCATCTGTAGCAGAGGTTGAACTCGGCAGACACGATATTGCCCGTGCCGCGCTCGGCACCCTTGCTGGTCCCGAC
The DNA here is from genome assembly GCF_000226095.1 of Thermothelomyces thermophilus ATCC 42464. NCBI lineage: Eukaryota > Fungi > Ascomycota > Sordariomycetes > Sordariales > Chaetomiaceae > Thermothelomyces > Thermothelomyces thermophilus. The sequence goes on along the minus strand of NC_016476.1, from coordinate 904,001 downwards.
ATCGATGCCGGTATCTTGGCGAGGATCCAAGGTCCAAGTCGTGTCGACGCGGTTCAGCTGTTCATGTTAATTAGCGGTGCGACGAATTGGAAATCGTAGTTTGGACTAATTAATAATTACTCACGTTGACAATGTTCCGCACGTAGTCCAACAAGGTGATGTTGATGTACAGACCCGAGGTGATCAAGCGAGCGGTCTGGAAGAGGTCGTTGTCGTACCGTTTCCAAGCGGTCGCCGCCTCCTCTCCTGTAAGATTCGGAGATGCCGGTGTAAATTTGCCGTCCTCGTTGATGGCAATGAGATTGTCGCAGACGTAGTTGTGAACGCGGTTGAACATGATCAGCAACACGCCGACGCCGGGGGGCATTCCGAGCAGACGCTTGTCGGCAAAACAGTCGGGCTTGAGCTTGCCGTCCTTGAACGTCCGGATGGTATCCTGCATCTCCTGGTTGCTGCCGTAAAGGGGAGACAGGTCCAGGTAGGAGGACGTCTTGGATCGGTTCATGTCCTTGTGATCTGTCCAGAACAAGTCTGCAAAATCGATCAGGAATTCGGTCCTTGGAAAAGGCTATCGTCTGTCTCTAGCTTACCATGGATGATGATGCTCGCCCAGTACCAGAGAATGCTCGACACGTTGTTCGGATGCTTTTTGTACTCGGTCCGCTTCATGACAGAGTCGTAGATCAGGTTCGGATCCGGCAGCGCGCCCGGTCGCAAGACGCTGGCGTTCACGGAACGCGCATATACTGATCCGGCCGCGCCGAGCTGCGGAAACATGATGTTCTGCCGATGGTCAGAATCGCGAGCAACGCTGGCGTGGGGAGCGACGCACATTGTACGAGCCGTCAGCTTGGCGGTACTTGTACTTGTCACTGAGATACCGGGGAGGCGGGTGCTCCAACGAGGACCAGAGCTCGCTCAGGAAGTTGTTGGTCAGTTCAACCCGGAGTTTCGAGTCGCTGGGCAGGTTCGAGACGAGCTGAATGATGTGCTCCATGAGCATGGTCTTGTCGTCCGTCAAAAGCTCGCCCTTCACTTTTTTCAGTATCATTGTCTTCAGGGTCTTCCAATCTGGAGCTCGCCATTAGCATGCCGCTCAACCTTATTGCTGGGGTTTGCGGGCTCCATATTACCATTTGACCGCAGTGTCTTCAGGACGGTGCTGAGCTTGCCCCATCGTCTCGGAGCGGTACCCGCACCGGCCTGGCTCGCCGGTGGTTCTACCTTGGCGTGGATGACCTGGGCATGTCGTTCGAAGGCATTGGCAACGCCTTTCCGGTCAGCCTTTGTCGGTTTCAGCTTGAGCGGGACTGGCTTGGGCTTTGCTTTGCTGGCTAGCTTCTCGGCCTTGTCGACGGATGCCGTCGAGTTGGCATTGATGCTATCCACCCCCACGGCTCCATTGGCTTTCCCTCTATTGTGTATCCGCGCCATTGTGAAAGGCTGTAGGAGGCAGGTGATTGTGCACTCAACTTCGACGGGAGCAGATGGGAAAGAGTGAGAGATGAAGAGGCGCGGGTAAGAAATGGGACAACAAACGCGCGACCTCATTCTTCTTCATAACGCAGCAGCAACTCGAGCTCCCCGGTCACCCCCCCGACGCACTCACAAACTGGCCGCCATCACGCGGCATTCCCAGCTCAGCTCTGGGAAGGTCCAATCACGCCCCCAGGCGGGCACGACGCCCCGGACAGGTTGTGGGCCACTGACGGGGTGCGTCAGACATGATGGTGTCTGTCTGGTCAATGAGTGGCCGTAAGTAGACACTAGGTCAACCACGTCGACGACTTTCCGGCAAGTCAATCGTGTTGGGCGAGGAAAGTGATACGCAGTCCAAGGGCAGAACCTGGGCTGGCCTGATGTCCCGAGGCCGCTTTCGGATTGCTTTTCTCGAGTCATGCTTTGTAGATCAGATTGACTGCAGATTACCATACCAATTAGATCGTTCGATGTGGTGAAGTGTGTAATTACTGTATGTACACGACCTAACCCGATGGGATGGAAAGTTGGTCGTTGCCGGGAACGGGTAGTGGTTCGTCGTGCGTCAGGATGGTATCATTGCATTGGAGTCGCCCAGTCGCCGGGTATTCAGGGCCTAACCTGGTAGTGTTACGGATGTATCCGTATTTTTGTTTGAGTCGATCGCGCAGCACGAAGGGTTCTTTGTATCTCGTCGATCAGCGGGGCCTATGTGGGGTACGGTCTCAATCTGGAGCCAATAATCGGCACGGTCCGGGGTGCGGCCCGCCCTTGGCGGAAATCGTGTGGAGGAAATGGGCCGGTTAGGGAGTAGTGTATTAGTCCTAATCGGGGGATGGAAATGGATTACCTAACGACCGGGTTTTCGTCTAACTAAGCCTTGCCTAAAGCATCGCTACGGTTTTCCCTGGTCATCAAAATGTATGTACGGACTACATACATACCTATGCCTTGCCGCCGTCGAAGGCACGTCTAAGACCCGCTTAGAGGGTAGCCAATAGACGAAAAACCATCTATCACCACCACCCTACAGTTTTCCGGATTTTCAGAGAAACCCCAATCCAACACCCAAGGTCCAGAGCCGAAATACAGCGGGCAAAATTGACCACTTCAGGTTGCAATCTGGGTGGATATCCCACCTAATGATCGCCGCAGCAAACATGGGGTATTTACAGTCCGTACATACGCTGTACTCGACGATACCTGGATTTCAGCACCCCACCGCAAGTGCTGCCCAACCCAGCCACAGGCTTACAAGTTCGGAGTAGTTTGGTGTATGCACAAGTAGTCCGTACATAGTCCAGTTTGCATCAGAAGCCTCTTAACCAAGCTAGTCAAATCGGGGACCGAGGAGACGCTGCGAACAGCCTCCTGGATCCATTCCACCCCTTCATTCACTCATTCATGCATCACACAGTCTGGGGATGAATCGTTGGACACCGCTTCGAACGGAGTACATACATCAACTAAAGCACTCCCCCGGAAGCCGCCATTACCGCCATTAAGAAGTTCTGGGGGGCCTCCATTTTCCTCTTTCGCCTAGCTTGCAGCCTCCATGAGAGCTGAAGGCCGGGGACCGCGGTCAGATATCAACCCCCGATAGGTTCATGCACATCTCTTCCTCCAATGTCAGTCGCCGACGAGCACATTTCTTTGGGCGGGAGACGCTAATTAGGTAATTCGTGTCGGCACAGTACTCTTCTTGGGGAGCAGAACAGAGTTGGACAGTCGCGTAGGTCTCTTGTCCCGGACGGCAACTGTCCGTCCGGAGGAGGCCGATCGGCACGATGCCAAAATTCCAAGACATGTCCTTACATAACAGGCTTCAGTGGCTGGAGTACGAGCGGGGCCTCGCTCTCGGGGCATGAGACACGACCTGAATAGGGCAACTATTCTCGCCTTTCCCTCCCCTTCTCCCCCCTCCCAAGGGCAAGACAAACAAATTGGCGACGTTCGCGATCCAATCGGGTCGCCTATGCTAGTAGTGTGCGTTGCCAGAATCCAGCGTGCGCCTTCGACGAAAACCACTCGAGGCATCACGAGAAATCTCGCAAGAGGTGTTTACTAGAACAATGGAAGAATCTCATCTCAAGCTGGACGGCCACGACGGAGTCCCCGGGGTGAAAGAAGGCCCGGCAACGGAACACCATGCCGGCGCTCATGACGACTTCCTCGCTACTCATCCCTCCTCACGTCCCGACGCTTCCGCGGGTCCAGAAATCCACCATCGACACCAAGATTCTCGTCGCCATCACAAACCCCGCAAAATCGTTTTGTGTTTTGATGGAACCGGCAACAAGTTCCACGGCGATGACAGCGACAGCAATATTCTTAAGATTTTCCGCATGCTGGACAGGACAAGCAGCGATCAATGTATACGCTCTCTTTTCTAGGTACTTTCGCTTGTCGTGGCCAGAGATAGCACTAACCGGACATAGATCATTACTACCAGCGTAAGTCGACCCCGACCCTCTCTCTTGCTGTGCCAGCATGATGCTTATCTGTCAAAGCTGGAATTGGCACATATGTCGTCTCCCACAGCCTCTCGCACACGGGGACTGTGGCCAGAGTCAAGTCATGGTATATAAAGGCCAAAGATTCTGCCATCGGCTCTTCCTTCGACCAGCACGTCGTTGGCGGCTACCGCTTTCTGATGCGCTTCTACAACCCCGGAGATGAGATCTACATTTTCGGCTTCTCCCGCGGCGCCTACATCGCTCGCTTCCTGGCCGAGATGCTGGATTACGTCGGCCTGCTGTCCCACGGCAACGAAGAGATGGTCATCTTCGCCTGGAAATCCTTCTCGAATTGGCAAAGCCGCCAGGCCAACCACACGCCCGAGGGGATAAAGAAGAAGAAGGGGATGTACGAGTTCATGAAGGGCTTCCGCGAGACTTTCTCCCGCCCGGTTCGTCGCATCCGCTTTCTTGGCCTCTTCGACACCGTCAACAGCGTGCCCCGCTTCGAGACGGCGTGGATGCAGCGCAGCAAGTTCCCCTACACAGCCCGAACCTCGGCCAAGGTCATCCGGCATGCCGTCAGCATCGACGAACGCCGGGCCAAGTTCAGGCAGGACCTGATCTATCAGAGCCACGACCGCTGCCAGAAATCCAAGCACCACGGCAGCGCCTACAACAAGCTGCGAGAGATCAGAGAGGCGCATGGCAGGGGGAGCCGCGTCGCCAACGAGAAGACTCCGGACGTCAGGGGCCGCCGCCGGCGAGCGGAGCTGGATGTTCCAGACACCCCGGCCCCGGCCCCGTACCGTCCCCGGTCACGCTCAGCGCGGTCGCACCAGACAGCCGAGAGCGTCTTTCACGACGGCAAGTCGGTGCTCTCCGTTGCTCCGCATCCCCACGACGAGGACCACGACGTCGAGTCTGCGGCCGAGTCAGAGGACGAGACAGACCAGGACATTGACGAGGTTTGGTTCGCGGGTAATCACGCCGACGTCGGCGGCGGCTGGGAAGTGCTGGCCGATTCCAAACCCGCAAGCCACGTCCCCCTCGTCTGGATGGTCCACGAGGCCATGAAGGCCGGTCTCAACTTCGATCCCGACAAGGTCCGCGAGATGGGCTGCGCGGAAGCTCTCGACGATATTACATGCATGACATCCGCGGATGCCCGGGAGAACGGACAACGGGCCACCGACGGTGCCGCCGAACGGCCCCCGATTCCCGACATTGTGGTCCGTTCCCCGAACACCAGCACCCCGAAGCTCTTCCAGCGGGCCGGCTTCGGCAAGAATACCAACAGAGCGACCAACTCCACCAGCAACAGTAGCAGCAGCAGCAGCAGCAGCGCGGGCGAGCCACCGCTGACCTTCAAGGAGATGATGCACAGAGCCTACGTCGCACGCATCCACGACTGTCTCAAGTTTGGCGGTGGCCTGAGTTGGTCGTCGGTGTTGGGCTGGAAGGTTATGGAGTACGATTCTCCCCCCCTTCTCCCCTCCCCTCCCCCCCCCCCCCCCCAAAAAAAAAAAACCAACACTCCACTTTCTCTGTATATCCCAGCACATAACTCTCGACCAATTCCTTGGTTTCTCTATCTTTCTTTTTTTTTTGTACCTTCGAGATTCTAACTGGCAAATTCACCAGGTACCTCCCCTTCCGCCGCATGGACCTGCAAGAGGACGACACGTGGAAACCCATCCGCTGGCCGCTTCCGTGCGGCGAGGTGCGCGACATCCCCGCCAACGCCCGCATCCACAGCAGCGTCATCCGCCGCATGCAGCTGGACGGGTCGTACCGGCCAGGCAACCTGATCATCGGTGGCGGCGGCCGGGGTGTCAGGAAGGCGCCCGAGGAGAATGGCATCGGGGACTGGGTCTGCGTCGACAGGGAGGGCTGCCCGATCGGCGAGGTCTGGATGAGGAGGGATGCCTTTGAGGCGATGCAGCAGAACGGATATAGGGAGAAGAAGCAATGAAGGTAGGAAACCGTGAAGCTATGTGCGTTCTGTACGGAAGGAATAATTAAATACCCACTTGCGGCACTGCATTGGCGGTATTAATTAATAGTACAGTACTTGTGTCAGTCTGGAACATCTGTCAGTCTTATATCTAGACAAGCAATAATTCAACACAGCGCTTCAAACAACCCTACCGGAGGTTCCATGGTCAGTCTCCCACCACGAATTCCCTGAATTAATTAATAATTACCTACCTAGGTACCTCCCGCAAAGTAATACATCATCTCTCATCATACTCCCGCGACGAAAGCAACCACCCCAACCGTCCCAATCAAGCCAACTCCATCCGCGTGTCCCTCTCCACCCCTTCGACAGGCGTATGATTCGTCCCTCCAATCACCTCCCCGCACTCCGGACACCTCGCCCTTTCCATCGGCATTCCACACTCCCCGATCGCAAACTGTTAATTATTATTACATACGTCGTTAGCAGGACTTCAAAATCGACAACCGATATCCGGTCGGCTCAGTCCCTTCAATTTACAGACAACGAAGGAGAGCTTAGGGATGGATAGAACGAAAGATGGGGAAAAAAATCCCTAAGGAGGGTTAGGGGGAATGCACTCACGGGATGTCCGTTGCGACAAGTGTACCAATGCCCCGAGTGTGTCGCCAGCCCGCCCGCGCCGCTGACCATGGCCGCCTTGATGGCCGCGATCTCGGCCGGCGTGACTGCTTCGTAGTGCGGCTCGGCAAAGAGCCGCATCGTCTCCTCCACCTCGGCGCGGTACGCGGCTCCGTCGGGGCCCGGGATCGTGGCGCAGAGGTCGAGGGCGCGGTCGAGGAGGCCGATCGCCGTCTCGCGGGAGGAGGAGGTTTTTTCTCCGGCCTGGACATTGCTTGTCCTCTCGGACCCGCCGGTGGCATCGGAAGCCAATGGTGCTGCCGTGTTGTTGGTGGTGGTGGTGGTGCCCGTACCCGTATTATTATTACCTGTGGGGGCCGCGGTCTCGGACATGATGAAGGCACGACGATACCATCCATCGAGCTCCGCGACGCGCGCGTAGGAGAGGATGGTTTCAATCACCAGGCGTGGGAGTTTAGCGCTCGTGGCGCTGTCTATGAGGACTCTGCACTGCTTCAGGAAGGCGGCCGAGCGCTTGTCGGGATGCTGAACAGGGATGTTAGCAAGGATGGCGCTGTTCTTGAGCCTGGAGAGGAGGATGAAGGTGTCGCGAAGCATCGCCTCTTGGAGGCGCAACTGTAGGCGATGGGCCTTGAGCGTGATTTGTCGGTCGTAGACGACCAGTTCGGGAGTAGCGATCTGAGGCTCGGAAAGTGTGAGATCTCGGAGCTTTTCCTCGAGGGATCGTTCCCGCTGCAGGCGCTGGAATGTTAGAACGGCATCGAATAGCTTCTTTGTTGGTTGGTGTTCCGCCTCCATGCTCTTCCGCAGGGCGGCTGATTCTTTTTCCAGCTGGATGGCGGGTTTGTACCGCTCTGAAATCTTCTTTCCGAGGGACACATCTGGCGAGTACATCGTGTCACTGGTGGAATCCGACAGTTTCTTCTCAACTAGCGCTGTTTTTTTCTCCAATTCCGCGAGCTTCTCGCGGCCGCCAACAAGGAACCGCTTGGAGGTCTCGTCCAGGACCGCCTTGTTGACGACGCGGTTATAGCGTCTTGTGGCGAACTGACGGATCGGAACCCTGCAATCCGGACAGGTTGGTATCGACATGAGCTCCCCGGAGAGCTCCCGAAGGCCGTTGTAATTCCCGAGATTGTCGGTCGTGTAGACATTTTTCATGCCCACCAAGCCGTCGAGTGTCTCGCCTGTGAAAAAGTGGCCGCATCCGAGGACTACGATGGGAGTCTCGTCTAGGTCGATTTCGTGGTACATCTTGAACTCCATGACGTCCACACGAGCATCCCGTTTGGTGCAGCAAATCTGACAAAGTTGCTGTGGGCATTCCTCACCACAGAAGCTAGGACATCGGTGGCCGCACTGTAGCGTCTTGTCGCATCTTTTTTCGCAGGGCAGACGATTGCAAGGTGCCGCGCAAGGCAATGAGCAAGAGCCCCTGTGCTCACATCTCCAGGCGCACTTTTCGATACACGGAGTGCAAGGCTCTCGGCATTCTTGATGGCACCGTGAGTGTGGGCATCGGACCTAAAACATCATCATCAATGATTCCGTCCAAACAACCACAGCGTCGAGTCTCTTGCCCCCCCCCCCCCCCCCCAAAAAAAGCTGTGTTCGAACCGAAAAAAAAAAAGAAGAAGAAAAAAAAAGAAAACCCGACAGAATGTTGTCCTGCAGGAGGACCCAGAATAAGGCAGCGGGCTGGTGGACGGAGAACTTACCTCACATCTTTCAGGGCAGGTGCCGCAACTCTCCCCTTGATGACAGGTCTTTGAACACCGGTGATTGCATGTCCCATACGGCCGATCACACCGCTTATTGCACTGCTGGTGGCGAAACACAACAACACCACCACCCGGGCCATCTAGTAGTGTCCGGCAACTCCGGCAGGTTCCCGGACACCGATGACCACACTCCAGCTTGCCGATGCACTCTGTCGGGCATCTAAACATTTCCGACTCGACATCCCTGTAGCAAGGAACAGGCACCGAGTGCCCACATCCGGGCACTTCCTTCACCACCGGTTGAGAGCACCTGATGGACTTGAGATCCAATGTTTGGTGGCACAGGACCTTGTCACGGACATGGCCGCAGGGAAGCTTGACGCCGTCTACTTTGACATTGCAGGGCCCGCACTCCTGACCGCACAGCTTGGGACAGGGGTGCTGGCAGGTCGAGCGCAGCCGTGGGCATGGCTCGAGGCAGTCGAAGGCATCGTGGAGCCTCTGGGAGTGACACGGCGCCGGGCACCTATGGCCGCAGGGCTCGAGTCGTTTGTCGCAAGGGAGGGAACAGCCGCCCTCGGGGCTCTTGATGGTGAAATCTTTCGGTTCGGAGCACAGGAGTTGGGTGTCCGGGTGCCGGGGGCAGCACAAGGCGATGGACGCGCCGACGGCATTCCCTGCTCTGAGCTGCTGAAGAACATCTGCCCACATGGGGACGTTCTCGTAGGTCTTCGCGTTGCCGATGAGGTACATGCCGTGTTGAGCCCGGCTGAGAAGCACGTTGATCCGGTTTTCGGTGCGGAGGAAACCGACCTTGGCGTTGCTGTTGCTGCGGACGAGCGAGACGACGACGACTTTGGCTTCTTCCCCCTGGAAGTTGTCGACGGTCGCTAAGCGGATCGTTTGGAGCAATCTCTTCTTCTCGACCGCTTTCCTGAGCCCAAGCCCCGTGTTTTCCGTCCCCGGTTCCTCTTCTGGCGTTTCTTCAAAACCCTCCTTTGCCAGCGTTTCGAGGTCGCGGTCGCTGAGAAAGACCTCGAAGTCGCTGCCGAGGCTGGCACGGAGCTTCTGAAGCTGCCCGGTATAAGGTGTCAGCAGAGCAATATCCGTACTTTTGTACTCGCCCTGGCGCACCAGGTGCTGGATCAGGGCCTTCGCCATCGACACTTCCCAGGCATTGCTGTGCGATTTTGCTCGCGCCCCGTCGTCCTTGCCGTCTTCCGGGTGGTCATGGTCCAGCCAGAAGAGGTTGTCCCGCATGCCCACGACGGACGGCAGGTTTTTGACGCAATCATGGTCAACAAGGTCGGGATATACCCTCCTGATGAGCCGAGAAATCTCTGGCCGCATACGCCGTTGCACCTTGAGCTGTGCCACAGGCAACGCCCGCAGGCCGGGCTCTCCCACCGCGCGGCGCTCGAACTGGCTGCGGTCGAGCTGATAAGCGCGTCCTACGGCCGTCTCCATACTGAATTGGAGATAATTCTGGATCTGCGGCCGGAGCTGCCTGTGATCTCCTATCTGAATGAAGTGCTCCACCCCGGGCATGAGGGCGGAGATGAGGTGTGGCTCCATCACCTCGGCCGCTTCCTCGCAGATGATGACCTTGACGCCCAGCCGGCAGAGCATGTTGATGTTGCGTGCCAGGCCGGTTGTCGTGACGCCCACGACGTCAGCCCGGAGAAGCGTTCGACAGCTCACGTCGTCGTGAACTCTTTGGATTGCCTCTCGGTGGTGTCTCGCTGCGCTAACCATTTCAAAGACACGATCGCTCTGCAGCTCGGTCAACTCGCTTATCCAGCTCCCGGCGAGCGCCCAACGCTCTGCTGGTGTAAGGGAGCTGATGTCGTTTTCGGCTCGCGAGACAAGGTCAGCCCCGTCAGCCCCGTCAGAACGTCCGTCACCCTTGTGTCTGCCCGATGCAGCTTGGTTTTGCTGCTTTCCCAGCCATAGCTGCACCGGATCGCGACCGTCGGCCAACTCGAATCCGTCCTCGTCAAGCCACTGAGAGCCGAACTGTCTTGCGATTCTCGGGTAGCGTCGCGACAGAAACGGCTCAAGCATTCTCCATCCGGGCTTGTTTCTCCGGGCTTGGTGCACTCGTTTCAGGTGATGCCCGGCCTTTTCAAGAGACGCCTCAGCTTCCGAGTAGCTCTTCCCAAGGATCCGCTGCTCGACCTGCGTCCTCGACGTCTCCTGACTTACGACCCTTAGATTCTTGCCCTCGAGCTCCTCGGCGCGGCTCTGGCCTCCGATGCGGATGATCTTGTCGACACCGACGTCGAGAAGATGTTTGAGAAATTGGTCCAACGCGTGGTTTGTGTAACAACTGTTTGACCCTCTTGATTAGTCTTGTTACAGCGAATGTTGTCGCCACAACGGATTCCTACTTACATGACCAGGATTGGGCCCAGGTTGGCTTCGTGCTTGTGGTCCAACAAGACCCTGACCAACTGCACGCCGACGTAGGATTTGCCGGTCCCGGGCGGCCCCTGAATGAGGGCATATTCGCGTGTCAAGGCTGCGATTAGACTAGCAGATTGGCCTGGATCAAGGCCCGTTGCAGCCTCGAGAGTCTCTGGGGTGGCAATGTCACCAGTACACTCCGCCGGGTTGACGCTTAGCGTGGGCTGCCCGTCCCGAGTAATGGTCCTCAGCCGGAACTTAAACCCCGGCTTGCGAGCATATGCTGGTGGCGGTATCCGAGCAGACGGTTGGTCGTCCGCGTTGTCAATCGAAGAAGGAAGGATCCATTGTCGAAAAGCAAGGTCTCCGTCTTTCACCATCCGCTGCAAGTTCCCGAGAATGGGTACAAAGGTGTCGGGAATGAGACCGGGGAGCTCAACCAGCAATCCCTCTTCTCTGTCGACGTACATTCTGTTGAGCACCGCCAGGTTCTTGCGGGTTTCAGATGCCAGTTTCACCTTGACGGCAGGTTTGAAGCGGTCCGAAACAAGTGTACTCTTGTTCCGCCCTTCCTTGATCTCGCCGGTGTTCTTTTCGGTCACCACGAACATCAAGAACGATTTTTCATTCCCGCGAGCCGAGACAAAGCATACCAGGCCGCCGGGCTCCAGGCGAGACGATGCTTGCCACCAGCGTTGCTGGTCCGGCAAGGTCAACTTGCGCACCTGTGGGGGCGTTGTAAAAGAGGCAATGGCCTCAAACCCGTCACGCTTATCGACGAGGACGTGCTGGAGGCCAGCCCCAGAGTATATGTGGGCTTTGATGTTCCCGGTAATGAACCGATTTGAGGATACGGCGTCGGCAGCATTGCGCTGTGCCAAGAGGGCGCCGATGACCTGTTTGAGAGGTCCAAAGATGTCATGTCGCAGAAGGCGGAAGGCCGAATCGATGTGGCGCCGGACGGGGTCGCGAAGAAAATGCGGCTGGGTGAAGTCGGTGGTAGGCAGGTACTCCGAAACATCACACGTAATTTCTCCTAGGGTTGGGAAGATCTGGATCTTGGTAATGTCGGCGAAGTCGTTGTCATGCTTGCCCCCGGGAACAACCACCTCAGAGGGGAAAGTTGATCGGATGCCGATGGCTCCGGTATTTCCGACGGTATTGATGGCTTGGGCAGTCTCGCCTTCGGACAGGCCGCCACGTGCACCATCCATCATCCTTCTGATTATGTCTATTTGCATTCCCACTGCGTCAAGGTCGACCGAATCCGGTCCGGCTTCCTCGGCCAAGCTTGCGAGCCGGGCTGCTTTCTCCCGGAGAGCATCCAGGAGAGAATATAAGGCATCGTTGAGGAGGCCCTTGCGCTCTCGGCGGAACAGCTCGTAGAGCGAGAGAACGACGAGAGCGAGAAAGCTTCTCGGGGACTCCGAACTTCGGGAGAGGCGGCGGTTCAGATCGGAGAAGAAGACAATGCCCCGGTTGCCATTGCTTCCCGCGACCATGCGGTAGATGGTGCCGAGGAAGCTGTCGATGGACAGAGAACGGAGCATCGACTGATGCGTTATAACTTTGAGAAAGGCGCGAGCAAGCTTGAGACAGTTGCCGTCCCCCAGAGTGGTGGTGCACAGCTCGATAGTTCGCTGGATGAAGTCAGGGCCGCCGACCTCGTCATCCGCCAAATCTCTGGCAACGGATTGATGCCACTCTCTGTTCGGGGACTCTAGAATCTTGAGTGCGAGATTCCAGGTCTCCGCAACTTCCATCCACATATTGGAATATGCCGGGGAGATGAACAAACCTCGCCGACGGACCTGGCGTTTGAAGTCGAAGTAGTCCTCGCGGGCCTGGTGGGTTTCGCTGGGTGTTGAAGCCTCTTCTTCACGCGCACGCTTAACATGCTCGTGATCATGAGAGTATTTGCACGAGGCACCGTAGTTGCATCTTCCCCGAAGGAAATGCTGGCACACTTTCGTGGGCCGAGGAGCGAAGCCTCCACGACCACCCGGTCGAGATCCTCCTCCTCGGTTGGTGCCAGAACCACTCCAGCCTCCTCGACGACGAAGCATCATGTAGGGTAATTAGTCAATGGGAGAAAAATATAGCGGCGTTCCTAATGGGCAGAACGGATTGGTCCTTCAGGTAGGGACTTCAATGCAGTGGGCCGATGTGAATGAGGGGTATCGGACTTCGATCCCTTGGGTTTGTCTGAGGAAATGTTTTGGCTGGATTGCGGAAAAAAGTGGAAGGAAGAAGACGAAAGGGAAATGCTCCTAGTTAAACACAATTGACAGCTTGTTCAATATCTGACGGCTGGTACGTAATTAAACGGACGTTGAAAAGGGGAGGGGGGCTGAGAGAAGGTGGAAACGGGAGCACGTCAGCCAACTTGAAGAAGGTACCCATTTTGTAGCTATGTATGCAACGGTTAAGAGAGCCAGAACCAGTACTAATCTCGGCGTGCTGACGAGAGTTGGTTCGCATTGGCGTCTCGTGGATGCCTCCTGTCTGCCTCTGGCCGAGTAGAGCGGCCACTTGCCGCCCAACAACGTTATCAGCGCAAGGTGGGTGGGGCATGCAGTAGGCCTCACGCAATGTCTGAATAACGTCGACTTGGTTGGTGGGCAGAAAGACGATAGAAAGAAAAAGAAGAACCATATACGCGTCCTCAAGCCTTCGCCGGTTTATATCTTTCCTTTCGTTGCAGGGTATGTTGTGCGAGCCGGATCCGTCTCTAATTACGCGTTAAGTTGCCTTCTGCTGCTCTCGAAGTTATCTGACCTGGCCCCCCTCACCCCCTTTCATTGAGATTCGAAGCATGTTGATACCCAATGCGCCCACGAGTTAACTGATGGACTGCATATCTGTCACCTTCCATAGGTCGAAGCATGGTAGTAGGTGTTGGTAGCACGGGCTCATGCAGGCTGCGCCTCGTTTGCCTTGTCTGCCGTTGGAGAGCGCCCAAGGCAAGCATCAACTCCTTTCCCCGTTTGACATGAGACAGGCCCTAGTAAAGCCAGTCCAAGGCTGCTTGTACCCGTACCTCTTTACCCGTTTTTCCTTCTGGTTGTGTCTCTGCGGTCAATCTGTGGTCGGGCATTGGCCAACTCCCACCCGGAGCTTTCTGTGAGGAACTAGGGAAGCTCTGTCGGTTTGCATTGCATTGTGATCAGATAATAATTACCTCTAGGCACATACGATGATGGGATAGTTGTTGGGTCATTTGAGCCCCCCAGCCGACCAATATTTCTGCACAAGACAACCGTGCTCCTATCATCTCTGCCACCATCGCGCCATCCATTACCGCAAATCTTGACTCTTGTTCCCTTCTAGGCCACCCATTCCCTCACCAACCTTGCTCTCAGCTCCTGCCTCTCCCTCTTCTTCCTCTGCTTCCGATCGATCGTCCTTCGCGACCCCCGACACCACGTATCGGTATGCCGTCCGCAGCAGACAGCGGAGCCAAAACAAGTTCAACCCCTGCAGGGCGGCCAACAGTGCCAGCGTCCCAAGCTGCGCCACCCGGCATTTGTACTGTTGGGCAGCCCAGTCCAGCTCGAACGGACCGACTGCGCTGTACTCGGTGGCGACGGAGTACAGGATGGCCAGGTTGAGGTAATGGCGCAGGTAGACCCAGAGGGCGATGCAGAGGGCGAAGGTGGCGTACTGGGCAGGGTGGTCGAGATAGTTCAGGGTTTTGGATATCTGGGACAAAGCTTAGCCGATGCTGACATTCTCGCGTTGCGGAAGTCCGCGAGGACAGGGCAGCATGATAGGAGACGTGTGCACTGGGAGAGTCGTGCTTGATTCAAGTTGCGCTTACCGCCAAGAACAAGTCGCTGATATCGTGTGTGATATAGACAAAAATACCAATGTAGGTGAAGTGGAAGCGGTAGCTCAGGAAGATCAATGTCAGCGTGAGGATGTGATGGGCCATGAGCTCCTTGAAGTCCTTGCGTGGCTTCTCTTGGCCCAGGGCCATGACGATTGCCTGCTGCGCCCAGTATGCGGCCTGAAATAGGTAGTAGAACTTGAAGACGGCGGTGTGAACCACGTGCGGATAGCCTTCGTACATCCCCCTCGTCCGAAAGTACCACAGTCCTGGAGACTGCTTCATCGTGTACAGCCCGAGCAGTCCCGCAAAGGCGAAATAGCAGACCGTGTACATTTGCTCCATGAACCGTGCCTGCTTAGCCCGGGACCTGATCCCGCAATAACGAGCCAGTGGCCGTAGTACCATCGCCATGATGAACTCGCGAATGAAAGTGAGAAAGACAGTGTAGAAGCTGACAAAGGCTATATCGCGGGGGCCCTTCCCGTATTGGACGTGTTCGTGTTGATCGTCGAGCTTGTATGAAAGAAACAGGAATTTATGTGCGACATTCGATTCGTTCGGGTCTGCAACGTAGACTGCGATGACAACGAGGGTGAGAGCTAGTGGGAGGACCCAGGTGCGCTGAAGTACTGCTCGAGGGTGCCGAGGTAACGCTCCCCCCCGCGTGCGGTGGTGAAGTCTTTGCGAAGGGCTCAATCGGGATTGAGAGTGGCTCCGGATCTGCAAAAGCGGTTTGTCATTAGTCGAGTTTAACCTAGGGCGCCGATGAGGTGTTGGTGCGGCATTCTCCCTAGTCGTCGCCATGAGGCTGGTTGAGGGGATGTTAAACAACGACGTTTCAGCTGCAATCATCGTTGGCTCAGCCAGTCCAAGTAGCACGTTACGACGATGAGAGATTTTTCAGCTGCATGGGCAAGATCTTGACCGTGCCGCGTATTATATGCGTGGAGTGATACAAAGTTTCTCGCGTTTGCAGGCTGACGGGAAGTCGCTGGGAAGCGGCAGCCCGCGGGTGCCGAGAGGAGCGCTCAAAGTTTCTGTCACGAGTGGTCGTTTTTGGCAAAGTCACATTTCTCCGTTTGGAGCTTCGAGGGCCTAGAGAGGATGATCATTGGTTAAAGTAAGCTCGTCCTTTGATTCAAGTCTCCCGTAGGAAGGAGCTGCTGTGCCTGTTCCGTCCATATTTTGGTTTTTGACGCCCTGGCAAGTGCCACCCCAGCTCTCCCAATCTCCTCTTTTCATTCTGCTGACGTAGGTAGAATCTCACAAGCACAATTCTACCACTATCCTACGTATCTACTTCAAAATTGGCAACCTTCACGAAAGAGATCGATCGATCTTTTATTGATTCGTTCATTCCCGGTAGCCCTCGGGGAGGAGCACTCCATCTGTGGCACCTGGGGTAATTAGCGGAATGAAAGATGACTAATTAATAGGTAACCAAGTAATCGAGTTCGAGTGCAGCGCGATCCTGATGGGGAGACCACAACGCAAAAGCAACCAAGGTTGATAATTTACCCCATATTATATATACACGAAATGTTACAATATTATAGCGGAGCTATCTACGGCTCGAGAGACGCCGATGCAGCTGAACACGGCGGTGTGGTAGTTTTTGAGCTCCCACCATGTTCCCCAACACCATCCGCCTCTAAACATGAAAGAAATGTTCCTATGGAATTGAAAGAAAGAAGGACAGTATATGACATGCGGTATGGCATACACGATGTCTTTGAAGCCAGACAAGGTGAAAAACATGAGGCGTGGACAAGTCAGGCATTGTAGTCAAGGAGTTGGAGACTCGCTGCCACACACCACCTCATATTGCAGTGTTGCGCCCTGAGCCCATCCGATCCACGTCTCTGGCTGGCCCCATGGCAATCCCCAGCCAGCAAGACAAAGTGGAACCAATAACCACAGGCTGGATCTTGCACTGGGATATGCTAGCTCAGTCCCAGTCTGCCGGTTTCTGCCAAGTTGACGGACTGGCCGGTGCAGGAGAGACTGCGCGAATAGACGATCGGTTCAGGGGATCCGTCGGCTTCGTCGGCGTCAGCGGCTTATACTTGGCCGCGAGATCCGCCAGATTCCCGTGGGCGCTGGGCGGCGGCGATGTCGTGGTACTCGGAGCGGCGGACGGCGGGGCGGGCCACGAGAGGAGGGACGGGGAGAAGACCCCGCTGCTGGCAATGCTGACACCGCTGACGGACTCTTGACTAGAGCGGCGAGCTACTGCGGGCGGCGGGCTCTGTGGAAACCCGGGCGACAAGGGGGAGACCTCGAACGGGCTAAGGGGGCTGCCGGGGCTGCCGGGGCGC
The DNA here is from genome assembly GCF_000226095.1 of Thermothelomyces thermophilus ATCC 42464. Taxonomy (NCBI): domain Eukaryota; kingdom Fungi; phylum Ascomycota; class Sordariomycetes; order Sordariales; family Chaetomiaceae; genus Thermothelomyces; species Thermothelomyces thermophilus. Next base: position 887,187 of record NC_016476.1, on the reverse strand, counting down.
CTGGCAGGCAGAGTGGTCGTAAGGATCTGGGCCGGACCGTCGGGGCGTTCCCGAGGCGTCGCAGCCGGATGGGGTTGTTCAACGGCCGAGGACACCATGGTTCCGTAGCCGAAGGTGCTCGGGTTTTGTTGCATCAAGACATCACCGTGGGAGCCGTCGGTAAAGAGGAGGCCAGCACCGATAGAGGACCGCTTCTTCTCAATATCGGTGTACCCGGACGTCCTGAAGGGAGTGTACTTGGCCAGGAAGGCCTGGACGCGACGCTTGTGCCGGTACTTGTAGAGGACTAAAGCAAGGAGAACAAATAGAAGAACGAGGATTGCTGGATGGGTTTTATTAGTCGGGGCAATCCTCCGTAAACGGGTTCAGAACACACCTACCGACAACACCACCAATGATTCCAGGTAGCGAGCTAGGGTGCGAGGCTCCGTCTGAGCTGCTGCCATTTCCGTTGCCGTTGCTGCCGTCGATCCCATCACCTCCGCTCCCAGCGCCGCCGCTATTTGTGCCACTTCCGTGAGTCGCATCATTTCCCGCTGCCAAGTTACCCCAGTCAGTGTGGGAAATGCCGTCACCCGTCAACGAGCCTGGCGTTGCTGTTTCCCCAGGTGTCGTCGCTCCGCCAGGAGTGGTCGGCGTGTCATTGTACGTTCCCTTCTGCGGGAAAACAGGAACGCCGTCATCATCCACGTCCACGCCGCCGGTCGCGGGACCCGAGCCCGAGTGCGGCTCGCCATCACCCTGTTTGTGGGTCGTTGGTGGTGTGTTGCCCGAATCTTGAGACCCGTCATGTCCGCCTCCAATTTCGCTGCCGCTGCCGTTGCCTCCCGCGCTCTTGTCACCGCCTGTATTATTACTTCCGCCGTCCCCTCCCGTAGTCGAACCACTTCCATGGCCCGCGTTCGGGCCGGTCCCGCTTGTGCCGTCTGAGCTGGAGGAGCCAGAGTTCCCGTCTGTTGTTCCGGGCTCGGTTTTGGACGAGCCCCGGTCAGATGAGCCAGAGCCCGATGAGTCGCCGTTCGACCCCGACCCTTGCGAGTCCGATCCTGCTGGAGGATCTGACTTCCCACCAGATCCATCTGACTTCCCAGGGCCGTCCGACTTCCCAGAGCCAGTGGAAGCTGTCTCTGTTGGCCGCGGAGGCTGCTGTCCGACGGGATCCTCCGATTTCTGAGGGTTAGTCGTGGGCTGCGGAGCCTGGACTGGAGAGCTTTGGGCCGGTGGTTTAGTCACCGGTGCTGAAGTCACAGCCGGTTGGGTCGGGGTGGGCGTCGGGGCCGGCGCCGGATCAGGACTCGGATCCGGGTCAGGCTCTGCCGCAGTACATCCTAGTGAGTTGGGGAAGGTCTTGCACACCGGGTCGGTGAGGACGTGGACGAGCCCATCCAGGAGCCGCTTCTCCCGGGCCTTGTCCCTGGGCGGCCCGGGCGGCGGAAGGCGCATATTATCGTCGTGTTTGGATGCCGGTGTGGTGGATTACCAGGATTTCATGGCAAACTAGGGTCAAGGAAAAGAACGAACGCAGAGCGTAAACTCTTGCTGCCGAGGGATAGTGAGCATTCCAGGCCAAAGGAGTGAAGGCTTTGGAAGCGTGCCAGGGAATGACGGGAGGAGGAGGAGCTGGGGCTGGTGTGGGAGGGTGATGTGGGACAGAAGAATGCTGGAGGAGCAACTGCACAGGCGCAGAACGCCTTGCTCTGAGTGCGCGAAAGCGAACCCGGCATGACGGGAATACACTAGTGTAGGTGGAAGGAATGGTGGCTTCCATTGGCGTGCTTGCTGCACGTTGCGCTACTCCTCCATGACAGCCATACACGTTCCTGGACGAATCCCGGCGAGCTGGGAAGTTGCTGGGAGGGTGTTGGAGCGTTGACCATTCGCACTCAACTTTCGCTTCCTGCCGCGTTTGTTTCGGGAAACGATCGCCAGCGCGTTCCTGGCACTTTGTCTGAATTGGGTAAAGCGCTCGTGTGCTTGCCATTTTTTCCACAACAGGCGCGACCTTCGGGCAGCGCGAGGCTCAGGGGTCGGCGCATTTCGCCCCGTCATCCCCGCTCCCATAAACTCTCAGGCACGGGCAAATCGCGGCAAAAAACATTTGCAACGCCCTTGCCGAATTGCTTGGCGGCTTCGTCGGCTTCCTTAACAACTCGCGCGTTGGCTGAACTGGTTTTGCCATGAGGGGCACTACTGCATACTGTGCCTGATGTACGCAGTATGTAGGTATGTTCAGTACCTACATATATACATATATGTAGGGATTGCAGTATACCCAATCCTTAATCAAGTTTTAGGCCATTGCTGCAATCTTTTCGGTTGTTGCGACCGCCGACGACACGGCTGCCTTGGGCCCAAGGCCCCAAGATCGGCTTTGTTTTGAATATGCAGACAGCGGAAGTTTGCGACCACAGGGGTCCCGTTGCTCTCGCGGCTCTCATCACATTCTGGGCACCCACGGATACTTGTTCCCCCACGCCCATTTCCGGTCGCACCGATAATAGAAACGCGCACATGTTTCGGAGCTTGCGAGTCAAGACCCCTGCCAAGCAAAGCGCGAATCCTGGGTTGGTCACCGACGATGGGGAAGCACTGCGTGGGGTCAAGCCCGCCAACAAGAAATCTGACTTCTCCAACTTGACGGGTTCACTCTCCAGCCCTGAGATCAGCGATGGGGCGGATCGCTGGGAGGGGTTGCGGAACCTTAACTTACATAGGATTTACTTTAGTGCACAGTGTACGTACGGATTACAGACCACGACAAGGAAACAGCGGATCGGCGCGGCTTCTCGACGGTTGAAATCAAACTTCTGTCTCTAATTGTTTGTCGCATTTACACAAGTTACCCTACCTTTATATAACCATCCACACCCGACACAGTATGGATGGACTTCTGGAAGCGGCAGCGGAGGAAACAGAAGCCAACAGCGGGAACGTCTGTCCCGGCCTGGTCCTTGCTCCGGCCTCCTTATCATCAAATTTCCATCACGTTATTACCCTAATCGAAGGTAACATCGCCCGCGATTCCTAGAACTGGCCTGTGCACCTCAGCTCGATGACCCGCAACTCTGAACCCCAGATCATCCTGGCATCCAAAATGTTGTGTTGTGATTGCACTTTGGCGTCAAGCGCACCCTTGTATGTACAGTACATAGCGGGGGGACAGCCGAAAGTGGGACACCGGTGTGTAAGTACTATACCTAAAGTGCACACGTGCGACGCAATACACTAAGGATCAATATCGACAGCGTGAACAGGCGTACGGAGTAGCTGAAGCCACAACGCCAAGCGAGCACAGGTTTGCCAAGGCTGTGAATACCGGCTTTTCCAGGGAGAGCCCGGTTTCCAAGAGTCCTTTTGAATATCTGGTGAGCTCGATCTGTCGTAGCCGCATTGCCTAATAAATCCCTAGACGCTAGACGGAACCGCTGCTTATGATGGCACCCCAGCCCCCGAGGCTCAGTATCACAGCTGTGACTTCAATGAAGCTCCATCCTCTTCTGCGAAGCATTTTCACCGAAAGAGGCGTTGGTGTTGGCTGCAGTTCGAGACGGAGGCCCTTGACGCCAGTCAGCTGTCCCCTACGCTACCCTCGCTACGCCCAGCCGATCATCGAGAGGATCTTCGTGAACAGAGGAATGTAAAGTCATTCCAAGTACACGCTACTTTGCACTCCCCGCTCGAGCAGGGGCATGATAGGTTGGGATACGAATAAAGTTACCTATTTCATATTGCACGTGTACGGAGTATGCAGGTACCCGATGTTCATACATACAGTACATCTGTACGGAGATGCTACATACGTATACACACCCCGCCAAGAACCTCGTGGCAGAGAACCATCTAATGGTTACCAGGTGGAAAGCATCATGGCCTTCTTGAACAACCGGCTGTATACCTCTAACAGCGGACACATACACTGGCGGCAGCTGAACACCGATCATCAAGTCGGTTTCGCACCCAACGCCGGAGTATCATTACTACCTTACCTACCCAAGTACCTAATCAATGATCCGACGGACCGAACTCACTCGAGAGGAGGGTCTAAGATCGAGTCAAATCAAACTCCTGCGCAGCAATGACGTGGCAGCCACACTTCGGCCAGCGTTGCTGCACATTAAGAAGCGGGGAGCTGGAAAGGGGTCGGCGCGACCGAAAGCAAATTTAGTTGCTCCACGAGAGTTTAGGTTCTCCGTCACCGCTCTGGTTTTTACCGTGCTGCTTAGGTGGCTGGTCGGTAAGCCACCAAGCAAATGAGCAGACAGTCGTGTGGCTTGCCTGCTGATAACATTTCACATCGCGCTAACGCACTTCATCACATGTTATACTAATTATACGAAGCATTAATCTATCACCAAAGTATCTCGCCGTAGTCGACCTTTGTTTGTTCGGGTTCCTACTTAAACAGGTATTCCCAAAGAAGAAGATGGCGCTTCCGTGCCTAATTACCTCCGCTCAGCCTTGACCCAGAGATCACGCACCACCCAAACCACATTATTATAGATTCTTGGAGGATCGAGCGGGTTGGCCAGCGACCAGTTGTATCGTCTCACCAGCTACGCCACGCGGGTCAACAATCATTCTCCCGCCGATCAGTCAACGCGTTCGGAATACCCGAATGTGCACAGCCGACTGTCAACGGCAGAGAAGTGATGGGAGGAGCGATTGAAGAAGAGGTGGCGGAGGCGGAATAGGAACAAGACGTGGAAATGAAGGAGAGAGACCAAGAGGATGATAGGAGGAGAAAAGAAAGAAAAAAGAACAATAGAAGACTCACCTCGCCAATGACCTTTCTCGCCTCCACGAGCGCGATGGCGCGCCCGGCCTGCCACTGCTGGTTGCCCGTGGCCACGAGGGTGCCCCCCGGCAGGGCCTGCCCGCACAGCGTGTCCCCGCCCCGGGGCATCTCCTTGTAGACCGGGGGCGCGCAGAGGGGCGGAAAGAGCCGGAGGACCTCGCGGATCACGGCCTGCAGGTAGGGAAGGGGGCGCGCCTGGGCGTCGCGGAGGAGGGGGACGGGGGACGCGGCCGTTGGGCCGCTATCGGAAGCGGCGGCGGCGACGGTAACGGCGTCGAGCTCGGATTACAGGCGCGCGTAGGCGGCCGGGTGGGTGAGCAGCAGGAAGAAGGTGGTATACAGTAGGGACGAGATCGTGTCGGAGCCGGAAACTCTGTGCCCGCGTGCCGTGATTATTAGAGCAGGCAAGATTGCACAGTAAGATTCCAGTGCGACATGGATTGGATAATTGGGGGGAGGTTGAGGAAGTGGTGTGTGATCATGTAAGAAAAGGGGGGGGGAGGGGGGGTAGCTGAGATGCACAACTGGAAACCAACTTCTTGGACGAGCTCTTCGCCTCGTAGGCCTTGGTCCATGAATGACTCCAGCATGTCACGCTTGGGATCGGCGTTGGGTCTCAAGCGTTTGGCGACGATCTTCTTCGCGTTGCTGTGGTTTTCCGAAGAGTAACAACAGTGAGACTCAGGATTGGTACTTCCATCATGACCTGGAAACTAACAGGCCATGATCGATGGCCTGGGGCGTTCCACTCACCAGACGATGGCCCCAAATCCGGTCTCCGATCCGTCATTTGGGAGCAGGTAGTAGAACGGCCACTTTCGGATCGTCTTCCAGAATATGACGTAGTCTCCTGTCGTCAACATTAGAGGCAGCGCGGCGTCATTGACAGCCACCACGCCTTTAACATCTCGATCCTGTTTGAGGAACCCGAGGATCGTTCCAGGCAATCTCGCCGATGGCGTCGAGCGCGTAGAAATGTGTCTTCTCGTCAAGGTTCATGAAGTTCACTTTGTCAGGGGTCGAAATATACTTTCTCTCAATGAGGTCTATTCACGCCGCGAGTGCTCTGTCGGTACCCTCCTCGAACTGCGCAACTCCTTTCCCTGAATACTAACATTGCGAAAGAGAGTAGTTAGATTTTCTTGACCCTGATCTCGCTACGTAGCCAAAGACGAATCCCTCTTACGCCTGGCATAATGTATTTTTTTCGTTCCTTGTGGAGCACCGGGTCTATAATGATAAAGACATTATCGGCGTGGCGAGAGACGCGGGCAATGGTGTACCACCCTGACTTTTCTGTAGTCCGATCGGACACTTGAAATCCAGTAGATGGTGTCTACGTCAGTACAGAGGACCTTGTTGGCTGCGATCCGGATCAGGGGGCCTACATGAACTGTTAGTTTTCTAAAAGAGATGACCATCAAGGTAATGCCTAAACCGTAGGTAATTAGATGGGTTGGGGGGGATGGTGTAAGCGAAGAACTTACCATATTTCTCCACCAGGGCAGAAACGTCCTGGAAAAGGGTTTCTTTCAGATATCGCCTAGTCAACCACAGAGAGGTCCATCCAGCAAGAGTCGGGCCGGGGATGTGGCGGAGGCGATACCATCTCCCGACACGGTGGATGATATTTGCAAGTAGAAGAATGCCTAGGAGATACCAGATGAGGCGTGGAGACGGTGGAGAGGGTGGAGAGATGCGACTCTCCGTCCCGCTAAAAAACAAAGTTATAACAGCCGTTTCGGGTCTTGAGGCGAGATCGAGATATCGAGATCAGGAGCAGGTGGTGTTGCATCCCGAGATAGCGCGTGACACTAATTAGCTGGGAACCACCAGATGGCAATTCGGGATATATACTTAAACATACTGCAAGCATGAACTGATGGAGCTCTCGAAGCGGAGAAGGTGGTCGTTTGGGCCTCGTAGTAGCCATCATGACCGAAAAGGGAAAAGTGATGGTGCGAGCAGCAACGGAGCTGCAGCAAGATTCCTTTCGGCCGCTGGTAGCCTCGGCCCACTCGGCACCTTATTTTAGCTAAGGTTAGGTATGTACGGATTACCTACAAGTAGTCTTCCGTTGAAACACCTGGGTAGCAGAACACAGATCCAACTTGACCGTCATTTCGCCACACCTAACTCCCTCCTTCCACGAGTTGCGGTAAACCTCGTAGTCTTCATCCAGCATGGTGACAGAGATGCAGCTACCGATGCTCGTTGAAGCAGAAGGATGCGTCAAGTCATCCGCGAGTTGGGATAGCCAGTATGTAAACTACCAAAGTAGGTATCCAATATGCCGGGGCTTGGCTGAGTTCTCTGCTCAGGCATCATGCCCGGTGAATGACGGCCATGAGGAGTAATAGAGGGCAAGGCCGCTGTATATACACATGTCACGGGTTGCAAAGAACCAAAAGGCGGTCGCCCTGGCTGGAGCAACCTCGCGGCAGACGATCTGTGGGTACTGGTGGTGAATATGCTAATGTCACAGCGAGATAAGAAAGTCAGATCTTGGTCGTTCGAGAATCGCGCTTTTGGCTGAGATGCTCAACAACTGTTGATTGTTTATGTTCTGTAGCCAGGCGCTCTTGCTTTCTCTTTTTTTCGTGACCTGAGAAAGCATTCATGGCCATGTATGTTACCCACCTTAGGAATGAGAAGAAAATCCTAGTGGGTATATCACAGTGACGTCGTCTGAACACAGTCTCAATCCTGCCTAGACACGCTGCGTTGCCCATAGGTAATGTGTACGATGCCAGTTGAGGTAGGAGGGAGATGCCTCGAGTGGCCTTGTAGAATTTGTGGTGGCCCAGGGCTGCAGCCATTCCTCTACAGGAGTCGCCCCGCCTCGGCCTCTTCGCGGCTAGACTGTGCGTATGTACTTCGTAGTCATGAACCCCACAGAACCCGATCTAAAACAAAATAAAATCAAAAAGCAGAGCAAAAAACGTACAACATCCGGCATTCGCTGGTCGTCACCGACCCAACTACTACCCGGACCCTCACCAGCTTAACTAGGGCAGAGCGGACGGGATGCCGTGCTTTCTGGTGGGTATGGTCGTACGTGGCAGCCACCTGATTGAAATAGAATTATATTGTGTTGATGTTGAAATCGAGCATTTGGCTCTAAAGGCCCGGAGGATTCGTCACATAGAAGAAAGACAATGGGCACGTCACGAGATGAGCACTTCTATGCTAGACCCCGCTAACTGACCTCACCAAATTCTAATACAACCTTGTCTTGACTGTTTGAATAATTAGTGCATCTTAAACAATCTACAATGTGTAAGTGTTTTGACCAGAGCTTACAAGTCACCCATTGAGTAAGACGGATTACGTGCTTGCTGATTCACGTTACGGCTGTTATTCTCATTCAGACCTTCAGCGCTCGAGGTCGTTTTGGGGGATATACAGCCCTCAACCATACACCGTACGAACATAGGTACCTCTGCACCATCGTTAATGTAAACATTCCATTCAATCTTGTGGCAGAGTACGTGGATGAGAATCCCATTTCTGTGAAGGAACTTGGTCGAGAGATGGGAGGTGGGACGAGGGTGCTTTAGTGTTTGTCAGAACCTCGAGTCACCCCCCTTTGCGCTATCCCGATTCACTCCAGTAGCAGGCACGTCTTATCGAACGTTGTATCTAATTGCCCAGGAGAAGCTTCCATATCGCGCGTTTGATCCGAGCCAAAAAGTAACGTGACTCACGGGCTCAACTATAGTAGGCAAGCGAACAATAGTAGGTCGATGCAGAACAACAGCAAAGACCATGTACCTGGTATTCACTCTCCAGCACATGCCACTTTAACATCGTTGAAGAGTGTCTCCCTAAACACCTCATCCTCTTTGCCTTTCTGTCACTGTACTCTCCAAAGAAGCTCATCTTCTCCAACCTTCGGTTTCCCTCTCCCTGCTTGCTGCCCTCAACGCTGTGTTAGAGATTCAACCAACAGCAGGTTGGACATTATCAACATGGCCGACAAAGGCACATGGCCATGGAACTTGCCAGAGGTCACACCAGAACAGCTCCTCCAGGAGTACCACTCACATCGCGACAAACAGCCGATCCTTTACAATGAGGCTATAGACAAGAACTACTCTGCTGAGCAGCTTCCTCATAACTTCACTCGTGTAGTTGAAGGCGACATGATTCCAGTGACCAACCACGCGGCCCAGCAGCTCGCAAAGAGATGTGCTGACTTGTACGACAAGTTTGTGGCCTCCAGCAGACACCACCACAAATGCGAGGACACCGAGGAGGGCCCGGCGATGAACAACAATGCGGATGCCGAAGCAACGACCAGCAATGACGACGAAAACATTGACAGCAACATAGCCAGTTCTCAAATCCTCCACATTACCACATCCGACTTTATCGAGTTCACAACCCTCTTCCACAACCTCTCGTGCCTCAATCAAGCCAGCCACGCCGGCCACAGCTGCCTCAACGGACACCACGACCAGCGCCAGCTCCACACGCAACATGACATAGCCCCTTCCTCCCGAGATACAAACCTACCGTTTCTCCACCACGAGACCTTCCCGGAGGAGGCCTACCAGACAAGATCCCCCCTTGCTCAGGACGAACCCGACGCCCCGCTGTACAACAAGGACCTTCTCCGTGCCCAACAGCCAGTGGCAGCAGCAGCAGCAGCAGCTGAGGTGCAGAAGCAAGGAATCGAGCACGGCGGCCTTCAGCACCAGCAGCACCAGCAGCAGCAGCCATCACCCAGTCATGCCATGGCCACCGATACCACGACCTCAACCACGGCGGCAGCGGCGGCTCTGGAGGCGGTCCTGGCGCGGGTGCGCGCCATCCGCCGGGCGGTCGAGGGGGGCAGCGCGGCGGCCGCCAGGGAGGGGTTGCGATGGCTGGAGGGGGAGGTGGAGCGGATGCTGGAGGGCTGCGCCGCCGGCCGTGGGGACGGGACGACGTCCGAGGACGAGAATAGGAGCGGCGGCCACCTTGACCCTCGTGCTCGTGTTGCGGGGGTTAGCGCGGAGGGGGAGGGTTAGGCGTCGTCGGCGCCGGTGCCGGTGCCGGTGCAGCAGCAGGACGATGCCGAGCTCGAGCTGGACGCGTGGCTCGACTTGAGCAGGTTCTCCTGAGCGCGCGCATTTTGAGTGACTATGGCTTGGAACCGATGCTGATAGATCGCGGATCAGAGGATCAGCGTCTGCCGTCCGCTAATGAAAGGGGTTGGGGGAGAAGAGCGAGATTGGGGTTTACGTGTACTGGTCAGCTAATTCTATAGGTATTATCGTATACCAGTCCTTTGCTCTACCTATAATAGACTTGCTTCCCTTTTCTCGGAGCTGTTTTGAAGTTTTGAAAGCCTGCATTTGCTCCTAATGCCCCACGCCGGTCTACTGTTCTCGCCACTCAGACCCGTATCGCACGTCAGGCAAAACTCTGAGCAGAGCTTTGCAGAGACTTGGGAAGATCGAACAACACACGAGCAAAAACTATATGCACGATGACTCCGTGTTCATTGACTGTCCCGCTCTTTAGATCATTCACCTCAAGAGGGTTATGAGGGGTATAGGACACGATGGCAATGCTTGATGTCTGAAAGCAGCCTAGTGTTGTAAAGGGGGCAGGCGGGGTAAACAGGGGGGCGCATACACATTGGGCTTTACAGTTTACGATTTTTTCCTTTCAAAAGAAGCAGATATCCAACGGATCCCGAGCATGGGCATAGAATCAGGATGGAATGTAGTAACCTAGCACAAAAGGAAGAGAATGGAACAAAGTGAGTTGAACAGCTCAGTTAGATACTAATTACCTAAAGTAGCTATCTTCCCGACAAGCACAACCCGCCGACGCTCTAATACGCTATCGACACGCGAGCTAGTACATTCCAAGTCGTTCTCCGACAGAGCCGTCGACATTAGACACGCTTCCTTTCTTTTACTTGGAAGCAATGCCCTGGCGAGCCTGCTCGCCGCCAAAGACCTTCTCGAGATGGTCCAGGTCGAGGAAGGCCTTGGCCTCGACGATCTTGCCGTTCTTGTCCCAGCGGCAGTGCCACGAGTAGTGCTGGTTGTAGGGCACGCCGCCCTTGGTCTTGACGCCCACCGTCTTCATCTCGATCACGCTCCATCCGGTCGTCGGGTCCACAATAATCTCGCCCGTCTCGAGCTTGTAGCCGGGCTCCTCCAGGAGGAGGTTGATCTTCGCCCTGTGCAGATCCGGACCCGTCAGTATTTTTTTCCTTATCTTTCTTTCTTCTTCTTTCTCTTCCTCTCTTTTTGCTGTGTGGAAGTATTAAGTGAATAATGGAGGTGTGTGTGCCCATGGAGATGGTGAGGGGTGTGTGTGCGTGAAAAGATGGGGGGTGAGAGTATCAGGTAGTGATGAAGGGAGGAGTGATAATTAGGGGGTAAATAGGGAATATGGAAACCCACCAGGTAGCGTCATAGTAGTCCTTCTTGGTGTACCAGTGACCGCTGAAGCGGCTCTGGCCGGTCACCTGCCAGTCGACGTTGTCGTCGACGTAGTCGAAGTACCTGACAGTGCCCTCGGGAGGGTAGTAGAAGAGCCGGAAGACGTCGTAGATATCCTGGCGGTCGGGGAACTGGCCCTTGAGGCGCTTCGGGTCGGGACCAGCAGGGACAGCCATGTTTGCTCGTTAAAGGTATTGGGGAGGCGCCGGAGTGATTTTCACGGAGGGGGCTTTTCGAGACAGGAAGTCGCTGTTGTGTACACCGTTTGTTGCTGTGATATTTGCTTTCGTTTCGTGTCATCGTAAACTGCAGGCCCCTCTTATACGCACAACCTGCAAGGAAGTTGAGCCGCACTGGAACCAGATCGGTTTACGGAGTTACTGCAAGCGGCCTCATCGCGCGGCGGACTCCGCTCCACCGACGCAGGTCCCGAGTCGTTCGGTACGGAGCCGCGTGCAGACCCGAGTACATGGTCCGAGTTAACCCCGCATCGCCGGTGGTACGATTGCCAATGCGGGCCGCGCGGCCCCGTCAAAAATCTAGATTCAATACTCCCGCGCGGCATCGTCACTTGAGAACCTCTCTGGCCATTCCAAGAACCTTCAACTCCGCAACCATTCAATCCGGGACAACATCACGCCACACCAGGACCCCGAGAAGGCACATCGTCAGCATGACCGCCCCGGAGACGACAACAACTGTCCGCGGCTCTTGCCTTTGCGGCAAGATCCAATTTGAGATGAACCTTGCCAAGGAGAACAACTGCCTGTGTTTCTGCAACAGCTGCCGCAAGATCACTGGCAGCGTTGGCATGGCCAACAGCTGGTGCAAGCATGAGGTTAGTATTAGCTGACTTAATACAAAAGTTTCATCTTTTCTTTCTTCTCACTTTTTTTTGTACGGTAATTTTTTTCCCCTTTCGTTTCGTGTGGTTGAGTCTTACATGAGTTAAACAAACCCGTTTCAAACCAGGACCTCAAATTCCTCACCCCTCCATCGCTCATGTCCGTCTACGAGGACAAGAGCCCCGACTCGGGCGGCACCATCCACCGCGGCTTCTGCGGCACTTGTGGGAGCACCATGATCTCGGAGAACCGCAAGCTCTTCCCCGGCCACTGGATCGTACCGGTCGGCGCTCTTGAGTTCGACCCGCTGACCACCGGCTGGCGGCCCGGCCAAGAGTTCTACTGCAAGCGCAAGATGCCCTGGTTCCAGACCCCGGACGATACTGTCAAGTACCACGAGCTGTTCCAGAGGGACAATGGCAATGCATAAATTCTTTTTGGCAACTTTCCACGTGGCGGTGTATCTAGGAGTTCGTCAAGCATCATGTTTGAGCTCGTCACAGGAAGCTTCCCAAAACCAAGATAGCATAACCAAAAATGAGGAGTTGAAGTTTACAGGTTCTGACCGCCGAATTTGGCAGGGCAGTGCCGCTATTTTCGGGTGCCTCGACAGTACGAGGCGCTTGGTCACAGCCAGGTACGGATACTTGGTACCTCACCATCCATGACGTTGTTGTTATTATAGTGCCCCTAGATGGGCGCCCCCTATATATACCTACTATATATAATTATAGCTCCTTAAAGCCGGAAAAACAAAACTGCATTCTGTAGCCCTCTGGTCATACCAAGAGCTTCTTACCCTAGTCTGATAGAAGTCCTAGATCCTGTTATATAATTATAGGGTTAAGCTCTTCCTTAAGAGCGTTATCTATATATTTACAGTGTTTGGATAAATTGGCGTAGCTGCTAGTATTACATAGCTATAATCAGGGTTTGCTAGATAGAAGAGGTTATCGGTCGGGGAGGTAGTGTAGATTTGGTGATGGCGTTGTAAACTCGGTCCCAGATGAGCATATTATCACGATTGTCAGCAAGCGCTGCTCTTAGCAGTGGTTTGATGCCGTCGAGGTCGAAGTTGTCCGAGTCGAGTAAGAGTTCAAGCCGTAGGAGATCACGTCGAAGAGTGCTTGCTACGACGGGTCGCGGCAGGCAGTAGGCAGGCAGCGGGAAGGTTTTACACTGCTAATAGAAAAGCGAGTATAAGCTTCTAGAGGCCTGTAATATGGTTAGAAGAGTGTGCTATAATAAAGCTCCATTGCCTTTCTTACCCTCTTGGCTAAGCTGCTCAAGCGCGTCGGGATTGTAGGGTAGGTATACGCCTTCGTAGATTAAATTGTATGAATCACGAAAAGCATCAAGACCTTTCCCAGTAGGATTGCTCTCGATAATCATTGACCGCTGTTAGCCTGCCATTGCGGACGGTCTGAGGTGGAAAATGAAGGAAGAGGCGCGCCCTTTGGGCATGCTTTGTCCGTAGCTGATTGAGACTCCCTGAAGATCGCGGCTTGGAAATGCTGCGCTGACTTTGGCGGGCGCTTTGGGCTTTGGATTGGCGGTGGCATTTTATGGTTGGATGAATTTGTCATAAGACGCCTCCCGAGGTGACTCTGAAGCACTGCGCCAAGTGCTCAGTCACTCTCTCGCGGCCAGAAAGCCGACTGGTAGGCTGCGTCCTGGCTTCCGTGCTGCTCCCGCCTCCGACTTGACGTCTTCAACCCTCGACACCAAAGAATGCCTCCTGCTCCTGAGCTCCATCGCCAAGCTCCTAACAATCCTTCTTCTACAAAAGATCCCTCCTGCTCGTCAAGCTGCTCCTCAAGCTGCTCCTCAGTTCGCGCACGCATCAATTTGATCGACCAGAAAGTACGCTACCCCCCTTGAACTAGCTTGACGGATCGATCTCTTGCCTAAGCTCAGCCTAGGCCGTTGTTTTGCAATTATCTACTAACCACATGCCGCTCGGGGAAATAGAATGTCATGTCCGCGGGGAGTAGCGGGCTGATAGAACGCCTCCCTTGTGGGAACGTGAGGAAATGCATCTACTCGGACCGGGACTACGAGGCCTGTCTTCGAGACCTTGAGCGCGAGTTTCGAGTCTACCAGAAACTGCCACAACACGACCGGTTATTACAGCTCATCAGACACTCTCCTAAAGAAGGCCTCGTCCTCCAGTACATGCCTAGAGGTAATTAGCCTACGAGAGCATCTCCGCGAGACTGCCGACGCCGCCACTACCATCACCCTTCCCGAGCGGCTGCCGTGGGCCTGTGATGCTGCCTAAAGTCTGCATCTCTTCCATTCCCACGGGATCATTCACGGCGATCTCAAGCCCGAAAACCTCCTGCTGGATTCCAACTCTAGGCTCAAGATCATCGACTTCTCGGGCTCTTCTTTCGACGGAATTGTAGAATCTGCGATTGAGAGCACTAGGTTTTTTCTCCCGCGACCATTGAAGGAGCCACCAACCGTCAGAACCGATATTTTTGCCCTCGGCTCTGCCATTTAAGAAATCGTGACGAGCAGACAGCCATACGAGGACCTCTCGGACGATGAGGTGGAGGCTCGCTACTCCCAGCAAATATTCCCAAGCGTGCAGGAATTGCCGTGCGGGCAGGTGATCATGGATTGCTGGCGCTGCGAGATACAAACGGCAGAGGAAGTCATGATGCGGCTCAAGGGAGAGATGGAAAGTGCCCTGAAAGCATCAGATCTCGCGTGTTCGCCCCGCATCGCTCCTCCGACCAAGCTCCCCTAACCCACTATGTTCGACTGTATCCCTCGTCACGATAGTCTGGGCATTTATCCCGCCTTTTAGTCGATCCCATCGATGAAGTCTTCTAAAGAAAAACCAGAACCAGACGGTTAATAAAGTTATCCTAGCCAGAGTCTATGTAACGGTCTATCAGACTCTACCCAATCTGGTATCCAAACCACTTTCATGCCCAAGGAAAATTTCAGTCTAACAGCCCGTCCAAATATTAAATATATCTTTACGTTCACACGATATTGGGTACAGCGACGAAACGAAGAAATGTAGCTACGCTATGTTCGCGGCGATATGCTTGTAGAGCCAGAGCCGCCGCGGCCGTACTCCTTTCCTCAAATGGCCGACAGAGCGACGCGGCGCAAGGAAAGCGGCGCGGTTGATGATCTCGTATATTACAAAGTCCCCAACCTACAGACCGCCGGCAGCCACAACGTTGGCTTTTCCGTTCCGGAAAAAGATGGCTGCCACCAGACTAGCCGCAGCCCCGGCGTAAATGATGATGAAAGCCTTCCGCCACGACTCGACAATGATGTCCAGGATCTGGATCCGCATGGCGGGGGACAAGGTTTCGAGAAGGTTGTTCGAGGCGCCAGCAACGAGCTGCGTGAGCTCATGGCGGGGAAGGTCGATGGCTGCTTCGAGGTTCCGGACAGCCGTGTTGACGAAGACGGCACCGCTGATAGAGAGACCGAGGGTCATGCCTCCTAGCTGGGCTGTGGAGCGAGAGCGGTCAGCACAAAACCATGAAAGAGAGCCTGATGGAATGATGGAGGATATAGGATGCTTACAGATGAGCATCAAGGCAAGACCATTCCCAGCTTCGGCGGGCGGAACGGCAGACTGGATGACGGCAAAGGAAGACTGCGTGTAGGCGCCGGTGCTGCCGCCCAGGAATAGCTCGATAACGTAGAAGATGCCAACAGCGGTCTCGCGGTCGACGTAGTGAGCTGCGGCCTCTGGGTTAGCGCACTGGCACTCGTGAAACACCTTGACAGCTACAGGACGCCAGCTTACCCATGAGGGCGGAGGTGAGGAGGGCGATGGAGCTCCCGCCGATATAGAGCGGCTTGTACCATCCGTAGTTGGAGAGATACCAACCGCTAAGGGGCATGGCGGTGATGAGAACGCAGATGTACGGCAGCAGCCGGACAGCGGTGTAAATGGCCGAGTCGCCCCGGGTGAACTGGAAATAGAGCGGGATGTAGTAGACTGAGGTGTAGGCGACGGAAGCGACCGAGGCGCAGGCGACAAACAGAAGTACTGGCATCCTCTGCCGAAGCAGGTGGGAGGGGAAGAGGCGCTTCTCCTTGTCGGTAAAGATGCAGAAAGTCTGCTGGACGCCGAAGGCGATCCAGAGGACGCCCGAGACGACGAAGAGCGCAATGCTGGCGCCGCTGCCCCAAGCCCAGTCGACGCCGCCAAAGTTGATGGCAATGACGAGGGTCACCATGGCGCCGACGCTGAGAACGATGCCCGGCCAGTCGAGCATGACAAGCTTTTGCCACTGCGTCTTGTCGGGCATGGCGGCGGTGGAGGGGATCGCCCAGAGGTAGGCGGGCAGGAGGATGGCACCAAAGAGCAAGTTGATGTAGAAGCCCCAGCGCCAGTCGTAGAGGGCGAAACCACCGCCGACGACGGGGCCGAGCACGGTGCCGAGACCCCAGACGAGGCCACTGTTGGTTTGTCCACATTAGCCCACGAAAAAGCGACGCTTTGGGGTGGGGGAGGGTTAGGAGAAGGGGGTTTCCAGGTAGGGACTTCATACGTGTAGCTGAGATACTGCGGACGCTCCTTGGTTGTGGTGTGCATCGACAGCAGCGCCAGCAGTCCGTAGTAGATGCCGTTGCCGCCGGCGCCGGCAAAGACACGGCCTACGATTTCAGCCTCCATCGTGGGGGCTGCGCCGCAAAGGGCAGATGCAGCCAGGAAAATGATGAACGAAACGATGTAGACCCATTTCGGATTGTAGATGGCGTAGAGCTTGCCCATCGGGAGGATGACAGCCAGACCACCAATCATGAAGCTGGATGAGACGCGTGTAAGTCAGCCTCCAGCCAATAGCATAACAAAGGACAACAAGCCCTTTGCCTGCCGGGTAACCACCTACCCAACGGACAGCCATGGCAGTTTCTCGATGCCATCGAGATCATTGACGATGATCTGTAAGCGAAAGAAAATCAATCCGTCAGCCTCGGCGCTCGAGAAGATACCTCGAATGGAAAAAACAGGAGTCTAAACTAAGGGGGGGACAGGCGAATATCCAGGGTTAGGGTATGCATACGGGAATAATGTTGGCGACCACGGTGTTATCGAGCGAGTAGACGAAGATGGCGGTCAGGGTGCTCACGACGAAGGCGAACCACTGCGAACCAAAAGAAAAGTGTCAGTGTCAATGTCAATGACCATCCAAGGGGTCTCAATGGTGGTCAGGGAGAACGCACGCGGAAGCCGGTCATCGCCCGCTTCTCTTCCGGTTCGGCTTCCGGAGATTTCGGATCGGCCGCATTGACCCCCTTCTCTAATAGGTCGGGACGGTCCGCGACGTCGCTCGCGTTGCTGGGTGTGGAGTTCTCGTTGCCGCTAGACTCCATCTTCGCCGCAGTAGCACAATGGATCCGCGGGAGGGTGGGTAAGAAGTGAATCCGACTGCGAAAACGGAAAGCTGCGCGCAATCGAGAGTCTTTTGAGACGAGGGCAGCGATTTTGTGATTTTGTGTATCGAGCTGCCCCCCCGGACAGCCGCGGCCGTCCTAAAAAGACCATCCCGCAGGCGAGCGAGGAAAAACTATTGGGATGACAAATTTTGCTGCGAGCGGGAGAAAGATAATCCCACGACCAGATTTTTAATCACCGTAACAACCCTTTGTGTGACCAACGGACCAGCGCAACGATGAAACCAATCGGGGCAGCGCCGAGATCTTGGCGTACGTAGGAGATTTCCATGCCGGCGCCAACACATCAGACAACGCCCAGTATTAATCGTCTGCATACGACTCGCTTTTCACCGGGGCCCGGTTGGCCGAGAAAGAGAACAGGAAAAAAACGAAGGAGGAAACGCATCCAGATCCTGCCGATCACACAACAGCAAACGCCGAAACAGTTTAACGCCTAAGCCCCGAAAAGCCGTTGATAAATTACAACGTGAATTACAGATACCTTCGTTTTCCGTCGTGTATCTTGTTTTTCAAGGACATGGGCCAGCAAACTCGTGTGGCGGTCGTGACGGGCACGGTGAGTTACGGCTTTCTAGGCTATCTTACACCTCCCGCACAGGCCCCACCACATTCCCTTCTCGGGGCTTCTCTTTCCCCCCACCCCTTGCCCTTTCACGCTCTCGAAGAGGAAATGAAAAGAAAAGAAGAAAAGTAGATGGAAGAAGAAGAAAAATCGATACGATAATGAATAGAGAAAAAGAAGAGGGAAAAAGGGAATCCAAAAGAAGGCAAAAAGGGGAGAAAGAAGAGAAGATGGAAAAGAAGAAAAAGTATCTAACAGACGGCGACTCCAGAATCGCGGCATTGGCCTCGCCATCCTGCGAACGCTCGCCTCAGGCTGGGCCGGGCCGCTAGTGGTCTATGCGGCGAGCCGGAGCGGGACGCTGCCCAGCGGCGTGTCGGCGCAGCCGCACGTCAAGGTGCTCCCGGCCAGGCTGTCGCTGCGCGACCCGGACTCGATCGAGGCGCTCGCGTCGCGCGTGGCCAAGGAGCAGGGCGTGGTGGACGTGCTCATCAACAACGCGGGCGTGTACCACTACCGCGAGGGCATCAGCGACGAGGAGCGGGCCGAGACGCTCGAGACCAACCACCGGGGCACGCTGCGCATGTGCCAGGCCTTCCTGCCCCTGATGCGCAGGCCGGGCGGGCGCGTCGTCAACGTCTCGTCGCAGGCCGGGCGGCTGCGCTGGTTCGCGCCGCACCTGCGCCCGCGCTTCCTCGCCAAGGACCTGACCCTTGACGCGCTCGACTCGCTGGTGCGCGAGTACGACGCGGCGGCGGCCCGCGGCGACGAGGTCCGGCTCGGCTGGCCGGCCCATGCCTACTCGGTCAGCAAGGCGGCCCTCAACGCCTCCACCCGCATCCTGGCCAAGGAGCACCCGGGCGTGCTCATCAACTGCTGCTGCCCCGGCTGGGTGTCGACGGACCTCGGCGCCCAGGCCGGCCCGCCGCCCAAGACCCCCGAGGAGGGCGCCCGCATCCCGCTCCACCTTGCTTTTGGAGACATTGGCGACGTGACCGGGCGTTACTGGGCCAACGATTCGACTGCAGACACTGGCGTGGGAAAGGTACAGCAGCCGTGAGATGAGGCTCGTCAAGGAAGGGGAAAAAGGGGGGGGGGAGGACCGGGGGGGTACGTACACTGCCGTGTACACTAACACTGGAAGGTGTGGGGAGGAAAGAAATGCCGGTGGAGAGGGAAGGGAAGGGTTATTGCTGACTCAGATTCCCCCCGCATAACAGATGCGGTGCGGTACTGTCGTATAGATGTATGCAGTCCCTTACACTTGTTTGGTTGTATAATGTTCGTAACCTTCGAGTATGTATGTATTTCGCACTACATTTCGTTACCGTATGTATTTACCTGTATGAATGTATGGAATGTACGGAGTACACTACGCTAGGGGCGGGGCGGTCCGTCCCCCGCCAGCCCCAGCAAGCAAGGTTTAGTGCAACCGTACCTAGTTAGCAGCGTTGCATCCCGCTGAATACACTAGTGTAGGCAGCACCCATGCAAAGATTTTATGCGCACCCCCCTTTGCCCACCCTACTGCAGCCTGCTCCGGTCCGGTACATCGAGTACATAGCGGGGTGTTCTGTAATCCGTACTCCGGTCCGCGTGCCTGATCCCGCTGAATAATGAGGGAGAAACTTATTTCCTCTGAGCCAAGACCAGGCTCGCTTACCAAGTCCAACACCGATTAACGATGGAGGCGCATTACAAAAATGAGTTGGCGCGAAGCCAGCCAGAGAAGCAGCCCGGGAAAACGTTTCTAGCCTGTCGCCACGTCTCACCTGCTTTGTTTTGTCCCGGCCTTTGAAATTCCACCATGTATTTGTCAGAAGAGTGGCTTGCCTACGAGCGGAAGCTGGGTTTCCGGCCTGTCATCATCGGCACGGCCCAGGAGATCCGCACTGGGTACAACTCGCTTGCCCAGACCATTGGCAAGCAGCTGCCGCCGCACGATCCCACGCTGACAGTTCGTACGTTCTATCAACTTCCTCCCCTTCCATTTTCTGTTTGTTTACAGATTATTATTGACTAAGCACACACATACTACATACAGGTGACCAGACGGTCTCGGCAGAAGGCCACCAGGTGGCGGTCCGGATCTACAAGCCCCGCGAAGCCACTGAGCGGAAGTTGCCGATCGGAATATAGTTGAGGATACCCATGAGCCAAAACGCCATCAACAGGGTAGAATCTGACTCAGAATAACAAGTGCCCACGGTGGAGGATTCGTAGCAGGCAGCGTCACCGCCTCATTCGAAGACTGCAAGTAGCCCATCGTCAGCAACTAAGAAAAAAAAAGGAAAAACAGGGAAAAAGAAATGGGAAAGAGACACCCGTTAATTACTCCCTTGCTAACCAGTCAATCAAATAATATGCAGACAACTGCCGCTACATCGCCCAAAACACACCTTGCATCCTCGTCTCGGTCGACTTCCGCCTCGCCCCTGAGCACCCCGTCCCAGCTCAGGTTGACGACGTGCTCGCCGGTTACCTCTGGGTAGGTTTGGTCACAATCCAACCCACCCCCGTGCATCCCTCCCATTGCCCTTCTTGTTTGCACGTTCTGTGTAGCAGCACTAACAAAGCCCTGGCGGATCCACCTTCGCGCTTGCAGACCCGCGAAAACATTGATGCCCTGAACGGCGACCCGGCCAAGGTCTTCTTGATCGGCGCCTCGGTGGGCGGCGGGCTGGCGCTGAGCGTGGCCCTCAAGCTGATCGCGCGGGGCCAGGGTGGGCAGGTGGCCGGCATCGTGGCGCTGGCGCCCATCACGATGCACCCGGAGCACGTCCCAGACGAGTTCCGGGCCGACTACACGGCGTACGAGGAGAACGCCGAGGGCCCGCTCATCAACCGCGCCGCCATGTATGTCTTCAACTCGATCAACGGCTGCGACGAGCGCAAGGACGACCCTTACGTCTTCCCCGCCCTGCACCCCCTCCTCGGGTCCGAGCTGCCGCCCACCTACATCTCCACCTGCGGCGCCGACCCCCTGCGCGACGATGGCACCGTCATCCAGCGCGCCCTCTCCCGCCACGGCGTCCGCTGCCGCCTCAAGAACTACGAGGGCCTGCCGCACTTCTTCTGGATCTACCCCGAAATCCCCACCGGCGACACCTTCCGCGCCGACACGGTCGAGGGTGTCAGGTTCGTGCTAGAGTGAGCGGCTCGTGATGGGAAGCGATTTTGCGGGGTGTCTCTTGATTCAATTCAGGGTCGAAACGGAAATCAAATCAACGGCTGCTTTCGTCAACTCCTGACTGCCAAGGTACTTACCTGACCTAGCCGAGCTCATTTCCTGTGGATAGGCACCTTAGTTACAACCAGGTGTAACCCACGTGTCTATCTCTCTCTGTTCATGTTCCACGTGCCTGCGGTAGTTTAGAGTATCTCTGCCACCTTGGAGTAAATATGTAACGGGATACCCCCCTGCCGTGTGCGTAGCTTCCCTCGGGCAACTCTTTACTTGGGAGCTCACAACTGTGACATGCGAAACTTGGAAAAGTAATTAATAGGACACTTGATTAGAAAGCTCAGACGTTTGATTCTTTTTCCCGAGCAGAGAGTCTCACACGTCCACCAGGTTCTTAGGTAGTAATTAATCACATTGCCGATACAATGATACTCCACCTAAAGACTTGGCCCCCCCCACCCATCGATGCCTTATTGTAACTCACAACAACCCTTAATAATGTGTCTCATATCTGGGACTCAGGTGCCCACAGTTACTTTACAGATGAAACCTCGGATTATACTTATTCCTAGATGAGATCTAAACTGTCCCTCTGCCCGATTAGTCATATTAATATTCTATGGAACATTTACGAACATCGCAAACGACTGCAAGCTAGATGAGGAACAAATATTCACCGCCGACACTACCAGGTACTTTTATCCGTAACAGTTTGAGCGAATAAATATTCCTGACTCTTGAAGGCATGAAGCTGCCGAATCACAGGTTAGCCAGAAGGCCTCTCCAAATCTTGTTGTGTTTTCAGCAACCGGTGTTGCATCCGTCGATGGCTGACCCCAGGGCGGGCGACGTCTCTAATAGTACCTCTTCAACCCAAGCCCCCGAGAAATGGAAGCTGTGATTTATTCAACTTCAACTCCCACGCATGAACCACGGTGATGAGACAAGCTCTGGCCAGCAACACCGAACTTGTATCGATTGACTTGATGCTGCTGATCATTCACTAATAGTGTACCAACCAAAAACAGGCATAGGTACCATGTATCTTCCCCGTTCTTCATGACCGCCTCAGCTCCGAGTCCGGGAGGACGACCTCGACAAGGCCGACCTGGCTGCGGCACTCCCAGAAGCGGTTCAGGTGCAGGCCGGCGCGCTCGACGAGGTCGCGGAACTCGGTCGGCTTGCGCTCGATGCCGTTGATGAGGGACATGACGGTCAGGTCGCGGGTGTGGGAGTAGCGGGTGTAGTAGCCGTAGTTGGCAGGCAGCGGGGCCGGGGCCGAGGGCAGCTCGGCGCAGCCGCCCGTCGTGTTCATGACCTGGTCGCAGATGAGGATGCGGCTGCGCGGGCCCATGGCCGCCCTGATGGCCCGCAGGATGTCGACGCAGTAGTCGTCGGACCAGTCGTGAATGATGTACCGGAGCCAGTACACGTCCGCCCCCTTGACCGGGTTCTCGTCGAAGAAGTCGTGCTGCTGGAACTTGACGCGGCCCGCGCGCAGCGCCGCCGGGTTCTCGCGAGGCCAGAGCTCCGTCTCGCCCTGCTCCAGGACCGGCCCGCGATCTTGGATGACGAACTCGAGATCCGGATAGATGTGGGACAGCTGGAGGGCAAAGCCGCCTGTACAGAGAGAAGGGAGGAGTCGAGGTAAGCAACCAACCAACCAACGTCTTTCTTTTGTGTTCCCAAGGCAACGGAGCTGTTGGGGAGAGAGAAAGAGAAAACTTACCCATCCCACCACCGACATCGACGACGGTAGCCGATCCAAGCGAAGCCCACGGGAAGTCTGAACACGGGAAAGAAGGAAAGGTTTTAGCAATCACACACGCAAGGCGCAGGGAATAGGAAAAAAAAACAAACAAAAAAAAAAGAGGAGGAAAAGGGGCGCCTAAATCTCTCTTACCATACAAGTGAGCCTCGCCAAAGACTCGGCCGCCTCCGACCATGGCAAGGCCAAAGAGGCCGTGCTCCGGCCGGGGGACGCGCTCCTGGTCGCTGTGGCCGGCGGCGACCTTCTCGGCCAGCATCCGGATCTCGGTGCCAAAGTTGCCCGGGTAGGGGCTGGGCTTGCCGTCGGGCCCGTTGCGGCCGTCGAGCAGGTCGCGGATGGTCGGCCTCTCCTCGAGCCAGGTCCAGCGCGGCGCCTTGGTGCCCCCGACGGCGTCCTGGAAGGGGGTCACCTCGACCGCGTACGAGGGGCCCTTGACCGGGTCGCGCAGCGTGCGCGGCAGGTAGTCGGACGCCGTGTACACGTCCTGGCCGCCCAGCAGGACGTAGGCGCGCAGCGGGTCGTTGCCCACCAGCGCGGCCGTGATGCGGTTGTTGGCGAACACGTCCTCCCTCGGCTCGCTGAAGAGGTGGATGGAGCAGAGGCAGCGCAGCACCCGGGCTTTTGATTTTGTCGTCGTTCGTTGGTCAGCCAAAGTCACTCGGAGAGCATAAGAGGGAGAGAACTGGGAAGGGGGGGGGGGGGGGGGGAATAGGAATTCGGGGGGAGGGAGGGGCGGGAAACTAACAGAGCTTCTTCTTCTCGACGCCGACCCGGGCCGACAGCTCGTCGATGCCCATCTCGCCGCGCTCCGCCAGGAGATCGGGAACGCGAGTAGCGGCGGCCAGATGCAGCGAGCGGGCTTCGAACTGCTGCAGGGCCACCTCGATGATGCGGCTGGACGGGTCGCTGACGAGCTCCGTGAGCATGCCGGCGGCGGCCAGCAGGGTCCTCCGGGCGTCGTAGAGGGGCTTGGACGGCAGCGATCCTTGGCTCTCGGCACCCGGGTCATTCTTGGCAGCGATGTAGTTGGCGACCCATGTCTGGATCAGGCCGCTCAGCTGCAACAGCTGGATCGACGTCTGATCGAGGGCGCCGCCGTGTGTCTTGGCCTGGGTACCGTTGGTTCCGTTCATGCTTTTTTTTTCTTTGGTTTAGTTTTGGTTTCTTTTCGTTTCTGGGTCCTTGTTTGGCCAGGTAGGTTTGTACGGATGATATCGACGGGAGGCCGGGAACGCCCAGATGCACCGCCTTCAAGAGTCTCCGACACGACTTCTCTCCTGAGATATGCTGATAATCGGACCATTGTGGTGCAATATCTGCAAAAGTCGGTCTCTTGGCCCGGCCCGGGCGTGGTGTTTTCACAGCCCGGAGAGGCGGAGCCGGATCTCGCGGACCCGAGCAGCAGCCCGCGAGACGGGGGACAAGGGGACCGGAGTAGGGGCTGAATCGGCAAACCCGGGCAACACCACTACTACGTGAGGAGCATCATGACAAACACTAAGCGGCAGTACTGGGGAAAAGGCCACCGGCAGTAAATGATTAATCACATAATCCAGCCACTGTCGCTCGGCCGCCCGGTGAACTTGAATCAACCTTCGGTCGACCACAACGGCTCGCTCGATTGCACCGCTTAATTACACCAGTTGTTGGGAGAACCAAAAAAGAAAAGAAAGAGAAAAAAAAGCAGAGAAAAAAAAAAAAGCAGCCATGGCCACGAAACGCCCCGACTACACGTGGGTGAACGGTTACCAGCAGCTTCCCGAGCATCCCAAGACTAACGGTTCGGCTGTCGAGAATGATGTGCCAGCCGACGACGACCCGACGGCCTATGTCACGCCCCCGTCGGTCGAACTGGTCACGTCACCGGCGCACAACCACTTTGGAGTCAATGTCATCCGGAGCTGGCCAACAATGTACGATGGGACTAACAGTCCCCACGGGATTCCGGAGTGGTGGAAACCGAAGCCCCAGGTTGATGTCTTGATCGTCGGAGGTGGGTAGAGCCTCTCTCCTAGGTGTAGTCAGGGGCTAGGTCAGGTTAAGCTAACATACATACTCTCTCTCTCCACATAGCTGGTCCCAGCGGATTGGGTCTTGCAGCCACTCTGGCGCGGCAAGGGGTTTCCTTCCGCATCATTGGTAAGTTGGTAGAGTGCAGAGCACCCTTTTAACCTAGGTACCTTTCCTAGTCATTCACTGCTCACTCTCTTTCCGTCTCTAACTCCCCATCAATTCACCTTCTTCCGCATTTGGTAGCACACACACACACTCTCTCTCTACTGACCGTGTCTTTCGCGACATAGACAAGGCGGACGCTCCGCTGGCCGCCGGACGGGCTGACGGCGTGCAGCCGCGCTTCCTCGAGACGATTGGCAAATGGGGCCTGGCGTCGGAGGTGGCCGAGGAGGGACCCATCATCGAGCGGACGGCCATGTACAAGGATGGCGAGAAGCTCATCTTCAACCGGTCGCACCAGTCGGACTCGCGGTACCGCGGCCTGCACGTCATCACGCAGGGCCAGATCGAGCGCATCTACATCCGCGACCTGCTGCGGCACAAGGCCATCGTCGAACGCAGCCGCACCCTCTCGGCCTTCGAGGTGCTGCCGACGGACGGGAGCGCCAACGACGAGCCGTACCCGGTCCGGGCGACCGTGCGGAACCAAAAGACGGGCGAGGAGGAGGCCATCCAGGCCAAGTTCCTCGTCGGATCCGACGGCGGCGCCAGCAGCATCCGCAAGAGCCTGGGCATCCCCTTTGACGGCGTCAGCACCGACATCTACTGGGGCATCATGGACTGCATCTTTGAGACGGACTAACCCCATGCCTGGGTTTTCGGGTACGCTAATAACATCCCTTCTTGATCCTCCGAGACCGCGAGGGAGCTAACTTCTTTTCTCAAGCATGGTCATGAGCACAAAGCACGGCTGCTGCGCCATCATCCCACGAGAAGACGGATATATCCGGTAGGGAGAATTACCCAACCAACCCCCCGAGTGGCCGAAATGCCCTGTAACCGACCTTCTGATTGCTCACACTGACTGCCCCGTGTCTCCCTTTAATAGCTTGTACACGCAGCTGGACATCTCGCACACGGGACCCATCAGCCAATCGAGACAGGCCCGCGACCCTACGTTTGCCGAGTCGGGAGGCAAGGTCGAGGTCCACTCGATCACGCCCGAAGAGGTCCTCGAGCAGGCCAACAAGGTGTTTGCCCCTTACAAGCTCAAGTTTGGTGCGCCCTTGAGCTGGTTCGCCATCTGGAAGAGTAATTAGGCCCTCTCTCAACCCCCTAGGGCCCCGGGATATTATTATCTGCTAAACTAGAGCTGACACGGCGTCATTATTTCAGTTTCGGAACGAGTCGCCCGAACCTATTCGTCTCCCGACATGTGGGTGCATCTGGCAGGAGATGCAGCGTAAGCGGCAATGACACACATCCCCCCTCCTTCCCCCGCCCCACCCCCAACCAAAAAAAAAAAATAAACCCACCTTTTTGCGTCGTGCGGGAGCTGACTGGGCGATGTTGTTGCCGTCTTGTAGTCACGTCCACAGCGTTTTGGGCGCCTTCGGCCTCAACGCCTCGATCCTGGACGTGTGCAACCTCGGGTGGAAGCTCGGCCTGGCCTCCAAGGGGCTGGCGGACCACAAGACGCTCCTGCCGACGTACACGAGCGAGCGGCGGAAGCACGCATCCAGGATCATCCGGGTGTCGGGCGAGTACCTCCGGTTCATCAGCGGCTCCACGCTGGGCGTCCCGGACCTGGACGAACCGGAGAAGCTCGAGGCGGCACAGATCGACGGACAGGGACAGGGACCCGTCAGCGGCAGCAACGGCGTGCACTCGGGCCACAACGTGAACAAGGGCGACCGGGCCAAGGACTACGCGAGTTCGTCGGCCGCTTCTTCAAGACCAACGGCCAGTTCCTGCTGGGCGTCGACTGCCCCTACGACGAGTCGGTCGTCGCGCCGCGCCGGTCCGTCGACGGCAGCAGCGGCCGGGCGGCGGCCATCGAGGTGCGCAACGGCGTGCGGGCGCCGAACCCGCGCGTGTGCTTCGAGACGGAGAAGACGGGCTACCTGTACGACGCGCTCTCGGGCGCGGGCCGCTTCCACCTCGTCGTCTTCGCCTCGTCGCTGCAGGGGGCCGAGGTCCGCCGCCGGGTCGGCGAGTTCGCCCGGTCGCTGGTCGACCCCGAGGGCTTCCACCGGCGCTTCGGCGGCGAGACCCTCTTCCAGGTCGTCCTCGTCGTCAAGCTGATGCCGTGGGAGTTTGAGCAGTTCGAGGCCTCCGACGCCGGCCGCGAGCTGCTGGCCCCCCTGCGGCGCTTCGCCTCGACCGTCGTCGTCTTTGACGACCGCTCCCCCGACGAGGACGCGCACACGACCTACGGTGTCAACCACCGCACGGGCGCCGTGGCCGTCATCCGGCCGGATCTGTGGGTCGGCGCGTCCGCCTATCCCGACGAGACGGACAAGATTGCGGCTTACTTTGAGGGCTTCTTGACTGCCTGACGGTACGTTGTTTAAATAGTATTACTTGTGTGGGGGAAGTGGACATGCGACGACGTCGAGAAGCCCCTGGAGGCATCTTTCTAGACAAAGATTTGGCGTGTTAGTTAGCCCTCTCGGAAATACACGGCCTTTGAAGATAGCGTGCTTGATCATTCTCGTACCATATTTGGTCAACGAGCCCTTGTGCCCTGTAAGGAGAAGTGCCCGGCTGCTATCCGTACTTGAACAATAAATGCTAATTACTACTTGTGGTGGACCGGGCCCCACCAGGGTTGCAGCCACCTATATCTTCCCTGCAGGGTGGCCCTGGTCAGCTTCTTCCTTCTTCCTCCATCATCAATCAACCACCATCAACTCCATAGCAGATATACGAAGATCGTTGATTTCCGCATCCATCCATCTACCACACTACTTACTTACAAGCTTTGATAGATAGGACTGTGTATAAGCATATGGTATATAAGCCGTAGCACCAAAGCCCTAAACATGCAGAAAAGAACAGAAAGGGGGAAAAGAAGGGGCATACTCGCTATTCAAAACTATGTTGTGCTACTCACAAAAAAAAGACGGCTAAGTAATTTACAGGTCACTCAAGAGCCATTCTGTACGTTGGCTGCCAGAAAACCCTGCTTCGTCCAGTCGCGCACATACTTTGCAATCAGATCGGCACCCAGGCCACCAGATCTGCGCAAGGTTTCCGAGATGCGCCTCGACTCGGTAGTGTCCAAGATGATGTCGCCCAGCGCCAGCGTCCGGAAATGGTTCTCGAAGAAATCAACCAGCGAATCAATGGTGCCCGTCTCGCGGGCGCGCCGCAGCCACTCGTCATACGGCAGCAGGCGGTTCGGCCCGCGGAGACCGAGCTCGTACGCGATGATGTCCATGACGTCGCGAGCCGGCTGCCTCACGGGGTTCTCGAGGTGCAAGATCGGCGTGTTCAGCCTCTCGCCGTGGAACAAGATGTCCACGAGAGCACGCGCCGCGCGGTCCATGGGAATCCAGGAGATGGTCTGAAGAGCGAAATTGTAAGCGGCGGCCTTCAACCCACCCCCCCCCCAGCAAACCCAGCTTTTAGGGGAAAAAAAAAGGGAAAAGAAAAAAGAAAGTTAAGTCGTGAGGAGGGGAATCTCTACTTACACCACGCAGCGATGGCAGAGCCCCAATCTTCTGGCCGGCCTTGACCAGCGCGGGAACATGCTCGCCCGTCTTCCAGATGCCTCCGGTGTGCTCGGGGCCGCTCAGCTGCCCGATACGGACGGCGACGGGTTCGATTTCATCCCTTAACGCGTCGGCCGTCGAGGCTATGACGTGCTCGCACACCCACTTGGCCTCGGCGTAGCCGATGGGCGCGGCGGTGGCTGGGTCGTCCATGATGCGCTCCGGCACCCTCGGCCCGTCCCGGTGGTGTCGCACGGCGGCGATGGACGAGGCGAAGACGAGCCGGACAGGCCGCTGCCGCCGCCGCCCTTGCCGCCGCCCTCGGGCCGGGTCCGCCGCGTGCGCGCTCGCGCTCCGCCCGAGCTCGATCAGGGCCGTCAGCATGCGCAGGTGCGGCTCGAAGCTGTCGAGCGTGCGGTGAAAGTCCATGGGCCACGCCAGGTGCACGATGTGGGTGACGACGCCGGCGAGCCGCGACGCCGTGGCCGGGTCCGACTGCAACCGCGAGTCCTCGACCGTCTCGATCTTGTCCCGCTCGCTCTCGCTCAGGGAAATGCCGGCGCCCGACAGCGCCGCCCGGAGCCTCGACGCGGCCCCACCGGCGCCGGCGCCGGCGGCGGAAGACCTGCACACGCAAATGACCTTGTCGACGTCCGCCCTCTTGACCAACCGGGACAGTACCTGCACTCCCAGGCCGCCCGTGGGACCCGTCAACAGGACACGGGCACGGGGGGGCTCGATCTTGGTAACGCTGGCTGCGAATGCAGACGCCAGGGACCTCATCCGCGCCCCCCGTTCTTCTTCTTCTTCTTCTTCTCCTTCGTCCCTGGAGGACAGACCGTCTTGCGGCAGCAGCTCTCGCACGGCCTTGGTGAGCTTGGCGATGGACGGATGCCGGTAGATGAACTCGGCAGAGGCTACCGACTGGCCCCCCTGGTCGGGCCTCACGCTCGCGACGGCCGAGTTGACCAGGCGAGCCAGCCGCAAGGCCTGCAGGGAGTCCATGCCCTGCTCGAAGAGGTCGCGGTGGACGTCGACGGCGTCTCCCTGCGTAAACACCTGGGCGACCATCTTGCGGAGGCCCGACTCGACGTCGCCGAGGAGACTGCCGCCGCCGCCGCCAGCCTCGCTCTCGACAGCCGCGTAGGCGGCCCGCATCTCCTCGGCAAATACATCGTGCACCAGCCGGCGGCTGATAGACCCCTTGTCCGTCCGCGGGATCGCCTTGTGCGCCGGCTTGACGATGACGGCCGCCTTGGATGTCACGCGCGCGTGGCGGTCCAGCGTCGGGTTGATGTGCGCGATGGTTTCCCAGACCGCGTTCACCAGATCCTCCTCCTCCTTCTGCTGCTGCTGCTGCTCCTCCTCTCTCGGCTCCACCAGGACGACCACCTCGAAGTGGCCCTGGCCCAGACACACGGCCGTCTTGACCGCCGGGTGGGCGTTGAGCGCCGACTCGAGCGGCAGCGGCAGCACCTTCTCGCCCGTCTTGAGCACGATGACGTCGTCGACGCGCCCGAGGATGCGGACCTTGAGGCGGCCGGGCGGCGCGTCCGGGTTGCGCTCCAGCTCGTCCTGGATCTCGAACGGCCGCCCGTCCCAGCCGATGGGCCAGCCCACCAGCCGCCAACGGTTGCCGGAGGAGGAGGAGGAGGACGACGAGGACGACGATGGCGATGACGACGACGAAGGGTCTGACGGGCGGAGCTCCAAGTTGAGGTCGGTCCGCAGACGGAGGTAGCGCCAGTTGTAGTCCGGGCCGGGGCGGAAGATGGACGCGATGGCGCCGATCTCGGTGACGCCGTAGTGGTTGAGGATGCGGATGCCGGCCTCGGCGAGGCGGGTGCCGTGCTCGGGGGCGATGGCGCCGCCGCCGACGGCCAGGAGCTCGCCGACGATGCTGGGGACGGTCATGAGGGAGCGGCAGTCGAACTCTTCCATCAGCGCGAGGGTTGAGCGGCCGGCGGGGATAATAGAGGACGGCGGGAAGCAACAGGTCATGCCGATCGAGAGGGACAGGCACGGCGCCAGCAGCCCGAACCCGTGGTACAGCGGGAGCGTCGAGAGGTTCGTCCAGTCGATCTGATCCTCCTCCGGGAACTCGTGGCAGGCGGCATACACCAGCGAATATCGCGAGCTTAGCTCGATGGGCTTGATGGGGAACCCCGTCGTACCGGACGAGTGGAGTATTAAGGAAGACTTCCCGGACTTCCATGGGCGGGTTTCCCTGCCCGTCTTGATGAGGCTGCCGTTGCTGCTGCCGTTGGTGTTGCCGTTGATGCTGTTGCCGTCTCGTGAATCTTCAAGAAACGCCAGGTATGGCTCTGCCACTTGGAGCCGGACATGATCCGCAACGGAACCGGCGAGGATGGGCCTGGTACGGGTCGAAACCAGCACCGTATCGCATCCGGTCCTGTCGAGCAGGTGTTGCACGCTCGGCGCTGCCAGCCGAGCCGAGAGCAGGAGGACCTGTTATTAGGAAACGTGTAAGTCCAACCGGAGGCTCATGGGTACACACAAAGTCGACATGATGGAAAGAGGAAAAGTACAAAAGAGAAAAAAAAAGAAACGAGAGAAGGAAGGAAATAGAGAAAAGAGAAGGCAGAGGAAGAAGAAAAATGAGAAGACAAAAAAAAAAGGAATAATGGAAAGAAAAGGAAAGAAAAAAACAAGAGGACAAGTGTCTCGCGTACCGGCACGTCGAGGGAGAGCACGGCGGCCAGGTGGATGAAGAGGCCCACGTCACTCTCGAGGTACAACGCCAGGGTCTTGGGCTTCCCCTGGTCGTCCAGCTGCCGAAGATTACTCAGCCGAGCCGCGCAAGTGGCCACGGCCGAGTCCAGCTCCCGGAACCGGATGGTGCGGCTTTCAAAGGCCGGCCTTCCGAGATCCGTATCCACGGCAGGGCCCCGGTCCGGTGCAACGCTGGCTTGTAAGCAAAACACGTGGTCGGGGTTGTGCTCCGCATTGAACTCGATAAGATCGAGCAGCGACGTGATTTGGTCCCCTGCTTCTCCCAGCTTCCCGTCTCTCGGGAGCGCACTGAACTTGGGGCGCACATATAGGGGCTTCGTCTGGGCGGGCATCTTCTCTCGGGTAGAAGGACTTCTCTCTTCGGTTGCCGCGGGAAATCACGGCGAAAGAGGGGGAGACTCTGGTGAGCTTGTTTATTCCGAATACTGGGGAGACACACACACACACAGAGAGAGAGAGGGAGAGGGGAGTGAGTGAGAGTGAGTGAGAGTGAGAGTGAGAGGTTTCTGAGTCAGAAACTTGTGGTTGCGTGACCTTCTGGGGTTGCGTTATTGTTGTTGTTTGTTGCACTTGTGTATAGCATCGTGGCCTCCTGGCCAGAACACCTAGGCAGACCAGGCGAGATAGATAGTCGTCCCTGCCACTTGCGCAGGGCAACGAGATGCAGGCGCGCGCGTCGGCCTGGTTCCAATGAGCGGCGTCAAGATGCCCCTTTATGGGGACCCGAGTTACGCTTGATAGGCGAGGACGGGGGTTCAACCGCGGCGGCGGCCGGACCGGCGTAAAAGGGACCACTGAAACGGGGGCCGGGTCCAGGGCAGGCACCAAGGGGTTCGAGTTCTCGGTGGGGAAGAAAGGATATGCCTCAGTGACAAAGCAAACTCAATGTAACAAACAAACAACTCTTGCTTCGCATTACTATTACACTCATGTTGTGTGAAAGAGACCACAACGTTCCTTCCAATGGTTCCTCACGAGTTACGCTGAGCCCTCATCATCTCTTCTCCCATTTCCCCCCCCGCCTCCCCCCTTCTCTCGCCGCGAGAGCTGGAAAAGAGGAAAAAAAGAAAATACCAAAACCAAACGTCAACAAGACTGTGCGTGTATGAGAGCAGAGATAGAGAGAGAGAGAGAGAGAGACTCGGGCGATCAGCATGTCGGCCAGTTATACGCGAGATATCCTTGTCTTTTCCGGACAGGGCTCAAAGCAACACCTTGTCGACTCGGGAGCTCCCGACAGCCTGATCGCGCTGCTCGGAGAGAAGCAGAAGGTCGCCTATTCTACGTTTCTACGCAGAGCCCAAGATGCGCTACTCCGGGAATATTCCAGCATCAAGGCCGACTCGGGCTCCCTTGGCCACGGGAACCAGGTCGAAGAGGAGGTGTTTGAGAAGAGCGAGCATCTCCTGGTTCCCCCGTCGATGCTCCAGTCCCACCCAGTCTTCGAGACCATCTCCCTATACACGCGCCATATCCTCGAGTTGATGCTGTACCAATCACAACAACAACAACAACGGGGAACGCATGTTGTCCGCGAGACCACCGGCATCTGTACCGGCGCTCTGGCTGCCATCCTGGCCGCCGCCTTCTCCTCATACGACTCGGATGATTTCGTCCGGGCGGCGGTCGAGGGCGTTCGCCTGGCATTTTGGATAGGTGTACGGGCAGCTTCCCTCTCCGTCGAGCGGGAGCGGCTAGAGGAATCATCAGGGTCGAGTTCCTGCGTCCTGGGCGTATTCGGGGTGACGGAGAAGAGAATGGGAGAACTGTTGAAGGGCTACTACGCAGAGGAAAGCGAGGTGAGTGTGGTTTGGTTTCTCTTCTTCCAACCATTGATGTGGAAGCCCGGACGGTCTTTGGCTAAATGCACATCCCGCCTTGTGAGCAGGACCGCCATGGTAACGTCCGAATCTCGGCCGTATTCAGCGACGTGGCGCTGTCCCTCAGCGGCGACGCAGCCGACTTGCAACGCGTCAAGACGTACCTCGAAGGCCGCTCGATCGAGTGCCGCTGGGCGCACATTCACGCTCTCTACCACGGGGGCTCTAAGTCCAAGCGAGCGGTGGACGCAACCCTCAGCGACGCTGCCAGGAGGAACATCGCGTTCCCCGGCCGGAAGTCCCTCCATGCCTCCGTCATCTCGGCGGCGGACGGCGCACACATGGGCTCCGGCTCCGACTCCGCCGCCGCAGATCCGGGCGGCCCGGAGGAGACCAAAACCAACATCCTGCTCGAGAGGGCCCTTCGCAACATCTTCATCGACACGGTGGACTGGAAGGGGACGAGCGCCGGCCTCAGAGCCTCCATCCTGGACCGCCTCGAGGGAGACTCGTCGGCCGCGTACCGCATCATCGGCGTCGGACCGGGCTCGCGCTCCTTGTTGGACCCATTCCGGGGAGACTCGGCACATCCGGGCCTCGGCGTGATCGACAACCTGGCCGAGTCGCTGGCGCAGCCGGCACAGGACGACATTGCCATAGTCGGATTGTCGGTTAACTTTCCGGGGGCCAAGGGACAGGAGCAGTTCTGGCAGCTCCTGGCGAGCGGCTTGAGTACTGTCGCCGAGGTAAGCAGGCAGGCACCGGGGCACAGGGGCACAGGGGCACCGGGATGGAACTGGCCGAGAGATAAAAAAACTAACTAATTAACCCACCTCACCCCCAGATCCCACCATCGCGATTCGGGGTACACGTGCAAGACTCGGACGAGGCCCACGGTCGATCCCGGGGAAACGGGCACGCGAACTGCCTAGACAACTCATTCGACTTCGACCCGGCCTACTTCAACGTCTCGCCCAGGGAGGCCAAGTCGATGGACCCCCAGCAGCGGCTGGTGCTCATGGCGGCCCTGGAAGCGCTCGAGGACGCCGGGTACGCTCCGGACTCGACGCCGACCTTCCAGAGGGAGCGGATCGGGGTGTACATGGGCGTGGCGACGGGCGACTACGTCGACAACCTGAGGGACGACATGGACGTCTACTACAGCCCCGGCACTCTGCGGGCCTTCATCGCCGGCCGGGTGTCGTACGCCTTCAAGTTCGGCGGCCCCTCGATGGTGACCGACACGGCCTGCTCGTCCTCGCTCGTGTCCATCTACCACGCGTGCAGGGCGCTGCGGGCGGGCGAGTGCGGCACCGCCCTGGCCGGCGGCGTCAACACCATGTCGAGCCCGGACATGTACAACGGCCTCGCGCGGGCGCACTTCCTGAGCCCGACGGGCCAGTGCAAGCCGTTCGACGCGGCCGCCGACGGCTACTGCCGCGCCGAGGGCTGCGGCCTCGTGGTGCTCAAGCGGCTCGCCGACGCCGTGGCCGAGGGCGACCACATCTACGCCGTCATCCGCGCCATCGGCGTCAACCAGTGCGGCAAGGCCAGGTCCATCACCCACCCGCACGCCAACACGCAGGCCTCCCTCATGAGGACCGTCCTGGCCTCGGCCCGCGCCAGCCCCCGGAGCATCGGCGTCGTCGAGGCCCACGGCACGGGCACCCAGGCCGGCGACGCCGCCGAGATGGCCAGCATCCGGTCCGTCTTCTGCCCCCGGCCTCCCGACCAGCCCCTGTACGTGTCGTCGGTGAAGGGCAACTTTGGTCACTCGGAGGCCGCCTCGGGCGTCGCCGGCCTGGCCAAGCTGCTCCTCATGATGGACAGGCGGCAGATCCCGCCCCAGACCTCCTTCGTCAACCTGAACCCGAAGCTGCCGGCCAACCGGCCCGGCGAGGTCACCATCCCGACGCGCATGACCGAGTGGAAGGAGCCGCCTGGCCAGCCGACGACGCCCCGGCGCGCCCTCGTCAACAACTTTGGCGCGTCCGGGTCCAACGCCGCCCTGGTACTCGAGGAGTACGTGGTGCCACCACCCCGGGGTCGGCCTCACTCGACCAACAACAACAACAACAACAACAACAAGCGAAGCCACCACCTCCTCAACATCTCGGCCAAGACGGCCAAGGCGCTCGAGGCCGCCCGGCGGGACCTGCTGGCGTTCCTGAGCCAGAACCCGGACGTGGGCCTCCAAGACCTCTGCTACACGGCGAACGCCCGGAGGCAGGAGTACCCGACCCACCGGTGGTCGGCCGTCGTCTCGGACCGGGGCGACCTGGCGGAGCAGCTGGGGGGCGGCCACCACCACCCGGCCAAGGGAGCGACGACGACGACGGCGACGGCGACGGCAGGTGGGGGCTTGGGCTTGGGCTTGCCGGCCAAGACGGTGTTCGTCTTCTCGGGCCAGGGCGGCGTCTACGCGGGCATGGGCGCCGCGCTCCTCGCGACCGTCCCGCTCTTCCGGAGCATCGCGGACCGGTGCGACGAGACCCTCGTCGCCCGCGGATTCCCCCCCGTGTCGCCCTTCCTGGCCGGCTCCGCCGAGGCCTCCTCCTCCTCCTCCTCCTCCTCCTCCTCCTGGTCGGCCGAGGACCAGATCATCATCTCGCAGTGCGCCTGCTTCGTCTTGGAGTACGCCCTGGCGGAGACCTGGAGGCACTGGGGCGTCACTCCGGACCTGGTGATTGGGCATAGGTAAGTTTAATTTCTTGTGTTAACAGCAGCAGCAGTACGGCTAACCCGCAACAGCATCGGTGAATACGCCGCGTTTGCGTTCGCCGGCATGATCGGCTGGGAAGACGCGCTCCTCCTGCTGGCCGGGAGGGCGCGCCTCCTGGCGACCCGGTGCCCGCCCCAGGTCACCGGCATGGTGGCGTGCAGGCTGTCGCGGGCGGCCGTGGAGCAGCTGCTGGCCGACAAGGCGGACGAGCTGGCGGGCATCACCGTCTCGTGCTTCAACAGCCCGTCCGACTCGGTCCTGGCCGGCCCCGTGGACTCGCTGGCGAGGCTTGCCCGGCACTGCAAGGACAACGGGATCCGGCACAAGCGCCTCGACGTCCCCTACGGTTTCCACTCGCCCGCCTTGGAACCCATCTTGAGCGACCACGGCCGGGCCGCCCGCGCCGTCCCCTTCCGCCCGCCCTCCCTGCGCGCCGGGTCCAGCTTGCGTGGCAGGCTGTTCGGGCAGTCCGAGACGGTCGACGGCGACTACTTTGTCCAGCATGCTCGCGAGCCCGTCAACTTCTCCGGTGTGGTCGAGGACGCCCTGCCGGAGCTGGCTGGCTCCCATCCCACTTTTATCGAGATTGGTCCTTCTCCTTCGAGTAATTACGCCCCTATCCCCTATCCTCCCCGTTCTCTCCTCTCCCCTCTCCCCTCTCCCCTTCCTCTTCCCCTTCCGCTTTACCCAAACACCTTCTCCTATTTTTCTTGATAACAGTTCCCGCTGGGAAAGAAACTAATGAAACACAGCCGAGTCCATGTTGAAGCAAATCATCAACACATCCCTGTCCTACACCTTCTTGGGGTCGCTGACTCCGACCCGCGCCGCCTGGGACTCTCTGAGCTCGGCTTTGCGAGAGCTCTACCTGCGCAGATACGACATCAAGTGGCGGCGAGTCTACGACGGCTCGCAGGCAAAGTTCGTCAGGGGTTTCCCGGGGCACCCGCTCAACTTGGCGACGTACTACGTCCCCTACAAACCACCGTCCCGCCAGGACAAGCTTCTTCCGGGGTTTTTTTCGGGGCCGCAGCAGCCCCCGCCGAGGCCCAAGTACGCCTTCCTGACCGACGTCTCGCCGGCTGTCGAGGACGGCAGCGCGACAAGGTACGCGTCGACGGCCATGGAGCCGATCAAGAAGTTCGTCGACGCCCACCAGGTCGGCGACGTGCCCTTGTTCCCGGCCTCGGTGTACGTCGAGGTGGTGGCGCAGGCGCTGGCCTACCACGCTTCCCTCGACATCGCGTCCAACGTGTTCATGTTCGAGAACGTCAAGTTCGAACACCCCTTGGTCTGCGGAGACGACGCCGCCGGCGGCTCGTCGCGCCAAGTGATAAAGACGGCGCTCAACATGCAGCCCGTCGAGGGCCAGAGCTACGTGTGCTCGTCCGGGTCGGGGGACACGCTCTGCGCGGGAGGCGTCCGCAGTCTCGAGGTCGGCTCGCAGGCCGTCGTCGACATCCTGGCCCGGAGGCGCGGGCGGGTAGATCGGCTCAGGAGGTCCGTCGACGGCGCGCCCCGGAGCCTGGCCGAGTCCTTCTCGGACCGGACCATCTACCACGTCATCTTCCCGCGCGTGGTCCGGTACGACAAGCCGCTCATGACGCTGCGCCAGCTGACGACCGTCGCGGCCGGCTCCGAGGGCCACGGGTACTTCACGCTGCCGCTGCCCCCCAACCCCGGCCGGTACGTGAGCTCGCCGGCCCTGGTAGACACGCTGCTGCACGCCCCCGGTTTCATGGCCAACACGCTCGTGGACGCCGACTCGGCCTGCATCTGCGTGGCGCTGGAGCAGGCCCTGGTGCCCAGCGACAGCCCCTCGCTGCACCGGCAGGAGCTGCAGGTCTACTGCTCGCTGGTCGACATTGAGCACTCTCTTATCGCCGACGCCTACGTGCTCGACGCCGAGGGCAGCATCGTCGGATACGTCGAGGGCATGTGCTTCAAGAAGCTGAAGCTCAAGCCCTTCAAGGCCCACCTCTCGCGTCAGCTCGCCCGCCGCCGCCCGGCTGCCGCTGCTCCTGCTCCTGCTCCAGCTCCTGTCCCTGCCGGGCCGAGTAGTGGCAGCGTGGGGGGCGGGGGCAGGGGCAGACCCGTGGCGGGAGACTACACCACGGCGACGACCAAGACGACGGCGACGGCGACGGAGATATCGAGCACCGTGTGCTCCATCGTCCGCGGCCTGTGCGGCGTGGACTACGAGCCGACCGAGGCGACCACGCTGGCCGAGCTCGGCCTAGACAGCCTCCTGTCCGTCGAGCTCTCCCACACGCTGGCCAAGACGCTACGGTGCACCGTCTCTCCGGACCAGCTCCAGGAATGCTCCGACCTGGCCCAGGTCGTCCAGTTGGTCGCCAAGAACAGCCCCCTCCAGCACCAGCTCCAGCTCCAGCAACACGAGCAGCAGCAGCAGCAGCAGCCGACCGCGCCCCCCACGACTGCCGCGCCCTCGGTCCTCCAGTTCACGCCCGCGACTTCGTCCCTCGATAGCAGCGCCTCCTCGTCGTTTCAGCCGGACCAGCCGGCGACCCCGAACACCGAGTACAACAACATCGCCACCAGCAGCACCACCATCAGCACCACCACCACCAACAGCAACAACATCAACAGCAATAACAACAAGCCGACGACAGGCAACGCCGGGTCCGCCGCCGCCGCCACCTCCCTGCCCGAGTTCCAGTCCCTCTTCCTGGCCGTGTGCGGAGTGCTGCCCGAGGACGAGGACGACGAGCGGAGCGTGCCGCTGTCGGCGCTCGGGGTGGACTCGCTGCTGTCGATCGAGCTCTGCCAGGCGCTGCGGGACAAGCTCGGCGTCACCGTCGAGGACCACGACGCCGTCGGCGACCTGACCTACCGCCAGCTGCACGACATGTGCGCCTGCGCCGCCGCGACCAAGCTCTCTCCCGGCCCCGCCTCGCCGTCTCCCGAGGCTGCCGCACCATCACCTCCTCCTACTCCCCAAACGGCGCCGGGCATCCGGCAGCTCCAGAAACGCGGCGACGGGAGCGGTAGAAGTGGTAGCGGTAGCGGGAGCGGCGGCCCCCTGTACCTCTTCCACGACGGCAGCGGCACCTGCGGCATGTACGCCCGCGTCGGCCCCCTCGGCCGCGACGTCTACGGCGTCCCCAGCCTGCGCTCCGACGCCCAGACGCTCGAGGCCCTCGCGGCCGATTACATCCGCCAGGCCAACCTCGGTGCACCCCAGGGAGGGCCTCTGATCCTAGCTGGTACGTTATGAGCTTCATGTTTCTTTTTCCCCTTCCTTTGTGGTTGATGCTGACGAGCAAATCCAACCACAAATAATTAAACACAGGCTGGTCCTTCGGAGGCGTCCTGGCCTTCGAGATCGCGAGGCAGCTGGGGGGAGCCGTCGTAAAGGGCGTCGTGCTGATCGACTCGCCCGCCCCCGTCGACCACCAGCCCCTCCCCGCCGAGGTGATCCATCAGGTCGTGTCCGGCCGGAGGTCGGCGTCGGCGTCGGCGCTGGCCTCGGCGTCGGCGCGGGAGATGCAGGAGGCGGTCGAGGCCAACTTCAAGCGGTTCGCCGCCATGCTGGGGGACTACAGCCGCCGCCACCACCACCACCACCACCACCGCCAATCGCCATCGGCAGGCCGGTCGTCGTCGTCGTCGTCGTCGTCGTCCCCGCCGCCGTGCGTCATGGTGCGGTGCGTCAAGACCATGGACCGCTCCGCCCTGGGCGGCGCCCACTACCCCTGGCTCGGCGACCCGGCCGAGGCGGACCGGTCCATCCGCACCTGGGAGCGCCTCCTGGGCCGCCAGCTGCCCGTCTTGGAACTGCACTGCGACCACTTTAGTCCGTTTGAGCCCGAGAACGTGAGCAAGCACGCCCTTGCCCTCTCTTTTCTCTCTCTCTCTCTCTCTCTTCCCTTCTTTATCAGTTGTTACTTCTTTTAGCCTTTTGTCTTTCGAGGCCCCTTTGCATTTCAAATGCTCTGAAGCTGACGCGCTTTGGGTTGCACAGGTTGGGGAGCTCACGCAGCACTTGAGAACGGCTTGTGAGATGTTGGAGGACTATTAGATTGCTTCAGGTCTCGCAGCAAGCACATGGCAATGGCAGCGGTTGTAAGCTAGAGGTACACCCTCTTTTTTTGTTTTGGTTATTGTTTTGTTGTGTTTTGGAGAGGAAAGTCACCGCAGTCCTAGGGGGAGTACCCAGGTAGACAGCAGATGAGCCAGCTTAGGTAGATTGACTAGAAACAATGAAATTGCTTGAACCTCGAGTACGGATTAATTACGGTGTATAAGACGCAGGTTGGTGATGAAACCAACGCAGGAATGTTTTTACACACTAGATACAAGCTTTCCATGTCTTGCCCATGTCTGGAAAATCCGTATGAGTGTCCCCAGAAGTGGTTGAACGGCTCGTTGTCTCGTGCATGTCATGCTGATGCTTCTTGTTTCTTCTTTTCTGCTCGCCCGCCCATCACCTAACCCGATCCCAGCCCCTTTAAAGCCCTTTCCCTCTACCCTACCTTGCCCGCCCCCACCCCCCCTTTACCTCACTCTCCCCCCCTTTCTACCTTCCTTCCCTCCTCTTTAACGCTAAGCATGCTCTATCTGCAACTTTCCCTTGCCCCTGAGAGTCCGATGTACCTGGAGCAGGTGGCCCAGCGTATCGCGATCGCGGTGGTCGACCACCAACGAGACCCTCCCCACTACGTCTTCTTGGTGCGGCAGATGGTCATCTTGGGTGTCTCCGTCCATATGCGCCGCGGCGTCGTGCCAATCAGTGTGTGTTGTTAGCTGCTGCATGGAGGCGAGGTCCGCCCCGTCGTCGCCGTTGGCGTGGAAGCCGCCCGAGTCCGCCGGACTGGTGAAAAAGCTTGCCGCCGGGTCCAGCCAGGGGGCGGCCGAGGAAGATGCCGCGGCGTCGAAGGAGCTGTCGACTCCCGGTGCCACGTACAGCCGCTTGAGGCTGTTGTCGGTCGGAGGCGTGGACGAGATGCGCGGCGAGTTGGACGCCGCGGTCCAGCCGAACTGCTGGTTAATCCAGTCGTGATCGTCGTCGACAGCCATCCACGAGGGTGCCGCATTGGAGCCATACCCGTCCGAGCTCGTGCCCGAATTGGCCCCGACGCCGTGGACAAGGTCGGTCTCCGCCCCTGCGGTAGTGGTAGTAGACACAATGCTTCCTGGATTGGTCACCGATTTTGGCGACGATCCATTCGTGGCCGCCACAGAGGCGTTCGACTTGGACAGTCTCCTGGAAAGGGTGGCGTAGCTGCGTGGCCGCACCGGAAAAGAAAAGAAAAAATCCCGTTAGTCTGGGATCGGCCGTGCACCACTGCCGAGGAGTCGGAGGGAGGTGACACCGCGGCCGCAAACATACCGGTTTTTTAGCTCGTTGGACGATCGAGTTGGAAAATCCTCTTCTTGGATAAATTTCCACTCGCGCCCGTAGGTCTGCACGTTTTCTAGGAGGAGATCGTCCTGTTGCGCCAGAGCTGTTATTAATATTTAATAGTCCGTTGCACATGTCTTGAACCGCAAAACAAACCCGAGAATGAAAATAATAAAAAAGGGAGAAGAAAAAGAAAGAATAAAATAAGAATAATAAAACCGAGATCTGCTTCATTTACCTCTTCTGGGGTCCAGTCCTCGTGCTCAAGCCGCGGATCGAGCCGATGCTGCCACCGTTTGGCGCACTCTACTGCCGCCAAACATTTCGCACACCGTTAGTCGTGCAAAATTTCTCCGTCTCGACGAAATAAGAGCAATATTTTCCCTCTAAAGAAAGAGAAAACAAGAAGAAGAAAAAAGGTAGGGTAATTGATAGGTGGCGTGCCATACGATCTGAGCTTCGTGAACCCACCATGCTCGCAACCAACGTCCATCTGTTTCGGCCCCCGGGGCTCGCTGTTAGCTTGTGGCGCTTGTTTCGTGCCACCTACCCACCTTGCCTTCCCCGGCCTCCCAGACCTACCTTACCTTACCCATGTCCGGACAAAAATCGGTCGGTGAGGTGAGGTAGGGTAGGGTCAGGTAGGTAAGGTACGTGACCTAGGTAAGTACGGTAGGCAAGGTAAGGTAAGGCAAGGCAGGTGTAGGTGTGCATCGAATAAGAATTAAGCTTATTCGTTTATTTTTCTTTTGGCTGGTTACTTACCTTTGGCCGTATTTACTCACGGCCTGCCGCAGTCGCTGGTCTTCGTCCTCGTCCCATGCCCCTCGTTTGAGGTTTCCGCAGACCTTGTTTATCCATCGTTTGCGGCAATCTTTGTTTGTTCGCCCCGGGAGCTTTGCGGCAACTCGAGCCCAGTCTTTGACCTGCTCACTGCCGCCCCGTACTGGTAATGTCTCGAAGTTAGTCATACCTTGTCCCTTGCTAGTTACCTGGATTCGAAGGCGCTGTAGTAGGATTTTTCGCTTCGACTGTATATTCTCCGTTCTCTCTCATGCGGGCTTTCAGTGTAATATTCCCTTTCTTGTCCTTTCCCCGCCCCTTTGTTTTCTTGTTGGTATGTTGACGGCGAGTGGTGGTGGTGATAATGAGGGTGACGGTGATGGCGATGGTGATGGCGATGGTGATGGCGATGGTGACGTCGATGATGGTGTCGTGTTGGTGATGAAGGTGAGATGATAGTTGTGAAAAATGATGCTTACATTGACTCTGCACCTCGTCGAAGAGAATCTTGTCCTCGGTTTCGGTCCATCTCTTTGGGATCCTTCGGTCGGGACGGTTCATGGCAATAAACTCATGGAGCAGACAGCTCATAGAAGCCCTGCCAATTGCATCTGCCTTCAGGCAAAACAATTTATTTGACCGCGCAACAACCGTCTTTCAGTCTGCTTGCTGGCGACCGCACTACGGAGGTTTTCTACCTTACCCCCTCCCCTACCCAGTATCTTTGCTTTCGGCGGCTGAAAACCCGCACGGCGGCCGCGCATCGGCATGCCGCGCCCGTGTACCGTAATCTTGCAGCTCCTTTAAGCGCATGCGTAAACGAACCAACCAGTCATAGTGGTTGTGCCACAGGCAAGCAGCTGCGAGATTGCGGCAAGCACTGGGTGGCCAGGCTGGTTAATTCCTGCAGTAGCCAATCGCCTAGCCACCCCGATTAAGTTCAGCATTGTAACGGCAGCGGACCGCACCGGATTCTTCGACCGATCTTGGCAAGTCACGGGATGACGTGGGAACCTCACCTACCTGACCTCACCTACCTGACCTTGTGTGTAAGCAGCATTGTTAACAACCACCTCGATTCGAGGCACCAAGGCGCGGAAAGTCGGGACATAGCAGGCCTGTATTTGCCTCCCAGAACTGATTATTTTTATTGCATTTTTTCCCCATCTGTTCTTTCTTCTGAGCTGCGTCTGCGGGCGGTGCGGGGAAGTCGCAAGACGAATCTGACAGTGATAATGGTTGAACTCGGGTTTGGACCCGCGTACGCTACGTCCGTACAGGTACATACCATACGCTACACCGACGGTCATGTTTTTGAAGAATACGACTCTCCCAGCTCTCGCAAATCTCGCCGAGAAAGAATACCTGCGGGGCCTAGAACAACGTCTCCACTTCGATGTACATAGTACCTCCCGTACTACTGCTCCGTTCGAGTCGTCTTCCGTGGTCTTGGACCTTGATCAACGAACCGCTGCCGCCTCCAGGCCTCGCATTGAGAGAATTTAGCCCAATCATAGCCTATGTTAGGATCCAAGCTAGAGAACAAGCTTACTCACGGATGTGTAATACAGACTTCTTAGGGTAGCACTGTAGGGGCAGTATGACAAACAAGAACTCTTTTTAAGGTAGGCACTGCGCCGTACTGTACTATACGGTACAGTACGGTACAGTACCAACAATGCGGTACAGATTTCACGTACGGAGGTACTGCATACACGAAGTACATACATGCCTTTTCGAGTGGGGCGTATGTGCCCCTGGTAGGTACGTGCAGCAGTGTAACTAATGCACGTAAGACGATTAAGGTTC
Source organism: Thermothelomyces thermophilus ATCC 42464 (assembly GCF_000226095.1). Taxonomy (NCBI): domain Eukaryota; kingdom Fungi; phylum Ascomycota; class Sordariomycetes; order Sordariales; family Chaetomiaceae; genus Thermothelomyces; species Thermothelomyces thermophilus. The sequence continues at coordinate 843,217 of NC_016476.1, read as the reverse complement.
ATCGTATGTTCCGTACGCTAGTGTACAATTGCCTGCCTCCCGTCGATACCGTCATGCTTGCAACCCATGACCAGAACCGACCCCCCGACAAACTCCTGATCTCTTTCTAGAGGTTTCGGCCGGAAGGATTGTGAATCTGTAACGTCAGCATCTTAATATGCATAGGCAATCGTAGGACACGGGAATGCTTTGGACGATTATTTTGCTGAGCAAATCTGTATGTATAGTACCTACCTTAGGTAATTGTACAACGCAGTTACGGTGGCCACGATCTGGCTCGTACAACGCCGATCCTGCAAACGCCATTAAGTTTATTTGGCTTGCCTGGATCCCATGTGTTCCCCAACCTCAAAACCACGTGCTTAGTCGCTGAGTGAGTTACATGGCTTTCCTGCCATCCTCAAAACTGGCTCCGGCTCAGGGGCAGCGGACGGTGTCTGCCGGAACAGCCTCCCGGCCGCTTCCGGCAGGCGGACGCGAATGATACTCCATCGAGCATGGATCGGCTATCAGGATTGCAGGGATCTGCATTGCTTGGCTTGTACTATGTACTGCGTAAATTCACCCAGAGACTTGACAAAAATAAATAACAGTAGTCAAAAAGGGTCGCAGAGCGGTGTGGGAGGTAACCCTCCATGGCACTCCTCTCCCCCAGCACCCCTATTTCCCCCCCACGCTTGTTCCAGCTTACTAATGCCGCAGCTGCAAGCCTGCGTGTGTGTTGTCCTTTATTCAAAAACCACCCGACACCATGTCGTTTCCGCCGGATAAGTGATGTGCAAGGGGAGGATGTTTGGTACACACCCGGGCGTGCACGACAAAATTTTAACGTTACCTCAGGGTACATGCCTACTCCGTACACTAATACGCCGTACATACACGAGTCAACTACACTACTACATAGTGTACATTGTGGTTTCCTTGGCTCGCAAGGAGGGTCAAAGGAGCCCTATAGGGCATAGACCAGACGAAAGGGGTCCTTACCGGCCGAATTTCTGTTTCCATTTCCGCAATCGCTGCGTCCCTTGTGCCAAGTACATACAGTCTGGCTCTGAGAGAACTTTCCTTATCTCGTTCGCCTACTATCGGACAAATGGACATCTCTGGTGAAGAGCCAAGCCCGTCGCCGAGAGGCACATGCAGTAATCGCGCGCGGGGCCTCCACTAAACACCATCATAAGCTGAACGGTGCCAGAGCTCGGATTTGCTTGATTCGCCCCCGGACTGCTACGTCAGATTGGAATAATATTTCATGATGCAGTGGAATGTCATGAATGTGAGATTGAAGTTTTGAACATCGACCCGTGTCCGAAGGGATCAACAGTAAGCGGCATATTGGTCTGGTGGCTCTCATTGCTCTACTGCAGTGGTTCTGGAGCACATGGGAGAGGTTGGCGACCTCGACGCGTAAGGGAGTAAGATGCCAAGTCTCACTCTGTGTCTTTCCCGGTGTCCACTCCCAGGTGCACCGCGAGCATTCGATGCCGATAGCATCAGTCCGCTTGGAATGACGAAACAACCGTGGCGCAGTCCTCCAGAAGGACGTAAAAACGAGCATTATGATTCCATTATTGATTCTAGATGTCGGGGCACTCGCAGGAGGGGTACTCTATCCTCCGCTTATCTAATTATAAGTGGAGTTATTGCCATGATGTGGACCAATCCTTCTTCAGACGCTACACATATCCGGCCAGATATCCAAGGGGTCCAACAACAGAGGTTGGAGCAGGGATAGTGTACGGGATGAACCGGGATGCGAGTCTTAAACTACCGACCGAGTTGATCGACATGATCCTGGCCCAACTCCCGAGGAAAATGAGTACTGCAAAATTACCAAATGCGGAATACACCGGCATGAGTAATATGACAATCCGTACACTAGTGCATGTATGACCGCAGTAGTGCACGCAGCAAGCAATCTCACTCATCCAGATCTGCCAATCACTCTGTCTCGGGCATTTCCCCGGAACATCTAGCCTAGTCTACGCGTTGCAGGAGGCACGGAGAACACCCCGTTTCACGGCTCGAGGGAGACGTGCCGTATCTTTACTTTCTGCAGACACAATCTTGTCTGTATGTTGGTATGTAAATACGTACCTCTGACACGGCGTTGCCAAGGTTGGAGTCGTGGCGCACAAGACGAGCTTGAACTGAAGAGATTGAGCAAAATAACTCGTAGCAAAAACCCCACCTGCCCTGGAATCCTCGGCATTTCAAGACACGACAGACTGCGGAAAACTTGCGCTGGGACTTCGGTCACGCCTTAAGTACATCCGTATATGCCCCCACCTTGCGGTGAACCATTGCATAGTCGGGGGGTTGATTCAACACCGTCTCCGTTGGCAACCAAAGCGTTCGCAGCCTGGCATCAAAACAATGCCGAGATGGCGGAGCGGAGCAGTTTGCAACACCTCAACGACCGTGGATTCGCACAAAAAACAGTCGTACTTGAGAGCCAGAAAGCAAGCAAAGAATCAGGGAACTCAACTGAGAAAGAACATGTGTTGACTGTTACGGGCAGCAATAAACATATGCTATGCAGCCACCTTCAAAGTCGCCCCCCCCCTTTCTATCCCCCCTTCCTCCCATCTCCTTGTGGGTATGAGGGAGGGACGAGCGGCTCCAGATTTGGCGTGCTGGTGCCCCCCCCCCCCCCCCCAAAAAAAAAAAAAAAAAAGTCCCGAGCTAGCGTAGTGGGCGGCACTTTGAGCCCAATCGATAACTGGCCCGGATGAGTCCCGGGTTCCGGGGGAGGATGGCTGCTCTCTCCTGCTCCTTCTTGATCGAGTAACCGGCAACGGTAACCGGGCGCAAACCGGCAGTCGAGACCCCTCCTGACGCAAAAAAGTAGACCGCCAAATAGGGAATCGAGAAGGCGTCAAAGGATGCGAAGCGGAGCAAGGCAGGGGACCCGTTCGCCTGCCCGGTTTAACACGTCAACACCAAGGAGTCGAGGTTCAACTGCCAAGAAGGGATGTCAAGGTGCAGGACGGAATGAATCCTCTTGGATACTTGGATCCTCTTGGACGTGCGTCCACCCCCTTGTCACCACCTGCAACATGCATCCCCCCTGCGCCGGCCCCGGCCCCCCGTCCCCCGCCCCCTCGACGAGCGCGGAATCAACGGTTACCAACGATACCCCGGCGTGGATGAAGCCGGACGGTCTCGGAGGAACCCGATCGTCACAGACGTACATTTATATGTAATCCGTCGTGTATATATGAATCCGAGGGACCCGAGATAATTATTAGTACATGTGACCGGCCGCCCCTCTCCGAAAGTCTTCGGACTGTCGAACGCGGCTCGATGCGGCAACTCGTCTACGTCTCTCTCCATCGGGCCAGGCGAGTGAGTGGTGGACGTGAGGGCACCCATCGGTCTAATAGTCGTTACCCCATGGCATATTCTCTGGGCTGAAAGTCCTGTCGGTCCGGCACTGAGAGTTGAGCGTTCTTGTAGAACTCGAGGACTTCTCTCGGAGTCGGCTTGTCGGCACTCCAGTTAACAATGGTGCCTTCGACGGCACGCTGACCTTGAACCGTATGGGCGAGGACACAGGAGTAGTGGCCGCCGTCAATGAGGCAGAATCCAATATGAAACGTATGCTTCGTAAGTGCCCGCCCTTCGCCGTGCAATTTCTCCCACGTTTCAACGCCCCAGGTGCAAACCGAGATGCCGGCTGGATTTGCCTTGTCGAGATACGTTTCCATGTTTGGCGAGTGTCAAGAGGCAGTTGCAGTCAGGACAGAGTCACCGTCCACAGGAAACTGAGGTATGAGAGAAGAAAGTACTGCCTTAATCCTACCATTTTCTTGCTACCTCCGCTTTCCTGTGCCGTATATGGGATATGAGAGCCTTGCAAGTCGGATACTCAACTTGCAGGTCCACGCCCCTCTCTCTTTTCGCGCGAGTCACCATTGGCGCCCCTATATCCTTCGGGTTATCATAGTCGTCTACAAACTTCCAGTACTCGATCTCCGGATCCCAATCTTCATCGTCGTCCCACTCCCACTCATGCCAATACTTCTCCATCTCATCCCGGAAGCGACACTCTGCCAAGTCGACGAAGTGCGGCGTCTGCGAAACCTCGTGCACAACCACGTTGCGCGGGTCGCAATCCTGCATGACGATGCCGCGCCTATTGATATCATGCGCTAGATTAACCGCCGATTGCACAATTCGTTGCCACTCATGGGTTGGAGGAGCTAGCGGTGAAGCGGTCATGTCTTCTAATTCATATCCGTCGATCCGTTCCAAAAGAATGCCGTTGACTTCCAAGTAGGGCACCAACTCCGGAGACATTTCTTTGAGGGCGTCCACAGGTTCGTCGTCGGTGGCTGCCAGGCATACATGCGCAAGCATACGCGGGATGGACTTGCCCTGGAGATCCCTGAGCCGGGTATAGGCCTGGGTCTCGCGTTCAAAGTTCTCGTGGCACTTTGCCCACAGGGCCGCCTCGAACTTGACAGGACCGTTGTCGGCGTCGTCTAGAAAATGCCGAGGTTTCATGGGCATATCGCGTGTCTTGTTCGTGTCCTCTAGCCACTCGAGAAAAGCGAGCATTGTCCCTTTCATGACGAAGGTCCGAAATGCCGCTTCAATTTCCTGTGTATGTGGCACGACCTGGCCGTGTACATTAGAGCGAAGAAATGTGCCAAACCGACGGTCGTAAAGCTTGAGAACAAAGTGCGTGGGACTGCCGTGGGGGTTTGGCATGGTGACGTCCAGGACCGCGGATGTGGTTATTGAAAGCAGTTTGTGGATTGTGACGGTAACCGGCTCAGAGGGCGATATGTCGCCGACATAGGTTTCGCGCACGAGTATATCTAGCTTCGTCCCTTTCTGGTAGGGCACAGCGGTAGGTGTTGTGGCCCTTTCCGTTGTCAATCAGTGCCGAAAAGATGAAATTCTTCAATTAGCGGTTACTTACATGATTTGATTCAGGTCTGCGAGGGCAATCAAGGGTGCGAGGCGGACTGGAGGTATTGAAGAGACGAAGAAGGCATAAGAAAGCGAACTGGCAATTGCGGATTATAAGGGACAGCAGGTCGATTCGTTGAGGCCAGGAGCGATTCAAATAGGAAACGGATGTTGGAGGAAGGCGCGCGCAAACGTCAAGTGGCTTTAATAATGATCAAGTGTTCAGCATACCAGGTGATGCAGCCCCAGACACAGTGCGAAACACGGAGCGAAGCCGGCACGACTGTGACCGCCAAACACATTTGTGTGGGAGCGAAATGCAGGATATGATCTTCATATGACTGCTACGGAGGATGCGGGAGCAAGAAAGTCGACATTTTCCGTGCCTTGAAACCACCTCTAGGTCCATACCGATAACGGAATGACAGGGCGTGATCTTCTTTGATACGCAGATAACTAATTAGTCATTTATAACATTTGTCAATGTAGTGGTTACAGTTAAAAGCAAATGCTCAACATATTCAACTATATAGCTACAATTGTGATCAAGTTATATTACAGACGTATATTTATATATAATCTGTCATATATCTATATATCTAGGGGTCCCAATATAGTATATATGACCGGCCGCCCCTCTCTAAAAGTCTTTAGACTATCGAACGCGGCTCGATACGGTAACTCGTCTACGTCTCTCTCTATCGGGCCAGGCGAGTGAGTAGTGGACGTAAGGGCACCTATCGGTCTAATAGTCACTACCCTATGGTATATTCTCTAGGCTGAAAGTCCTGTCGGTCTGGCACTAGGTGCTATAGCATGGTTAGATGTGCTGTAATGGTCGACTATCTATAACGGTGTGAGCGCTGTGGCAGGCACTCCTGGAACACTCGTATGAGCCTGAGAAGTGGTGATAAAAGATGTGTTAATTGTTAAGTATCTAGGTAGTGCCGGGGGCACTACGAGGAGCTCCCTAAATATACAACAAAAGTAGGGCCCTGTTGTCTCACGTAGTCAGAACCATCCGCGTGAGAGCCTTGTTCTATAACACTAGAAGTTGGGCGTTCTTGTAGAACTCGAGGACTCCTCTCGGAGTCAGCTTCTCGGCACTCCAGTTAACAATGGTGCTTTCGAACGGCACGCTGACCAGAGGAGAGCATGATAAGGAGAGTTCTATCGTGCCACCGCGAGCACAGAAGAGCCAGACGAGCACACCGTCGTTGTCGGACAACGTGATGTAAACCGAATTTAAACTAGCAAATGCCGAGCCAGCTACAGCACCATCTGCTAGCCAAGGCCCTGCTAGCCAAGACCACGTCAACCTCTAGCGCGACATCGGTCGTCGTCGACATCGGGATGCCAGGGACCTGGAGAACTACTATCCTATTATACGTAGCAACGCCGAGCAGAGTAGGGACGATGACAAACCTCTGCGGTATAAGCGCCGAAGGGTAAGCACTGCTGCCCTTATGACCAGGGGAGCTGCCTCTTAGTAGCAGACATCTCTATACTAGGGCGACGCCCTATTACCAGAGGCGTAGAGATCGCTCTAACGCCTAGAGCGCCAGCGCGACCACAGCATTCCCATCCTGTCATTGTTATCTGTCCTGGACTTGCACCGTCGCGCCCAGAGTCTACATATTGCCGCCTCCAGCCTCGAGGTTGAAACACAGCATCGGTCCTATAGCTGCCGCCTCTCTCTGCCTAACGATCACCGCGATGACAACGATCAGACGAGCGGCTCAGAACATCGTCCTCTGGTTTAAGACGACAGAGAGCGGCACAACGAGGAGGCTTCTGTCGAGCCGCCACAAGCACAGGAGGGCCGGGCAAGCACACCATCCTTGCCGGACGATGAGGGCGCCAGCGTACTTGAGCTGGCCGATGCCGAGCCATCCGTGCAGCTATCCGCCGGCCAAGACCGGGCCGACCTTTAGCGTCGTGTCGGTCGTCGTCGACATTGCGATGACGACGATAAACGCCTTTATGGCCCGGGTATTGTAGATAGTGTCTGAGATCTTTGGCTGCGTTATGCGTTTTATGTAATTAGGCACCATCCTGAATCGGAGGAGGTGGGTTGCCATCAAGCTCACATACGTTGAAAATGCTCCCTAAAAAGGACTTCGATGCGTCTCGGCCATGCTTTTGAAGCCGTGCCGCCGCCGTCATCTCCGGGTCCTGGAAGCATTGACACTGGATAGCGGCCTTGTCCGGCCACAGGCTTCAGAATCCAACCAAGACCAATTCACAGATGAAGCAAAGTCGAGTGACAGCTTGGAGGGGGAAAGGGTGACGGTCACGCTTCAGAGCACGTGCTCAGGCCTTATGTTGGAAGTGGTCATATGACCGGGACCGGCCTACGCTGTTAACACTAGACCGCCCCGTTTGTCTGTTTACTTCGCCCACCAATTTTCCCCCATAGACACCAACATTAATTACCACTCTTTGTCTGTATACGCGTATAACACCTTGAAATTTCTCTTGGAGTGCTCGAAAAATTTCCTACCTCATTCCGTAAGCAGCCTAACCACCAGTCCTTTTTTAACGGGCCTCAAATCTAAGGCCATGGAGAGAAAAGTTTCATCGCCGATGGCGCCTACTTTCATGGTGTCCGCACCAGGAAAAGTCATCGTCTTCGGTGAACATGCCGCGGTTTTTGGCAAGCCAGCCGTTGCCGCAGCCATTTCACTCAGATCCTACCTCCTCGTCACGACCCTCACCAAGTCCCGACGCACCGTCACATTGAACTTTAGAGATATTGGTTTGAACCACACGTGGACAATCGATTCTCTGCCGTGGCCAGTTTTTCACCATGCTTCTAAGAAGAAGTTCTACTACTCTGTCATCCACTCCCTCGACCCAGAGTTACTCAACGCCATCAAGCCGCATGCGGAGGCCGTGTCCAGGGACCTTCCAGAGAAGCAGCGAAGAATGCATGTACGATCTGCGACTGCCTTCCTCTACCTCTTCCTTTCCTTGGGCTCCTCGCAAAGCCCTGGATTCATTTACACCCTTCGATCGACTATTCCAATTGGTGCCGGCCTGGGTAGTAGCGCCAGCATTTGCGTTTGCTTGAGCACAGCGCTGCTCCTCCAGACACGCTCCCTGGCAGGACCTCATCCCGACCAGCCTCTCAAGGAAGCAGAGGTACAAATCGAACGCATCAACCACTGGGCATATGTGGGGGAGTTATGCATCCACGGAGATCCTAGCGGGGTGGACAATACGGTCTCTTCTAGGGGGAAAGCCGTACTTTTTCAGAAAAACACCTCTGGGCCATCATCCGTTACCCCTCTCGTCAACTTTCCGAAGCTACGACTCCTTCTCGTCGACACTAGGCAGCCGCGTTCCACGGCCACGCAAGTAGGAAAAGTGCGAAGGCTGAAAGACAGTCACCCTACGACGACAGGCCTAATCTTGGATGCAATCGGCCAACTCACCGCTTCGGCATTGGAGCTTCTCTCCTCTGCCAACTTCAACGGTAATGGCACGTGCGACGCTCTCGACCGCTTGGGACGTTGATTCGCATGAACCACGGATTGCTAGATGCACTAGGGGTCTCTCACCCACGCCTACAGCGCGTCTGCGAGCTCGTCGACCATTCTGGTATCGGCTGGACAAAGCTCACTGGTGCCGGAGGTGGTGGGTGTGCCATTACACTCCTCCGGCCAGACGTCAACGAGGAAACTTTGGAAGAACTCGACCGGAGGTTCACGGCAGAAGGATTTCAGAAATACGACGCGATCCTAGGCGCCGACGGAGTTGGCGTGCTTTGGCCCGCGGTATTCAGAAACGGTTCTGCTGGAGAAAACGGCGAAGAGATCGACCAGGAAAAATTTGAGAATGCCGTCGGTGCTCGGGGTATGGAGCAACTGGTTGGCGTAGGGAGGGACCGTGAAGGATGGAGGTTCTGGACGTGAGCTGACGACTGATTTTAGCTACTGGTGAGTTACAGGTAGCCCTCCGTCTGCCTCTTGATCAGATTTGAAGACGGGCTTTGTTTCCCTAGGAGGGAAAACTCCGAGAATCCGATGCGGGACTATCTTGATAGGCCAGGGTATCAGTAGCTCTCGATAGAATTAATACTAGTGTTTAATATCGGGTAATCCGCAACTTCTGGTGGCAAACTCGCACTTAAGAAGAGTAGATATGGGTAACTACAATGTCTGCCCCACCGAATGCATGTTAAAAGGATGGTATCATCCAGTTAACAGATAGCCAAGCATTGACAGGGTGGTCGTACGTGAAACAGATATATAGGTACGCGCTAATTAGTGAATCCCAGGAGAATCTGCGGCAACCAGACATTACGGAGCCTGAGCGATAGCTCAAGGACTTCTTCCGATGACCACCTCGAGCGAGTTATCAGTGCGTTTGCAGAGGGCCTCGCGTTAGCACTCGTCTCCTTGCTCGCACAACTCCTGATGGTGATCAGGAAGACGGTAAATATCTTAGGTAATTAAACTTCGAGAAGCCTACACAGTTGGCCTGACGTAAGTGCCTACATCAGTTCTCTCCTCTCCGCCTAAACAACCAAAGCTAGTGAAGGTATAAAACGGATGAGGACCCTCTCCCGGCGAAAATAAAGAAAAAAGGAAGTTAGGTAGTTCGACGCCTCTTGATGGAGAATGCGACGATGGTAGCTGGTTGTTATCGCTGATTCATACCCTGTTCTAATTACTTCCAACTTTTGCTAATTTCTATTGCCCGCGAAAGCTCGAAACACAATGTGGACCTCGCCCTCTGGACTGTGGGAATGAACCTCAAATCTAGGTCATGTGAGGTGAGGACCATAACCAGTATTCTCAGGCATCACCCGTGGAGGTGAACCTCTCTCTATGGAATCTTCCACTGGAAGGTAGTTAGGCACCCCTCTGGCCACACTGAATCGAAACCCTCTCAAAACCCGAACTCCGAACGTCGCGAATACTAATTTACCTAGTATATATATATATATATAACCTAGGTAAGGCCTAGTTAGGCCCTAGGTCAGGCCCTAACTAGGCTGTAACTATATATCTACTAGATCAGTTATAAACTAGTAACAAACGCTCTATAAACTAGTAGAGCATATATAAGTAAGGCTAGGTAGGTCCATTCTAGTACTAGGTAAAGCCGTCTTTCGCGCCTCCTTCCAGAGCCTAGGTACCTAATTACTTGGCCAAGTAAACCTCTCTATAACTATCTATGCGAGGTGCCGGCGTAAGGAGTATAGATCTTTCATCCGCTATCGTATTGTTCATGGTACCTACTTAAGGCACTGAAGTAATACATTCTTTTGAGCAAACAGTCCCTCCTTGTCTAGTAGGACCCGTTTACGGGCCTCTTTGAGTGAGTATTAATACTAATCTCCGTGATAGGACCCTTCGCCGGCCCAAATCCCATCCCGAAACGAAACTTCTACTAGTTTGGTTGCAATAGAGCTTAAAACCACTGTCTACGATAACTTGGGCCGTACAAGACCTTTTGGTGCAGCATTCTAAGCGTTGTGTTTTGACTCGCAACGGAAACACTCTGAAGATCCTGGTTTGAGATGGTGCGCTCAGTTTTCTGCTGTCTTGTTATCCTACAGTTTGTGTATCTAATTAGGCAAGTGAGCCACCTGAGCTTTGGGAATGGTGCAACACGGCATGCGCATATGCCGACTGGAGGATTCTCTGCAGGTTGTAGGATGGAAGTGGCTGTTCTGCATCGCTTCTTCGTGGCGGCCAGACGATGTCACTCATCTTGGCTTGCTCAATGTCACTTTCTGCGATAGAAGAACGGTGTATGACACATCCATTACATGGTCACATATCTGACCGATGATCGATACAGGGGTATTTTGAATATTAACATGAAAACAACCAAGTACAACTGCAAACACCCCAAGTTTGGCTCATCCTGCAAACCCCAATCAACTGCTACTCAAACTGTCCCGCGCCCGATGAGTATTTTTTTTTTTCAGCCAGAGTAGCCCCAGCGAGGAGCATTAATGATAATACCCATCAGGCAACCCGAAATGATACCCGTGACGGGCAGGGTGATGATCCATCCGAAGTAGATCCACAAGACCATGCGCCAGTTAACGGTGCGCCAAGTTCCGGAGCAGAGGCCGACGCCGACAGTGGCGCCAGTGATGCACTGAGTGGTAGAGACGGGGAGTTCTGCAAAAACAACACCGTTAGTTCTGATCTGATCGGTGACGGGCAGGCACAATAGGTTCCGTGGGTAGGAGGAAACTTACTCAGGCGGGTAGCAAGGATGACGGTAATGGCAGAGCCGAGCTCCATGGAAAACCCGCGCGCGGGAGATTGCAGGGTCAGGCGGTTACCCAGGTTGCGCATGATGTTGTAGCCGTAGGTCCAGACGCCGATGACCAGCATGGCACCGCCGAAGCAGAGGATCCAGATGGGCACGTCTGACTTGCCCTTGGCCGGGAGCGCGCCATCGTTCCAGACCTGGTGGACGGTCGCGAAGGGGCCGATGGCGTTGGCAATGTCGTTGGCGCCGTGGGTGAAAGAAGCGGTGGCGGCCGTCATGATCTGGAGGAAGCTGTACATGTACTCGGTCCTGTTGTCGTAGTGCTGGGCATAGGCGTGCACCTCGTCGATGTTCTTGGCCAGCATGTTGTGCGTGCTCTTGGCGTTGACGACTTCCTGGTCGACACCGCGCAGCAGCGCCCACTTGACGTACCAGAAGAGCACGCGGCCCTCGTACCACTTGCCCTCGGGCTTGGGACCCACCAGCTTCTTGGGGGCGCTGCGGACATCGGCGAGGGGGCTCCGGTTCGGGCGCTCGGCCGAGGCGGCATCGGAGCCTTCCGCAGTGGCCGACTTGTCCGCGGCCACGGCACCCTCCGCGCTGGCCGTCTTCTCGGCGGCAGCGTCGCCGCCCACCACTTCGACATCGCCGCGCTGAGCAGCCTTGCGGGCCTCGAACTCCTCCTTGGTCATGCGGCCTTCATAGTAGTTCTTGACGACCGGGCCGGCATCCTCCGGCGGCGGAGGGACGTCACCACGACGCAACAGGAGAGGTCCCAGGGGGATGTGGTACCAGCGAAGTTGCCAGTCCTCCTTGATGACGACGCGGTACATCCAGGGCACCAGCGTGAGGGAAACCAGGAGGCCGAAGCCCGCACCAACACCAACGATAGTGCCGGCAATCTCGGGGTCGGTGAGGTGGATCTCGTAGCTGCCACCTTTCCACAGGAGCAGCATGGTAAGCAGCATGGCGGTAAGGGCGAAGTAGAAGGGAACGACGCGGAGCGCCCAAAGGGCGGAGTTGCTTCGGATCAGCACCATGTACTTGGTAAGGAGGAAGATGATGGCAGCGAAGCACCCAGCAAGGCCCGGAGCAATAATCCACGCGAGGAAGACCTGGACAACACCCGAGTTGATGGCGCTAGTGCCGCTGCCGGAGCCCACCCATTGAACACCTGCGAAAATAACCGTCAGCCCCTGGTCGGTCTCAACTTCAACGACGGAGGTCTCTCTTACCTTTGGCACCAACTGAGGCAACGCCCATGCCGATGACACCGCCGAGGATGGAATGGGTGGTGGATACGGGCATGCCGAACCTGGTGGCGAAGGTGAGGTAGAGGGAGGAAGCGACGACGGCGCAGACCATGCCAAGCATGAGCAGGGCCGGGTCGTCGACGAAGAGCGAGGTGTCGACAATCTTGGTACGGATGGTGTCGGCGACACGGGCGCCCACACCCACGCAGCCGGCGAATTCCATTGCTGATGCGAGGAGCATGGCCTGCAGGTACGTCACGGACTGCGACCCGACCGACGTCGCCCACGAATTGGCCACATCATTGGCACCTGAGGGACACAAGTGGGTCAGAAACTCCAATATTTACGGGAGGGGGGGAATTCTTGGGATTTGGGGGGGCGGATGTGAGAGCTGCTGCTGCTGCTGCTTCTGCTGTTTCTGCTGCTTTGGGGGGGTGGGGGGGGGGGGCTTACCGATGTTCCAGGCATCGAGTGCGGCAAAGATGAGGCCGATGGCGAAGATGTAGTCGAACTGATGGAGAGCCATCTCGGCGGCGGTGCCTTTGTCTCTCTGTCTGGAGTCGCGTGCCCGGAGCGGATGAGCAGCGCGGGCTTTGATTGTGACGGATGGACTGAATCTGGTGAGCAGAGGGGAAGAGGGATGGGTTGCAGGTGCGGGACAGCTTGGTTTTGTATTTCGCCTGGCAGGCAAGGCAAACGGGGTGCAGTCCGAGGCGGCAGGGCTCCCGTCGGTCAAAGATGGTACCGCACACGTGGGATGGCTCCTCCGACGGCGAGCTCAGGTTGCCCGCCCGGCCCCTTCCAACACCAGCAACCAATCTTGGCAGGTCGGGCGAGAAATTCTCGGTGCAAAAAAATCGCGTGCGTGGACTCAACAGGTGCTCTGGTTGGCAGGCGGTGTGGAGCTGATGGTTGGGGCCAGCCTTGGCGGGCCGAAGCGGCCATGGTGGGATGGAGGGGTGGCTAACCCGCACCAACCTCTCACATCCACTTGATAGGGGAACGTGTCCAGGGGCCGTCTGCTGCGGGGCTAAACTACCCAGCTTTCTTTCGGTCAAGTATGTAGTGTAAACGAGAACGGACAAGTTGCGGACCCCATGTAACTACATACACACAACGCCCCACGTTGGCGTTAGTGTAGAGTACCTGCCCTTTGGGATTTTATGCGCTTGGAGTGGGCATCGAGTCGGATCGAGACCGTGATGGTCTTACCGTTACCTAACTCTTAAATCATATGCATATACACTACCATACATAGATAGTCCGATTTGGGCGTGGATGCCATGTGCTATTGCAGCAGTGCTCGCGTGACTGAAATCCAAAACCAAAACCAAAACCAAAAAAAAAAAAAAAAAAAGTCTCCCATGCCCTTCTTGTTATCCTGCATGCTTTCGAGATGCTTGGAGCGTCAGTTCCTGGACGAATTTCAGGCAATCCTTCTTCCGCCGGTCGCTGAACATTGAAGGACTATACTTCCTATTACAGTCCTCTGCAGACTACACGTATTACAGGCGTTCAATCTCAATTCATGAGAGCTTTCGGCAGTCTGGCCTGATTTGGGTTACCGACCGCCCACGACATCTTTTTTAGGCACCGAGCCTGGAACCATGGCGAGTTTCCACTAGCGTATCTCGTAGAGCAGTACATTGCTTTCCAGCTGTTGAGGCAAACCTCGATGTGGAGCGATCCGTTGGTTGTTATCGACTATCTCGGGTCCGCAGCAATTGTGGTGCAGTTCGAGAAGCAGCGTGGGAGGCTCCTACTTCAGACATGGGGGCTTCCCGCTAACGCAGCCAAGACAACGCCAAGTCCCGGATCTGTGCTGGGACGGCACTTGCAGATAAATGTGGTAACCAATGATCGAGCCCTAAATCACAACGTGCACGATCCGCTCGCTGACCATCAACAACATGCCTCTGGGGCATGGCGGGTTGTGCCAACTCCATGACAGCAAGACCACCACTTCGAGTCCAACTTGACAATCCCACCCAGCCCTGCTCCATGACGACTCGTCAAAGTCGGCGTCCATCCAATGACATTGCACAAGGGCCAAATCAGGCACCGCAGCCGAGAATGGGAGCGCGTCGGTTGGCCTGGGCTCTCCGTTGCACCGGCAAGGGAGATCACGGTAGACCACCGAGGCGAAATGTCGTTTTTATGACCCGGTCATACGGAGTATAATTATATCTCAGGTGTCAGGTTTACTGCCGGCGAAGATTTTCCTATTTTGGGTGAACTATCACTTCGTTGCGACGCAGTTTTGATTCAGAGTTCAAACATCCAGACGCTGCAGGATCATTGGCCCACACTCGGTAATTACTAATATCTGCTTAGAAAGCTAGGGCTCTTCTCTTGATATCACATGTGTTAGTGGGATGCTCCCGCGCTTTTGCTCTCGGTAATTCCGTGCCGTAAGAGGACACGAGATGTGCTTCAGCAGCTGATGATCGTGCGAGCGGCCACCTTATGGGGACACCGAATGGCAATGTGGGTGGAGGGAGAGAGAGAGGGGGGGGGGGGGGGGGAGCATCAGGGGTTAATAATGATTTCAGCCAACCATGCAACTCTGTTGGTAGAAGAGCAGTGGTAGTTTTATTTTGTTACACTGCATTCTCTGCGCGACAGTCGGGATTCTTGGCCGTGGTCCTGGGAACGCCACGGCGGGCATGTGCTGCCGGTAGCCTGCACTCGTCAGCTCGCCTATCGATATTATTGTACACACATGCGCGTGCGGGACGGGAGGTGGCGAATGCCTTCCTTGCGTCCCCAAAACACCTCCAATATCGATCCCTTCTTCTCCCTTGCCCCAACAAGAATGGCCGGTGACTAACATCGAAGATCACTCTAAGACTTTGCTGTGGATTGTTATGGCAGGACCATGGCGTGTTATGGCGGACTGCGGGGTCTCGAAGGCTTGTTCTCCATGATGGTGATTGGGCCTAGGAATAATTATCCAAGAACCCAGCTCCCATCTGACCTGACTACCGGCGAGATGTTAGCCGAATCCTCCAATATGGTGTGTGTAATGTACTTGTAATGTCCTTTCGTGATAGAAGAAAGCGGCTACGTCATGATGTCAGGGAACGAGACGGGAGACGATGGGGCCGTGGTACGAGCAACCAACCCCAAATCAGTGCGATCAGATGGAATAAGACGGCGGATAATCAGACGCTTCCGTTCGGAGGAAGCAATTCCTTCCGCGGTTCGGTATTGACTAGATCGGTTCAACTAACCAGTCCGGCAAGCGTGGCTGTATCGCTGCTGCCGATGGGCGGGCCGATGGGCCAGGTCGCAACTCCGCCCACTATTACAAGAAATTTTTCTGCATCAAAAACGTTAGTAGGGAATCCGTTCCATGGGTGGGCTGGAAACCTTGCTTGCCACTTCGAGTAATTTGAAGTTCTAGGCGCATTGTCGGGCCCGCTTTGCCCAGATTCCGCAATTATTATCCTCCGTCTTGACAGGCTCAGTTTCGAACCTGCGCGTTCGCCCGACAGGCTGCTCCCCGATCATCGAGCTAGTCACAACATGGTGCGAAACCAGACCAACTGCGTTTCACCCTCGACATTGTCCTGGTCTGCGACGAGTTGCGCCGTTTCGGCGACAGCGCGTACGGTTGCTTTTTGTGGGAGAAGGAGGAGGAGGAGGAAGGACCAGAGCAACGTTGGCGCCCGCGGACGACGGCGCGCTAGAGGCTCCGAGACACATAATTACCGCTTCCGAGAAGAAGAGTCGTAGCATCGGTATCAGACCTGGCCTTTCTTGGCGCCGATTCCGTCGGCCGTGAATTACCAGGAAGCACAACACTCACAGCCTTCTCTTCCTCCACCGGCCTGGCAACATGGGATATTAGTGGATGGGCTAATTGAAAGCTGCTTCGCCGGATGATTTTGGCACCGGTGCAGAGAAGCATCGACATCGATAATACGCGCGTAAGGTAGGTACGTAAGTACGTGGTAGTCATCCGCAGTAGATGCTTGAGAGGTCATGAGCATTTGAGCGGCCACTGACGTCAGAAATAACTAATTAGGGCTTTCATCTGCCAACATATCAAACAGCATCCTTTCGTGAGACAGGTTTCAGGCTGCTGACCTAATCCCCACGGTCCTGGGCCGTTTTCAGAGCTCGCGCGCCCCGTTTGGCGTTGAGAAGCACCAAATCGGAGTTGGGGTGAGAATAGGAACCCCCCGTCCCAACCAACCTCCATTGGGCTGTGATTTTCACATCTCACTGCGATGACCAGCACAGTAAGTACATATCACGGTAGATTGCATACCCCTGCCCTGTAATTATATTAGTGGTGAAAGGATGGGCGAGAACATCAGGAAGGAAAACCGCACCGTTCTTCTCTTTGAGACAAACTCGCCTATCCGGACGTCGAGGCGGGTATAGGGGCGCCATCGCTGACCGGGGCCGCCGCTCCGGTGTGCAGACGGCGCCGGAGCGCCCGGATGGTGCCGAGGAGCGCCTCGCTGTCCGGGGAGACGGACCGCAGGGCGTTGGCGTACTGCCATGCGATCTCGAGCGGGAGGGCGGCGTTCTGCTGGCCGTAGAGCCGGGAGCTCGGCTCGAGCAGGATGGCGACGGCGGCGACGAGGTTGCGCGCGTGCTCGGCCGGGTCCGCGTGCTCGGGCAGGCGGGCACGCGGCCCGGAGACCAGCCGGAGGATGGTGTAGAGGACGAGGGAGGCGGCCCAGTACAGGCTCATGCCGTGGACCTGGGCGACGTGGGTGACGAGGTCCTTGCCGGTCGGGTCCAGGCACGAGTGCTCCTCGACCTTGGCTCCGAGCCGCGTCAGCAGGCCGACCCAGGTCTGGAGCTGCCGGTCGAGGATCCGGCACTTGCGGACGAGCTCGAGCCGCAGATGGGATCGCCGGGGCTCCTCGGCGCACAGTCGCATCTTGTCGAAGTCCTCGACGAGCCCGGGGATGTCGACCAGGGCGTCCACCAGGATGTCCTTGTAGTCCTTAGGGATTGCCTGCCACGGGATGGTCTTCCACTCGGGCGTGCTCAGGACAAGCCGTTCCCGTCTCAGCACTGCCGACAGGGCCTAAGTGTTTGATAAATTACTATTATTAATAAGTAGACGGAAGGAATGGGAATGTGTCCCCGGATGAAGACCAGGCCTCTAATTATTCACTCCGATCAAGACCGTCTCTCTCCGCGACGAAACTCACCATGTCCACTCGCTCGTCGGCAAAGACGTCGTGCAATTCACCGTCGACATGGGCCACCGGGGTCCTGGCGATGAACAAGGCAAGCTCGCCGGCGTAATGACGCTGCCAGTGTTGCTGGGCGTCTTCGGCCTTGGGCTCGCTGCCTCCCTGCTGCGAAAAAGCCTAATTAGAGGAATAATGAGATTAACGTACCGAAACAAAGAATCAGCAATAATCAGCAATACAGATATCTACCCGACCCAAATTATCCAACCAACCATACCTACCTCAAACATGGCGAGCAGTTTGATGGTGGCGATGGGCACGTCCACGCGGACGCGGTGCGACGAGGCCTGCAGCGAGCGCCTCAGGTCGCCGAGGGCCTTGCCGTACGCCCCGGAGCCCTCGCGCAGCATCCAGGCGGCGCCGTGGCGGCGGCCGGTCGTGAGCAGGCAGTTGGCCCACAGCGCGTGGCGGAGCGAGTCGTCGTCGCGGTAGAAGCGCCGGGCCGTCTCGGTCCACGCGCACACGTAGCTCCGCGAGGCCGCCCTCGGGATCGGCTGCCCCGCCGGGAAGTAGGCTTCCCAGAAGAGGTCTATGCACCTCCTCTCCTCCTCGGGCCTCGCCAGCAGGCGGAGGTTCGTCACGGTGGTGGTGGTGGTGGCTTCGGTAGCATGGTCCGCGTCCGGCCTCGAAGGGGAGTCGCGTCGCGCGCTGTATCCTGCGCGCCGCCGTTCTGGGGTGCTGATGACGAAGACGCGCGGTGCGCTGTAGCCTTCGCACTGCAGCCCGGCCTTTCGACACTGGGAGCACGCGGGTCTCTCGAGGTCGCACTAACAGAGGCATTTATTTGGTCAGCCATGCCACGGATGTGGAGGAACCTGGTCTCGGCCGCGGCTAGGGTAGGTAGGTCAGGAGGTAAAGAGACAGTAAACAATTGGTAATTAGGTATGGTAATTAGGTATCGCTGGTGAACCTCTCTCGTGAGTATTTCCTACTCACCCCTTTTCTTCGCTTCCGGCATGTGATGCATGCCTTGGAGCGGCCAGGAACTCCCACCATGGCAGGCAAGCTGTTAACCAGAGACAGGATCGCCGGCGCGGATTCGTTCTCTTTTTGGGATAATGGGCGGAAGCTTGTTGGTTGTTTTAGAATACTAGTGTAAATAATTATGCTCACGATGATACCTTCTGTTTCATCTTCTGGTAGTGATGCCCAGGTTGGTCTCGTTGGCGATCCATCGGCTCATGGTCTCGGTATTTGGGAAGATGGAACAGTTCCTGCTCCCATGCTCGAGAAATGAGCCTTTGTTCTGCGGCCTGGTGCGCCTCTTGTTGTTCACTCATCCCATCCCGGTATAGAACCGGAGGCAGGTATCCCGCGATGAATTACGTGTTCAAATGTTCACGCAACCGACTGCGCTAAACCAGGAGAGGCTTCATTCTGCGCCGACCAATCAGAGCCCCCCTGCCCCTTTACCTTACACAGATACTGGGACTGCGTTAATAATGGGCGCAGTGTGTCAAAGCTGATGCTCAGCAGTTACATCTTGAGATCCCAGACACGCCACTTCATCTACCCCTCCGACATCCTCACGATGGAGGGCCTGCTCCTCAGAGTACGGAACTTAGACTCGGCATCCCGCAAGTACGATGTGCTGGTATCTCCTTGCCGATGGGGACTGCCGACCGCGGCGAACTCGTGCTGGGGCACCGACGACGGCGCTGCTGCTTCAGTACGTCATGTCGCTCGTCTACGAGTATAAGTAGACCAGTCCGGACCTGCTGTTGGACAAGGCAAGAGACGGCCGTCAAGTCCATCATCAGGCTCCCAAGACACGTTGTTTTCTAAAACTTTATATATAGTCTTTGACAAGCAATTAACGCTCGTTCGTCACGGCGCACCTCGCAACAGAGGTATTAATCAATTACCTAAGCTATACGAAACAACATGGTCCCGATGCTCGTTTTGTTTCTCCTGGGCCTCACCGCCGCCGCAAGCTCGAGGAAGCGGCAGGCCACTGGCGAGCACACCATGGGATTCATCGGGTGCTCCATGGCCGAGAACATCGCTCAGGGGTACGTCGCCGTCGGGGGCACGCACATGTGGGGACCGTACGGGACGGGCGGGATGGTGGTGCAGTCGTGGACCGACACCAACTCGGCGAGCTGGCGCCTGTTCGACCAGCAGGCGGCGCGGTACGGCCGGCCGGCCGAGGTCTGGGTGCAGATCTGCATCTTCCAGAACCCCGGCGCCACCTACGACGAGGTCGAGCGGCTGGTCGCCAACGCCCGCGAGCACGCCGCCCCCGGCGCCCGCATCTGGATCACCGGCCAGCCACTCTACCCGGACAACCCGTCCAGCTGCTTCCTCGCGGGGCCCGCCGGCCCCCAGCTCACCGTCGACCTCGCCAAGCGAGCCGCCGCCGACGCTTCGCTCAACGTCACCTACCCCGGCGAGTTCGTCCTGATGAGGAACGAGGTCCAGGATGGCTGTCATGCCAACGCTGCCGGGCAGCGCTCTCTGGGCGAGCAGGCTCTGGCGTTCTGGGGCTGACCAAATCAATTCATTCGGGTTTCCCGACCGAGATGGTCGCATGAGCCATCGGTCATCAGTGGCTCCCTGGAGTGGTGGCGGAGTTTTACCCTCTGAGTGATCCTGTTCGTTGATCAGAGGGATTGGATGGGGGTAGAGGCATCTAGGTGTATCTAGTCATCTCAGATCCTCGTAGCCTAAGAGACGTAAACCCTAACGGGACCTACGCGTTTCACAAGCCATGGTGTATATTTCTTGGTTTCGTGGCCATCTTTTCGGATTCCTCCCTTGCACACCTCGGAAACCCCTACTCTGACCAAAAATAATCAATTAATTACCTCGTGTCACCGTTTCTATAGCGGGTTCATGAATCAGACGCGCTCCAGTGCTGAGTGAGGATGGGGAGTGTGCCCGGTAGGCTGTGAAGGGGATGAAGGGGGGGGGGAGGGGCGGGGATGAGCACAACTCGGGTCCCACATCGGTCCGTAAATGGCTCGATCTCTTGTAGTTTGGAACACATATTCATCGTTTGATTGGAAGTAGAGTTCAAAGATTCGTAGATGGTCTGGCGGATCTTCTGATGCCAATCCTTCACCCCTCGCGAGGACCCCTTGGAGGAAACACTGTAATTAGTAAAAGTAATACTCCGTGCAGAACAGGATGAAATGTAATTGGACTCTATTGCAATCAACCATTTCCCTGTTCTGCGTTCTGGACTTAATTAGTATCGTGGAGAGAATGAAACGATATTCCATGCCTGTGGTGAAACCCCCCAAAAGCTGATTTTAGAGGTATCCAGGCATGTAATTACACACAAATAAGCAACCTCGCTCATTCAGCCTCCCCGTTGTACGCGATGCGGTCTGCGCCCATTCTTCTATCACCGACACCCGTGATGGCAGTTTCCAAGACCTTCTGCGCCACTTCTTTCCCGGATATCCCATCGCGAGCCATAAAGTAGGCCGCCAGCCCAGCCACGTGGGGGCAGGCCATGCTGGTGCCGTTCATCAAGCTATGGTCGGAATCGCTGTTGTTGAAGGCACTCTCGATTTCGACGCCCGGAGCAAAGATATCGACCGACTCGCCCCAGTTGGAGAACACGGCCCGGTTGTCATGGCGGTCAATGGCGCCGACCGTGATGGCGGACGGGGCCGAGGCCGGCGATTGGTCCCAGGCGTCCTTGCCCTGGTTGCCAGCCGCGGCCACGACGGTGAGGCCGGCGTCAGTGGCCGCCTGGATGGCGTCGTTGATCGCCTGGGAGAAGGGCCCCGATACCGAGAGGTTGATGACGGACCGGTTGGCCGTCCCGCGCTCCCGGGCGTCCCGAACGGCCCAGTCGAGTCCCTGCACCAGTCCTGACGAGGATCCGCTGCCCAACCTGTCGAGCACCTTGACGGCAATGACGGTCGCCTTCTTGGCCACCCCGTACGTCTGACCGGCGATGATGCCCGCGACGTGCGTCCCGTGGCCGGCCTCGTCCGTGTCCCTCGACGCGGCGACAAAGTTGGCCCCCCAGACCGCGCGGCCGCCAAAGTCCTCGTGGCTGACCCGGATCCCGCTGTCGATAACGTAGACGTAGGTCTCGCTGCCGGCCGTGTTGCTGTAGTAGTAGGAGTCGTCGTCTGTCTGGCCCCGCGAGCGGTGCGAGATGCGGGCCAGTCCCCAGGGGGCGTTCACCTGCTCGACCGTGGCGCGTCTGGCAGGCTGCGGGTAGGCGGCTACGGCTGCGGCCTTCACGACCGTGTCTTTCTCGATGTAGTCAATCTAATTATGTGTGGGATCGAGGATCAACATGACAAGACTTTCTTTCTTCAGCCCATCCACAAAGGGAACCCATACCAAGTCGAAGCTGGCGAGAGTGTCCAGGTCTAGGGTTGAGAGCTCGGCGACGTAGCCCCGTAGGCCCGCGACGTCGAACCTGCCCAAGATTCCCCTCCTGCTGCCCTTCCTGGCCCTACTGTTGACATCCTTCTCGTGCTCGTTTCTGCCTAGAGTATCGATGCCGTTCTTGTACTTGACGATGTACGTGTCCGGGACTACCAGCTCATCCAGGACTCTATCGTTCCTGATCGGCGCGACAGCAGACGTCCCGGGGAACGCGATTAATAAGGTTGCGAGGCAAAGGAAAATGGTGATCAGCTCCATGAAGATGGCCACGGGGAGAAGTAATTATGATGGCTCAAAAGAATGATGTCAGTTCTTCTCGGCGCCTTGGCGTTGTTGTCTTATCGTCAAGGGTTCAGGACGGAGGGTTCGGGCGCTTTTTCATCTCGGGTGATCCTCCATCCCTTGTTTTCGGTTTTACTCCGTACGGGCCGGTCCGAGATGATGATGAGCAAATTACACCACTGCGTGCCTCTTGGTCTCGCTTACGCACAGATTCTCAGGGCGCGGAACCAGCCCCCCCACCGCGTCGGATGAGACACTCAATGGAAACCGGTTTCTATGATGTGTCCTATGCAGGTTTCACTCATCTGAGACTTTTGTATACGAGCCATTTAAGTGGGCGCCGACTTATTTTGTAAATTTCATACAACCGTTCTGACAGCTCACAACCATAATTATTGCCTACTGAAAGGAGGACAAATACGGATTAATGATAATGTTTTTTTAAAAAAAAGAAAGAAAGGAAAGGGAAGAAAAATGAACAGGGTGCGGAAAATTATACGTGTGCACCTCGCCGCTGTTTTCTCGGCTCACATCCAGGTTACGCTGTTCAACCTAATCCGTACTTGATACGCTACAACAACACGATTGTTCCGGATTCCCAGCTGGGAAGAACATTCCCTTCCTGACTCTGCCCCTCGCCCCGCATCCCATAGCCGCCTGCCTACACAGTAGTTCCGGCACCTCTTAGAAGCTCTCAGTCCGTGCTTCCCTCGCTTGTTCCAGTACCGAACCCTGTTCCAGCTTAGAAGCCGGCATCAGCGCCCGTTCCAGTACCGCCGCCGAATCCAGAACCAGTGCCGGCGTCTGTGTCGGTTCCGGTACCGGAACCCGTCCCGGCACCGAAATCGTTACCACCGTCAGTTGCAGATCCGCCGCCAAATCCAGTTCCAGCGCCGCTGTCCGTCCCATTGCCTGCCCCAGCATCAGATCCGGAGCCGGAGCCGGTTCCGGTGCCTGCACCGTTACCAGCCCCGGAACCAAATCCGGTTCCAGCCCCGGTACCAGTGCCCTCGTCGCCTCCGTTACCAAAGGCGTTGCCGCCGGCGCCCACTCCGACGTTCGTACCGTTGCCGGTAGCACCACCACCACCCGTTCCGACGTCCGTACCGTTGCCGGCAGCACCGCCGGCAGCACCACCGGCACCTTTACCCTTTCCCTTGCCTTTGCCCTTTCCCTTGCCCTTGCCCTTGCCCTTGCCCTTCCCTTTACCTTTGCCCTTTCCCTTGCCTTTGCCCTTACCAAACTGCCTTCTCACCCTCCAGCGTCGAAAGTTCGTCGTTTGGCCCAGCTCGGAATCCTCCTCGTCACCAAGCAAGCCATCGGCAACAGCAGCAGCCGCAGTAGTGGTCGCGGCATCGGCAGGGCCCGCGGCGGAGGCGGCGGCGGCGGCGGCGGTCGGGACCACCGAGGTCGTCAGCGTCGCGGGCGCCGCGTCAGGGGCTGGATGCGGGAGAATGTGGTCAGCCAGGTAGGTTAACCCCATGGCATTTCGGTAGGCGTAGTAGGTTATGGTTGGGTTAAGTAAGTGATAGGCTTAAGTATGCTTACCTGCTTTGCAGCGTTCACGGAGCTGGAACGCGGACGAGGAGGTCCCCAGCAGAAGGACCGGAACGATGGAGGCGAGGAAGGAGGTAGTGAAATGCATCTTGACCTTTTCCTCTCTTTTTTTTTTCTCTTGCTTTTCTCTAACCTTCTTGTTTCCTCGACTCTTTTCTGTCGGTTACCAGAACCGGATACACGTTGAGGTCCAATGAGTGGCAGCTGAAAGTGAAAAGGGACAGCAATCAATGCCGGTAATGGGGTGAAAACAAACGTCAGATGATAAGGACAGTGACGAGAATGAGAAGCCCAAGGGAAAGATGAGCAGTGCTGTTCACTGGGTTGACAAAAAAGAGAGGAATGCACTCTCAGGAACGCCATGGTTCATCCCAAGCCTCATATATACCAACTACTATGTAATTCACCCTCATCTGCCAAAGGCCTAGAACCGTGAGGGTGAGCGGAATTGGCAACGATCAGATGTGATTTGCACCGTGGAGCACTCGCTGAAGCTGTTAGTGTTTCAACACACAATTATGCTGCCCGTCGATTGACATCTTCGGTGTTTCTTTTGGTGGTGCAGCGCGGACGGGTAGAGGATGAGGTCAGCCCTTGCGACGGGATGGCCCTGTGATGTCGAGTCATGAGCACGCTCGGATGATCGCGCCACCGCGAGGCTGAAACAGGGGCCCAGCCACCCCTTCCCCTCAACCGGCGATACGATTCGGGATGATCAGCACCTGCGCCATGCTGATCTTGTTTGCTTGCAACAGGATTGACAGGAGCATAAATGTTTCGAGGGGATGGAGGATGTGGGGATAGGACGGGGAAGCGTATCAGTTAGTTATTAAGGTACCCTTTTTTTTTTTTTTGAACATCGACCCTCGAAGCGGTCTGGACTCGTTTCCCAGATGCGGAGACTGCGAGCAAACATTTCCTGAAGCAAATCGTATTCAGGATATACCCTGAGTCAATGAAACCGGACACTTGAGAGCCGAAACTTGGAGTGAAATCCGCTCTCGAATAGCAACCACACCCAACTCGTTATTTGAGATATTCACAGAAACTTGTAAATAATTACGTAGATACAGTGAGCTGTCCCTGGTAGCTGACCCCGATTTTTCTGATTCAGGGTCGACGGCTTCTTCGCACATGACTCGCCGGTTCGGAGTGCCGCCATGCAGCCAGAGACATCTAATTAGTTATCCCTCGATCGACTGAGCCGCGGCCAGAGGGTATCCTCGCAAATGTATGTACCTAGAAAGCAATCGGAGTAAATGATATCGGCCGAGGAAAATGATCACCACCTCTCAACACAGATATGAGATACTCTTCTTCTGAAGTCTGCACTAATTTCCAACTCTGGGTTACAGAGAACGAAAGTAGACCTTGGTCAGCTGCTTGACAACGGCATAGACCAGCAATCTGCTGCTACTTTCCGAAACTGACAAACGAGTCTGCCGAATCCCGAGTTATTACGCTTAATTATTATAGCCAGCTAATTTGGACAGGCACAGATCTTTGACACATTTTTGCCTTCTCTCACCCCTTTGAGACTCCTCGGTTCTACGTCGGGTGCTGCTCACGGCTGAGGGGGCTGAAATGCTTGACCGTATTGATCTGGCTGTCTTTGTTGCTGCTCTTGTTGTTGAAGCTGCTGCGATTGCTGTGCTTGTTGGAGTTGTTGGTATTGCTGTTGTTGGTGAGTTTGGTCGGGCACGTGCTGCTGCCCATCATCGAGTCGCCCGAGCTCTTGCGGCCCAACTTGCCCGGGCGCTCTGTGTGAAGCTGTCAGATGCGTGGCCCCAACGGCAATGGACTGAGGACCGACTAACTGGTTATTTAACTCTACGCTCAGCTCCCCGCTCCCTTCGCCGGCCTCGGCGCTCTCATCCTGGTTCACCGGAGGACCCAGCTGCTCGATTTGCCCGTCCCCGGCCGCGGTCCCGTCCCCGGCCGCGCCCGCCTCAGCGGCCTTCTTTTTCCTGGGAGCCACCTCGCCCTTCCTGGGCCTCCCCGACCGCTTACCAACCGTAGGCGTCTTCTTCTTGAGCGCGTACTTGATCTGGTGAATCGAGTAACCCGTGACGCGGCGGATCTCGGACGGGCCCATGCGCGCGTCGCGCGACAGCGTCTGGATGCGCATTAGGTCATCCTGTTTGAGCTGCGTACGCCCGACGACCCCGGATGGACGACCCATTGTTGGCGATGCTCACTGGATTGATCTTCCGGTTCGGCACTCGACTTTGATCGTCAAGAGTGAAAGCGGGAGGGTGGAGAGTGGGGCCCTCAACCTGTTCCGGCGGTCTCGGGACTTGCCTGACGTGGGTGCAGAACTTTCCGTTGCCAGCTGGTAACTGCTGGCAAGTCAGCTGCTAGGATACTTCTCCAGATCTCTGGGCAAGTACGGATTAATTACCAGCCTTCAGGGCAGACTCGCGCTTCTTACTCTTGTAATTAAGGAAAGGCACGACTGAACTATTACTTCTTTCGAAAGAGCAGAGTCCGCACACACAAGAGAAAACAAGCGCGCAAACGGGAAACGTAATGCTCGAGAGAGAGAGATGCAAAGAAAGGCAAGAAAAGAATAACATATTATGGGAAGAAATACACAAAACAAAATAAGATAGAAATATGGACACTCAATTCGCTAATTAATTATGGGCATTCTTCATCTAATTTGAGAACTCCTTCTATCATGCATTCACCATGGCCATGTAATCGACGTTCGGCGCCAGCCCAACTCGTTTCTCCGCTGTACCCAACCCGCTGGCACTGCTAATTCCCCCTGCTCCTCCTCCTGCTCCTCCTCCTCCTCCCTCCGCTGCGCTCACCATCCACGCACGGCTCAGGCTCTCCGCCATCTCCCTCGTGATTCTCAACACCGGCTCTGTCCCGGGAGGCCGGAGGATCCTCGTCATGCTCTCTGCCCATTCCCACGGCCGGCTCGACCCGCCCGGGACGGCGTTGAAATATTCCCACCCGGCGACGCCGCCGATCTCGCCGTGCCTCCTCCTCAGCCGCTCGATTGTCCTCGCAAATCGCTCGTGCCCCACGAACCCGCCCCCGTTCTCGGGGCTCGTCAGCTGCCCGATGACGATCCTGTCCGGCTCCCACCCCTCGCCGACGATGGCGTCGAAGAGGCGCGTGTCCGCCATCCCGCCGAACCCGTTGTAGAACTGGGCGTTGTAGAACGCAATCTCCCTCCCCACCGCCCGCTCCAGCGCGCGGTAGTCGAACCCGCTCAGGTTCCCCGCTCCTCCGCGCCCCCGTCCACGTCCCCGCCGGCCCGTTCCCGTTCCCGTTCCCGCTCCCGCCCCTGCCCCTGTCCCCAACAAGGCCGTGGCCACGGGCGCGAACGAGATAACGAAGCGCGGGCCAAAGTCCGCCCGCAGACGGCGGACCAGCCGTGCGGCGCCCCGCAGCGTCATGGGCTCCTCCACGTCGAGGTCGACGCCGTCGAGGGTGTGCGCCCGCACCGCCTCGTGGAGGAGCGCGTACGACGCCTCGAACGCGGCCGCGGCGGCTCCGTCCCCGTCCAGCGTGTCCGCCGCAAAGGTCCCCGCCGCCGCGCCGCCCACCATGCCCAGGACCTTGACCCCTCCGCTTCTGCCGCCAGCGGTGGATGGCGACTGCAGGATGCGGGTCTCGGCCCATAGGGTCGAGTAGCGTGGGTGCCAAGGAGGATGGTCGTTGAGATGGATCGTGCCGTTGGCGTGGACGTGGAAGGCGCCAACGATGAGGTGGGTGAGGCCAATGTGTTGCTTGGTGACCAGCGGGAGGAGCGAGATGGGCCGACCAGTGGCGTCATGGGTCGTCTGGTGATAGAGCATGAGACGAGGGAGTTCCGGGTGTGTTCGGTTCAGGCTGGCCTGGAGCTGCTGGCGAGGGCCTTCGGCGACGGTCCGGGGCAAGGAGGCGACGAGCGCGAGGATCAATCCTACGTGAACCATTCCTCTAATTAATTAAATCATAGGACGGAAGATAACGAATTATTACTGTAGGTTAATTAATGCAACGAGGAGCGAATCACAACAGAGAAAGTGAGGTTGGTGAAGCAAAGGGGGGGATCAAGACTCGAGCGCCTTGGCAAGCGTTGGGTAATTAATTATTAATGTTGTTCAGGGCAGTCCTTGCCCTCTCCATAAGTGCATGCAGGTGTTAACTGGCATCATCGGAAGGGACCGTCAACAGAAGTTGCGACAGGCCAAACCACAACCCAGCAGTCGCACTCCTCTAACATCTGTCGTGAGTCAACACCTCAAGAGAACCACGAGGACTTCACTATTCACCAGGAGTAAAGAGCTTCTTCCTCTAATTAAATCTAGGCTTCCAATACATTCTTTTAATCAATCCATGCCATATCTTAACACCCTGGTATTTCCTGCTGATCAAGTCTCAAAGCCTTTCAGCCTGGCCAGGATTTGGAGGGCGACGAGCCTCGAGTAGTACCTGCAGAAGGCCAAGTTTCCGCCGTGGAACCAAAGACCTGGGTGTCCGCTGTGCGTCCAAATAGTCCGCATTTCGCCCTCCTGATCCCATCCCCAGACATCTCCCACCTGGTCAGGCAGCTCGTCCCCAAGAATCTCCTTGGCCGTTGTCCTCATATTGTCGTACCCGGTCGCGAACACGATCTCATCCGCCTGCACCTCACTCCCATCCTCGAACTTGAGCCCTGTGGGAAGCACCTGCGAAATCTCCTGGCCATGCTTGACCTTGATCTTGCCGTCGATAATTAGCTTTGCCCCACCCACATCGATGTAGTACCCTCCTCCTCTTTGTAGATACTTGATGAACAGGCCTCCACCCGACGGGCCCATGTCGATCTTGAAACCAGCCTTGTCCAGCCCATCGAGCATCTCCCTGTCGCGCGCCACCGAGATGGCTGCGAGATCAACCTGGAGAGATTTGAGCACCTCACTGGGCCAGCCCCAAACTGCGATGTCGCTGTCCTCTACCGGCGGACCGTTCTCCTCGTAGAGCACGGCGAGGGTAACCTTCAGGGCGGTCTCGCTTGAGATAACGTAGGTCGACGAGCGCTGCACCATCGTCACGTCGTAGCCCTTTTCGACGTAATCCTGGCAGATGTCCATGCTGGAATTGCATGCGCCGACGACCACCGCCTTCTTGCCCTTGCGGCCCTCCTTGGCGCCGGGAAAACTGCCCGAGTGGCAAAGCAGGTCGCCCTTGAACGACTCCATGCCGGGGATGGACGGCATGTGCGGCCTTCCCGAGTGTCCCGTGGCAATGATGATGTGCTTCGGGTGGAAAGTCCTAATCTCTTGACCACTGGCGCGAGCGCGCTTGATCTGTACCGCCCAAAGCTGTTTGGCGTCATTCCAGGAAGAGGACACCATCTCTGACTCGGTCCACACATTGAGCTCGAGGGCCTTGACGTACGCTTCGAACCAGTCCGCAAGCTTGTCCTTCGGGGTGAAGATGGGCCAGAAGTCGGGGAATGGAACATATGGCATGTGGTCATACCAGACAGGGTCGTGCAGCACGAGCTGGTGGTAACGCTTGCGCCAATTGTCTCCAACAGCGCTGTTTTTGTCAATGATCAAGGCCGGAATTCCAAGCATCTTGAGCCGCGCGGCGGCGGTCAAACCTCCCTGGCCAGCACCTGCGCACAGTCAGCATCACTATCTTCAACCTCATACCTCACAGAAAGAGAAAGAGTGAGAAAGAAAAAGGGGGTGAGCGGGGATAAAGGAGAGTCGAGACTGACCAATAATCAAGACCACGGGTTCCGTGCCGACAAACTCGCTCTCGGCCCTCCTTCTCTCGGCCCAATTCCGCCTCCCTCCTATTGCTCCATGCTGCACGCCCCGTTCCCTCCTCTCGCCCTTCCTCTCCTCCGACCCCTTCACCTCCTCCAGCGTGGTGAACAAGGTCCATACCTTCCAGACCCCGGGCTCTGCTTCCACCATCCGGACCACTCCCCGTCCAACACGCCCGGCCACCCCGTCCTCCCTCTCGACCCTGACGAAGAACTGCACCCCCGTCACCCCGCCCAGCGGCCGGAACTCGGCCGTCTGCGGCCGACGGAACTCGCTCGACGAATCCACTTGGAACCGAACCACCTTTCCACCCCCAGGGCCGCCGAGCTGAGCCTCCAAGAATTCCCGGATCTTGTCGCGCCCCTTGAGCGTGCGCAGCCGCCACGAGAGCACGAGATGATCGCGCCAGAAGGACGATGGAGACGCGCCATCTCCATTGGCCGGGCCAGGGTCGGGCAGGAACAGGTCGGCAGCAGCGGCGTAGTTGCCACCAGCGAGGGCGGTGTTGAGGGCGGCCACCAGGTCAGCCGCGACGCGCGGGGCGTCGACGGAGACGGCTGGAGTGGTGGCAGAGGCGGGCCAGGGGGCCGGGGCCAGGTTGACAGAGCCGGGGACGACGCGTTCCGATGGGGGGATTGTCATTGTGCGGGTTGGTGATTGGCGCTGTCAACTCACTTGTGCTTGTACTGTGCTGTTGGTGCTGCTACTGCTGCTGCTGCTGCTGATGTTGATTGATTGTAGTCCTTGTCGTCGCTCAGGTTGTAATTGAAACCGGGGAGTTCGCATTGGTGTTGCGGGGAGTCAGGATGGGGTTGTTCGGGAAATATTAATAAGTAATGGATGCCTTGACCGGAGAGAGAGCAGCAGCTTCTGTTGAGGGGAAGAAGGGGAAAGCGCGATGCGGGTAGGCAGCGAGCGGAGTTGCCCTGTTCGGTGACACAACACCTGCCCTGCGCAACGTGGATTACAGCGTAGTCGGTTTAGCGGAGGTACTCACTGTTTCACACTGTTTCTACTTGAACACTAGGTAGACGCGGAAGGTTAAGACCGGGGAGTTGGTGAGCTCTGTATTCAATTTCCCCACAAGTCGAGCGAGTGCCTTACTGAAGACACTGTGCTCTAGTATTTTTCCCACACATTTGTTGAGCTTCCCGATTTTCTGCTTTTCTTCCTCTTCCCCTTTCCTTAACTTCTTCCCATTGTGCCCTCCCCCCAACAAAGCGTTACTTTATATTGCTTTGGTCAAGTAACAGCTTCTCCAACCCTTAATTAACAACGGAAAGGTACAGCAGAGTCAGGTAGATACATACAGGGTGCTCCGAGAACAGAATCAACCCCCTCATCCTACTTTTGATGGTACTTCTTGAGTTCCACCGGACAGGAAGTGATTATCCAGGCACGTCGCCGTCGGCCGCCCGGCGACGTGCAGGAGCGAATCCGGGAATTGGATTGAGAGATCACGAGGTGACGTCGTGGGGCAATGAAAACGCGGGGCCCCAGAAGCACAGCATTTCGGGAAAGTCAACTGCAGGAAGAGTCGAGTCCAGACCCTGACCCCGCACCAAAGGTCCCTTTTTTCGGGTGTCTCTCTGCGGAACTTAGCCGCAGGACTTTGACTCCTCCCCCTACAAAGCAGACTCGAAGCCCAGGGAACTCTTGCACTGTGTTTACAAATATCGATGGTGGGTCGGTAGAGGCCAGTAATATCTCAGCTTCGCCAAGATGCAGCCAGCTACTGTGATAAGCAGCAGCACCAAGACCGGGAAACCCTATTAGGAATTGCCGGTGGAAGGGTCAGCCAAGCTCCAACCGCTTCCGATATCGCGTCAATTTATTGTGCCTCAGACACGTAGTTAGAAAGGTATGTACATACATCCTGCAGATGCACATTTGTACAACACGTTCATGAGAGGGGTCCGAGAGGAAGTGAGTCAGGTAATCCATCATTCCTGACTCCGAGACACCCTGCGGGAGCACAACTCATCAATGGAGTGACCCATCGAGGCATGTCACTCGGCGAAGATAATCAGTTACGGTACACCATATCAATCCGTTTTAATACCCTACAGCGGGAAACCAACCGGACGGACCGATCCGCCCATCTAATAACACTGGCGGTCCTCCGCTTGGTATTATGCACCGGTACATACATGTCCAAGTCAGTTCCCCCATGTCCATGACCAGAGTCGCAAAGAAGTCTCCTCCCGCGAATGGAATGAGAAAAAGCACGAAGAGGATCTGTGTCCAACCCGACCATCTATCCTTACAACCGACCCCGAAATGTCAAGTTCTCCGTCCAATCTTCACCACCGATACTCCGACAAAAAGCAGGAAATTTTGAATGCCCCAATCGTCAAGTCCCCAAATACCAACACCATGCCAATACCCGAAGCTGGACCATAATTAGTATATTACCTCTCCGCAACATCGCCGCCCGCATCTTCCTTCCACCTGACTATTCTCCTCCGTATTTGAGGAAACGGAAACCGCAGTAGACTCCGTAGTCTCTCGCACGCTGCCAGAAACAAAAGAGGCAGTAGTAATAGTCGTAAGAGAGCCGGGCGTCGCAACAACAACCTCGCTCCCGTTCTCCTCGACAGCCGCAGCCGCAGCCGCAGCCGCAGCGGCGCCATCGTCCGCCTCGCCGATCTGCTCGCTCCTCTCCCGGGCCGCCTTCCGACCCTCCAAGATGCCGCCGGCAATCTCCCGACACAGCTCCGCGACCGTCGCCCCGCTCAGGAGCTTCATGGCCGCCACGTCCTGGCCCAGCGCCTTCCACGCCCACGCCCGCATGCTCAGCGCCGCGAGCGAGTCCACGCCCAGGTCGACGATGCTGTGCTCCGCCGTCACGCTGCCGCTGCCCGGCGCCTCGTCCGCCTGTGCGGCGCCGGCGGCGGCGTCCGGCTCCAGCTGCAGCTGCCGGCGCAGGCGGGCGACGAAGGCCGGCTCCAGCACGTCGACGAGCTCGTCGTGGGTGGTAGCGGCGTCGAGCCGCTGCCGCAGGCTGCCCTCGTCATTCTTGTGGTGGGAGCCGGCGGCCCAGGCGGCAGAGGCCCCGGCGGCGGTGCTGGCGTTCGCGACGGTGCGCGGCGCGCCCGAGAAGACGTCATCATCGTCATCGTGGTCGTCGCGCCGCGTGTTGAGATGGCCGAAGCGCGGGTCGTGGTGCCAATGCAGGGTGGGGCTGCTGGCGGGAAAGCGTCGCAGGCCCGTGGTGATGTCGTAGACTTCCTCCTCCGCCCGCTGCCGGCCGGGCCCTGTGGGCTTGCCCGCGACGATGGCCTCGACAAACATGTGGTGGATGTCGCGCTCCGAGATGGGCGGGTAGCCCTCGCGCTCGAGACCTTGGTAGAGGCAACCCTTCTCGCGGTGCAGGAAGCCCAGGCCGTAGATGACGCCGATGTTGAGGACGGAGCCCGGGAGGCCGCGGCGCCGGCGGGAGGCCGCGAGACCGTTCATGTACATGTTGGCGGCGGCGTAGTTGCTCTGGCCCGCGTGGCCGCCGATCGCGGCAAAGGAGGAGGTCATGATGAAAAAGTCCATGTCGGCCGCGCTGAAGGCTTGGTCAAGGTTCCTGGACCCGATTGTCTTTGGCTTCATGACCCGGTGGAAGGTGTCGAGAGACATTTGCGAGAAGACGCCGTCTTCGAGGACCATGGCGCCGTTGACCACGCCACCCACCGGAGGGAGGGTCTCGGATAGCTTGGCCTTGAGTTCCAGGACTTGCTCCAGGCTGGTAACGTCGAGCGTTTCGAAGCGAACATTGATGCCCTTGGCCATCGTCTCGGTCTGCCAGTTCGGCTGCGTCTTGGGCGGATTTCGACTGCAGAGTACAATGTGGCGTGCACCTTGCTGAATGAACAGCCTACACAGGCTCTGGCCAAAGTCGCGAGTCAAGCCGACGAGGACATACGTCTTTGTCGGGCTCAGCAGGCCCGTTCCGGCCAACGGCTTGACCGTCTGCGACGCTAAACGGTCAGACTTCCAGTCGACAAGACAGAAGGGTGGGCTAGGCTCTTCGGCTCGAAGCAAGTCACTGATCGTCGTCAGGGCGGGAGCAGGAGCGGTTTCACGAGACTCTGCTTTGGCAAGAGAAAGAGCCACGGCCTTGTCCCAAAACTTTGCAGAGTATGCGTCTTTCTCATCGCTTGTGAGACGGTTGGTCCCGAGAAGGGCCTTGCAGGCTGTGTATCTGCAATTCCTTGGCATGGTCTGCATGAGCAGATGAGAAAGCTGGCTCGAGCCTGTGGACATGTCGAGCACCCAAGCTCCCTCAGGAGGATACAAAGCCTTCACATCCCGCATCGGCGAGCGGGAATGGAGGTAGATCGTTTCAGGCATGTTCGTGCACCGAGTAAGGTCGCTCGAGCAGGCACGGAGCTTCGTGCTGTCCTCTCCGAGAAACTCCTTGAGACACTGATGGAACATGGAGTCCGCCTCGACCAAAAGAATAGGAAAACCTTGTGCTGCGCTAGCAATGTTGAGAGCTGTAGTATAGCGAGCCAGATATGCAAGGAACAGCGATTGGTCGATTGCGGTTTTGTCGATCTCGATCGCACTTGTCGGTGGGACAGCAATGTTAGACGCATTCTTCTCCGACACGGCCGCGTACAGCTTCCCGGTCTCTGGGTGATGTCCGACGCAGAGGTGCAAAGACAAACGTCCGATCCTGATGGCCTGCACGGTGCTGTAGTCAACCTGAATCATCAGCTTTCCAGTCTCGGCAGCCGGGGCCACGAGCTGCTCGGCTTCGATATGGTAATACGTGCTGTGCTCTCCAGACGGCGCTGATTCCACAATGCGTACGGTTTTCTCCAGGGTGTTTACAGTCTTCTTCACGACCCTGCGGAAGGCGTTTACCCGGTTGTTACCCTCTTTCCACGGCACAACGCGCGGAACAAGCCGATGACCGTCTTCCAAGTGGATCTCGGGCTCGTTGATCCAAAGCGGCCCGCTCCCACTCGGGCGGTGAGCCAGGCTATGCTTGACGAGCCGGGCAAAGGTCTCCGTGATGGCCACCGAGGCCGTCGCAGTGTCGGCGGTGGTGAGATCGAGCATCTGCAGGATGAGTCCGGGAACCTCTGCAGCCAGGGTGCGGGTGAACCCAAACGACGCCGCGTGGTCTGGGTTGAGGAACCGAGCGTTGTGGGTGACCCAGAGGACGGTCATCTGCGGTTTGAAGAGTGCCCGGAGAGCCTCCATTCGTTTGTTCGTCATGGTGGCCAGAATGGGCTCATCTACGTCGCTGAGGATGATTACCGCCGAGAAGGATGCCGCGTACTCAACATCAACCCACTCAAGCGTCTCGGCTTGGTCAAGACCACCGCATCGGGGCGCAAGAGCGGAACAGATGGATGATGAGATGAGTGCCGTTGACTTCTTCTTTCCACCGACAACTAGCAGGCGGTCAGAGAGGAGTGAATGGCCCAAATTAGCGAAAGGGTTGAGCAGCGATATCTTCTCGGTAGAATCGGAGTGGCGGATGATGAGTGAAAACCCGGGAGGGTAGTACTGGTTCCCGTTCTTCATCGAGTACCCAAATCCGCATGAATCGAGAAGATCCGGCCAGTCCGGCGGAGAAGGAAGGACGTCTGAGCCAGTCGAAATACCGGCGTAGCGCCGAATCCTGTCCTTTAGCGGGCTTCGAGATACATTGACGAGCATCAAGAAGGCTCCGGGGCGCATCATGCGCCCGACTAGCCGAAGCGTGCTTGCGGTCTTCTGGGGATCGATGATGGAAGACGTAAGCAGCACGAGGTCATACCGTGAATTCTCTTCCGGTTCAGTGGCATTCAGATCAATCCCTTTTACCAGAATCTTCCGCCTGATAGGGTCGTTAAGCGGGATACGAGCGTCCAGGTTCCTCTCTGGCTCCAATCCGAGGCGGTACGAGGTGAAAGAATCATTCAAGCCGGTCAGCACATGCTCGGTCAAGCCCATATCAGTGTCCAGAAGTCCCAAAACACTCATCCGGGGGTATTTGTGCGAGATCTGCGTGACAACCCTGGATACATGCTGTTGGAATGCGACGAGTTGGTGCGCCTCTTCCATGATCGCAGGCAACATTCCGACCAGGACGTCCGGGAGGTTCTTGCCCAGCTCGCGAATGAAGTCAAGGGTGACGAAGTAAGGAGACGTGCGGATGAAGCTGTCCAACGTCTCCTCCGTCTCAGCTCCCCACGGCTTCGGCGGCCTGGGAGTCTTGGTCTGGCCCAGCCACAAACCCAAAGAACGATGGTGGAGGGTAGGTGTCTGGCTGGAGTAGAGGGCCGCAACCCGCTCGCAGCTCTTAACCAGGTTCGGGTTCGTCGCGGCCTGGTCAATTGGCCCTGAAGAAACAATCTCATAGTCCGGATCGGTATCGAACCTGGTGGTGAGATAGAGCTCATAGTCATCTTCGGCACTGGTCAAGCCGACGCAGCCGACAGTGAGGCCCTGGATCTGGATCTCCATGTCTCCTTTGGGGTTAAAGATCTCGATATCGGCCGTGTAGGACGCAGCGGTTTGCTCGGTGGCAGGCGTCGCGTTGGTCAGGTAAGCATCAACCACAAGCCGGTCTCGGTCGCGATCTTGGATGGTGCAAGTGGCCAAGCTGAAGCGGACGCACCCGATCTCCAACGGAAGAAAGGCGCCCCATATCGCATTGTCACCCGGGGACGAGACGGTGACGAATGCGGTCTGCAGGCAGCTATCTAGCGTAGCCGGGCTGATGCTCAACGAGGTGGTGTCTTCATCGTGGTACTTCTTCAGCGTGCCGGAAGCGAAGTTGTAGCGCCTCTCCAAAGTCTGCAGACCGCGAAAGGCGGAACTGTACACGAGTCCGGTACTGGCCATCATGTCGTAAAAGGCGTCAGGGTTGGCGTGCAACGTTTCAGCACGGCTTGCCGGCCGGGCCGGGAGAGCGTCTGAGGAGGGATTCCCGAGGGCGATGGTGAGGCTGCCGCTAAAGTTCTTCTTCATGTCCGAGCTGCCGCCCGCGATGACAGAGGTCAGCGTGAATGACGCATCGATGGCGTTTGGGAACTCGCGCTCGATGGACAAGTTGAACAGGATTTCCACACCGAACGTGTCTGGCTCAAGGATGATGCCGCTGTGAAACTCGAGATTGCGTAGTTCAACGACGGAAGCTTGTCGACCAGCCAGCGCAATGCGTGCCGCATCCAGGGTCATAACTAGATACGCCGAAGCCGGAAGCAGTGCCTGACCCTGGAAGCTGTGATGTTTGGCCCAGGGCAGTTTGTGATAACTGAGAATGTTGCGCCACCTGAGTTGGTGCTTATTGTCGTCACGGGTTCGGACGCCAAGAAGTTCGTGGGGCCTATCGACTTTGAAGTGATACTGGCGGGAGATGCGCGATTCCCTGTAGAACTTCTGGGAGTGATTCCATGGGTAGGACGGCGTGTTCACAACCCGGGAGTTCACAAGCTCTGGCTGCAGAGAACCCGAGACGAACTGGCGAATCTGAGGGCTGGACGATCCAAAGTGCGTCCACATCCAGCCGAGGAAATCCGCAAATGCCTCACGATCGTCCAACTTGCGGTGGAGCAGGGAAGAGTACGGGATGATGGATGAAGCCTTCTCGACCGTCATGACGGTCTTGACGGTCTGCATGACCGGGCTCTTCAAGGCTGGGTGCGGCCCAACCTCAATGGCACAATCGAAGGGACCATGAGTATCCAAAGCGGCAGCGACGGCCTCGTAGAAAAGCACCGGCCGCACCATGTTTTCTTTCCAGTAGTTTGCGGCCAGCTCGGCTCGTGAGGGCTGCCCCTGGCCAAGCATGCTCGACACCCAGATGGTATTGTTACCAGCCAGCGGAGTGATGCCACAACCCTTCAGGGCCTCGACGTACTTGGCTGAAGGGCCCTCCATGCGCGGGGAATGATAAGCCGTGTCCACGAAGAGAACACGGGCGAACTTTCCCTGTTTTGTCAACTCCTCACGGACCTGTCCAACAGCATCGACGTCGCCAGAGAGCGTAGTGCTGGCGGGCGCGTTGCTGGCTGCGACCCAAAGCCGGTCAAGATACTCCGGTCTCGCGCACAGCTCTTCTGCCTCCGTCCTGGATAGGCCGACCGCAACCATGCCGCCCCTGGCATTGTCGGCGCCACGGGCCATGTCAACACCCAAACCGCGGTAGTAAGCAATCAGCATGGCGTCGCCAAGAGAGATTCTACCTGCTGCGTATGCCGCGGCAATCTCGCCAGAGGAGTGGCCCAGGACGGTGTGGAAGGTGATGCCGAGAGAGCGAAGAAGCTCAGTCAGCGCGAGCTGAACGGCCGTGCAAAGAGGCTGCGAAATGGACGCCTCCGAGATCCTGGAGAAGGGCGCGTCGGCCATGATCTCGTTCTCCAGCGTCCACGAAGGGGGCTCCGGGCACGTCCGCAGGATAGCATCCAGCGACCGGATGGTGTCTGCGTAGACCTTGGACGAGAGGAAGAGTCCGCGAGACATCGTGGCCCACTGGGCACCCTGACCGGTGAAGACGCCAAGGATCTTGGGCTGCTCATCCCTGAGCCGGGCCCGAGTGCCGAGGGTGTCCGCGTTTGGGTAGTCCTTGGATTCGGCGATCAAGGTGTCGAGCTTGTTGACGAGTCCGGACAAGGAGAGACCAGAAACAGCAAGGCGGAAGGGGAAAGCTGTCTGTCGGGCATAGGTGTGCCAAGCAAGTTCTTGGATGCTGTGCGCGGGTCCCTGAATGAGATGATCACGGTATGCTTTGGCTACGGCCACCAGCGACTTCTGAGAGGGCGCCGAAAGAAGAAGCGGCAGACACACCTGGCCGTGCTCTGCGCCACGGAGTCGATCGGAGGGCGTCGGGGTCTTGAGGCCCGGGCGATAAGAAAGGGCGATAGGATCATGCACCGCGGGCACGTACTGCTCTACGATAGCATGGGCGTTGGTACCTCCAAAGCCAAACGAGTTGACGCTTCCGCGCCTGGGCTGTCCGACCGGAACGTCGGGCCAAGCGACAGCCGAAGTAGGGACGAACAGGTGGCTGTAGTACGGCTCAACGTCAGGGTTGAGCTTGTCGAGATGCAGATTCGGCGGCACCGTGCCGTGATGCATGCTCTCCACCACCTTCAAAAGGCCGGCAAGGCCGGCAGCGCCTTCAGTGTGGCCGATCACGGTTTTGACAGAGCCGACTAGAAGCTTGACGTCGGAGGCGGAACTCTTGTGCTGGCCAAAAAAAGCGTCCTCGATCGCGCGCGCCTCGTTGGGATCGCCGACGATGGTTCCAGTACCGTGGGCTTCGAAATACTGGCAGCGATCCTCGGGAGCCTCGGGATCTAGACCGGTGCGCCGGTAGGTGTCCTGGATCAGGCGTGACTGGGCTTCCCAGTTGGGCATCGTGATTCCCCGAGAGCGGCCGTCCGAGTTGACGCCGGTCTCGCGGATGATGGCCACGATGTGATCACCGTCGGCGAGGGCTTGGCTCAAGGGCTTGATGAACATGGCGGCGACACCTTCGCCGCGGGCGTACCCATCAGCGGCAGCATCCCACATGCGACAGTGGCCCGTGGGGCTGAGCATGTGAAGATTCGACTCGGCGATAAAGTTCTCGGGAGTCAGGATGAGATTGGCGCCGGCGACGCAGGCCATCTTGCACTCCCCGGAGCGCAAGCTTAGGATGGCTTGGTGAAGAGCGACCAAGCTGGAGGAGCAAGCAGTGTCAATGGTCATGGAGGGCCCCGCAAAGTTGAAAAAGTACGAGATGCGGTTGGACAGGATCGATCGCGCGTTGCCAGTGGCGTAGTACTGGCTGGTGTCGAGCTCGTCGCGCTGAGAGAGAGAGTCGAAGTCGCCTGTCATGAGCCCGGCGAAAACAGCGACCTTCTCGCCAGTGTACTGGTGAAGCGAGTAGCCGGCGGACTCGAGCGCCTCGTACACGACCTCGAGCAGCATGCGCTGCTGAGGATCAATGGCCTCGGCCTCTTTGGGAGAGATGTTGAAGAAGGCCGCGTCAAAGACCCGGTGGTCTTGGTCAATAAAATACGCCTTGGGGGAGTTGGTAGTGCCATGGTACTCTCCGTCGGGATGATAGAACGCCTGTGCTCGTCAGATATGGGTGCTCAACGAGGCGGAAGACGCAATTGAGAATGATCACAGCGCTTTCCGCCTACCTTGACGTTGAACCTTGAGGCAGGAATCTCCTGGCTCAAATCCATTGGCTTCTCGAGGAGCTGCCACAAGCGTGACGGCGTGGTGGCGCCCCCGGCGAAGCGACAAGCTGCCCCGACGATGGCGATAGGCTCCGAGATGGGAGTCTTGTATGCCATAAAGTCGTCCGCTTCCGAACTTTGCCAGCGCAAACGGAACAGAAGAGCGGTCAGAAATCGGGTCGAACAGAGAAAAAAAAAAAAAGAGGCGCTGATGAGACAGAATCGCTGAACGAACAGAAAATTGAGAGAATGCAAGTGATTGCTTAACACAGCAGATGACGACTTAAGAACAAACTCGCTTTGCATTGCGCAACTAGAAAAAGCAGATCTGGTGTTGTGATGGTTGAGGTGGATGGAGGAGGAAGAGAGGAAGAGAGGAGGGAGAAGGCGAGGAGATGGCACGCCTTTGTTGGCTCACAATCGCCCTGGCTAATTGCAGTGGCATCAAGGCGAACATGTAAACAAAAATAAAGAACAGCGAGTCTGTTCATCTTGTCTAGGACAGAGCAGACTTTTTCCCGGTGACACTGCTGATGAGTTGAGACGAAGGAAGGAGCCACACTCTGCTTGGACCAGTGGTAGAAGAATGGCAAACGCGCGAGACCTATTTGTGATATGAATATAGGAATAGGAGACTAATCTACACAGTGTCCTTTTTCTTTTCTTTTCTTCTTTTTTCTTTTCTTTTTTTTTACCTTGGCTGATATTTGTAGCAAGAGATAGATTTGGAGAGAGCCTAGAGGAGGAGCCCGATCTCAAGGGATGGTGATAGGCGGCTACTGCTGTTGTTGCTAAAGCAGTTCTGTGTAATTAATCATCTCCCAAGAACGATCAAGTCTTACCTGACGCGTTTATCACACTTCCCTGATGCGGTCACGGCCAGAAAAAAATATGAATTATACGCGTCTACCATTGGTGGTCATGTGGTAATTCAGTGACGCCTTCTCCGCGCTCAGGTCCGCGTAGCCAATGGACTCTGCACTCTCCTTACTCACTTGTGTGTCTGATCATCTCTAATTACAAGAGATGGAAGATGTGTGTGGGCTGCAAACGCTAGCCGGCTAGAACCTGGCATCTCGAGTGTTGGGCTTCTCTCCGAAACAGGACCTGTCTACCCAATATCTCAGCCGGAAATTGTGCTCCATCATTTTTGGTGTCTTCGGCGGTGGACTTGCGCTCGCTCGCCTTTTGGTCTAGCGGTTCTGCCGCAAGAAGACCAACACGGACAAAACTCGCAGAAATTGCTAATGGGTTTATAACCACTCCCCTGCCAGGACTGATTTAGTATTTAATTAATCAACAGACGCTGGCAGATGGAAACTGTTGGAGGGTAGGAGATACACTGTGGCACACGTTGCATAAATTAATCGAAAAAAGAGTCGAGCATCGCGTCATTACCTTATGTTGATTGAGAGGTATGGAAATAAGGAACGGGATAGTCCAGCTATATAATTATTGGATGAGAGGAGAGAGAACTGTATGGTTTGATATCTATTTACACCAATGAATCGCTCGCTATGTTCCCTCGAAGACGTCTAGAACAAACGGCTGAGGAAACGATATCATCAAAAACAAATCCCGTTGGCTCCAGAAACACCTAATTACTCCACATCCATCCCATGTCATGTCGCCCATAAACTAGGTAAGTAGTTACCGTCCGCCGTTCCGCCGTTTCTAGGGGATTTTGACCTGGCACCAAATCGACAACTCCACCAGCCTTTTAATCGGAGACCCCGCCGGTCCCGAACAGCTCGAGGAAGATCCTGCTCCGGTCAACCCCGAGGGAGACCAGGGCGGAGCGGACGTCGAGCATGAAGGGCTCCGGGCCGCAGACAGAGTACTCGGCCCTGGGGTCGTTCACGAACAGGTGGCTCTCCCGGTCCAGCTTGGCCAGGTCGAGGCGCATGTCGCCGAACTCGTAGTGGACGCCGACCGCGTCGTCCGGGCTGAGGTTGCGCAGGAAGACGTTGGCCGTCACGTTGTCGTGTTCGCGGCAGATCTGGCGGACGGACTCGCCGAAGGGCAGGGCGGCGCTCGAGCGGGCCGACTGGATCCACGAGACGGGGCGGCGCACGGCGCCGGGGGCGGTCAGGCTGTCGAGCATGGCCTTGACCGGGGTGGCGCCGACGCCGGCCGAGATGAGCACGGCGGGGACGCCCTCCTTGGAGGCGTCAGAGGGGTCGACGTAGAACTCGCCCTGCGGGTGCGACAGCTCGACCTCGTCGCCGACGGCGTACTTGGCGTGCAGCAGGTTCGAGATGAGGCCCGGCACGTTGGTCTCGGGCGTGCCGTCCTCCCTCTTGACGCTGATGCGGTAGTACTCGCCCGCCGGCGACGGGCCCTCGCTCAGCGAGTACTGCCGGCACTGGTGGCGGCCCTCGCCCAGCTGCGGGACGGGCACCTTCAGGCTCACGTACTGGCCCGGCAAGTACTTGGGCAGCGGGACGCGGCCGTCGACGGGGGTAAGGTAGAAGCTGGTGATGACGTTGCTCTCGGCCACCTTGCGGGCGATGCGGAACTTGCGCCACCCGACCCAGCCGTGGGCCTCGTTGGCCTTGTACATCTCGCCCTCGCGGTTGATGAAGACCTTGGCGAGGGCGCCGTAGGCGGCGATCCACGCGTCGACGATCTCCGGGGTGGCGGCGTCCCCGAGGACCTGGCCGATGGCCTGGATCAGGTACTTGCCGACAATGTCATACTGCTCGGGCGTCACCTGCAGAGAGACGTGCTTGTGGGCGATGCGCTCGACGGCATCCTTCAGCTTGGGGAGGTCGTCGATGTACGTGGCATACCCCAGCACGGCGCCGGCGAGGGCCCGCTGCTGCCGCCCGGTGGCTTGGCTGCTGATATTGAAGATGCTGTTGAGTTCGGGATTTTCCCCGAGCATGTTCTTGTAGAAGACGGTCGTGATGGTGGCGCCGTGCTCCTTGAGGACCGGCACCGTCGACTTGACGATGGCGATCTGGTTCTCGGTGAGA
Source organism: Thermothelomyces thermophilus ATCC 42464 (assembly GCF_000226095.1). Taxonomy (NCBI): domain Eukaryota; kingdom Fungi; phylum Ascomycota; class Sordariomycetes; order Sordariales; family Chaetomiaceae; genus Thermothelomyces; species Thermothelomyces thermophilus. The sequence goes on along the minus strand of NC_016476.1, from coordinate 800,484 downwards.
GCAGCCATGGTTGTTTTTGTTGTGTCCGACTTGTTATTTCAGGTGCTCGAGGTAGAGGAGTTGTTTGAGTCCTCCGTAGGTCTATGTATGTTTGTGTTCCGGGTTGTCTTGTCCGGGGTGTTCAGGCGGGAGTGCTCTGGAGGTTGGGAGCTGTGAATCCCGTGTCGAGGAGGGCCAGCCCGTCTATTTGAATGCTCGCAGATGTCTCGGCGGAACCTTGCCTTCTTGTCCGTGTCCCGCCTTCCCCTTGATTATTCCACTTTCGAAGTCTCGGTTCAGTGGGGTTACTGCGGTTGACGTGCCTGACGTGCAGTGCCGATCCGGCCACCTCGTCTCTTGGCAAACGGAGTAATGCTTCGTAGTTACTCCTCTTTTTAGACGAAATTGCCCGCGTGGTCATCCGACGCATCACCTTCCAGGACGAAGAAAAAAACCTTTTTTTGGTGGCCGAGATAGTTCCTGCCTGTCGCCATCCCCAGTCTCGCATGGCAACCCCGGCGATAGTGGGGCCACCCGGCGATAGTGGAGCCACCCTTCCGGTGCACCGTACGACCTGACAGGGTCACATATCTCCGAGGGAAAGACCTTGATCCCGCCCCGTTGCTCGAAGAAGGTTGCGAATTCTGCTGGAGTGATAGCAAATGCCAGTCTCGCAATTGGTCAGGCTGCGGTCCTCTACCGAGTCCCTTGGGTGTGGGGGTTATCAGACTCCCACAAGCTCGGGAACTCAAGGGGTGAGGCTCGAACGATCAGCTCACAATTGATAACAGAATCTGGTCCAGTCAGCTGTCATTTCCCCCGGACTGCCGTCAAGTCCGGGGTTTCAGCATCTCCGCGGCGGGAACACCCGCAGCTCGGGAAATCAAGGGTCGGGGTCAAGGCCCGAGCGATCTGCTCCTCTTCTGCGCCCGCGCGCGGGCAATGACCATCTATTGCGCAACAGCTAAATGCAATACATTCACCGCGTAAGGTCCATGATGTACACCGCGTAGTGTAGTGTATATATGAGACATGCTCTATGCCCTGTGTGATCTAGCCAGTAACAAGGGCGAATCGCGCAAGGCCAGATGATCGGTTGCTTCCCCAATTTTTAATTTTTTTTTTTTGGCGCCTTTCTGGTGGGGCTTCCCCTCGCGAGGAACAGCCGACAGTCAGGGTCAGGTTCCAGAAGCCTGTTGACCCCACTTGCCGACGTTGCGCTAACAGACCACAACGCACACTCCACTACCAAGGACATGGAAACAATGAATCCCACGAAAACCCGGTGGCAAACGCCGCCAAAGTCGCAACAATGATACTCTAGTCACCATCTCAAAAATGCTGCGGCAGTATACGAGGAAATGCCGGGAAACTTCGGCATTCGGACATCCCCCCCGGACGAGCGTGGTCCTCTCCACACGGAAGCCAGTATGTGAATGTGCACACACTCTACATACAGATACAGTAAGTGCGTACATCCTCAGACGCCATCCCAGACTAATAATGTCTCATTCTCTTCTCCTGTATCTTTCTTTCTGCCTTCTTTTCTTCTTTTTTTATCTGTTTTTATCCCTGTTTTGTTTTATGTTTTGGGGCAACCCGAACTGTAACAGTTCATGGAACTACGTCACTCATTCCATGTCTTATCCAACGGAGATGCAAGACTCTGGGGATCGCTGACCACAAGTACCTACGCAACCTACAAGGAGCAATTCACGGACCGGGTCTGCCAGAATGTATCGGCAACAATTCACTGCTGGCGAGTCTCATTCCCATAAATCACCATGGCCGTCTCGGGCGAGCATTAAACCGGCTGTAGTCAAGGAATGTTAAACTCTCAACGCCCGATGGCAGGGATAACGACGCAGTCAGTGTTTGAGACTCGCAATCCGACCACCTACATCCAGAAGAAGAAGAACCGGCAAGCCAAGGCCGGGGCTGTCTTCCGCGCGGCTGGGCCGCCTCTAGCAGCGGTTTCAGGCCACCAGGAAGCCTCCAATGATGTAAGCTTCCGTTCGGAAGTCTCCGCTCATTCTTCCCCATGATTTCACACAGTATAGAATTCCATGTGAAAGTTAAGGTCCCAGCACTTCGGGACTACGTCTGAGTTTTAGTTGTTGCACAAGGGAGGATATTTCTAGAGGACGAGGTCGGCGGTTGCGTTGGAGATCGGGACGTCCTGATGATGACCGATGCTCGTAATTTTGCGCCTCATGGATATCTGCTGAGTGCGGTGGATACAGACTTGTACATACATACATATTGTATGCCCGCTTCCCTCTTAGTGTTTTAAGCCAGTGTGATGACGATGGCCAAGTCCGTCCGAGGGGCCCTGAAGACCGTTTGGGCAGGGGTCAGACATGTGGGTTGTGAAGCCCCACTCCGGTACTCCGGTGGGGGGTGGGGTAATGCATGCCCACGCGTTTGACGCGTTAAGGAGTTTTCCGGGCCGCGTTTCCCTCATCAGCCATCCCAAGGCTCCGAGACACTCTTGAAGCGTTTTAGAGTGTCCTCAAACGCCGCTGAAATAAAGACAGAGACTTGGGGAGGAGAATCAATTCATCAAATACAATGACACTACCAGAAAAAAATGCGCCCTCGGAGGCGCCCTCTACCACGGCCCAGCCGCGACACGAAGAATACCAATACCTCGATCTCGTTCGCGAAATTCTGGACCAGGGCGAGCTGCGACGTGACCGGTACACGCCCTCCTCTAACACTCTTGTGAGAACCACCGCTGACCTGCCCCCCTTGTGTGTCTAGGACCGGCACGGGCACATACTCGATCTTCGCCCCGCGCCCGCTCAAGTTCTCTCTCAACCGATCCGGCGTTCCCATCCTCCCCTTGCTCACCACAAAACGCGTCTTCACCAAAGCCATCATCGCCGAGCTCCTCTGGTTTATCTCGGGCGACACATCGTCGCAGACGCTCTCGTCGCAGGGCGTCAAGATCTGGGACGGCAACGGGTCGCGCGAGTTCCTCGACAGCCTCGGCCTGACCGACCGCGAGGTGGGCGACCTGGGGCCGGTGTACGGCTTCCAGTGGCGGCACTTTGGCGCGCAGTACGTCGACGCCAAGACGGACTACACGGGACAGGGGGTGGACCAGCTGGCGCGCATCGTGCACACGCTGCGGACCAACCCGTTCGACCGGCGCCTGGTGCTGAGCGCGTGGAACCCGGCCGACATGCCGCGCATGGTGCTGCCGCCCTGCCACATGTTTGCCCAGTTCTACGTCTCGTACCCGCGGGGGACCCGCTCGCGGAACGGGGAGGATGAGAAGAAACAAGGCGGGCGAGGAGCGGACGAGCCCGTCAAGGGCCACCTCCACTGCCAGCTCTACCAGCGCTCGTGCGACATGGGCCTCGGCGTGCCCTTCAACATTGCCAGCTACGCGCTGTTGACGCACATGCTCGCGCACGTGTGCGACCTGGTGCCCGGCTCGCTGACGCACGTCATGGGCGACGCGCACGTGTACCTGAACCACGTCGACGCGCTGCGGACCCAGCTGGAGCGGGAGCCCCGGGACTTCCCCGAGCTGGAGATCGTCAACGACAGGCTGGATGAGAATGGAGAGAGGAGTATCGATGGGTGGAGGCCCGAGGATTTCGTCATTAAGGGGTATAATCCTCACAAGACGATCCCGATGGAGATGTCGGTCTGAAGGAGGCTATGTGGGGGTTAAGTGTGCGGGAGAGGGATTTGCGTATCCCGGGTCTTGAATGCCTACCTGTTTCTGTTGTGTTATGATGCATTTTTTGTATGTTAGACTGTTTTGCCATGATGTATCTGATAGAGGCAGGTCCTTTAGCGAGCGAGCAAGCCAAAGATCTTCTCAAGGCGCAACAGGGAGGGCGGGAAGCCTACGGTATCGATTCAGCTCCTGTGGGAGGCGAGCCACGCACACAACATTTTGATATCTCAACTGCATCTAACCCTACATCAGCTGTTCCCAAGACTTACAGCGAGTATCCTAAACATCCTTCTCGAGGTTTGGGAAAGATTGACAGTAAACTCGAACGTGCACCTCACCAAAACATTCTCCACTTGGCCACGGATGCGACTTAAGAGTGGTGTCAGACTTGGAACTAAGCCGGACGTAATGTAGCTTAACTGTCCTAAAAAAGCCGTGATCGATGGAGCTGCGACTAAGTGATGAGATATAGCATGGTTTAAGCGTTTTTATAGACGGGACCCTCGGACCCTGTAATGTGTTAAGTATCACCAGGATTGGAAATCCAGATATCAGGGGCTCGAAACAAGCAGCGTCTGATTCCAGGAGTATCGTACATACTCAGCATCGGCGATTGCCCCTCTGATGTCAATCCAATCGTCCTTTGCTACTGCTTTGATACCGTGCATGACATGGCCTTCCATCGGTAGGGTTGTAGACCTCTCCACCTCGGCTGTTGTGGATTGTTTTCTTACGCATTGCTTCCAGCGCCCTGGAAACCTTGCAAAACCGTCCCCGTGACGACGAGCCATATCTCAGGGACAATTCTGCTTTAAACGGCCACGGCGCACGTCAAGGTTCGATATGAGCCATAGATGCTGAGATTACCATCATTCCATATATGATGGGCTGTTGAAGCAACGCTGATCTATGAGCTCCTTATTTCTCACCTGTCTACCCAGAGACTCTCTCTTTACTGTTCTCAATGCTGAAACAAAAAGGGCATTGCTCCTCTCAACCGCCACTCCTCTCACCACGTCCTTTTCTAAGCCACCCGGATGTCCAACCTTCTATGTAGACAGTGTAGAAATACCATCGCAAAGAGACTCGTCACGAGTTACTCCTGATAGCATCCTTCCAGCTTTGCCTCACCATTAGGTCTTCGTCCCGGGTCTAATGTTGGATTCCTAAGCACCTTCAGGCTTCGGGTGAACGGGCACATCCTTGGTCTGCGTAAAGTGCCTGGGCAGCCGGTTCTCGCCCTCGGCATACGGGAACCCGGCCTCCTCGCGCGCCATGTCGTTGACCCAGCGCTCGTTGCCCATGAGGCCGCCCTTGCCGTGCTTCTCGACGCCGACCTCGCTCCATTTGGAGGCAAGATAGAACCAGCTGAGAGCGTTGCCGACGGTTCCTACCTCGTCCGAAACGCCTGTGCGCGCTGCATGGCTCATCTTCTTCCATAGCTCATCGTCCGTGAACAACTCCACCAGGTGGGTAGCCACTGCCTTCCAATCGCCAGGCGCGACCAGGAAGCCATTGACCTTGTCCTTGACCTGCAAAGGGATGCCTCCCGTGTTGGTGACGATGACGGGACGGCCGGCATGCAGGGCCTCCGAGACCTTCACCTCGAACCCTTCGCGGGTGGAGAGCTGAAGGACCACGTGGGCATTAGCTAGGAGGGTGTTGATTAGCTGATCGTTGGGTTCGAGACGCATGACGCTGACGTCGCTGAGCAAGTCAGGGTAGTACGTCTCGAGCTGGCTCATGGTCTGGTCGTAGATAATGCTGGCGTCGGGATCGTCGACCGACCCATTGCCGCAGACCACAAGCTGGGGGACATCGGTGATGCCGGCCTTCTCTAAGCGCCGCCGGAACTCGGCGTACGAGTCAATCACGGTGGGGATTCCCTTGGAGGGATCAAACCGGGCAATCTGGATGATGTACTTGCGAGCGGGATAATTGAGCTCGGTCCTGCGAAGTCGTCAGCAAAGCGCCAAGACCCACTTGGCTTAAGTAAGCAGCATAAGGTGGCATACATGCGCTGAGAATGGCAAGCGATATTGTAAATGTGGCCGTAGTAACCCGAAGCCCACGAGCTGAGAGGCTTGTTCAGACCATCCAGCCAATCGGTGGTGGCGGGCAAGTAGACCACCTTTTCGCGGGGCACCGTGTGGGGGACGAATTGAGGGATTGGATGGCTGATGAACATGTCGCAACCCTGAATGTTGCTCCAGAGGAAGTCCCAAATGTCAGCCTGGGGCGTGCCAGGCTTGGCGACGAGGTCGCTCCGAATCTGAATGTGGGATCGATACAGAACCGGCCGGTCCGGTGTCACCTTCTTGATCAGTGGGATGAGACCTGGCATTTGCGGGTCATCAATCTGCGTCCGTTAGCATGCACTGTCATGAAAGAACAGCTGCTCCCCCCACGGTCCCGCGACGTGGCTGTGGTCATGTGCCACCAGGTACTGCATCGTACCCAGGGGCATGCGTAAGGGAGGGTGGGAGCGTCGGTGTCGGTGAGGGGAACCCTTGCGGCGCCGTGCAGGTAACACAAGGCAAGAGCACTCACAATCACAACGTCAGCACCGCCATCGGCGGGCGAGCACAGCGGGCCACCCTCGGAAAACCAGTAGCGCCCTGCGTTCTCGGCGATCCAATCGGTAACGGCCTGCTTCTCCTCGGCCGAGATGCGCTGATCCGGGTGGCTGACACCCTGGAGAATGTTGTGAATGTTCTTGGTGATGCGAAACACACCAGGTCGCGGCTTGGGAACTACGCGGTGTTACTCTGAGTGACCTCGCCGCGGATAATCACCAGGCGTACTCACCATACCAAGTCAGGTCGACGCCCATGAGACGCGCAAACCGCACCAATGCGTGACGCATGAGCGCGACACCACCACCCTGCGGCGTCGCGCTGAAGAAAGCAATCTTCGTCTTGTTGCCCCTGAGCTTCTTGGCAAAGGTCAACATGGTCTCCCATGTAGCATGCCCGCAGGTGTCCTTGTGGTTTTGAACCGTGGTCAGGTGGGCGCGGAAGCCAGCGTCGGTTTGGACTACACCCCGCCAGCCAACCTGGAGGAGGGGGACGAGCGACGGGCCAAAGTTCCTATAACCCGTGTCAGGGGGATTTGTATTGTCTCGGCTGGCCGCTTCTCGCATGCAACTCACATAATACACTTCCTCGCCATGGAATCGGCCTGTTCATCGACGCGCTTGACATCCCAGAACGACTTCTCTTTGTGCTCGTCATCGGGGCGCAAGACGATCGGCACAATGTCCAGCTCGAGCCAGAGTCGAGAGCACAACGTCGGGCTCATGTACTTGAGCGTCGTCGGGAGACCGGCACCGACGAACTTTGAGAAGTTCTCGTGCTCGTATTTTTCAACTTCGGAGATGACATAGTCGGCAATGAGATCGGCACCCATTTTCATGGCATCATCCAGGATGATGTGCTTGACCGAGAAGTCCACCAAGTAAACGGTGTCGTGGATCGCCAGGGCTACCACCGCAGTGTGGTCATCGGCAAAGACGGCCGAGATACCCAGGTAGAGCGTCTTGAAGAAGGACGAAGTCAGCACATGCTACTGAACTGTATGCACCCTGATTCCGGGGAGAGGAAGGGACCACCCGTCCGCGGCAACTCCATCTCGTTCGGAACTTAAAAAGGCATTTGGCGACCCTCACCGAAAGCAAGAAGGGCATAGAGGAGATGGCAGGAATCAACGTACCGTGAGCGAAGGGCCGAATTGACCTTGCTGTTCGACCAGAGTGCTCATCTGGCGCTTACGGTGCACCGAGGTGCCCGTGGAGAACTTGCGAGCCTTCTCAAATGCCATGATTGCTTGGGCGAGGGGCCGAATACCCTTCAGATGGAGATGGAATCGGTGTTCAGTCGGCGTAGCGTTGCCGCTTGATGTTGGTGATGGTTCGCCGCTGGCAAGAGATCGGATGGGATCGTGATCAACAAGTCGCGGGCGGGGAGTACTTGAGCGACTGGATGAAGATTCGCTTATACTTTTCGCTCCTGGAGCTAGCGGTGCCTGAGCTCGAGTCAGGCTGCGTGTAGTCGACGAGGGAGTGTTGGGACTTGAGGGTAAGAGTGGGTCGGCAGAAGTGGGGGGAGATATTGAAATGGAAACATCCGATGGGGAGGGGTGCTTCTCGGAGTGCTGGCGGGGCTGGGAAGGGATGGGAGCATTGTTGGCGTGGTGGAAAAGACCCCTAATCTGGCTTTGGCTTTGGTTGTGATCCTGGTGGCGGGGTTCCGAGACGACTTCGGGGTGGGTGGTCGGCGTGCTAAGATGGTGGCGCTGGTCTGACTTGGCAGTAGCTTCTCGCGGGGAGCCGCGTGCTTCCAGTCGGTGAAGCAGGTCGCCGCCCTGCTGCGGATGCAGCATGTGCGGGTCTGAATGCGGAATTGGGTGCGAGTGCGAGTGCGCTTGCCGCTGGGACTCGCTCGCTAGCGCGTTGCTCTCGACTCTGGGCCGCTCCTGCCCAGCGACTTCCTCAACGCCCTCCTCCGTTGATCTGTCGCTCATGATTTCACTCACTTTTCCGTAATTTCCGTGTCTAACTACACAACAAAATCTGTTAATCTCTCGATCCGGTAACTGGGGGGCCCCCGCGTCAGCCAACCGAAGGAGTCGCGGATTTGCCCCTGTGCCGTGGCACAGCGAGATGTCGGACGTGGCCGCCCCGGCACTGTGCAATTACGCCTTCATCTCCCAACTGCAGTCCCCCGTCGAGCGTCGTCCGCTACCGGTCAGAGACCGACCATATGATGAGGGATTGGGGGGGTTGCTGTGCTGTAAGACACACCCCATGCCATCCGCAACCCGACGGCGAGCCCGACGGGTAATTTCAGTGAGACGGCCAGGCCTGGACATCGTGGCCTCCCCTTGCTGCCCTGCCCCTTCTTGCATAGAGGTGCGGGCAGCAAAGTCGGTGAACGGCCAGTCGTTGAACCAGGTCGCGCTAGCTGCAGTCTGAACTCATTTCCACGAAAGGTCTTGGGCAGCTGTCTGATAGAGGGGGGAGGGGCCAGCTGACAGGGGCTCTTGAAGCCCCGAGGAGGAACATGACTTACATGGACTCCCCTCTCCCTTCTAGGTCACTCAAGTGTTCACTGAGCACACGGGCGGCGGTGAAGACGCTCCAATACAAATGGAGATGTGATGACCGGTCGGGTGCTTCCCGATTCGTTCCACAGCAGAGTTCCGGAATCTGGGCCAAATCGTGGCCGTGGGCGATTTCGGCTCGGGGGTTCTTTGGGTAATGGCATCTACTTGATGCTTCCAGATATGGACGATGTCACACAGGAGAGACGGGTTTGTTGTTGATCTCCTACTTATACAGCTGGGTTTCCAACGATGGCCAGTGTCCTCTTAATAAGAACCGGCAAACTGCTGTTATATTATGGCTCGAGTCCGCTGTTGAGCGCCATGGTGATGTCAATGTCAAAGATGATCAACCCAGCCCTGGCGGGACTCGTGCGTCTGGAAGTGGGGTGAGTGGCAAGGATGGGCTCAGCTTCCAGGACAGGGGATGTGGGGTGTTCGACACGGACAGCGGGGTGCTAACTTGACGCCCGGGCACTGCGGAAGCTCTGGAATCTGGGGAAGTCGAGAGAGAAGAAGCCCCTTCCTTCCATTCAAGGTCCATTTCTGTCTTCTTCGGCCTGATTGGGGCCAACATCTCAATATAGAGCTGTTGAATATCAGACATGTTCGTCAAATACTGTGGAGTAATGCGGAAATCCCCTATCCTCTCCAGGATGATGGGACAGTGAATCAGACGATAGTTACAGGCTGGATGCCCAGACACGCCACCCTCGCCCACTTCCTCACGCGGGTTGTGAAACAGTCTCAAAGCCCATTCTGGTGTGCTTGAGGGACAACTCGAAAGACAATAGAGCCATTTATTCAAGGCGCACCACAAGTATTGCATCAGACCGTCTCATACCCTCGGGCAAGAACCTCCTTATAGCGAAAAGGCCAGACCTCCCTGGAGGAACACTAGACCCATACTCCGTACACTACTAGATTTGGAGCCATGCTGTCCGCTATGGACGTCGCGGTCGAATCCACCTCACATCGTTGCAGACCGTGTGTACAGTACAGTGCCAGTTCGGGCACCCATGCCTGGCACAAACTACTAAGAGTAAGAAACTCGAGTCGAGAACTTCGACAGACCAGAGTCGAGGAAAAGACGTTATCCCGTAAACGGCAATGGTGGAGCAACCACCACGCGCATCCAACGCCGGATACTGCGGGCACTTGCCGTCACACCATGGCAGATTGCAGTCTCAAGTATCAGGTCATGTTCTGATCCATGGTACTTGCGTGTCACCGTAAGAAGAAGAAGAAGAAGAAGAAGAAGAAGAAAGAAGAAGAAAGAAGAAGAAAAGAGTTGTAAACAACAGCCAATGTGAGCCACCTTTCTGTCGATGCACTTCAATAACACCTTCCCAAAAGTTAGGTAGAGTAGGAATCAAGCCCTAGCGAGCGCTGTCTAGCTCAAGCTGCTTAATTTTCAGGCCCGCAAAGTACAGAGAAAGCGGGGCGGTAATTGGCGCCTTCGCATGCATCGCGGCCAGAACCTTCCGTGCAGGGCGCATGAAAAAAGCTCATACATACTGCGGTGAAGGCGCGGTGTCTCCAAAGTGGCCCGAGTCCGCAAGCTACACGTAGGGGTCCGGTCTTGTGGGCGCAAGTTCCTGTTTCCGTCGGGGAGAGTCCTGCGGAGTACCTGTCTCATTTATTGTGCACATGCTCTTATTTTCGGACAATGGGAAAGCGCTGCTAGAAAAGCGCTTCGACAAAATTGTCCAGATTTGTCGTAGGTTGATCACGCTAAGGTTTGGCAGCAAGTGTCGGAAAAAGCTGTTCTAATTTGTCCGAAACCTGCATCTTGTGGACGGAGTATTTGGTTCTGGACAAATGTCGCCCCTTCATTCCATTCGAGCAAATATCGTCGAGTTCACGCTAACATCACCGAGACATATACAAATTGCAGTCCTCCATCCTCCCTCTATCTACTACGGCAGAGTCACGAGCCTTGCAGCTCAAGTCTTCTCGAACCGTTGCGCAGCAGTCTTCCAGTTGAGGACGTTCCAGATGGCTTCAAAGTACTCGGCCTTGCGGTTCTCGTACTGCAGATAGTAGGCGTGCTCCCAGGCATCGATGCCCAGCAGCGGCACGTACGGCCCCGAGACGGGATCCTGGTTGGCGCGCGTGACGATCCCCAGAGTGCCCGCCGTCTTGTCCTTGACCAGCCACGCCCAACCGCTGCCCTGAATTCCGGCCAGCGCCGTGTTCATCTGCTTGCGGAAGTTGTCAAAGGAACCAAAGTCGGAATCTATGGCTTTCTGTTTCCGGTGTGTTAGGAAGGGAACTCCAAGAAGGATAGCAAGCGCATGCGTCGACAGGGGGACATACCTTGAGAGCTCCGTCCGGCTCACCACCGCCCTCGCGGCTAGCGGGAGCAAGGTTCTCCCAGAAAAGGCTGTGGTTGAGGTGGCCACCGCCGTGGAAGTTGAGGAGAGGTGCGACCGTGGCAGCCTTGCTGAAGTCGCCCTTGCTCTCGGCCTCTGCGATGGCCTCGAGAGCACTGTTGAGGCCGTTAACGTAGGTTTGGTGATGCTTGGAGTGATGAAGCTCCATGATCTTGCCCGAGATGTACGGTTCGAGGGCGCTGTAGTCGTCTGCAGCGTGCATCGGTTAGTTAGCGCCCACGTCGCCTCGATGATAAGACATCCAGCATCATGCGAGGCACCCATCGATGTATTGATTGCGGCTACTCACACGGCAGATCCGGAAGGGTAGCCTTCCCGCGCACAAAGCTGGTGCTGGCCATGGCGCCGGCCATCTTGGGAGCTGCGGAAGCCCGGAGAGCTCCACGCAGGACAGGAACGGTGCGAAGCAGAGTCGAAGACATGATGACGCTGGGTATGTTAGCTTCTGAGATGTCAATTGAACTGTGCAGGAGTAGAGAGAGGCTGGACGTGGTGTTGTGTACCTTTTTGTTGATTCGAATGTTCCAGAGAAGCGAAGTCGAAGTGACAAATGTCTTCAGTCAAAGAAGCTCGGCGATCCGTCGAAGCTCGGGGGAAGCTTCGGCAACTTCACGGTTTCGTCATAGACCCACATCAAAACCAGTTAAAAGCCAGTTGCCGGGCGTGGCTTGTTTTGGTCAGTGGAAATTTGTGGCTTTCGCAAAAAATGGATTCCATTTATCATACACTAGCCACATCCACCCAGTCGACTCCTCCATAGCGCGTTCCGGCGATCTAGGAGACAGACGCGCGTGTCTTGCGGACTCGACGCATTTTGTTATCCTGCTCCGAAGGGTATTTTTCTTACGTTTCTTTTTCCCTTGTTGCATTGCATTGGATCTGCGAAATGTCATACTACGACATTGATTCCATCCTCACTGATGCAGAGGTAAGCATATAACCAACAACGTCGACAGCCCCAAAAGGATATGCGTTTGACTCTTTCCTGGCGTAGAAAATACCGTGCACTTTTCAGCTCGACATACCTGACCTCGGGTATCTTGACAACACTCCCACTCAACCGCTCAAGGCCGGTACTAAAGTCAACCTACCGCTCTGGCTCGCCGAGATGCTCGCCATAGCCAACACGGGAGACGTTGAGGGCAAGTCGTTTGTGACCTTCGACCTGCCTCCCGCTCTAGGAAACGACGTCATCCAGGCCTTGAAGGCCGACCCTCGCGCCGTACCCCTCCGTGACCAAAGCGCACACTTCTACGGACTCGCGACACACATGATGGAGCTGTCAGAAGAAAGAGAATTAGCTACCACCCTCCGGAAAACCTTTGTCACTCGGGCGTCCGAGATTGCATTACATGCCCGCAAAGTTGGCGGCATCGGACACAAAGGCAAGGCTGATGAAGGGAGCAACCTCGGTGTTGGCGGCGCCGGTGAAGAGTTCCTGAGGGGCCTGGATGAGTGGGAGCGGAAGCTCTTCCGCAAGGCGCACGACGGCGCGAAGGCGGGGAAGGAGTGGATGGAGAGCGTCAAGAAACATTGAGCCGCCGTCGATAACACGTATCGGCAACAACGTATTTGACGCTCATTCGTCGCCCCGAGAAGCTGGTGGCGTCGCGGTCAGTCTGTCGGGACCCTGTTACGGAGGCTGGCCGGACTATATCACGACATGGGACAGCCCATTTTTGCGCTCCTTCCATGCCACCTCTGAAGAAGTCCCGTCTCCCATCCTGGATTGGGACTGTTCCAACCGTTTACGAGGTCTCGGAATCATCTGTTCTTTAACACACAGAGTGTGTCAGAACCTTGGCTACAAGCCAAGCACCACAACGCGAAGAAGGTTGGGCCATTTGCGGTGACCTGAAACAGCTACTCGACAACGGGGAAATCCGAATGCAGCCTCGCTTCGCTGTGGTGGACGAGAGACCGGATTGCGGAGGTTTGAGTTTTGGATATCTCGTTGACTCATCCCCGCGTTTGCGATTGTTTCCCGCATGCGACCCCACCTAGGGTTCCATGCTAACGCGGGATACCCCTCAACACGAGCATTTCCCAACAAATTGAGAGCCGCATCGGCCGACTCTTGTCTCGTCAGACTCTTAACTGTTTCGGTTAACGAGTCAAATCTGTTATTACACAACTTACCTGTCGCCGCGGCGCAAGTCAGCAATGAGACTTACTTTGCAGCCGATCCGGCCTCTGCAGCCGATCCGGCTTCGTGCCGCCCGCCTTTCTGGGCAGCCCTTCGCGGCCCAGCTCAATGAATTCCCGGCCCGCATGTCAACTGTTGCCGCGGAACGGAGCGATTCGTCTGCAGTCCCAGCCCCAGCCCCAGTCTTCGACGCCGGACGCCAACAGAAAGCAGATCAAATCTTACGGGATGCGGTTAAAGCGACCACGCCGAGGCATGACTGGACGCGTGAGGAGATTTCAGCCATCTTCTACCAGCCCCTGATGAAGCTGGTTTACCATGCCGTATGAGTCTTTTCGCCGGTTCTTGGCCTCGACTCGCCGTCTTATGCAACAGCTTACTGACGTGCCAACCAGGCTACCGTCCACCGACGGTTTCACGACCCAGCTGAGGTCCAACTGTGCACCTTGATGAATATTAAAACCGGCGGCTGCACCGAGGACTGCTCATACTGTGCGCAATCGACCCGCTACCAGAAGGGCACCGGTGTGGAAGCCAAGCGGGTAGAGACCGTCGAGGCAGTCCTCGAAGCCGCTCGGATTGCAAAGGAGAACGGCAGCACGCGCTTCTGCATGGGTGCAGCATGGCGGGACATGCGCGGCCGCAAGAACAGCCTCCGCAAAATCAAGGAAATGGTCTCGGGTGTGCGGGCCATGGGCATGGAAGTGTGCGTCACGCTCGGCATGATCGACGGAGAGCAGGCCAGGGAGCTCAAAGCCGCGGGCCTGACGGCGTACAACCACAACGTCGATACCTCGCGCGAGTTCTACCCCAGCATCATCTCGACCCGTACCTACGACGAGCGGCTCAAAACCCTGGCCCACGTGCGTGACGCCGGAATCAACGTTTGCTCCGGCGGGATTCTAGGACTGGGTGAGACATCCGAGGACCGGATCGGCCTGCTGCACACCGTCGCAACGCTGCCAAGCCACCCAGAAAGCTTTCCCGTCAACGCGCTGGTGCCCATCAAAGGAACGCCGCTGGGTGACCGAAAGCCGATCGAGTTCACCAGCATGCTGCGCACGATTGCGGCGGCCCGGATTATCATGCCGGCGACCATCATCCGCATCGCCGCGGGACGTAAGACCATGGCGGAGGAGCAGCAGGCGCTGTGCTTCATGGCTGGGGCAAACGCCGTCTTCACAGGCGAGAAGATGCTGACCACCGAGTGTAACGGCTGGGACGAAGATGCGGCCATGTTTGGAAGATGGGGACTGGAGCCGATGAAGAGCTTTCAGAAGTCGGCCGCGGCCCCGCATGGTGTTGAGGATGTGGAAGAGTAAGGGGTTGGCTCCTGTGGGATGAAAAATGATACAAAACACGAATATAACCTGACATGCCTGGGCCGCCATCCCTCGCCGTCGGTCATTTATATACCTGCGTTGCTGCCCTTAGCAAATCCAGTCTACACACTATGCCAGCAAAGAGGCTGGCGACGACGTGCGGTTGGGTTGCTCGATAGGTTGACAATCTGATCGGGGTGACGGGCCGGATGGGCAGTTCATTCGGGCCAAATAATCCGTACGGATTAACTACAGGTCTTCCGTTCCTGGTCTCGGTCCTTGGGTAAGGGGTGGCGGCAGTGCTCGTTGGCATGTCAGAGCGTCCGCTTTTTGCAGGCAGTTACCCTTTCCATGTAGCTTACTCCATGGTCGTGTTCGGAGTCAAGTGGAAACTGCCCTTTACACTACCGATGATCATATCAATTTGGTATTGCTCAGTCCGCTTATCGCAAAAGACTGTTGTAATGCGTACGGATTCACTAGACAAGAGTTACACGCAGTAATATTACGGTCTTGGCGTGTGTGTATGCTGTATCAAACAAGTCACATCCGGTTGGCTAAAAGTGCAGTCCGAAATTCGTACGCTTACGGTATACTGCAGTACCCGGTGGTTAGTTGCTAACTAATTAGTTCAGGACTACTACCTGTCTCCTGACAGGTGGGGCCAAAACCCCCGGACATACCAATATAGCTAGATATATTGCTACCAAATTTCCTATATATTTGCGTCTTTATAAAAGGTACTATCAAGTTTAATTTAAGTTTAATTACCTTTATAATAATAGCTTTAAATAGCTATAAATAGTTTAATTATAAACTAGGCTTTAAAAAGCTTAAAAATATAATAAAATTTAATTCTACCTAGTTATAATTAGTTAAATAATAGGTTATATAACTTACCTTTATCTCTCTTTCCTTCTATATTATACCCCTTATCCTTATTACTTTTAACGCTCTTAATTATAATAATATTTTCTCTTTTAGCCTCCTAGTAATAGTTATTATCTTTTATCCCTAGTATTATTACTATAGACTTATAGATACATTACTTCTTAAACCTTTTAATATTCTTAATAATAGTTATATATAGAGACTCCTTCTTACCTCTAGATAGAGATAGTAACTTAATATTCTCTTCCTACTTATCTTTATTATTTATGAAGTTAAATCTATTATTATTACTATTATTAATTAATATTATAATTATATATAATATACTAGCCTTATAGCATCTACAGATAAGCATATAATATTCCATTCGATTACCTTAGGGAGGAAAAAAAGAGAAAGAATATAAGAGTTATATAGAGGGGCGCCTTTTAAGTATATACGTTATAACTTAGGTAGGGCCTAGTTAGGCTCTAGGTCAGGCCCTAACCAGGCCTTGGCCACATATCCACCGGACGAGTTACGAACGAGCAACGAACGCTCTACAGACCCGTAGGGCGTAGGTAAATAGGGTAGGGTAGGTCCGTTCTATACCTAGGTAAAGCCTAGGCATTGTCCAGCCTAGGTATAGCCTAGGCCTATAACATACCCCCCCTCTTTTTTTTTACGGTTACTAGGCCGACCTGCCCTATATCGCACCCTATATATCGGTCCTATAAGCGGGTTCCATACCTTCCTTTCTTTGTTACTATAACAATATAACCTATATATATAATGGTGTATTATATGTAAACAGGTAGCTATTTAAGTTTAGATGAAACCTGTACCTCTTTCCCTTTATTGTTAGAATAACGCGACCTACGTACGTAATAGTAAGTTATACGTATAATAAGTAATCTGTCTAGGCCTAGCGTGCTCCCTTACTACCCTCCTTCTATACCTATAAATACCCTTTCCTCTTCCCTCCTCCTCTTAATTTTTTCTTACCTATAGCTAACTCTCCTCCTCTATACCCTCTAACTACCCTTACCTCCTATAACTATACTTACTACCTATATCTCTATTATACTCTTAAGTTTTTTTTTTTAATTAATATCTATCTAATATATTAATAGCTATTGGTTTGCTTAGTAGTAGTAGTAATAGTTATCGCCCTAGTGATAATAAGAATAAAGATTACTATATAAGTTTTTCCTTTACCTATATTAATTTTAGCTATTATATATATATATAGGGTATAGACTAACTCCTCATTTTATAATGTAAAAATGCTAACCTTTCCCTTAGTAGGTATACTATTAAGGGTAACTCCTCTAATAAAGAGTTTAAACTATAGCCTAAGAAGTAGTAGTACTACCTGCTATATATCGACCGACTTCTAAAAGGCAATAAGGTCAAGTATGTCTAGAGTTAGGGCGCTTCCTATATGATATATCACAAGAGCTATAGGAGCTATATTTAGGATCCATAGCTCTAGGCTAACAACCCTTACCTATATATAGGTATCAAGAAAATCGTAAGTTATTACGATACTAGTACCACCTTTACCTCCCCTACCTACTATAAGATTACTAACCAGGGCGCCTATTATACCATTCTAATGCCTAAGTTCTCTATACTAGTACGTTTGTTCTCTATACTCTTCGAGGCTGCCTAGTCTAATCGTTTGCCTAGATAGGCTACCTTTGCCCCTGCCCCGGCTACAAGTTCCCATTACTCTAGTAATGACTTCGCCCTAGTCGTTACTACCTCTGCCTCTAATACCCCTACCTGCCGTAGTAATATCGTCTAGCCTGCTACTAGCCCTAACCCTACCCTATAAGCTACCAGGCAGCTTATATACTATACTATAGTATAGAACGATAGTATACTACACTAGATATAGCATATAAACGAGAACATGTCGACTTTAGTTAACACTAATACTACCCTTATTGCCTACATCTTAGGTACTTTGTCGCCTGCTTCCTACGCCTGCCCCTATACCTCTATATACCCTATACCTATACCGATCGACTTTGGCCGTTCCTATGCCTACTACTCTTCCTTACTTACTAAGTATACGGCGTACCTAGTCCGTAACTATAATAACCCTACCCTTAACACTATAACTATTATTTTAGAGGGGGAAGATAAGGAGGAAGAGGTTATAGAGTAGGTATATTACATGCTAATTAGTATATTTATTTTATTTTTATAATTAGATTATCTCTATGGGTATATCTATAACGCGGTTACGATATATCTACGATATGACCGCGATACACCTGTTGCTTGTTTACCCTAAGTTTGCCTGCCTACACGAAACATTTATATTGTTTGCTTTTATACTCTCCTCTACCTCCTATTCGTGACTAGTCTGTTATGGTAATATATATCTCCCTACTCCTACTCGAACACGTCGAGTGCCTTAGTGTTTTCTAGATTTTCTAACGGTTCCTAA
Source organism: Thermothelomyces thermophilus ATCC 42464 (assembly GCF_000226095.1). Taxonomy (NCBI): domain Eukaryota; kingdom Fungi; phylum Ascomycota; class Sordariomycetes; order Sordariales; family Chaetomiaceae; genus Thermothelomyces; species Thermothelomyces thermophilus. Next base: position 782,516 of record NC_016476.1, on the reverse strand, counting down.
GTTAGGGTGTTATATCCCTTCTATTTTACTAGTACGTCACGTCGATTTCCTCTCCCCTTTATATTCCTAGCTATAAGGATTACTTCTACTTTGTATTTTTCCTATAGTAGTCCCTCTTAGGAGAGTTCTAACACTAGGTCTAGTTAGAAATCTAATATACGTTATAAAGGCAGTAAGTCGGATATAGCATGCTTAACAAGGTCAATATAGAAGGTAGGGTAGAGGCTATAGGGGATATCTAGAGTCATTATTAGTAGCGGTAGTACTATAATCACTTTATACTTAGTATTAACCTAGTCAAGTTTATAGCTAGGGCGGTTAGTCTTAATATTATATAAGAATAGCTATACCTTATCCCTTACTTTAAATCTCTTAGCTAGGCGTTAAGAACGATTAGCGTTTTCTTGCTAGCGCTACTATATGTATACGATAGCGGCCTAGGTCTATTCTATACCTTCTCTTAGGTAGTATAAGAAATTAGTAGCTCTTCCTTATAGGGTCGAGGTAGGAGTGTCTAGCAGGTCGGCAAACTATATCGGGCTTATATTATAACCGTAGAGAAGGTAGCTTGTGCTTGTCCTAGTTACTGTCAAGTTATAGTTATTGATCGCGAGCTAGTATATAGGTAGATGTTCGGGCTAGTTATACTAGGCAAAGGAAACTATAGTCTGTAGGATAATCTACACCTCCTAATTTACATATTCTATACCTCTATCTATCTATATATGATAGGCTATTAATAGTAGCTACTCGACTCTAACAATCTTATAGAGAGTAGTCTAAAACTGGCTAAGCTAGTCCGAACTACGATTAGTAATAATTTGTACTAGAAACCTATAGAACTACTACTATATATCCTAGAACTGGAGTATATATGCCTCGGCTCCTATTAAGGATATAGCTTCGAGTTAGACGTACTTTGACAGCTAGTTAGTAATTACTATAAGATACTAGGGTAAATTCTTATCCTATATAGGAAGATTAACTATAAAGTTAATAGAAATCTGTTTCTGGAAGCGGTCGGCAATAGGTAAGGGCTAGAGGAGTCCTTGTTATAGTTATTATAAAACCTTAGCCCTTCGATATATCTAACAGTTCCTTATAAACCTCTTTATATCTAGGGATATAAAATCCTAATAGTAGTCCCATTAAAGCATTTTAAACAGCCCGTTCTACCCTAGGTAACCTAATATAAGGGAGTTATAGATACGTTAAAGGATAGTAGTAGTAAGTAGTTCCTATATAGGGAGCTAAAGTCTACCTTAGAATTAGAGAGCACCTTATATATCAAGGGAGCAGTCTATAATCTAGGTCTATATTATATTTACTTCCTTTAGAAATTTTTAGGCCTTATCCTAGATAGCCTAGAGCTAGTATATATAATATTTGTCCTTAATAACTCCCTTATCCTATAAGGCTACTAGCTATTCGTCTATAAAAATGGTGCTCCCCTTTAGTAGGTAGAATGCTTTAGATGACGTCAAGGAATCTATTATATCTATCCGGATAGCAGGGAGAAGTTATACTATACGCTACGTATCTTCGGGAAAGTCTTGTTCGCGATAGGATAGGGCGTCAGGGTAGGACGCTTATAACCTAGGTTAGTAATAGAGCTTAAAGTTAAGGAGGGAGAGTATCTTAGCCTATTAAGCTTACTACTTACTAATTAAATAAGGCTAGGAAAAGTATTCGAGGTTTTTATAGTTAGTTAGGATCTAAAAGGGAGCTATAATATTATAAAGCTTAGCTAACTAGGCCTTTAGGTATAAGATGATTATAAGTAACTCCTTATTATGGATTATATAGTTCTATTTAACTAGGGTTAGTTTCGTAGAGTAGTAGGCTATAAGGTATAGGACCCTGTCTTCTCCCTACTAGGATAGGCACCCTCCTAGTACCGTCCTAGAACAATCTGCCTTAAATACTATCTCCCATTTAAGGTCCTATTACGCGAGGACAGGTTCCGATATAAAGGCCATCTTAAGGGCGTTAAAGGCCTTCTATTCCTTAGTCCCCTATCGGAATAAGGTATTCTTATAGGTTAGCCGTGTTAAGGGTTCCGTCAGCCCGGAAAAGTTAGGGATAAAGTCTTAGTAGAAATTAGCAAACCCTAAGAAGCTTCGTACTCTTTAAACCTTCTATAGTACCTTCTACTTATAGATAGTAGCTAGCCTTTCTAGGTCTAGACAGACCTAGGCCCCTGCCTCTATAATATAGCCAAGGTACTTAACTTCTTTTATAGCAAATATATACTTCTTAAGGTCTAATACAAGTCCTACTTTCTATAACCTTTAGAGTATATCCTTTACTTACCTTATATAATCTTTCTTACTACCTAAAGTATAAACTAAGATATTATTAAGATATACTATTATAAAGTCTTTAAGCGTTAGGCTAAGAGCGTTATTAATATATCGTTAGAAGGTTATAGGTATACCTATAAGTCTAAAAGGGTAAATAAGCCACTTAAAGAAGCTAAACTAGGTCTAGAATACTATTAAATATTTATAGCCCTCTATAATCTAGATATAATAAAAGGCTACCTAGATATCTAACTTTATAAACTACTTAGCTCTAGCTAAGGAGTAAAGCGTTTCCTTAATAAGTAAGAGGGGGTATTGATCTTGCTTCATAATCTTATTTAACGCCTGATAATCGATATAGAACCTCTAACCTCCGTCTACTTTCTTTACTAAGAGGACAAGGGCAGCGGCTAAAGAGGAGCTAGCTTAGATCTATCCCTTATCTAGCAAGTTAATAACTTACTTTCGGACTTCTAATAAATGATCCTATAGTATATTATAGAGAGGCCCCTAAGGGAGTTCTATAACGAACCTAACTCAGACTTCTTCTAAAAGGGTCCAGACAGAGGTAGATTAAGCGTGACAAGTAGGCAGGTCGTCTAAGGGATTCGGTAAAGCCAAAGGGTTCACAACAACACTAGAGTTGTCTCTCACAGTAATTAGCAATGCTTGGTATGAGTACTGTAATTGTGATTGTTACCACTGGTGAACTCCCAGAGTCCACTATAACGAGTGACTATTTATATACATATATACTCCTAGGATCACTAGCAGTCGTGGTGATCATTTATACTAGCTTACCTGGCTTATATCGTAAGCTAGTAATCCTCTATTGGGATCATTTCTTGCTAAGCGTAATCTTGTCCTGATTGGTCTATCATTCCTTTGGCTTGATTGGCCCATTCGTGCCAATGGCTTAGGCGGCATCTATATATATATTTCCGTGATATGATACCCTCCCTCTAAGGCTTTCGACTCGAAAGCCCTCTTTTAGGCTGTTTCAAATAGCGCTAACATCCTTTCCACGTATACCTTATAATTTTTTCCCTTTTCCTATACTGCTAGTGATTGACAAGATGGTAGATCGTATTTCTAAGCGCCGATCCTCGAAATCCTAACAGCGCGCCGCGCTTGCTTCTTTTATTAATTCTTCTGGCGTAGACGTTATACCGTGTTTGTAGTATTTTAAGCGGAACTTGGCTTATTATATAGTGTCAGGCTCTTCTTGCTATAGCAAGTATATACGTTAGGGTTGTTCTTACGATGGTTTCGACGTAGCATCTGCTTGTTCGTGACCTGGTTTGTTACCTTAATATTTGTAGCTAATTCTTTATAGTAATGAAGATTATGTCCGAATAAAAGCGTGTAGAATAAGAAGAGGCCGATGCTAAAGAGGCCCTTTTTGTCCTTTAGACTTAACTTCAGATGGCTATCGGTCGATTAGCTCGTCTTTGTCGCCAGAAACGTTTCTTGAAGGAGCGGGGTTCCGAGCTGTTTTATCGAGGTATATAGTCTCTAGAGGAAATAGAGGCGGAAGAACGGAGGGTACAGGAGTCCGAAGCATACGTTATTAGTAATATACGGTCCTAGGGTGCTGACGTCCTGTTTGACTGGTCTTCTTTGGGCCTAGATTTGTCAGAGGCCGACTTGGCCGTTTTGTCTAAGCTAGTGCCTATGGTTGATCTAGGTTCTGCCGGTGGAATTGTTCTAGTTTCTTAGGGCAGTTTAAGTTCTTGACTAGTTCCTATGAGTTGTCTTCTAGTCTAAAATCAAGCTATTTAACTAGGTACTATAGTTCCCTATTGATAATACGTAAATCTAGAATTTCTTTGACGTCCTATTCTTCTTCCGCGTCTTTTGCTTCGATATACGTAGTAACCTTGGCATTTTTTGGTGCTGGTTTGAGGAGTGAAATATAAAAAACATTTATCTGTAGTTATATAGATAACGGTAACGATAGTTAGTAGTTAGATGTCGAAATTCGTTCTTTGATAACGAAGGGTCCGACCTTCTTGAAGTCTAGCTTCGCGCTTAGTCATTTGGTTTGTAAGTTCCGTGCAATTAGGTAGACTTTGTCTCCCCTCTCTAGGCAAGGTCCCTCGAGCCTATATTTGTTGTAATAGTTCTTTATTCTAGTCTTGATAAACTCGAGTTCCTTTTTAAGCTTTTTATATAGTGTGTATATTTGTTCTACTTTGACTGCTGCTCTTGGCACTGTGACCTCTAGTCCTTGCCTAAGGTCTACTTTATATCCGTAATTTGCGAAGAATGGTGTAACTTTAGTCGTTTCTGTTAGCGTTATGTTGTAAGCGAGTTATACTATTAGTAATAGTATGACCTAGTCGTCTTACTAGTAGTTGACGTAAGAGCGGAGGTACTGCTTAATAACTTGGTTTAGTTGCTCCGTTTGTCCGTCAGTCTGTAGGTGATATGCTGTTGACAGTTTGCTATTGATGCCTAATCGTTACATTAACACTTGCTAGAATTTCAATACGAACTTGGTATCTCTGTTGGTGATCTATTCTTACGGCTAAGCATGTACTAATGTAACTTGCCGATAGATTACGTCTGCTAACTGTTCCGTTATCTAGGACTCCTTATAGGGAAAGAAATATACCCACTTAGTTAGGCAATCTACTATAGTAAGAATACTATCGTAAGTTACTCCTATAGCTATATCCTTAGATTCTAGCAGCTTTATAATAAAGTCTATCGTAACTAAACTCTATAGTTTATTAGCTATTAGCAGTAACTAAAGTAGCCTATACAGCTTATATCGTGCCGTTTTGCTTCGATTACAAATGTCGTAGCTCCGTACGACTTCCTTAACTCATGCCGTTAACTATAGAAAGTCGTAGTGTCTCTTGACTTATACGACAGTCTTCGTAACTCCCTTATATCCTCCGAGTTTTGACTCATAGAGTTCTCGAATCATTCGTAGCTATTGGTCTTTGTCGTAGATATACGCTTTGCCTTAGTACTAGAGTTTCCCATCTTTCTCTTCCACTCTGTCAGGTACCACTAGTCCGGGTGTTACTTGATACTATGCCTCGTTGATCCTTTCCTCTCGAAAGATTGTGTAGCATTCTAGGAACGAGTCAAGTAGATCATCTTCTACGGGTATCTATATTTTATAATATAGCGTTCTATCCATTCGTTCCTTAAATAATAGTAGTATTGTTCCTGTTTATCCTTTCGTATAATCCGTTTATCGACTTAAAATGTCTGCTTGTACGTTTTCTTTACCCTTCTTATAGTAGATCTCGAAGTTAAATTCCGTGAGGAATTCTGCCTATCGTATTTGTTATCCGTTAAGTTCCTTTATCGTTATAAAGTATCGTAAATTCTTATAATCCGTATATACTTATACTAGTTTAATTGTACTACTAAGGTATAGTCGCCATTCCTTAAAAGCTTTAACAATCGCAAGTAGTTCCTTGTCGTAAATTAGATAATTAAGATATAGTCCGTCGAGCTTCTTTAAAAAGAAGGCTATAGGATATAGCTTTCCTTGTCCGTCTCGTTATCCCAATTATCCTCTAATAGCGTAGTCTGAAGCGTCCGTTTCTACCTTGAATGGCTTCTTAGGGTCTAGTAGTACTAGTACTAGATCTTCAGTAATGGCGTTACAGATCTATGTAAATGCTTACTTATGTCGCTCTTCCCATTAGAATTCGGCGTTCTTTTTGGTAAGTTTGTGCAAAGGTTGTGCGATCGCTCTAAAGTTCCTGATGAACATTTGGTAGAAGTTCGTAAATCTAATAAAGCTTCGTACTTCCGTAACTAACGTTGGTTATAGCTAATTCTTGATAGCTTTAACCTTTAAAGGTTTTATCCGAATTTGTCCTAGGGATATTTCGTATCCTAGAAACACCGTTTTCCTAACGTGAAATTCGCTCTTTTCCTTGTTAACTAATAGCTTATATATATATAGCGCGTCTAGCACTGCTCTTATATGCTTCTGGTATTCGTCTATTATCTTGGAGAAGATAAGTATATCGTCGAGATAATATACTACAAATTTGTCGAGAAAGGGTCGGATAGCTTAATCAATCAGGGCTTAGAACGTTGCCGGCGTGTTCGTAAGTCCGAATGGCATGACGAGGTACTTGTAATAACTATAAGGTATCCTAAAGGCCGTTTTCCACTTATTACCTTCTTTGATCTATATATAGTTATAGGCCGATAGCAAGTTAAGACGCGTAAAATATTAGGCTCTTGCTAACTAATCTTAGAGCTATAAGATTAGTGGTAACGGGTATCGATTTTTCACGGTCTATTTATTAAGTTACCGATAGTCGACGTATAACCGTAGCTTTCCGTCTTTCTTAGGCATAAACAGGATTAGGTAGCCTGCTAGCGATGTTAACAGGCGGATATATCCTCTTCGAAGGTTTTCCTCTAAATATCGCTTAAGTTCTTTGTTCTATGTCTAGCTTGTATAGTAAATCTTAAAGAACTTTAGTCGTACTCCTTCCTTAAGCTTAATCTTGTAATCCTATAGGCTGTGTTCTAGTATTCCTTCTAGATACTTTGGTTCGAATGCTAGGTATCCTTTGTATTCCTTCGGTACTTCCCTAGTCTTATCTTGTCTCTCGGTTTTCTAATAGTATATAAACTTAGTTCTATCTATAGCAATACTAGCGATTTCTCCTATCTTAACCTACTACTCTAATTACAGTGCTCTATATTCGTCAATAGAGAGAATAGCTATCGGCGGTTTAGCTCGTTCCTCCTATCACGATATCGATGTCATTATACCGCCTCTTCTAGAGTCTATAGTGGTCTGCCTACTATTATCTGTCTCTTGCGATAAATCCGTAGGATATGCCTTTCTCTAAGCATTGTCTACTTGTGATCCTTGTATACTCCCTATCTTGCTAGTCGAATATGACTCTATTTAGGGTTGTAGGTAGCTACTATTCTTCTAGCTAATGTCTAGGTTATAATCTTCATACTATAGTAACCCTAATATTATGTCTTTGTCGTTGCCTATGTCTATGATGCTAAATACAATTACTATAGTCTTCCCTACTATAGTGATGTTAATTGGTTTAGTCTCCCTATATACCTATTATGTCGGAAATGGCCCTTTGACTATGCTATACTTCCACTTCATTCTCTAGGGTATCTGTAGCTAATTTACAAGTGTCAGCGAAATCAGGTTTATTTCTACTCCATTATCTACTAGTACGAGCATTTTATACTGTTTCTATTGTGCTATTATCTATAGTCGTTTGTCTTGCTGCCGTCGTCTAAAGATTATGGCGATTTCTTATGTTTTTGCCGGGAGGTCTCGATATAGTGGTCTCTTACGCTAGTCCCTCCTATACTACGCTACCACTTGCCGCTATACGGGCATTAATAATTTCCGGGCCCCTCGAAGGGCCTTGACCCGTTTCCTAGGTTAGTGCTAACCTCTTTAGTTATTTAGCTAATAGCGGCTTCGTCAATCGTGCTTATTTCCATAAGCTATTAAGTGCTTACGGCTTCTTACTATTAGGTCTGTTCTACTTTCTGTTGTACGTGCCATAGCTTTGTCTAAAGCTCCTAAATTCGTAATTTCTTTTTGTCCGCGTAATAGAGGCAATCGTTACTCTAGCACAAGTCCTATATGTCTTGTCCGGTTCCGCAGTGCCTAGGCTAGGCTTGTCTTAGAACTATCGTAATGCCTTCTAGACTCCGGTCTTTAATCTTCTAGAGTAATTTGGCCGCTCTATTTCCTACATTGTAGACCTATTCTATAGGGCGTAAGCTTCTATCCTCATTTCCTTATTAGGTCGGCTAGTGATTATTTTCGAATTTGTCACGGAAGTAGTATCGGCATTCGTGTGCCACACACTAGAACTAGGGCACTTGTATATATGCCTTATGTTAAGGGTATAGTCATATAGTGTTGCCTAGGAGGTATTAGAATTCTTTCCTAAATCCTTCCCATTATATATAGACCGTAGGTACTCTAGTGCTAATATAGGAGTGTTTCTTCTAGTAGCTTTCCTATATACGCTCGTCTTTCCTGTAGTTCGCTCGTATAAACTGGTATTCTAGGTTCCGCACGTCATTACTAAGTTGCTAGCCGTCAAGATACTTAATATAGCTATTAGGCCTATCATATATCACAGGCTATTCTCCTTTAATAGTTTCTATAATACGTTAGAGTTCCCTTATTTCGTCCTTTATCTTATCGCTCTACTAGGCAAGTCAAGTTAAGCGTCTATCCCGTTTATATAGTTCTGTGTTAAGTTAGAAAACTTCGTTACGGTACTATTCGATTCGTTCCTAGAGGAATAGAGTATTAGGTCTAGGTCTTTTGATTCCTTAGGTGTCGGTTATCTACGATCTATCCTACCTCTATATGACTATGAAACCCTACTACCTCAAGGCTAGGAGAATCGAAATTAGCGGCGTATACTCTCCTACCATATCCCATTTAGCAAGACCTATCTCTAGATCTATAGTGACTAGTTCGGAGTATGGTGCTTGTTCGTCTTTACCATTGCCGTCGTGTCTGAGACTGTCCGTGTTACTGCCCTTGTCTTCGTAGCTCGTGGCTACTACTTCGATAACGTCCTTAGTAGTTTCGTCAATAGCCGCAATTTCCTTCCTAGGGGCTAGTTTCTATTCTTTCTTCGGGCTTTAGCATTCTTGCTTATAGTGCCCTTTCTTTCTATAGTTATAGTAGGTAACATTAGACTTGTCTTTAGTTGTCTTCTTCTAGTCCTATTTCTACGCTACGTCTATATCTATAGCTCTAGGGTACGTCCTGTATAAGGTACTAACGTATGCTTGCTTTTTCTTGTTGTTAGCCTTAACTATGGTTCCGTTTATTTGACCTCGTTTTTATTGCTCTCGTGTATAGAGTCGATTATCGATCCTAATGGCCTATACGATGTATTTGTCTAGAGTCTTAGGCCGATTATACTTATATAGCTCGTCTTTGACCTTTTCCTTTAAGCCATTATAGAATAATTATATTAACGCCTCGTTATTAAGCTAAGACTTAAGTATATCCTATCTAAACTATATAGTATAGGAGGCTACTAACTTGGTCTATCGGAGATTAGCAAGTCTTTCTTATATATAAATCTTTTCGTCTTTGTCGCTAAAAACTTTCCAAAGCTCTTCTTCGAAACGGTTATAAGATCGGAAGACTGCCTACGTAAACACGTCTCGTTCATCTTCGTCTTCCTTAGTGAGATAGTCGTTCTATATAGGCTCAAACTATCTAAGTACCTTGCCCTCTAGTCTTATAGCTATATAGAGGACTTTAGCTTTGTCATCTAGAAACTTGTCGTCATTAAGCCAGAAGTAGGATCAGAGGTTTGTTAGGAATCCTATAAGATCTTCCTTAGTTCCTCCGTATTTGCCAGGTAGTTCGATCTTAATATGCTTCGCTTTAGCGCCCTCGAGTGCCTCGATTTTGGCGTAGGCCTCGTTAACTAACTTCTATAAGTACTTTTCGCGGTTCTCGAGTTCCTTGATTCGAGCTTAAGCAGCCTTGTCTCTCTAGTCTAATTCCTAGATCTACTACTAGAGTTGACTAAGCTAAGCGAGCAGCTATTTGGCCGTGACGTTAGTAGCTATATCGATGTCGAGGTCGAAGTCACCTCCGTTCTGAACCATAATAGAACAAAGGGAGTAGTAACAATGTATGACAAACCTAACTTAGACTTCTTCTAAAAGGGTCTAGACAGAGGTAGATTGAGCGTGACAAGTAGGTAGGTCGTCTAAGGGATTTGGTAAAGCCAAAGGGTTTATAACAACATTAGAGTTATCTCTCATAATAATTAGTAATGCTTGGTATAAGTACTGTAATTGTAATTATTACTACTAGTGAACTCCTAGAGTCCACTATAACGAGTGACTATTTATATATATATATACTCCTAGGATCACTAGCAGTCGTGGTAATCATTTATACTGGCTCACCTAGCTCATATCGTGAGCTAATGATTCTCTATTAGGATCATTTCTTGCTAAGCGTGATCCTGTTCTAATTGGTCTATCATTCCTTTGGCTTGATTGGCCTGTTTGTGCTAGTAGCTTAGGCGGCATCTGCATGTATATTTCCGTGACAAGTTCGGGGATCTTTCTATCTAGGCCTTCCTTTAATTTGATATAATGATTAGCTATACCGCGATATAAGGGAAGTCTACTAGCTTTCTCCTTATTAAAGAGGTCGGTAAAGTTATAAAGTTTGTCTAGTAAGGTAACCTCTAACTCTATACTAGGCCCTAGTTAGGTACCCCTATTCTCTATACTTTCTCTATTAAATTAGTATCTTGATTCTAGGATAGTTATTATTTCTTGGATACTAGTAATTAGGAAGGTATTAGAAGTCTTCTTTTTCTATACTCTCTAAACTATACCTATAAAGACTATACCTATAATTTAGAAGATTCTTATCTATCTTAACTATAAAGAGATCTTATAGATAAATAGTCCTAGTTACGTCCCGATTTTAAGAACGCCTATATATATATCTAGTTTAACCTCCTAGTATTCTATCTATAGAAGACCTAGTATAATGTTATATATAAGTCCTAGGACTATATAAAACACGGCCTAACTCTCCTAGCCATTGATATCTATCGTAATATAGGCCATCCGAGTAATCTTCCAGTCCCGTTATGGCCTAGTCATAGTCCTAAGAGTATATACGGTAGGCAAACTAATCTACTCGATTCCGAGCTTCTAGTATATTCTCTTGCTAATAACACTATAGCTAGAATATCTACTATCTACTTAAGCATTTATAAAGCCAGCAAAGTTAAGGAAGATTAGAATAAGAAAAGGAGGTCTATCTATTCTTTTGCTAATCTCTATAAACTCGTCTTCTAGGTAATTATAGTCTTCTAGCCCCCTTACGAAACTTTGCTCAAGGGCTACTCTTTTCCCTACTTACCATCTTCTTTATTAGATAGGTCGTTATCTTCCTTCTAATCCTTAGCCTCTAGGGTATTAATATCGGTTCTTAGCTAGTTCTACTATACCGGCCTTAAAGCAAGGGTAAAGTAATACTTAGTAATAAAGTGACCCTTTTACCTATACTAGATATATACTCTAGCTACCTATCAAGCTATATATACTTCTAGACTAACCTATTTCGCTTATAGGGTATTACTTTTATATTTTCTTACCCTATCCTTATTAGGTCCCTTTTTATATAAGTTAATATATAATAAGTTAATTCTAGTCATTAATATATCTCCTTCTATATCCTTCTCTCTCTATAGTTTAGGTACTGCCTATTGCCCCCATATCTACTAATACTTATCACCAAGCTAAAGAGCCTTAAGATCCATAGTAATCTTATAATATTTCTTAACTACCATTATATAATTATCCTAGGGAATTCCTTATCTGACTATTATATATTTGAGTTTTAGAGAGAGGTATTATTATAATTTAATTAGGCATAGCTTATCGCTCCAAAGGAGGCCGCCTACCTTCGATAGCTTAGCCTTAAACTAAATAATAAAGGCGGTAAATAGTTCATTGTCTCTCTATTAAAGAAATTCTAGTTCTAACAAGGCTACTATCTTCTTATAGGGGTTAGAGAAAATACTCTCGAGATATTAAAGAAACTTAGTCAAGTTATACCTAACTTTTAGGCCTATAGATTTATAGTAGGCTATAACCTAAGTCTGTACCTAGTATATAAGGTTTCCCTAGATAAAGACCTATTAGTCGTAATTAGAGCCAATAAAATCTCTATCAGCTATAAAGACATGTTCTATCGTACTCTTCTATACTACGAAGAGTTCCTTTTTACTATCGAAAGGTTATCCGGTTAGGAGATACTTCTACTACGGCCGCTAAGCTTTAAGGGGCACCTTAGCTAACTTAGGGGTCAGGATAGGTTGGGTTTAGGATGCCTAGAGAGTGTCGATTGTAGCGTTCTACTATTCTATTACTACTTAAAGGGAGCAGACAAGCTCCTGTAATTCCGCTAAGCCCAAGGGCCTATATACTATCGAATCTGTTATAACTACATTATTAATAACTCTCTTAAGGAGTTACTACCAGTGTAAAGGTAGTCAAAATATAATATACTAGCCTTATAGCATCTATAGATAAGTATATAATATTCTATTTAACTACCTTAGGGAGGAAAAAAAGAGAAAGAATATAAGAGTTATATAGAGGGGCGCCTTTTAAGTATATACGTTGTAACCTAGGTAGGGCCTGGTTAGGCTCTAGGTCGGGCCCTAACTAGGCCTTGGCTGCGTGTCCACTAGACAAGTTACGAACGAGTAACGAACGCTCTATAGACCTGTAGGGCATAGGTAAGTAGGGCAGGGTAGGTCCGTTCCGTGCCTGGGTAAAGCCTGGGCATTGTCTAGCCTGGGTGTAGCCTAGGCTTATAACATTATATTACTAATCTATATCTTAGGACATTTAGGGGATAGGAGTTTGACTTTTAATAACGGCTTCTTAGCTAACTAGGAGATTAGGACTTCTTTTCTATCTTTAAAGTTAAAAAATGCTAGTAGCTAATATTCCTTTAGTAGAACCTAGAGAGGGTCCTTATTATTAAGGAGAAGATAGTTATTCTTATTAGTCTTTTCTAAAAATTTAGTAAAAGTTACTATATAAAGGTAATATTTATTAATACTAGGAATCTTATTTTCTGGGTACTTTTTCTAGACTTTATATTCCTCTTTATACCCTTATTTAATCTACTTAATAGTAATATAGGTAGCTTATCGGCTAATATCTTAAATTACCTTAGTACTTTTCTAAGCTTAGATCTCTTAAAACCGTCAAATCTATTAGATAGTTATACTTATTATAACCTCTCTTATTAGCTTAATAAGTTAGCTTTATATTTTCTTAGTAGATAATATAGCTAGATAAGCTCTCTTATCCTTAATAAAGTCATTTAGATATTTATATATTAGCTAACTCTTATTAACTATTAATATAATATCCTAAAAGTATTTTTATATTAGTAAATTAAAAAGCTTAAGATACTATTCTTAAATATAGTTAATACCTTTTTTTTATATTTATTATTTATTATTAGGAATTATTATAAGATATCTAACGCTTATATTAGATAATACTTTCTCTCTAATCTAGTCCATTATAATATATTAGTTTAATAGAAAAAGACTAGTCTTTTTGTCACAAATAAGCACATAGACGGCCTGGCAGGCTGTAGCTAGGACGCAGGACATTCCGACAGCCAATCACTTGACGGACCAATCAGAAGATTATCACCGCCAAGACTAAGGTCTTCACTAGTAATAATAACATGTCACCGTTAACAACGCGGAATCACAGAGTAAAAGGAGAAATAGTACTAGTAATAACTAGTAAAGAGGGATAGACAATTATATATATATAGCTAGCTAGTCATTTATTAGGTAGACTCTAAGAGTTTACTAGTAGTAATAATCATAATCATAGTATTTATACTAAGCATTGCTAATCACTATAAGAGATAACTCTAAGTGTTATTATAAACCCTTTGGCTTTACCAAATCCCTTAGACGACCTGCCTACTTGTCCTATTCAATCTACCTTCGTCTGAACCCTTTTAGAAGAAGTCTGAGTTAGGTTTGTCACACGTTGTTACCACTCCCTTTGTTCTATCATAGTTCAGAACAGAGGTAACCTTGACCTCGATATCGACATAGCTACCAACGTCACGGCCGAACAGCTGCTCACTTAGCTTAGTTAACTCTAGCAGCGGATCTAGGAGTTAGACTAGAGAGATAAGGCTACTTAAGCTCGAATCAAGGAACTTGAGAACCGCGAAAAGTACTTGTAGAAGTTGGTTAACGAGGCCTATGCCAAAATCGAGGCGCTCGAGACCGCTAAAGCGAGCCGCATTAAGATCGAACTACCTAGCAAATACGGAGGAACTAAGGAAGATCTTATAGGATTTCTAACAAACCTCTGATCTTACTTCTGGCTTAATGACGACAAGTTTCCGGACGATAAAGCTAAAGTCCTTTACGTAGCTATAAGACTAGAGGGCAAGGTACTTAGATAGTTCAAGCCTATATAGAATGACTATCTTATTAAGGAAGACGAAGACGACCGAGACACGTTTATATAGGTAGTCTTCTAATCTTACGACTGTTTTAAAGAAGAGCTTTAGAAGGTTTTTAGCAATAAAGACGAGAAGATTTATATATGAGAAAGACTTACTAATCTCCAATAGACTAAGTTAGTAGCCTCCTATATTATATAGTTTAGATAGGACATGCTTAAGTCTTAGCTTAATAACGAGGCGTTAATATAACTATTCTATAATAGCTTAAAGAAAAAGGTTAAAGACAAGCTATATAAGTATAATTAGCCTAAGACCCTAGACAAATACATTGTACAGGCTATTAGAATTGATAATTAACTCTATATATAAGAGTAGCAAAAACGAGGTCAAATGAACGGAACTATAGTTAAAGCTAACGACAAGAAAAAGCGAGTATACGTTAGTACCTTATATAGGACATACCCTAGAGCTATAGATATAAATGTAGTATAGAAGCAAGACTAGAAGAAGACGACCAAAGACAAGTCTAATGTTACCTACTATAACTATAGAAAGAAAGGGCACTATAAGCAAGAATGTTAAAGCCCGAAGAAAGAATAGAAGACAATCCCTAGAAAGGAAATTATAGCTATCGACGAAACTATTAAGGACGTTATCAAAGTAGCGGCTACAAGCTACAAAGACAGGGGTAGTAACACGGATAGTCTCGGATATAATGACAATGGTAAAGACGAACAAGCACCGTACTCCGAACTAGTTACTATAGACCTAGAGACAGGTCTTGCCAAATAGGATATAGTAGGAGAGTATATACCGCCAGTTTCGATTCTCCTAGCCTTAAGGTAGTAGGGTTTTACGGTTACGTAGAGGTGGGATAGATCGTAGACAACCAATACCTAAGGAATCGAAAGACCTAGACCTAATATTCTATTCCTCTAGGAACGAATCGAATGGTACTGTAATGAAGTTTTTTGGCTTAATACGGAACTATGCGAACGGGATGGACGCTTGATTTGACTTGCCTACTAGAGCGATAGAATGAGGGACGAAATAAGGGAACTCCGACGTATTGTGGAAACTATTAAAGGAGAACAGCCTATGATATACGATAGGCCTAATAGCTATACCGAGTATCTTAACGGCTAATAACTTAGTAACGACGTATAGAACCTAGAATACTAGTTTATGTGTATAAACCATAGGAAGGACGAACGTACGTAGGAAAGCTACTAGAAAAAATACTCTTATATTAGCACTAGAGTATCTACGGTCTATATATAATAGGAAGGATTTAGAAAAGAATTCTAATACCTCCTAGGCGACGCTATATGACTATACCCTTAATATAAGGCATATATGTAAGTGCCCTAGTTCTAGTATATAGTATACGAATGCTAATATCACTTCCGCGACAAATTCGAAAACAATTACTAGCTAACCCGATAAGGAAATGAGGATAGAAGCTTACGCCTAGTAGAATGGGTCTACGATGTAGGAAACAGAGCAGCCGAATTGCTCTGGAAGATCGAAGCCTACGATCTAGAAGGCATTACGATAGTTCTAAGACGAGCCTGGCCTAGGTACTACGGAACCGGACAAGACATATAGGACTTGTGCTAGAGTAACGATTGCCTCTATCACACGGACAAAAAGAAATTACGAATTTGGGAGCTTTAGATAAAGCTATAGCATATACGATAGAAAGCGGAACGGACCTAATAGTAGGAAGCTATAAGCACTTAATGGCTTACGGAAATAAGTACGATTAACAAAGCCGCTATTAGCTAAATAACCGAAGAGGTTAGCACTGACCTAGGAAACGGGTTAGGGCCCTTCGAAGGGCCTAGAAACCATTAACGCCTGCGTAGTGGCAAGTGGTAGCATAGTATAGGAGAGACTAGCATAAGAGACTACTATATCGAGACCTCCTAGCAGAAACATAAGAAATCGCTATAACCTTTGGACGACAGCGGCAAGATAAGCGATTATAGATAATAGCATAGTGGAAATAGCATGAAATGCTCGTACTAGTAGATAGTAGAGCAGAGATAAACCTGATTTCGCCGACACTTATAAATTAGCTACGGATACCTTAGAGAATGAAGCGGAAGTATGGCATAGTCAAAGGGCCATTTCTGACGTAATAGGTATATAGGGAGACCAAACTAATTGATATCACTATAGTAGGGAAGACTATAGTAGTTGTATTTAGTATTATAGACATAGGTAATGATAAAGATATGATATTAGGGTTACTATAATATAAAGATTATAACCTAGACATTAGCTAGAAGAATGGTAGCTACTTGCGACTCTAAATAGAGTTATATTCGACTAGCAAGATAGGGAGCATACAAGGATTACGAGCAGACAATGCTTAAGGGAAGGTATATCTTACAGATCTACCGTAAGAGATAGACAGTAGTAGGCAGACTACTACAGACTCTAGAAGAGGTAGTATAACGACATCGATATCGCGACAGGAGGAACAAGCTAAACCGCCGATAGCTATTCTCTCTATTAACGAATGCGGAGCACTATAATTAGAGTAGTAGGTTAAGACAGGAGAAATCGCTAGTATTACTATAGACGGAACCAAGTTCGTATACTATTAGAAAACCGAGAGACGAGACAAGACTAGGGAAGTACCGAAGGAATACAAAGGACACCTAGCATTCGAACCAAAACATCTAGAAGGACTACCAGAATACGGCCTATAGGATTACGAGATTAAGCTCAAGGAAGGAGCACGACTGAAGTTCTTTAAGATTTACTATACGAGCTAGACATAGAACAAAGAACTTAAGCGATATTTAGAGGAGAACCTTTAAAGAGGACATATCTACCTATTGATATCGCTAGTAGGCTACTTAATCCTGTTTATGCCTAAGAAAGATAGGAAGCTATAGTTATATGTCGACTATCGGCAACTTAACGAATAGACCGTGAAAAACCGATACCTGTTACCGCTAATCTCACAGCTCCGAGATCAGTTAGCAGGAGCCTAATATTTTACACGTCTTGACTTGCTATCGGCCTATAACTATATATAGATCAAAGAAGGCAACAAGTGGAAAACGGCCTTTAGGACACCCTATAGCTACTATAAGTACCTTATCATGCTATTTAGACTTACGAACGCATTAGCAACGTTCTAAGCCCTAATTAATTAAGCTATCCGACCCTTTCTTAACAAATTTATAATATATTATCTCGACAATATACTTATCTTCTCTAAGACGATAGACGAACACCGGAAGTATGTAAAAGTAGTACTAGACACGCTATACACGTATAAGCTATCAGTTAACAAGGAAAAGAGTAAATTCTATATTAGGAAAACAGTCTTTTTAGGATACAAAATATCCCTAGGATAAATTCGAATAGAACCTTTAAAGATTAAAGCTATTAAGAATTGGCCCCGACCGACGTTAGTCACGGAAGTACAAAGCTTTATCGGATTTGTAAACTTCTACCGGATGTTTATTAGGAACTTTAAAGCGATCGTACGACCTTTATACAAACTCACCAAGAAAAACGCTAAATTCCAATGGGAAGAGCGATACGAGCAAGCATTTACATAGATCTATAACGCTATTACTAAAGATCTAGTACTAGTACTACCGGACCCTAAGAAGCCATTCGAGGTAGAAACGGACGCTTCAGATTACGCTATCGGAGGATAATTAGGATAACGAGACAGACAAGGAAAGCTATATCCTGTAGCCTTCTTTTTAAAGAAGCTTGATAGACTACGTCTTAATTATCCGATCTATAACAAGGAACTACTTACGATTATTAAAGCTTTTAAGGAATGGTAACTATACCTTAGCAGTACGATTAAACCGGTATAAGTATATACGGATTACAAGAATTTACAATACTTTATAACGATAAAGGAGCTTAATAGACAACAAATACGATAGGTAGAATTCCTCGCGGAATTTAACTTTAAGATCTGCTATAAGAAGGGCAAAGAGAATATACGAGCAGATATCTTAAGTCAACAAACGGATTATACGGAAGGACGAACGGGAATAACATTACCGTTATTCAAGGAACGAACAGACGGAACGCTATATTACGAAACGTAGACACCTATAGAAGATAATCCACTTGACTCGTTCCTAGAATACTACGTAATCTTTCAAGAAGAAAGGATTAACGAGGTATAGTATCAAGCAGCACCCGGACCACTAGTACCTAACAGAGTAGAAGAAAGAGATAGGAAACTCTGGTACCAAGGTAAAGCATATATCTACGACAGAGATTAATAGCTGCGGATGATTCGAGACCTCCACAAGTCGAAACTCGGGGGATACAAAGGAGTTACAAAGACTGTCGTACAAGTCAAGAAATACTATGACTTCCTATAGTTAACGGTACGAGTTAAGGAAGTCGTACGGAGCTGTGACATCTGCAATTAGAGCAAAACGGCACGATATAAGCCGTATAGGCTACTTTAGCCACTGCCGATAGCTGACAAACTATAGAGTTTAGTCACGATAGACTTTATTACGAAGCTACTAGAGTCTAAGGACATAGTTACAGGAGTAACCTACGATAGTATTCTTACTATAGTAGATTGCCTAACTAAGTAAGTATACTTCTTTCCCTATAAGGAGTCCTAGATAGCAGAACAGTTAGCAAACGTAATCTATTAGCAAGTTATATTAGTGTATGCTTAGCCGCAAGAATGGATTACCAACAGAGATATAAAGTTCGTATCGAAGTTCTGGTAAGCGTTAATACAACGATTAGGCGTTAATAGCAAGCTATTAACGGCATATTACCTATAGACTGACAGACAAACAAAGCGACTAAACCAAGTGGTTAAGTAGTACCTCCGCTCTTACGTTAACTACTAGCAAAACGACTAGGTCATACTATTACCAATAGTATAACTCGCCTACAACACGACGCCAACAGAAACGACCAAAGTTACACCGTTCTTCGCGAACTACGGATATAAAGCAGACCTTAGGCAAGGACTAGAGGTCATAGTGCCGAGAGCAGCAGTCAAAGCGGAACAAATGTACGCACTATATGAAAAGCTTAAAAAGGAACTCGAGTTTATTAAGACCAGAATAAAGAACTACTACAATAAATATAGGCTCGAGGGACCTTGCCTAGAGAGGGGAGACAAAGTCTACTTGATTGTACGGAACTTACAAACCAAACGACTAAGCACGAAGCTAGACTTTAAGAAGGTCAGACCCTTTATTATCAAAGAACAAATTTCGATATCTAACTATCGACTATTATTACTATTATCTATATAACTATAGATAGATATTTTTCATATTTTACTTCTCGAACCAGTACCGAAAAACGCTAAGGTTGCTATATATATCGAAGCAGAGGACAAAGAGGAAAAATAGAACGTCAAAGAAATTCTAAATTTATATATTATCAATAGGGAACTATAGTATCCAGTCAAATAGCTTGATTTTAGACCAAAGGACAACTTATAAGAGCTAGTTAAGAACTTAAACTGCCCTAAGAAACTAGAACAGTTCTACCGGCAGAACCCGGATCGACTAAAGGAAAACCCGAGACAGAACTAAAGACAACGCCCTAGTCGATAGCATCGGCGGCATTATTAATCTCTGACAAGGGTATAGCAGGCGCCTCTTACCGCTCTTGCCGCTTAACCGCCTCTAACTTGTCTAAGGTCGACAGACCACGCGCCACTATATTGGTACCTTTCTCTACTAAAAACTCCTTCTACTAACGAAGACGCTAGAGCCGTATAAGCTTTTTGGACAACTCGTGCTAAGCTTCTTCTAGATAGTATTAGGATTTATCTAGCTTAAGCTCGGTATAACGCTTAGCATCCTTAATATAATACTGCTCCTAGAAAATGCGATCTACTAGAACAAATATTAGGAATTATACTTAAAAAAAAAAAGAGACAAGCTTATAGGAAGAAAGTAAGATACCTAAGCTATTGTAAGAACGACCTTAACAAATATAGGCCTTGTAACGCTTTATACGCGTAATCATTTTACAGATAAGACCTTATAACGTGTACTAAGAGCAAGGTATAACGACAAAACCGTTCTTAGCAATGTTCTAAGCAAGGGAAGCACGGTAACGTGTAGAATACGACTTCCGTTTCTTTACTAGCATCTTATTAATATAGCGACCGTAACGTAGAAACAGAAAGAATATAGTACTTACAAGCAAAGGGTATTAGCACTATTTAAAATAGCCTAAGAGAGCTTTCGGGTTAAAAGCCTTAGAGGAGGGGTATTGTGTTACGAATAAGCATATAGACGGCCTGGCAGGCTATAGCTAGGACACGGGACATTCCGACAGCCAATCACTTGACGGACCAATCAGAAGATTATCACCGCCAAGACTAAGGTCTTCACTGGTGATAATAACATATTACCGTCGATAACGCGGAATCACGGAGTAAAAGGAGAAATGGTACTAGTGATAACTAGTAAAGAGGGATAGACAATTATGTATATATAGCTAGCTAGTCACTCGTTAGGTGGACTCTAAGAGTTTACCAGTGGTAATAATTACAATCACAGTACTTATACCAAGCATTGCTGATCACTGTGAGAGACAACTCTAAGTGTTGTTGTAAACCCTTTGGCTTTACCGAATCCCTTAGACGACCTGCCTGCTTGTCCTGTTCAATCTACCTTCGTCTGAACCCTTTTAGAAGAAGTCTGAGTTGGGTTCGTCACACTTTTCGAATCTTACTATAATATTTTAGCGTTCAAAACTAGCTTTCTAGATTTCTTAAAATCCTTTAATAAAGTCTACCTAGGTAAATATAAGATTACTATTTCGAACTACCTATTAGAGATATTATTAATATACTTCCTTAAAATAATAAAAGACTCCTATATTTATTAACTAGATAAAGTATATTAAATAGGAAAGAAGGAAGATAATAATAATGTCAAATAAGAGGTAGTATTTGTAAAGTTTAAGATTATAATATCTTATAAAGTTATCTAGGATAAGTAGTTAATATATATATTCTTCTAATAGTATAGTTATATAGATTAAATCTTTAAAGGTAATATTATCTAGGTTAATAAAGTATATACCAAGAGTAAGACTATAGTTATAATAGTTATAACTAAACCATTCTTTAAAGCTTATATTATATTATTAGAACTTAGTATAGATAGTAAAGAAATATTTATTAAAATATTATATCTAATCTATTATAATCTTAATATTATTAAATACTATCTCTAACTTATAAAATTATATCTCCTTATTAAGACTTTTAATATTCTAATCTTCTAATAACTATTATTTAAAGATATAAAATACTAAGATAATATTACTAATAGTATTTCTAATACTAATTATACTTATTAATTCTTAATTATAAAAGGTCTAGAATCTCTAGCTAATGAAATATTATAATTAATATTTTAAACTAATACTTAGAAAAGAAAAAGATACTAACCTTCTTCTTCTTATCTATCTTAACTATTAAGATCTTAAACTACCTATTTAATATTATAAATATATATCTAGTTTTATCTATATTCTAATAGCTAGATATAATAATCTTAAAGCTTTTAATAGTATCCTTAAGCTTATTAAAGAATATCTCTAATTATTCTACTTACTACTCGGCTAAAAGTCGGTTTACTTTAACTAGTTTAAAGAATATCGGCTAAAACTATAGATAATCCTATTTTTAATACGACTACTAGTACTTATTAATAGGAAGGTAAGGAGGATTATGATATATTTATAAACAGTTAGTAGTATCTTAGAGAAAATCTTTAGTAGTAAGAGAACTAGATTTAATAAGCTAATATATATATCCTTTAAGGGCTAAATCTTCGTCATTTCGAAGCGACTAAGGTCTTCTAACTATATCATTACCAGTAGCTAGAAGTTTAATATCCTTTAAACACTTTAAGTACTAGCTAACCTAGGTCTTTCTAGTCTTAAATAGCTAAACTATATACCAAATACTAGGTTACTTTCTATAGGGTAAATAGCTAGTTAGGTATCGAGCTTAAGCGGTAAGGAGCCATTTAGCGGCCTATATACTAGCTGGTTCCTAGATTTAGTTAGTTAGAGGCATTGTATATAGGAGAGTAGGTTTAACTAGGCTTATAGTAGTAGTTATGTCTTTGAATATAGGGAGTTGGCTAGTAAAATTGGACGCGGATTTGGACGTATACCTGTCCGGCTATATTGGTATATCTGGGGGTTTTGGCCCTACCTGTCGGGAGACAGGTGGTAGTCCTGAACTAATTAGTCAGTAACTAACCACCGGGTAGGTGGCAATGGTGGCATTTGTGGAAGGAAACGCCCCTGTAAGTTATCGCCAATCGCGTTATCTGATATCCGAGATTGCCGGCATACCCCATACTCCGTAGAATGTACTGTAATCCGTATATACGGATTATACTCCTTGCAGTATGTCTGTGAACTGATAGGTAAGTACCTGCGTTATCAGAGTACCCTATATACATACCCGAAAGGCAACGGTGATCGGCAATCAAGACCCCCGTGTCTGGCAGATTTGGTCCCTGCAAAGCATAAAAACGCGAACAGAATATGCGCCTACCAAAAATTGTTGTGTATACGGAGGAGTTGCATACTCTTAATACTCTTCGTTCTCAGCATGAGCACGCAGCTAAGAAATGGTTTGTGCACTGCCTTCTACGCAGTAACTCGCTCCCTAGTGGCCTTCGTGATGAGCAGCCGAAGAAGCTCACGGAGTAGCTTGTGGAGTCTTCTAGCAAACAGCCAATCGAATGGATCGCTAACTGGGATGCCAAGAACCCGAGAATCCTTAGGGGGCTGTTCCATGGAACTCCATTGTCAGGGGTTCTCAGGAGGGGCGTGCTGATGCTCCTCCAACTCTTTCCGACGTTTCAATCTCGATTTTTTTTTAGTCTGTTCGAACAGCGTCGCGTTTCACCCCTCGTCCCTTCTCTTCCGTTTGTTTCAGCGCGTCATTTCTAGCTTCCGCTCGTTATCGCCTTCAGAGCAGCATACCTTCGTTTGATTCACCGAATGCCTCTCTCCGTGGCGCAATAATAGTACGAATCCGTCCTTCGACGGCCGTCGCTGCCATCGCCGAGCGCAAGCGACCCCGATGATAACACGCCGGCCAACCACGTGCATCCAGGTGTCAAAATGAAAGCCCTCGGGCTGGCAGGCGCCAGAACCAGGCGCCTCTTTACGCGACAGACGCTCTTTATTGCTCTCGCGATATGCATCATTTGGGCCCTCGGCGTGCAGTTTGGCGGGAACGTCTCAGAGCGATGGGCCGAGCTAGGGAACCAGACGCCGGATTTTAAAGAACAACCGAAGCGCATGCCTACGCACAATGTGTTGCCGCCGCTGGCTGAGCGAGTTGCCTGCTACGGGCCCCGTGGCCGCCTGCTTGGGGAGAGTCCCGATGACGATTTGCAGACGAGCGAGATCAACGGCCGTATGTGAAGAACCGTCCCCCGCTTTATCAGGGTCTTCAGTTTGCTAACATGCCATCCGGCAGCTTATCCCACACCTTGGACTGGCAACTATGAAGAAACGGGCCTGGACCTCACCGTGATGAATGTTGACCGGCGATACGGGCCATACGGTTATGGAGAGGAAAGAGAAGACTACAACAGGTCGAGGGTAGACTGGAACCAGGTTGACTGGGGCCAGTTGCAAAACGACTGTTTCGAGCGCAACCGTCACCGCTTCCCGGCCTCCGCGACCCGGTTTGATGATACGCGTGTAACCCCCCCCCGTTTTGCCCTTCGCCACGTCGCAAAGGTCCCCGAGGTCCGCCACTGGCACGAGTTCCAGCCCACGAGGCGGACGGCCGTTGTCGTGCGCGCTTGGCGCGGTTTTGAGTATCTGCCCGAGGATATGTACTACCTCCGCTCCCTTGTCGCCGAGACAGCCCTCAAGACGGGCGGCGAGTACCAGGTCATCCTGCTGGTCGACATGAAGGATTACGAGGGCTACGAGAACGACATCTTCGCGTCCGAGGAGGCATACAAGAAGGGGATGGAGGACGCAGGCGTCCCGCCCGAGTTTCAGTCGATCACGCTCCTCTGGACTAACCGCCTATTGGACAGCTGGTATCCCCGGGTCGAGGAGCACTTGTAAGCCATATCCCCCCCTCCCTTCTCTCCCCTTGTCAACGCGCGAGATCTAACCGTATCTCAGGACCATATGGCAAGTCTTCCAGCCGATGCAGCTGCTAGCGTTGCACTACCCCGAATTCGACCATTTCTGGCAAGTTGAGCTCGACATGCGGTTCATGGGGGACGCGGGCAAGTTCCTCGACAGCCTCTCCGCCGCCGCGCGCAGAGAGCCCCGCAAGCAGTCCCTCGAGCGGTCCAGCTTCTTGCACATGATTGCCGAGACGGGCGACTACGGCGAGTTCTTCCGCGTCGTCAATGAGTCGAACAAAGGCGGCTCGCACGCCTGGGGTCCCATGCGGGTGCGCGAGATCCTCCCGATCGGGCCGGAACCGCCGGTGGCAGACCCGCGCGACGATAACTTCGAGTGGGGTGTGGGCGAGGACGCGGACGCGCTCCTGACCGCTTTCTGCCAGAACGCCAACACGCCCAACACCTGGATCTTTAGGGACTGGATCTACGGCCTGCGGACCGGCGTGCGCACCCCGCGCTTCTACTGCCCGCCCGCCATCCAGCGCGGCTCCCGTGCCCTGCTGCTCGCCATTCACCAGGCCCAGCTCGATCTCGGCATCCGAATCCCGTCCGAGGCGACGCTCCCGTCGTTTGCCTTGTGGCACGGCCTGAAGCTGAGCTTCCCGCAGCACCCCGTCTTCCACCGCGACAACGACGACGTGGAGAACAGGCGCGGGTGGTGGCGCGGCGGTCCCCTCGCGAGCTCTACCGGCCTGGGGCCCGATAACAATGACCACCCGAGAGGGTTCGGGTTGTCGTTCTGGTGGGAGTCAAACTGGGCGAAGCACGTGTTCAATGAGTGGTATGGGCGGAAGCTGAGCGATAAGGAGCCTAGACCTTGGATCATCAAGGAGTGGGACGGAAAGCTGTGGCTGCCAAATATGATTCTACATCCGGTCAAGCATATCAAGAAGAAGTAGGGCAAAAGAGTGGATGTAATGGTTATTGGGAAGAGGTGGGGGGGGGGGGTGTATGGATAGGTAAGTATGGGAAGTGGATAGGGGCGGCGGGGTATTTGCATCATGTTCCCATATGGAAGAAAGATTATTGTCACGAGGGAGGAGTTCAGAGGGTTGCTTTTACTGGGTCGTCCACGGGCGTGCTCTCATACAGCTGTTTCGCTGGGCTAATTCTGACGCCTTTCTTCTCGTTCAGCTTCTTGTATATGCGTTATACATAGTCAGTTGATTATTGCTAATGCGTAATTCATACCGCAAAGCTTGGAGATGGTGAGATGCGTTTCGGTCTTGGGTCTGGCATGATGCTGGATACTTTGTATGTTAATTAATTAGACGGTGCTTCGTGCTCTCGATCTAAACTATGCGTGTCCGCTGCTCTGGGCCGCCATGACGCTTTCTGCCAGCTTCGTAGGTCTTGCCTTGGACCTTGATCGACGGATCTCTCTTGTATTTGCTAGGACGCAGTTGGGCGATGTAATTATGTACTTCAGCAGTCAACACGCTGATAACTCGCATCTTTCAGGAATCCTTCCTGTGGCATTCGCACACTAACGCCCATGGATATCTGCTATCGAGCGATCCTGGCACTGACTCAGAGCGTGTTTCGGTCCGGTGGGGAGATGGGTAATTAATGTATCCATCTACGTCAGATGTTGTCTGACACTCCGATTAGCCGTAATACAGTTAAGCTGAATGGTTATCCCTTTAATTACCTATTGAGGACAGCCCAACAACACCCGGACAGCTGTCATTGCTAGCAAACCAGGTGGTGCCTAGGTAGTGACAGGACATTTATTCTCATACGCCGCGGGCTCTTGAGGCTGCCTCTCCCACAGCCTGATCTTGGTTCAGGCATGCTAAACCCCCATCCCCCCGCCACCTCCCCCTTCTCCCCAGCACCAGTCAGTCCTCTTCTCCGAGTTTCCGGTAAGCCTACCTAGCTGTAATTGGCCAGGGACTCTGAACCGTCTTGACCTGCGAAGGCCAGGGCATATAAGACCTTCTAGAAGGCGAATGACCTTGTTTGATCTGCAGGAGATGTTTGACGATCTCAAATTCAGTTGGTGATTGTTTTAACCTCCTCCTCTGACTATTGCTTCGAAACTGAATTATTGTAAGTTTCTGGTCTTTCTGCTTCTTGTTGTTGGTTATTTTCTGGTTCTTCTAATCGCCACTTGCTTTACTGATCATTCCGGCGGTGGCATCTTTGAATGCTTTCACCTCGTTCGAACCTTGTTTCTTGTACCTTGCTAGCTTCGACAACTGCATCCCCTGGCGTTTCGGCCTCAGCCTTCGACTGCCGTTCGATGTCGTCAATCACTGCACCGATCACTCGATATTAGCACCACTGCATTGCAGATACATAATTTAGGCGACAATTTACTAGTACAATGAATTTATGCTAATACATTCACTCCTTTTGGGCGACGCACCTGTCGAGCTTATCAGCAGTCCATCGCGTCGAGAAACCTGGGACGCAATGAGGTTATGGTATGGTTCATTAGGCTCAGAGTGGAAGCGAGATAGACTTAGTTGAGATTTTCAAGAGCCAAAGCTTCCGTGAGGGCTGTGGCGGGCCAGTTGCTCACTCTGTGGGAAAGCCTCCTCCGGCTTGTCTGAGAAAAAGGTCTAGGCCATCTCATCCGCAAGACATAATACGATCGGTCTACTCATAATTACTTGAAAGATCGAGACTAGTCAGATTTCCAAGGCCTGCAAATTCGTAATTAAGGGCTCGGCGATGTCGATGTAATTAGTCAATCCACAAAATACCAGCCTCGCTGCTACTGCGACGGTGCGAGGATTAATTAATAAGGCCATGGGAGGCACCGGGATTGAGAAAGATTCACGGGCAATTGGGGAGGGCAGTTTTTTAGAACTTGAGCACGGGGCCACCCGGCAAACACTGAGAGCTTGTATGTATGTATGTATGTACCACTGTGGCATTTCGTTTGGTTTGCCTCATTTGTCCCATTTTCACTTTCTCCCCTGCGTAGCACTCATTGGAGAACTTCGAGTTCCTCGCCAAACAAAAACTTCATCACTCAGATCAGGCTTCGAGCAACCCAAAGGTCCACGAGCTCTCCCACGTGTACGTCTCACCCGGGCCCCAGATCTGCGCTTCGGTACGTCCCCATTCAGGACTGCAGTGAAAAAAAAAGGAATTATCGTCAGTCATCAGTATCATAAAAAAACCGGCAGCAAAACGAAAGGGGGGAAGGGGGGGGGGATGAAAGGGAAAACTCACTGGTTGATGCCATCCGGGTAGTCCTGGGCTTCGATGGCGATGCAGCTGCTCCTGATGACCTTCTCGTTGACGCCCTTGATGCCCTGGGTGCTCTTGAGGTCGGCGGAGCCGTCCATCCAGTTGCACGAGTAGAGGACGACGCCGGGCTGGTCGGTGCGCAGGTCGGCGGTGACGCCCGAGAAGGCGCTCGACAGGCGGAGGACGACGGCGTCGGCGGACGGCTTGTCCTCGATCAGGAAGTAGCCGTTGTAGCCCTCGCAGGCGCCGTCGGCCCCGCAGTTGCCCTCGAACCCGGGCTGGTCCCGCGCGTGCCCGACCGTCAGGTCCGCCGACGACGCGAAGTCGTTGATCGACCCGGGCTCCGCAGTCAGGATCTTGCCCGTCGGCAGCGCCCCCTGGTCGCCCTCGAGGTACCGCTTCGAGTACGGCAGGTACAGCCCGTGGTCCCAGATCTTGGCCGTGTCTGGGTTGTGGTAGGCGTCCAGGTTGAAGTAGGTGTGCTGAGTGAGCAGGAGGGCTGGGGGGGGGGGGGGAGCGGTTAATTATGCATGTCAGCCGTCATCTAGGCGCAGGGAAGATAATGAAACAAACGAGGGAAAGAAAAGAACAAAGAGTGAAAAGGAAAATATTGTAGAAAAAAAAAAGAATGTTGTGGAAGTAAATAGTTAAAGGGAAACACATACGGGTCTTGTGGTTCAGAGCCTCGGCCTTCATCTTGATGTTCCAGGTCGAACCCTTGACCGAGTACGTGACGGACGCTTTAACGTCGCCCGGGAAGCCCTGGGACGAATTGGCCTTGTCCAGGATCGAGAAGGTGATGGAGTCCTCCTTGAGATCGGTCACGTCCCACACGCGGTACGACCAGTTGTTGGTGCCGCTGTGCAGCGTGTTGTTGCCGTCGTTCTTCTCGGTGAAGTACGTCTTCCCGTCGAGAGTGTACTTCCCGTTGCCGATCCGGTTGGCGTACCGGCCGGGAATGGCGTTGTACACCGGATGGCCGGGGTCCTCGGCTGTGTGCGCTCGGTATTTAAGTCGTCGTTCCATTTCCCACAATCAAGCTCTCTTGGTCAGCGGGCCAACTTACGGTAATAGTTGACATCGTCGTAGCCGAGCACCACGTCAATGTCCTCGCCGTTCTTGTCCTTGACGAACAAGTTGGTCAGGGTGGCGCCGTACGGGATGAACTGCGGTGGTCAGCAAAAAAAAAAAAAAGAAAAGAAAAGAAAAAGAAAGAAAGAAAGAAAAAAACCACGTGAACTATTCATTTCTCTTCTGCGCCCTTGGACCTTGCCGCTGGCGTACATACTACATACCTGCGCCTTGATACCCTCCGCAGATATGGTGTAGCGCCCATCCTCGCCAGGCGGCGGGACGTGACGTTCTCTGCCGATCACGGACGCTTCGGCCGCCATGGCTGCTAGCAGGGGATATGAGAACTTCATCTTCTCGTCGTAGGGAACAGGACCGACGGAGGCAAAGAACACGACCGGAGTTCACCTTCCCCGCCCTTGTGGCCTCCGTCTTCGGTTTTATACTCCATGAGTGCACCCTCTCCGACACCCCTTGCACGGCCGGTCTTACACAGCAATGCCCTGCTGCTGAGGGAGAGTCCTTCGTGCGTAGCCGACACCCCGGATACAACCCCAGATTACTGTAAATAATCGACGAGGATCCGTCCTGCTTTGTTGGATCCGGGAAGCCGCCCACGCGCCTTGCAGAGCTCGATCCGCATGCTTGGGGCATGCCCGGTTTATTACGGGATATCAGGCTGAGTTGCAGGTTGCAGAGGGGTCAGCCAAGGTTATAGGCTACCACCATCTCCGCCCTACCCCATGCGGAAACCCCCCGTCGGGGCGGTCCGGCTGCCAATCACCCGGGGGGGGGGGGGGAGGGGGGGGGAAGGGGGGTTGAGGGGAGAACTTTTGTAATGGAGAGCACATGGTTCCCCTTCGGCTCCCCCCCTGTTCTTGGACTTATCCTACGATCTGACATAGCGTGGGTAAGGTAGTCAGTCATTGCGTGCTGCTTGGCTTTTTTTGCTCTGTGGCTGCTCGCTGAACTTGGTAGACGGAAATAAAGAGAAAAAAAAAACCATCCGGCATGCCCGGGAATACCAGCTTTCGTAACACGGATGGTAGCAGTCCGAGGTGGTTTGACCCAGATTCGACTAGTTGTGCTTACTACGCCCCTTACGTTGCTTTTAGCTGCTGGAAGAACCACCAATCCCACTGCCCCGCCAAGCCTGGTGATGGAGGGTGGGTTTGTAGGAGCAGGATGCATATCGTGTGTAATGTATTCACATTCGTATATTCTCAGACTGGAAACCAGAGCGTTTCATGATCAGATTACGCCGAGTCCATGATATTTCAGGGTTGCTCACTCGCCTTGAATTCTTTCTCTCCTCCTCACTCTCGCCCGGCGTTGCCGAACAAGAAGCACACTCGACTCATCTCCAATGACCTTCCAAACCCGTATTAGCGGATAATTAATTAAGGATTTCCGAGGGTTCGTGAAAGCTGTCATAACGGACTTCATCTGAATTAAAAGTCTATACATTAAAAGACCACCAAGCGTGCTGCGCGCGGCAAGCGGTCTAACGATGCTCTTTTGGAAACTCAGAACTGAGTCTTCGAGCAGGCATATATATACCTATGTCCAAGGCCCACAGGTGCTCATAGCGCCATAAACAGTGCGTCCTCCCAATATTCTAACACATGCGCCGGGAGGTTCTCCCGCATAGAGAAAATCGAACCGCCGGGTCTTACCATAACTCTTCCAAGTTCTACCCATCAAGTTCTTATCGCGTTGTCGTACCAGCCATACTCGCTCCGTCAACGCTGCGCCGCTCCGTTACTCATCCTTGGCGCCTTTGGCCCCCTTGGCCCCCTTGCCATTCTTTGGGATCGGCTCACCCTTCTCGTCGACGAGCCCCTTCTCGCGCATGACGCGCAGGGCCTCGTGCAGTGGGTCGAGCTCAGGCTGAGGCGGGCGGTGCGAGTTGAAGTAGCTGTCGGCCCAGGTGAAGTACTGGCCGTAGTTGACGGTGAAGTACATGTGATGCAGCGTGTGGTGGGCAGGGCTGTTGATGTACTTCTCGAGCCAGTGGCCCGAGATCATGTCGCCGTCGTGGATCAGAATGGTCCAGATCTGCACCAGCCCGAAGAGAACCATGTAGAGGTACTTCTGGACGGGGCAGATAAAAACAAAGACACTTTTTTTTTTTAAAAAAAAAAAGTCAGCGGAGGGTTGCTCATGAGCGAGCAGTGCCTTCGCAGCGCGGGAGGAACTTACTGGTAGGGCAGCGACTGGACGTAGCCGTCCAGTGGGTGGAAGGCAAGGGCGGCCCAGGGCGTCGGGACTGCAATTTTTGTCGTTAGAACAAACATCAAAATGAAATTTGAACTGACAGCCATTTTCCAGAAGCACTACTTACTGATCCACTTGTGATGCGGCTTGTGGATGTACTTGTAGACCCGGGGGTGATGCTCGAGGCGGTGAATCCAGTATATCGTGAAATCGTTCCAGATCATGAACAGCACCGTCGAGATGAACATCCACGACCAGCCATAGTCGCTGACCTTGTCATACAGGAGACTGTAGCCGCGCACCTCGCCGAGGAACCAGGGCAGCGTGAGGATGTTGATAAATGGCACGGCGCTCATGGACGAGATGATCTCTTGGCGAATCTGGTTTTTGAGAAAGCGCGGATGGTACTCCAGCCTCCTGTCGAAGACCAAGTAGTACGACAGCGCGCTGAAGATCCAGTAGAGCGCGGTGGCGCCAATCTGGGTGATGATGAGAATGGAGATGCACTGGCGCACGATGTTGTCGCGCGCCCATGCGGAGCCGTGGCTGGCGGATGCATCGGACAAGCCGGAGGCGAAGCCGCTGTAGTCCAGCGCGCCGTGCGCCGACCCGTTGTTGACGGAGGACGTCCTGGCGGGGACAAGGTAGGCATACATCTGGTCAAAGACCAGCGGGTCGAGAAACTCGAGGGCGGCGTCCATGGCGTCGGAGGAGGTGGTGGTTTGAACTTCACTCACCCGTCCAAACTCATTCGCAGCGCAGCGCGAGATTGATGGCGTTGAGTTTTGAGTTAGCCATCCAGCGTCGATTTCACTTTGAATGCGGGAAATAATCTCCACCTCGGTTTATTTGTCCCCACTCGGATAAAATTGCAGCTGGCAAAGCGGCCCAGCGCTGTGGCGCGACTGGTTCGTCGGATCTGTCCGGTCAGGCCAGTTGCGGATCTGTGAGTTTCCGTTCCTTCCAAGGTCGCGCCACAAAGTTTTAGCGCCTTGGCACAGCTGAGTCATCAGCCGCTCGAACAGGCAGGAGCCCCTGAGTTGTCCGGCTTTCCGCGCTGTGCCTGGGCAATATCAATCGGAGTTATCGGTGGTTATCCTTAAAAAAGTGGGGGGGCGAGAGGGGGAGAACTGGCAAACCTGCCTGTGCAGCTGCGGAAGCACAATCGCCCGGTCGAATCCGAAAACGGAAACGAGAAGGAAAAACGAGTAACAGTGACTAACCCTCAACAAGAAATACGACGACCTTGTCTGGTTGCCGAACCATTCTGCACTGGCATCATGCGTTCCGACTCGCAGTTTGCGCCTGACCGCGTAAAAACACGTGATTGTCTTACCTGCTCTCCGTGACCAAGGCCACTGAGCACTGAGCGGTGAGACTTGCAAGGCTCATATGCGGAGAAAGACATGGTTGGAATATACGGATTGTATGGATGACTGCAACCGGCTATGGCATGAGCTGCGTTGACTCTACACTACAGGTCTAGCGAAGTTGCCATCAATTGCCTTATTAATTATCTCCGCCATCTTCATTTCGCCAAAGTACGGATAATTAACCAGTCTACGATAACGAAATAGCTACGCCAACCCTGTGGGAGTAAGAAATACTTGTACTCAGTGCAGATCGCCCAAAAAAAAAAAAATTCTACAAATGATCGGACTCGAGGGCTATTGGTCGTGTTGGCTTCAGGTGTGCTCATATCTCTTTGAAACAGTCCACATACAATTCATCCACTTCTTTGCAACCTCAAAACGGATAGCTGTCTGGATACCTTGGGTTTAACGAACATTCAATTGAATATTATGTAGGGGCTGGGATCGCTCGACTCTCAGACTCAGCTTTCAGCCTCTCTTCCTACCGAGCCGAGTTGCTGTGACATGCTTCATCAAAGGCTCCGGGAGGGAAGGATTTAGCCGATATGCATAAGGGTCCTGCGTGTGCTGAGTCTCAGTTTTTTTTTTTTTTTTTTTTTTTTTTTTTTTTTTTTTTTTTGACCTGAGAAATTGCTGGATTCAACAGTTCCAGAGTTTGCATTTGCTACGCGTCTGCAAAAGAGACGGGGAGGAGTGTCAATTTGGCCCCAATGCAACAACTCCTTTGCATCTTGCCAGGGCGCACCCGTAGCCACCACACGCAACGGAACCTACGTTGGCCGCTACCTTGCCGAATTTTCCCAGGACCTTTTCTTGGGGATCCCCTTCCCCAAAGCCGGGCGACTGGAAAATCCGTCACCTTATAACGAGTCGTGGGAAGTCACACGATCAGCAGAGTGGCTTGGAAACATCTGCCCCTGCCCGGCCTCGCCGCAGAGCATCCGTAATGCCAACGTGACCGGAATATCGGAAGATTGCCGAAACCTCAACACCATCCGGCCGTCGCAAGCCACGCTCAAGAGGAAGGATGAGAAGCTCCCGGTGGCTGTGTGGTTCTACGGCGGAGATATTGCCGAGTACGTTACCGCCAGTGTTATTGTCGTCCTCCCCCCCCTTTTCGGGCTGTTTCAGGTTGATGAGGCGGAACACCGGGGACGTTCTTGACTAACATTTGTTCACAGTGGTTTTGGAGCTGATCTAAACTCTAGTTTCTCCTGGATAGTGCAGGAGAGCCTGGCACAAGACATGGCTATCATGGCCGTGACGCTCAACTACGGAGTCGGCTTCCTCGGCTTTCCAGGCGGAACGGAAGTTGCGGCTGCGGGAGTGACAAACCTCGGACTTAAGGACCAGCGCCAGGCACTACGCTGGATCCAAGAGAACATTGCGGCCTTTGGGGGGGATCTGGACAAGGTGACAGTATGGGGGCAATCGGCCGGCGCCAACTCCATCGCCTACCAGCTGCTGGCTTACGGAGCTAAGACCGACGAGAAGCTGTTCCGAGGCGCCATCATGAGCAGCGGGTCGATCGGCATTGGGAACGCCGTCCACCCCGATCGCGAAGATGCCGTGCAAGGGTACCGAGCCGTTCTCAACGCGACGAACTGCCTCGACGCCGAGGACGCCCTCGGCTGTCTGCGCGCCGTGCCCCTCGACGAGGTTTTCGAAGCTGGAGAAGCAACAGGTACCCATCCGACGTGGTGGCCCACAGTCGACGGTGACTTCATTCCACAGCCGCCGTCCCTCCAGCTCGAGGCCGGCGAGTTCCTCGTGACGTGTCCCTCCTCTCAGGGACCAACGACGACGAAGTTGAAGCGCTTCGTCCTGGCCGACATCGATCCCCATCCAGACGCAGTACCAGGCGCAGCCGGGATTCGTGAGTCTTGCTGCGGGCCCCCATTGTTGTGGCCACTATCTTCATTCATTGCTACTATGTTGTCCCCGAGACTGCACCGTTTGCTCCCCGTACTGCTCGGGAGACATCCCGCTTAGCAAAGCAAACTCGATGGCGGACGCTGTGGTAATTACACATAGGCTGGACATAACACAGAGTACAGCTACTTCTTTCGCTTCCTCCGAGACTACGATCTGTACGGGAACAACCCGCCTGTGGCGACTTCGAGCTCGCATCTAGTGCTGTTCCATGCTATCTCGGCCATGCTGATCGCGTATGTCTACATGGGCGATTCCAACTCAGTACATAGTACGTCTTTCGGGCCACTCCTCCAGTTTCAGGAACTCCAGAGCTTGCATATCTAGCTGAACACACTGCAATAGTCTCGAGCGTGCCAGTCTGGCCAAAGTATAGCGTCAAGAAGCCGTCTAACCTTGTCTTCAATGCTACCGAGACCCCCGATGTCCTGAACATACGCGTTCGAGCCTGACACATGGCGCGAGGAAGGGATGGGGCTGTGGGCAGAGCACCCTCTAGAGTTCGACCTGGCCATCGGTTGGTAAGATCGTCCTATAATTGGCAACAGGGATGTCCGCGTTCGGGCTGGGACACCTGTGCTGTGTGGGCTGTAGAGTAGACCTTGGTTAAGACTCGACACTGCTAAAGACCATGGTTTCAGAGGTATTAATATAACCAGATTCTAGTTCAATCAAAGAGAGGGTAGAGGGGATAATTACGGTAGCCTTTTGCAAGTCAAACTGTCTGGAAACCACACAATCTTGTCTGGGGGCATCTAATTATGAGGTGCTGCACATACAAATATCTCAACATGACCATTCACACCTCCCCATCCTAGTTCACGATTCCCCATCTCTATTTTCGACGGGGATTAACGAGCTTGATCCTCCTCACCGCATACCCTTCCTCCTCTCCGGTACAGTATCCCCTTTCGTCTCTACACATCGGGTTCAGACTTGATATGCCGGTTCAATCTCACATCCGACCCGCCCTCCCCAAAATCCTTCCCTGTCAGAATCTCGCCCGACAACACCCTCCCCATGTGGGTCTTTTCGATATCGAGGCAGTCCCTCCGGATCCGCCGGAACAGCACGCCTAGGAACCCGACCGGGCTCTGCTCGAACGCGCACGCCTCGTACTCGCCCCCCTCCTTCCCATCGTCGCCGCCGCCGCCGCCGCCTCTCCCGACGAACCCGTCCGCCGCGATGTCCGTCTCGCCCTCGTTCTCGCGGTACGACAGGCCCAGGTACCGACAGAGGCGCACGTAGTCGTCGTACGTGCGCAGGTACAGCTGGCCGGCGAACAGATTCAGCTGGGTGATCAGCTCCTTGGGCGGCTGCGGCGGCGTCGTCGTTGTCGTTGCCGTTGCCGTTGCCGCGTGCGCGGGGACCGTGTACGCCGTCAGGTCCTCCAGAGACTCGAACGAGAGGCTGGTCCGAGGGAGGTAGGCGCGCAGCAGTACGGGCGGCGCACCCGCTGGTGTCCCTGTCCCCCCTGCTATTGCTGCTGCTGCTGCTGCTGCTGCTTCGGCTTCCAGGACCTTCTTGAGCACGTTCGCCTCCCATGAGCTCACCAGCACCATGTGCATGCCGTAGCGCGGCGTCGAGGCCGCCTTCGTCTTCTTCTGTCGGCGCGAGGCTTTGAGTGCCTGCTTATTAGTGGGGTTGGTGGTCAGGAGCCACTGCACCGGGCGCTGGTACGCGTCGAAGGACGAGGCATCTTCCCCGGCCTGAACAGTGCGGGCAAAGTCCGCCGTGGCGAGCAGGTCGCTTGGGAATCGCTCAACCGGGAAGTGTTTCGCTGCGCTGGTGGAGGCGAGGGTGTGGAAGGCAGGGCGGAACGCCGGGCTGTTCGCGATGAGGATGCCCGAGGTCGCAAAG
Organism: Thermothelomyces thermophilus ATCC 42464; assembly: GCF_000226095.1. Classification (NCBI taxonomy): domain Eukaryota; kingdom Fungi; phylum Ascomycota; class Sordariomycetes; order Sordariales; family Chaetomiaceae; genus Thermothelomyces; species Thermothelomyces thermophilus. Next base: position 746,374 of record NC_016476.1, on the reverse strand, counting down.
AGTTTGACGTCGGGGTGCAGTGCGTGAGCTGCCGGGCTGCGCGGCGGCGGCCCCTCGACCTGTCGCTCACGCTCCACTTCGGGGGCGAGCTCGCGCTCTTGTTCTTCCTGGAGAGATCCCATCGCATCCAGATTGGCGAGCCCGAAAGACAGGCATTTGGCCCTGATCTGGCTCACTTGGTCCCGTCGGGCCTCTAGCTTGCTGGCTTCGATGAGCTTGGAAGTCAGGCCCTGAGAATTGGTTCCGCTGCCGTGGGAGATGGGTCGGTATCTCTCTCCCAAAGACTGTGCTTCGTCTTCCATGTAATCTACAACGTCATTCATGGACAACTCGCCGGTATCTTCTGCTCGCTCCCAGACGAGTTCCTGGTGTTGATGCCGGAGGCCTTGAGTCGCCCACAACGGCAGACTTCGAGATGCATCGTCCCAGGTCTCGGCGATGGCGCACACGAGAACGTCGGTGACCGTGAGCGGGAGGGAATCCTCCAGGTGCGCCAGGCCACGAACCCGTTTCTGCATCTCGGGCGAGACGCAAAAGGTAACTGACTGGCCAGCTCCGAGTTTGCGCATTCTCATGCAAGCTGCAGAGGTGAGCTGAATTAGCAATCCGGATGGAGCAGAACAATAAAAAGACGTCCAAGAGCGAACTTGGTTTAACTAATTACTTACCTTGCACGAGCATGTCTTTGGTGAGGTTGGGCCCCAGCGTAACCGCAGCACGATACGAGTCGGGCAACCTCAGATCGGTGCCCCTGGTATGCGCCTGATCCAGGAATACGAGGCACCTGTCCGTCTGTGTCGCAAAGGGCGATGTGATGAACAGGTCCACTGATCCGTCGCGCGTCAAAACAGATAGCTCATCGTGGTCGTTGAAGAATATGACTGCATCGGCGTCTTGCTCGGGGACCAACTCGAGCCAGCGCTGGGCGACCTCCAGGTTGCTGAGCTCGATGATCTGCGCCCCAACGTCGAGGATGACCCTCATCGGTTGACGCGAAGTGGTCACCGCGTCGAGCAGCACGTCCACCGTCAAGGCAGAGACGTCTGCTTCATCCCCGCCGAGTTCCAATACCGTGTTTTCGTCTCGCAAGAGGCAGGCGAGGACCGCGGAGTTGGTGTGTCGCTGCTCTTCAAGATCGAGTGCCGTCACCGAGAGCGGAAGGACGTACTTTGAGTCCGTGGTTCCGCTAAATCCTGTGAGAGGGTCCCGTTTTGTCTTTCCGAGGTCCCATCCGGAGGCTGAGAGTTTGAAGGGGAACTCCCGCATCTCTCTGGGAAAGACGACCGTGGAAAGAAAGAAGTCAATGGCCGGCTTCGTGTAGCGCAGAGCAGGGAATACGCTCTCCTTGTAGAGTGTGCCGTCCTGCAGGTTGACCCCCGAGAAGTGGCCCAGGGACGACGGGAGGTCTGGAGATTTTGCGGCCCATCGGCTGTACTCTTGCTCTGCCTGATCGGACTTGCTCAGGATCTCTAGACAGCTGCGCAGCTGTTTACTTGAGAGGCCTTGATAATAGTAGCTTAGACACGTCAAGACGATGACAACGTCCGGATGGCTAAACTCGGAACGTGGAGCTGGCGAGTCCTTGGCCCGGTAGGGAAGAGCCAACATGGTGGCTGGTCGCCGGTCGGGAGCAAGGCCGTAGTTGACGCGGAACCGCTTCTGGCCCAGGGCAAACAGGATGACGTTGGAGGCAAGTAGGCCTCGGAGCAAAAGAAGTGCGTTCCTCGAGCTTGGCTCGCTAAACAACCCGCTCTCGGCGTCTTCAACCGCGGCAATCTGTTCAGGGGTGAGGTTTGGCTGGAGGACGTACTCCAGCACAGCCTGTCGCATCCGCTTTGTCTGATGGTGGATTGGAAACCCCTTGAGCCCGATGCGACAGATCCGCTCGGCGATGGTCTCGACCAGAACCTTCCCAGCCGAGTCCTCCAGGACACGGATCGTCGGGAAGCGGCTCCCGGCGGTATTATTATCATGTTCCTCAAGCAGCAGTCCTCTGATTCTCCCTGGTCCGCTGGTCAGCTCCCTGGAGACGTCGAGAACAATGTCCATCAGCTCCTGGATCATCGTCCAGCGTTCCGGGCTCATGTCAATCGGTTGTTGGGCGCCCATCGTGTATATCAGCTCAAACTTGACGCTGAAGTTCTCGTCACTTTCGTCAACAATATCCCTCGATACGGCCTCGAACTCGCGGTAGGTCTGGAGAATCTCCTGTCCGATGCTCCCTGGTCGAGCGTAGATGCTTTCCAGGCCCATGAGCTTGAAGGACAAAAGGTGCTCCGGCTGGACCAACAGAACTCCGCCCTCTTTTCGGCAGGTCTCGAGCATCCCGCGAATAACCTCGAGACCATCGCTCTGGATTTGCAGCGCTCTTGAAAATGGGAGATAAAAGACTCGGCGATTGATGAGTCCGCCGAGGGCACCGATCATGCTGTGTTGCATCTGTTTGGACTGTGGCTTCGCGACCACGACGCGGACTAGACGCTCTCCGTCTGCCAGCGATGCCGCAACAAGCGGGACGATGACGGATGATTTGCCTTCACCCATGTTCAATTGCATGACAGAGTTCCTCCCGCCCGGAGGATCCCGCATCTTGGCCGCGACGCTTTGCTGGACGGGACGGATCAAGATCCCTTGCTCGAGCTCAAGGAGGAGGTTCTCGGGAAAGAGCAACGTGTCCCCGTCGTCCGATTCATGAGTCCCCGTGCTTTGAATCTCCCTGAGAAGCTCTGTTCGCTTCGAGGGATCACTGCTCGCGTTGACGAGGCGCTGTGCCCGCTGTAGGTACGATAACGACAGGGCGTAGTTAGCGAGGCATTCCCGCCAGCCTTCGGAGAGGTCGGCCCAGAAGTCTCGGGTGAGACGCCGGAGCAGAAATATGGGCGAAATGCGCGGGTATAGGCTGGCCGTTCGGAGTGTTGCGTCGACGATTGACCGAGGACTCAGGGTCTCCTCGATCGCACCACGTATCTCCTCCACTGTTTGCTTGCATTCGCAGAGATGCACCTCAAAGATACTCCTTAAGTCATCAACGCATTGCTTTAGTTGAAGAGTCGGCCTGGCCGTGCTGATGGAACCGGATTCGAGTTCCATCAGGTAATCAGTCTGGTAAGGCCTGTCGCCCGCGATTCGGGAGAGGCGCTCGAAGAGCCCTGCCAGAGGCCCTCTGTCTCCGGCGGCGTGCACGGCATGGCCGCAGAGATACGTGAAATCCACAAGTCGCGGACGGCTCGTCGAAGGAGCCGATCTGGAAAACAACATATCAGAGGACACATATGCTGACCGGCCAGCCTGTTGTGGTTCCAGGCTCGGGATAATAACAGCCGAGTCGTCTGAAGCGAAATCGTTTTGATCAGTCTCTTGTCCTGGAGACACCCTCATGTCACGAAGTTCCCACTCAAGATCGAACAGGTATTGCTCGAACAAGCTCGTACGTCGCGCAAGGTCCAAAACATCCGAGACCTTGCTCATGATGGTATCGACATCCAAGTAAGAAGAGTACATGTTCCCGGTAGGCGTCGTCACAGTCCAACCCCGGTACCACTGAAGTTCGAGCTCGGTTTTGAAGCTTCTTGCCATCTTGTCTGAATTTTCTTTCCAGATGCAATAGCGCCTTTTCTCGACCTGCTCGTCGGACTCGAAGTTCAGCCTCGCAAGGTGGGTCTCGGGGCATAGGCCGAAATCATACAGGGAGTTCCGGATGATTTGGTCAACCCTGTGTCGCACTGTGGACAGATCGTAGCCGAGATCAAAACTCTGCTCTCTTGGCGGTGTCGCCAACACCTGGAACCTGCTCGGAGCAATCGCAAGCGCCATGAGTGCATGGACGACGACCCAGTCCGACTCTTCAGCATAGATTAGGGCGGATAGAAAGAAGGCAATGCGGTATTTGTTCGGCTCCTCCGTGAGCCTGCGATGCAGGCCGCACCACAGTTTTGACAGGGACTCGGAAGCAGGTTGGAGATAGTCGAGCTTGAATCTGAGGTCGACTTCGGGGTGGCCCGGAAATTGCGGGCCGATGACTTTAAGAAGATCCTCGCGCAACGTGGAGGGTAGCGGGTCCAGAAGTTCCTGCCTCCCCGACAGCAGACGCCTTGACACCATCTTGACTCTCGAGTAGACTTCGGAACCTCGCTTCAGGTGCCGTCCAGCGTAGCGGCTGTCGAAGGTCGTGGTATGCATTTCAGCGCCAAACTCGGAGACATGGAACGTCGCGTTTCTGATCTTGGCTCTGTCTAACAGCAAAGGGCGGGACCCCTCGACAGACTCAATCTTGAACGAGTCGGATCCCTCCTCATCCTGCGGATGCAGAAGCGCACAGTTTCGGGCATGACTGAGAATGTCCTCGACCTGTGTCCAAAAGGCGTCGTTTTGAGACAGGACGGGCAGCTTGCCTGACCACGTTATCCGCTCCATGACGGTCAAGTGCTCGGGATAGAAGAGCCTCCGTGGGGATATTCTCGCAATGTCACAGAGCAGGTGGTAGGACTCTAGGTCCAACCGCTCGAACGATCGAACAGAGGCGGACCGCAGGATTCTCAGAGCTTCTTCTGTTCCGGTACGGCCGGTTAGCGGGTCAGGAAGACAGTGGGACGTCAGCGCGTGTAGGTAGCACAGGTATAGCTTGCTAGCGAGTGATGTGCTGCTCGCTATGCGGCCGAGTGTCGTGTCGATCCTAAAAGCGTCGTGCTTGACGCGGAGTCCACCCGGAACATTAACGCGAACGCTGACGTGGTTTGAGACTATTTCGGAGGTTGGCGACCCACGCGGCACAAGCACGATTCTCCGTGGCGCACAGTGCTCCGAATCGTTCTCTTCCTGCCGGAGGACAAGCTTGTTCTCAAGGCCGAAGAAGGTTCCGATGTTCTGATCATCGTCGATACACATGCCTGAATAGTGTTTCGACTTGATGACGGCGCCACCTTCTGCGAGGCTGAAGGAGATGGAAAACCTCGGTAGGTCCACAACCAAGACGTGGTCGTCCGGGTGAAATATCATGTCCAAGTGCTCTCTCGTCTCGATGGGCTTCAGGCGGGCGAAGAGCGCCTCGGCGGTTGGGCTGTGGGGATCAAGCACGGCGCACCCGCCACGCGAGAGGATGTTGCTGCTGCCATCTCGGGTCAGAGTCCAGTTATCCTCTGACGATTCCCAGGGCTGATCTCGAGGTCGGAATTCAATGACTCCTGTGGCAAGATCCAGCCAGTGCGAGTAGTTCCGAACGAAAGATGCGGGGACGTCGCCCTTCAGCCTCTCAAACGGGATGAACTCGCACACTCTAGGGCCTGCGCCAGGCTTGATGGAGCTTAATATACCCTCAGTTTGCACAGCCTGTATGACGAGATCGGAGCGGACCATTGTGAGATGCACCACCCAGCCGTGCTGCTGACGGCACATGGAGAAGAACATGCCTTGTCGAGTTGATGGCATGACTTCCAGAACCTGAGAACCGAAGAGTTCTTTATAGGCAGGCGTTGATGTGTATTCGCGAGGCAGACGGGATAACGGATATCCTGCGACGAGCAGTCGGCCGTCCAGAGAGTTGAATGTTATATCAATAGCTTTGTCATTCCCGGTACCGGTACCCATCACGGTACGCAGGATGTGACTCTGCTTTCCCGGAAGGGTCGACCATTGCCTGGTTGACGGAGGATAGTCAGCCCAAAACCGGTGGATGGCCCGGTGGAAGCCGATGTTGGTGTTCGTGACAACCTCTGTCATGATGATCTCGCGCGACCTGTGCATCGTCCTGCGCCATCGGTGTAACAGCATGAGCAGAATGGGGTCGGAGACGGATTCCGTAGGCGGCGTATAGTCGTGGGCAAGAATTGTTGCCTCAACGAAGATGCTAAGGAAGTTTGTGGACTGTAGGATGACTCGCAACAGATTTGTCTCGATGTCGAAGGTGGACATGCAAGTCAAGGCAGCCATCAAGATCCGCTTATCCAAGCTCTTCTGCTCATCCTCCAGGGTGCAGCTCGCTCGTCGCTCGAGAAGTTGTCTGGCCCAACAAATCGTCGCCTCCCTGACCCGAGATAGAAATGCCAGCAGGGGGTCAATAAGTGAAGGCGGCGACGGTTCCTTGTGCTCTTTGTTGCCGATGTTGCTCTCGGTCTCCTTCTTTCCCTTGGAATCTTCCTTGTCGTCCTCCTTGTCTTCCTCATCATCCGCGTCCTTGTAATTTTCGCTCGTCAACGACAGAACCCGCGTTCCGAGGCACGCTAAGAGGCTGACGGCAACGTTGTTTTGCCAGTTTTCCCGGTACCGATCGAGCGCCGTATCCAACGCGTCCGTCATGCAGCGGACAAAAACGCCGTTTCCGAGATCCGCATGTGCTTCCCGACGAAGACAGTCCGAATGATCAGGGGGCCCTGCCTCGAGACACGCCTGCAGGACTAGCCAGTACGTCGACTCGTGATTCCAGTTCAGAGACGGGACTCTCAGCTGGCAAAGGACGTTGGCCCACTGCAGATGATGACCGGACCGCAGATGGCCGAATGCGCGGAACTCGTCTAGGGACATGTCCGAAGGACACTGTGACTGCGCGGCAATGACTTCATTGGAGGTGTGGCCAGTGGATCGAGTCCACGAACCGAGGAGACGTCCTCTCTGGTGCTCGGCAAATGAGCACTGCGTAGGGAGACTCAGGTTCTTGAACATCTCAGAGTGATGTATCCGGGAGGTGGGTTCGTAATAATCGTAATGCCGCCATGAGGGGCGCACAACGACATCTTCCGGATCAGTGATCCCGCTGATGTGCTTGGCGTGGTAATGCGAAGCTTTAACAGGCTTGACTGTTGACGCCACTTGGACCCTGCTTGTGGCCGTAACAAACCTGGCGAGACCGAGATGTTCGGATGCACTCCAGAGCTTTCCCACGGTTCCCAGCGTTCCACCGGTTCGGAACACCTCGCAGAGGAGTTTGGTGGTCACGTCCCGCCAGATGGCGACCACTTCCGGAACAGATATCTCAAAGACGATGGCCTTGGCTAGATTCACATCACCGCTTGGTAAGGGCCACTCGAAGAGGTTAATCCTGAGCCCCTTAATCCGACTCCCCAACCGGCACGCCTTGCAAGTTGACTTGCAGATCTCGCTCTTCCTTTTGCTGTTCCACACCTTCTGGTGCGAGGACGATCCGAGCTCTGTATTCAGAGCTTCCCAAGTTCTCCGCATGTCTCGGTATTCTTGCTGTCTCCCGGCCGCAGCCCTCTCGGATTCGGCCTGGATGTGGCTCAAGAGTTCTTTCTGTTCTGCAGACGAGTCGAAGTAGCGAACTGCAAACGACTTTGGCGTCCCAAAATGCGCAAACACCTGGGGGTAACCATTGCGGGCCTCCTTCCTCCGGCGAGAGAGGTAGGTCTCAATCTCATGGAGTCGAGCCATCTCGAGCCGGGTCGGTAGGAGTAATGGTTGAAGAAGGTCTGGTGGGAAACCCGGATCGAACTCCAGAAGTAGGGGAGCTGCTGCCCCGGCGATTTTGTCCGTGGCGACCCAGAGACTCATCAGATTGAGGTGCATGAGAGAAAGAGCTTCTGGATTGCCTTTGTAGGCTTCCTTTCCCTTTGTGTAGTACTTGATTATGAGACTGTTGAGTTTTCGAAGTTTGACCCCAACCTTTGTGCGGCTCAGGCTGCTGCTGCTGTTGCTGGTGCGATGAAAGTCGCACAGGCATTCAGTCACCCACGAGGATAGGTTTGATTCAATCCACGATTCCAACTCGAGCAGGGAATACTTTTCCTCCTCTTCCGCAAGTTCCTGGAAGGAAGGAAGTTTAGATGCGGGAAAAATAGAGAACCAGGTGTTGTCGCCAGGTCCAGCGGCGCTCTGGTCATCCAAGGATCGTGTCTGAATCCACGATAGGTGTGGGCCCAGGGAGGTCTGGAGCTGCAAGTTCGTGTCTGCCTCGAAGCAGAGCTGTTCGAGAGATGCCGGGCTGAAGTTACCGGCATTACAACCCGTCTGTGCCTCTTCCCATCGGTGTTGAAGTGCACCAGTGTTTTCGGCGATAATTTCGCTGAGCTCCTGAACCCAGGGGACATTGTGCCGCGGGTCCAGCTTTGCCAGTCGCCGGCAAAGCTTGGCCGCCATGGTGAATCGAAGATCGCTCCCGAGTTCGTGCTGCGTTGCCTGCCGCAGCAATAATCCGTGATGGAACGTTATGAGCGTCTTGTAGAGCGACTCGTGTCTGTCCCGCGCTGCATTGCGGTCCAACACCAAGCGCGTGGCCACTCGCAGGAGCAACCATGTTGGCGATCTGTGGAAGGCCAGAAGTGCGCTGTCCCAGTTTACTTGCTCCCGACTCCTCTTGACAATGCGCTGGGGCTCTGCACTCCGGCCTAGCCCCGCGAGTGTGCCCATTACCATATCTGTGACAAGAAACGGAGAGTCCGTGTCGCGTTCTTCGTCGAAATTGCGACCCGATTTCCTCGTCTTTTGGTGGGCGAGAGGGGACGCCTGGAGCTCCAGCTGACGGAGCAGGTCGACAAAGTCGTCCAGGAAGTCGCCATCGAACATGACGGCGCGATTTACCGAGGCGGCACAGTCGGGAAACTCGCGAATGAGGCGGCCCCGGCAAGTCATGACGTCCTTGTTCGGTGCCAAAAGCTCAAAGGCTTCGACAAGAATATCATTCCGCCGGCCTGTCAAGAGAAGACCGGCATTCTGAGCGCGGATGTGGAATACTGCATATTCTGCGGAGAAATAATTCCGTTCATTAGTGACCGTTCTAGGAAAGTTCTTCAATGCGCATGCGTAAAATTTACCGCCATCCTGCAGCTCCGAAATGACCTCCTTCATGGTCTTCCTCTTGGTATCGCTATCCATTCCAGGCTCGACACTCAAGAGCCGCTTGAGCATGCGAGTAATCGGCCTCAGCTGATGTGATTCTGACCTCTGGCATATTCGAGACAGCTCGTTGGTCGATACAAGCAAGGACTCGATGAGGCCGTGTTCCTCGATGATATTCGTGTCATCCTTTTGAGGAGTCCGGGGGGGCAGGAATACATGGTTGATGGCGTATTCAAATGCCGTGGTAGAAGCGAAATCGCTGGAAGACGCCCTCATGTCGAGTGAGTCCCAACGGGCTCGCAGAGAGGTTTGTTAGACAAGGATGAAAGCGAAGGCCGTTAAGCAGTGTTAGGATCGAGATTTTTGTTCTGTCGTAGACGCGCGACATGAAGGAGAGCAAAAGTAAGGGTTTCCAAAAGGTGAAGCACTTTACGCAGCGAGAAAACTTCAGGCAGTCGTCGCGGAAAGCCTGATTGCAGGCAGAAATGCCTTGTTTCATCCCATGATTGGTGTGTTGTGTTGTGGAGAGAACCAACAGGCAGACAGTAGGCCTCAATGCATGATAATAATTATTAATAGACAGTGTGTAAATGCACCCATGCATATTATCGCCCTAATTACACCGCACCGAGCGCGGCTTGCCATTGTCGCTGCAAAAAAGGGACCTGCGGCTACCTCGGGTCAGGTTCTCACACATTGACAAGAAGATATAATTGGATAATTAATGGACAGAGGATTCATGATCAAGCCCCTAGACAGCTAATTCCCTACCTGAGTTTTCCTGTGACCTAGGTAGGTAAGGAACCATCCTGAAGTCGCGATTTTTTCCTGCAACCAAAAAAAGCACAGCAGTAATATTATCTCGCAACACCAACACGGAGACACCATCATTCCTTTTAACAGCTGTCAATGACCTCAGGTCGTAATTTTGTCGAGAAAACAAGTCGGCCCAAGTGCTCTCGGTAAAACACACAATCGTTTCAAGCATAAAAGAGTGCGTGACTCGGGTTTGGTGTTCAGTAAGGTAATACTAATTATTAGGGGTATCCGTGAGAAACGACAACTGCAGCAAACAGTTGAAGAAAGATAGACAAGAGAAGGAGAGGACATAAACGAATGGAAGAAGAGTACACCTGCCATTCAGTCCAGGTACCGAAACAGCACCGACACCACACAACCCCCCCCCCCTTTTTTTTTTTATTTTATTTTATTTTCTTTTTTACACGGCCGACACTGCCATGGCCCTTCTTTGGCCCGTCAGGTCCTCCATACTGGTACTCCTCTCGCTCTCCCTCTCCCTCTCCCTCTCATTCCTGCTATTAATATTCCCCAACCATATCCCGACTGCGCTTCCGCGGCCGCCGCCACCAGCACCAGCACCAGCACCAGCACCAGCAGCACCACCGCCGCCCCTCTCCGACCGGTGCACAATCTTGACCGCACTCACCCTCCTCCCACTCCTCATCCGCCTGCTCCGCGTCCTCGAGACGCCCTCCCCTAATACCCAGTCGCGCACCCCCCTGGCGCCGGCGAGGCAGGACCGGGCCAGGCTCTTGCAGGCGGCCCAGGAGGTGACGACGTAGATGATGGCGTTCCAGAACCCCTGCAGCGGGAGGACGAAGGCGCTGGCGTAGAAGAGCGGCCGGGACACGTCGTCGCGGTGGACCAGGCTGTAGACGCGGTTGCCCGACGACGGGATCCAGGTGATGAGCAGGACCGAGAAGAAGAGGATGGCGCACTTGGTGTAGGACCACGTCGCGCTGTGCGACGACGCCGACTCGTGGTGGTGATGGTGGTGGTGGTGTGCGCGTCCCGGCGCCGCAGTCACGCGGGTGTGGCGCGACGTCGTCACTGTTGAGGTCACGGTCGGAGTCAGCGGGGACGGCTGGGTTGCCGTGGACAAGACGGGGGCCCGCCAGGCGCCGTTGTCTGGCCTTCCGCTGCCGTTGGTTGCCGACGGGGCTCGATGATGGTTGGTGGTGGTAGTGCTACTGCTGCTGCTGCTGCTGCTGCTGCCTCTGCTGTGTGTGAGCGTGGAAGGGTCCCCGTTGCCCGGGTCCTCCTCCAACGAGGCGCGCATGTTGAGTCGGTTGGCGGCCTGGATGTCGGTTGATACGGTGACGGAGTAGGACGGCGCGGTGTTAGAGATGGCGGCGCCTGTTTTGACAACGGCAGCTGGGGGCTTGACGATCTCGGTGGTTTGGGTGACCTCGGTGGTCTTAAAGTTGAAGGCAGACGAGAACTCTATGGCGGGAGAGAAATGCTCGCCGGTGCCGACGGTGCCGTTGCCGGTGGAGCTAAAGTTCATCATCTTGCGGCGATTGTGGTAGATTTCTCGGCCAGCGCGGATGTAGATGGTCATGGTGGCAATGATGGCAGCCCTGCGATGGTTTATTAATTTATAGTCAATACCTCCGAGTAGAGGGTGGATGGTTAACTTAAACACAGGTAACCCGTACCAGATGGGCCCGTAGAAGGTAGCGATTCGGTAGACCTCCCATTCTGGCTTCAACCAACACCACAAGATCGCGTCGCCGTACGGCCTGCCCCTTCTCTTGTTGGAAACAAAAATAAATGTGAAACCGGGAATGAATGGAATGCCGTAGCAGCAGGCGAGGTATGCAATCTCCATCCTTCTGAGCATCCTCGCGTCATACTTGTGGTAGAATGTGAGGTAGACGTTGATTGCCATGGCCAAAGCCCAATACGCGTCGCTCTGCATAAACCTGGAAGTCATGAGCGAGAGGACCCAAGATGAAGAAAGAGAGGACAAGATCCCTTACACTTGAATTAGGAAGCCCTGAAGCTGGCAGCCGAAGGAGTCGGGCTTGTGTGTGTAGGTGGTTGTCATGAGGGTTGCAACATTGGTCAACATGTTGCCAAAGGTCGCGTAGAACACCATTCGATTGATGGCTCGCTGTCGAAAGGCGTCCGAGAGGGCGAAGGTTACCAGGACGAAGACGCATCCTAGAAACGAGAGGGCCGAACAGGTCCTCTCGATGGCAATGATGCGCTGGGCATCCTCGTGCGGTACGCCTCGCATGATTACCGGCGCCGCCCGGGTTCACGGAAGCCTAATTAGATAGAGACTTGATCATAATTACCTATTCACACCATATGAGAGCAACCCAAGGGGGACAAGAGGAAATGAGGAACGAAGGTAGGGACGAGGAAAGGATCACTGAACACTGTAATCAGTTAGAGTATAAGTAGAATGGAACAATTTAATATGTGCCCAGGGGAATAAATTGTTTGGTGTATGTATGTACTACATATACTACTAGTATTTCCTCCGTACACTAGACTAAAGTGAGCAAGGGCGTGCCGACTTAGTGTAAGTGCAGATTCCCCCTCTCCAGGCTAGCAACGCCACACCGCGTCGAGCTATCCTCCAGTGGTGATCGTGCGGCGCGGGTCCGTGCGATATCACCTCCAACCCGCAGGCACAACACGTCGCCAGCTGTGGTAAATGTGATCACGGGGTAAACATGCTAAGATTTTGCGGTGGTTCCGGGTCTTTGTTCTCAAGAAACTGACCTGTTTGTTTTGTCCGTAGTCAAGGGCCGTTCCAATTTCAGTGGCCGAAGTTATTACGTATTGTTGGAAGACCTGTCCTCGCGTTGAGGGTGGGGATTGAGTACCCGCCAGAAGGCCCGACAGAGAGGAGCGGCGTTTCGAGATCCCCAGGTTTTGGCTCGGATGTTACGAGCTTGGTATGTGTGTAGGTATGTACATACAGACATGGTGCCCCAGGATAGGGGCTCGACAAGTAACCTCAGATTGATCGGTGGAGTGGTCACCCGTTGCTGTAACTCAGGTACATACATACATACACTGCTGTACGTCGTAGGTAAGGTAAGGTTCCTTCACGTGCCTAATATATGTATGGATAGTACATAATACCTACCTGGGTACCGAGGGTCAATTGGTGCATTGGCAAAGTCGGGGTTGGGGAGAAGACCAAATATTACGCATTGTTCGAAAGTTCGTATTCAAGGCTGCCAGTGGCCCCCTCTACCTCCCCTTCCCCCTGTTTCGCTGCGCAAAACGTTTCGTTGAAGGAGGTCAGACAGCTATGCTCATCTCGAAGCCCCCCTAGAGCCTAGAGCCCATGATTCAGGAACGCGTGAGGTTGAAGAGTGGTCATTGGTGCTTGGCTCCACGAGCTACACCGGGGTAGCAATTACGTCGCGCACTACTTCATATGTGGATGAGAATCGTGCGATTTTGACATGGCTTGGCTCGCGGTTGAGGTGGTTCAGATGTCGGTTCGCCACCGAGGCATGCGTGATGAGTGCGCATAGATGTTGCACGGGCCCACATGCAGCTTTAGCGCACTAGTTAGTGCGCGCCCAGGGATGAACGCTAAGTAAATCTAAGGAATCTAGTGGTAATGTTGACTCGGTTTAGGAGGGCTAGTGTGAGGAGCGCAGAATGTACAGTACGTACGGCGCTAAACCTCGGCCCCTCCAGGTGACGGCGATCTATGGGGTTCTGAGGCCAGCTAACCGATGTCGAAGCAGTTCAGGTTGTCGAAAATCATTACGCAGTATATGCATCAACCGACGATCGGTACCTGCTCGCACCAGACATTTGCAAGAGGATCACCGCGAAGACCGCGTTCCTTGACTGGCAGTACAGGCGCAAAGGCACTCTGACGGAACCAAAACGGAGAACTGGCTCCCGTTAGGGAACCACACCAGAATGGTGGGCTAGTGTGTAAGGGTGCCCAAACCCCGCCGGGCCACACTCTCTGAGAACTGGTTACAATAACCTTGCTACGCAGTAGACACATTTATATCTATATAGGCCAAGAGTGCTAAGCATCGATAGCAGTAGCGCGTTCTGAGTGGAGTGGACACTTGGACGGAGTAGCGGGCTCGTTAACACATCTCGTCTCTATCTGCATGGTCAAGCCGCACATCTCGAGCTTAAAAATCCATATACATACACACTGCCGCTTTCAAGCCCCAGGCCCAAAAGACGCCCCGCCACGATGTCGCCAGTTTGATGCACAATTCCACCACGCAAGAAGGTAGAAGCGACGCCTGCGTACCTTAACGAGTCAGTCAGAGGCCGGAATTTGCCGCTGACCATGACCTCTACCTCTCGATCCAGCTTACCGTAGGCAAGATGCATTCCAGATTCATGCTGGAAAGAGGTGGCGAAATTGCCGACCAGTATGTCTGTATGTATCAGTACAGTACACTCCGGGTTACGGTACATAACTACATACGGATTACATACCTACATACTTCGTACTACCTACGTGCCTACCTTACCTGGAGGCAGTTGGGTGGGTCTTCCCCGGACTTCCTCCTAAGCCCCACAGTTCACCCCGCATGTCATTTAACGGATGTCCCCACAAAGGCCTAGTGTACTAATTAATTACAGAGTTTCCGGCACCCCCCGAGAGAATACCGCCTTGCGATCCGGTGGGATCACATGAAATATAAAAACTAGCACCCTGCACTAAGCAACACTACACCACTTTAGTTCACCATAGTCTCATCTCGCGTAGGTGTAGCACCTTGGCAAAGCTCCGACTCCATGCGGTCCAATATCGTCTTGAACTCGCACCTTAGGCCCGGCCCGGGCGCAACATCTCTGCTGCTTCATAACGGGCAGCTTTTCACACAGAGAACTATGGAACTGTTGATCTGTATTGATCTGCTTGAAAATGCCATGGCATATCACAGTTTCCCAACATGTGCCAAGTTTCGGGCGGCATTAATTAGCCTCGCAAGGCCCTATCCTGTTACACCATAATTAATTAGCGGCCGCGGCTCAGTCAGCAACACTCGGGCTCCCTCTCAGCATAATTTCTTATATGTCAGGCACCCTTATAATTAGTCTACCATACTGCCGTGGTTCCCTGACGGGAGCCGGTTCTCCGTTTTGGGACCCCGATAGTTCTTGATATGCTTTAGAAGGCGGAGAAACCATTCTCCTCTGCCATGCGCCACACCAGCAATATCTGAAGTAATTAACGATACAGCCACCGGAAGAAACGTGCTTCAAGGCAGTATACAAACCGTACCTCGCAACTAGGCAATAATTAGCTGAGCTGAACAATCGCATCAAGTTCCTGGAGCTTAAACGGGTTTAATTGGCTTGCCCATCGGTCCATGATTTCATGATAACAGGCATCTGCAAGTGTTTCGCGATCCAGTAACCGATCCCTTCCGTAGCAAGTAGGTCTGTAGGTAACTCAGAAGGGAGTTTCTAACCAGCACTGAAAATACCATGCTGAGAAGGAAACACATAGAGACTTGGCGATAGCTCTTGCCAGAGTTTGGTGGTTGGTCGCTGAGTTATGCTGGTCAGGAGGGCAGCACGCCCCGAGGGGGTTGTGGCGTCGATAAGCTTGTACATGTGCTCCCGTTGACTACACCAGAACATGCCCAAGGTGCATCCCCCTCCGTCATCATGAACTGAAAGTTGCAATCGGTGAATCCAAACTGTGCAGAACTGCCATTCTAGGAACTACCACCTCGAACTTCCCAAGACAATATGTGAGCACGGACTTAGAGAGATTAGAACGAGATTAGCGTCGCCCATTGAATGGTGATATGTCGTGGCAGGTTTAGTTCAAATCTCGCGAGCCAGTCCGAGTGATGCAGTACGTTGTCTACGGACGCGTCCATCATATAAGGCTGGATAAGATAAGACCTGTGGATCTGGCAAACGGGTTGGCAAACGGAGTGTTCTTTGTTCCTATCCTCTACTTATACAGAGCCAACAGGGCCAGCCAACGTAGGAAGAAGACATCGATCTTTTGAACTATTTACAACTTACCAACTTTCTTCCATCAATTGGAACCATCTTCTATCTATTAGAAACTATCTTCTATCAAATGGTAGTAGAAACTCTACTTCTAACTATCTAAAACTATTAGCACTAAAATTGTATCGTGTTAACGATTAGTTTAGTACCACTTTCGCGATAGTTACGCTCTATTTCGGCGACTTGGTAACCAAACTAAGTAATTCTATTATAACTATTATAAAATCTCTCTATTCCTGGCGACTTGGTAACTAGGGTAGTCTTCTATCTACCTCTCTAAACCTGGTGACTTAGTAACTAGTGGCTAGGCAAATCCTATATTAACCCTAGGATCCTTTCCTATAGAGGACCCTCCTAGCCCTCCTTATCCTTTAAATTCCCCTTCTAAAAAGCTATCATATAAGGAACTGTCTAACTTTGCTAAGAGCGTACTACAAAGGCATAATAAGATGCCTTATATACTATAAGTATAGGTATTAGATCCTAATGACTAACCTTAAGAAGAACCTCTATAGGAGCTAGAATTGCCACTTGGATTTGCTAACGACTACAAGCTATATTAAGCTAAACCTGACAATTTCGGCGCTAATAAGGAAACGATAAGCTAGCTAAATGGTAAGATAGATCTTTGATTTAACTAGTTAAAGGAACAAACTGACCGCTTTTCTAATAAGACTAAAGGAGCTATCTACAAATTGTCATAGTAGCTTAAGAAAAGTATAGTTAAGATAGATTATAGCTTTATAAGCTATCTAAAGGGAGTCGAAGATCGACTCTATAGCTGCCTAGAGAAGGATATACTAATAACGATAGATCTAATGTTTAATTATATCAAGGATCTGGAAATATATATATTATAGTATAGAAACGTGCTCGGCCGGATAGCAATATAGATAAAGGAAATAGTCAATACGATATATGGTTAAGATGGCGAAAACGATGATCTATTGCCTGGTTATTGGTAATCTTCCTTTGATCTTACTAGACTAAGCGTTATCGTAGAAGAAGTCTAGTAAGTTAGTAACATTACGGAAGATATATAATGTAATAGCGGTACTTTCTCTATACCTCTAAAGGGTATAGGAATTGGCTATTATTATAGTCTTAGCCACCCTAAACGTATATAGCCTTCGTATAAGATCCTATACTTTGTAACTAGTGGTGGCAGAGGCGGAGAACCGGATTCCTTGGGATCTGGCGACGATGACGCCCTATCTAACTATCGCTAACCTTTAAGAGACTAGAATCTAGGATACTGTCATGGCGCCCTGTACCCTGGTAACGGTGGCAGCGGCAACGGTAGTAGTAGTAACGTTAGTAGCGATAATAGTAACGGACGTTATAGACGTAAGTTAACGTATAATACTACTATAAGTACGTAGAGTCGCTTAGACTTTAAGATTAAGAGGGACGATATTAGCTAGTTCGATCCTTCTTTCCCTAACCTATATT
Source organism: Thermothelomyces thermophilus ATCC 42464 (assembly GCF_000226095.1). Lineage (NCBI taxonomy): Eukaryota > Fungi > Ascomycota > Sordariomycetes > Sordariales > Chaetomiaceae > Thermothelomyces > Thermothelomyces thermophilus. The sequence continues at coordinate 729,352 of NC_016476.1, read as the reverse complement.
CCTTAGGTATTGTTAACGATGGTAAGAATCTGGTATTTACTGACGTCTACTACTTTGCTAACCGTATTAAAACCTTCTTAGAAAGCAACCCTAACGGTAGCGTTAAGACGTAGATTCTATCTTTCTTCTAGACCCTTCTTAGTAGCCTAGCTATTATTTGGTAGACTAACGAGTTAAACGGCTCTATATATAGATAATTATACGAATAGGGTCTTTAAGCTATTATAGATCGACTGTAGGAGCGCTTTATACCTAATGCTATAACTATTACTTGTAAGTTTAACGAAGCTAGCCTACGTCTAAAGGATATCGCGAAGGACGAGTAAGCGCTTAGTTTCTTTATATAGAAGATGCTTTATTAGGTACGCTCGATATATATACTTAATAAATATAACGATAACTAATAAGGCGTTATAGTTTAAGTCTAGTTAGCTATAGACTTCTATATTAAGTAGTATTTAGATCCTCCTTAGTAATACTCTTTACTTAAGACCTATATATAGTATATCAAGTAGTCTCGATCTATCGTTCCAGCGGCTGCTCTTAACTGCTACCCTTATCTAGAGAAGAAGATATCTATAGATAGTAAGCCGAAATACCTAAAGGCTAAAGACCGCCCTTATAAGCCGGTACGCTATAACGCTAATCAACCGTGCTAGTTCGGCTATAGATATAACAAGTCGCTAAGATACGACTAGCATAACTATAGATTTAAACGTAACCATAGGTTTGATCGCGATCGCGGATTTGACTATAATTACAACTAGGATCACTACGACCAGGATTACTATAATTAGGATCACCGTAAGTAGGGCAATTGTAGCTAAAAGCAGGTTAGATTTAGCAAGGACAACCACTAGTAAAAGGAATATCGCGACCGTACCTACTTTACTAAAGAAGCTAGTAATAGCTCCGAGCCGGATTAATCTGACACGTAGTTAGCTAAAAGCGCCCCTAAATCTAAATCTAGATCTAGATCTTTAGGTAGCGATACTAGTATCACGTACCTCGTTTTAGATTCGTAGCTTACCTACTATAAGTGCTATAAGTCCTTTAGCTTGTAAATCGAACTATATACCTACATCAAGCGATACCATAAAACTAGCCCTCTTCCTTCTGTCTATAACTATAAAGCTAATCTTACGGACCTAGCTTACCGTACCTATAGTTTCTATAATACCACTATAGAATTGCGAAACGCTCTTCTGGCACTTGAAATCCTATAAGGATACAAAATCTGGTAACGTTCGCCGCCTGGCGGATCCTTCTACTTCAAAGGAGTTGTCAGACCTACCTACTTTGCCGCCAGAAAACGGGTACTAAGCTTTGGACGCGCTAACTACGTTACTAACGGATACTATGGTAAAAGCATACTAGGTTAAAGACGTACCTCCTAGGCGTATGCCTGACCGCTATGGTTTACTACTAGGATATACCTATCTACGTGTTAGGGTATACTACGAACCTATGGATTGTAAAGCCGTAGAAGTGTACCTAGATCCTAGTGCTAGCCACTCCATTATTAACTATACATTTCTATAACGTTTAAACTACTAGATCGAACGATATAAAGGCAAAGTTAAGGGCGTAGGAAACGCTATATTAAGCCTTAACAAATAGGTGTCCTTCGATATCTATTTACTAGGTATAGAAAACGGCACTCCTACCTTAGTTAAGTTTACCTATACAGTGTAGGTTGTTAACTCTCTAGCACCGAATCTTCTAATAGGTAACGAATTCCTAGATTTATATAACACGAATATTAACTATTATTATAAGGAAGTTAAATTATAGTTATTTAACTTCTGTCTTCCTTTTTCCATATACGTGTACTCTATACCCTATATATAGAAGGTCAAAACTACTCGCGAAATCACTCTCCTACCTAACTAATAGGCAATAGTGCCCATTAAGTATAAGCCTCTTCCGACAGGTCGCGCCTTCATGTTTAACTTAGCTTATATAGCCGTCTATAACTTTGTCATAGATACGAAGACCTTAAAGGTGGTACCTATCGAAAACACTATATAGGGAACGTTACATATCTCAAAGAGGTACCCTATCGGAAGGATCGAAGAAATGGAAGACAGTAACTACTTTGCCTGTTCGTGGAATACCGCTTTCTACGTGGTGGTAATCGCTATTGCCATTTTAACGACAGCTACACCTGCTATAGCAATAGACGTTGACCCTACGAAAATCGCTAATTAGTACGACGTTATACTAGTCAACGCTTCCTTTGATTTAAACTACTATTCGAGTGTAATCCTCGAAGGCTGTTATATCCCTATAAAGCTACTTATTATAACCGCTAACGACTCGACCATCGTAGATAACGTAAATCTAGGTACTTCTGTTAGCAACTTCGTCTTCTAACTTACTTAGTAATCTCAACCTTTTCCATCGTAGGATATTTCGCCAGAAGCGATCCTAGGAGCTAACGACGTTCCTAGTAAAGCAGAACATAAGCTATATATGCCTAAGAAGCATTCTACACTAGGATTAAAGATATCCGGCTCCCTACCTAAGATCGTCATAGATAACAGCGTCTATATATACGCTAGCGACGTAAAACTAGCCAAGAAGTTCGCTAACTTAGTCAATAGATTTCTATAACTCTAGAACGACTGTCACGAGCCAACCATATACCGTGACCCGGTGGGGTGCAGCAGGCTGAATGAGCTACCAATCAAGAAGGGCACGAAGCGAGGCTAACATGGGATCACTAGGGAGTACGGGCTACCACAGGCGAACAATTGCCAAAAGGGAAAGATAGCAGAGGATAGCTAGCTACTAAAGGCGATCTAAGGACAGGATAGAAAGAGACTATAAGCGATCGACAGAAGTATATATACATATAGATAGTCACTCGTTATAGTGGACTCTAGGAGTTTACTAGTGGTAACAATTACAATCATAGTACTTATACTAAGTATTGCTAATTACTATAAGAGATAACTCTAAGTATTATTATAAACCCTTTGGCTTTACCAAATCCCTTAGACGACCTATACGCTTGTCCTGCTTCACCTACCTCTGTCTAGACCCTTTTAGAAGAAGTCTAAGTTAGGTTCGTCATACATTGTTACCACTCCCTTTGTTCTGTCATAATTTAGAACGGAGGTGACTTCGACCTTAACATTGATACGGCTATTAACGTTACGGCCGAATAGCTACTTACTTAGCTTAGTTAACTCTAGTAGTAGATCTAGGAGTTAGACCAGAGAGACAAGGCTACTTAAGCTCGAATTAAGGAACTTGAGAACCATAAAAAGTACTCGCAGAAGTTAGTTAATAAGGCCTATGCCAAAATCGAGACGCTCGAGACTGCTAAAGCGAAGCGTATCAAGATCGAACTACCTAGCAAATATAGAGGAACCAAGGAGGATCTTGTAGGATTCCTGACAAACCTCTAATCCTACTTCTAGCTTAATGACGACAAGTTTCCGGATGATAAAGCCAAAGTCCTTTATATAGCTACGAGACTAGAGGGCAAGGCACTTAGATGGTTCGAGCCTATATAGAATGACTACTTCACTGAGGAGGATAAAGACGACTAAGATACATTTATATAGGCAGTCTTCCGATCTTATGACCGTTTCGAAGAAGAGCTTTAGAAGGTTTTTAATGATAAAGATAAGAAGATTTATATGTAAGAAAGACTTACCAATCTCTAATAGACCAAGTTAATAGCCTCCTATACCATATAGTTTAGACAGGACATGCTTAAGTCTTAGCTTAACGACAAGGCATTAATATAACTATTCTATAATAGCTTAAAGGAAAAGGTCAAGGACAAGCTATATAAGTACGATTAGCCTAAGACTCTAGACAAATACATCGTACAGGCTATTAGGATCAATGATCGACTCTATATATAAGAGCAGTAGAAACAAGGTCAAATAAACAGAACCATAGTTAAGGCTAATAACAAGAAAAAGCAAGCGTACGTTAGTACCTTGTATAGGACGTATCCCGGAGCTATAGATATAGATATAGCATAGAAGCAGGACTAGAAGAAGACAACCAAAGACAAGTCTAATGTTACCTACTATAACTACGGAAAGAAAGGGCACTATAAGCAAGAATATTAAAGCCCGAAGAAAGAGTAGAAGATAGTCCCTAGAAAGGAAATTACGACTATTGACAAAACTACCAAGGACGTTATCAAAGTAGCGGCTACGAGCTATAAAGACAAGGATAGTAATATAGATAGTCTCGGATATGACGGCGATAGTAAAGACGAATAAATACCAAACTCCGAACTGGTCACTGTAGACCTAGAGATAGGTCTTGCTAAATGGGATATAGTAGAAGAATATGTATTGCTAGTTTCGATTCTCCTAGCCTTGAGGCAGTAGGGCTTCACAGTTATATAGAGGCGGGATAGATCGTAGACAACCGATACCTAAGGAATTGAAAGACCTAGACCTAATGTTCTATTCCTCTAGGAATGAATCGAATAGTACCGTAACGAAGTTTTTTGGCTTAATATAGAGCTATATAAATAGGATAGGCGCTTAATTCGACTTGCCTAATAGAGCGATAGAATGAGGGACGAAATAAGGGAACTCTAATGTATCGTAAAAACTATTAAAGGAAAATAGCCTATGATATATAATAGGCCTAATAGCTACACCGAGTATCTTGACAGCTAATAACTTAGTAACGACATATAGGACCTAAAATACTAGTTTATATACGCAAATCGTGGAAAGGACGAACATATATAGGAAAGCTACTAGAAAAAACACTCCTATGTTAGCACTAGAGTATCTACAGTCTATATACAATAGGAAGGATTCGGGAAAGAATTCTAATACCTCCTAGGCGACGCTATATGACTATACCCTCGATACAAGGCATATATACAAGTGCCTTGGTTCCAGTGTGTAGCATACGAATGCCGATACTACTTCCGCGACAAATTCGAAAACAATCACTAGCCGACCTGACAAGGAAATGAGGACGGAAGCTTACGCCCTATAGAATAGGTTTACAATATAGGAAATAGAGCAGCCGAATTACTCTGGAAAATCGAAGCCTGTGATCTAGAAAGCATTATAATAGTTCTAAGACGAGCCTAGCCTAGGTACTGTAGAATAGGACAAGACACGTAGGACTTATGTTAGAGTAACGATTACCTCTATCACGCGGACGAAAAGAAATCGCAAATTTGGGAGCTTTAGATAAAGCTATAGTATATACAATAGAAAGTAGAATAGACCTAATAGTAGGAAGCTATAAGCACTTAATAGCTTACAGAAATAAGTACGATCGACAAAGCCGCTATTAGCCGAACGACCGAAGAGGTTAGCACTGACCTAGGAAACGGGTCAGGGCCCTTCGAAGGGCCCAGAAACTATTAACGCCTATGTAGCGGCAAATAGTAGCGTAGTATAGGAGGGACTAGCGTAAGAGACCACTATATCAAGACCTCCCGGCAGAAACATAGGAAATCGCCGCAATCTTTAGACGACGGTGGCAAGACAAGCGATTATAGATAATAGCATAGTAGAAACAGCATGAAATGCTTACACTAGTAGATAGTAGAGTAGAGATAAATCTAATTTCGCTAACACTTATAAATTAGCTATAGATACCCTAGAGAATGAAGCAGAAGCATAGTATAGTCAAAGGGCTATTTCCGACGTAATAGGTATATAAGGAGACTAAACTAATTAATATTACTATAGTAGGAAAGACTATAATAGTCGTATTTAACATTATAGACATAGGTAACGACAAAGATATAATATTAGGGTTACTATAGTATAAAGACTATAACTTAGACATTAGCTAGAAGAATAGTAGCTACCTATAACCCTAAATAGAGTCGTATTTAACTAGCAAGATAGGGAGCATATAAGGATCACGAGCAGACGATGCTTAAGGGAAGGCATATCCTACAGATCTACCGCAAGAGACAGACAGTAGCAGGCAGACTACTACAGACTCTAGAAGAGGCAGTATAACGACATCGATATCGCGACAAGAGGAACGAGCTAAACCGCTGATAGCTATTCTCTTCGTTAACGAATGTAGAGCATTATAATTAGAGTAATAGGTTAAGACAGGAGAAATCGCTAGCATTGCTATAGATAGAACCAAGTTTGTATACTACTAGAAAACCGAGAGACGAGACAAGACTAGGGAAGTACCAAAGGAATACGAAGGACACCTAGCATTCGAACCGAAATATCTAGAAGGATTACCAGAACACGGCCTATAGGATTATAAGATTAAGCTTAAGGAAGGAGCACGATTAAAGTTCTTTAAGATTTACTATACGAACCAGATATAGAATAAAGAACTTAAGCGATATTTAGAGGAGAACCTTTGAAGAGGATATATCTGCCTGTCGATATCGCTAGCAGGCTACTTAATCCTGTTTATACCTAAGAAAGATAGAAAGCTATAGTTATACGTCGACTATCGGCAACTTAATAAACAGACCGTGAAAAACTGATACCCGTTACTACTAATCTTATAGCTCCGAGATTAGTTAACAGGAGCCTAATATTTTACGCGTCTTGACTTGCCATCGGCCTATAACTATATACGGATTAAAGAAGGCGACGAGTAGAAAACGGCCTTTAGGATACCCTATAGCCACTATAAGTACCTCGTCATGCTATTCGGACTTACAAACGCACTAGTAACGTTCTAAGCCCTAATTGATTAAGCTATCCGACCCTTTCTTGACAAATTTACGGTATATTATCTTGATAATATACTTATCTTCTCTAAGACAATAGATAAATACTAGAAGCATGTAAAAGTAGTGCTAGACGTGCTATACGTATATAAGCTATTAGTTAACAAGGAAAAGAGTAAATTCCATGTTAGGAAGATAGTCTTTTTGGGATACAAGATATCCCTAGGACAAATTCAGATAGAACCTTTAAAGGTTAAAGCTATCAAGAATTGGCTATAACTAACGTTAGTTACGGAAGTACGAAGCTTTATTAGATTTACAAACTTCTACCAGATGTTTATCAAGAACTTTAGAGCGATCGTACGACCTTTACACGAACTTACTAGGAAGAACGCTAAATTCCAATGGGAAGAGTAATACAAGTAAGCATTTATATAGATCTATAATGCCATTACTAAAGATCTAGTACTAGTACTACCAGACCCTAAGAAACTATTCAAGGTAGAAACGGACGCTTTAGACTATGCCATCAGAAGACAATTAGGATAACGAGATAGACAAGGAAAGCTATATCCTATAGCCTTCTTTTCAAAGAAGCTTGATAGACTATGTCTTAATTATCCGATCTACAACAAGGAACTACTTACGATTGTCAAAGCTTTTAAGGAATGGCAACTATACCTTAGCGGCACGATTAAACCGGTACAAGTATATATAGATTACAAGAACCTATAATACTTCATGACGACAAAGGAGCTTAACAGATGATAAATACGATAGGTAGAATTCCTCGTAGAATTTAACTTTAAGATCCATTATAAGAAGGATAAAGAGAACGTACAAGTAGATATCTTAAGTCAATAAACGGATTACACGGAAGGATAAATAGGAACGATACTACTGTTATTCAAGGAACGGACAGACGGAACGCTATATTACGAAGCGTAGATACCCGTAGAAGATGATCTACTCGACTCGTTCCTAGAATACTATATAATCTTTCGAGAAGAAAGGATTAACGAGGCATAGTATTAAGCAGTACCTAGAATAGTAGTACCTAACGGAGTAGAAGAAAAAGATAGGAAACTCTAGTACCGAGGCAAAGCATACATCTACAACAAAGATTAACAGCTACGGATGATTCGAGAACTCTACAAGTCGAAACTCGGAGGATACAAAGGAGTTATAAAGACTGTTATATAAGTCAAGAAACACTACGACTTTCCATAGTTAACGGCACAAGTTAAGGAAGTCGTACGGAACTATAATATCCATAATCGGAGCAAAACGGCACGATATAAGCCATATAGGCTACTTTAGCCACTACTAATAGCTGACAAACCATAGAGTTTAGTTACAATAGACTTTATCACGAAGCTGCCAGAATCCAAGGACATAGCTATAGGAGTAACCTATAATAGTATTCTTACTATAGTAGATCGCCTGACTAAGTAGGTATACTTCTTTCCTTACAAGGAGTCCTAGATAGCGGAACAGTTAGCAGATGTAATCTATCGGCAAGTTACATTAGTACATGCTTAGCCGCAGGAATAGATTACCGACAGAGATACGAAGTTTGCGTTAAAGTTCTAGTAAGCGTTAATGTAACGATTAGGCGTTAATAGCAAGCTATTAATAGCATATCACCTATAGACTAACAGACAAACGGAGCGACTAAACCAAGTTATCAAGTAATATCTCCGTTCTTACGTCAACTACTAGTAAAATGACTAGGTTATATTATTACTAATAGTATAACTTGCTTATAATATAACGCTAACGGAAACAACTAAAGTCACACTGTTCTTCGCGAACTACAGATATAAAACAGACCTTAGGCAAGGACCAGAGGTTACAATGCCGAGAGCAGCAGTCAAAGCGGAACAAATGTACGCACTATATAAAAAGCTTAAAAAGGAACTCGAATTTGTCAGGACCAGAATGAAGAATTACTATAACAAACATAGGCTCAAAGGACCTTGCCTAGAGAGGGGAGACAAAGTCTACCTAATCGTACGAAACTTACGAACCAAACGACCAAGCATAAAGCTAGACTTTAAGAAGGTCAGACCCTTTATTATCAAAGAACGAATTTCGATATCTAACTACCGACTATCGTTACTATCATCTATACGACTATAGATAGATGTTTTTTATATTTCACTTCTCAAACCAGTACCAAAGAACGCTAAGGTTGCTATATATATTGAAGCAGAGGACGAAGAAGAAGAATAGGACGTCAAAGAAATTCTAGATTTATATATTATTAATAGGGAACTATAGTATCTAGTTAAATGGCTCGATTTTGGACTAGAAGATAACTTATAGGAACCTATTAAAAACCTAAATTGCCCTAAGAAACTAGAGCAGTTCTACTAGCGGAATCCTAACTAGCTATAAGAACTAGCTCTAAAGCCCATTCCCTAATAGAAAAAGAAGGGAACCTGCTAGAATTAGGACTAGAATCTAACCCGATCAACTCCTAATTAAGCACGTCAAAAGTACCTAACACCTGAGCCTAACCTGTGAGGGTCTGCGTCTCCGATATCGGCAGAGGGGTATCTAATTCTTCCTCCTCCTCTAGACGAGCTACGCCACGACGAAAAACTTCGGTACCACGATCGCGCAGAGATTGCTATAAACGACGTAATCGACTTAAACGGCTTAGCGTCTAAGTAAGCAACGCCTTGGTCTTAGCAATCTCTTTCGAAACCTTCTCCTGCTCCGACAAATTCGAAAGGACTAAGACAGTTAGTAACCTAAGGCTATGAAGGAAAATAACAAGGAACCTATAGGCATCTGCGATGTTTGGACTACTATACTTCTTGCCTATATAAATACAATTTTAACACTTGTTCAAACCTTCTATCATCATATAACACTTCTATAGCTTCGCATTCTAATAACGCTTACAAGGCATAGCGACTTCGTAACCCTCTTACTTAATTTTGATCGCAATGGCGTGTCGTTTACGTTTGAGATCGCGACGATTCCTAGGAATACGATTAGCTATAGCAAAAGGAAGTTAGCAGAAGAAGGACATTACCTATTAAGAAAAGGGGGTGTTAGTAGTATTTGAAACAAGTCATAAGAAGCTTTCGGGTCGAAAGCCCTGAAGAGGGGGCATCGTGTCACAAGCCAACCATATACCGCAACCCGGTAGGGTACAGCAGGCTAAATGAGCCACCAATCAAGAAGGGCACAAAGCGAGGCTGACATGGGATCGCTAGGGAGCGCAGGCTACCACGGGTAAACAATTGCCAAAAGGGAAAGATAGCAGAGGATAGCTAGCTACTAAAGGTGATCTAAGGACAGGATAGAAGGGGACTATAAGCGATCGACAGAAGTATATATACATGTAGATAGTCACTCGTTATGGTGGACTCTGGGAGTTCACTAGTGGTAACAATTATAATTATAGTACTTATACCAAGCATTGCTAATTACTGTGAGAGATAACTCTAAGTGTTGTTGTAAACCCTTTGGCTTCACCGAATCCCTTAGACGACCTGTACGCTTGTCCCGCTTCACCTACCTCCGTCTGGACCCTTTCAGAAGAAGTCTGAGTTGGGTTCGTCACAACGACGCTAGTCTAATTAATATTCTATAGAATGAGTAGATGAAAGTGCCACTTGTAGAAGGCTAGTAACATTAGAAAGTACGCTCCTGTGTGTACCTGTTAAGCTAGAGGGACAGGGAAGTCTTAGATAAAACCTTTGACGCCCTCTATCAATAGGGCAAATTGCGGTTCGCGAAGGACGTCACTCCTTTTGCCTATCCTGTTTTCGTTGTCTAGTATACCGTCAAGGGAGTTACTAAGGGCCGTGTTATTATCGATCTATATAGTTTGAACAAGGTTACTATTTCTAATAACTACCTATTACTACTATAGTTAAAGATCATTACAGCTCTATATAGGAAGAAATTCATTATAGTAATTGACATAACGTCGTTTTTCTATTAATTTGGTATATATCTTTTATATCGTGACAGGTTTACGCTAATCAGCCCTTACGGTCTGGAACAGCCGATTATAGCGCTTATAGGATATCGTAACTTGCCTATATATATATAACGGTTTATAGACCAGTTGTTATAACCGTATTCTTTCTACTATTATACATTTATTAACGATATCGTTATCTTCTTAGATATAGCCGAGGATTATATACGGTATTTAAAGACTATTTTCAATCTATTTCGCAAGAAGAATATTGCTATCTCGCCTACTAAGTTATATATCGGCTACCTAAATGTAGAACTACTTGGCTTTCGTGTAGATAGTCTTAGCCTTATTAATACGGATTAGTATATTAAAGCGTTTAAATAGTTATTCTTTCTATATACGTTAAAAGCACTAGAACAGTACTTAGGTACTACTAGTTTCCTATAACACTTGATTCTATACTATACAAAGATCGCTAAGCCACTCTAGAAACGCAAGACTAACCTGCTTACGTATAGCCGAAAAACCGGTGAACTAGAAATTGGCAACCGTACCCAGAGGATAGGCTACTATAGCCGTACTTTCTTTGAGCTAACCAAGCAAGAAAAAGCGTCCTTTGCCGCCCTATAGAAGGCCATTTGTCACGAAAACCCAATAATTCTCTACCACTTCAATCCTAACAAGCAGCTATATATTTAACTCGACGGCTATTTAGAATACGGATTTGGCGTTATAGTCTTCTATACTTACGACGGATACGACTAGCGCCCGGGTAATCCTATCCTAGCTAACCAAGTGCTGCCGGTTATGTTCCTAAGCCGCCTATTAACGAAGGCTAAAATGCGATACAGACCTTCCGAATGGGAAGTCGCTTATTTGGTATAGGTAATTTATAAACTACGTACGATGGTCTATTTAGCGTATATACTAGTCATCGTTCTAACTAACTATACCACTATACGTAGTATTATAGAACAAACTAATCTAGATATGAGTTTAACCGACTATACTAACCATTGCCTAATTAACGTATCTATCTACCTATTATAGTACGACCTCAAAGTCTACTACCTACCTAGAAGACTTAACTTCGTACCGGACGCCTTAAGCAGATTAAGAGCCTTAGAGGACCCCGAACCTTCCAAACGACCAGATAGATTAGCTATACTTGACGACGTCTGGTTTACCTTCGCCAAGGCGCGGATAGATCCTAAACTTAAGGCAAAGTTTGTTAACGGTTATAAGGCTGATGCTAAGTATACTACTATTATAGACGATTTGAAAAATAACCGCGTGGATAGGACCGTCGACGATAAGGGCATCGCTATTTTTTCGTGCCGCGGGCTGCTGTTTATCCTAATTGACGAGCTCCTCTACTACATTTGCCTAGATAGTATATACGCGCTATATGTTCTGTCGAGCCTTGTGTAATATATCCTAAGCTTAGCTTACGATAAGAAGCATTACTTCGGAACTAATAGAATGATATACAACTTACGTAGCATTGTGATCGATAGAAAAACTAGGTATATATAGGACTATATAAAGTACTACCCTATCTATCAAGTTAATACTACCGATTGTAATCTTCCTATAGGCGACTACTAGCTAATTTGTCTATTAGATATATTACCTATATAAGTAATTACTATCGACTTTATAGTAGCGTTACTATTAGTCCTATTAGCTAGAATGCTATAGTATTTAAACAGATATAATAAGTTTGATTTAATGATAACTATATCTTGCAAATCGTCTAAACGAACGCTCCTTATACCTAGCTACTCTAACTATACCACTATGGACTAGGGCTATATATTAATGTAATAACTGCTCCTATCTAACTAGGGAGTACTAACCGCTGTTATATCTGACCATGACCATAAATTTATATCCGAGCTATAGATTAGTATATGGAAAGCGTTAGGCACGAAGCTATTAATAACTACTGTATACTACCTATAGGGAGACGGTCTTACAAAGCGAAAGAACTAAACGGTAGAAATCGCTCTACGCTTCTTCGTCTATAAGAAACCAGATGACAATTAGACTACTATACTTCCGTAGCTCTAGTAGCATTTGAATAGCGTATACGCTGCTTCTGTTAGCGTATCTCCATATAAGCTGCTATATGGTTTTAAACCAGCTAGATCGCTAGAAGCGTTAACAGCGCCGTCGAAAACGGCTTAGGATATCCTAGTCCTACGCGAATATCTACGCCAAGACGCCCAGATGGCAATGGACTTTGCAGCGGCCCACGCCAAACGCGGATACGACGCTAGCCACCGTGACATCGAATTCAAGCCAGGCGACCGAGTATATCTACGCCTCTACTATGGTTACTACTTACCCGGACGGCCGTCGCCTAAACTATCCTAATAGTACGCTAGACCTTTTAAAGTCGTTAAACGCGTTAGCCGCCTAGTATACTATCTTCGACTACCGCCGAATATAGACATCTATCTTATAATATCTATAGTATAGCTATCGCCTACTCCTCCCGGAACCGACCTGTACGACTACGCTATACCACCTCCTAACCCTATTAAGGACAGCTATACTAATAGCGGTTTAGAATCCGGAGACGAGTACGAGCTCGAACGTATTTAAAACTATAAGCTTATACGTGATAAATATAAGTATCTGGTCAAATGGAAAGGACTCGGCTACGAATATAATATATAGAAGACCAACTTCTAGCTACGCTACGTACGTAAGTTGGTTAACGAATACTAGGCACGTTAAGGAGGTTAACCTACTACAGCTTAAGTAATGTAAGGCAAATGCCTATATAGACGCCCTTGTAAGAAGGCATTAAAGACTCCCCTAGAAGGAGCTGTAGATAGAAGACGCCAGAGTAGGGCCGTAGGTAGCTAAGAGGAAGACATATAGGATACTATAATAGTGGGATAACGCTACTACTTTCTATTATAATATTACTATAGAAAGAAAGCGCGTTTGAGAGCTATTTAGAGCTGTAGTGTAGGCATTGCGTTTTTTCTTCTGGGCAAGGGACTTGATATAGTACGTTGTCTACAGACGCGTCTATTATATAAGGCTAGATAAGATAAGGCCTGTAGATCTAGTAAACGGGTTAGCAAATAGAGTGTTCTTTGTTCCTATCCTCTACTTATATAGAGCCAATAGGGCTAGCTAACGTAGGAAGAAGATATCGATCTTTTGAACTATTTATAACTTACTAACCTTCTTCTATCAATTGGAACTATCTTCTATCTATTGGAAACCATCTTCTATTACCAAGTACCTTACCAATGTTAGCCAAGGCAAGGGTTAGGAAAATAAGGTACTCTCTAGCCGTTGTTTAAGTCAGACCCCCTATCAACGGAATAACCTATCAATAGAACACTTGGCAAAGCTTGGCACCAATACCTATACATTATCTTTAACTATATATACTATAATCTGTTTAACTAACTACAATATAGGAAGCCACTGATTCTATACTTTCTAAGCCGCTTTCTTTGGTTACAGAGTCCTCTATACGGCCGGCTTCAATCTACGCCTGATAGACCTATTTAATTGTAGCGAACTACTAGTTTAGATCCGTAACTACCCTCTTCCTCTTCGACGGCCGAACTGCTTCTAACTATGCCTTTAGAGCTTCGTTTTCCTGGTATAACCGAGCTAATTCAAAGTTCTTCTGGTCGAACGCTTTTTCAACCTTCCGAAGTAAAAGCCTATATATAGAAGGGTACTAATTTTAAGTGACTAGGTTGGTTAGCTGACTATACATATTTAATTTCCTCCATAGCGTATAGAATACTAGTTTGATAGCTACTTTTAATAGCTAGGAGTATTAAATAGGTTCCGAACTCTAGATTAGTACTGACTATTCGTTGGGATTGACTATATTATTAGAAGTATTAGAATTTTCTAATAATAGCCTATTTATTAGGGGTTTAGCTATATAAACTAGCTATAACCCTAATGCCCTCTATCTTGCTTTAATATTCTGGGCTATAATAGCCTCTTTCCAAGCCCTTACAATGCATTTAATCATTAACTACTTGCCTAGGACTATCAAATCGGTCTAGGAAGTTATATTATTAAGGAGCTTCTAGTAAGTATACTTTAAGGGGGAAAAGACTAACAAGTCTAATAGTTAGAGGATATATAAGGTATATAAAGGTAAAAAGAGTAACTAGACGTTATTCTTAAAACATACCTATATGAAATCCTTAGTTATATGGCTATTATAACCATCTAATATAAGGAGTTATCGTTATAAAAGATCTTATAGCTATATATAGGGGATAAATATCTCTTATAGCCATTCTAACGTAATAGTATTATTAGTCTAGCCTATTTTAGTTACTATAAACTTCTAGTCCTTTAATTCCGTTTTATCAATAGGAAACTACTATTATTAAAGACTCTTACCCTTAAAGATAATAATTAGAGGGAGTAATATCCCTATTACTAAGATATACTTAATGAATAAAGTCTAGGCATATAAACTAGGGACCTTTCGTTAAATTATATATATTTTAGCATTTCTAACTACTAGACCGTTAATTCCCTACCCTTCTATAATACTATATTCGTTATAGTTCTAATGGTTAGCTAATAGGATATCCTTAATAGCTAGATAACTTAGTTATAGCTACTAATTACATATAACTAAGTTAGTTATACTATTAATATAGACTAATTCTATCTTATAGGCTTAGTAGGTTTTAAGAATAAGGTCTCTATAAAGAAATCAGGCTATCTAGTCTTTTCCGACTATTATATAGCTAGCTCTTTATATCTAGAGAATATAGCTAGCAAATTCCTTAATTTGCAAATAGGTTAGTAGAAGACCTAAGGCAGCTTAGATTAATATCTACTAGGTAAGCTATTCTTCTTATACCTAACTAAGAGACTAACACGGTTCGGCTATAATTAAACGTATTTAACTGCCTTAGATACGGTTAAATTAAGGTAGTAGTTAGAATTCCGAATTCCTAGCTAATACTTCGAATTAAAGAGCAAGTATTGTAGTATTTTGTAACCGTATCCTGTAAATCTTGTTTAGTATAAGCCATCTTTGACTGTTAAATATACCTACGAAGTTCGAAGTGGTTTGAGAAAAAGTTAGGCAAGTTGTGGTAGATTGAAGTGGTTGGGTTGAAGTTGCGGTGTGGGCTTGGCATGTGTTCCATTGATGGGTTGTTCCGTTGATGGGGGGTTCGACTTATGGTTGGACTTCACTTTCAGAGTACCTATATAGCCAAATTATCGGAGAGATATTGCTGAGTTTAAAACATTGGTCACTAGCACGTGGAAGGATTTGAACCAAGCCCTCATAGTTAACAGGCGCGGATAGCAGCCTTTAGAAGTCTGGCGTAATTAGCTGGAAGAAAGCTGTTTTATAACACCCCATGTTACTAAGCAGGTTCGGAAAAAGCGCGGTTATGGGAGTAGTAAGCTTCAGCAGTTGTTCTTCTAATCGGTCCTTATTTAGTTCTAACGCCCTTTCTCTTCGACTTGCACCGCGCGGTTTCCGAAGTGAGGTATTTGACACTACTTCGAATCTGCTATTCCTTGGGCCGAGATTCAAAAGCAAGGCACGGTAATGTCCAATTTCCTGATGTTGTGGGGTGGCTGACACTGTCTTGATGCTCGGCAGAATGCGTCATTGAAGAGGGAAGAGGGAGCAGCTGCGGCTGCGAGGATCTACTGCCACCACCGTGAGGGAGTTATAACAACGACTTAATAAACCGAGCCCAGGTCGGGAAACATTCTAACTACGCCGATACACGAATCGGGAATGAAACCGAAATAGCGCTTCCTGGAACCGCGGAAAAGGGCTGAACGACCGCGGGCCCAGCTTGCTTGATGGGAGAAAGGCACCTTAGCGCGATCCGCACCTCATCGCCTGCTTAATATACATAGGGTAATACCAGGGCATGCTCGACCCAGCGAAATACGTCTGGTTTCCGGCCATAGCTGCTGGGGAAGTTTCCGAAAATTCGATAGAACAGAGAAGCAGCATCAGGAGGTATAGTACCGGTAACGATTTACCCTTTTTGAGACGCCGGGTGTGTGATAGTAACGGGATTCCGGCCAATGGCGCTTTAAGACAGCCATCGGCCTGGACCGAATGAAGAAGGATGCTGTGATCGTCAGAGGCGGTGGGCTTTCCGTTTTTATCTTGCGTCCATTCCCATTTGTAGGGCGACCGGTACCATCCATGGATGTCCACGGCCCTTCCCGGCGCAGCGGGATATATCGGGAACTGCAAGGGACCATTGCAACGTCCAGGCGCCAAGAAAGGACCTTGCGGGGAGCATTAGCGAGCCGCGATGCTCCAGACTGTCGGAACCGCTCCATGAAGGACCTTGGCCTCCATTTAGGGCTTACCGAGCCGTTGGAGGCTCATGGTGCTAGTCGACCTCCTTCGTGGACGTTTGAAGAGATTGCGAACTCCCAAGGCTCCCTTTTGGTCGCTTGTGGCCGTGATGGGGGCGCCTGGCTCCGAGAAGCGGCTTTTCCCACCTCGCCCGCCACCGGCTCTGCCGCTCTTTGCCGGTCTCGCTTGGCAACCAACCTGAATTCTTCGCAGGCCCCGGTGCCTCGAGTGATGTCATTTGTCTGCCTCCGAAACCCGGATCGTTCTGCCGGCTTTTCGTCTCAATTTATCCACGGTCCAATGCCTAAACGAGGAGCGGGGCAATGGTGGAAGAAACCAAAAGAGCAAATTTAGTTGCAGATCAAGTCGAAGGCTGTGGAATCTCTGTCCATGAATTCCTCACACTTGCTGCTCCGAGACTAGTGGGCCCCAGCGACAAGACGGAGGAGCGGGAAGAGCACCCGGCGAGGTGCGCATTCGGGGGATTTTGCACTTTCTCCCGCTCCTGCCATCTGACTGGCTGCTGGGTTTGGCAGGGGCCTTCTGTGTGCCAGTGCATGCATTTGCAAATGTGGCCGTTCTCCCCAAAATCAGAGCGCTTGTCACACAATATTAATTTTACCTCCTTTTGAACTCGCATCTCCAATGAGAGAATCAGAACGCGTCTCAACAATACTGCCAGCGGTTTTCAGATTGATTCATCCACAGCTGCTGTATAACTCACAGTTAGGGGCCTGCGCGCCCTCCCTCCCCGGCATGTGCAAGGAAGGAGTGGGGGCCCCCTCGGGGTCCACTCCACATCAGACTCTCCCGTCTCGCCCACCTGTTCCCCACTGCGTGGATGTCACGGAATCTGCAGAGTGCGTGCACAGGTTCAAGCATCAACAAACCAACCCCAACGGCCTTCGTCGGCTAGCGGCTTGTCGGGTAATCCGGCGGGCCAATTGTCCATGGTCTCTCCCAGAAAGGGAGACTTTGGAAATTGCAGGCATAGTGCAATGAAGAGGCCAGCTGACCAGAGAGATGCCTGCCGCTGAGCTTCCCAATCGTCGCCTTTTTGCGCCGGTTCGCCCGGTTCTGAGAAGCCAAGACAACCTAGAACGCATCCGAGGGCTCGTCAATGTCAAAAAGGGGAGCGGTGAGACTTATCTTTTCTTCCAAAACCAATTCTCCCGGTCGAGCGCCCCTGCAGATGAAATTGTGGGTTTGTTGGGACGCGCTTGCATTGCAGGTTGTGGTCAGCTGCCAGTGAGAAGGCGCGGGTTACAACCTTGTGCCTCCTGGGTCGCCGCCGAGCCCGTGTTGCCCAGAGTATTGACTCCTCCGGCTTCCGATTCCCGCAAGCCGCGAATGATTGAACAATTGAAAGTAACGGCTTACCCAGCGCGCGTGGCTCGACATGCGACCACCGGCACTTTCTTCCATTTTTATTTTTATTTTTTTTGTTTTTTTATTATAATTTTACCTCGTCTTCACCCTGTGGGTACATCCCTGAGAGAGAATAAAAATAATAGATTCCAAGCAAACAGGACAGGCTTGGGACTACGGACTCTGTCACATACTCCTCTACTATTATCTTTGCCCCTGATCCCATCTGTCCTCACTGCAACAACACCGACATGAGGAAAGAAGGCTCGCTTCTCTATCCCTCTAACAATGGGGCCCGCTACGAGCTGACGAGCCCAACGGCCATGCCCAAGGCCGGCGGCTTCCTGTGGAACCAAAAGATGATGATCCAAATCACCTGCCGCGGATATGCCACTGCACAATTCATGCAGCCGGAGCCGGCAAAGTATGCCTACGCACCCAACATTGAAGCCAAGACCTTCATGCAGCCGGAGCCGAACTACTATGCCCACCACCCGGGCCGGTTCGTCTACATCAAGGACCTCGAGACGGGCCAGCTCTTCTCGGCGCCATATGAGCCAGTCCGGGCGACGGCAGACCGATTCGTCTTTTCCGTCGGCAAGACCGATGTCGCCTGGGTGGTCGAGCACATGGGCATCCGCGTCGAGATGGTCATGGGCTTGCCGACACATGACGTCGCCGAGCTGTGGACCATCAAGGTGACCAACATCTCCGGCCGCTCTCGCAGAATCAGTGTCACGCCCTACTTCCCCATCGGCTACATGTCATGGATGAACCAGTTCGCCGAATGGAGCGAGGACCTGGTCGGCGTCGTTGCCAGCTGCATTACCCCGTACCAGAAGGCCGCCGACTACTTCAAGAACAAGTACTTGAAGGACAAGACATACTTCTTGTGCGAGACGCCGCCAGACTCGTGGGATGCCAATCAACAGGCCTTTGAGGGCGAGGGCGGGCTCCACAACCCCTCCGCTCTGCAGGAGCCGAAGCTGACTTGCAGGGATGCTCGATACGAGACGCCCACGGCCGCCGTCCAATACCGCATCGAGCTTAATGCCGGCGAGGAGAGCGAGTACCGATTCCTGTTCGGTCCTGCCTACGACGAGGCCGAGATCCGCACCATGCGCTCGCGCTACCTGAGCAAGGAGGCCTTCCTGCGGACGGCCGACGAGTATGCCGCCTACATGGAGCGGGGGCGCGGTTGCTTGCGCATCGAGACGCCCGACAAGGAGCTCGACAACTTTGTCAACAACTGGCTGCCCCGCCAGGTCTACTACCACGGCGACGTCAACCGTTTGACCACCGATCCCCAGACGCGAAACTACCTGCAGGACAACATGGGCATGAACTACATCAGGCCCGAGGTGTCGCGCAGGGCCTTGATCACGGCCCTTTCGCAGCAGGAGGCCAGCGGCGCCATGCCGGACGGCATCTTGCTCGCCGAGGGCGCCGAGCTCAAGTACATCAACCAGATCCCTCACACCGACCATTGCGTGTGGCTGCCTCTGACGCTCGAGGTGTACCTGTCCGAGACGGGGGACTACGGGCTGCTGAAGGAGCGCATCCGGACCGAGAACGGCGACAACTTCACCGTCTTTGAGCGCCTGTGCCGCGCCATGGACTTCCTCCTGAAGCTGCGTGACGAGCGAGGGCTCAGCTACATCGCCCAGGGCGACTGGTGCGACCCCATGAACATGGTCGGCTACAGGGGCAAGGGCGTGTCGGGCTGGCTGACGATCGCCACCGCCTTCGCGCTCAAGCTCTGGGCCGGCGTCTGCGAGCACGAGGGCGCCACCGAGCTGGCAGAGCGCTTCCGCGCGGGCGCCGACGAGTGCAACGCCGCAGCCAACAAGTACCTCTGGGACGGCGACTGGTTCGCGCGCGGCATCACCGACGACAACGTCGTCTTCGGCATTAAGAAGGACCTCGAGGGCCGCATCTGGCTCAACCCGCAATCCTTCGCCATCCTCAGCGGCGCCGCCAGCCGGGAGCAGGTCTCGAGAATGTTGCCGGAGATCGACGCCCAGCTCGACACCCCCTACGGCGTCGTCATGTTCGCGCCACCCTTCACCAAGATGCGCGAGGACATTGGCCGCGTGACGCAGAAGGCGGTCGGGTCGGCGGAGAACGGCGCCGTGTACAACCACGCCAGCGTCTTCTATGTCCACAGCCTGTACCGGCTCGGGGGGCAGCAGGACCGCGCCTATAAGCACCTCCGCCAGCTGATCCCCGGCCCCAGCGAGGCCGACTACCGCCAGCGCGGCCAGCTGCCTATCTTCCTGCCCAACTACTACCGCGGCGGCTGGCACCAGTTCCCCCGGACGGCCGGCCGGTCCAGCCAGCTCTTCAACACGGGTACCTCCTCGTGGGCCTACCGCTGCGTCATCGAGGGGTTGTGCGGGCTCCGCGGCGAAGCCGACGGTCTGGTTGTCCGGCCCCAGCTGCCCAGCGGCTGGGACGCCATCAAGGTGACACGCGAGTTCCGCGGCGCCACCTTCCGCTTGGACGTCCGCCGCGCCGACGTCCAGGACGTTGTCGTCAGCGTCGGCGGCAAGACCCTGCCGCAGCCCAAGATCACCGAGTTCAAGGCTGGTGAGACGTATCAAGTTTCGGTTCTGGTGCCTCAGTAGGCGCTAGATAGTTTTCTCTTTTTTTTTTCTACTTCTTTTTTTCCTGTTCCTTTTTCTTCCCCTGTGGAGGGGCCAACAAAAGGGTTTTGGTGGCTTGTGTGCTTTTTGGAGGATACCACGGATTCACTCATTTCTCATTAATTCGTCAGGGTCGGCATTTTTGTTTAAAGGAATTGGCACTCCCCGCTCTTTTTCTTCGTGTCTCTAGAAAACGCCCAAACAGGACACCTTCGCTTGGTGGGACCAAGCAAAAGTGTCAGATCGAAGAGGAGGGCAACCTCGCGATTGGTTTGGTCACAACGACTGCTACGTCTCCATGTGAGCATCCGGGTGGCGGTCTTTTGCTTGTTCTACCATTTGAACCGGCGGCTCTCGCTGAAATCAAGTTGTTTTTTCCGGGTCCGGGTCCCGCATCGGGAGGGTCGGCAGTTCGCGACAATCCTATTCTCTAAGGCGGCTCTGACCTGTTTCGCATCAGAGTTACCGCTAACCGGCTGGCTGCGGCTCTTGTGCCCTTGCGGTAATTAATTAACCGCCTGGATGTCGCCATAGTAACGTTGAGGTGAGCAACTTTTATGCGTACTGCCTCAGACGCAGTTTCTCCTCAGCCCCGGGCCTTTACCGGACTTCCACGATGTTGCATCTCCGCAAGACATGCAAAGTCTCGGGATCCTACGTTAGATGCGGCCCTTACCATCCATGACAGCGCGCATATTCGCCCCTGTTTGCTATTTATGTCCTCTGCCCATCCCAGGGCAAATCGATGGAACATCCCCCCTCACCTTTCTGAGCCGTCGCTGCATGAGATTATGCACTTGTGGCCCAATCATTCCTGTTGCTTAAGACATAGGCAGGTATATCGACCAACGAAACGAGGGCAACCCTTTTTGAACCGCAATTCTTAGCACGTCCCACCTAACATAACATCTAGGGGCTGGAGTTTTAGACAACTCGCCGGAAGATGATTCCGAAAAGTAGATCTTGAACGTCTTTGGTTCGTACAATAAACATCACGTGTTAGAGTTTTGCGAATGCTTTGGCTTGATTACCGGTTGAGCCACACCGTTCTCTAGGACAGTCATCGGGATCCCATGCGCCCACAAATGATGGAAGAAGATGGGGGTGCTTGGGATCAAGTTTGGTTATTCAGGAACTCTTGTGGTATTTCCTGGGAAGACAGGTACGTCAATAATTACCTCACTGATGATCTAGCAGGGATCCAAGGAACGGCGCCGAGTTGTCGCTCCTTTGAGCGAACGCATATACCGAGCATCGACGGTTCAAAGTCCCCAGATCAATAGAGAGCGTCATACCCCTTCTTGCCTCAATTACTTTGCCTAGATGATTTCTAGGGTCATACCTGGCCGACGAGTCATGGGTTGACAGTTATGTAAGGTAGTGCCAATAATGTAGGCGCTGAGAGTTGAGGCAGAAGGCCCGAGAGCCCTCACCGCTCATGGTGTCAGCCAAACGTCATATTAAGAAACGATTTCATAAAGTTCAGTTACGACGATCATTTACAGTCCTAGAACGTCGAGCGCTCACACATAAATACCTTGCCGTACATACCCGAGAGCTTGGGTCAAGTGGATGCATGAGTATGGTTCTGGCGCGATGGAAAGGAGAAGGCGAGTTATTATTTCCTGGATCTTGTCGCCCTCGAACGTGCAATCCTCCTAACCAAACCATGAAGATTCGTAGTATTAGGAATCATACGCTCTTCCCTCAAGACCATGGAAAGAAGAGACGGTACCGCTAATTAGTATTAATAATTACTATGTTAGAACGCTCTGATGCGGCACCGACATTCTAGATGAACGAAATGACTCGTTTGGGATCCCAAAGCGTCACGGAACTCGGACGACCCGCCTTCTTCAACTCTTAATCCGATATACATGCTATTCCTGTCGTCACAGATTCCCGAGCAACGCAATCTCTCGTACGCGGGGGCTTCATCAGCTCTACGCAACTGTGCCCTCATCGAGAAGGGATTGTTTCCAGTTGGGTGCGGATTCTTCTTGTTGCCGTAAGGTCGAGATGCCGAGAGATGGCTGCAAGCACCAGTTACTGTGCTCGATCTCGATGTCCATGACGCGAGGACCGCAATCTGGAAGGTTCTCAACTGATTAGGCGAACTGCCGTATTTGCACGAGCTGGAGCTGACAAACCGGATCAGATCACCCCGTGGTTATAATCGGTTGCCTCCCACACATTCCGCCCGGTCACGAGTATCTCCCACAACACTCTTCTCTGACCTTCCAAGAGCCAGAGTTATCCATCAAGCGCAGTCGTAATTAAGCAAACGCCAACTCGTTTCGTCCAGAAACGGCGTAAAAAGGTTAATCGGAAAAGCATACCTAACACCAAAATGAATCTCATCGCTCTGTTGTTGACCCTTCTCCTCTTCCTCCTCCCCGTCGCCATCTCGCTCCCCGCCACAACGACCACCGACACCGACCACCCCCTTCGGCAGCCCGCACCCCACCAGAACAAGCGTATGCGCGGAATGGCCGCGCCGCCCATGATGATGCCGGGGGCCTCCCGGCCGGGGCCGAGGATGATGGTCAAGCGCGACGATGGCGACGGCCGCGGCGGCAAAGACGGCAAAGACGGCTACGACCGTGACGGCAAAGACCGTGACGGCAAAGACCGTGACGGCAAAGACCGTGACGGCAAAGACCGTGACGGCAAAGACCGTGACGGCAAAGACCGTGACGGCAAAGACCGCGACGGCCACGACCGCGACGGCAAAGACCGCGACGGCCACGACCGCGACGGCCACGACCGTGACGGCCACGGCCGCGACGGCCACGGCCGTGACGGCCACGGCGGCGGTCATGGCGGCGGCGGTCACGGCGGCGGCCACGGCGGC
Organism: Thermothelomyces thermophilus ATCC 42464; assembly: GCF_000226095.1. NCBI lineage: Eukaryota > Fungi > Ascomycota > Sordariomycetes > Sordariales > Chaetomiaceae > Thermothelomyces > Thermothelomyces thermophilus. The sequence goes on along the minus strand of NC_016476.1, from coordinate 705,526 downwards.
GGTCATGGCGGCGGCCACGGCGGCGGCGGCGGCGGCCACGGCGGCGGCGGCGGCGGCCACGGCGGCGGCGGTGGCGGCCACGGTGGCGGCCACGGCGGCGGTGGCGGCGGCCACGGTGGCGGCCACGGCGGCGGCGGCGGCGGTGGTCATGGCGGCGGCGGCGGCGGTCACGGCGGGAGGGCCTAGTATTACTCGGCTGGGTATCCGGCTTATGGGCCCTACCCGGCCGGGTACGGGTACAGGTACGGGTACAACACGCCGTACGGACGGGCGTGGTGAGCGGTAGGGCGTGTATGTGCAAGCGAAATGAAATATTGGAGAAAAAAAGAGAGAGGAAAGGGGGAGGGGGGGGAGGAGAGTCTCTTTCAACGTTCTGCTGGGTGCTTTCACAAAAGTTGGATATTGGTTTTCTTGTTCCTTCTGGGTCATTCCTCTTCTAAGGTTACTTGTTCTTCTGTGTGATTAACGATTCTGGCTTCTGAAAAGCTAGCTAGCTCAAGTAATAATTAATGGGTCGGAGCAGTCGAGGCTTGCAAGGTATGAATAGGATCCCTGATTAATTAACGGAATATGGGGGCGGATGCGGAAAGAATTGTCAATCAATAGCCCGTTAAGAGTGGGCAAGCATGTAATACGGCGAACAAGTGTGTGATAATCGTCTACTAATTAACCGAGGCATCAGGTGTCACTGAGAATTCACTGATAGGTAATTAGTTATTTATTCACACCTGCTCTTCCATAGCAGCTTCATCAACCGGCTTAGCAATTCAGATAGGCGTATGTTAAGCTAATAAGTCGGACCCCCTATCAACGAAACAACCTATCAATGGAACACTTGGCAAAGCTTGGCACCAATACCTATACATTATCTTCAACTATATATACTATAATCTGTTTAACTAACTACAATACAGGAAGCTACTGATTCTGTACTTTCTGAGCCGCTTTCTTTAGCTATAGGGTCCTCTATACGGCCGGCTTTAATCTACGCCTGATAGACCTGTTCAATTGTAGCGAACTGCTAGTTTAGATCCGTAACTACCCTCTTCCTCTTCGACGGCCGAACTGCTTCTAACTGTACCTTCAGAGCTTCGTTTTCCTAGTATAACCGAGCTAATTTAAAGTTCTTCTAGTCGAACGCTTTTTTAACCTTCCGAAGTAAAAGCCTATATATAGAGAGGTACTAATTTTAAGTGACTAGGTTAGTTAGCTAACCATATATATCTGACTTCCTCTATAGTATATAGAATACTAGTTCGATAGCTACTTTTAATAGCTAGGAGTATTAAATAGGTTCCGAACTCTAGATTAGTACTAACTATTTGTTAGGATTAACTATATTATTAGCAGTATTGGAATTTTCTAATAGTAGCCTATTTATTAGGGGTTTGGTTATATAAACTAGCTATAACCCTAATACCCTCTATCTTGCTTTGATATTCTAGGCTATAATAGCCTCTTTCCGAGCCCTTATAATACATTTAATTATTAACTACTTGCCTAGAACCATTAAATCGGTCTAGGAAGTTATATTGTTAAAGAGCTTCTAGTAAGTATACTTTAAGGGGGAAAAGACTAATAAGTCTAATAATTAGAGGATATATAAGGTATATAGAGGTAAAAAGAGTAACTAGACATTATTCTTAAAATATACCTATATGAAATCCTTAGTTATATAGCTATTATAATTATCTAATATAAGGAGTTATCATTATAAAGGATCTTATAGCTATATATAAGGGATAAACACCTCTTATAGCCATTCTAATGTAATAGTATTATTAGTCTAGCCTATTTCGGTTGCTATAAACTCCTAGTCCTTTAATTCCGTCTTATTAATAGGAAACTACTATTATTAAAGACTCTTACCCTTGAAGATAACAACCGGAGGGAGTGATATCCCTATTACTAAGATATACTTAATGAATAAAGTCTAGGCACGTAAACTAGAGACCTTTCGTTAAATTGTACGTGTTTTGGTATTTCTAACTACTAGACCGTTAGTTCCCTACCCTTCTATAATACTATATTTGTTATAGTTCTAATGGTTAGCTAATAGGATATCCTTAATAGCTAGATAACTTAGTTATAACTACTAACTACGTATAACCAAGTTAGTAGTACTATTAATATAGACTAATTCTATCCTATAGGCTTAGTAGGTTTTAAGAATAGGGTATCTATGAAGAAATCAGGCCATCTAGCCTTTTCTAACTATTATATAGCTAGCTCCTTATACCTAGAGAATATAACTAGCAAATTCCTTAATTTACAAATAGGTTAATAGAAGACCTAAGGTAGCTTGGATTAATATCTATTAGGTAAGCTGTTCTTCTTATACCTGACTAAGAGATTGATACAGTTTAGCTATAATTAAACGTGTTTGACTACCTTAGATACGGTTAAATAAGGTAGTAGTTAGAATTCCAAATTCCTAGCTAATACTTCGAATTAAAGAGCGAGTATTATAGTATTTTGTAACCGTATCCTGCAAATCTTGTTTAGTATAAGCCATCTTTGACTATTGAATATACCTACGAAGTTTGAAGTGGTTTGAGAAAAAGTTGGGCAAGTTGTGGTAGATTGAAGTGGTTAGGTTGAAGTTGCGGTGTGGGCTTGGCATGTGTTCTATTGATAGGTTGTTCCGTTGATGGGGGGTTCGACTTATATCAGATCCGGTCTCGCATATGATCAGATCCCTGCGGTCGAACCCTGGCCAGAGGGGCCGCCCTGGCCCGGGAGAAGCAGTCGACGGTGCAGTTCAGCCGGAAGAAGGCCAACGCGGTGTTCTCCTGGACCGAAATGTTGTGGCTGACGCCGGCGGCGCTGTAGGCCTCGAACCAGCCGGTCGGTCCGTAGACGCTCTTGGTCCAGCCGGGCAAGGGGGTATGTCCTGCACCACTCGGGCGGGCTTCCCGCTCAGGCCCAAGACGCTGGTCCACATCTTGACGGCCTCTTTGTGGTTGACGTAGCTGACCGTCTCGTCCTCGGTGCCGTGGAAGATCTGCAGCTTGGGCCGCCAGCCGTCGTAGCCCGGCGGCGAACAGGTACCTTACTGTTGCTGAGGGGCTGTATGTAAGGTTTGTGGAGAAACCCCCCCTTTTTCACCCTTGGCATAAATAAACGGATGGTCTGAGCATGTCGTCGACTGGAATTGGTACAGTCAGCAGCCGTTGGATGACAGGGAGACGTATGAACCATGCATTGTAACGACGGACGGTATAAGTTGGCTTTAATATATACAATTGTCTTTGGATGCTGTTCGATGTCTAGGCCCCCCCTTCTTGCGGCTTCATCAGTAGCGTATCCGCACTGCGTATAAGACAGGCGAACACACACAGTAGCAACCAAAGAGAATATATACTGCGAAAATCAGAGAACAGAGAGGCGGCCGCATTGTCGTGTCACCCCGAGCTTCAAAGAAACCTCAAAGACCCCGCGACCTCGGAGCTCGGAGGCACCGGTTCAATCATCAGAAAAAGCTGCCCTTCCAGGCATCGGCGACCGCCTGGGCGACCAGCCTGTTGATCTCGATGCCGGGGTGGTAGTCGTTGAACCATAGGCAGGACTTGCCGTCGCTGTTGTAGCAGGTGGCGTCGGGGGCGCCGTAGTCGGTAGGGTTGTCGAGGGCAGTGTTGAAGGGCACACCCGTGTCGACAATCTTGGCCGTGATGCCGCCGTTCTTGTCCGTGAAGGCCTCGAGGTTGGCCGCGAGGGCTTCGTTGTACTTATCGACCGCGAGCGCCTCGGCCTTCTGGTTCTCGGGCGAGTTGTTGAGCAGCACCGCCGGCGTCCGCTGGATGGCTGTGGTTTTTGTCCGCCCCCCACCTCCCGCGGCGGGTGGCGATTTGTCAGTAATAACACTCTGTGTGGTCGCGGGGGGGGGGGGGGGGGAGACCAAAAGGGGGCATAGCCCAACTTACGCGGCACGCTGAGAAGGACAAAGTTCCTGGCTCCGGCGTCGTAAAGAATCTGAAGCTGACCGAAGTAGCTCTCCATGATCTGCTCGAGGAGCGAGTCATAGTTGGGATCCCACCAGACGTTGCCCACATCGTTGACACCGATCCAGACGCCAAAGAGTGCATTGTCGGCGTTCCACGGCGCATAGTCTGGCTTCCTCGCGATGCTGCCGCTGAACTGGGCAACCTGGTCGATGAAGCTGAGCACCGTCGGCTGGTAGGGCGGCACGATGGTGGCGTTGGTCGTGGCGCCGCCGTAGGCAAAGTTGTACGACAGCGTCGTCGACGTGTTGAACTCGGAGACCAGGAAGCCGACCCAGTTCAGCCCGCCGCTGGCCGTCCACCCGGGTAGCGGAGGGTTGCCGAGCGGGTTGCTCGCCGACGGCTTGGTGCCCGTGACGTCGAAACCGGTCTGGGAGTACGAGTCGCCGAAAGTGATAAGGTACTTGGTAGAGACGTCACAAGCCCTGATAGGTCTCGCGGTAGCTGCCCCACCCGTTGCGAGAAGAGCCAACGCCGTCGTCGTCAGGAAGCGACCCATGCTGATGAACTCAAACCGTAATTAATTATTGTTCTTCTCGAGTTGACAGTGGTTGCTCGAGAACACCGCAGACGTTGAGTACCTTGGTGCCGCCCCGAGGCGCAACAACAGCTACCAATCTAGGTTATTATAATAATAACCCAGGCCTGGAGCTACTAATTGTAGTTACATATTTATAGCAGGACTTGAATGGGTTCCTTCCCTTGTCCCGCGGAGTCCGCTCTGGTGACCACGCTCGATCCCGGAACTGTTTGCAGCTGATTGGCGGAGATTTGCCTCGGAGCGGGAGCAAGTGGCCCGTTGAGACGCCAAATCCAGGAGGGCGGAAGGAGACGTTGCGGGATGTCACCCGAACAGCCGAGCTAAGAGCAAGTGATGCAGTCCGTTTGTCTACGGACATATCTGTCATATAAGGTTAGATAAGATAAGCCCTGTGGATCCTGGCAAAAGGTGGGTTCTTTATACCTATCCTCTTCTTATATAGAGCTACAGGGCTAACAAACGTAGGAAGAGACATTGAACTTTTAAACTATCTTTTTTACTATAATGAATCTTCTATCAAATGATAGTAGAAACTCTATTTCTAACTATCTTTAATTATTCGAATTAGATTTATATCATTTTAATAATTAATCTAATATTACTTTTATAATAGTTATACTTAGTTTTGGTAACTTAGTAATTAAATTAGGTAATTCTATTATAATTATAATAAAACCTCTTCATTCCTGGTGACTTGGTAACTAGCGCAGTCTTCCTTCTATTAGTTTTCCAATTCCTAGTAATATAGTAATTAAAAGAGTTATCTATTTATCTTTTTCCTTCTTAATAACTTAGTAACTAAAGTAATTATCTATCTACTTATATCTTTCTTCCTAGTAAGTTAGTAATTAGGATATTCTTCTATTGAATCTATCTATTAAAGTAGTTATTTAACCTAAGTAAATAATAGCTAGGTAAATCTTATATTAACCCTAAGATCCTTCCCTATAAAAGATCCTCTTGGACCTTTTTATCCTTCTAATATCCCTTCTAAATCTCTAATACCTAAAGAACTCTCTAACTATATTATAAGTGTTCTATAGATATCTATTATTATTATTATTATCATTAGTCCTATACCACTATACTAATAAGCATACCAGAACCTCTCTAGTTACATACAAAGGAAACTATACCTAATAGGCTAGATAAAAACCTCTATCCTACCTTTAATGCCCAATCTAGAATACTAATACACTATAAAGAAAAGGAGAGATAGTGTCACAGGCCTAGGCTTCACCCGGGCTAAACAATGCCAGGCTTTACTTGGCAATAGACCGGACCTACCTGGCAACAGACCAGACCTACCCGACCTACCTAAGTATATATAATTAGCTCGTAAGACGTTTGTAGGTCGTTAGTAGGGCGCGTAGTCAGGGCCCACTTAGGGCCTAACCTAAAGCCTAACTAGGCCCTACCTAGGTTATATATATATATATTTAAAAGGCACTCCTCTATATAACTCTTATATTCTTCCTCTTTTTCCTCTCTAAGGTAGTTAAATAGAACATTATATACTTATCTATAGATACTATAAGGCTAGTATATTACATTTCGAATACCTTCTAACTAGTAGTAACTCCCTAAGAGAGTTATTAATAACGTAGTTATAGTAGATTTAAGAGTATATAGGCCTTTAAGCTTAGTAGAATTATAGGAGCTTGTCTGCTCCTTTTAAGTAGTAGTAGAATGGTAAAATACCATGATCGATACCCTCTAGGTATCTTAAACCTAATCTATCCTAACCTCTAAGTTAGCTAGGGTACCCCTTAAAGCTTAGCGGCCGTAATGGAAGTGTCTCCTAACCAGATAACCTTTCGATGGCAAAAAGGAACTCTTTATAGTATAGAAGAGTATAATAGAATATGTCCTTATAGCTAATAGAGATTTTATCGGCTCTAATTACGACTAATAGGTCTTTATCTAGGGAAACCTTATATATTGGATATAGACCTAAGTTATAGCCTATTATAAATCTATAGGCCTAAAAGTTAGGTATAACCTAATTTAGTCCTTCTAATATCTTAAGATCGTGTTTTCCGACCTTTATAAGAAGATAGTAGCCTTGTTAGAACTAGAATTCTTACAATAAAGAGATAACAAACCGTTTACTACCTTTATTATTTAGTTTAAGGCCAAGCTATCAAAGGTAAGCGGCCTCCTTTAGAGTAATAAGATATACCTAATCAAATTATAATAATACCTCTCTCTAAAACTTAAATATATAGTAGTTAGATAAGGAATTCCTTAGGATAATTATATAATAGCGGTTAAGAAATACTATAAGATTACTATAAATCTTAAGGCTCTTTAGCTTAGTAACAAATATTAATAGATATAAAGGTAGTAAGTAGTACCTAAACCATAGAGAGAGAAAGATATAAAAAGAGATATACTAATAACTAGAATTTACTTATTATATACTAACTATAATATACTAGCCTCCTAGTATCCATAGATAAGTATATAATATTCTATTCGACTACCTTAGAGAAGAAAAAGAGAAAGAATATAAGAGTTATATAGAGAGGCACCTTTTAAGTATATACGTTATAACCTAGGTAGGGCCTAGTTAGGCTCTAGGTCAGGCCCTAACCGGGCCTTGGCCGCGTGTCCACCGGACAAGTTACGAACGAGCAACGAACGCTCTACAGACCTATAGGGCGTAGGTAAGTAGGGCAGGGTAGGTCCGTTCCGTACCTAGGTAAAGCCTAGGTATTGTCTAGCCTAGGTATAGCCTGGGCCTATAATATACCCCCCCTCTTTTTTTTTTCGTGGTCGCTAGGCCGACCTACCCTATATCGCGCCCTATATATTAGCCCTAGGAGCAGGTTCCATACCTTCCTTCCTTTATTGCTATAATAATGTGACCTATACGTATAATAGCACATTATATATAAATAGGTAGCTATTCGAGTTCGGATGAAACCTGTACCTCTTTCCCTTTATTATTAGAATAACGTGACCTATATATATAGTAGTAAGTTATACGTGTAATAAGTAGTCTGCCCGGGCCTAGCGTACTCCCCTACTACCCTCCTCTTATACCTATAAATACCCCCTTCCTCTTCCCTTCTCCTCTTAATTTTTTCTTATTTATAACTAACTCTCCTCTTCTATACCCTCTAACTGCCCCTGCCTCCTATAACTACGCTTACTACCTATACCCTTATTATACCTTTAAAAAATTTTTTTTTTCAATTAGTATCTATCTAATATATTAATAGCTACTAGTTTACTTAGTAGTAGTAGTAGTAATTACTACCTTAGTAGTAACGAGAATGAAGATTATTATATAAGTTTTTCCCTTACCTATATTAATTTTAGCTATTATATATATATATAGAATATAGACTAACTCCTTATTCCATAATATAAAAATACTAACCTCTCCCTTAATAGGTATACTATTAAGGGTAACTCCTCTAATGAGGAATTTAAACTATAGCCTAAGAAATAGTAGTACTACCTATTATATATCGACCGACTTCTAAAAGGTAATAAGGTTAAGTATATCTAAGATTAGGACGCTTCCTATACAATATACTATAAGAGCTATAAGAGCTATATTTAAGATCCATAGCTCTAGGCTAACAACCCCTACCTATATATAGGTATTAAGAAAATCGTAGGTTATCATAATACTAGTACCGCCCTTACCTCCCCTACCTACTATAAGACCGCCAACTAGGGCGCCTGTCGCGCTATCCTAACGCCTAAGTTCTCCGTGCTAGTACGTTCATTCTCCGCGTTCTTCAAGGCCGCCTAGTCTAACTGTTCGCCCGGATAGGCTGCCTTTGCCCCCGCCCCGGCTATAAGTTCTTATTACTCTAGTAATGACTATACCCTAGTCGCTACTACCCCTGCCCCTAATACCTCTACCTGCTATAGTAATATCATCTAGCCTGCTACCGGCCCTAACCTTACTCTATAAGCTACTAGGTAGCTTATATACCACGCTATAGTATAGAACGACAGTATACTACGCTAGATATAGTATATAAACAAGAATATATTAACTTTAGTTAATACTAATGCTACCCTCGTTGCCTATATCCTAGGCACCCTGTCGCCTGCTTCCTATGCCTGCCCCTATACCTCTATATGCCTTGTACCTATGCTGATTGACTTTGGCTGTTCCTATACCTACTGCTCTTCCTTGCCTACTAAGTGTATAACGTGCCTGGTCTATGACTATGATGACCCTACCCTTGCTACTATAACTATTATTTTAAAGGGGGAGGATAAGGAAGATAAAGAGGAAGAGGTTATGGAGTAGGTATATTATATACTAGTTAGTATATTTATTCTATTATAATTAGACTATCTCTATAGGTATATTTATAATATGGTTGTAACGTATCTGTAATATAATTATAACGTACCTACCGCTTATTTGCCTTGGGTTTGCTTACCTATATGAAAAATTTATATTGTTTGCTTTTATACTCTCCCCTACCTCCTATTTATAACCGGTCCGTTATAGTAATATATATCTCCCTACTCTTACTTGAATGTGTCAAGTACCTTAGTATTTTCTAGATTTTCTAATGGTTCCTAAGTTAAAGTGTTATATCCCTTTTATTTTACTAGTACGTCGCGTTAATTTCCTCTCCCCCTTACGTTCCTAGCTATAAGAATTACTTCTACTTCGTATTTCTCCTATAGTAGTCCCTCCTAGGAGAGTTCTAACACTAGGTCTAGTTAGAAATCTAATATATGTTATAAAGGTAGTAGGTTAGATATGGTACGCTTAATAAGGTTAATATAGAAGGTAGGGTAAAGGCTATAGGGGATATCTAGAGTTACTATTAGTAGCGTTAGTACCATGGTCACTTTGTACTTGGCATTAACCTAGTTAAGTTTATAGCTAGGGCGGTTAGTCTTAATATTATATAAGGATAGCTATACCTTATCCCTTACTTTAAATCTCTTAGCTAGGTATTAAGAATGATTAGCGTTTTCTTGCTAATGCTACTACATATATACGATAGCGGCCTAAGTCTATTCTATACCTTCTCTTAGGTAGTGTAAGAAATTGGTAGCTCTTCCTTATAGGGTCGATATAGGAGCGTCTAGCAGGTTAGCAAACTATATTAGGCTTATATTATAACTATAGAGAAGGTAGCTTACGCTTGTCCTAATTACCGTCAAGTCATGGTTATTAATCGCGAGCTAGTATATAGGTAGATATTCAGGCTAGTTATACTAGGCAAAGAAAACTATAGTCTATAGAATAGTCTATACCTCCTAATTTACATGTTCTATACCTCTATCTATCTATAGATAATAGGCTATTAATAGTAACTACTCGATCCTGACAGTCTTATGGAAAGTAGTCTAAAACTGGCTAAGCTAGTCCAAACCGCGATTAGTAATAATTTATATCGGAAATCTGTAAAACTGCTACTATATGTCCTAGAACTAGAGCATATACGCCTCGGCTCCTATCGAGGATATAGCTTCGAGCTAGACGTACTTTGATAGCTAGTCGGTAATTACTATAAGGTACTAGGGTAAATTCTCGTCTCGTGTAGGGAGATTAACTATAAAATTGATAGAAATCTGTTTCTAGAAGCGGTTAGCGATAGGTAGGGGCTAGAGGAGTCCTTATTATAGTTAACGTAAAACCTTAGCCCTTTGATATATCTAATAGTTCCTTATAAACCTCTTTATATCCAGGGATATAAAATCCTAATAGTAGTCTTATTAGAGCATTTTAAATAGCCTATTCCTCCCTAGGTAACCTGACATAAGGGAGTTATAGATATACTAAAGGATAGTAATAGTAAGTAATTCCTATATAGGGAGCTAAAGTCTACCCTAGAACTAGAGAGCACCTTATATATTAAGGGAGTAGTCTATGATCTAGGTCTATACTATATTTGCTTCCTTCGGAAATTTTCAGGCCCTATCCTAGATAGCCTAGAGCCGGTATATATAATATTTATCCTTAATAACTCCCTTATCCTATAAGGCTGCTAGCTATTTGTCTATAAAAATGGTACTCCCCTTTGGCAGGTAGGATGCTTTAGATAACGTCAAGAAATCTATCGTATCTATCTAGATAGTGGGGAGAAGTTATACTATATACTATATATCTTTAGGAAAGTCTTATTCGTGACGGGACAGGGCGTTAGGGCAGGATACTTATAACCTAGGTCGGTAATAGAGCTTAAAGTTAAAGAGGGAGAGTATCTTAGCCTATCGAGCTTGCCGCTTACTAATTAAACGAGGCTAGGAAAAGTATTTAAGGTTTTTATAATTAGTTAGGATCTAAAAGAGAGCTATAACACTACGAAGCTCGGCCGACTAGGCTTTTAGGTATAAGATAATTATAAGTAACTCCTTATTATAAATTATATAGTTCTATTTGGCCGGGGTTGGTTTCGTAGAGTAGTAGGCTATGGGGTATAAGACCCTATCTTCTCCCTACCAGGATAGGCACCTTCCTAGCGCTATCCTAGAGCAATCTACCTTAAGTACCATCTCCTGTTTAGGGTCCTATTATATAAGGACAGGTTCTAATATAAAGGCTATCTTAAGGGCGTTAAAGGCCTTCTATTCTTTAGTCCCCTATTGGAATGGGGTATTCTTATAGGTTAACTATATTAAAGGTTCTATTAGCCTGGAAAAGTTAGGGATAAAGTCTCGGTAGAAATTAGCAAACCCTAGGAAGCTTTATACTCCCTAAACCTTCCGTAGTACCTCCTATTCGCGGATAGTAGCTAGCTTTTCAGGGTCTAGACGGACCTAGGCCCCTACCTCTACGATATAGCCAAGGTACTTAACTTCTTTTATAGCAAACGTATACTTCTTAAGGTCTAGTACAAGTCCTACTTTCTATAACCTCTAGAGTATGTCCCTTACTTACCTTATATAATCTTTCCTACTATCTAAGGTATAAACTAAGATATTATTAAGGTATACCGTTATAAAGTCTCTAAATGCTAGGCTAAGAGCGTTATTAATATATTATTAGAAGGTTATAAATATATCTACTAGTCTAAAGGGATAGATAAGCCACTTAAAGAGGCCGAACTAGGTCTAGAATACTATTAAATGTTCGTAGCCCTCTACGATCTAGATATAGTAGAAGGCTGCCTAGATATCTAACTTCATAAACCACTTAGCTCTAGCTAGGGAGCGAAGTATTTCCTTAATAAGTAGGAGGGGGTATCGATCTTACCTTATAATCTTATTTAGCGCCTAATAGTTAATATAGAACCTTTAACCTCCATCTGCTTTCTTTACTAAGAGGATAGAGGTAGCGGCCGAAGAGGAGCTAGCTCGGATCTATCCCTTATCTAGTAAGTTAATAACTTGCTTTCGGACTTCTAATAAATAATCCTATAGTATATTATAGAAAGGCCCCTAAGGGAGTTTAGAGATCTTTCTATCTAGGCCCTCCTTTAATTCAATATAATGATCGGCCGTGCCGTAATATAAGGAAAGTCTACTAGCTTTCTCCTTATTAAAGAGGTTAGCAAAGTTACAAAGTTTGTCTAGTAAGGTAACCTCTGACTCTATATTAGGCCCTTATTAGGGGCCCCTATTCCCTATACTTTCTCCGTCAAATTAGCGTCTTAATTCTAGGATAGTTATCATTTCCTAGATACTAGTAATTAGGAAGGTATTAGAAGTCTTCTTCTTCTATACCTTCTAAACTATACCTATAAAGACTATACCTATAATTTAAGAGATTTCTATCCATCTCGACCATAAAGAGATCTTATAGATAAGTAGTCCCAGTTACGTTCCGATTTTAAGAACGCCTATATATATATCTAGTTTGACCTTCTAGTGTTCTATCTATAGAAGACCTAGTATAACGTCGTATATAAGTCCTAGGACTATATAAAACGCGGCCTAACTCTCCTAGCCATTGATATCTATCGTAATATAGGCTATCTAAGTGACCTTCTGGTCCTATTATAATCCAGTTATAGTCCTAAAGGTATATATAGTAGGTAAACTAATCTATTTAATTCTAAGCTTCTAGTATATTCTCTTGCTAATAATACTATAGCTAGGATATCTACTATCTACTTAAGCATTTATAAAGCTAGTAGAGTTAAGGAAGATTAGGATAAGAAAAGGAGGTCTATCTATTCTTTTGCTAATCTCTATAAACTTATCTTCTAGGTAGTTATAGTCTTCTGGCCCTCTTATAAGACTTTGCTTAAGGGCTACTCTTTTCCTTGCTTGCTGTCTTCTTCGTTAGACAGGTCATTGTCTTCCTTCCAATCCTTAGCCTCTAAGGCATTAATATTAGTTCTTAGCTAGTTCTACTATACTAGCCTTAAAGTAGGGGCGAAGTAATACTTAATAATAAAGTGATCCTTCTACCTATGCTAGATATATACTTTAGCTACCTATCGGGCCGTATATACTTCTAGACTAACCTATTTCGCCTATAGGGCATTACCCCCATATTTTCCTACCCTATCCTTATTAGGTCCTTTCCTCTATAGGTTAGTATATAATAAGTTAATTCCGGTCATTAGTATATCTCCTTCCGTATCCTTCTCTCTCTATAGTTTAGATACCGCCTACTACCTCTATATCTACTAATACTTATTACTAAGCCAAAGGGCCTTAAGATCTATAGTAATCTTATAGTATTTCTCGACCGCCATTATATAATTATCCTAGGGAATTCCTTGTCCGACCGCTATATATTTGAGTTTCAGAGAGAGGTATTATTATAATTTGATTAGGTATAGCTCGTCACTCTAAAGGAGGCCGCCTGCCTTTGATAGCTTAGCCTTAAACCGAACAATAAAGGCAGCAAACGGTTCGTCACCTCTCCATTAAAGGAATTCTAGTTCTAATAGGGCTACTATCTTCTTATAGGGGTTAGAGAAGATGCTCTCGAGATATTAGAGGAACCTAGTCGGGTTATACCTAACTTTTAGGCCTATAGATTTATAGTAAGCTATAACCTAAGTCTATACCTAGCGTATAAGGTTTCCTTAGATAAAGACCTATTAGTTGTAATTAGAGCTGATGAAATCTCTATTAGCTATAAGGACGTGTTCTATTATACTCTTCTATACCATAAAGAGTTCCTTTTTGCCGTCGAAAGGTTGTCTAGTTAGGAGACGCTTCTACTATAGCCGCTAAGCTTTAAGGGGTACCCTAGCTAACCTAGGGGTTAGGACAGGTTAGGTTTAGAATACCTAGAGAGTATTAATCGTAGCGTTCTACTATTCTACTGCTACTTAAAGGGAGTAGACAAGCTCTTATAATTCTACTAAGCCTAAGGGCCTGTATACTAACAAATCCGTCATGACTATATTATCGATAACTCTCTTAGGGAGTTATTACTAGTAGGAAGGTAGTTAAAATATAATATACTAGCCTTATAGCATCTATAGATAAGCGTATAATATTCTATTTAACTACCTTAGGGAGGAAAAAGAGAAAGAATATAAGAGTTATATAAAGGGGCGCCTTTTAAGTATATACGTTATAACCTAGGTAGGGCCTGGTTAGGCTCTAGGTCGGGCCCTAACTAGGCCTTGGCTATGTGTCTACTGGACGAGTTACAAACGAGTAACGAACGCTCTGCGGACCTATAGGGTGTAGGTAAGTAGGGCAAGGTAGGTCCGTTCCGTGCCTAGGTAAAGCCTAGGCATTGTCTAGCCTAGGTATAGCCTAGGCTTATAATACTAACCTATAAAAGAAAGGACTTAATAAGGATAGGGTAGGAAAATGTAGGGGTAACGCCCTATAGGCAAAATAGATTAGTCCGAAAGTATATATAGCCTAATAGGTAGCTAGAGTATATATCTAGTATAGGTAGAAGGGTTACTTTATTACTATATATAACTTCGCCCTTATATTAAGGCTAATATAGTAGAACTAGTTAAGAATTAACATTAATACCTTGGAGGCTAAGGAATAGAAAGATAATAATAACCTATCTAATAAAGAAGATAGGGAGTAGGGAAAAGAGTAGCCCCTAAGCAAAGTCTTATAAGGGGGCTAGAAGATTATAACTACTTAAAAGATAAGTTTATATAATGTACTAGCCTTATAGCATCCATAGATAAACGTATAATATTCTATTTAACTACCTTAATAGAGAAAAAGAGAAAGAATACAAGAGTTATATAGAGAGGCACCTTTTATAACCTAGGTAGGGCCTAGTTAGGCTCCAGGTCAGGCCCTAACTAGGCCTTAGCCGCGTATCTACCAGACGAGTTACAAACGAGTAATGAACGCTCTACAGACCTGTAGGGCGTAGGTAAGTAGGGCAGGGTAGGTCCGTTCCATGCCTAGGTAAAGCCCGGGCATTATCCAGCCCGGGTGTAGCCCAGGCCTATAATATACCCCCCCTCTTTTTTTTTTTTTTTCGCGGTCGCTAGGCCAACCTGGCCTATATCACGCCCTATATATCGGTCCTATAAGCGGGTCCCGTGCCTTCCTTCCTTTGTCACTATAATAATGTAACCTATATATATAATAGCATGTTATATATAAACAGGTAGCTATTTAAGTTCGGATAAAACCTATACCTCCTTCCCCTTATTATTAGAATAATACGACCTATATATATAGTAATGAGTTATATATATAATAAGTAGTCTGCCTAGGCCTAGTGTACTCCCCTACTACCTTCCTCCTATACCTATAAATACCCCTTTCTTTTCCTTCCTCCTTTTAATTTTTCTTACCTATAACTAATTCTCCTCCTCTATACCCTCTAACTATCCCTGCCTCTTATAACTATGCTTACTACCTATACCCTTATTATACCCTTAAGTTTTTTTTTTTAATTAGTATCTATCTAATATATCTATAGCTATTAGTTTACTTAGTAGTAATAATAATAGTTATTACCTTAGTAGTAATGAGAATAAAGATTACTATATAAGTTTTTCCCTTTTCTATACTAATTTTAGCTATTATATATATATATAAGGTATAGACTAACTCTTTATTAAAAAAAAGATAATACAGGTGCTTCTCCTACATCTTTGCGAAAACCCTACCAAAACATACAAAACTACCGTCACTAGAAAGCTCTCGAAAAACGCTATCTAACGGTATCACCTTTAACTGTATACGAGCCGTTATGGTTATACAATAGGCATCGTAAGCGCGGAAGCTAGACCCGACCGCATTCCGACCGCACCTTGTACGCCCGTCAAAATTTTCACCGTACAGACCACCTGGAGCCCCTGAACACCCCTGAACGCGACGTCGATTTAAGGCCTACTACTAAGCCACTAAGTAGGGAGGCCTATAGCTTCGAACTAATTAAAGGGGGGCCTACTATAGGCCTACCTTACCCTAGATATTAAGGAGCTAAGGGGTCTTGTCGTGTAACTAGTCGACCTCGTACCAAGCCCTAAACAGGGCAGGGCGTAGGACCTTACTAATAGGCTCTTATGGGGCCTTATGACTACTGTTATAGGCCTGATTCCGAACCTATAGAAACTTATAGCTAAGGAAGTCAAAAAGGGGCTTAAAGAAGCCCTTAAGACTACCTTTTGCCCTACCTAGGTATAGGTGGCCGTAGGACCGTAACAGGGGGCAACAGCCCCCTAAGGAGGCCTGCCGTCGGCTAAGGTAGTGCCGTTACGGGCCTCGTAGGAGGTTATAATATGGAACGTAAGCCTATGGGAGGACCTTAAAGCCTAAACCCTGGCCGAAATAGTCTAAGCAGTTAACGGGGCTTCTAACCGCTAGGGAGCCGTCACGGCTAGCAAGCTCCTAAGCGGGGATATAATAGTAGTCTTTAAGGATAAGGCTACTAAGGATTGGTATTTAGCTAACAAGCGATAGGTGGCTACAGCCGTTGAAGAGGAGGCTAGGGAGGTTAGTAGGGCTTATATAGTCCTAACTAAGGGAGTCCGGAAGGAGGAGCTATAGGGGGTTAGTAAACAAGACTTTAAGGGGGCCGTAGGCCTACACTTGATCGAAATGGTCAAGTTCCGGCTGCTAAAGAGCCTGTAAAGGAAGTAGGCCACGGTACTCCTAGGCCTACGGGACCTCGAAGAGGCCCAGAAGGCCTATAACAAGGGCGTAGTCTAGGATGCCTAGGTACTAGACTACGAGCCTTACTAGGATGCTCTAAAGCCAAGGTAGTATCATAGGTATTAGAGCTTTAGCTATACCTGGTAGTACTACTAGCAGCCGGCCTATTATAGCCATTATAATGCAAAGGCCTATAAGGAAGGGGGGAAGACTAGGGAGGCCTAGTGCCCTACCTACTCTAACCAACTCCTTTATAGGCATACGGCCTGTAGGGGCCCCTATACGGCTTGGTATAAGGGCTGCCTAAGGAAAGTCGAAGCCTAGGAACAGGCTAGAGAGGCCTATTAATATAGACCCCAAACCTTCTAACTACCGGAGCAATTATACTAGAAGGTAGCCTTTAAGTTTAATAACTAACCGGAAGACGACGACTACTACCAAACCGGGGCTAAACGCCCCTATATGTTACAAGCCAACTATATACCGCGACCTAGTAGGGTGTAGCAGGCTAAATGAGCCACCAATCAAGAAGGGCACGAAGCGAGGCTAACACGGGATCGCTAGGGAGCATAGGCTATTACAGGCGAACAATTGCCTAAAAGGAAAAGATAGCAGAGGATAGCTAGCTACTAAAGGCGATCTAAGGATAGGATAGAAGGGGACTATAAGCGACCGACAGAAGTATATATATATATAAATAGTCACTTATTATAATAGACTCTAAGAGTTCACTAGTAGTAATAATGTCACGATTTGGCTGCATAAGGCGACCCGGCAAGGCGCACAGAACCAATCAGGAACCACAAGACCTAAGGACCAATCAGGAAGTGATCGCAGTGATCGCACTTCGATCAAGACGAGCACTTGGGTAACGATCGCAGGATCGCAGCAGCGATCGCACGATCAAGACTCAAGGGGGAAAGGACAAGGAAATTGTATATAGTCACTCGTTCTGGCGAACTCTGGGAGTTCACCAGTGGTAACAATCACAATCACAGTACTCATACCAAGCATTGCTGATTACTGTGAGAGACAACTCTAAGTGTTGTTGTGAACCCTTTGGCTTCACCGAATCCCTCAGACGACCTGCCTGCTTGTCCCGCTTCACCCACCTCCGTCTGGACCCTTTCAGAAGCAGTCTGAGTTGGGTTCGTCACACGTTGTTACCACTCCCTTTGTTCTGTCATGGTTCAGAACGGAGGTGACTTCGACCTCGACATCGACATGGCTACCAACGTCACGGCCGAACAGCTGCTCGCTCAGCTTGGTCAACTCCAGCAGCGGATCCAGGAGTTGGACCAGAGAGACAAGGCTGCTCAAGCTCGAATCAAGGAACTCGAGAACCGCGAAAAGTACTCGCAGAAGTTGGTCAACGAAGCCTACGCCAAAATCGAAGCGCTCGAGACCGCCAAGGCGAGCCGCATCAAGATCGAACCACCTGGTAAATACGGAGGAACCAAGGAGGATCTCGCAGGATTCCTGACAAACCTCCGATCCTACTTCCGGCTCAATGACGACAAGTTTCCGGACGACAAAGCCAAAGTCCTCTACGCAGCCACGAGACTAGAGGGCAAGGCACTCAGATGGTTCGAGCCTACGTGGAACGACTATCTCACGGAGGAAGACGAAGACGATCGAGACGCGTTTACACGGGCAGTCTTCCGATCTTACGACCGTTTCGAAGAAGAGCTTCGGAAAGTTTTTGGCGACAAAGACGAGAAGATTCATGCGCAAGAAAGACTCGCCAATCTCCGACAGACCAAGTCAGCAGCCTCCTACGCCGCACAGTTCAGACAGGACATGCTCAAGTCTCAGCTTAACGACGAGGCGTTGATGCAACTGTTCTACAACGGCTTGAAGGAAAAGGTCAAGGACGAGCTGTACAAGTACGATCGGCCTGAGACTCTGGATGAATACATCGCGCAGGCCATCAGGATCGATGATCGACTCTACGCACGAGAGCAGCAGAAACGAGGTCGAATGAACGGAACCACGGTTAAGGCCAACGACAAGAAAAAGCGAGCGTACGTTAGTACCTCGTACGGGACGCACCCCGGAGCCATGGATGTGGACGCAGCGCAGAAGCAGGACCAGAAGAAGGCGACCAAAGACAAGTCCAATGTTACCTGCTACAACTGCGGAAAGAAAGGGCACTACAAGCGAGAATGCCGGAGCCCGAAGAAAGAATGGAAACCAACCCCCGGAAAGGAAATTGCGGCCATCGACGAAACCACCAAGAACGTCACCGAAGTAGCAGCCACGAGCTACGAAGACAAGGACAGTGACACGGACAGTCTCGGACACGACGGCAACGGTGAAGACGAACAAGCACCGTACTCCGAACTGGTCACTGTGGACCCAGAGACAGGTCTTGCCGAATGGGACATGGCAGGAGAGTATGCGCCGCCAATTTCGATTCTCCCAATCTTGAGGCAGTGGGGTTTCACAGTCACGCAGAGGCGGGATGGATCGTGGACAACCGACACCCAAGGAATCGAAAGACCCGGACCCAATGCTCTATTCCTCCAAGAACGAATCGAATGGTACCGCAACGAAGTTTTCCGACTCAACACGGAACTGCGCGAACGGGATGGGCGCTTGACTCGACTCGCCCAGCAGAGCGATGAGATGAAGGACGAAATGAGGGAACTCCGACGTATCGTGGAAACCATCAAAGGGGAACAGCCTGTGACATATGATGGGCCCGATAGCTACGCCGAGTACTTTGACGATCAGCAACTCAGCCACGACGTACGGAACCCCGAGTACCAGTTCATGCGCGCGAACCGCGGAAAAGATGAGCGTACGTGGGAAAGCTATTGGAAGAAACACTCCTACCTCAGCATTGGAGTACCCACGGCCCACGTACAGTGGGAAGGATTCGGGAAAGAGTTCCAATACCTTCCAGGCGACGCCACGCGACTGCACCCTCGACACGAGGCACATGCGCAAGTGCCCTGGTTCCAGTGTGTGGCACACGAATGCCGATACCACTTCCGCGACAAATTCGAAAACAATCACTGGCCGACCCGACAGGAAAACAGGGACGGAGGCTTGTGCCCTGTGGAATGGGTCTACGATGCAGGAAACAGAGCGGCCGAATTGCTTTGGAAGATCGAAGCCCGCGATCTAGAAAGCATCACGATAGTTCCAAGACGAGCCTGGCCTAGGCACTGCGGAACGGGACGAGACACATGGGACTCGTGCTGGAGCAACGATTGCCTCTATCACGCGGACGAAAAGAAATTGCGAATTCGGGAGCTTCAGATGAAGCTATGGCACGCACGACGGAAAGCAGAACGGACCCAATGGTGGGAAGCCGCAAGCACTCAATGGCTCACGGAAATGAGCACGATCGACGAAGCCGCTATCAGCCGAACAACCGAAGAGGTCAGCACTGACCTGGGAAACGGGTCAGGGCCCTTCGAGGGGCCCGGAAACCATTAACGCCCGCGCAGCGGCGAGTGGTAGCGCAGTACAGGAGGAACTGGCGCAAGAGACCACTATACCGAGACCTCCCGGCAGAAACATGGGAAATCGCCGCAATCTTTGGACGACGGCGGCAAGACAAGCGGCTGTGGATAACAGCACAGTGGAAACAGCACGAAATGCTCGCACTAGTGGACAGTGGAGCAGAGATGAATCTGATTTCGCCGACACTTGTGAATCAGCTGCGGATACCCTGGAGAATGAAGCGGAAGCATGGCATAGTCAAAGGGCCATTTCCGACGCAATGGGTACGCAGGGAGACCGAACCGATCGACATCACTGTGGCAGGGAAGACCACAGCAGTCGTATTCAGCATCGTGGACATGGGCAACGACAAAGACATGATATTGGGGTTACCATGGCATGAAGATTACGACCCGGACATCAGCTGGAAGAATGGTGGCCACCTGCGACCCCGAATGGAGTCGTATTCGACCAGCGAGATGGGGAGCGCGCAAGGATCGCGAGCGGACGATGCTCAGAGAAAGGCATGTCCTACGGATCCACCGCAAGAGACGGACAGTGGCAGGCAGACCACTACGGACTCTGGAAGAAGCGGCATAACGATACCGACGTTGCGACAGGAGGAACGAGCTGAATCGCCGATAGCTGTTCTCTCCGTTGACGAATGCGGAGCACTGCAATGGGAGCAGTGGGTTGAGACAGGAGAAATCGCCAGTATCGCCATGGACGGAACCAAGTTCGCATACTACCAGAAAACCGAGAGACGGGACAAGACTGGGGAAGTACCGAAGGAATACGAAGGACACCCAGCATTCGAACCGAAGCATCTGGAAGGATTACCAGAACACGGCCCATGGGATCACGAGATCAAGCTCAAGGAAGGAGCACGACTGAAGTTCTTCAAGATTTACCACACGAGCCAGACACAGAACGAAGAACTTAAGCGATATTTGGAGGAGAACCTTCGAAGAGGACATATCCGCCCGTCGACATCGCCAGCAGGCTACCCAATCCTGTTTGTGCCCAAGAAAGACGGAAAGCTACGGTTATGCGTCGACTATCGGCAACTCAACGAACAGACCGTGAAAAATCGATACCCGTTACCGCTGATCTCACGGCTCCGAGATCAGTTGGCAGGAGCCCAATATTTCACGCGTCTTGACTTGCCATCGGCCTACAACCACATACGGATCAAAGAAGGCGACGAGTGGAAAACGGCCTTTAGGACACCTTATGGCCACTACGAGTACCTCGTCATGCCATTTGGACTTACGAACGCGCCGGCAACGTTCCAAGCCCTGATTGATCAAGCTATCCGACCCTTTCTCGACAAATTTGCGGTATGTTATCTCGACGATATACTCATCTTCTCCAAGACGATGGACGAACACCGGAAGCACGTAAAAGCAGTGCTGGACGCGCTGCACGCGTACAAGCTATCAGTCAACAAGGGAAAGAGCGAATTCCACGTCAGGAAAACGGTGTTTCTGGGATACGAGATATCCCCAGGACAAATCCGGATGGAACCTTCAAAGGTTGAAGCTATCAAGAATTGGCCACGACCGACGTCAGTCACGGAAGTACGAAGCTTCATCGGATTTGCAAACTTCTACCGGATGTTCCTCAGGAACTTTGGAGCGATCGCACGACCTTTGCACGAACTTACCAAGAAGAACGCTGAATTCCAATGGGAAGAGCAACACGAGCAGGCATTTACGCAGATTCGCGACGCCATCACCGAGGATCCAGTACTGGTACTGCCAGACCCCAAGAAGCCATTCGAGGTAGAAACGGACGCTTCAGACTACGCCATCGGAGGACAATTGGGACAACGAGACGAACAAGGGAAGCTACATCCTGTAGCCTTCTTTTCAAAGAAGCTCGATGGACCACGTCTCAATTATCCGATCCACGACAAGGAACTACTTGCGATTGTCGAAGCTTTCAAGGAATGGCGACCATACCTCAGCGGCACGATTGAACCGGTACAAGTATATACGGATCACAAGAATTTGCGATACTTCACGACGACGAAGGAACTCAACGGACGACAAATACGATGGGCAGAATTCCTCGCGGAATTCAACTTCGAGATCCGCTACAAGAAGGGCAAAGAGAACGCACGAGCGGACATCTTAAGCCGACGAACGGATCACACGGAAGGACGAACGGGAACGACACCACCGTTGTTCAAGGAACGGACAGACGGAACGCTGCATCACGAGACGCAGACACCCGTGGAAGACGATCCACTTGACTCGTTCCTAGAATGCTGCGCAATCTTTCGAGAAGAAAGGATCAACGAGGCACAGTATCAAGCAGCACCCGGACCAGTGGTACCTGACGGAGTAGAAGAGAAAGATGGGAAACTCTGGTACCGAGGCAAAGCGTACATCCACGACAAAGGTCAACAGCTGCGGATGATTCGAGAACTCCACGAGTCGAAACTCGGAGGACACAAAGGAGTTACGAAGACTGTCGCACAAGTCAAGAAACACTACGACTTTCCACAGTTGACGACACGAGTTAAGGAAGTCGTACGGAACTGCGACATCTGCAATCGGAGCAAAACGGCACGACACAAGCCGTATGGACTACTTCAGCCACTGCCAACAGCTGACAAACCATGGAGTTCAGTTACGATGGACTTCATTACGAAGCTGCCAGAATCCAAGGACACGGCCACAGGAGTGACCTACGACAGTATTCTTACTGTAGTAGATCACCTGACTAAGTGGGCATACTTCTTTCCCTACAAGGAGTCCTGGACAGCGGAACAGTTGGCAGACGTGATCTATCGGCAAGTTGCATCAGTGCATGCTTGGCCGCAAGAATGGATCACCGACAGAGACACCAAGTTCGCATCGAAGTTTTGGCAAGCGTTAATGCAACAATTGGGCGTTAACAGCAAGCTGTCAACGGCATATCACCCACAGACTGACGGACAAACGGAGCGACTAAACCAAGTTGTTGAGCAGTACCTCCGCTCTTACGTCAACTACCAGCAAAACGACTGGGTCATGCTGTTACCAACAGCACAACTCGCCTACAACACGACGCCGACAGAAACGACCAAAGTCACACCGTTCTTCGCGAACTACGGATATGAAGCAGACCTTAGGCAAGGACCAGAGGTCACAGTGCCAAGAGCAGCAGTCAAAGCAGAACAGATGCACGCACTGCACGAGAAGCTCAAGAAGGAACTCGAGTTTGTCAAGACCAGAATGAAGAACTACTACGACAAACACAGGCTCGAGGGACCTCGCCTAGAGAGGGGAGATAAAGTCTACCTGATCGCACGAAACTTACGAACCAAACGACCAAGCACGAAGCTGGACTTCAAGAAGGTCGGACCCTTCGTTATCAAAGAACGAATTTCGACATCCAACTACCGACTATCGTTACCGTCATCTATGCGACTACGGACGGATGTTTTTCATATTTCACTTCTCGAACCAGCACCAAAGAACGCCAAGGTTGCCACGCACATCGAAGCAGAGGACGAAGAGGAAGAATGGGACGTCGAAGAAATTCTGGATTCACGCATCATCAACGGAGAACTGCAGTACCTGGTCAAATGGCTTGATTTTGGGCCAGAAGACAACTCATGGGAACCAGTTAAGAACCTGAGTTGCCCCGAGAAACTTCAGCAGTTCCACCAGAGGAACCCTGACCGACCGAAAGCGACGAACCCGAAACCAACCCGAAATCGGCCAGCAAGGACGGATCCAAAGGAACTTCAGGATACACGGCATCCCAAAGCTGTCCGAAATCGGCGGACAGGCGAGATGGGGTCGAAGAAGACGCAGTAACCCCAGAAGCTTCCGCTGCCACCGCCGCCGCAGCCTCCTCACGTTCCACTCGCTCCAACTCCTCCACACTGTCGATACCCCGAGCAATAGCCCTCATCATCTTCTCAAACCACATTCGCTTCTGTTTCCGGAGACGAAGGACCCGCTCCTCAGCAGCCATAAGCTCATCCTCAAGTTTTTGATGCTGAGCCGCAATAGACCGAAGCTGAGCAGGAGAAACGCCAAGAACGTCACAATTCGAACGCTTGTTGCGAACGCACTCTGCGCATCGAGAAGAATCGCTTTTCGAAACCTCGCACGAACTAAGGCCTTTGGACTCGCACGGCGTACAAGGACGCATCGTTAAAAGATTATCCGAGGAGAGAATCGCGGCCAGGAGATGGTTGGCACGAAGAGTCGACGCAGCAGGTTTAGATTTCGACTTCTTTCTCACACGATCAGCCATCTCGACAACATCGTGGGAAGGCAAAGGAAGGAAGAAACTGAGAAACGCAATTACGTACAGACAGGGGATGATGGCGCTATTTGAAACGGACCGGAGTCTTTCGAGGACGAAAGACCTGAAGGAGGGGCATCGTGTCACGATTTGGCTGCATAAGGCGACCCGGCAAGGCGCACAGAACCAATCAGGAACCACAAGACCTAAGGACCAATCAGGAAGTGATCGCAGTGATCGCACTTCGATCAAGACGAGCACTTGGGTAACGATCGCAGGATCGCAGCAGCGATCGCACGATCAAGACTCAAGGGGGAAAGGACAAGGAAATTGTATATAGTCACTCGTTCTGGCGAACTCTGGGAGTTCACCAGTGGTAACAATCACAATCACAGTACTCATACCAAGCATTGCTGATTACTGTGAGAGACAACTCTAAGTGTTGTTGTGAACCCTTTGGCTTCACCGAATCCCTCAGACGACCTGCCTGCTTGTCCCGCTTCACCCACCTCCGTCTGGACCCTTTCAGAAGCAGTCTGAGTTGGGTTCGTCACAAATAATTATAATCATAGTACTTATACCAAGCATTGCTAATTAATATAAGAGATAACTCTAGTGTTGTTATAAACCCTTTAGCTTTACCAAATCCCTTAGATAACCTACCTACTTGTCCTGCTCAATCTACCTTTGTCTAAACCCTTTTAGAAGAAGTCTAAGTTAGGTTTGTCATACGTTATTACCACTCCCTTTGTTTTATTATAGTTTAGAACGGAGGTGACTTCGACCTTGACATTGACATAGCTACTAACGTTATAGCCAAATAGCTGCTTGCCTAGCTTAGTTAACTCTATTAGTAAATCTAGGAGTTAGATGTCACGGATAAGCACATAGACGGCCCGGCAGGCTGTAGCCAGGACGTGGGACATTCCGACAGCTAATCACTTGACAGACTAATCAGAAGATTATCACTGCCAAGACTAAGGTCTTCACTAGTGATAATAACATATCACCGTCGACAACACGGAATCACGGAGTAAAAGGAGAAATAGTACTAGTAATAACTATTAAAGAGGGATAGATAATTATATATATATAGCTAGCTAGTTACTTGTTATAGTAGACTCTAGGAGTTTACTAGTAATAGCAACCTAACCTACAATCACTAGTATTTATACTAAGTATTACTAACCATTGTAGGAGATAACTCTAGTATCATTATAAACCTTTTGGCTTTACTAAATCCCTTAGACGACCTATACGCTTGTCCCGCTTAATTCACCTCCGTCTAAACCCTTTTAGAAGAAGTCTAAGCTAGGTTCGTCACACGTTGCTATCACTCCCTTTGTTCTATCATGGCTTAGAACGGAGGTGATTTCGACCTCGACATCGATATAGCTACCAACGTCACGGCCGAACAGCTGCTTACCTAGCTTGGTCAACTCTAGTAGCAGATTTAGGAGTTAGACTAGAGAGATAAGGTTATATAAGCTTAGATTAAGGAACTTGAAAACGGCAAAAAGCACTCGCAGAAGCTGGTTAACAAGGCCTATGCTAAAATCAAGGCACTCGAGGGCGCCAAAGCGAGCCGTATCAAGATCAAACTACCTGGCAAATACAGAGGAACTAAGGAGGATCTTGTAGGATTCCTAACGAACCTCCGATCCTACTTCCGGCTCAATGACGATAAGTTTCCGGACGACAAAGCTAAAGGCCTCTATATAGCTATAAGACTAGAGGGCAAGGCACTTAGATGGTTCGAGCCTACGTAGAACGACTATCTCACTAAGGAAGACGAAGACGACCAAGACGCGTTTATATAGGTAGTCTTTTGATCCTATGACTAGTTTGAAGAAGAGCTTTAGAAGGTTTTTAGCGACAAAGACAAGAAGATTTATATATAAGAAAGACTTGCTAATCTCCGATAGACTAAGTTAGTAGCCTCTTATACTATATAGTTTAGATAGGATATACTCAAGTCTTAGCTTAATAATAAGGCATTAATATAACTATTCTATAATAGCTTAAAGAAAAAGGTTAAAGATAAGCTATATAAGTATGACTAGCCTGAAATCCTGAATAAATATATTATATAGGCTATTAGAATTAATGATCGACTCTATATATGAGAGTAGCAGAAACGAGGTCAGATGAATAGAACTATAGTTAAGGCTAATAATAAGAAAAAACGAACATATGTTAGCATATCGCATAGGACATATCCTAGAGCTATAGATATAGACGTAGCATAGAAGCAGGACAAGAAGAAGACGGCTAAAGACAAGTCTAACGTTACCTACTATAACTATAGAAAGAAAGGACACTATAAACGAAAATGTCAAAGCCTAAAGAAAGACTAGAAACTAGTCCCTAGAAAGGAAATTACGGCTATTAATAAAACCGCCAAGGATATTATCGAAGTAACGGCTACAAGCTACGAGAATAGGGACAGTAACACGGACAGTTCTAGACGTAACAGTAATAGTAAAGACAAACAAGCACTATACTCCGAACTAGTTACTATAGACCTAGAGATAGGTCTTACCAAATAGGACACGGTAGGAGAGTATATACCACCAATTTCGATTCTCCTAGCCCTAAGGCAGTAGGATTTCATAGTTATATAGAGGCGGGATAGATCGTAGACAACCGATACCTAAGGAATCGAAAGACCTAGACCTAATATTCTATTCCTCTAGGAACAAATCGAATAGTACTATAACGAAGTTTTCTAGCTTAACATAGAACTATACGAATAGGATGAATGCTTGATTTGACTTACCTAGTAGAGCGATAGAATGAGGGACGAGATAAGGGAACTCCGACGTATTATAGAAACTATTAAAGGGGAATAGCCTATGACGTACGATAGGCCTAATAGCTATACCAAGCATTTTAACGATTAGCAACTTAGCTATGACGTATAGAACCCCAAGTACTAGTTTATATATATGAACTACGGAAAAGATAAGCGTATATAGGAAAACTACTAGAAGAAACACTCTTACCTTAGCATTAGAGTACCTACGGCCTATATATATTAGGAAGGATTTAGAAAAGAGTTCTAATACCTTCTAGGCAACGCTACGTGACTATACCTACAACACGAGGCATATATACAAGTGCCCTGGTTCTAGTATATGTCATACGAATGCTAATACCACTTTTACGACAAATTTAAAAACAATCACTGGCTAACCCAACAAGGAAATGAGGATAGAAGCCTCCGCCCTATGGAATAGGTCTATAATATAGGAAATAGAGCGGCCGAATTGCTCTGGAAGATCGAAGCCCGCAATCTAGAAGGCATTACGGTAGTACCAAAACGAGCCTAGCCTAGGCACTGCGGAACAGGACGAGACATATAGGACTCGTGCCGAAGTAACGACTGCCTCTACCACGCGGACGAAAAAAAATCGCGGATCCAGGAGCTTCAGATGAAGCTATAGCACGTACGACAGAAAGTAGAACGGACCTAATAGTAGGAAGTTGCTAGCACTTAATAGCTTATAGAAATGAGTACGATTGACGAAGCTACTATTAGCCAAATAACTAAAGATATTAGTACTAACCTAGGAAACGGGTCAGGGCCCTTCGAGGGGCCCAAAAACCATTAATGCCTATATAGCGGCAAGTGGTAGCGTAGTATAGGAGGAACTGGCATAAGAGACCACTATATTAAGACCTCCTAGCAGAAATATAGAAAATCGCCGCAATCTTTAGACGACAGTGGTAAGATAAGCGATTATAGATAACAATATAATAGAAATAGCACGAAATGCTCGTACTAGTAGATAGTGGAGTAGAGATAAACCTGATTTCGCTAACACTTGTAAATTAGCTACAGATACCCTAGAGAATGAAGCGGAAGTATAGCATAGTTAAAGAGCCATTTCTGATATAATAGGTATATAGAGAGACCGAACCGATCAACATCACTATAGCAGGGAAAACCATAGTAGTCGTATTTAACATCGTAAATATAGGCAACGACAAAGATATAATATTAGGATTACCATAGTATAAAGATTACGACCCGGACATTAGCTAGAAGAATTGTAGCTACCTGTGACCCTAAACGGAGTCGTATTTGACTAGCAAGATAGGGAGCGCGTAAGGATCGCGAGCAGACGATGCTTAGGGGAAGGTATATCCTACGGATCTACTATAAGAGATGGACAATGGCAGGCAGACCACTACGGACTCTAGAAGAAGCGGTATAATAACACCGACGTTATGACAGGGGGAACAAGCTAAATCGCCGATAGCTATTCTCTCCGTTAATAAATGCAGAGCACTATAACTAGAGTAGTAGGTTAAGATAGGAGAAATCGCTAGCATCGCTATAGATAGAACCAAGTTTATATACTATTAGAAAGCCAAGAAACAAGACAAGACTAGGGAAGTACTAGAGGAATACAAAGGATACCTAGCATTCGAACCGAAGCATCTAGAAGGATTACTAGAATACGGCCTATAGGATTACAAGATCAAGCTTAAGGAAGGAGCACGACTAAAGTTCTTTAAGATTTACTATACAAGCTAGATATAGAATGAAGAACTTAAGCGATATTTAGAGGAAAACCTTCGAAGAGGATATATCTGCCTATTGACATCGCTAGTAGGCTACCTAATCCTATTTGTGCTTAAGAAAGACGGAAAGCTACGGTTATATATTAACTATTAGTAACTTAACAAACAGACCGTGAAAAACCAATACTTATTACCGCTAATCTTACAGCTCTAAGATTAGTTAGCAGGAGCCTAATATTTTACGTGTCTTGACTTGCTATCGGCTTACAACTATATATAGATCAAAGAAGGCGACAAGTAAAAAACGGCCTTTAGGATACCCTATGGCTATTACAAGTACCTTATCATGCCATTTAGACTTACAAACGCGCTAGCAACGTTCTAAGCCCTGATTAATCAAGCTATCCGATTCTTTCTTAACAAATTTACAATATATTATCTCGACAATATACTTATCTTCTCTAAAACGATAGATAAACACTAGAAGTACATGAGAGCAGTACTAGATACGTTACACGCGTACAAGCTATTAGTTAATAAGGAAAAGAGCAAATTCCACGTTAGGAAGACGGTGTTTTTAGGATACGAGATATCCCTAGGACAAATCCGGATAGAACCTTTAAAGGTCGAAGCTATCAAGGATTAGCTACAACCGACGTTAGTCATAGAAGTACAAAGTTTCATCGGGTTTATAAACTTCTATTGGATGTTTATTAGGAACTTTAGAGCAATCGTACGACCTTTATATAAACTTACTAAGAAGAACGCTAAATTCTAATAAGAAGAGCAATACGAGTAAGCATTTACGTAGATCCGTGACGCCATTACTAAAGATCTAGTATTAGTGCTACTAGACCCTAAGAAGCCATTTAAGGTGGAAACGGACGCTTCAGACTATGCCATTAGAGGACAATTGGGACAATGAGACGAACAAGGGAAGCTATATCCTATAGCCTTCTTTTCAAAGAAGCTCGATAGACTATATCTCAATTATCCGATCTATAATAAGGAACTACTTACGATTGTCAAAGCTTTCAGGGAATAGTAACTATACCTTAGTAATACAATTAAACTAGTACAAGTATATATAGATTATAAGAATTTGCGATACTTTATAATGATAAAGGAGCTTAACAGACGACAAATATAATAGGTAGAATTCCTTATGGAATTTAATTTTAAGATCCGCTATAAGAAGGGTAAAGAGAACATACAAGCGGACGCCTTAAGCCGACAAACAGATTATATAGAAAGACGAACAAAAATAACGCCACCGTTATTTAAGGAACAAATAGATGGAACGCTACATCACAAAACGTAGACACCTATAGAAGACGATCTACTCGACTCGTTCCTAGAATGTTACGTAATCTTTTAAGAAGAAAGGATTAACAAGGTATAATATTAAGCAATACCTAGACTAGTGGTACCTAATAAAGTGAAAGAAAAAGATAGGAAACTCTAGTACCGCGGCAAAGCGTATATCTACGACAAAGATCAATAGCTATAAATGATTCGAGAACTCTACGAGTCGAAACTTAGAGGATATAAAGGAGTTACGAAGACTATCGTACAAGTCAAGAAACACTACGACTTTCCATAGTTAACGACACGAGTTAAGGAAGTTATATAGAGCTATAACATCTATAATCAAAGTAAAATAGCACGATACAAGCCGTATAGGCTACTTTAGCTACTACTAATAGCCGACAAACTATAGAGTTTAGTTACGATAGACTTCATTACGAAGCTGCTGGAATCCAAGGACACGGCCACAGGGGTAATCTACAATAGTATTCTCACTATAGTAGATCGCCTGACTAAATAGGCATACTTCTTTCCCTATAAGGAGTCCTAGACAGCTGAATAGCTGGCAGACGTGATCTATCGGCAAGTCACATTAGTGCACGCTTAGCTACAGGAATGGATCACCGACAGAGATATCAAGTTCGTATCAAAGTTCTAGCAAGTGTTAATATAACGATTAGGCGTCAATAGTAAGCTATTAACGGCATATTACCTACAGACTAATAGACAAACAGAACGACTAAACCAAGTTATCGAGCAGTACCTTCGTTCTTACGTCAACTACTAGTAAGATGACTAGGTTATACTGTTACCAATAGCATAACTCGCTTACAATATAATACTAACAGAAACGACCAAAGTCATACCGTTCTTTACGAACTACAGATATAAAGCAGACCTTAGGCAAGGACCAGAGATCATAGTGCCAAGAGTAGCAGTCAAAGCAGAACAAATGTACGTACTATACGAGAAGCTTAAAAACAAACTTAAGTTTGTCAGAACTAGAATGAAGGACTACTATAACAAATATAGGCTCGAGGGACCTTGCCTAGAGAGGGGAGACAAAGTCTACCTAATTGTACGAAACTTATAAACCAAACGACTAAGTACGAAACTAGACTTTAAAAAGGTTAGACCCTTTGTTATCAAGGAATAAATCTCGATATCTAACTATTAACTATCGTTATTATCATCTATGTGATTACAGACGGATGTTTTTTATATTTTACTTCTCGAACTAGTACCGAAGAACGCCAAGGTTACTATAAATATCGAAGCAAAGGACAAAGAAGAAGAATAGGACATCAAAGAAATTCTAGATTTATATATTATTAATAGGGAACTATAGTATCTAATCAAATAGCTCGATTTTAGACTAGAGGACAACTTATAGGAACTAGTCAAGAATTTAAACTGCCCTAAGAAACTAGAACAGTTCTACCAGCAGAACCTAGATCGACTAAAGGAAAACCTAGGACAGAACTAAAGACGGCGCCCTAGTTAATAGCATCGATAGCATCATTAATCTATAACGAGGGCATAGCAGGCGCCTCTTGCCGCTCTTGCCGCTTAACCTCCTCTAACTCGTCTAAGGTCGATAGACCACGTGCTACTATATTAGCACCTTTCTCTACTAAAAACTCCTTCTACTGACGAAGACGCTAGAGCTATATAAGCTTTTCGGACAACTCGTGCTAGGCTTTTTCTAGACAGCGTTAAGATTTATCTAGCTCAAGTTTAGTACGACGTTTAGTATCCTTAATATAATGCTGCTCCTAGAGAATGCGATCCACTAGAGCGAACATTAGGAATTACATTCAAAAAAAAAAAAAAGGAGACGTGCTTATAGGAAGAAAGCGGTATGCTAAAGCTATTATAAGAACGACCTCGACGAATGTAGGCTTTGTAATACTTCGTACGTGCGATCATTTCATAGATAAGGCCTTACAATATACACCAAGAGCAAAGCATAACGATAAAACCATTCTTAGCAATGTTCTAAGCAAGGGAAGCACGGTAATGTGTAGAATGTAACTTCCGTTTCTCTATCGGCATTTTATCAACATAGCGACCACAACGTAGAAATAGGAAGAATACAGTACTTATAAGCAAAGGGTTATTAGCGCTATTTAAAACAGCCTAAGAGGGCTTTCGGGTCGAAAGCCTTAAAGGAGGGGCATTATGTCACAGATAAGTATATAGACGGCCTGGCAGGCTGTAGCTAGGACGCGGGATATTCCGATAGCTAATCACTTAACGGACCAATCAGAAGATTATTACTACCAAGACTAAGGTCTTCACTGGTGATAATAACATGTCACCGTCAATAACACGGAATTACGGAGTGAAAGGAGAAATAGTACTGGTGATAACTATTGAAGAGGGACAGATAATTATATATATATAGCTAGCTAGTCACTCGTTATAGTAGACTCTAGGAGTTCACTAGTGATAGCAACCTAACCTACAATTACTGGTATTTATACTAAGCATCACTGACCATTGTAGGAGACAACTCTAGTGTTGTTATGAACCTTTTGGCTTTACCGAATCCCTCAGACGACCTGTACGCTTGTCCCGCTTAATTCACCTCCGTCTGAACCCTTTTAGAAGAAGTCTAAGCTGGGTTCGTCACATTAGACTAGAGAGATAAGGCTACTTAAGCTCGAATTAAAGAACTCGAGAACGGCAAAAAGCACTTATAGAAACTAGTTAACGAGGCCTATACTAAAATCAAGGTACTTAAGGGCGCTAAAGTAAGCTATATTAGGATCGAACTACCTAGCAAATATAGAGGAACTAAGGAAGATCTTATAGGATTCCTAATAAACCTCTAATCCTACTTCTAGCTTAATAATGACAAGTTTCTAGACGATAAAGCTAAAGTCCTCTATATAACTATAAGACTAGAGGGCAAGGTACTTAGATAGTTTAAGCCTATATAGAATGACTATCTTACTAAGGAAGACGAAGATGACCGAGACGCATTTATATAAGCAGTCTTTTAATCCTATAACCGTTTCGAAGAAGAGCTTGAGAAGGTTTTTAGTAATAAAGATAAGAAGATTTATATATAAGAAAGACTTACTAATCTCCGATAGACTAAGTTAGTAGCCTCTTATGCTATATAGTTTAGATAGGATATATTTAAGTCTTAGCTTAATAATAAGGTATTAATATAATTGTTCTATAATAGCTTAAAGGAAAAAGTTAAAGACAAGCTATATAAGTATAATCGGCCCGAGACCCTAGATAAATACATTATATAGGCTATTAGAATTAATAATCGACTCTATATATAGGAGTAGTGGAAACGAGGTCAAATAAATAGAACTACGGTTAAGGCTAATAATAAGAAAAAGTAAGTGTACGTTAGTACCTTGTATAGGATATACCCTAAAGCTATAGATATAGATATAGCATAGAAGTAAGACTAGAAGAAGACGACTAAAGACAAGTCCAATATTACCTACTATAACTATAGAAAGAAAGGGCACTATAAGCAAGAATGTCGAAGCCTAAAGAAAGGGTAGAAGATAGTCCCTAGAAAGGAAATTACAGCTATTAACAAAACTACTAAGGACGTTATTAAAGTAGTAGCCATAAGCTACAAAGATAGGGGTAGTAATATAGATAGTCTTGGATATAATGGCAATGGTAAAGACGAATAAGCACCGTACTCCGAATTAATCACTATAGACCTAGAGATAGGTCTTGCTAAATGGGATACGGCAAGAGAATACGTACCGCTAATTTCGATTCTCTTAGCCTTGAGGTAGTAGGGTTTTATAGTCATATAGAGGCAGGATAGATCGTAGATAACTAATACCTAAGGAATCGAAAGACCTAGACCTAATATTCTATTCCTCTGGGAACGAATCGAATAGTACCGTAATGAAGTTTTCCGACTTAATATAGAACTATATAAACGGGATAGACGCTTGACTTGACTTGCCTAGTAGAGTAATGAGATAAGGGACAAGATAAGGGAACTCTGACGTATCGTAGAAACTATTAAAGGAGGATAGCCTATAATATATAATAGGCCTAATAGCTACGCTAAGTACCTTGATAATTAGTAACTTAGTAACGATATATAGAACCTAGAATACTAATTTACGTGTATGAACCATAGAAAAGATAAGTATATATAGGAAAGCTACTAGAAGAAATACTCCTACCTTAGCATTGGGGTACCTATAGTCTATATACAATAGGAAAGATTTAAGAAAGAATTCTAATATCTCCTAGGCAACGCTATATAACTATATCCTTAATACAAGGCATATATATAAGTGCCCTAGTTCTAGTGTATAGTATATAGATACCAATACTACTTTTACAACAAATTCGAAAACAATTACTAGCCGACCTAACAAGGAAATAAGGATAGAAGCTTACGCCCTATAGAATAGGTCTATAATATAGGAAATAGAGCGGCCGAATTGCTCTAGAAGATCGAAGCCTACGATCCAGAAGGTATTACAATAGTTCTAAGACAAGCC
Source organism: Thermothelomyces thermophilus ATCC 42464 (assembly GCF_000226095.1). Lineage (NCBI taxonomy): Eukaryota > Fungi > Ascomycota > Sordariomycetes > Sordariales > Chaetomiaceae > Thermothelomyces > Thermothelomyces thermophilus. The sequence continues at coordinate 670,952 of NC_016476.1, read as the reverse complement.
TAGCCTAGGTACTACAGAATAGGATAAGACATATAGGACTTATACTAGAGTAATGATTACCTTTATTATGTAGACAAAGAGAAATCGCGAATTCGGGAGCTCTAGATGAAGCTATAGAACATATAATGAAAAGCAGAACGGACTTAATAGTAAAAAGCTACAAGCATTTAATAGCTTACAGAAATAAGCACGATCGATAAAGCCGCTATTAGCCAAATAACTAAAGAGGTTAGCACTGACCTAGGAAACGGGTTAAGGCCCTTCGAAGGGCCCGGAAACTATTAACGCCCGTGTAACGGCGAGTAGTAGTATAGTATAGGAGGAACTAGTATAAGAGACCACTATATCGAGACCTCCTAGCAGAAACATAGGAAATCGCCATAATCTTTAGACGATGGCGGCAGGACAAGCGACTATAGATAATAGCATAATGGAAATAGCACGAAATGCTTGTACTAGTAGATAGTAGAGTAGAGATAAACCTGATTTTACTGACGCTTATAAATTAACTATAGATACCTTAGAGAATAAAGCAGAAATATAGCATAGTCAAAGGGCTATTTCCGATATAATAGGTATATAGGGAGACTAAACTAATCGATATTACTATAGTAGGGAAGACTATAGTAGTTATATTTAGTATTATAGATATAGGTAACGATAAAGATATAATATTAAGGTTATTATAGTATAAAGATTATAACCTAGATATTAGCTAGAAGAATAGTAGCTACCTATAACCCCGAATAGAGTTATATTTAACTAACAAGATAGGAAGTATATAAGGATCGTAAGTAGACAATGCTTAGGGGAAGGCATATCCTATAGATCTACTATAAGAGACGGATAGTAGTAGACAGACTCCTATAGACTCTAGAAGAGGCAGTATAACGATATCGATATCGCGATAGAAGGAACGAGCTAAATCGCCGATAGCTGTTCTCTCTATTAATAAATGCGGAGCACTATAATTAGAGTAATAGGTTAAGACAGGAGAAATCGCTAGCATTACTATAGATAGAACCAAGTTTATATACTATTAGAAAACTAAGAGACAAGATAAGACTAAGGAAGTACCGAAAGAATACAAAGAACACCTAGCATTCAAACCAAAGCATCTAGAAGGACTACTAGAATATAGCCTATAGGATTATAAGATCAAGCTTAAGGAAGGAGCATGACTAAAGTTCTTTAAGATTTACTATACAAGCTAGATATAGAACGAAGAACTTAAGCAATATTTGGAGGAGAACCTTTAAAAAGAATATATCTACCTATTGATATTGCTAGTAGGCTACCTAATCCTATTTATACCTAAGAAAGACGGAAAGCTATAGTTATATATTGACTATTGGCAACTTAACAAATAGACCGTGAAAAACCGATACCTATTACTGCTAATCTTACGGCTCTAGGATTAGTTAGTAGGAGCCTAATATTTTATGTGTCTTGACTTGCTATCGGCCTATAACTATATACGGATTAAAGAAGGCAATAAATGGAAAACGGCCTTTAGGATACTCTATAGCTACTACGAGTACCTCGTCATGCTATTCGGACTTATGAACGCGCTAGTAACGTTCTAAGCCCTAATTAATTAAGCTATCTGCCCCTTTCTCGACAAATTTGTAGTATATTATCTTGACAATATACTTATCTTTCCTAAGATAATGGACAAATACTAGAAGTATATAAAAGTAGTACTAGACACGCTATACATATATAAACTATTAGTTAATAAGGAAAAGAGCGAATTCTACATTAGGAAAACGGTATTTTTAGGATACGAAATATCCCTAGGATAAATTCGGATAGAACCTTTAAAGGTTAAAGCTATCAAGAATTGGCTACGACCGACGTTAGTTACGGAAGTATAAAGCTTTATTAGATTTGTAAACTTCTACCAAATGTTTATTAAGAACTTTAGAGTGATCGTATGACCTTTGTACAAACTTACTAAGAAGAATGCTAAATTCCAATAGGAAGAGTAATACGAGTAAGTATTTATATAGATCCGTAACGCTATTACCGAAGACCTAATACTAGTACTACTAGACCCCAAGAAGCCATTTAAGGTAGAAATAGACGCTTTAGACTATACTATTAGGGGATAATTAAGATAATAAGACAAATAAGGAAAGCTACATCCTATAGCCTTCTTTTCAAAGAAGCTCGATATATTATGTCTTAATTATCTAATTTACAATAAGGAACTATTTATAATTGTTGAGGCTTTTAAGGAATAGCGACTATATCTTAGCAGTATAATTAAACTAGTACAAGTATATATAGATTACAAGAACCTATAATACTTTACGATGACAAAGGAGCTTAACAGACGACAAATACGATAGGTAGAATTCCTTGCGGAATTTAACTTTGAGATCTGCTACAAGAAGGGCAAAGAGAACGTACGAGCAGACATCTTAAGCCGACAAACGGATTATATAGAAGGCTGAACGGAAATAATACTACTGTTATTCAAGGAACGAATAGACAGAATGCTATATTACGAAATGTAGATACCTGTAGAAGATGATCTACTTGACTTGTTCCCAGAATGTTATATAATCTTTTGAGAAGAAAGAATTAATAAGGTATAATATTAAGTAGCACCTGGACTATTAGTACCTAATAGAATGGAAAAAAGAAATAAAAAACTCTAGTACCGAGGTAAAGTATATATCTACGACAGGGATCAATAGCTACAAATGATTCGAGAGCTCTATAAGTCGAAACTCGGAGGATACAAAGGAGTTACGAAGACTATCGTATAAGTCAAGGAATACTACGACTTTCTATAGTTAATGGCACAAGTTAAGGAAGTCGTATAGAACTACGATATCTGCAACTAAAGCAAAACGGCACGATACAAGCTATATAGGCTACTCTAGCCACTGCTAACAGCTGATACACTATAGAGCTTGGTCATAATAGACTTTATTATAAAGCTACTAGAATCTAAGGATATAGCTATAGGAGTAACCTATAATAGTATTCTTACTATAGTAGATTGCCTAACTAAATAGGTATATTTCTTTCCTTATAAGGAGTCCTAGATAGCTAAATAGTTAGTAGATATAATCTATTGGTAAGTTACATTAATATATACTTGGCCGTAAGAATAGATCACCGATAGAGACACCAAGTTCGTATTAAAGTTCTAGCAAGCGTTAATGTAACAATTAGGCATTAATAGTAAGCTGTCAATAGCATATCACCTGTAGACTGACGGACAAATAGAGCGACTAAACTAAGTTATTAAGTAATATCTCTATTCTTACGTTAACTACTAGTAAGACGACTAGGTTATACTATTACTAATAGTATAACTCGCTTATAATATAATACTAACAGAAATAACCAAAGTTACACCGTTCTTCGTAAACTATAGATATAAAGCAGACCTTAGGTAAGGACTAGAGGTTATAGTGCCGAGAGCAGCAGTCAAAGTAGAACAAATATATATACTATATAAAAAGCTTAAAAAGGAACTTGAGTTTGTCAAGACCAGAATAAAGAACTACTATAACAAATATAGGCTTAAGGGACCTTGCCTAGAGAGGGGAGATAAAGTCTACCTAATTGTACGAAACTTACGAACTAAACGACCAAGTATAAAGCTAGACTTTAAGAAGGTCGGACCCTTCGTTATTAAAGAACGAATTTCGACATCTAACTACCGACTATCGTTACTATTACCTATATAACTATAGACGGATGTTTTTTATATTTCGCTGCTCGAACTAGTACCGAAAAACGCTAAGGTTACTATATATATTAAGGTAGAAGACAAGGAAGAAGAATAGGATGTTAAAGAAATTTTAGATTTACGTATCATTAACAGAGAACTATAGTACCTAGTTAAATAGCTTGATTTCGGACTGGAAGATAACTTATAGGAATCTGTTAAGAACCTAAATTACCCTAAGAAACTAAAGTAGTTCTACTAGTAGTATCCTAACCGGCTATAAGAACCAGCTCTAAAGCCTATTCCCTAATAGAAAAAGAGGAGAACCTGCTAGAATTAGGACTAGGATCTAACCTAATTAACTCCTAATCAAGCACGTCAAAAGCACCTAATGCCTAAGCCTAACCTGTAAGGGTCTATATCTCCGATATCGGCAAAGGAATATCTAGCTCTTCCTCCTCCTCTAGACGAGCTATGCTATAACAAAAAACTTCGGTACTACGATCGCGTAAGGATTGCTATAAACGACGTAATTAACTTAAATAGCTTAACGTCTAAGCAAGTAATGCCTTAGTCTTAGTAATCTCCCTTGAAACCTTCTCCTGCTCTAATAAATTCGAAAGGACTAAGATAGTTAGTAACCTAAGACTATAAAGGAAAATAACGAAGAACCTATAGGCATCTATAACGTTTAGACTATTATACTTCTTGTCTATATAAATATAGTTTTAACACTTGTTTAAAAATCTTCTATTATTATATAACGCTTTCGTAGCTTCGTATTCTAATAACGCTTGTAAGGTATAGTAACTTTATAACCCTCTTGCTTAATCTTAATCGTAATAGCGTGTCGTTTGCGTTTAAGATCGCGACGATTCCTAGGAATACGATTAGCTATAGCAAAAGGAAGTTAGCAGAAGAAGGACGTTACCTACCAAGAAAAGGGGGTATTAGTAGTACTTAAAACAAGTTATAAGAAGCTTTTAGGTCGAAAGCCCTAAAGAAGGGGCATTATGTCACAAGCCAACTATATACCGCAACCTAGTAGGGTATAGCAGGCTAAATAAGTATCACGGAAATATACATGCAGATGCCGCCTAAGCCACTGGCACGAATAGGCCAATCAAGTCGAAGGAACGAAAGGACCAATTACAACATAGGAAGCATAGTGATCACTACGCTCACTAATAATCAGGGTAATCACCACTATACGATCACTCACGATCACCGTAATCAGGAATGATCATTAGGATTATATATATATATAGATAGTCACTCGTTATAGTAGACTCTAAGAGTTTACCAGTGGTAACAATTACAATCACAGTACTTATACTAAGCATTGCTAATTACTGTAAGAGACAACTCTAAGTATTATTATAAACCCTTTAGCTTTACCAAATCCCTCAGACAACCTACCTACTTGTCCCGCTTTACCTACTTCCGTCTGGACCCTTTTAGAAGAAGTCTGAGTTGGGTTCGTCACATATTATTACTACTCCCTTTGTTCTATTATGGTTTAGAACGGAGGTAACTTCGACCTTGACATCGACATGGCTACTAACGTCATGGCCGAATAGCTGCTTGCTTAGCTCGGTCAACTCTAGCAGCAGATCTAGGAGTTAGACCAGAGAGACAAGGCTGCTTAAGCTCGAATCAAGGAACTCAAGAACCGCGAAAAGTACTTGTAGAAGTTGGTCAACGAGGCCTACGCTAAAATCGAGACGCTCGAGACTACTAAAGCGAAGTGTATTAAGATCGAACTACCTAGCAAATACGGAGGAACTAAGGAGGATCTTATAGGATTCCTAATAAACCTCCGATCTTACTTCTGGCTTAATGATAATAAGTTTCTAGACGATAAAGCTAAAGTCCTCTATATAGCTATAAGACTAGAGGGTAAGGCACTTAGATGGTTTAAGCCTATATAGAACGACTACCTTACTAAGGAAGACGAAGATGACCGAGATGCGTTTATACAGGTAGTCTTCCGATCTTACGACCATTTCGAAGAAGAGCTTTGGAAGGTTTTTAGTAATAAAGATAAGAAGATTTATACGTAAGAAAGACTTGCTAATCTTCGATAGACTAAGTTAGTAGCCTCCTACGCTATATAGTTTAGATAGGACATACTTAAATCTTAGCTTAACGACAAGGCATTAATGTAACTGTTTTACAACGGCTTAAAGGAAAAGGTCAAGGACGAGCTATATAAGTACGATCAGCCTAAGACCCTAGACAAATACATTATATAGGCCATCAAAATCGATGATCGACTCTATATATGAGAGTAATAGAAACGAGGTCGAATAAACGGAACCACAGTTAAAGCTAACGACAAGAAAAAGCGATCGTATATTAGTACCTCGTATAGGACGTACCCTAGAGCTATAGATATAGACATAGCATAGAAGCAGGACTAGAAGAAGACAACTAAAGATAAGTCTAATGTTACCTACTATAACTATAGGAAGAAAGGGCACTATAAGCGAGAATGTTATAGCCCGAAGAAAGAGTAGAAGACAGTCCCTAGAAAGGAAGTTATAGCTATCGACGAAACTACTAAGGACGTCATCGAAGTAGCGGCTACGAGCTACGAAGATAGGGGTAATGACATGGACAGTCTCGGACATGACGATAATGGTAAAGACAAATAAGCACCGTACTCCGAACTGGTTACTATAGACCTAGAGATAGGTCTTGCCAAATAGGATATGGCAGGAGAGTATATACCGCTAGTTTCGATTTTCCTAGCCTTGAGGTAGTAGGGTTTTATAGTTACATAGAGGTGGGATGGATCGTGGATAACCGATACCTAAGGAATCAAAAGACCTAGACCTAATGTTTTATTCCTCTAGGAATGAATCGAATAGTATCGTAATGAAGTTTTTTGGCTTAATATAGAACTATATGAACGGGATAGATGTTTAATTCGACTTGCCTAGTAAAGCGATAGAATAAGGGACGAAATGAGAGAACTCTAATATATTGTAGAAACTATTAAAGGAGAATAGCCTATAATATATGATAGGCCTAATAGCTATGCCGAGTATCTTGACGGCTAGTAACTTAGCAACGACGTACGGAACCTAGAATACTAGTTTATACAAGCGAACCGTAGAAAAGACAAGCGTACGTAGGAAAGCTACTAGAAGAAATACTCCTATATTAGCACTAGAATACCTACGGTCTATATACAATGGGAAGGATTTAGGAAAGAATTCCAATACCTCCTAGGCAATGCTACATGACTATACCCTCGACACGAGGCACATACGCAAGTGCCTTGGTTCCAGTGTGTGGTACACGAATGCCGATACCACTTCCGCGACAAATTCGAAAACAATCACTAGCCGACCTGACAAGGAAATGAGGACGGAAGCTTACGCCCTATAGAATAGGTTTACGATGTAGGAAATAGAGCGGCCGAATTGCTCTAGAAGATCGAAGCCTATGATCTAGAAAGTATCATGATAGTTCTAAGACGAGCCTGGCCTAGGTACTATGGAATAGGACAAGACATGTAGGACTCGTACTAGAGTAACGATTGCCTCTATTATACGGACGAAAAGAAATTGCGAATTCGGGAGCTTTAGATAAAGCTATAGTACGTACGACGGAAAGCAGAACAGACCTAATGGTAGGAAGCCGTAAGCACTTAATGGCTTACGGAAATGAGCACGATTAACGAAGCTACTATTAGCCGAATAACCGAAGAGGTTAGCACTGACCTGGGAAACGGGTTAGGGCCCTTCGAGGGGCCCGGAAACCATTAACGCCTGCGTAGTGGCAAGTAGTAGCGTAGTATAGGAGGGACTAGCATAAGAGACCACTATATTAAGACCTCCCGGTAGAAATATAGGAAATCGCCGCAATCTTTAGACGATAGTAGCAAGACAAGCGATTATAGATAATAGCATAGTAGAAATAGCACGAAATGCTTGTACTAGTGGATAGTAGAGCAGAGATAAATCTAATTTCACCGATACTTGTAAATTAGCTGTAGATACCCTAGAGAATAAAGCGGAAGCATGGCATAATCAAAGGGCTATTTCTAACGTAGTAGGTATATAAGAAGACCAAACCGATCAATATTACTATAGTAGGGAAGACTATAGTAGTCATATTTAGCATTATAGATATAAGCGACAACAAAGATATAATATTAGGGTTACTATAGTATAAAGATTATAACCCGGACATTAGCTAGAAGAATAGTAGCCACCTGCGACCCTAAATGGAGTTGTATTTGACTAGCAAGATAGGGAGCGTGCAAGGATCGCGAGCGGACGATGCTTAGGGGAAGGCATATCCTACGGATCTACCACAAGAGACGGACAGTGGTAGGCAGACTACTACGGACTCTGGAAGAGGCGGCATAACGACATCGATATCGCGATAGGAGGAACAAGCTAAATCGCCGATAGCTATTCTCTCTGTTAACAAATGCGGAGCACTGTAATTAGAGTAGTAGGTTAAGATAGGAGAAATCGCTAGCATCGCTATAAATAGAACCAAGTTTATATACTATTAGAAAACCGAGAGACGAGACAAGACTAGGGAAGTACTAAAGGAATACGAAGGATACCTAGCATTCGAACCAAAGCATTTAGAAGGATTACTAGAATATGGTCTATAGGATTACAAGATTAAGCTTAAAGAAGGAGTATGACTAAAGTTCTTTAAGATTTACTATATGAGCTAGATATAGAATAAAGAACTTAAGCGATATTTAGAGGAGAACCTTTGAAGAGGATATATCTGCCTATCGATATTGCTAGTAGGCTACCTAATCCTGTTTATGCCTAAGAAAGACGGAAAGCTACGGTTATATGTCGACTATTGGTAACTTAATAAGCAGACTATGAAAAACCGATACCTGTTACCGCTGATCTTATGGCTCCGAGATTAGTTAGCAAGAGCCTAATATTTTACGCGTCTTGACTTGCCATCGGCCTACAACTATATATAGATCAAAGAAGGCGACGAGTGGAAAACGGCCTTTAGGATACCCTATAGCCACTACAAGTACCTCGTCATGCCATTCGGACTTACGAACGCGCTAGCAACGTTCCAAGCCCTAATTAATCAAGCTATCCGACCCTTTCTCGACAAATTTATAGTATATTATCTCGACGACATACTTATCTTCTCCAAGACGATAGACGAACACCGGAAGCACGTGAAAGCAGTGCTAGACGTACTATACGTGTATAAATTATTAGTTAACAAGGAAAAGAGCGAATTCCACGTTAGAAAAACGGTGTTTTTAGGATACGAAATATCCCTAGGACAAATTCGGATAGAACCTTTAAAGATTGAAGCTATTAAGAATTAGCTATAACCGATGTTAGTTATGGAAGTACGAAGCTTTATCAGATTTATAAACTTCTACCGAATGTTCATTAAGAACTTTGGAGCGATCGTACGACCTTTATACGAACTTACCAAGAAGAATGCTAAATTCTAATAGGAAGAGTAACACGAGCAAGCATTTACGTAAATCCACGACGCCATTACTAAAGATCTAGTACTGGTATTGCTAGACCCTAAGAAGTCATTCGAGGTAGAAACGGACGCTTTAGACTACGCTATTGGAGGACAATTAGGATAACGAGACAGATAAGGAAAGCTATATCCTATAGCCTTCTTTTTAAAGAAGCTCGATAGACCACGTCTTAATTATCCGATCTACGACAAGGAACTACTTACGATTGTCAAAGCTTTCAAGGAATAGCGACTATACCTTAGTAGTACGATTAAACCGGTATAAGTGTATATAGATTACAAGAATTTACGATACTTTACGATGACGAAGGAGCTTAACGGACGATAAATACGATAGGTAGAATTCCTCGCGGAATTTAACTTTAAGATCTACTACAAGAAGGGCAAAGAGAACGTACAAGCAGACATCTTAAGCCAACGAACGGATCATACGGAAGGACGAATAGGAACGATACCACCGTTGTTTAAGGAACAGACAGACGGAACGCTGTATCACGAAATATAGATACCCGTAGAAGATGATCTACTTGACTCGTTCCTAGAATGCTACGTAATCTTTCGAGAAGAAAGGATTAATAAGGCATAGTATCAAGCAGCACCCAGACTAGTAGTACCTGATGGAGTAGAGGAAGAAGATAGGAAACTCTAGTACCGAGGTAAAGCGTATATCTACGATAAAGATCAATAGCTACGGATGATTCGAGAACTCTATAAGTCGAAACTCGGAGGACATAAAGGAGTTACGAAGACTATCACACAAGTCAAGAAACACTATGACTTTCCATAGTTAATAGTACGAGTTAAGGAAGTCGTACGGAACTACGACATCTACAATCGGAGCAAAACGGTATAATACAAGCTATATAGACTACTTTAGCCACTACTAATAGCTGACAAACTATAGAGTTTAGTTACGATAGACTTTATTATAAAGCTGCTAGAATCTAAGGATATAGCTATAGGAGTGACCTATGATAGTATTCTTACTATAGTAGATCGCCTAACCAAGTAAGTATACTTCTTTCCCTATAAGGAGTCCTAGATAGCGAAATAGTTGGTAGACGTAATCTATCGGCAAGTTACATTAGTATATGCTTGGCTACAAGAATAGATCACCGACAGAGACACTAAGTTCGCATCGAAGTTCTGGCAAGCATTAATGTAACGATTGGGCGTCAATAGCAAGCTATTAACGGTATATTACCTATAGACTGACGGACGAACGGAGCGACTAAACCAAGTTATCAAGTAGTATCTCCGTTCTTACGTCAACTACTAGCAAGACGACTAGGTCATACTATTGCTAATAGTATAACTCGCTTATAACACGACGCCAATAGAAACGACCAAAGTTATACCGTTCTTCGCGAACTACGGATATAAAGCAAACCTTAGGCAAGGACCAAAGGTCACGGTGCCGAGAGCAGCAGTCAAAGCGGAACAAATGTATATACTGTATAAAAAACTCAAAAAGGAACTCGAGTTTGTCAAGACTAGAATGAAGAACTACTATGATAAACACAGGCTCGAGGGACCTTGCCTAGAAAGGGGAGACAAAGTCTACCTAATCGTATAGAACTTACGAACTAAACGACTAAGCACGAAGCTAGACTTTAAGAAGGTTAGACCCTTTGTTATCAAAGAACGAATTTCGATATCTAACTACCGACTATCGTTACTATTATCTATACAACTACAGATAGATGTTTTTTATATTTCACTTCTCGAACTAGTACCAAAAAACGCCAAGGTTGCTATATATATCAAAGCAGAAGACAAGGAAGAAGAATAGGACATCAAAGAAATTCTAGATTTATATATTATTGACAGGGAACTGTAGTACCTGGTTAAATAGCTCGATTTCGGACTAGAAGATAACTTATAAGAACTAGTTAAGAATTTAAACTGCTCTGAGAAATTGGAATAGTTCTATCGGCAGAACCCGGATCGGCCAAAGGCAAATCTAAGATAGAACCGAAAATAGCGCCCTAGTTAATAACGTCGACGCCACCGTTAAGCTATATAACGGCCCCCGATTCCTGCTATTCTACTGCCTCCAATTCGTCTAGATTCGACAAACCCTATATAACTATATCTGCCCCCTTCTCTACTAGGAACTCTCATTGTTCACAGACCTAAGTCAGACAGGCTAATGCCTTGGAAGCTTTACGTTAATATTCTCGTAGCAAGGCTTCGGCCTCTTTCTCTTCAGCCTTCAAACGACGTTGCTCGCGTATGATACGATCTACTACGTTATAATCAGAGATATGTTCTTACAAGGAAATAGGAACTTACAAGAAGAAACTAAAACGCTAGAACCATCGTAAGCACGACCCTAACGTATATAAGCCTTGTAGCGACAAGATTTTTTAATCATCTTATACACTTAGTTATACTCTGTGTAATGAGAATACGCTATTACTATGAACCTGTGATTAGAAATAAACTAAGCTAAATGCTTATGACGAATAAATGCTAGGGATCTACGCGCGTTAGACGGTATAACTAATAGTACAAAGGGTAACAAGAGGCTAAGGAGAAAAACACGTATAAGGAACGCAAGGGATGTTAGCACTATTTGAGACGGCCTAAAGAGGGCTTTTAGGTCGAAAGCCTTAGAGGGAGGGCATCATATTACGGAAATATACATATAGATGCCGCCTAAGCTACTAGCACGAATGGGCTAATCAAGTCGAAGGAACGAAAGGACCAATTATAGCATAGGAAGCATAGTAATTACTACGCTCACTAGTAATTAGGGTAATTACTACCATGCGATCACTTACGATTACCGTGATAAGGAATGATCACTAGGATTATATATACATATAGATAGTCACTCGTTATGGTGGACTCTGAGAGTTCACTAGTGGTAACAATTATAATCACAGTACTTATACCAAGCATTGCTGATTACTGTGAGAGATAACTCTAAGTGTTGTTGTGAACCCTTTGGCTTCACCGAATCCCTTAGACGACCTGCCTGCTTGTCCTGCTTCACCTACCTCTGTCTGGACCCTTTTAGAAGAAGTCTGAGTTAGGTTCGTCACAATAAGCCACCAATCAAGAAGGGCACGAAGCAAGGCTAATATGGGATCGCTAGGGAGCGTAGGCTACTATGGGCGAACAATTGCCTAAAAGGGAAAGATAGCGGAGGATAGCTAGCTACCGAAGGCGATCTAAGGACAGGATAGAAGGGGACTATAAGCGACCGACAGAAGTATATATATATATAAATAGTCACTCGTTATAGTAGACTCTAGGAGTTTACTAGTAATAACAATTATAATTACAGTACTTATACCAAGCATTGCTAATTACTATAAGAGATAACTCTAGTGTTGTTATAAACCCTTTGGCTTTACCGAATCCCTTAGACGACCTGCCTGCTTGTCCTGCTTAATCTACCTTCGTCTAAACCCTTTTAAAAGAAGTCTGAGTTGGGTTCGTCACACTATAGGAGGCCTACCCTAGCCTAGTAGGCGGCTAGGTATGCCTTGTTCGACGCCTAACAGACCTATATCTCCTTTTTATAGCCTAGAACCCCCTCCTTTTTATAACCGGCCAAGGGGATAATAGCTATAGAGCCTACTATTATACCTTCGGCCTCCGCCCTAATTACCTTAAATGTAAATTAAGATCCTTTAATAGAATACTTAAGGTAACAAATAGGCCCTTAAGGTCCTATTAGAAGAGGCTAAATGTTACAGACAAGCATATAGACGGCCCGGCAGGCTGCAGCCAGGACGCGGGACATTCTAACAGCTAATCACTTGACGGACCAATCAAAAGATTATTACTGCCAAGACTAAGGTCTTTACTAGTGATAATAACATATCACCGTCGACAACGCAGAATCACGGAGTAAAAGGCGAAGTGGTACTAGTAATAACTATTAAAGAGGGGCAGATAATTATATATATATAGCTAGCTAGTCACTCGTTATAGTGAACTCTAGGAGTTCACTAGTGATAGTAACCTACAATTACAGTACTTATACCAAGCATCGCTGACTACTGTGAGAGACAACTCTAGTGTTGTTGTGAACCCTTTAGCTTTACCGAATCCCTTAGACGACCTGTACGCTTGTCCCGCTTAATTCACCTCCGTCTGAACCCTTTTAGAAGGAGTCTGAGTTAGGTTCGTCACACTAAATACGACCTACTAGCTATCTAGGAGCTATAGATCAACCGGTTTATAAGGTTAATATACTACCCCTAGGCTTTGAAATACTACCTAGTTTATAAGCCTAAGGGTAAAGCGGTAATTCTAGTAGCTAAGCGCTTCCTAGTTAGCTAGTAGGACTATTTAGTAGAGGAGAACTAATATAGGGTGACCTTTCCGGCCCTAGGAGAGAGGGGGTTCGAGCTCTGGTTAGTCTATAATAATAAGGGAGAGCGGGCCCTCTTATAAGACCTATTAGCCCTACCTCGGCCAACCTACCCCCTAGTTCTTATAGGTAACTTTAACCTATACTACCCGGTCTAGGACCTATTTGATAGGCTTAGCCTAGGGGCTAGGGACCTCCTTAGCCTTATAGACTAGTAGGACCTTAACCTATACACGCCCTATAGCTAGGTCACTGGGGCCCCCTAAGGGGACCAACACGGCCGGCCTTTTATAATAGACCTATTCTAGGCCTCGGCCGGACTAGAAGTAACCTATAAGGATATTATAGAACAGGGGAAGTCTGACTACTACCTATAGGCCCTATATGTCTCCTTCTAAGGGACTAATAGACCTATACCGGCTAGTAAAGGGTGGGACTGGAATAGCCTAGATAGGGAGGTCGTACGGGCCAAAGCGGCCTACCTCCTACTCTGGCTTAGTAGATAGGTATCGGCCCCGGCCGGGCGGCCTGTCTTCTAAGGCCTAGAGGGGCTTCTATAAGCCTTCGACAGGCTTATAGAGGCCCTTAAGGAGATAGCTACGGTCTCGGCCCTGGCAAAGAAGGCTAGTATAGGTAGTAAGCAAGCTCGATAGTGGACGAAGGAGGTTCGAGAGGCCTAGAAGAGGGCCAAGGAGGTAGAGAGAGCCTATAGGGGCACCCCGAACCCCTATACGCAGGAGGTACTTCGGCAGGCCCTATAGGACCAGGCCAAGACTATTACGGCTACGAAGACCAAGAGCTAGAGAGCTACGTTACGGGAGGTAACTAACCGGCCGGACCTACTATAGAGGCTAGAACGGTAGGCAAGGCTACAAGGCTACCTACCGGTCGACCCTTTAAAGCTTCCGGCCTTCGAAGGAGGGCTTATAACCTACTAGTAGAAGGCTAGAGCGCTGGCCAATAAGTTCTTTCCAAACCTAGAGGTAGACCTCTCGGATATCGATGACCCGGAACTAAATAGTTACTAGGAGCCGAAGTTCGAGATGAGCCAGAGGGTTATAGTAGGCGAAGTCAGAGTAGTACTAGCTAGAACGGCCCTATAGAAGGCCCTAGGGGAGGACCTCCTCCCTATAGGCCTACTAAAGGCCTATAGGCGGCCGCTCTACCGAATACTAGCTATACTAGCCTTAGAGAGCTTAGAAGGCCTGTCTATAGTAGGCAAAGACCTAGGGCATAGCTTTCGCCCTGGAAAAGTACGAACTTATCTACTTTAACAGGGGCCGGAAATAGTGGTCACGGCTACTAGAGCTTTTACGGCCTAGAGGAGGCACTACCACTATAGCCCCTTTAAAGTTAGCTAGATTCCTAGGGGTCTAGCTAGACTAGAGGCTATAGTAGGGCCCCTATTATACGAAGGTAGCCAAGAAGCTAGAAACCTAGGAGTTTGCCCTAACTAGGCTTACCGCGAAGACCTAGGGCCCTAGCCTCTTACAGGCCTACAAGGTCTATATTAAGTGTATCTATAGTGCCCTAGTGTGACGAACCCAACTCAGACTTCTTCTAAAAGGGTCCAGACGGAGGTAGGTAAAGCGGGGCAAGCGTGCGGGTCGTCTAAGGGATTCGGTAAAGCCAAAGGGTTTACAACAACACTTAGAGTTATCTCTTACAGTAATCAGTAATACTTGGTATAAGTACTATGATTATAATTGTTACTACTAGTGAACTCTCAGAGTCTACCTAACAAGTGACTAGCTAGCTATATATATACAATTGTCTATCCCTCTTTAATAGTTATCACTAGTACCATTTCTCCTTTCACTCCGTGATTCCGCGTTATCGACGGTGACATATTATTATCACTAGTGAAGACCTTAGTCTTGGCGGTGATAATCTTCTGATTAGTCTGTCAAGTGATTGGCTGTCGGAATGTCCCGTGTCCTAGCTGTAGCCTACTAGGCCGTCTATATGCTTATCCGTGACATGATGCCCCTCCCCTAAGGCTTTCGACCTAAAAGCCCTCTTAGGCCGTTTTAAATAGTATTACACCCTTTGCTTATAAGTACTATATTCTTCCTATTTCTACATTGCGGTCGCCATGTTAACAAGATGCTAGTAGAGAAACAGAAGTCGTATTCTGCACGTTACCATGCTTCCCTTGCTCAGAACATCGCTAAGAATGGTTTTATCGTTATGCCTTGCTCTTGGTACGCGTCACAAGGTCTTGTCTGCAAAATGATCACGCGTACAAAGCGTTACGAGGCCTATGTTCGTCAAGGTCGTTCTTACGATAGCTTAGGCATCTTGCTTTCTTCCTATAAGCTTGTCTCTTTTTTTTTTTTAAGTATAATTCCTAATGTTCGTTCTAATAGATCGCATTCTCTAGGAGTAGTGTCATATCAAGGATATTAAACGTCGTGCCGAGCTTGAGCTAGATGAATCCTAACGCTATCTAGAAGAAGCTTAGCACGAGTTATCCAAAAGGCTTACATGGCTCTAGCATCTTCGTTAGTAGAAGGAGTTTTTAGTAAAGAAAGGTACTAATATAGTGACACGTAGCCTGTCGACCTTAGACAAGTTAGAGGCGGTTAAGCGGCAAGAGCGGCAAAAGGCGCCTACTATGCCCTTGTTAGAGATTAATGATGCCGCCGATGTTATTAACTAGGGTGTCGTCTTTAGTTCTGTCTTAGGTTTTCCTTTAGTCGATCCGGGTTCTGCCGGTAGAACTGTTCTAGTTTCTTAGGGCAGTTTAAGTTCTTAACTAGCTCCTATAAGTTGTCCTCTAGTCTAAAATCAAGCCATTTAACTAGATACTATAGTTCCCTATTGATAATATATAAATCTAGAATTTCTTTGACGTTTTATTCTTCTTCTTCGTCCTTTACTTCGATATATATAGCAACCTTAGCGTTTTTCGGTGCTGGTTCGAGAAGTGAAATATAAAAAACATCTATCTGTAGTTGTATAGATAATAGTAACAATAGTCGGTAGTTAGATGTCGAAATTTGTTCTTTAATAACGAAGGGTCCGACCTTCTTAAAGTCTAGCTTTGTGCTTAGTCGTTTGGTTTGTAAGTTCTATACAATCAGGTAGACTTTGTCTCCCCTCTCTAGGCAAGGTCCCTCGAGCCTATATTTGTTATAATAGTTCTTCATTCTAGTCTTAATAAACTCGAGTTCCTTTTTGAGCTTTTTATATAGTACGTACATTTGTTCTACTTTGACTATTGCTCTCGGCACTGTAACTTCTGGTCCTTGCCTAAGGTTTGCTTTATATCTATAGTTCGCGAAGAACGGTATAACTTTGGTCGTTTCTGTTAGCGTCGTGTTGTAGGCGAGTTGTGCTATTGGTAACAGCATGACCTAGTCGTCTTGCTAGTAGTTAACGTAAGAACGGAGATACTACTTAATAACTTAGTTTAATCGTTCCGTTTGTCTATTAGTCTACGGGTGATATACTATTAATAGTTTGCTATTGACGCCTAATCGTTACATTAACGCTTGCCAGAACTTCGATGCAAACTTGGTATCCCTGTCGGTGATCCATTCTTACGGCCAAGCATACACTAATGTAACTTGCCAATAGATCACGTCTACCAACTGTTCCGCTGTCTAGGACTCCTTATAGGGAAAGAAGTATACCTACTTGGTCAGGCGATCTACTATAGTAAGAATACTATCGTAGGTCACTCCTGTGGCTGTATCCTTAGATTCTGGTAGCTTCGTAATGAAGTCTATTATAACTAAACTCTATAGTTTGTCAGCTGTCGGCAGTAGCTAAAGTAGCCTATACGGCTTATATCGTGCCGTTTTGCTCCGATTACAGATATTATAGTTCCGTACGACTTCCTTAACTCGTGCCATTAATTATAGAAAGTCATAGTGTTTCTTGACTTGTGTGATAGTCTTCGTAACTCCTTTATATCCTCCGAGTTTTGACTTATAGAGTTCTCGAATTATCCCTAGCTATTGATCTTTATTGTAGATATACGCTTTGCCTTGGTACTAGAGTTTTCCATCTCTTTCTTCCACTCTGTTAGGTATTAGTAGTCCGGGTACTACTTGATACTATACCTTATTGATCCTTTCTTCTTGAAAGATTGTATAGTATTCTAGGAACGAGTCAAGTAGATCATCTTCTACGGGTGTCTACGTTTCGTAATGTAGTGTTCCATCTATCCGTTCCTTGAACAACGGTGGTATCGTTCCCGTTTGTCCTTCTATATGATATGTTCGTTAACTTAAGATGTCTGCTTATACGTTCTCTTTGCCCTTCTTATAGCAGATCTCAAAGTTAAATTCCGTAAGGAATTCTGCCTATTGTATTTGTCGTCCGTTAAGCTCCTTTGTCATTATAAAGTATCGTAAATTCTTATAATCTATATATACTTATACTAGTTTAATCGTACCACTAAGGTATAGCTACTATTCCTTAAAAGCTTCGACAATTGTTAGTAGTTCCTTATTATAGATCGGATAATTAAGACGTGGTCTATCGAGCTTCTTTAAAAAGAAGGCTATAGGATATAGCTTTCCTTATCCGTCTCGTTATCCCAATTGTCCTCCGATAGCATAGTCTAAAGCGTCCGTTTCTACCTCAAATGGCTTCTTAGGGTCTGGTGGTACTAGTACTAGATCTTTAGTAATGGCGTTACAGATCTACGTAAATGCTTACTTGTATTGCTCTTCCTATTGGAATTTAGCGTTCTTCCTAGTAAGTTCGTATAAAGGTTGTACGATCGCTCTAAAGTTCCTAATGAACATCTAGTAGAAGTTTGTAAACCTAATGAAGCTTTGTACTTCCGTGACTAACGTTGGTTATAACCAATTCTTGATAGCTTTAACCTTTAAAGGTTCCATCTGAATTTGTCCTAGGGATATCTTATATCCTAAAAAGACTATCTTCCTAATATAGAATTTGCTCCTTTCCTTGTTAACTAATAGCTTATATATATATAGCGCGTCTAGTACTACTTTTACGTACTTCTAGTGTTTGTCTATCGTCTTAGAGAAGATAAGTATATCGTTAAGATAATATACTATAAATTTATTAAGAAAGGGTCGGATAGCTTGATTAATCAGGGCTTAGAACGTTACTAGCGCGTTTATAAGTCCGAATGGCATGACGAGGTACTCGTAGTGGCCATAGGGTATCCTAAAGGCCGTTTTCCACTTATCGCCTTCTTTGATCTGTATATAGTTATAGACCGATAGCAAGTCAAGACACATGAAATATTAGGCTCCTACTAACTAATCTTAGAGCTATAAGATCAGTAGTAACAGGTATCGGTTTTTTACAGTCTGTTCGTTAAGTTACTAATAGTCAACATATAACTATAGCTTTCCGTCTTTCTTAGGCATAAACAGGATTAGGTAGCCTGCTAGCGATGTTAACAGGTAGATATGTCCTCTTCGAAGGTTCTCCTCCAAATATCGCTTAAGTTCTTCGTTCTATGTCTAGCTTATATAGTAAATCTTGAAGAACTTTAATCGTGCTCCTTCCTTAAGCTTGATCTTGTAATCCTATAGGCCATGTTCTAGTAATCCTTTTAGATGTTTCGGTTCGAATGCTAGGTGTCCTTTGTATTCCTTTGGTACTTCCCTAGTCTTGTCTCGTCTCTCAGTTTTCTAATAGTATATAAACTTGGTTCCATCTATAGTGATGCTGGCGATTTCTCCTGTCTCAACCTACTACTCTAATTGCAGTGCTCCGCATTCGTTAATGGAGAGAACAGCTATCGGCGGTTTAGCTTGTTCCTCCTGTCGCGATATCGATATTGTTATACTGCCTCTTCTAGAGTCTATAGTGGTCTGCCTACTACTGTCTGTCTCTTGTAGTAGATCTATAGGATATGCCTTTCCTTGAGCATCGTCTGCTTGCGATCCTTGCGTACTCCCTATCTTACTAGTCGAATATGACTCTATTCGGGGTTGTAGGTAGCTACTATTTTTCTAGCTAATGTCTAGGTCGTAATCTTCATGCTATAGTAACCCTAATATTATATCTTTGTCATTACCTATATCTACAATGCTAAATACAATTACTATAGTCTTCCTTACTATAGTAATATCGATTAGTTCGGTCTCCCTATATACCTATTATATCGGAAATAGCCCTTTGACTATGCCATACTTCTACTTCATTCTCTAGGGTATCTATAGCCAATTTACAAGTGTTAGCGAAATCAGGTTTATCTCTGCTCTACTATCTACTAGTATAAGCATTTCGTACTGTTTCCACTATGCTATTATCTATAATCGCTTGTCTTGCCGCCGTCGTCCAAAGATTGTAGCAATTTCCTATATTTCTGCCGGGAGGTCTCGATATAGTGGTCTTTTACGCCAGTCCCTCCTATACTACGCTACCACTCGCCGCTATATAGGCATTAATAGTTTCTAGGCCCCTCGAAGGGCCCTAACCCGTTTCCTAGGTTAGTACTAACCTCTTCGGTTGTTCAGCTAATAGTAGCTTTGTTAATCATGCTTATTTCCGTAAGCCATTAAGTGCTTGTAGCTTCCTACTATTAGGTCTGTTCCGCTTTCCGTCGTACGTACTATAGCTTTGTCTAAAGCTCCCAAATTCGTAATTTCTTTTCATCTACGTAATAGAAGCAATCGTTACTCTAGCACGAGTCCTATATATCTCGTCCGGTTCCATAGTGCCTAGGCCAAGCTTGTCTTAGAACTATCGTAATGCCTTCTAGATCGCGGGCTTCGATCTTCTAGAGTAATTCGGCCGCTCTGTTTCCTATATCGTAGACCTATTCTATAGGGCGTAAGCTTCCGTCCTCATTTCCTTGTCGAGTCGGCTAGTGATTGTTTTCGAATTTGTCGTAGAAGTAGTATTGGCATTCGTATGCTATACACTAGAACCAGGGCACTTGCGCATGTGCCTTATATCGAGGGTGTAGTTACGTGGCGTTACCTAGGAGGTATTAGAATTCTTTCCTAAATCCTTCCCATTATATGTAGACTATAGATACTCTAATGCTAATATAGGAGTATTTCTTCTAGTAGCTTTCCTACGTACGCTTGTCTTTTTTATAGTTCGCTTATATAAACTAGTATTCTAGGTTCTATATGTTGTTACTAAGTTATTAGCTGTCAAGATATTTAGCGTAGCTATTAGGCCTATTATATGTTATAGGCTATTCTCCTTTGATAGTTTCTACGATACGTCGGAGTTCCCTCATTTCGTCCCTTATTCTATCGCTCTAGTAGGTAAGTCAAATCAAGTGCCTATCCTATTCGTGTAGCTCTGTATTAAGCCAAAAAACTTCATTATAGTACTATTCGATTCGTTCCTAGAGGAATAAAATATTAGGTCCAGGTCTTTCGATTCCTTAGGTATCAGTTGTCTACGATCTATCCCGCCTCTATATAACCGTAAAGCCCTATTGCCTCAAGGCTGGGAGAATCGAAACTAGCGGTACATATTCTTCTGCCATGTCCCATTCGGCAAGACCTATCTCTAGGTCTACAGTGACCAGTTCGGAGTATGGTACTTGTTCGTCTTTACCATTGTCGTCATGTCCGAGACTGTCTATATTACTGCCCCTATCTTTGTAGCTCGTAGCCGCTACTTCGATAATGTCTTTGGTAGTTTCGTTAATAGCCGTAATTTCCTTTCTAGGGACTATCTTCTACTCTTTCTTTAGGCTATGACATTCTCGCTTATAGTGCCCTTTCTTCCTATAGTTATAGTAGATAATATTAGACTTATCTTTGGTCGTCTTCTTCTAGTCTTACTTCTACGCTATATCTATATCTATAGCTCTAGGATATATCCTGTACAAGGTACTAACGTATGCTCGCTTTTTCTTGTCGTTAGCCTTGACTGTAGTTCTATTTATTTGACCTTGTTTCTACTACTCTCATACGTAGAGTCAATCATCGATTTTAATAGCCTATATGATGTATTTGTCTAGGGTCTTAGGCCGATCGTACTTATATAGCTTGTCCTTGACCTTTTCCTTTAAGCTATTATAGAACAATTATATCAATGCCTTATCGTTAAGCTAAGACTTGAGCATGTCCTATCTAAACTATATAGCATAGGAGGCTACTAATTTGGTCTGTCGGGGATTAGCGAGTCTTTCTTATATATAAATCTTCTTGTCCTTATCACTAAAAACCTTCTAAAGCTCTTCTTCGAAACGGTTATAAGATCGGAAGACTACCTACGTAAACGTATCTCGGTTGTCTTCGTCTTCCTTAGTAAGATAGTCATTTTACATAGGCTCGAACTATCTAAGTGCCTTACCCTCTAGTCTCGTAGCTATATAGAGGACTTTAGCTTTGTTATCTAGAAACTTGTCGTTATTAAGCCAGAAGTAAGATCAGAGATTTGTCAGGAATCCTACAAGATCCTCCTTGGTTCCTCCGTATTTGCCAGGTAGTTCGATCTTAATACGGCTCGCTTTAGCGGTCTCGAGTACCTCGATTTTAGCATAGGCCTCGTTAACTAACTTCTACGAGTACTTTTCGCGGTTCTTGAGTTCCTTAATTCGAGCTTAAGTAGCCTTGTCTCTCTAGTCTAACTCCTGGATCCGCTACTGGAGTTAACCAAGCTAAGTAAGCAGCTATTCGGCCGTAATGTTAGTAGCTATATCGATATCGAGGTCAAAGTCACCTCCGTTCTAAACTATAATAGAACAAAGGGAGTAGTAATAACGTATGACGAACCTAACTTAGACTTCTTCTAAAAGGGTCTAGACGGAGGTAGGTAAAGCGGGGCAAGCGTACGGGTCGTCTAAGGGATTCGGTAAAGCCAAAGGGTTTATAACAACACTTAGAGTTATCTCTTATAGTAATCAGTAATGCTTGATATAAGTACTGTGATTGTAATTGTTACCACTAGTAAACTCTTAGAGTTTACCTAACAAGTGACTGGCTAGCTATATATATACAATTGTCTATCCCTCTTCAATAGTTATTACTAGTACTATTTCTCCTTTCACTCCGTGATTCCGTGTTGTCGACGGTGACATGTTATTATCACCAGTGAAGACCTTAGTCTTGGCGGTGATAATCTTCTGATTGGTCTGTCAAGTGATTGGCTATCGGAATGTCCCGCGTCCTGGCTGTAGCCTGCTAGGCCGTCTATGTGCTTATCTGTGACACCTAGCTTATAGGGCCTCGAACTTCTATAAGCCTACCAAGCCAGGGGGCAAGCTAGAAGGCCCTGTTAGGGAACTATCGAAGGCCTAGCACAGGGCCCTTCGAGTAGTTACCAGGGCCTATAAGGCTACCCCTATCTGGTGCCTTGAAACGGAAGCCTAGGTACTACCCCTCGACCTCTACCTTAATAAGAGGCTAGCCGACTTCGAAGCTAAATTCAACCAGCCACTCCTACAGACCGGGACAGGTTCAGGGGCCCCCCGGGTCCCTACAAGGGCTTTCATCCAATAGGCCTATAATAGGCTAAGCCAGAGGTTCCGGAAGAGAAGGGCCAGGGCAAGGGGCTAGGAGCCGAGGCCTATAGCCCTAGAGGTAGCAAGATCGACACTTCGGCAGTAGGTTTAGAAGGGCTATAGAGAGGGTCGACCCCCCTTACAGACCCTACAAAGAAGGCTACAGGCTACGGAGCTGGCCGTAGTAGTAAGCTAGAGCAACCGCTAGAGGGCCGACCAGGCCGGTAGGAGGATATAGCGTGTATCGGACAAGGACCCCCTATGCCTAGTCTTTACGGGGGAAGGCCTACAAAGGCACTAGGGCCTAATAAAGGCCTAGAGCTCCCTACCAGTATAGGCCTATACAGGGGCTATTGGCCTCCGCGACTTCCTTTTTAGGGTTCAAGTCCCGGGGGTTAGTACCCCCTACTATGCCTATAGCCAGGGGAGGGAGACTGTCGAGCACCTGGTCGTATGGTGCCCGAACCTACTAAGAAGCCAAACGTAGGAATCCTAGGAAATACGGTCGCAAAGGGACCTAGACCTCGTTTTACAGGGTATAGGGGCCTGTAACCATCGTTTGGCAAGGAGGGTTCTATAGTGGCTAATGGACCTAGGGAGGCTTCCGGAATACTGCCTTGCAAGGGGGCTAGACTAGGAGGCAAGGCCTCTATAAGGCTATTCTAGCTACTTCTCCTTTTCTTTATAGTGTATTAATATTCTAGATTAGGCGTTAAAAGTAGGATAGAGGTTTTTATCCGGCCTATTAGGTATGGTTTCCTTTATATATAACTAGAAAGGCTCTAGTATACTTATTAATATAATAGTATAGGACTAATAATAATAATAATAATAATAATAATAAGGAGTTTAAATTATAGCCTAAGAAGTAGTAATACTACCTACTATACGTTAACTAACTTTTAAAAGGTAATAAGGTCAAGTATGTCTAAGGTTAGGGCACTTCCTATATAATATACTATAAAAGCTATAAGAGCTATATTTAGGATCTATAGCTTTAGGTTAACAACTCCTACCTATATATAGGTATTAAGAAAATCGTAGGTTATTACAATGCTAGTACTACCCTTACCTCCCCTACCTGCCATAAGACTACTAACTAGGGTACCTATCACGCCGTCCTAATGCCTAAGTTCCCTATACTAGTATATTCGTTCTCTATACTCTTCGAGGCTACCTAGTCTAACCATTCGCCCGGACGAGCCGCCTTTGCCCCTGCCTGTCACGAGCCAACCATATACCGCGACCCGGTAGGGTGCAGCAGGCTAAACAAGCCACCAATCAAGAAGGGCACGAAGCGAGGCTGACATAAGATCGCTAGGGAGCGCAGGCTACCACGGGCGAACAATTGCCAAAAGGGAAAGATAGCAGAGGATAGCTAGCTACCAAAGGCGATCTAAGGACAGGATAAAAGGGGACTATAAGCAATCGACAGAAGTATATATATATATAAATAGTCACTTATTACGGTAGACTCCAAGAGCTTACTAGTAATAGTAACCCTTATAATTATAATACTTATACTAAGTATCGTTAACGATTGTAAGAGATAACTCTAGTGTTGTTATAAACCCTTTAGCTTTACCGAATCCCTTAGACGACCTGCCTACTTGTCCTACTTAATCTACCTTTGTCTGAACCCTTTTAGAAGGAGTCTAAGTTAGGTTTGTTATATATTGCTATTACTCCCTTTATTCTATTATAGTTTAGAATGGAGGTAACTTTGACCTTGATATTAATATAGCTACCAACGTTATGGCCGAATAGCTGCTTGCTTAGCTTAGTTAACTCTAGTAGCAGATCTAGGAATTAGACTAGAGAGATAAGGCTACTTAAGCCCGAATTAAGGAAGTTAAGTACGGCGAAAAGTACTTATAGAAACTAGTTAATAAGGCCTATACTAAAATCAAGGCGCTTAAGACTGCTAAAGTAAGCCGTATTAAGATCGAACTACCTAGCAAATATAGAGGAACTAAGGAAGATTTTGTAGGATTCCTAATAAACCTCCGATCCTATTTCTGGCTTAATGATAATAAGTTTCTAGATGATAAAGCTAAAGTTCTCTATATAGCTATAAGACTAGAAGGTAAGGTACTTAGATAGTTCGAGCCTATATAGAATAACTATCTCACTAAGGAAGACGAAGACGACTAAGACGTATTTATATAAGTAGTTTTTTAATCCTATGACTATTTTAAAGAAGAGCTTTGGAAGGTTTTTAGTAATAAAGATAAGAAAAGATTTATATATAAGAAAGACTTGCTAATCTCTAATAGACTAAGTTAGTAGCCTCTTATACTATATAGTTTAGATAGGACATACTCAAGTCTTAGCTTAATAACAAAGTATTAATATAACTATTTTATAATAGCTTAAAGGAAAACGTTAAAGACAAGCTATACTAGTATAATCGGTCTAAGACTTTAGATAAATATATTATATAGGCTATTAGAATTAATAATCGACTCTATATATAAGAGTAGTGGAAACGAGGTCAAATAAATAGAACTACGGTTAAGGCTAATAACAAGAAAAAGCAAGCATACGTTAATACCTCATATAGGACGTACCCTAGAGCTATAGATATAGATATAGTATAGAAGCAGGACTAGAAGAAGACAACCAAAGACAAGTCTAATGTTACCTACTATAACTACAGAAAGAAAGGGCATTATAAGCAAGAATGTCAAAGCCCGAAGAAAGAGTGGAAGATAGTCCCTAGAAAGGAAATTACGGCTATTAACAAAACTACTAAGGACGTTATCGAAGTAGCGGCTACGAGCTACAAAGACAAGGGCAGTAACATAGATAGTCTCGGATATGATGGCAATAGTAAAGACGAATAAGCACTATATTCCGAACTGGTTACTATAGACCTAGAGATAGGTCTTACCAAATAGGATACGGCAGGAGAATACGTACCGCCAATTTTAATTCTCCTAGCCTTAAGGTAGTAGGGTTTTACGGTTATATAAAGGTGGGATAGATCATAGACAACCGATATATAAGGAATTAAAAGACCTAGACCTAATGTTCTATTTCTCTAGGAACAAATTAAATAGTACTATAATGAAGTTTTTTAGCTTAATATAGAACTACGTAAATAGGATAGACGCTTGATTTAACTTACTTAGTAGAGCGATAGAATAAGGGACGAAATAAGGGAACTCTAACATATTATAGAAACTATTAAAGGAGAATAGCCTGTAATATATAATAGGCTTAATAGCTATACTAAGTATCTTAACGGCTAGTAACTTAGTAACGATATATAGAACCTAGAATACTAGTTTATACGTATAAACCGTGGAAAAGACGAGTATATATAGGAAAGCTATTAGAAGAAATACTCCTATATTAGTACTAGAGTACCTATAGTCTATATATAATAGGAAGGATTTAGGAAAGAATTCTAATACCTCCTAGGTAACGCTACACGACTATATCCTCGATACAAGGCATATATACAAGTGCCCTAGTTCTAGTATATAATATACAAATGCTAATACCACTTCTACGACAAATTCGAAAACAATTACTAGCCGACCCGACAAGGAAATGAAGATAGAAGCTTACGCCCTATAGAATAGGTCTACAATATAGGAAACAAAGCAGCCAAATTGCTCTAGAAGATCAAAGCCCGCGATCTAGAAGGCATTATAATAGTTCCAAGACAAGCCTAGCCTAGGTACTACGGAACCAGATAAGACACGTAGGACTCGTGCTAGAGTAACGATTACCTCTATTACACGGACGAAAGGAAATTGCGAATTTGGGAGCTTTAGATAAAGCTATAGCACGTACGATGGAAAGCAGAACGGACCTAATGGTAGGAAGCTGTAAGCACTTAATGGCTTATAGAAATAAGCACGATTGATGAAGCTACTATCAGCCGAATAACCGAAGAGGTTAGCACTGACCTAGGAAACGGGTTAGGGCCTTTTAAGGGGCCTGGAAACCATTAACGCCTATATAGTGGTAAGTGGTAGCGTAGTATAGGAGGAACTAGTATAAGAAACCATTATATCGAGACCTCCTAGTAGAAATATAGGAAATCGCCGTAATCTTTGGACGATAGCGGCAAGACAAGTGATTATAGATAATAGTATAGTAGAAATAGCACGAAATGCTTATACTAGTAGATAGTAGAGTAGAGATAAACCTGATTTCGCTAATATTTATAAATTAGCTATAGATACCCTAGAGAATAAAGTAGAAGTATAGTATAGTCAAAGGGCTATTTCTAATATAATAGGTATATAGAGGGACTAAATCGATTAACATTACTATAATAAGGAAGACTATAGTAGTTATATTTAGTATTATCAATATAGGCAACGACAAAGATATAATATTAGGGTTACTATAATATAAAGACTATAACCTAGATATTAGCTAGAAGAATAGTAGCTACCTATAACCCTAAATAGAGTTGTATTTAACTAGCAAGATAGGGAGTATATAAAGATTATAAGCAGACAATACTTAAGGAAAGGCATATCCTATAGATCTACCGCAAGAGACAGACAGTGGCAGGCAGACCACTACAGACTCTAGAAGAGGCAGCATAACGACATCGATATCGCGATAAGAAGAACAAGCTAAACCGCTAATAGCTATTCTCTTCGTTGACGAATACGGAGCACTATAACTAGAGTAGTAGGTTAAGATAGGAGAAATTGCTAGTATCGCTATAGACAGAACCAAGTTCGTATACTATCAGAAAACCAAGAGACGAGACAAGACTAGGGAAGTACCAAAAGAGTATAAAGGATACTTAGCATTCGAACCAAAGTATCTAGAAGGACTACTAGAACACGGCCTATAGGATTATAAGATCAAGCTTAAGGAAGGAGTATAACTAAAGTTCTTTAAGATCTATTATATAAGCTAGACTTAGAACGAAGAACTTAAGCGATATTTAGAGGAGAACCTTTAAAGAGGATATATTTACCTATTGATATTGCTAGTAGGCTACCTAATCCTATTTATGCCTAAGAAAGATAGAAAGCTATAGTTATATATTAACTATTGGTAACTTAACGAACAGACTATAAAAAACCGATACCTATTACTACTAATCTTATAGCTCCGAGATTAGTTAGTAAGAGCCTAATATTTTACGCGTCTTGACTTACTATCGGCCTATAACTATATACGGATTAAAGAAGGCGACAAGTGGAAAACGGCCTTTAGGATACCCTATAGCCACTATAAGTACCTTGTTATATTATTTGGACCTACGAACGCGTTAGTAACGTTCTAAGCCCTGATTAATCAAGCTATCTAACCCTTTCTCGACAAATTCGTAGTATATTATCTCGATAATATACTTATCTTCTCTAAGACAATAGACGAACACTAGAAGTATGTAAAAGTAATGCTAGACACGCTATATATATATAAACTATTAGTTAACAAGGAAAAGAGCGAATTCCACGTTAGAAAAACGGTATTTTTAGGATATAAGATATCCCTAGGACAAATCTAGATAGAACCTTTAAAGGTTAAAGCTATTAAGAATTAGCTACGACCGATATTAGTCATAGAAGTACAAAGCTTTATTAGATTTACAAACTTCTATCAAATGTTTATTAGGAACTTTAGAGCGATCATACAACCTTTATACAAACTTACTAGGAAGAACGCTAAATTCTAATAGAAAGAATAGCATAAGTAAGCATTTACGTAGATCTATAACGCTATTACCAAAGATCTAGTACTAGTACTACCAAATCCTAAGAAGCTATTTAAGGTAGAAATAGACGCTTTAGACTATGCCATTAGACGATAATTAGGATAATAAGACGGACAAGGAAAGCTATATCCTATAGCCTTCTTTTTAAAGAAGCTCGATAGACTACGTCTCAATTATCTAATCTATAATAAGGAACTACTTACGATTGTCAAAGCTTTTAAGGAATGGCGACTATACCTTAGTGGTACGATTAAACTAATACAAGTATATATAGATCATAAGAATTTACGATACTTCACGACGACAAAGGAGCTTAACAGACGACAAATACAATAGGCAGAATTCCTCGCGGAATTTAACTTTAAGATCTGCTACAAGAAGGGTAAAGAGAATGTACAAGCAGACATCTTAAGCCGACGAACGGATTATATAGAAGGACGAACAGAAATAATACTACCGTTGTTTAAGGAACGAATAGACAGAACGCTATATTACGAAATGTAGACACCTATAGAAGATGATCTACTTAACTTGTTCCTAGAATGTTATATAATCTTTCGAGAAGAAAGGATCAACGAGATATAGTATTAAGTAGTACCTAGACTACTAGTACCTAACGAAGTAAAAGAAAGAGATAGGAAACTTTGGTACCAAGGTAAAGTGTATATCTAT
Organism: Thermothelomyces thermophilus ATCC 42464; assembly: GCF_000226095.1. Lineage (NCBI taxonomy): Eukaryota > Fungi > Ascomycota > Sordariomycetes > Sordariales > Chaetomiaceae > Thermothelomyces > Thermothelomyces thermophilus. Next base: position 641,644 of record NC_016476.1, on the reverse strand, counting down.
AATAAAGATCAATAGCTATAGATAATTTAAGAACTCTATAAGTTAAAACTCGGAGGATATAAAGGAGTTACGAAGACTACCGTATAAGTTAAGAAATATTACGACTTTCTATAGTTAACGGCACGAGTTAAGGAAGTTATACGAAACTGCGACATTTGCAATCGAAGCAAAACGGTACGACATAAGCCGTATAGGCTACTTTAGCCACTACTAATAGCTGACAAACTATAGAGCTTGGTCACGATAGACTTTATTATAAAGCTGCTAGAATCTAAGGACACGGCTACAGGAGTGATCTATAATAGTATCCTTACTATAGTAAATCACCTAACTAAATAGGTATACTTCTTTCCCTATAAAGAATCCTAGATAGCTAAATAGCTAGTGGATGTAATCTATTGGCAAGTTATATTAGTACATGCTTAGCTGTAAGAATGGATCACCGATAGAGACACCAAGTTTGTATTAAAGTTCTGGCAAACGTTAATGTAACAATTAAGCGTTAATAGCAAGCTATTAACGGTATATTACCTATAGACTAATAGACAAATAGAATAACTAAACTAAGTTATCAAGTAATATCTCTATTCTTATGTTAACTACTAGTAAAACGATTGGATTATACTATTACTAATAGTATAACTCGCTTATAATATAATATTAATAGAAATAACCAAAGTTATACCGTTCTTCGTAAACTACAGATATAAAGTAGACCTTAGGTAAGGACTAGAGGTTATAGTGCTAAGAGTAGCGGTTAAAGCAAAACAAATGTACGCACTATACAAGAAACTTAAAAAGGAACTCGAGTTTATCAAGACTAGAATAAAAAATTACTACGACAAACACAGGCTTAAGGGACCTCGCCTAGAGAGGGGAGACAAAGTCTACCTGATTACACGAAACTCACGAACTATATAACTAAGTATAAAGCTAGACTTTAAGAAGGTCAGACCCTTTATTATTGAAGAACGAATTTCGACATCTAACTATCGACTATCGTTACTATTATCTATATAACTACAGACAGATGTTTTTTATATTTCACTTCTCGAACTAGCACCAAAAAACGCTAAGGTTGCTATATATATCGAAGCAAAGGATGAAAAGAAGGAATAAGATATCAAAGAAATTCTAGATTTATATATTATTAATAGAGAACTATAGTACCTAGTTAAATAGCTTGATTTTAGACTAGAAGATAACTTATAAAAACCTATTAAGAACCTAAATTACCCTAAGAAACTAAAGTAGTTCTATTAGTAAAATCCTAACTAGCTATAAGAACCAGCTCTAAAGCCTATTCCCCAATAGAAAAAGAGGGGAACCTACTAGAATTAGGACCAGGATCTAACCTAATCGACTCCTAATCAAGCACATCAAAAGTACCTAACGCCTAAGCCTAACCCGTAAGGGTCTACGTCTCCGACATCGGCAGAGGAGTATCTAGTTCTTCCTCCTCTTCTAGACGAGCTACGCCACGATGAAAAACTTCGGTACTACGATCGTGTAGGGATTGCTATAAATGATATAATCGACTTAAATAGCTTAGCGTCTAAGCAAGTAATGCCTTAGTCTTAGTAATCTCCCTTAAAACCTTCTCTTGCTCTAACGAATTTAAAAGGACTAAGATAATTAGTAACCTAAGATTATAAAGGAAAATAACGAGGAACCTATAGGTATCTATAACGTTCGAACTATTACACTTTTTACCTATATAAATATAGTTTTAACACTTGTTTAAACCCTCTATTATTATATAACGCTTTCGTAGCTTTATATTCTAATAATACTTACAAGGTATAGTAACCTTATAACCCTCTTACTTAATCTTAATAGTAATAGTATATCGTTTACGTTTAGGATCGTGACGATTCCTAGGAATATAATTAGCTATAGCGAAAGGAAGCTAGTAGAAGAAAGACGTTACCTACTAGGGAAAAGGGGGTATTAGTAATATTTAAAACAAGTTATAAGAAGCTTTTAAGTCAAAAGCCCTAAAGAGGGGGCATCGTGTTACAAGCCAACTATATACTGCGACCCGGTAGGGTATAGCAGGCTAAACAAGCTACCAATCAAGAAGGGCACGAAGCAAGGCTGACATAGGATCGCTAGGGAGCGCGGGCTACTACAGGCAAACAATTGCCAAAAGGGAAAGATAGCAGAGGATAGCTAGCTACTAAAGGCGATCTAAAGACAGGATAGAAGGGGACTATAAGCGATCGACAGAAGTATATATACATATAAATAGTCACTCGTTACGGTAGACTCTGAGAGCTTACTAGTGATAGTAACCCTTATAATCACAGTACTTATACCAAGTATCGTTAACTACTGTAAGAGATAACCCTAATGTTGTTATAAACCCTTTGGCTTTACTAAATCCCTTAGACGACCTGCCTGCTTGTCCTGCTCAATCTACCTTTGTCTAAACCCTTTTAGAAGAAGTCTGAGTTAGGTTCGTTACACTGCCTTGGCCGTAAGTTCTCGTCGCTCTAGTAATGACTTTGCCTTAGTTGCTACTACCTCTGCCCCTAATACCCTTACCTGCTATAGTAATATTGTCTAGCCTGCTACTAGCCTTAACTTCACCTTATAAGCTACTAGGCAGCTTGTATACTACGCTATAGTATAGAACGATAGTATATTACGTTAGATATGGTATATAAATAAGAATATATTAACTTTAGTTAATATTAATATTGCCCTTATTACCTATATCTTAGGCACTTTATTACTTACTTCCTATACCTACCCTTATACCTCTATATGCCCTATACCTATACTAATCGACTTTAGCTGTTCTTATACCTATTACCTTTCTTTGCCTGCTAAGTACGTAGTATGCCTAGTCCGCGACCGTAACAACCCTACCCTTACTATTATAACTATTGTTTTAGAGGGGGAGGATAAGGAGGATAAGGAGGAAGAGATTATAGAGTAGGTATATTACACGCTAGTTAGTGTATTTATTTTGTTTTTATAATTAGACTATCTCTATAGGTATGTCCATAATATAGTCGTAACGCGTCTATGACGTGACTATAACGCGCCTATTACTTGTTCGCCCTAGGTTTACCTACCCATATGAAAAATTTATATCGTTTACTTTTATACTCTCCCCTACCTCCTATTTATAACTAGTCTATTATAGTAATATATATCTTCCTACTCTTACTCGAACGCGTTAAGTGCCTTAGTATTTTCTAGATTTTCTAATGGTTTCTAAGTTAGGGTATTATATCCCTTCTATTTTACTAGTATATTATATCGATTTCCTCTCCCCTTTATATTCCTAGCTACGAAGATCGCTTTTACTTTGTATTCCTCCCATAGTAGTCCCTCCTAGGAGAGTTCTAATACTAGGTCCGGTTAGAACTCTAATATACGTTATAAAGGCAGTAGGTTAGACGTAGCACGCTTAATAAGGTTAATATAGAAGGTAGGGTAGAGGCTATAGGGAATATCTAGAGTTACTATTGGTAGCGTTAGTACTATAGTTACTTTATACTTAGTATTAACCTAGTTAAGTTTATAGCTAGGGCAATTAGTCTTAATATTATATAAGGATAGCTATACCTTATCCCCTACTTTAAATCTCTTAGCTAGGTATCGAGAATAATTAGCGTTTTCTTACTAGTACTGCTACATATACGCGATGGCGGCCTAGGTCTATTCTATACCTTCTCTTAGGTAGTATAAAAAATTAGCGGCTCTTCCTTATAGGGTTAAGGTAGGAGTGTCTAGTAGGTTAGCGAACTATATCGGGCTTATATTATAACTATGAAGGAGGTAGCTCGTGCTTATCCTAGTCACTATCGAGTTACAGTTATTAATTATAAGCTAGTATATAGGTAGATGTTTAGGCTAGTCGTACTAGGTAAAGGAAACTATAGTCTATAGGATAGTCTATACCTCTTAATTTACACATTCTATACCTCCATTTATCTATAGATAATAGACTAGGGCTAGTAGCTCTTGATATAACCAGAGGGACACAGGCTATAGTTTTATTTTTTCGGTTCCGTGGAACTTTGTTATATACAATAGATATAAATAGGGGTTGCCCATCCAAGGAGGCACTAACAGGAAGTAAGGAAGAGAGACAAGAACAATAGATGGCTTTCAACACTCGTTTGCTCTAATAGATCCGGGTGACGAGATGTAATTTTTCTTGATTTTATAAGTTAGGACATCTTTTTCCACGTAAGTAGACTCTTTTACGTCTGTCTAGAGGGATATCACTATCGCTACCTTCGCTTCCGTCATTATTATAATCTAAACGGTCGGACTTACCTACTATGATCACGAATACTCGAATACCCTAGGCATTTTAAGCCAAAGCTCCTCCCTATCTATCTAGATAGAGGTTTGGTTTAGGAGGTACTAAGTAGTACCTAGGAGGGTTAGTACTAGCTTATATTTTTAGGGGCTTAATTAGGGAAGAGCTTAGCTCTAAGTCTAAATTAGACTACTAGACTTCGAGTATAGTAGGATAATAACATTCGTAATAGAGGAGCAAAGGTATATATATAGAGGCATATATAGCAAAACTATTAGGAAAGCGAGAAGAGCAAATGTAGGTGCCAAGAGATTGGTATGTCTGGCAGTAGGCTAGGGAACTACTCTTGCCCTAACGTAATAATACTACTAATAGAGATAGTAGGAATTGTAGGACGATGAGTTTAAAGGAGTTTGACGTCTGTCTAGAGGGATAGAAACTCTGAAATACGGATCGGCGACGCTAGAACTATTCGGGTTATAGAAATAGGACTTTGGAGTTATATAGACACTAGAGAAGAGCTTTACGGCGATCCTAGCCCTAGTTACCTTGCTATTGGTGCTTACTAGTAAAGGTATGGCTATCTATATACCGCTACTCTTTAGCGATCTGGTGTAGACTTGTCTTGTTATTTTAGGACTTCTAACTTTAGGGGTTAGAGCGGCCTTAATTTAGGGTATTACCTATTAGAAGGTTTAGGAATAGCTTTACTAGGTATATTTTAAGGGAGTAAGAGCTATAGACTAAGTTTACTTTTAATCTTACTAGTTATAGAAAGATTTAAAGGAAAGAAGGAGAGCTTCCTAGATTAACTACTTAGATAGAAAAGTCGTCTTCGAGGAAGTTACCTAGATAGGAAGGCATGATTAAGGATAGTAACCTTAGGTACTACTCTTCTTATTAGTTTAGTAAATACCTTGATCGGAATCGCTACTCTTAACGCCTCTTATATCTAGGTATACTGAAACCTTGCTAGGAAGGATGCCATTAGAATCGCCTTAGTTACCAGAGTTTGGAAACCTCACTTTAGACTCGGAAGTCAAGCGTCGTACTCAAGTAGATATTATAGTAGATAGACTTACCAAAGTTATTTAGGTTATATTCCCTTTGCCAATAGATAAGGGATTACCTAGTCTCTTCTCTAGTTATAATGCTACTAAGTACCTTAAGTGTTTTATAAAGGCCTATAAGATCTTTAATAAAGATAATAGCGACAAGATCTCTTACTTTGAGTAATAGTATATAGATGACCTTCGGGAAATCCTAGACTAGTGGCTAGAGTTAAAGAAGAAGGACTAGGCTACTTTCGAAGCTACTATTAAGGAACGCTAGAAGTGGAATGACTCTCGCTAGGAAACTAAGTGCCAAAGAAGAAGAAAGCAGTCTATTAGTCGTCGGCTATCTAGAAGGTATAGGACAGATTCCCCCCTACTCTCTGGACTAGTCTTTAGGTCTATAAGAAAGGCGACTTATAGGTCAATAATATAGAGTAGGAGGACTTCCATAACTTCATATAGGAGTATCTATATAAGGGAGTTAACGCTAGGTTAGTATACTATAAGTTAGATCCGAAAGGAGGAGAAGTTAAACTATAGGTAAGCTAGACTATTAAGAAAAGTCCTTCGGTTCCCTAGACCTAAGAGAGTCCTTTAGGTTTATCTACCTAGAGAGACGCTACCTTTAATAAGATTGTTGACGGACTCGCGGACGCCTTATATAAACTCTAGATTAATAAGGGCAAAGTTGGCTATAAATCCTCGGATAGAGGTAGGCGTTCCTGTGACCGGACGGACGATCTAAGCGATAACGAGATTAAGGAGATCCGAACCTTCCTATCGGCTGCTTAGGAATCTTAGTAGAAGAAGAAGAGCAGTAGATTTCGGCCAAGTTTAACCTTAGCTACTTCTTATAACTATTACTACTATAGTGACTAGATATACTTTACCTATAGGTATCTAGTCTTAGCAGAGGATATCTATAATAGTCTTATCTATCGGCTTAGTTTTAAGTGGATCTTAGGTAAGAGAGATTCTAGTCTTTTAAAGAGCTAGAGAGTCGAAATCCTTGGTAAGGATATAGCTACTATAGTTAATTAGAGGACTTAGTAATATATTATTTACACTTATACTTCTCTTTAGCCAGATCTTCCTAGCTAGGAGCTATACTAACAGTTTATAGAGAGTTATTAGAAGGAATATAGAAGTACTATCTAGACCTAAACCTTATTATTAATAAGGCTTTTCTTTAATATATTAAAGGTTTATATCTACTAGAAGTGGTTATAACCTCCCTTAATCGCCTTTCCGATATTAAGAGAGTTTCTCCGGAATTAATCTATGACTATACTAAGGCTAGAGAAATCAATTTTTAAATAGACCATAAGCAAGGTAGATATACTCTTATCTAATAGGTAAAATAGATAGCGTCTCGGACAGACGACCCCGTTTTTACTACTAACTATAAAGGCTTACTAGCGGATATATTATAGTCTGATTAGACGGCGACGTAAGCTTTTAATACTATCAGGTTAGAAGGTAATAGTAAAGATATTTCTAATAAGGATAGCGATATAGTGACTATAGTATAGAGTACTACCCCTATAAAGCGCCGTTTTATAGAAACGGAAGATAAACTAATGTAGGATCCTATCTAGTAAGAAGGGACTAATGAAGTAAAGACTATTTAATTGCTAAAAAGAAATATAGAAGTAGGAGAAGCTTACCTTATAGCTATAAGCTAAGGGGTTATACCTACTATTAAGAAGGCTACTAACCTTACTAGTAAGGGAGCTCTCCCCCTGGCTAGATAGAAGTAAACCGTTTACTTTAAAGAATTAGAAAAGTCGACTAAGGAGAATATTACCTATAATATACTCTCCCTAGTTAGTAAAGCTCTTTAAGCGAAGACACTTACTATCGACAAGGTCTTAGGGATCTCCCCGGCGTTCAAGAACGCGCTAATTACATTCCTTAAATAGGATTATAAAAGTCCTTGGGAGGTGATCGAGTATAAGGGCTTGGCTATTCCCTTCCCTGATAAGCTAGCTTTGTAAGCAAGAGGGAGAGCGCTATAAGAGGTTAAGACGTACCTTAGCCGTCTAGATAGACGGAGTAGTATTAAGGGAGAGGAGTCTATGATTATGGTTCTAGTATTTCTAGGGGTTACTAGTGATAGCTAGTAGGCCGTTATAACGGATAGGTTCTAAAGTAACTACCTTACTAGACGGCGAGACTAGCTAGATTTAAAAGAGATCGAAATATCCTTCTAGGCTCCGATCTATATGCTCTCTACTAGCTAGAAAATCTAGATAGGTATACTTATATAGATATATATACTACCGACACTCTATTATAACTTTAAGGATCTAAGGGGTAAAAAGGTGCTTATCTTAATCGACACTAGATCTAAGTATAATATAATTACCCTTAGCCTGGCGTAGAAATACTATCTCCCTATATAGACGACGACAATAATTTCCCGGGGTCTTTATAATAATAGGCCGTTTACTAAGGAAACTGTTAGTATAATTATCTTAGGGGCTGTCTTAATCTATAAGTATTTCTTTATTTTAGACAGGGACACCAGTAGCTACTGAATTTTGCTAGGTATACCATTTATCTATAATACGAGCCTGACATTTAGCTATAATGCTAGCTATCTGGTTATAGTAAACATTATTATCAGGGATAAGTTAATTAAAGTGTCGGTTATCTCAGACGTTATAGTTAAAACGACGTTCGAGGGAAAACATTAACTTATAGGGGACAAACTTTAGTATCTAGGTATAATAACTACCGCTACCCCTACCTTTGCCAATATTTAGGATAGTGAAATTCCACTTAGATTTCTTGATAATTAGGCCGGTGAAGCCATTTTTAATATGGTGCTAAGGATTTCTTACCTACCTCTTATTAATACACTTGCTGAAATTTCAACGTATTGTCTTATAGGACAGAACACTAACACCCTAAAACGTGGATACTAGAAAATAGAGGGCGAAACGGAGGTACCTAGCCGTCTAGATGGACGGAAAACGCTTAGAAAACTTATATTAGAGGTTAGAAAAGGCTTATAGGAGGTATAGACGTTTACTATATAGAAGTCTACGGCTAGAAAAGTCTACCCTGTAGATACGGCTATTAGTAATAGTTTAATACCTAACGGTAACCCTAACTAGCAGGAACGACGCCTAAGGGAAGCTACTAAGAAGGTAAAGTTTAGGTTAGAGTAAGATAGCCTTATTATATTACGGTTTTCGGACCTAGAGCCTAGGACACGGCTTATAGCCAAATGGCTTAATATACTACTTATATCTATAGGAAGCTTTCTATCTAACTAGGAGAAGGAACTCTTCGTATAGGTCCTATAGAACAGGGAGGCTATACTAGTCTAGGATTTTACTAAATATAGGCAGATTTACCCTAACATTGTCCCTCCTTAGGTTATCCAGACTATTCCCTATACGGTATAGTAATCAAAGAGTATCCCTATCCCGAAGCCGTTAATGCCAAAGGTTATTAACCTCCTAAAGTAGTAGATCTAGTATAGGATCATCAAGCCTAGCTATAGAAGCTACCGTAATAACTAGTTTCTAGTCCTTAGAAAGGATAGCAATCTCCGGCTAATCAACGACGCCTAGAAAGCTAACGCTATAACCATATAGGATGTATTTATGCCGCCGGCTATAGAGGAATTTAATAAGGACTTTAGAGGTTATAAAGTTATCTCCCTCCTAGACCTCTTTTCTAGATATAATTAAGTTAGCCTTGACAAACGGAGCCAGGACCTTACTACCTTCCAAATACCTATTGGTCTCTTCTGGATGTATACCCTCCCTATAGGCGGAACGAACTCTATTGCCTAGTTTTAACGAGCAATGACCTAGATCTTCTAGAACTTGATTCCGGACGTCTACCGTGTTTACCTAGATGACATCTATATAAAGGGACCGTAGTCTAACTATAATAGGGAGGAAGTTGCCCCTAGGTTATAGAAGTTTATAGTCGAATACCTCTAAAACGTTAATGTAGTTCTCATAAACGCTGAACTTGCTAGAGCTACCATCGTGGCTAGGAAATCCTAGTAGTATTAGCTATAAGCGGTATTGCTTAGCTACCTCTATATACCTAAAGGGTGACTACCTAATAATACTAAAGTTACGAAAATCCTTAAGTAGACTTCCTATTTAGATTTAAAGGATATTTATACCTTCCTAGGGATCGTTAGCTACTACTAGATCTAGATAAAGTATTTTACTATGATTACTCAGCAGTTATACGACCTAATAAAGAAGAATACCCGTTAGGAATAAGGCCCTACTTAATAGCAGGCTATAAAGGAACTCTAAACCCGAATAACCACTGCCCTAGTACTTATACCACTTGTTTTTAATGACCCTAGGTATAGTTAGATATACCTAATGACCGATATAAGTCTTTTCGGTTAGGGAGGAGTCATTAAAGAAGTTAGCCCTAACAAGAAAACGTATCTATGCCGATTTAAGAGTAGAATATAGTCTAAGGTAGAGAAGCGGTACGACCCTACTAAGTAGGAGCTCTATAGACTACTTTTCCTACTAAAGCGTTTCTAATAGTACCTCTTTAGTATTCACTTCATCGTGGAAATAGATACTCTTGTCCTAGTTCACTAGTTAAATGGTATAGCTAATAATATACCTAGAGCCTTGATAATATAGTAGATTATATAGATTTAGCTATTTGACTTTGAGGTCAAGTATATTCTAGGTTCTAAGAATGCCATTGCCAATAGGCTTTCACGGAAGCCTCCTAGTCCGTCTAACCAGATAAAGAAAGCAAATAAGGAAGATATTAATAATTAGGTTAATATATAAATCTATACTAATAGCGTTAGCAATCCTCCCGAACCTATAGACCTAAACCTTAAGGAAGGATACTCTAAACACTCTAGAGCCATCGTACGGTATTTAGCCACTCTAGAAGAACCTATAGCCATCTGACCATACTAGTAGCGACGTCTGTTTAAGAAGGAAGTACTTAAATATTTAGTAGATAAGGGCTATCTATTCCTTCGGCTAGCAAATGATACCTAGAATCCTTATCGTATAGTAGATACCCTAGAAGAAAGGCGACGAATTTTCTAAGCCTGCTACGATAAGATAGGCTATAAAGGTAGAGAAGCTACTTACTAGAAGGTTATTAACTACTATTACTAGAAGGGAATGTACGCTAATGTAGTAGAGTAAATTTGTACCTGCCTAGAGTCTCAGGCATAAGATGCTAAAAGATTTAAGGAAGTACATTTACATTCGGAACCTTCTCTAATTCTATTTACGAAATGGCACTTAGATATCTAGTTCATACCCTCTAACTAGAGGGAGAAGCCCTGTTTCTTCCTCGAGGCGCGTAATAATCTTATAGGATTTATAGAAGCCGAAGTCCTACCTAACAAGTCAGCTAGAGCGGTAAAGAACTTTATTAACTATAATATTCTCCTTCGTTAGGGACTCCCGATGATCATAGTCGTTAATAGGGGATCTAAATTCAAAGGGGAAGTAAAAGCTATCCTGGAGGAACTAGGGGTAAAACGTATTGTCATTTCTCCCTATAACTCTAGGGCTAACGGTGTTAGTAAGGCTAGGTATATACCTATTACGGCTATCCTAGCAAAGATAACTATAGGGACTGGAAAGAATTAGGAATAGCTTCTTCCCTATATCCTATATACTAACTATACTACTATTCGAAATAGCTATAGCTACTTACTCTTTAACCTTATCTATAACTATAATCCTATTAGCCTAATTAAAAACGATATCTCTACCTAGCAAATTCTTTACTAGGACTCTATAGCCATCCGACTAGATAGGGAAAATTAAGCGGAAGCCTGTTTACGATTACTAGAACTCTATACCAAGGTGTTACTTAATATAGAGTTTGATCTAGAAGTTACCACTAAAAAGGTTGCTAAAGCTAGACGAAAAATGGCTAAACGCCAAAACGAAGCCTATAGTTGTAAATTTAGAGCTAAGAATGCCTAAGTTAAAGTAGGTAATCTTGTTCTAGTTTACGACAATATTTAGTAGATCGATATAAGTTCGTTTCGGAAACTCTAATATCATTAGTATAGCCTATACTAGGTCTAGGAAGTTAGGAATAGAAATACCTACTACCTAGAGACTCTTGACGGTATAACTATATAGACACTATATACTACGAATCACGTTAAGAAGTTTTTTAAGCGGGATAGAGTTTAGCTTAAAGCTAACAGATCTGATAGTTTTCTAGGTAAGCAGAACCCCTAGAATCGGGGAGTAGGTTCTTTGCTACCGAAAACGCTTAAAGAGGTGATAGTAGAAGAGGAAGCTCCCGGCCGAACTAGGTAACCATAACTAAGCGACCGACTTACCAGATCTAAAGCCTAAGAGTAACGGCGACAACAGTAGGAGCTTATAGTCAAACTAACTAGAGGGAAACCACCTAGATTCTAATATTTACATTATTAATAGAAATATAAGTTAACCCCTTCGATTTCACTTCTATTCATTCTTTACTACTATACCCCTATTTACCCCTTTTCTATACCGCCCTTACCCCTTTTCCCTAGTTCCCTACCTATACCTATCGTTTACCTTATTTATAAGCTGCCCATTGATCCCGAACCATACCCTCTAAATCTACTAAAATCTGAGAGCCCTTCTTCTACGTTACTAGCTAGACATTCTTTAGCTAGCTATTAAGGTTAAATTTGGCCTAACCTACGAGCCAAGGGTCAGGATCTTAGAAACTACCATTAGCTATATCTTCCTATAAGCACTTCTTATCACTCTAGTAGTAGTTTCCGTACCATCTATCCAGGACAGGACCTACTAAAACATAGCTATAGAATGGCCATATAGCGTAGATGGTCGTAGGCTTCTTGTTCTATAGAGGGGTAACCTCAGTCGTCGACCTTCGGTAGGACTGCTTATAGGCCTAGTATGGTATAGGATTCCTATATCCCTAATTAGCTCTTCCTCTGACTAGAGGGAGGGGGTTATTCTTATATATCTCCGAATACCTAGATAAATAGACCAAGGACTCGAGCCTAGTAGGTAACTATAATATACATCTATTAGCCAAACGGACTACCATTATTGATCTCTATAAAAACCAGGTATAACTGCCTCGCTAGAGCTCCCTTGTAGGTACGGAAGAAATCTATATAAGTAGGAGCGAGTCTTAGGATTTTAAATATCCGTTCTAAGGTATTAGGATTTAGGTTTAGTTCCTAACGAATGTATAGAACTACCTACATCTTAGGGTGCTTAATGAAGAAGAATCTGTAGTATAAAAGGAATAGCTTATACTAGTACTATATTAAGGCTACCTCTAGATAGTCTAAAGGCATTAGAGGATCTTCTAAGTAAGCCGCTCTTACTACCTATATAAACTTAGGAGGCGTAAGGAACCAGTTCTCCTAGGTAGTCGTTAAATCCACCGGTTAGTTAGTTATTAAGGGAAGTATAGGCTTAGCATCCTTATCGATTTCTATATCTTCCTAGATAGAAGATTTATATCTCTAGCGCTTGACTCTCTTGGTAGATATAGTGGTCGAACTTGCTTATAAGAGCTTATAGCAAGTTCGAAGGGGAAGTAATATAGGAAGAAGCAGTGCTAGCCGTCTAGGTAGAGGAAGATAATTATAAGCAAGAGTTAGTTAAAAGGGTAGAAAAGTAGGAAGAAGTTTAAGGAGAAATAGAGGATACTTATCCTTTAAACGTTTAATAATTAGGGCACTAGAACTACTAGACTTCTATTCGAAGAGGGTATACCTAGGCTAGAATAACCTATTATATAAGAGGTTATACTTCTTTATTACTACTAGATAAAATATAAGTTAAGGTCATTCCCTAGGGTTATAATGAAGAATAACCTAGTTATATAAAGGCTAATATAGTTACCTATTAGATAGCACTAGAACTAGTAAATACTACCTAGAATAACTAGATAAGGAAGGCATCTAGGTAGAACTAGAAGGTCTATAAATACCCCTAATTTAACCCTCTTCTCTCTTTTCTATAACTATAAACTACAAATCGCCGACTCGTAAAAACGCCAAACAAAATATCTTCTCTGCCTAGTTAGATAGCTAAGCGCCGTTAGGCAAGTATCCCTCCAAGCGATTCTTTCCAAATGTTAGTAGTCTAGGTTTCAAGCGACTCTATATAAGTCTCCTGACGGCAAACATATATAGGGATAACGTTAGAGAGCTAGATCGAAGAAGAAGAGAAGGATCGGTTCCTCTCCCTCCGATTAGAGGGCCGAGCTAGCTAAGCATAGGACTACCTTTACTCCTTCCGGGAGAAGATCCCGAAACTCTAAGGCTCTTTCTCTGGTATATTCTTATAACCTAGGTTCTAAGGGAGGAAATTAGTAACTACCCTAGGAGCGATAATACTAAAAAGCTCTTTAATAAACTGTATATAAATCCTATTTCCTATCCTAGGGAAGTAGTAATAAGGAGGCTAGAGTGGCTTATAAGCCCTAATCTAGAAACTAATAAATAGATCGTTAGTTACCTATTCCCCTTATATACTAGGCTATATAGCTAGGGGAAGATATACTTTGGTATACGTTAGTATAATATTACTATAAACCTATATAATATTAAAGGGCTTATATTAAGAAAGGAATACCTAAACGGTTACGACCTCCTAAACCTACTTTGATATACGTTAGTGGCTTATAAGTTATACGTCTATATCTTTCTAGAGGCCGTTACCGACTTGAAGCCTAAATGGTTAGTACTGCCCCTACGAAAATAGAAGGAAGCGGCCGGAAAACGATTCTAGGTAATCGTTTACTACTTGCAAGTATTATATTAGATAATAGCTATATATAACCAGATAGAGTCCTATCTCTATTATATAGACTCCTATCCTTCTAATAAGCAGAGCTATAAAAACCTATTTAAAACTCTATAGAATAAGGTCATTTACCCTAGCTTTCTTTTTCTACCGTCTAGGGCCTATATATATTAGACGATAGTATAGGCGATATTAAGATGGAAAGGCTAATAGGTATACGGCATCTAGGTTGCTAAGTTCTATTGCTTTTACTTCTAGGAGGTACGACAGGGAGACGAGGCGTGGCTTAAGCTCCCTTAGTAGAAGGGCTATCTATATATAGGGCTAAAAGTAACAGAGGCTAAGAACAAGATATTAATGCTCTAGCTTAGAACAATCTAGATAGCTTTAGGCTATCTACCTAGTAGTCCTCTACGGCCAAGGAAGCCAAAGAACCCCTAGGCTGACAATAGCCCTTATTAGCTACCTAGATAGTTAATAGATAAGCCACTTTATAGGCTGCCGGTTTTGTAACTATAGCTATAGCTAGGATAGACGAAATCAATTATATCTATCCAGATAGAGGAAGGAAAAGATAATCTACTACCAATAAAGGAGCAATTAGCTATAAAGAAGGACCATTAGGTTCCTATGGATAATGCCGTCTAGCGGTTTCTTAGCAAGGCACCTAAAGGACTTAGGCTACCTTAGTTATTCTAATAGGCCCTTAAGTACCTATATAAGCTAAAGATAGCTATCTACTAGCAGGCGATAAAATAGGTAAAAGAGGAGCTTATAATAGTAGAAGGGCAAGGAATAATCTCTAGACCTTAATAGTAGTAACGAACTAAGTAAGCGCCTTTAATAATACGATAGCCGCCTAGTCAGACCAAGACAAAGCCAAGTAAGGCAATATAGATATAGGAAACACGCTTGACCTAAGCTACTAAGAAAGGACAGGCTCGTCGACATCGTCCTAATAATGATCTAACCAAATAGACTCGGCCCCTACTATTTGAACGCCTAGGGCCTAAAGATCTTAAACTAGTCCCTGAATATCCGCTATGGTTCATGGGCTAGGATGTGTTAGATGTTAAAGTGGAGGCCTGGTAAAGGCGTCGGGCGTCTAAGAAACGGCCCTTGCCCGAAGGAGATAGTAGAGCTAAACGGGCTAGGCGTTATAAGGAACGTAAGTGAGGTTTTAGGTCTGAATTTGCTAGTAGGAGCCTTAAGGCAAATTCGAAGGGAAAGTATAGACTAGGGCTAGTAGCTCTTAATATAACTAGAAGGATATAGGCTATAGTTTTGTTTTTCTAGTTCTATAGAACTTTATTATATATAATAGATATAAATGGGGGTTACCTATCTAGGGGGGCACTAATAGGAAGTAAGGAGGAGAGATAAGAATAATAGATAGCTTTTAACACTCGTTTGCTCTAATAGATCCGGGTAACGAGATATAGTTCTTCTTTCTTTTGTAAGTTAGGACATCTTTTTCCACGTAAGTAGACTCTTTTACGTCTGTCCAAAGGGACATCACTACTACTACCTTTACCTCTATTATCGTTGCCATCCGGATGGTCGGACTTGCCTACTATGACCGCGGATACTCGGATGCCCTAGACATTCTAAGCCAAAGCTCCTCCCTATCTGACTAGATAGAAGTTTAGTTCTAGAGGTGCTAAGTGGTGCCCTAGAGGGTTAGTACTAGCTTAATAATAGGCTATTGATAGTAGTTACTTGATCTTAATAGTCTTATAGAGAGTAGTCTAAAACTGGCTAAGCTAGTCTGAACTATAATTAGTGATAATTTATATTAGAAATTCGTAAAACTGCTATTATACGTTCTAGAACCGGAGCATATACGCCTTGGCTCCTATCGAGAATATAGCTTCAAGCTAGACGTACTTTAATAGCTAGTTAGTAATTATTATAAGGTACTAAGGTAAATTCTTGTCACGTATAGGGAGATCGACTATAAAATCAATAGAAATCTATTTCTAAAAGCGGTTAGCGATAGGTAGGGGCTAGAGGAGTCCTTGTTATAGTTGACGTAAAACCTTGGCCTTTCGATATATCTAATAGTTCCTTATAAACCTCTTTATATCTAGGGATATAAAATCCTAATAGTAGTCCTATTAAAGCATTTTAAATAACCTGTTCCTCCCTGGGTAACCTGATATAGGGGAGTTATAGATATATTAAAGAATAGTAGTAATAAGTAGTTCCTATATAGAGAGCTAAAGTCTACCCTAGAACTAGAGAGCGCCCTATATATTAAGGGAGTAATCTATGATTTAGGTCTATATTATATTCGCTTCCTTTAGAAATTTTCGGGCCCTATCCCGGACGGCCTAGAGCCGGTATATATAATATTCGTCCTTAATAACTCCCTTATCCTATAAGGCTACTAGCTATTTGTCTATGAAAATGGTGCTCCCCTTTGGTAGGTAGGATGCTTTAGATGACGTCAAGGAATCTGTCGTATCTATCCGGATAGTAGGGAGAAGTTATACTATATGTTATATATCTTTAGGAAAGTCTTGTTTATAATGGGACAGGGCGTTAGGGCAGGACGCTTACGACCTAGGTCGGTAATAGAGCTTAAAGTTAAGGAGGGAGAGTATCTTGGCCTATCGAGCTTACTACTTACTAATTAAATAAGGCTAGGAAAAGTATTCGAGGTTTTTATAGTTAGTTAGGAACTAGAAGGGAGCTACGATATTATAAAGCTCGGCTAAGTAGACTTTTAGGTATGAGATAATTATAAGTAACTCCTTATCATGGATTATATAGTTCCGTTTGGCTAGGGTTAGTTTTGTAAAGTAGTAGGCTATAAGGTATAGGATCTTATCTTCTCCTTACTAAGATAGGCACCTTCCTAGTACTATCTCGGAGTAATCTACCTTAAGCACTGTCTCCTAATTAGGGTCCTATTATATAAGGACAGGTTCCGATATAAAGGCCATCTTAAGGGCGTTAAAGGCCTTCTATTCCTTAGTCCCCCACTAGAATAGGGTATTCTTATAGGTTAACCGTATTAAGGGTTTTGTTAGCCTAGAAAACTTAGAGATAAAGTCTTGGTAGAAATTGGCAAACCCTAGGAAGCTTTATACTCCCTAAACCTTCTATAGTACCTCTTACTTATAGATAGTAGCTAGCCTTTTAGGGTCTAGATAGACCTAGGCCCTTACCTCTATAATATAGCTAAGGTACTTAACTTCTTTTATAGTAAATATATACTTCTTAAGGTCTAGTATAAGTCTTACTTTCCATAACCTTTAGAGTATATCCCTTACTTACCTTATATAATCTTTCCTACTACCTAAAGTATAAATTAAGATATTATTAAGGTATATCATTACAAAGTCCCTAAACGTTAGGCTAAAAGCATTATTAATATATCATTAGAAGGTTATAGATATACCTATAAGTCTAAAGGGATAGATAAGCTACTTAAAAAAGCTAAACTAGGTCTAAAATACTATTAAATATTTATAGCCCTCTACGATCTAGATATAGTAGAAGGCCGCCTAGATATCTAACTTTATAAACCACTTAGCTCTAGCTAGGGAGTAAAGCGTTTCCTTAATAAGTAAGAGGGGGTATCGATCTTACTTCGTGATTTTATTTAGTGCCTAATAATCGATATAGAACCTCTAACCTCTATCTACTTTCTTTATTAAGAGGATAGGGGTAGCGGCCGAAGAGGAGCTAGCTTAGATCTATCCCTTATCTGGTAAGTTAACGACTTACTTTCGGACTTCTAATGAATGATCCTATGGTATATTATAGAGAAGCCCCTAAGGGAGTTTAGAGATCTTTCTATCTAGGCCTTCCTTTAATTTGATGTAATGATCGGCTACGCTATAATATAGGGGAAGTCTATTAGCTTTCTCCTTATTAAAGAGGTTAGTAAAGTTATAAAGTTCGTCTAGTAAGGTGACCTTTAACTCTATATTAGGCCCTAGTTAGGTGCCTCTATTCCCTATACTTTCTTTATTTAATTAGTGTCTTAATTCTAGGATAGTTATTATTTCCTGGATACTAGTAACTAGGAATGTATTAGAAGTCTTCTTCTTCTATACCCTCTAAACTATACCTATAAAGACTATACCCATAATTTAGGAGATTTCTATCTATCCTAACTATAAAGAGATCTTATAGATAAGTAGTCCTGTCACAAGCTAACCATATACCACGACCCGGTAGGGTGCAGCAGGCTAAACGAGCCACCAATCAAGAAGGGCACGAAGCAAGGCTAACATAGGATCGCTAGGGAGCGCGGGCTACTACAGGCGAACAATTGCTAAAAGGGAAAGATAGCAGAGGATAGCTAGCTACTAAAGGCGATCTAAGGACAGGATAGAAGGGGACTATAAGCGATCGACAGAAGTATATATACATATAAATAGTTACTCGTTACGGTAGACTTTAAGAGCTTACTAGTAATAGTAACCCTTATAATTATAGTACTTATACCAAGTATCATTAACTACTATAAGAGATAACTCTAATATTGTTATAAACCCTTTAGCTTTATCAAATCCCTTGGATAACCTGCTTACTTGTCCTGCTTGATCTACCTTTGTCTAAACCCTTTTAGAAGAAGTCTAAGTTAGGTTCGTCATATGTTGCTATCACTCCCTTTATTCTATTATAGTTTAGAAAGGAGGTGACTTTGACCTTAATATCGATATAGCTATTAATGTTATAGCTAAATAGCTACTTGCTTAGCTTAGTTAACTCTAATAGCAGATCTAGGGGTTAGACTAGAGAGATAAGGCTACTTAAGCCCGAATTAAGGAACTCGAGTACGGCGAAAAGTACTTATAGAACCTAGTTAATGAGGCCTATAATAAAACTAAGGCGCTCGAGACTGCTAAAGCGAGCTATATTAAGATCGAACTACCTAGCAAATACGGAGGAACTAAAGAGGATCTTGTAAGATTCCTAATAAACCTCCGATCTTACTTCTGGCTTAATGATAACAAGTTTCTAGACGATAAAGCTAAAGTTCTTTATATAGCTACAAGACTAGAAGGTAAGGTACTTGGATAGTTTAAGCCTATATAGAATGACTATCTTACTAAGGAAGACAAAGACGACTAAGATGTGTTTATATAAGTAGTTTTTTGATCCTACGACCGTTTCGAAGAAGAGCTTTGGAAGGTTTTTAGTGACAAAGATAAGAAGATTTATATATAAGAAAGACTTGCTAATCTCCGATAGACTAAGTTAGTAGCCTCCTATACTATATAATTTAGATAGGACATGCTTAAGTCTTAGCTTAATAACGAAGTATTAATATAACTATTTTATAATAGCTTAAAGGAAAAGGTTAAAGACAAGCTATACTAGTATAATCGGCCTAAGACTTTAGATAAATATATTATATAGGCTATTAGAATCGATAATTGACTCTATATATAAGAGTAATAAAAACAAGGTCAAATAAACGGAACTATAGTTAAGACTAATAATAAGAAAAAGCGAGTATATATTAGTACCTTATATAGGATATACCCTAGAGCTATAGATATAGATGTAGTATAGAAGTAAGACCAGAAGAAGATAACCAAAGACAAGTCTAATGTTACCTACTATAACTATAAAAAGAAAGGGCACTATAAGTAAGAATGTCAAAGCCTAAAGAAAGAGTAGAAGATAGTCCCTAGAAAGGAAATTATAGCTATTAATGAAACTACTAAGGACGTTATCGAAGTAGCGGCTACAAGCTACGAAGACAAGGGTAGTGATATAGACAGTCTTAGACACAATAGCAACGGTAAAGACGAACAAGCACCGTATTCCGAACTAGTCACTATAGACCTAGAGATAGGTCTTGCCGAATAGGATATAGTAGGAGAATACGTACCGCTAATTTCAATTCTCCTAGCCTTGAGGCAATAGGGTTTTATAGTTATATAGAGGCAGGATAGATTATAGATAACCGATATATAAGGAATCGAAAGACCTAGACCTAATGTTCTATTCCTCTAGGAATAAATCGAATAGTATTGTAATAAAGTTTTTCGGCTTAATATAGAACTGTACGAATAGGATAGATGCTTGATTTGACTTGCCTAGTAGAGCGATAGAATAAGGGACAAAATAAGGGAACTCCGACGTATTATAGAAACTATTAAAGGAGAACAGCCTATGATATATAATAGGCCTAATAGCTATACTAAGTACCTTAATAGCTAGTAACTTAGTAATAATGTATAGAACCTAGAATACTAGTTTATACGTATAAACCGTAGAAAAGACAAGCATATATAGAAAAGCTACTAGAAGAAACACTCCTATATTAGCATTAGAGTACCTATAGTCTATATATAATAGGAAGGATTTGGGAAAGAATTCTAATACCTCCTAGGCAACACTATATAACTATACCCTCGACATAAGGCATATATATAAGTGCCTTAGTTCTAGTATATAATATACGAATGCTGATATTACCTTTGTAACAAATTTAAAAACAATTACTAGCCGACCTAATAAGGAAATGAGGACAGAAGCTTACGCCCTATGGAATAGGTCTACGATATAGGAAATAGAGCGGCCGAATTGCTCTAGAAGATCGAAGCCTACGATCTAGAAGGCATTACGATAGTTCTAAGACAAGCCTAGCCTAGGCACTACGGAACTAGACAAGACACGTAAGACTCGTACTAGAGTAACGATTGCCTCTATCACGTAGAGAAAAAGAAATTGCGAATTTAGGAGCTTTAGACGAAGCTATAGCACGTATAATGGAAAGTAGAATAGACCTAATGGTAGGAAGCCGTAAGCACTCAATGGCTTATAGAAATATATACGATCAACGAAGCCGCTATTAGCTAAATAACTAAAGAGGTTAGCACTGACCTAAGAAATGGGTTAGGGCCCTTTAAGGGGCCTAGAAACTATTAACGCCTGTGTAACGGCAAGTAGTAGTGTAATATGAGAGGAACTAGCGTAAGAAACCACTATATTAAGACCTCCTAGTAGAAATATAGGAAATTGCCGTAATCTTTAGACGACAGCGGCAAGATAAGCGATTATAGATAATAGTATAGTAGAAATAGCATAAAATGCTTATACTAGTAGATAGTAAGGCAGAGATAAACCTAATTTTGCTAATACTTGTAAATTAGCTATAGATACCTTAGAGAATGAAGCGGAAGCATAGTATAGTCAAAGGGCTATTTCCAATATAATAGGTATATAGGGAGACCAAACTAATCGATATCACTATAGTAAGGAAGACTATAGTAATTATATTTAATATTATAGATATAGGTAATGATAAAGATATAATATTAGGGTTACTATAGTATAAAGACTATAACCTAGATATTAGCTAGAAGAATGGTAGCTACCTATGACCTTAAATGGAGTTATATTTGACTAGTAAGATAGGGAGCGTATAAGGATCGTAAGCAGACAATGCTTAAGGAAAGGTATATCTTACGGATCTATTATAAGAGACAGACAGTGGTAGGCAGACTACTACAGACTCTAGAAGAGGCAGTATAACGACATCGATATCGCGACAGGAGGAACGAGCTAAACCGCCGATAGCTGTTCTCTCCGTTGACAAATGCGGAGCACTATAACTAGAGTAGTAGGTTAAGACAGGAGAAATCGCTAGCATTGCTATAGACAGAACCAAGTTTGTATACTATTAGAAAATCGAGAGACAAGATAAGACTAGGGAAGTACCAAAAGAGTATAAAGGATATCTAGCATTCGAACCGAAGTATCTAGAAGGACTACTAGAACATGGCCTAGAGGATTACGAGATTAAGCTTAAGGAAGGAGTATAACTAAAGTTCTTTAAGATCTATTATATAAGCTAGACTTAGAATAAAGAACTTAAGCGATATTTGGAGGAGAACCTTTGAAGAGGATATATCTACCTATTAACATTACTAGTAGGCTACCTAATCCTATTTATGCCTAAGAAAGATAGAAAGCTACGGTTATATGTCGATTATTAGTAACTTAACGAATAGACCGTAAAAAACTAATACCTATTACTACTAATCTTATAGCTCTGAGATTAGTTAGCAGAAGCCTAATATTTTACACGTCTTAACTTACTATCGGCCTATAACTATATATGGATTAAAGAAGGTAACGAGTGGAAAACGGCCTTTAGAACACCCTATAGCTACTATAAGTACCTCGTCATGCCATTTAGACTAACAAACGCGCTAGTAACGTTCTAAGCCCTAATTAATCAAGCTATCCGACCTTTCCTTGACAAATTTATAGTATATTATCTCGATAATATACTTATCTTCTCTAAAACGATAGATAAACACTAGAAGTACATAAAAGTAGTACTAGACGTATTATATATATATAAGCTATTAGTTAACAAGGAAAAGAGCGAATTCTATATTAGGAAAACGGTGTTTTTAGGATACGAAATATCCCTAGGACAAATCTAGATAGAACCCTTAAAGGTTAAAGCTATCAAGGATTAGCTACGACTGACGTTAGTTATAGAAGTACGAAGTTTTATCGGATTTATAAACTTCTACCGGATGTTCATTAGAAACTTTAGAGCAATTATATAACCTTTATACAAACTTACCAGGAAGAACACTAAATTCTAATAGGGAGAGCAATATAAGCAAGCATTTATATAGATCTATAATGCTATTACTAAAGATCTAGTACTAGTACTACTAGACCCTAAGAAGCCATTTAAGGTAGAAATAGACGCTTTAGACTATACTATCGGAGGACAATTAGGATAACAAGACAAATAAGGGAAGCTATATCCTATAGCCTTCTTTTTAAAGAAGCTCGATAGACTATGTCTTAATTATCTAATCCACGATAAGGAACTATTTGCGATTGTCAAAGCTTTTAAGGAATGGCGACTATACCTTAGCGGCACAATCGAACTAGTATAAGTATATATAGATCATAAGAATTTATAGTACTTTACAATGACAAAGGAGCTTAATAGACAATAAATACGATAGGCAGAATTCCTTATAGAATTTAATTTTAAGATCTACTATAAGAAGGGCAAAGAGAACGTACAAGCAGACGCCTTAAGCCGATAAACAGATCATATAGAAGGACAAACGGAAATAACGCTACCGTTATTCAAGGAACGAATAGACAGAACGCTACATTACGAAACGTAGACACCTGTAGAAGATGATCTACTCGACTCGTTCCTAGAATGTTACGTAATCTTTCGAGAAAAAAGAATTAACAAGGCACAGTATTAAGTAATACCTAGACTAGTAGTACCTGACGGAGTGGAAGAAAAAGATAGGAAACTCTAGTACCAAGGCAAAGTATATATCTATAATGGGGATCAATAGCTGCAAATGATTCGAGAACTCTATAAATCGAAACTCGGAGGACACAAAGGAGTTACGAAGATTGTCGTACAAGTTAAGAAGCACTATAACTTCCTATAGTTAATGATATAAGTTAAGGAAGTTATACGGAGCTACGATATCTACAATCGAAGTAAAACGGCACGATATAAGCTATATGGGCTACTTTAGCCACTGCTAATAGCTAACAAACTATAGAGTTTAGTTACGATAGACTTTATTACGAAATTGCTAGAATTTAAGGATATAGCTATAGGGGTAATCTATGATAATATTCTTACTATAGTAGATCGCCTGACTAAATAGGTATACTTCTTTCCCTATAAGGAGTCCCAGATAGCTAAATAGCTAGTAGACGTAATCTATGGGTAAGTTATATTAGTATACGCTTAGCTATAGGAATAGATCACTAACAGAGATACCAAGTTTGTATCAAAGTTCTAGCAAGCGTTAATATAATGATTAGGCGTCAATAGCAAGCTATTAATAGCATATTACCTATAGACTAATAGACAAACAGAGCGACTAAACCAAGTTATTAAGTAGTACCTTTGTTCTTATATTAACTACTAGCAAGACAACTAGGTCATGCTATTACTAATAGTATAACTTGCTTACAATATAACGCTAACAGAAATGACTAAAGTCACACCGTTCTTTACGAACTATAGATATAAAGCAGACCTTAGGCAAGGACTAGAGGTTATAGTGCCAAGAGCAGTAGTCAAAGCAGAACAAATATACGTACTATATAAGAAGCTTAAAAAAGAACTTGAGTTTGTCAGAACCAGAATAAAGAACTACTACGACAAATATAGGCTTAAGGGACCTTGCCTAAAGAGGGGAGACAAAGTCTACCTAATCATATAAAACCTATAACCAAACGACCAAATATAAAGCTAGACTTTAAGAAGGTTAGACCCTTTGTTATTAAGGAACGAATTTTAACATCTAACTACTGACTATCGTTACCGTTATCTATACGATTATAGACGGATATTTTTCATATTTCACTTCTCGAACCAGCGCCGAAGAACGCCAAAATCGCCACGAACATCGAAGCAGAGGATAAAGAGGAAGAATAGGACGTCAAAGAAATTCTAGATTTACGTATTATCAATAGGGAACTGTAGTATCTAGTTAAATGGCTTAATTTTAGACTAGAGGACAACTTATAGGAACTAGTTAAGAATTTGAACTGCCCTAAGAAACTAGAATAGTTCTACTAGTAGAACCTAGATCGACTAAAGGAAAACCTAGGACAGAATCGAAGACAGCGCCCTAGTTAATAACGTTAACACTACCATTAAGCTATATACCTAGAACCGCCCCTAATTCTTGCTACTCTACCTCTTCCAATTTATCTAAAGATATAAGACCCTAGCAAACCATCTCTGACCCTCGAGATAATAACGATCACTTTTAACGACAAATACGGTCTAAACGAGCTAGAGACTTATCTAGATAATGCTACGCTTTTACTAACGAATTGCGGTTAGTACGGAGAGCCTCCTTAGCATCTTGTTCTAATTAGTCAAGGCGCTTCGATTTATCTACGATATAGGATACTACAGAAGTTAGTATAAGAAAAATACATTAATAAGGGAATACTAACAAGATAAGACTAGAACCCTAGAACCGTTATACGACCTCCTACGACGAATATATTTGCCGTAACAAGAAGAACTCTCTATTATATAGCAGCAGAGGCCGCAAGAAAAACAAAAAGAACAAGGCATCACTTCGAACCCTAGCTCGTTAACAGCAGCAGCTAGGGTAATACGCTCCTCGGTCTTCACGGACCTTTTTGTCAAACGCTTTACTACACGAGACATATTGTCAGCAGTATACAGAAGAAAGAGGGAAATATGGGAGACAACTTACTAAGGGTTGTTAGCGCTATTTGAAACGGCCTAAGATGGGCTTTCGGGTCGAAAGCCTTGAAGGAGGGGCATTATATCACGGAAATATATATATAGGATGCCGCCTAAGCTGCCTTTCCCGATAAAGCCAATAGGACAGCAGGCACGAACGGACCAATCAGGAAAGGATCACACTTAGCAAAGTGATCTATATGCTATAGGATCACTATCGTAGCCGTAATCTAGATAACAAAGGATCACTAGATAAAGAGTGATCCTAGGATTATATATATATATAGATAGTCACTTGTTACGGTAGACTCTAGGAGTTTACTAGTAATAGCAACCTATAATCACAGTACTTATACCAAGCATCGCTAACTACTGTAAGAGATAACTCTAGTGTTGTTATGAACCCTTTGGCTTTACCGAATCCCTCAGACGACCTGTACGCTTGTCCCGCTTAATTTGCCTTCATCTGAACCCTTTTAGAAGAAGTCTGAGCTGGGTTCGTTACAGACAGTCTCCCTACCCTAGCTGTAGGCATAGTAGGGGGTACTAACCCCTAGGACTTAAACCCTAAATAGAAAGTTACGGAGGCCAATAGCCCCTATGTAGGCCTGTACTAATAGGGAGCTCTAGGCCTTTGTTAGGCCCTGGTGCCTTTGTAGGCCTTCCCCTGTAAAAACTAGGCACGGGGGGTCCTTGTCCGATATATACTATATCCTCCTACCGGCTTGGTCGGCCCTCTAGCGGTTACTCTAGCTTGCTACCACGGCCAGTTCTATAGCCTATAGCTTTCTTTATAGGGTCTATAGGGGGGGTCGACCCTCTCCATAGCCCTCCTAAACCTATTACCAGACCGTCGATCTTACTACTTCTAGGGCTATAGGCCTTAGTATTACAAGCCAACCATATACCGCGACCTAGTAAGGCGCAGCAGGCTAAACGAGCCACCAATCAAGAAGGGCATAGAGCAAGGCTAATACGGGATCACTAGGGAGCGTGGGCTACTATAGGTAAATAATTGCCAAAAGGGAAAGATAGCGAAGGATAGCTAGCTACTAACGGCAATCTAAGGGCAGGCTAGAAGGGGACCTTAAGCGACCAACAAAAGTATATATACATATAAATAATCACTTGTCGTAGTAGACTCTAGGAGTTCACTAGTAATAGCAACCTACAATTACAGTACTTATACCAAGCATCGCTAACTACTATAAGAGATAACTCTAGTGTTATTATAAACCCTTTAGCTTTACCAAATCCCTTAGACAACCTATATACTTGTCCTACTTAATTTACCTCTGTCTAAACCCTTTTAGAAGAAGTCTAAGTTAAGTTTATTACATATTACTATCACTCCCTTTATTTTATTATAGTTTAGGATAAAGGTAATTTCGACCTTGACATCGATATAGCTACTAATATTATAGCTAAATAGCTGCTTACCTAGCTTAGTTAACTCTAGTAGTGGATCTAGGAGTTAGACTAGAGAGATAAGGTTACTTAAGCTCGGATTAAAGAACTCGAGAATAGTAAAAAGCACTTATAAAAGCTAGTTAACGAGGCCTACGCCAAAATCAAGGCACTCGAGGGCGCTAAAGCAAGCCGTATTAAGATCGAACTACCTAGTAAATATAGAGGAACTAATAAGGATCTTGTAAGATTCCTAACAAACCTCTAATCCTACTTCTAGCTCAATGACGACAAGTTTCTAGATGACAAGGCTAAAGTCCTCTATATAGCTACGAGACTAGAGGGCAAGGCACTTAAATAGTTTAAGCCTATATGGAATGACTATCTTACTAAGGAAGACGAAGACGACCGAGACACGTTTACGTAAGTAGTCTTTCGATCCTACGACTGTTTTGAAAAAGAGCTTTAGAAGGTCTTTAGCGACAAAGATAAGAAGATTCACGTGTAAGAAAGACTTGCTAATCTCTAATAGACCAAGTTAGTAGCCTCTTATACTATATAGTTTAGATAAGACATACTCAAGTCTTAGCTTAACGATAAGGTATTAATATAATTTTTCTATAACGGCTTAAAGGAAAAGGTTAAAGACAAGCTATATAAGTATAACTAGCCTAAGACCCTGGATAAATATATTATATAGGCCATTAGAATCGATAATTAACTCTATATATAAGAGTAGTAGAAACGAGGTTAGATAAATAGAACTATGTTTAAGGCTAATAATAAGAAAAAACGGGCATACGTTAGTACCTTGTATAGGATATATCTTGGAGCTATAGATATAGACATAGTATAGAAGCAGGATAAGAAGAAGACAACTAAAGACAAGTCTAACGTTACCTACTATAACTATAAAAAGAAAGGATATTATAAATGAGAATATTAAAGCCCGAAGAAAGACTAGAAACTAGTCCTTAAAAAGGAAATTACGGCTATTAATAAAACTGCTAAGGATATCATCGAAGTAGCGGCTATAAGCTACAGAATTAGGGATAGTAACGCGGATAGTCTTAGATACGATAGCGATAGTAAAGACAAACAAGCACCGTACTCTAAACTAGTTACTATAGACCTGGAAATAGATCTTGCTAAATAGGACACGGCAGGAGAGTATATATTACTAATTTCGATTCTCCTAGCCTTAAGGCAGTAAGGTTTTATAGTTATATAGAGGTAGGATAGATTATGAATAACCGATACCTAAGGAATCGAAAGACCTAGACCTAATGTTCTATTCCTCTAGGAACAAATCGAATAGTATCGTAACGAAGTTTTCCGGCTTAATACGGAACTATACGAACGGGATAAATGCCTAATTTGACTTACCTAGTAAAGCGATAAGATAAGGGACAAGATAAGGGAACTCCGATATATTATAGAAACTATTAGAAGGGAATAGCCTATGATATATAATAGGCCTAATAGCTACGCCAAGTATTCTAACGACTAGTAACTTAGCTATGACGTATAGAACCCCGAGTACTAGTTTATATGCGCGAACCGCGGAAAAGATAAGCGTATATAGGAAAGCTATTGGAAGAAACACTCCTACCTTAGCATTAGAGTATCTATAGTCCATGTATAGTGGGAAGGATTTGAGAAAGAGTCCTAATACCTCCTAGGCAACGTTACATGACTACACCCTTGATATAAGGTATACGCGTAAATGCCCTAGTTCTAGTGTATAGCATATAAATGCCGATACCACTTTCGCGATAAATTTGAAAATAATTACTAGCCGACCTGATAAGGAAATGAGAATAGGAGCCTCTACCCTATAGAATGGGTCTATAATATAGGAAATAGAGTAGCCAAATTGCTTTAGAAGATCGAAGCCTATAATCCAGAAGGCATTATAGTAATTCTAAAACAAGCCTAGCCTAGGCACTACGGAACAGGACGAGATATATAGGACTTGTACTAGAGCAACGATTACCTCTACTACACGGACGAGAAGAAATCGCGAATTCGAGAACTTTAGATAAAGCTATAGTACGTATGATAAAAAGCAGAATAGACCTAATAATAGAAAGCTATAAGTACTCGATAGCTTATAGAAATAAGCACGATTGACAAAGCTGCTATTAGCTAAACAACTAAAGAGGTTAGCACTGACCTAAGAAATAGGTTAGGGCCCTTCGAGGGGCCTAAAAACTATTAATGTCTATATAGCGGCAAGTAGTAGCATAGTATAGGAAGAACTAGCATAAGAGACCACTATATCAAGACCTCCTAGTAGAAATATAGGAAATCGCCGCAATCTTTAGACGACGGCGGTAAGATAAGCAATTATAGATAATAGTACAATGGAAGTAGCACGAAATGCTTGTACTAGTAGATAGTAGAGCAAAGATAAACCTAATTTCGCTAATACTTATAAATTAGCTATGGATACCCTAGAGAATAAAGTAGAAACATAATATAGTTCAAGGGCTATTTCCGACGTAATAGGTATATAGGGAGACTAAACCGATTAATATCACTATAGCAAGGAAGACTATAGTAGTTATATTTAGTATTATAGATATAGGCAATGACAAAGATATAATATTAGGGTTTCTATAGTATAAAGATTATAACCTAGACATTAGCTAGAAGAATAGTAGCTACTTACGAACCCAAACGGAGTTATATTCGACTAGCAAGATAGGGAGTATATAAGGATCGCAAGCAGACGATACTTAAGAGAAGGTATATCCTATAGATCTACTGTAAGAGACAGATAGTGGCAGGTAGACTACTATAGACTCTAGAAGAAGCGGTATAATAATACTAACGTTATAATGAGAAGAATAAGCTAAACCGCCAATAGCTATTCTTTCCGTTGACGAATGTAGAGCACTATAACTAGAGCAGTAGGTTAAGATAGGAGAAATCGCTAACATCGTTATAGACAGAACCAAGTTCGTATACTATTAGAAAGCTAAGAGACGAGACAAGACTAGGGAAGTACCAAAGGAATACGAAGGACACCTAGCATTCGAACCGAAGTATCTAGAAGGATTACCAGAGTATAGCCTATAGGATCACGAGATCAAGCTTAAGGAAGGAGTACGACTAAAGTTCTTTAAGATTTACTATACGAGCTGAACATAAAATAAAGAACTTAAGCAATATTTAGAGGAGAACCTTCAAAGAGGATATATCCGCCCGTTGACATTGCTAATAGGCTACCTAATCCTATTTATACTTAAGAAAGACAGAAAGCTACGGTTATATATTAACTGTTGGTAACTTAACGAACAGACCGTGAAAAATTGATACCTATTACTACTAATCTTATAGCTCTAAGATTAGTTAGCAGGAGCCTAATATTTTACACATCTTGATTTACTATTAGCCTATAACTATATATAGATCAAAGAAAGCGACAAGTAGAAAACGGCCTTTAGGATACCCTATAGTTATTATAAGTACCTCGTCATGCTATTCGGACTTATAAACGCGCTAGTAACGTTCTAAGCCCTGATCGATCAAGCTATCCGACCCTTTCTTGACAAATTTATAGTATATTATTTCGATAATATACTTATCTTCTCTAAGACGATAGATAAACACCAGAAGTATAAAAAGCAATACTAGACGCATTATATATATATAAGTTATTAGTTAACAAGGAAAAGAGTAAATTCCACATTAGGAAAACAATATTTTTAGGATATGAAATATCCCTAAGACAAATCTAGATAGAACCTTTAAAGGTCAAAGCCATTAAGGATTAGCTATAACCGACGTTAGTTATGGAAGTACAAAGTTTCATCAGGTTTATAAACTTCTACTAGATGTTTATTAGGAACTTTAGAGCGATTATACAACCTTTATACAAACTTACTAAGAAGAACGCTAAATTCTAATAGGAAGAACAGCATGAGTAAGCATTTACGTAGATCTATAACGCTATTACTAAAGATCTAATACTAGTGCTACTAGACCCTAAGAAGCCATTTAAGGTAGAAATGGACGCTTTAGACTATGCCATTAGAGGACAATTAGGATAATAGGACGAACAAGGGAACCTATATCTTATAGCCTTCTTTTTAAAGAAGCTCGATAGACTGTGTCTTAATTATCTAATCTATAACAAGGAACTACTCATAATTATTAAAGCTTTTAAAGAATAGTAACTATATCTTAGTAGCACGATCGAACTAGTATAAGTATATATAGATTATAAGAATTTACAATACTTTACGACAACAAAGGAGCTTAATAGACGATAAATACAATAGGCAGAATTCCTTACGGAATTTAATTTTGAGATCTGCTACAAGAAAGGTAAAGAGAACGTATAAGCAGACGCCTTAAGCTGACAAACGGATTATATAGAAAGACGAACAGAAACAATGCTACTATTATTTAAGGAACAACTAGACGGAACGCTACATTACAAAACGCAAATACCTATAGAAGACGATCTACTCGACTCGTTCCTAGAATGTTATATAATCTTTCGAGAAGAAAGGATTAACAAGGTATGGTATTAAGTAACACCCGGACTGGTAGTACCTAATGGAGTGGAAGAAAAAGATAGGAAACTCCAGTACCGAGGTAAAGCGTATATCTATAATAAAGATCAATAGCTGCAAATGATTTAAGAACTCTACAAGTCAAAACTCGGAGGATATAAAGGAGTTACGAAGACTGTCGCACAAGTTAAGAAACACTACGACTTCCCATAGTTAATAGCACGCGTCAAGGAAGTCATATGGAACTACGACATCTATAGTCGAAGCAAAACGGTATAGCACAAGCTATATAGGCTACTCTAGCCACTGCCAATAGCTAATAAACTATGGAGTTTAGTTATAATAGACTTTATCATGAAATTGCTAGAATCTAAGGACATAGCTATAGAAGTGATCTATAATAGCATTCTTATTATAGTAGATTGCCTAACTAAATAGGCATACTTCTTCCTATACAAGGAGTCCTAGATAGCTAAACAGTTAACAGATGTAATCTATTAGCAAGTTATATTAGTATACACTTAGCTATAAGAATAGATCACTAATAGAGACACCAAGTTTATATCAAAGTTCTAGCAAGCGTTAATACAACAATTAGGCATTAATAGCAAACTATTAACGGTATATTACCTACAAACCGACAGACAAACAGAGCGACTAAACTAAGTTATTAAGTAATACCTCCGTTCTTACGTTAACTACTAGTAAGACAACTAGGTCATGCTATTACTAATAGTATAACTTGCCTATAATATAATACTAACAGAAACGACCAAAGTCACACTATTCTTCGTAAACTACAGATATAAAGCAGACCTTAGGTAAGGACTAGAGGTCACGGTGCCAAGAGCAGCGGTTAAAGCGAAACAAATGTACGCACTATATAAGAAACTTAAAAAGGAACTCGAGTTTGTCAGAACTAGAATAAAGAACTACTATAATAAATATAGGCTCGAGGGACCTTGCCTAGAGAGGGGAGATAAAGTCTACCTAATTATATAAAACTTACAAACCAAATAACTAAGCACGAAGCTAGACTTTAAGAAGGTTAGACCCTTCGTTATTAAAGAACGAATCTTAATATCTAACTATTAACTATTGTTACCATCATCTATATAATTACGGACAGACATTTTTCATATTTCACTTCTCGAACCAGCGCCAAAGAACGCCAAAATCGCTACGAACATCGAAGTAGAGGATAAAGAGGAAGAATAGGACATCGAAGAAATTCTAGATTTATATATTATCAATAGAGAACTATAATACCTAGTTAAATAGCTTAATTTTAGACTAAAAGATAACTCATAGAAACTAATTAAGAACCTAAGTTGCCCTAAGAAACTAGAGTAGTTCTACTAGTAAAATCCTAACTAGCTATAAAAACCGGCTCTAAAGCCTATTCCCTAATAGAAAAAGAGGGGAACCTGCTAGAATTAGGACTAAGATCTAACCCGATCGATTCCTAATTAAGCACGTCAAAAGCACCTAACGCCTAAGCCTAACCTGTAAGGGTCTATATCTCTAATATTAGCAAAGGAGTATCTAGTTCTTCCTCCTCCTCTAGACAGGCTACACCCAAGCTACACCACGACGAAAAACTTCAGTACTACGATTATATAGGGATTGCTATAAGCGACGTAATCGACTTAAATGGCTTAGTATCTAAGCAAGAAGTACCTTGGTCTTAGTAATCTCTTTCGAAACCTTCTCCTACTCCGATAAATTCGAAAGGACTAAGACAGTTAGTAACCTAGGACTATAAAGGAAAATAATAAAGAACCTATAGGCATCTATAATGTTTAGGCTACTATACTTCTTGCCTATATAAATATAGTTCTAATACTTGTTTAAACCCTCTATTATTATATAACGCTTTTACGGCTTTATATTCTAATAACGCTCGCAAGGTATAGTAACCTTATAACCCTCTCGCTTAATCTTAATCATAATAACGTGTTATTCACGCTTAAGATCACGATAGTTCCTAGGAACACGATCAGCCATAGTAGAAGGAAGCTAGCAAAAGAAGGACGTTACCTATAGGAAAAGAAGGGGTATTAATAGTATTTAAAACAAGTCATAAGAAGCTTTCAGGTCGAAAGCCCTAAAGAGGGGGCATCGTATCACAAGCCAACTATATACCGTGACCCGGTAGGGCGTAGCAGGCTAAACAAGCCACCAATCAAGAAGGGCACAGAGCAAGGCTAATACAGGATCGCTAGGGAACACGGGCTACTATAGGCAAACAATTGCCAAAAGGGAAAGATAGCAAAGGATAGCTAGCTACTAAAGGCGATCTAGGGATGGGCTAGAAGGGGACCTTAAGCGACTAACAAAAGTATATATATATATAAATAATCACTTGTCGTGGTAGACTCTAGGAGTTCACTAGTGATAGTAACCTATAATCACAGTACTTATACTAAGCATTGTTAACTACTATAAGAGATAACTCTAGTGTTATTATAAACCCTTTGGCTTTACCGAATCCCTTAGACGACCTGTATACTTGTCCTGCTTAATTTACCTCTGTCTGAACCCTTTTAGAAGAAGTCTGAGTTAGGTTTATTACACTTAGCTCCTAGCCCTTTACCTTAGCCTTTCTCTTCCGGAACCTCTGGCTTAGCCTATTATAGGCCTATTAGATAAGAGCCCTTATAGGGACCTAGGGGGCCCTTAGGCCTATCCTAGTCTATAGGAGTAGCTTGTCGAGCTTGGCTTCGAAGTCGGCTAGCCTCTTATTAAGGTAGAGGTTAAGGGGAGGTACCTAGGCTTCCGTTTCGAGGCACCGGATAGGGGTAGCCTTATAGACCCTATTAACTACTCGAAGGGCCCTATACTAGGCCTTCGATAGTTCCCTAGCAGGGCCTTCCGGCTTACCCCCTGGCTTAGTAGGCTTATAGAAGTTCGAGGCCCTATAAGCTAGGGCGCTACGGATGTACTTAGTATAGACCTCGTAGGCCTATAGGAGGCCAGGGCCCTAGGTCTTTATAACAAGCCTAGTTAAGGCAAACTCCTAGGTTTCTAGCTTCTTGGCTACCTTTATATAATAGGGGCCCTACTATAGCCTCTAGTCTAGCCAGACCCCTAGGAATCTAGCCGACTTCGATAGAGCTATAGTGGTAGTACCCCCTTTAGGCTGTAGGAGCTCTAGCGGTCGTGGCCACTGTTTCCGGCCCCTGTTAAAGTAGATAAGTTCGTACTTCTCCAGGGCAAAAGCTATACCCCAGGTCTTTGCCTATTGTAGGTAGGCCTTCTAAGCCCTCTGTAGCTGACCATTATAGGCCTCCTCGGCCCTCCTAAAGGCTAGAAGGTTAGTATCGTCGGCGAAGCCTATTAAACTGACTGTAGGGCAAGCCTAGCGAATGGCCTGGTAAAGAGAGGCTATATAGAGGATAAATAGTATAAGGGAGAGGGGTGACCCCTAGGGGACCCCGGCCCTTACTACTATATCCTCTGTTTCCTAGCTATCGAAGTGGAGGATAGCTACCCTTTCCTATAGCCACTCCCTAACCTAGACCACTAACCACTTTAGGAAGCCCTAGCTCCGTAAAGTGGCTAGTAGCTAGGTATAGTTAATAGTATCAAAAGCCCTTAAGATGTCAAGCTAAAGGAGAGAGGTAGCCGCTTTATACCTCTAGGCCTCTTAGACCTAGGCCGTAATAAGCTAGATAGCTAGTTCTATGGACCTATGTTCCTGGTTACCTATCTATTCGGCCGGTAGAAGCCTATAGGTCTCTATAACGGCCATTACCTTCCGGGCGACTATAGCTTCTAGTACCTTGCCTACTATTAGTAGGAGTGCTATAGGCCTATAGCTACCTAGGGTAAAGTAGGCCTATAGGGGTTTGCTAGGCTTATAGAGGACCACTATCTTAGCTCTTTTAAATTAGGCTAGGAAATAGCCAAGCCGTAGGCTCTCTAAGGCTAATATAGCTAGTATCTAGTAGAGCGGCCGCCTATAGGCCTTTAATAGGCCTATAGGGAGGAGGTCCTCCCCTAGGGCCTTCTATAGGGCCGCTCTAGCTAGTATTACCCTAACTTTACCCATTATAACCCTCTGACTTATCTCGAACTTTGGCACCTGGTAGCCGTTTAGTTCTAGGTCGTCGATATCCGAAAGGTCTGCCTCCGGGTTCGGAAAGAACTTGTCAGCTAGTGCTCCGGCCTTCTGTTAGTAGGTTATAAGCCCTCCTTTGAAGGCTAGGAGTTTTAGGGGGTCGACCGATAGGTAGCTTTACAGCCTTGCCTACCGCTCTAACCTCTATAGCAGGTCTGGCCGGTTAGTCACCTCCTATAACGTGGCTCTCTAGCTCTTGGTCTTTATAGCTATAATAGTCTTAGCCTAGTCCCGTAGGGCCTGCCGAAGTACCTCCTACGTATAGGGGTTTAAGGTACCCCTATAGGCCCTCTCTACCTCCTTAGCCCTCTTCCGGGCCTCTCGAACCTCCTTCGTCCACCATCGAGCTCGTTTACCGCCTATACTAGCCTTCTTTGCTAGGGCCGAGACTATAGCTATCTCCTCGAGGGCCTCTATAAGCCTGTCGAAGGCCTGTAGAAGCTCCTCTAGACCCTAGAAGACAGGCCCGGCCTAGGCTAATGCCTACCTACTAAGCCGGAGTAGGAGGTAGGCTACCTCGGCCTACGTAACCTCTTCGTCTAGGCTCTTCTAGTCCTACCCTTTACTAGCTAGTATAGGCCTGTTAGTCCCCTAGAGGGAGACGTTTAGGGCCTATAGGTAGTAGTCGGATTTCCTATGTTCTGCGATATCCCTATAGGTTGCCTCTAGTCCGGCTAAGGCCTAGAATAGGTCTATTGTAAAAGGCCGGCCACATTAGTCCCCCTAGGGGGCCTTAGTAACCTAGCCGTAGGGTATATATAGGTTGAGGTCCTACTAGTCTACAAGGCTAAGGAGGTCTCTAGCCCCTAGGCTAAGCCTATTAAATAGGTCCTAGACCAGGTAGTAAAGGTTAAAGTCACCTGTAAGAATTAGGGGGTAGGTTGGCCGAGGTAGGGCTAGCAGGTCCTATAAGAGAGCCTGCTCCCCCTTGTTATTATAGACTAACTAGAGCTCGAACCCCCTCTCTCCTAGGGCTAGAAAGGTCACCCTATACTAGTTCTCCTCTGTTAAATAGTTCTATTAGCCGACTAGGAAGTACTTAGCTACTAGAATTATAGCCTTGCCCCTAGGCTTATAAACTAGGTAGTACTTCGAAGCCTTAGGGCAGTAGGTTGACCCTATAAATCGGTTAATCTACAGTTCCTAGATAGCTAGTAGGTCGTATTTAGCCTCTTCTGATAGGACCTTAAGGGCCTATTTATTACCTTAGGTATTCTACTAAAGGATCTTAATTTGTATTCGAGGTAGCTAGGGTAGAGGCCGAAGGTATAGTAGTAGGCTCTATAGCTATTACCCCCTCGGCCGGCTGCGAAAGGGAGGGGGTTCTAGGCTATAGAAAGGAGATATAGGTCTGTCAGGCGTTGAATAAGGCACTCCTAGCCGCCTACTAGGCTAGGGTAGGCCTCCTATAGGGGCGTTTAGCCCCGGTTTAGTAGTGGTCGTCATCTTCTAGTTAGCTACTAAACTCGAAGGCTACCTTCTAGTGTGGTTGCTCTAGTGGTTAGAAGGTCTAGGGTCTATACTAATAGGCCTCCCTAGCCTGTTCCTAGGCTTTAACTTTCTTTAGGCAGCCCCTATACCAAGCTATATAGGGGCCCCTATAGGCTATATACCTATAAGGGAGTTAGTTAGAGTAGGTAGGGCACTAGGCCTCTCTAGTCTTCCCCCCCCCCTGTAGGCCTTTATGCTATAACGGCTACAACAGGCCGGCCGCTAGTAGTACCGCTAGGTATAGCCAAAGCTCTAGCACCTATAATACTACCTTAGCTCTAGAGCATCTTAGTAAGGCTTATGGTCTAGCACCTAGGCATCCTAGACTATGCCTTCGTTATAGGCCTTCCGGGCCTCCTCGAGGTCCTATAAGCCTAGGAGTACTGTGGCCCACTTCCTTTACGGGCTCTTTAGCAGCCAGAACTTGACCGTTTCGATCGAGTATAGGCCTATAGCCCTCTTAAAGTCTTATTTACTAACCCCCTATAGCTCCTCCTTCCGGACTCCTTTGGCTAGGACTATATAGGCCCTACTAACCTCCCTAGCCTCCTCTCCGAAGGCTATAGCCACCTATCGCTTATTAGCCAAATACTAATCCTTAGTAGCCTTATCCTTAAAAACCACTACTATATCCCTACTTAGGAGCTTCCTAGCTACGATAGCTCCCTAGTGGCTAGAGGCCCTATTAACTGCTTAGACTATCTTAGCTAGGGTTTAGGCTTTAAGGTCCTCTTATAGGCTTACGTTCTATATTGTAACCTCTTATAAGGCCTGTAACGGCACTGCCTTAGCCGACAGCAGGCCTCCTTAGGGGCCTATTACCCCCTATTATAGCCCTATAGCTACCTATACCTAGGTAGGGCAGGGGGTAACCTTAAGGGCTTCTTTTAGCCCCTTTTTAACTTCCTTAGCTACAAGTTCCTATAAGTTCGGAACTAGGCCTATAATAGTAGTCATAAGGCCTTATAAGAGCCTATTAGCAAGGTCTTATACCCTACCCTGTTTAGGGCTTAGTATAAGATCGACTAGCTATATAATAAGACCCCTTAGCTCTTTAATATCTAAGGTAAGGTAGGCCTATAGTAGGCCCCCCTTTAATTAGTTTAAAGCTATAGGCCTCCCCACTTAGTGGCTTGGCGGTAGGCTTTAAATCAACGTTACGTTTGGGGGCGTTTAGGGGCTCTAGGTGGTCCGTGCGGTGAAAATTTTGACGGGCGTACAAGGTGTAGTCGGAATGCGGTCGGATCCGGCTTCCACGCTTGCGATGCCTGTTGCATAGCTGCAACGGCTCGCGCGTAGTTGAAAGCGGTACCGTTAGATAGCGTTTTTCGAGAGCTTTCTAGCGATGGTGGTTTCACGTATTTTGGTAGGGTTTTCGCAGAGATGCAAGAGAAGCTACCTTAGGCATGCCAAGTCTCTTCCTAAATAATGCTAGGCTTTGCCTAGTAATGGACTAGACCTACCTAGCAATAGATTAGACCTACCTAACCTATCTAAGTATATATAATTAGCTTATAAGACATTTATAGGTCGTTTATAGGGCGTGTAGTTAGGGCCTATTTAGGGCCTAACCTAGAGCCTAACTAGGCCTTACCTAGGTTATTATGACAAACCTAACTTAGACTTCTTCTAAAAGGGTTCAGACGAAGGTAGGTTAAGCAGGACAAGCATATAGGTCGTCTAAGGGATTCGGTAAAGCTAAAGGGTTTATAATAACACTAAAGTTATCTCTTATAGTAGTTAACGATGCTTAGTATAAGTATTATAATTATAAGTTACTATCACTAGTAAACTCTTAGAGTGTGACGAACCTAACTCAGACTTCTTCTAAAAGGGTCTAGACGGAGGTAGGTAAAGCGGGACAAGTAGGCAGGTCGTCTAAGGGATTCGGTGAAGCCAAAGGGTTTATAACAATACTTAGAGTTGTCTCTTATAGTAATTAGCAATGCTTGGTATAGGTACTGTAATTGTGATTGTTACTACTGGTGAACTCTCAGAGTCCACTATAACGAGTAACTATCTATATGTATATATAATCCTAGTAATCATTCCTGATCACGGTGATCGTGAGTGATTGTATGGTGGTGATTACCCTGATCACTAGTGAGCGTAGTGATCACTATGCTTCCTATGCTGTAATTGGTCCTTTTGTTCCTTTGACTTGATTGGCCTATTCGTGCTAGTGGCTTAGGCAGCATCTGTATGTATATTTCCATGATATGATGCCCTCCCTCCGAGGCTTTCGACCTGAAAGCCCTCTTTAGGCCGTCTTAAATAGCGCTAACATCCCTTGCGTTCCTTATACGTATTTTTCTCCTTAGCCTCTTGTTACCCTTTGTACTATTAGTTATACCGTCTAACGTATACAGATCCCTAGTATCTATTCGTCATAAGCATTTAGCTTAGTTTATTTCCGATCATGGGTTCGTAGTGATGGCGTGTTCTCATTACGTAGAGTATAACCGAGTATATAAGATGATTGAAAAATCTCGTTGCTACAAGGCTTGCGTGTGTCGGGGTCATGCTTACGATGGTTCCGGCGTTTTAGTTTCTTCTTATAAGTTCCTATTTCCTTGCGAGAGCATATCTCTAATTGTAATATAGTGGATCGTATCATACGCGAGTAACGTCGTTTGAAGGCTAAAGAGAAAGAGGCCGAAGCCTTGCTACGAGAATATTAATATAAAGCTTCCGAGGCGTTAGCCTGTCTGACTCGGGTCTATAAATAACGAGAGTTCCTAGTAGAGAAGGGGGCAGACATGGTTATATAGGGTTTATCGAATCTAGACAAATTAGAGGCGGTAGAATAGCAGGAATCGGGGGCCGTTATATAGCTTAATAGTAGTATCGATGTTATTAACTAAGGCGCTGTTTTCGGTTCTATCCTAGATTTGCCTTTAGCCGATCCGGGTTCTGCTAATAGAACTATTCTAGTTTCTT
The DNA here is from genome assembly GCF_000226095.1 of Thermothelomyces thermophilus ATCC 42464. Taxonomy (NCBI): domain Eukaryota; kingdom Fungi; phylum Ascomycota; class Sordariomycetes; order Sordariales; family Chaetomiaceae; genus Thermothelomyces; species Thermothelomyces thermophilus. The sequence goes on along the minus strand of NC_016476.1, from coordinate 601,837 downwards.
AGGGTAGTTTAAATTCTTAATTGGTTCCTATAAGTTGTCTTCTGGTCCGAAATCGAGCCACTTGACTAGGTACTACAGTTCCCCATCAATAATACGTAAATCTAGAATTTCTTCGACGTCCTATTCTTCTTCCTTGTCTTCTGCTTTGATGTGTGTAGCAACCTTAGCGTTTTTTGGTACTAGTTCGAGAAGTAAAATATAAAAAACATCCGTCTATAGTTGTATAGATGACGGTAACGATAGTCGGTAGTTAGATGTCGAAATTCGTTCTTTGATAATAAAGGGTCTGACCTTCTTAAAGTCTAGCTTCGTGCTTAGTCGTTTGGTTCGTAAGTTCTATACGATCAGGTAGACTTTGTCTCCCCTCTCTAGGCAAGGTCCCTTGAGCCTGTGTTTGTCGTAGTAGTTCTTTATTCTAGTCTTGACAAACTCGAGTTCCTTTTTAAGTTTTTCATATAGTACGTACATTTGTTCTACTTTAACTACTGCTCTCGGCACTATGACCTTTGGTCCTTGCCTAAGGTCTGCTTTATATCTGTAGTTCGCGAAGAACGGTATGACTTTGGTCGTTTCCGTTAGCATCGTATTATAAGCGAGTTATACTGTTAGTAATAGTATAACCTAGTTGTCTTGCTAGTAGTTGACGTAAGAATGGAGATACTGCTTAATAACTTAGTTTAGTCGCTCCGTTTATCTGTTAGTCTATAGGTAATATGCCGTTAATAGCTTGCTATTAACGCCTAATCGTTATATTAATGCTTGCCAGAACTTCGATACAAACTTGGTGTCTCTATCGGTGATCTATTCTTACGGCCAAGCATATACTAATGCAACTTGCGGATAGATCACGTCTACTAACTGTTCCGCTATCTAGGACTCTTTATAGGGAAAGAAGTATACCTACTTAGTTAGGCAATCTACTATAGTAAGAATACTATCGTAGGTTACTCCTATAGCTATGTCCTTAGATTCTAACAGCTTCGTAATAAAGTCTATTATAACTAAACTCTATAGTTTGTCAGCTATTAGTAGTAGCTAAAGTAGCCTGTACGGCTTATATCATGCCGTTTTGCTCCGATTGCAGATGTCGTAGTTCTGTACGACTTCCTTAACTCGTACCGTTAACTATAGAAAGTCGTAGTGTTTCTTGACTTGTACAACAGTCTTCGTGACTCCTTTATATCCTCCGAGTTTCGACTTGTAGAGTTCTCGAATCATCCGTAGCTATTGATCTTTGTCGTAGATATACGCTTTGCCTCGGTACTAGAGTTTCCTATCTTCTTCTTCCACTCTATTAGGTACTACTGGTCCGGGTGCTACTTGATATTATACCTTATTGATCCTTTCTTCTCGAAAGATTATATAGCATTCTAGGAACGAGTTAAGTAGATCATCTTCTATAGGTGTCTGCGTTTCGTAATGTAGCGTTCTATCTATCTGTTCCTTGAATAACGGTGGTATCGTTCCTGTTTATCCTTCCGTATAATCCGTTCGTTAGCTTAAGATGTCTGCTCGTACGTTCTCTTTGCCCTTCTTGTAGCAGATCTCAAAGTTAAATTCCACGAGGAATTCTACCTATCGTATTTGTCGTCTATTAAGCTCCTTTATCATTATAAAGTATCGTAAATTCTTATGATCTATATACACTTATACTGGTTTAATCGTGCCGCTAAGGTATAGTCGCTATTCCTTAAAAGCTTCGACAATCGCAAGTAATTCCTTATCGTGGATTAGATAATTGAGACGTAGTCTATCGAGCTTCTTTAAAAAGAAGGCTATAGGATATAGCTTTCCTTGTCTGTCTCGTTATCCTAATTGTCCTCCGATGGCGTAGTCTGAAGTATCTGTTTCTACCTCGAATAACTTCTTAGGGTCTGGTAGTACTAGTACTAGATCTTTAGTAATGGCGTTCCGGATCTACGTAAATGCTTGCTTGTGTTGCTCTTCCCATTGGAATTTAGTATTCTTCTTGGTAAGCTCGTATAAAGGTCGTACGATTGCTCTAAAGTTCCTAATGAACATTCGGTAGAAGTTTGTAAATCCGATGAAACTTCGTACTTCTGTAACTGACGTCGGTCGTGGCTAATTCTTAATAGCTTTAACCTTTGACGGTTCTATCTGGATTTATCCTAGGGATATTTTATATCCTAAAAAGACTATCTTCCTAACATGGAATTCGCTTTTTTCCTTGTTAACTAATAGCTTGTATACGTATAGCGTGTCTAGTACTGCTTCTACGTACTTCCGGTGTTCGTCTATCGTCTTGGAGAAGATGAGTACGTCGTCGAGATAATATACCGTAAATTTGTCGAGAAAGGGTCAGATAGCTTGATCAATTAGGGCTTAGAACGTTGCTAGCGTATTTATAAGTCCGAATAGCATGATGAGGTACTCGTAGTAGCTATAGGGTATCCTAAAGGCCGTTTTCCACTTGTCGCCTTCTTTGATCTGTATATAGTTATAGGCCGATAGCAAGTCAAGATACGTGAAATATTAGGCTCCTGCTAACTGATCTCGGAGCCGTGAGATTAGCGGTAATGGGTATCGGTTTTTCACGGTCTGCTCGTTAAGTTGCCAATAGTCGATATATAACTGTAGCTTTCCGTCTTTCTTAGGCATAAATAGGATTAGGTAGCCTGCTAGCGATATTAACAGGCGGATATATCCTCTTCGAAGGTTTTCCTCTAAATATTGCTTAAGTTCTTCGTTCTGTATCTGGCTTGTATAGTAAATCTTAAAGAACTTTAGTCGTACTCTTTCCTTAAGCTTAATCTTATGATCCTATAGACCGTGTTCTAGTAATCCTTTTAGATGCTTTGGTTCGAATGCTAGGTGTCCTTTGTATTCCTTTGGTACTTCCCTAGTCCTGTCTCGTCTCTCGGTTTTCTAATAGTATACGAACTTGGTTCCGTTTATAGCGATGTTAGCGATTTCTCCTATCTTAACCTACTACTCTAATTATAGTGCTCTGCATTCGTTAACGGAGAGAACAGCTATTAGTAGTTTAGCTCGTTCCTCCTGTTACGATATCAATGTCGTTATGCCGCCTCTTCTAGAGTCTATAGTGGTCTGCCTGTTACTATCTGTCTCTTGTAGTAGATCTGTAGGATATGCCTTCCCCTAAGCATCGTCTGCTCGCGATCCTTGTATACTCCCCATTTTACTAGTCGAATATGACTCTATTCGGGGTTATAGGTAGCTACTATTCTTCTAGCTAATGTCTAGGTCGTAATCTTCATGCTATAGTAACCCTAATATTATATCTTTGTTGTTGCCTATGTTTATGATACTAAATATAATTGCTATGGTCTTCCCTATTATAGTAATATCGATTAGTTCGGTCTCCCTATATACCTACTATATCGGAAATAGCCCTTTGACTATGCTATGCTTCTGCTTTATTCTCTAGGGTATCTGTAGCTGATTTACAAGTGTCGGCGAAATCAGATTTATCTCTGCTCTACTATCTACTAGTGCGAGCATTTCATGCTGTTTCTACTATGCTATTATCTATAATCGCTTGTCTTGCCGCTATCGTCTAAAGATTGTAGCGATTTCCTATGTTTCTGCCGGGAGGTCTTAATATAGTAGTCTCTTACGCTAGTCCCTCCTGTACTACGTTACTACTTGCCGCTATATAGGCGTTAATGGTTTCCAGGCCCCTCGAAGGGCCCTGACCCGTTTCCTAGGTTAGTGCTGACCTCTTCGGTTGTTCGGCTGATAGCGGCTTCGTCGATCGTGCTTATTTCCGTGAGCTATTGAGTGCTTATGGCTTCCTACCATTAGGTCTGTTCTGCTTTCCGTCGTGCGTGCTATAGCTTTGTCTAAAGTTCCCAAATTCGCAATTTCTTTTCGTCCGCGTAATAGAGGTAATTGTTACTCTAATACAAGTCCTATGTATCTCGTCCGGTTCCGTAGTGCCTAGGCCAGGCTCGTCTTGGAACTATCGTAATGCTTTCTAGATCGCGGGCTTCGATCTTCTAGAGTAATTCGGCCGCTCTGTTTCCTATATCGTAAACCCATTCTATAAGGTATAAGCTTCTATCCTCATTTCCTTGTTAGGTCGGCTAGTAATTGTTTTCGAATTTGTCGCGGAAGTAGTATCGGCATTTGTGTGCTATATACTAGAACCAGGGCACTTACATATGTGCCTCGTGTCGAAGGTATAATCGTATAGCATTGCCTAGGAGGTATTAGAATTCTTTCCCGAATCCTTCCCATTATACATAGACTGTAGGTACTTTAGTGCTAATATAAGAGTATTTCTTCTAGTAGCTTTCCTATATATGCTTATCTTTTCCGTGGTTTACTCGTATAAACTAGTATTCTAGGTTCCATATGTTATTACTAAGTTACTAGCCGTTAAGATACTTAGCGTAGCTATTAGGCCTATTATATATTATAGGCTATTCTCCTTTGATAGTTTCTATGATACATTAGAGTTCCCTTATCTCGTCCCTTATCTTATTGCTCTACTAGACAAGTCGAATTAAGCGTCTATCCTATTTACATAGTTCCGCGTTAAGTCAGAAGACTTCATTACAATATTATTCGATTCGTTCCTAGAGGAATAGAACATTAGGTCTAGGTCTTTCGATTCCTTAGGTGTCGGTTGTCTACGATCTATCCTGCCTCTACGTGACCGTAAAACCCTATTGCCTCAAGGCTAGGAGAATCGAAACTAGCAGTATATACTCTCCTACTATATCCTATTCGGCAAGACCTGTCTCTAGGTCTATAGTAACCAGTTCGGAGTACGGTGCTTGTTCGTCTTTACCATTGTCGTCATGTCTAAGACTATCTGTATCACTGCCCCTATCTTTATAGCTTGTAGCCGCTACTTCGATAATGTCCTTGGTAGTTTTATCGATAGCCATAACTTCCTTTCTAGGGACTGTCTTTTACTCTTTCTTTAGGCTGTGACATTCTTGCTTGTAGTGCCCTTTCTTCCTATAGTTATAGTAGGTAACATTGGACTTGTCTTTGGTCGTCTTCTTCTAGTCCTGCTTCTACGCTATATCTATATCTATGGCTCCGGGGTGCGTCCCGTATAAGGTACTGACGTACGATCGCTTTTTCTTGTTGTTAGCTTTAACCGTGGTTCCGTTTATTTGACCTCGTTTCTGCTGCTCTTATATGTAGAGTTGATTATCAATTCTAATGGCCTATATAATGTATTCGTCTAGGGTCTTAGGCTAATCGTACTTGTATAGCTTGTCTTTAACCTTTTCCTTTAAGCCGTTATAGAATAATTATATTAATGCCTTGTCGTTAAGCTAAGACTTGAGCATGTCCTATCTAAACTATATAGCATAGGAGGCTATTAATTTGGTCTATTGAAGATTAGCAAGTCTTTCTTATATATAAATCTTCTTATCTTTATCGCTAAAAACCTTCTAAAGCTCTTCTTCGAAATGGTCGTAAGATCGGAAGACTACCTATATAAACGCGTCTTAGTCGTCTTTATCTTCCTTAGTAAGGTAGTCATTCTATATAGGCTCGAACTATCTAAGTACCTTGCCCTCTAGTCTCGTAGCTACGTAAAGGACTTTAGCTTTATCGTCCGGAAACTTGTCGTCATTAAGCCAGAAGTAGAATCAGAGGTTTGTTAGAAATCCTACAAGATCCTCCTTAGTTCCTCTATATTTACTAGGTAGTTCGATCTTGATACGCTTTGCTTTAGCGGTCTCGAGCGTCTCGATTTTGGTATAGGCCTTGTTAACTAACTTCTACGAGTACTTTTCGCGGTTCTTGAGTTCCTTGATTCGAGCTTGAGTAGCCTTGTCTCTTTGGTCTAACTCCTAGATCTGCTGCTAGAGTTAACCGAGCTAAGCGAGCAGCTATTCGGCTGTAACGTTGGTAGCCATATCAATGTCAAGGTCGAAGTCACCTCCGTTCTAAACTATAATAGAACAAAGGGAGTGGTAATAACGTGTAACGAACCTAACTCAGACTTCTTCTGAAAGGGTCTAGACGGAGGTAGGTGAAGCAGGACAAGCAGGCAGGTCGTCTAAGGGATTCGGTAAAGCCAAAGGGTTTATAACAACACTTAGAGTTATCTCTTATAGTAATTAGCAATGCTTGGTATAGGTACTGTGATTGTGATTGTTACTACTAGTGAACTCTTAGAGTCTACTATAACGAGTGACTATCTATATATATATATAATCCTAGTGATCATTCCTGATTACGGTGATCGTAAGTGATTGTATGGTGGTGATTACCCTGATCACTAGTGAGCGTAGTGATCACTATGCTTCCCATGCTATAATTGGTCCTTTCGTTCCTTCGACTTGATTGGCCTATTCGTGCCAGTGGCTTAGGCGGCATCTGCATGCATATTTCTGTGACATAGAGTCTACTATAATAAGTGGCTATTTATATATATATATACTTCTGCCGATCGCTTATAGTCCCCTTCTATCCTGTCTTTAGATTGCCTTTAGTGGCTAGCTATCCTCTACTATCTTTCCCTTTTGGTAATTGTTTGCCTGTAGTAGCCTACGCTCCCTAGCAATTCTGTATTAGCCTTACTTTATTCCCTTCTTAATTAGTAGCTCATTTAGCCTCCTATGCCCTACCGGGTTGCGGTATATAGTTGGCTTGTGATACGATGCCCCCTCTTTAGGGCTTTCGACCCGAAAGCTTCTTATAACTTATTTTAAATACTACTAATACCCCCTTTTCCTAGTAAGTAACGTCCTTCTTTTGCTAACTTCCTTTTACTATAGCTAATTGTATTCCTAGGAATCATTATAATCTTAAACGTAAATAATACGCTATTACGATTAAGATTAAATAAGAGGGTTACAAGGTCACTATACCTTATAAGCGTTATTAAAATATAAAGCTACGAAAGCATTATATAATGATAGAGGGTTTAAATAAGTGTCAAAACTATATTTATATAGGTAAGAAGTATAGTAGTCCGAACGTTACAGATGCCTATAGGTTCTTCGTTATTTTTCTTTATAGTCTTAAGTTACTAACTATTTCAGTCCTTTCGAATTTGTCAGAGCAGGAGAAGGTTTTGAGAGAGATTACTAAGACCAAGGCACTACTTGCTTAGATGCTCAGCCGTTTAAGTCAATTACGTCGTTTATAGCAATCCCTATACGATTATAGTACCGAAGTTTTTCGTTATAGTATAGCTTATCTAGAGGAGGAGGAAGAACTAGATACTCCTTTGCCGATGTCGGAGACATAGACCCTTGTAGGTTAGGCTTAGGCATTAGGTACTTTTGATATACTTGATTAGGAGTCGATTAGGTTAGATCCCGGTCCTAATTCTAGCAGGTTCCCTTCTTTTTCTATTAGGGAATAGGCTTTAGAGCTGGTTCTTATAGCCGGTTAGGATTCTATTAGTAGAACTACTCTAGTTTCTTAGGGCAATTTAGGTTCTTAATAGGTTCGTATAAGTTATCTTCTAGTCTAAAATCAAGCTATTTAACTAGGTACTATAGTTCTCCGTTAATAATATATAAATCTAGAATTTCTTCGACGTCCTATTCTTCCTCTTTGTCCTTTGCTTCAATATATATAGTAACCTTAGCGTTCTTTGGTGCTAGTTTGAGAAGTGAAATATGAAAAATATCTATCTATAGTCGTATAGATGATGGTAACGATAGTTAGTAGTTAGATGTCGAAATTCATTCTTTAATAATAAAGGGTCTGACCTTCTTAAAGTCTAGCTTTGTGCTTAGTCGTTTAGTTTATAGGTTTCGTACGATTAGGTAGACTTTATTTCCCCTCTCTAGGTAAGGTCCCTCGAGCCTATATTTGTTATAGTAGTTCTTTATTCTAGTCCTAACAAACTCGAGTTCCTTTTTAAGCTTCTTGTATAGTACGTACATTTGTTCCGCTTTGACTGCTACTCTTAGCACTATAACCTCTAGTCCTTGCCTAAGGTCTGCTTTATATCTGTAGTTTATAAAGAACGGTATAACTTTGGTCGTTTCTATTGGTATTATATTATAGGCGAGTTATACTATTGGTAATAGCATGACCTAGTTATCTTGCTAGTAGTTAATATAAGAACGGAGGTACTGCTCGACAAGTTAATTTAGTCGCTCTGTTTGTCTGTTAGTCTGTAGGTGATATGCCGTTAATAGCTTGCTATTAACGCCTAATTGTTGTATTAACGCTTGCTAGAACTTCGATACGAACTTAGTGTCTCTGTCGGTGATCTATTCTTGCGGCTAAGCATATACTAATGTAACTTGCCGATAGATTATATCTACTAACCGTTTAGCTGTCTAGGACTCCTTATATAGGAAGAAATATGCCTATTTAGTTAGGCGATCTACTATAGTAAGAATACTGTTATAGGTCACTCCTATAGCTATGTCCTTAGATTCTAGTAGCTTTGTAATAAAGTCTATCGTAACTAAACTCCTTTATCGTCATAAAGTACCGTAAATTCTTATAATCTATATATACTTATACTAGTTCAATTGTACTACTAAGGTATAGTTACTATTCCTTAAAAGCTTTGATAATCGTAAGTAGTTCCTTATTATAGATTAGATAATTAAGATATAGTCTATTAAGCTTCTTTAAAAAGAAGGCTATAAGATGTAGCTTCCCTCGTTTGCCTTGTTATCCTAACTATCCTCCGATGGCATAGTCTAAAGCATCCGTTTCTACCTTAAATGGCTTCTTAGGGTCTAGAAGCACCAGTACTAGATCTTTAGTAATGGCGTCACGGATCTATATAAATGCTTGCTCGTGTTGCTCTTCCTATTAGAATTTAGCGTTCTTCTTGGTAAGTTCGTGTAAAGGTCGTGCGATCGCTCCGAAGTTCCTAATGAACATCTGGTAGAAGTTTACAAATCTAATGAAACTTCGTACTTCCGTGACTAACGTCGGTTGTAACCAATCCTTAATAGCTTTAACCTTTAAAGGTTCCATCTGAATTTATCTTAGAGATATCTCGTATTCTAAAAATATTATTTTCTTAATATAGAATTTACTTCTTTCTTTGTTAACTAATAGCTTATATATGTATAATATATCTAGTATTACTTTTATATACTTCTGGTATTTGTCTATTGTCTTAGAGAAGATAAGTATATTGTCAAGATAATATACTATAAATTTGTTAAGAAAGGGTCGGATAGCTTGATCGATCAGGGCTTAGAACGTTACTAGCGTGTTTATAAGTCCGAATAGCATGATAAGGTACTTGTAGTGACTATAGGGTATTCTAAAGGCCGTTTTCTACTTATCGCCTTCTTTGATCCGTATATAGTTATAGGCTAATAGTAAGTCAAGACGTGTAAAATATTAGGCTCCTGCTAACTAATCTTAGAGCTATAAGATTAGTAGTAACAGGTATCGGTTTTTTACGGTCTATTTGTTAAGTTACCGATAGTCGATATATAACTATAGCTTTCTATCTTTCTTAGGTATAAATAGGATTAGGTAGCCTACTAGTGATGTTAACAGGCAGATATATCCTCTTCGAAGATTCTCCTCTAAATATCGCTTAAGTTCTTCGTTCTATGTCTAGCTTGTATAGTAAATCTTAAAGAACTTTAGTTATACTCCTTCCTTAAGCTTGATCTCGTAATCTTATAGGCTATATTCTGGTAATCCTTCTAGATGCTTTGGTTCGAATGCTAGGTGTCCTTTATATTCCTTCGGTACTTCCCTAGTTTTATCTTATCTCTCGGCTTTCTAATAATATACGAACTTGGTTCTATCTATAATGATGCTAACGATTTCTCCTATCTCAACCTACTACTTTAGTTATAATACTCTGTATTCGTTAATAGAGAGAACAGCTATCGGCGGTTTAGCTTATTCCTCTTATCGTAACGTTAGTATCGTTATACCGCTTCTTCTAGAGTTTATAGTGGTCTGCCTGCCACTGTCTGTCTCTTACGGTAGATCTATAGGATATGCCTTTCCCTAAGTATCGTCTGCTCGCGATCCTTATATGCTCCCTATCTCGCTAGTCGAATATAACTCCGTTTAGGGTTGTAAGTAGCTACTATTCTTCTAGCTAATGTCTAGGTCGTAATCTTCATACTATAGTAATCCTAATATTATATCTTTATCGTTACCTATATTTACGATACTAAATATAACTACTATGGTTTTCCTTGCTATAGTGATATTAATTAGTTTAGTCTCCTTATATACCTATTATATCGGAAATAGCCCTTTAACTATGCTATACTGCTGCTTTCCTCTAAGGTATCTATAGCTAATTTATAAGTGTCGGCAAAATCAGGTTTATCTCTATTTTACTATCTACTAGTACGAGTATTTTATATTGTTTCTATTATACTATTATCCATAATTGCTTATCTTGCTACCATTATCCAAAGATTATAGCGATTTCCTATGTTTCTGCTAAGAGGTCTCGATATAGTAGTCTCTTGTGCCAGTTCCTCCTATACTACGCTACTACTCTCCGCTATACAGGCGTTGATGATTTTCGGGCCCCTTAAAGGGCCCTGACCCGTTTCCTAGGTTAGTACTAACCTCTTCGGTTGTTCGGCTAATAGTAGCTTTATTAATCGTACCTATTTCTATAAGCTATTAAATACTTATAGCTTCCTACCATTAGGTCTATTCTACTTTCTATCGTACGTGCTATAGCTTCATCTAAAGTTCTCAAATTCGCGATTTCTTTTTATCTACGTAGTAGAGGCAATCGTTACTCTAGCACAAGTCCTATATATCTTGTCCTATTCCGCAGTACCTAGGCTAGGCTCGTTTTAGAACTATCGTAATGCCTTCTCGATTATAGGCTTCGATCTTCCAGAGCAATTCGGCCGCTCTATTTTCTATATTATAGACCTATTCCATAGGGTAGAGGCTTCCGTCCTTATTTCCTTGTTAGGTCGGCTAGTGATTGTTTTTAAATTTGTCGCGAAAGTGGAATCGGCATTTGTATACTATATACTAGAACTAGGGCACTTACGCGTATGCCTCGTGTCAAGGGTATAGTTATATAGCATTGCCTAGGAGGTATTAGAACTCTTTCCCAAATCCTTCCCACTATATATAGACTATAGATACCCTGACGCTAAGGTAGGAATGTTTCTTCAAGTAGTTTTTCTATATACGTTTGTCTTTTCCACGGTTTGCGCGTATAAACTAGTACTCTAGGTTCCGTATGTTATAGCTAAGTTACTAGTCATCAAAACACTCGGCGTAGCTATTAGGCCTATTATATATTATAGGCTATTCCCCTTTAACAGTTTCTATAATACGTTAGAGTTCCCTTATCTTATCCCTTATCTTATTGCTTTACTAGGTAAGTTAAATTAAGTATCTATCTTATTTGTATAGTTCTATATTAAGCCGGAAAACTTCGTTACAATACTATTTGATTCGTTCCTAGAGGAATAGAACATTAGGTCCAGGTCTCTTAATTCCTTAGGTATTAGTTATCTACGATCTATCCTACCTCTATATAACTATAAAACCCCATTACCTTAAGGCTAGGAGAATCGAAATTAGTAGTATATACTCTCCTACTGTGTCCTATTTGGCAAGACCTGTTTCTAGGTCTATAGTAACCAGTTTAGAGTACGGTGCTTGTTTGTCTTCACCGTCGCCATCGTGTCCGAGACTGTCTGTATCGCTATCCCTGTTTTCGTAGCTTGTAGCTGCTACTTTAATAATATCCTTAGCGGTTTTATTAATAACTATGATTTCCTTTCTAGGGACTACTTTCTACTCTTTCTTCGGGCTTTGGTATTTTTGTTTATAATGTCCTTTCTTTCTATAGTTATAGTAGGTAATATTAGACTTATCTTTAGTTATCTTCTTCTAGTCTTGCTTCTACGCTATGTTTATATCTATAGCTCTAAGATACGTCCTATACGAGGTATTAATATATGCTCGTTTTTTCTTATTATTAGCCTTAACTATAGTTCTATTTATCCGACCTTGCTTCTACTACTCTCGTATATAGAGCCGATTGTCGATTCTAATAGCCTATATAATATATTTATCCAGAGTCTTAGGCTAATCATACTTATATAGTTTGTCTTTAACCTTTTCCTTCAAACCGTTATAGAATAGTTACATTAATACCTTATTATTAAGCTAAGACTTAAGTATGTCCTATCTAAACTATATAGTATAGGAGGCTACTAACTTGGTTTGTTAGAGACTAGCGAGTCTTTCTTATATATAAATCTTCTTATCTTTATTGCTAAAGACCTTCTAAAGCTCTTCTTTAAAATGGTTATAAGATTAAAAGACTATCTATATAAACGCGTCTCGGTCGTCTTCGTCTTCCTTAGTAAGATAGTCATTCCATATAGGCTCAAACTATCTAAGTACCTTACCCTCTAGTCTCGTAGCTATATAGAGGACTTTAGCTTTATTATCTAGAAACTTATTATCATTAAGCTAGAAGTAGGATCAGAGGTTTATCAAGAATCCTATAAGATCCTCCTTAGTTCCTCTATATTTACTAGGTAGTTTGATCTTAATGCGGCTCGCTTTGGCGCCCTCAAGTGCCTTGATTTTGGTATAGGCCTCGTTAACTAGCTTCTATAAGTACTTTTCACCGTTCTCGAGTTCCTTGATCTAAGCTTAAGTAGCCTTATCTCTCTAGTCTAACTCCTAGATCTACTAATAGAGTTAACCAAGCTAGGCGAGCAGCTATTCGGCCGTAACGTTAGTAGTTATATCAATATCAAGGTCGAAATTACCTTTATCCTAAACCATAATAGAACAAAGGGAGTAATAGCAATGTATAACAAACCTAACTTAGACTTCTTCTAAAAGGGTTTAGACAAAGGTAGGTTAAGTAGGACAAGCGTATAGGTTGTCTAAGGGATTTAATGAAGCTAAAGGGTTTATAATAATACTAAAGTTATCTCTTACAGTAGTTAATAATGCTTGGTATAAGTACTGTAATTATAAGTTAGTATTACTAGTAAACTTCTAGAGTCTACTATAACGAGTGGCTATTTATATATATATATACTTCTGCTGATCGCTTATAGTCCCCTTCTATCCTGTCCTTGGATTGCCTTTGGTAGCTAGCTATCCTTTACTATCTTTCCCTTTTGGCAATCGTTCGCCTGTGGTAGCCTGTGCTCCCTAGCGATCCCGTGTTAGCCTTACTTCGTGCCCTTCTTGATTGGTGGCTCATTTAGCCTCTTGTGCCCTACTAGGTCGTGGTATATAGTTGGCTTGTAATAGTTATATATATATATACTTAAAAGGCGCTATATAACTCTTATATTCTTTCTCTTTTTCCTCCCTAAGGTAGTTAAATAGAACATTATACGCTTATCTATAGATGCTATAAGGCTAGTATATTATAGATAGCTAGAATAGCTTTATAGAGGCCTTGCCTCCTAGTCTAGCCTCTTTATAAGGCGGTAGTCTAGAAGCCTCCCTAGGTCTATTAGCTACTATAGAACCTTCCTTTTGCTAAACGATAGTTATAGGTCCCTATACCCTATAAAACGAGGTCTAGGTCCCTTTATAATTATATTTCCTAGGATTTCTATATTCGGCTTCTTAGTAGGTTTAGGTACTATATGACTAGGTGCTTAATAGTCTCCTTCCCCTAGCTATAGGCATAGTAAGGGGTACTAACCCCTAGGACTTAAACTCTAAATAGGAAGTCATAGAGGCTAATGACCCCTATATAGGCCTATACTAGTAGAGAGCTCTAGGCCTTTGTTAAGCCCTAGTACCTTTATAGGCCTTCCCCTATAAAAACTAGGTATAGGGGGTCCTTGTCTAATATATATTATATCCTCTTACTAGCTTAGTCGGCCCTCTAACGGTTGCTCTAGCTAGCCACTATAGCTAGTTCCGTAGCCTATAGCTTCCTCTATAGGGCCTATAAGGGGGGTAGAGCCCTTTTACAGCCTTCCTAAACCTATTACTAGACTGTCGACCTTACTACCTCTAGGGCTATAGGCTTTAACTCCTAGCCCTTTACCCTAGTCCTTCTGTTCTAGAACCTCTTAACTCCTAGCCCCTTGCCCTAGTCCTTCTATTCTATAACCTCTGGCTTAGCCTATTATAGGCCTATTAGATAAGAGCCCTTGTAGGGACCTAGGAAGCCCCTAGGCCTGCCCTAGCCTCTAGGAGTAGCTAGTTAAGTTTAGCTTCGAAGTTAGCTAGCCTCTTATTAAGATAGAGGTTGAGAGGTAGTACCTAGGCTTCCATTTTAAGGCACCGGATAGGGGTAGCTTTATAGGCCCTAGTAACTACTTGAAGGGCCTTATATTAGGCCTTCGATAGCTCCCTAGTAGGGCCTTCTAGGTTACCCCCTAGCTTGGTAGGCTTATAGAAGTTCGAGGCCCTATAGGCAAGAGCACTATAGATATACTTAGTATAGACCTTATAAGCCTATAGAAGGCTAGGGCCCTAGGTCTTTATAGTAAGCCTAGTTAAGGTAAACTTCTAGGTTTCTAGCTTCTTAGCTACCTTTATATAGTAAAGGCCCTACTATAGTCTTTAGTCTAGCTAGACCCCTAGGAATCTAGCTAACTTTAAAGGGGCTATAGTAATAATACCTCCTCCTAGCTATAGGAGCTCTAGCGGTTACGACTACTATTTCCGGCCCCTGTTAAAGTAGATAAGTTCGTACTTTTCCAGGGCAAAGGCTATACCCTAGGTCCTTACCTACTATAGGTAGGCCTTCCAGGCCTTCTATAGCTAACCATTATAGGCCTCTTTAGCCTTTCTAAAGGCTATAAGGTTAATATTATTAGCAAAGCCCATTAAACTGACTATAGGGCTAGCCTAGCAAATGGCCTAGTAGAGAGAGGCTATATAGAGGATAAATAGTATAGGGGAGAGGGGTAACCCCTATAGTACCTTAGCCCTTACTATTATATCCTCCATTTCCTAGCTATTAAAGTAAAGGATAGCTACCCTATCCTATAGCTACTCCTTTACCTAGACTACTACCTACTTTAAGAAGCCCTGGCTTCGTAAAGTAGCTAGTAGCCAGGTATAGTTAATAGTGTCGAAAGCCCCTAAGACGTTAAGCTATAGGAGGGAGGTAGCTGCCTTATACCTCTAAGCCTCCTAGACCTAAGCCGTAACAAGCTAAATAGCTAGTTCTATAGACCTATATTCCTAGTTACCTATCTACTTGGCTAGGAGAAGCCTATGGGCCTCTGTAACGGCCGTTACCTTCCAGGTAACTATAGCCTCTAGCACCTTACCTACTATTAGTAGGAGCGCTATAGGTCTATAGCTACCCGGGGTAAAGTAGGCCTATAGGGATTTACTAGGCTTATAGAGGACCACTGTCTTAGCCCTTTTAAACTAGGCTAGGAAATAGCTAAGCTATAGGCTCTCTAAGGCTAATATAGCTAGTATCTGGTGAAGTAGCTACCTATAGGCCTTTAGTAAGCCTATAGGGAGGAGGTCCTCCTCTTAGGCCTTTTATAGAGCTACTCTAGCCAATACTACCCTAACTTTACCTACCGTAACCTCCTAGCTTATTTCGAACTTCGGCTCCTAATATAATTAGAGCGGCTCTAGTATACTTATTAGCATAGTAATATAAGATTAATAATAATAATAATAATATTACCTATAAGCTAGATAAAATACCTATAACCCTTTAATAGAACTAAATAAATAAAAGACTTTAAAAACTACTAAGAAAAGGAAAGAGTAACTATACTAGCCTAGCCCTATAGGTACCTAGCCCCTTAGGGCCTAGCCTAGCCTAGGTCCTACCCCTAGTCTAGGGCTAGCCTTATAGCTAGCCTATACTCTAAAAGCCTCCCTAACTATAAGAGCTAGTTAACTACCCCCTTAATAAGCCTTTAGGCCTAGGTATTATAGGCCTAGGCTGTACCCAGGCTAGACAATGCCCGGGCTTTACCCGGGCACGGAACAGACCCACCCTGCCCCACTCACCCATGCCCCACGGGTCCGTAGAGCGTTCGTTGCTCGTTTGTAACTCGTCCGGTGGACACGCGGCCAAGGCCCGGTTAGGGCCCGACCCGGAGCCTAACCGGGCCCTACCTAGGTCACAACGTACACACTTAAAAGGCGCCCTTCTATACAACTCTTATATTCTTTCTCTTTTTCCTCCCTAAGGTAGTTAAATAGAATATTATATACTTATCTACAGTTACTATAAGGCTAGTATATTTGTGACGAACCCAACTCAGACTTCTTCTGAAAGGGTCCAGACGGAGGTGGATTGGGCGGGACAAGCAGACAGGTCGTCTGAGGGATTCGGTGAAGCCAAAGGGTTCACAACAACACTAGAGTTGTCTCTCACAGTAATCAGCAATGCTCAGTATGAGTACTGTGATTGTGATTGTTACCACTGGTGAACTCCCAGAGTCCACCATAACGAGTGACTATTTATATGTATATATACTCCTAGGATTACTAGCAGTCGTGGTGATCATTCATACTGGCTTACCTGGCTTATATCGTGAGCCGGTGATCCTCTGTTGGGATCATTCCTTGCCAAGCGTGATCCCGTCCTGATTGGTCTATCATTCCTTCGGCTTGATTGGCCTGTTCGTGCCAGTGGCTTAGGCGGCATCTGCATATATATTTCCGTGACACGATGCCCCTCCTTTAAGGCTTTCGACCCGAAAGCCCTCTTTTAGGCCGTTTCAAATAGCGCCAATATCCTTTCTATATATACCTTGTAATTTTTCCCTTTTCCCGTACTGCTGGTGACTAACAAGATAGCAGATCGTGTTTCTAAGCGCCGATCCTCGAAATCCTAACAGCACGCCGCGCTTGCTTCTTTTATTGATTCTTCTGGCGTAGACGTCATGCCGTGTTTGTGGTGTTTTAAGCGGAACTTGGCTTGTCGTATAGCGTTAGGCTCTTCTCGCTATAGCGAGTGCGTATATCGGGGTCGTTCTTGCGATAGTTCCGATGTAGCGTCTGCTTGTTTGTGACCTAGTTTGTTGCCTTTAATGTTCGTGGCTAATTCTTTATAGTAACGAAGATTATATCCGAATAAAAGTATATAGAATAAGAAGAGGCCGATGCTAAAGAGGCCCTTTTTGTCCTTTAGACTTAACTTTAGACGGCTGTCGGTCGATTAGCTCGTCTTCGTCGCTAGAAACGTTTCTTAAAGGAGTAGGGTTCCGAGCTGTTTTATCGAGGTATATAGTCTCTAGAGGAAATAGAGGCGGAAGAACGGAGGGTACGGGAGTCTAAAGCACGCGTTATTAGTGATGTACGGTCCTAGGGTGCTGACGTCTTGTTTGACTAGTCTTCTTTGGGCCTGGATTTGTCAGAGGCTGACTTGGCCGTTTTGTCCGAGCTAGTGCCTATGGTCGATCCGGGTTCTGCTGGTGGAACTGTTCTAGTTTCTCAGGGCAGTTCAAGTTCTTAACTAGTTCCTATAAGTTGTCTTCTAGTCCAAAATTAAGCCATTTGACCAGGTACTGCAGTTCCCTGTTGATAATACGTGAATCTAGAATTTCTTCGACGTCCTATTCTTCCTCTTCGTCCTCTGCTTCGATGTGTGTAGTAACCTTGGCGTTCTTTGGTGCTAGTTCGAGAAGTGAAATATGAAAAACATCTGTCCGTAGTTATATAGATGACGGTAACGATAGTTAATAGTTAGATGTCGAAATTCGTTCCTTGATAACGAAGGGTCTAACCTTCTTAAAGTCTAGCTTCGTGCTTGGTCGTTTGGTTCGTAAGTTCTATATAATTAAGTAGACTTTGTCTCCCCTCTCTAGGCGAGGTCCCTCGAGCCTGTATTTGTCGTAGTAGTTCTTTATTCTGGTTTTGACAAACTCGAGTTCCTTCTTAAGCTTCTCGTATAGTGCGTGCATCTGTTCTGCTTTGACTACTGCTCTTGGCACTGTGACCTCTAGTCCTTGCCTAAGGTCTGCTTTATATCCGTAGTTCGCGAAAAACGGTGTGACTTTGGTCGTTTCTGTCGGCGTCGTATTATAGGCGAGTTGTGCTATTGGTAACAGCATGACCTAGTCGTCTTGCTGGTAATTGACGTAAGAGCGGAGGTATTGCTTAACAACTTGGTTTAGTTACTCTATTTGTCCGTCGGTCTACGGGTGATATGCTGTTAATAGCTTGCTATTAATGCCTAATCGTTGTATTAATGCTTGCTAGAACTTCGACGCGAACTTCGTGTCTTTGTCGGTGATCCATTCTTGCGGCCAAGCATGTACTGATGCAACTTGCCGATAGATCACGTCTGCCAACTATTCCGCTGTCTAGGACTCCTTGTAGGGAAAGAAGTATGCCCATTTGGTCAGGCGATCTACTATAGTAAGAATACTATTGTAGGTCACTCCTATAGCTGTGTCCTTGGATTCTGGTAGCTTCGTAATAAAGTCTATCATAACTAAACTCTATAGTTTATCAGCTGTTGGCAGTGGCTAAAGTAGTCTATACGGCTTGTATTATACCGTTTTGCTTCGATTACAGATGTCGTAGTTCTGTACGACTTCCTTAACCCGTGCCGTTAACTGTGGAAAGTCGTAGTGTCTCTTGACTTGTATGATAGTCTTCGTAACTCCTTTGTATCCTCCGAGTTTTGATTCGTAGAGTTCTCGAATCATTCGTAGCTATTGATCTTTGTCGTAGATATACGCTTTGCTTCGGTACTAGAGTTTCCTATCTTTTTCTTCTACTCCGTTAGGTACTACTAGTCCGGGTGCTGCTTGATACTATGCCTCGTTGATCCTTTCTTCTCAAAAGATTGCGTAGCATTCTAGGAACGAGTCAAGTGGATCATCTTCCACGGGTGTCTACGTTTCGTGATATAGCGTTCCGTCTGTTCGTTCCTTGAATAACGGTGGTATTACTCCCGTTTGTCCTTCCGTGTGATCTGTTCGTCGGCTTAAGATGTCTGCTTGTACGTTCTCTTTACCCTTCTTGTAGCGAATCTTAAAGTTGAATTCCGTGAGGAATTCTGCCTATCGTATTTATCATCCGTTAAGCTCCTTCGTCGTCGTGAAGTATCGTAGGTTCTTGTGATCTATATATACTTGTACTGGTTTAATTGTGCCGCTGAGGTATAGTCGCCATTCCTTGAAAGCTTCGACAATCGCAAGTAGTTCCTTGTCGTGAATCGGATAATTGAGACGTAGTCTATCGAGCTTCTTAGAAAAGAAGGCTACAGGATGTAGCTTCCCTTGTTCGTCTCGTTGTCCCAATTGTCCTCCGATGGCGTAGTCTGAAGCGTCCGTTTCTACCTCGAATGGCTTCTTGGGGTCTGGCAGTACCAGTACTAGATCTTCAGTAATGGCGTCGCGGATCTACGTGAATGCTTGCTCGTGTTACTCTTCCTATTGGAATTTAGCGTTCTTCCTAGTGAGTTCGTGTAAAGGTTGTATGATCGCTCTAAAGTTCCTGATAAACATCTAGTAGAAGTTTATAAATCCGATGAAACTTTGTACTTCTATAACTGACGTCGGTCGTAGCCAATTCTTGATGGCTTTAACCTTTAAAGGTTCTATCTAGATTTGTCCTAGGGATATTTCGTATTCTAAAAAGACTGTCTTCCTAATATGGAATTTGCTCTTTTCCTTGTTGACTAATAGCTTATATGTATATAGCGCGTCTAGCACTGCTTCTACGTACTTCCGGTGTTCGTCTATCGTCTTGGAGAAGATGAGTATATCGTCGAGATAATATACTATAAATTTGTCGAGAAAGGGTCAGATAGCTTGATTAATTAGGGCTTAGAACGTTGCCAGCGCGTTTGTAAATCCGAATGGCATGACAAGGTACTTATAGTGGCCATAGAGTATCCTAAAGGCCGTTTTCTACTCATCGCCTTCTTTGATCTATATATAGTTGTAGGCCGATAGCAAGTCAAGACGCGTGAAATATTAGGCTCCTGCTAACTGATCTCGGAGCCGTGAGATTAGCGGTAACGGGTATTGATTTTTCACGGTCTGTTCGTTAAGTTGCCGATAGTTAATGTATAACTATAGCTTTCCGTCTTTCTTAGGCACAAATAGGATTAGGTAGCCTGCTAGCGATGTCAACAGGCAGATATATCCTCTTCGAAGGTTCTCCTCTAAATATCGCTTAAGTTCTTCGTTCTATATCTGGCTTGTATAGTAAATCTTAAAGAACTTTAGTTATGCTCCTTCTTTGAGCTTGATCTTGTGATCCTATAGGCCGTGTTCTGGTAATCCTTCTAGGTGCTTTGGTTCGAATGCTAGGTGTCCTTCGTATTCCTTTAGTACTTCCCTAGTCTTGTCTCGTCTCTTGGTTTTCTGATAGTATGCGAACTTGGTTCCGTCCGTGGCGATACTGGCGATTTCTCCTGTCTCAACCTACTACTCTAATTACAGTGCTCTACATTTGTCTATAGAGAGAATAGCTATCGGCGGTTTAGCTCGTTCCTCCTGTCGCGATATCGATATTGTTATACCACCTCTTCTAGAGTCCGTAGTGGTCTACCTGCTACTGTCCGTCTCTTGCGGTAGATCTGTAGGATATGCCTTTCTCTAAGCATCGTCCGCTCGCGATCCTTGCGTGCTCCCTATCTCGCTGGTCGAATACGACTCCGTTCGGGGTTATAGGTGGCCACCATTCTTCTAGCTAATGTCTAGGTCGTAATCTTTATGCTATGGTAACCCTAATATTATATCTTTGTCGTTGCCTATGTCTACGATGCTAAATACGACTGCTATAGTCTTCCCTGCCATAGTGATGCCGATCGGTTTGGTCTCTCTACGTACCTATTACATCAGAAATAGCCCTTTGACTATACCATGCTTCTGCTTCATTCTCCAGGGTATCCGCAGCTGATTTATAAGTGTCGGCGAAATCAGGTTTATCTCTGCTCTACTGTCTACTAGTACGAGCATTTCGTGCTGTTTCTACTGTGCTATTATCTATAGTTGCTTGTCTTGCCGCCGTCGTCCCAAGATTGCGGCGATTTCCTATGTTTCTGCCGGGAGGTCTCGGTATAGTGGTCTCTTACGCCAGTCCCTCCTATACTACGCTACCACTTGCCACTGCGCGGGCGTTAATGGTTTCTGGGCCCCTCGAAGGGCCCTGACCCGTTTCCCAGGTCAGTACTAACCTCTTCGGTTGTTCGGCTGATAGCGGCTTCGTCGATCGTGCTCATTTCCGTAAGCCATTAGGTGCTTACGGCTTCCTACCATTGGGTCCGTTCCGCTTTCCATCGTGCGTGCCATAGCTTCATCTAAAGCTCCCGAATTCGTAATTTCTTTTCGTCCGCGTAATAGAGGCAATCGTTGCTCTAGCACGAGTCCTATATGTCTCGTCCGGTTCTGTAGTGCCTAGGCCAGGCTCGTTTTGGAACTACCGTAATGCTTTCTAGGTCTCAGGCTTCGATTTTCTAGAGCAATTCGGCTGCTCTATTTCCTACATCGTAGACCTATCCTACAGGGCGTAAGCCTCTGTCCCCATTTTCCTATCAGGTCGGCTAGTAATTGTTTTCGAATTTGTCGCGGAAGTGATATCGGCATTCGTATGCTATATACTAGAACCAGGGCACTTGCGTATGTGCCTCGTGTCGAGGGTACAGTCGCGTAGCGTCGCCTAGGAGGTGTTGGAATTCTTTCCCAAATCCTTCCCATTGTATATGGACCATAGATACTCTAGTACTAATATAGGAGTGTTTCTTCTAGTAGCTTTCCTACGTACGCTCGTCCTTTCTGCGGTTCGTGCGCATAAACTGGTATTCTAGGTTCTATACGTCGTTACTAAGTTATTAGCCATCAAGATACTCGGCGTAGCTATCGGGCCTATCGTATATCATAGGCTGTTTTCCTTTAATAGTTTCTACGATACGTCAGAGTTCCCTCATTTTGTCCCTCATTCCATTGCTCTACTAGGCAAGTCGAATCAAGCGTTTATCCTGTTCGTGCAGTTCCACATTAAGCCGAAAAACTTCGTTACGATACCATTCGATTCGTTCCTGGAGGAATAGAACATTAGGTCCGGGTCTTTCGATTCCTTGGGTATCGGTTGTCTATGATCTATCCCGCCTCTACGTGACTATAAAACCCCACTACCTCAAGGCTGGGAGAATCGAAACTGGCGGTACATATTCTCCTGCCATGTCCCATTTGGCAAGACCTGTCTCTAGGTTCACAGTGACTAGTTCGGAGTATGGTGCTTGTTCGTCTTTACCGTTGCCGTCGTGTCTGAGACTGTCCGTGTCACTGCCCTTGTCTTCGTGGCTCGTGGCTACTACTTTGATGACGTCCTTAGTGGTTTCGTCGATAGCCGTAATTTCCTTTCTAGGGGCTGGTTTCTATTCTTTCTTTAGGCTCCGGCATTCTCGCTTGTAGTGTCCTTTCTTTCTATAGTTATAGTAAGTAACATTGGACTTGTCTTTAGTCGTCTTCTTCTGGTCTTGCTTCTACGCTATATCTATATCTATAGCTCCGGGGTACGTCCCGTACAAGGTACTAACGTACGCTCGCTTTTTCTTGTCGTTAGCCTTAACTGTAGTTCTATTCATTTGACCTCGTTTCTGCTACTCTCGTACGTAGAGTCGATTATCGATCCTAATAGCCTGCGTAATATATTTATCTAGAGTCTTAGGCCGATCGTATTTATATAGCTTATCCTTGACCTTTTCCTTTAGGCTATTATAGAACAATTGTATTAACGCCTTATTATTAAGCTGAGACTTGAGTATGTCCTGTCTAAACTATGTGGCGTAGGAGGCTACTAACTTAGTCTGTCGGAGATTGGCGAGTCTTTCTTACGTATAAATCTTCTTATCCTTATTGCTAAAAACCTTCCGAAGCTCTTCTTCGAAACGGTCGTAAGATCAGAAGACTGCCCGTATAAACACGTCTCGATCGTCTTCGTCTTCCTCTGTAAGATAGTCGTTCTATGTAGGCTTAAACTATCTAAGTACCTTGCCCTCTAGTCTCGTGGCTACATAGAGGACTTTGGCTTTATCGTCTAGAAACTTGTCATCATTAAGCCAGAAGTAGGATCGGAGGTTTGTTAGGAATCCTGCGAGATCTTCCTTGGTTCCTCCGTATTTACCAGGTGGTTCGATCTTGATACGCTTCGCTTTGGCGCCCTCGAGTGCCTCGATTTTGGCGTAGGCCTTATTGACCAACTTCTGCAAGTACTTTTCGCGGTTCTCGAGTTCCTTGATTCGAGCTTGAGTAGCCTTATCTCTCTAGTCCAACTCCTAGATCCGCTGCTAGAGTTGACCAAGCTAAGCAAGCAGCTATTCGGCCGTGACATTGGTAGCTATGTCGATGTCGAGGTCGAAGTCTCCTCCGTTCTGAACCATGACAGAACAAAGGGAGTGGTAACAACGTGTGACGAACCTAACTCAGACTTCTTCTAAAAGGGTCCAGACGGAGGTAGATTGGGCGGGACAAGTAGGCAGGTCGTCTAAGGGATTCGGTGAAGCCAAAGGGTTTACAACAACACTAGAGTTGTCTCTTATAGTAATTAGCAATGCTTAGTATGAGTACTATAATTGTAATTGTTACCACTAGTAAACTCCCAGAGTCTACTATAACGAGTGACTATTTACATGTATATATACTCCTAGGATCACTAGTAGTCGTGGTGATTATTTATACTGGCTTACCTGGCTTATATCGTGAGCCGGTGATCCTCTGTTGGGATCATTCCTTGCTAAGCGTGATCCCGTCCTGATTGGTCCATCATTCCTTCGGCTTGATTGGCCCGTTTGTGCCAGTGGCTTAGGCGGCATCTGCATGTATATTTCCGTGACAATATTACATTTTGACTACCTTCTACCGGTAGTAACTCTCTAAAGGAGTTATCAATAATGTAGTTATAATAGATTCGATAGCATACAGGCCTTCAGGCTTAGCGGAATTATAGGAGCTTGTCTATTCCCTTTAAGCAGTAGTAGAATAGTAGAACGCGATGATTGACACTCTCCGAGCATCCTAAACCTAACCTATCCTGACCCCTAAGTCGGCTAGGGTACCCCTTAAAGCTTAGTGGCTATAGTAGAAGCGTCTCCTAACTGGTCAACCTTTCGACGGCAAAAAGGAACTCTTTATAATATAGAAGAGTATAATGGAATATATCCTTATAGCTGACAGAGATTTTATCGGCTCTAATTATAACTAATAGGTCTTTATCTAGGGAAACCTTACACGCTAGGTATAGACTTGGGTTACGGCTTACTATAAATCTGTAGGCCTAAAAGTTAGATATAACCTGACTAAGTTCCTCTAATATCTCGAGAGCATCTTCTCTGACCCTTATAAGAAGATGGTAGCCCTATTAGAACTAGAATTCCTTTGATAGAGAGACGACGAACTGTTTGCTACCTTTATTGTTCGGTTTAAGGCCAAGCTATCGAAGGCAGGCGGTCTCCTTTGGAGCGATAAGCTATACCTAATCAAATTATAATAATGCCTCTCTCCGAAACTTAAATATACGGTGGTTAGATAAGGGATTCCCTAGGATAATTATATAATAGCGGTCAAGGAATATTATAAGATTGCTATAGATCTTAAGGCTCTTCGGCTTAGTAATAAGTATTAGCAAATATAGGGGCGGCGGGCGGCACCTGAACCGTAGAGAGAGAAGGATATAGAAGGAGATATACTAATGACCGGAATTAACTTATTATGTACTAACCTATAGAGGAAGGGACCTAATAAGGATAGGGCAGGAAGACGTAGGGGTAATGCCCTATAGGCAAAATAGGTTAGTCCGGAAGTATGTATAGCCTAATAAGTAGCTAGAGTATATATCTAGTATAGGTAGAAAGGTCACTTTATTACTAAGTGTTACTTCGCCCCTACTTTAAGGCCGGTATAATAGAACTAGCCAAGAACTGACATCAATGCCTTAGAGGCTGAGGATCAGAAGGAAGACGACGACCCATCTAACAAAGAAGATAGTAAGCAGGGAAAAGAGTAGCCCCTGAGCAAAGTCTTGTAAGGGGGCTAGAAGACTACGACTACCTAGAAGACAAGTTTACAAAGATTAGCAAAAGAATAGATAGACCTCCTTTTCTTATTCTAATCTTCCTTAACTCCACCGGCTTTATAAACGCTTAAGTAGATAATAGATGTTCTAGCTATAGCATTATTAGCAAGAGAATGTGCTAGAAACTTAGAATCGAGCAGATTAGTTTGCCTACCACATATACCCTTAGGACTATAACTAGGCTATAATAGGACTAGAAGATTACTTAGATAGCCTATATTATGATAGATATCAATAGCTAGGAAAGTTAGGCCGCGTTTTATATAGTCCTAGGACTTATATATAACATTATATTAGGTCTTCTATAGATAGAATACTAGGAGGTTAGACTAGATATATATATAGGCGTTCTTAAAATCGGGATATAACCAAGATTACTTGTCTATAAGATCTCTTCGCGGATAAGACAGATAGGAATCTCCTAAATTATAGGCACAGTCTTTATAGGTATAGTTCGGAGGGTATAGAAGAAGAAGACTTCTAATATCTTCCTAGTTACTAGCATCTAAGAAATAATAACTATCCTAGAATCAAGACACCAATTTAATAGAGAAAACATAGGGAATAAGGGTACCTAACTAGGGTCTAGTATAGAGTTAGAGGTTACCTTACCAGACGAACTTCGCGACCTTGCTAACCTCTTTAACAAAGAGAAAGCTAGTAAACTTCCCCTATATCACAGTACAGCCGATCATTACATCAAATTAAAGGAAGGCCTAGACAGAAAGATCCCTAAACTCCCTTAGAGACCTCTCTATAACATGCCATAGGATCATTTATTAGAAGTCCGAAAGCAAGTCATTGACTTACTAGATAAGGGATAGATCCGAGCTAGCTCTTCTTTGGCCGCTGCCCCTATCCTCTTAGTAAAGAAAGTAGACAGAGGTTAGAGGTTCTATATCGACTATCGAGCGTTAAACAAGATTATAAAGCAAGACTAATACCTTCTCCTGCTTATTAAGGAAACACTTCGCTCCTTAGCTAGAGCTAAGTGGTTTATAAAGTTAGATATCTAGGCAGCCTTTTACTATATCTAGATCACGGAGGGCTATGAACATTTAATAGCATTCTAGACCTGGTTTAGCCTCTTTAAGTAGCTTGTCTATCCCTTTAGACTTGTAGGTATACCTATAACCTTTTAATAATATATTAATAATGCTCTTGGTCTAATATTTAGAGACTTTATAACGATATACCTTAATGATATCTTAGTTTATACTTTAGGTAGTAGGAAAGATTATATAAGGCGAGTAAGGGATATACTCTAAAGGTTATAGAAAGTAAGACTCGTACTAGACCTTAAGAAGTACGTGTTTACTATAAAAGAAGTTAAGTACCTTGGCTATATTATAGAGGTAGGGGCCTAGGTCCGTCTAGACCCTAAAAAGCTAGCCGCTATCTATAAGTAGGAGGTACTACGGAAGGTTCGGGGAGTATAAAGCTTTCTAGGATTTGCCAATTTCTACCGAGACTTTATCCTTAACTTTTCTAGTCTGACGGAACCCTTGACACGGTTAACCCGTATAAATACCCCGTTCTAGTAGGGGACTGAGGAATAGAAGGCCTTTAACGCCTTTAAGACGGCCTTTATATTAGAACCTATCCTCGCGTAATAGGACCCCGAATAGGAGACGGTACTCGAGGCAGATTGCTCTAGGACGGCACTAGGAAGGTATCTATCCTAGCAAGGAAAAGATAGAATTCTATACCCTATAGCCTACCACTCTACAAAACTAACCCCGGCCGAACAGAACTATATAATCTATAACAAGGAGTTAATTACGATTATCTTGTGCCTAAAGGCCTGGTTAGCCGAGCTCTATAGTATTGTAGCTCCCTTTTAGATCTTAACTAACTATAAAAACCTTAAATACTTTTCCTAGCCTCGTTTAATTAGTAAGCAATAAGCTTAATAGACTAAGATACTCTCCCTCTTTAACTTTAAGCTCCGTTACTAACCCGGGTTGTAAGCGTCCTGCCCTAATGCCCTATCCCATCACGAACAAGACTTTCCTAAAGATATATAGCATATAGTATAACTTCTCCCTACTATCTGGATGGATACAATAGATTCCTTGACATTATCTAAAGTATCCTACCTACTAAAGGGGAGCACCATTTTTATAGACGAACAGCCAGTAGCCTTATAAGATAAGGGAGTTATTAAGGATAAACATTACATATACTAGCTCTAGGCTATCTAGGATAGGGCCTAAAAATTTCTAAAGGAAGTAAATATAGTATAGACCTGGATTATAGATTACTCCCTTAATATATAGGGTGCTCTCTAGTTCTAGGGTAACCTTTAGCTCCCTATATAGGAACTACTTACTACTGCCATCCTTTAACGTATCTATAACTCCCCTATATTAGGCTACCTAGGGAGGAATAGGTTATTTAAAATGCTTTAACAAGACTACTACTAAGACTTTATATCTCCGGACGTAAAGAGATTTATAAGGAACTATCATACATGTCAGAGGGCCAAGGTTTCATATTAACTATAACAAGGACTTCTCTAGCCCCTACCTATCGCCGACCGCTTCCAGGAATAGATTTCCATCGATTTTATAGTCGATCTCCCCGCACGAGACGAGAATTCTCCCTGGTACCTTATAGTAATCACCGACTAGCTGTCAAAGTACGTCTAACTCGAAGCTATATCCTTAATAGGAGCCGAGGCGTACGCGCTCCGGTTCTGGGACGTATAGTAGCAGTTTTACGGATTTCTGACACAAATTATCACTAATCGCGGTTTGGACTAGCTTAGCTAGTTTTAGACTACTCTCTATAAGACTATTAGGATTAAGTAGCTATTGTTAACAGCCTATCATCTATAGACAGATAGAGGCACGGAACGTGTAAATTAGGAGGTACAGACTATCCTATAGACTATAGTTTCCTTTATATAATATGACTAGCCTAAACATCTACCTATATACCAGCTCGTGATTAATAACCGCGACTCGATAATGACTAGAATAAGCGTAAGCTACCTCCTCTACGGTTATAATATAAGCCTAATATAGTTCACTAACCTGCTAGACGCTCCTGCCTTGACCCTATAAGGAAGAGCTACTAATTTTTTACACTACCTAAGAGAAGGTACAGAATGGACCTAGGCTGCCATCGCGTATATATAATAGCGCTAGCAAGAAAATGCTAATCGTCCTTAATGCCTAGCTAAGAGATTTAAGGTAGGGGATAAAGTATAGCTATCCTTATATAATATTAAAACTAATCGCCCTAACTATAAACTCGATTAGGTTAATGCTAAGTACAAGGTAATTATAATACCAATACTACTAATAGTAACTCTAAATGTTCCCTAGGGCCTCTACCCTACCTTCTATATTAATCTTGTTAAGCGTGTTACATCCGACCTACTACCTTTATAACGTATATTGGATTTCTAACTAGACCTAGTATTAGAACTCTCCTAAGAGGGACTACTATAAGAAGAATATAAAGTAAAAATAATCCTTATAGCTAGGAATACAAAGGGAAAAGGAAACTAATATAACGTGTTAATAAAATAGAAAGGATATAACACCTCAACTTAAGAACTATTAGAAAATCTAGAAAACACTAAAGCGCTTAATACATTTAAATAGGAATAGGGAGACATATATTATAATAATAGACCGGTTACAAACAGGAGGCAAGGAAGGGCATAAAAACAAATAATTTAGAATTTACATATAAGTAAGCAAACCCGGGGCAAACAAGCAGCAGACACATTACAAACACATTACAAACGCGTTACAGACACGTTATAGAGATAATCTAATTATAAAAACAAAAATAAATATACTAACTAGAGCGTAACACGCTTACTCTATAACATCCTCCTCCTTATCCTCTTCCTCTAAAACAATGGTTATAGCGGCGAGGGTAGGGTCATCACGGTCGCGGACCAGGCACGCCACGTACTCGGCAGGCGAGGAAGAGCGGCGGGTGTAGGAACGGCCGAAGTCAATCGGCACGGGTACGGGGCGTGTAGAGGCACTTGTATAGGCGCGGGAGGCAGGCAATAGGGTGCCTAGGACGTAAGTGATAAGGGTAATATTAGTGTTAGCTAAAGTCGACATGTTCTTGTTTATATGCTATATCTGGCATAGTATACTATTGTTCTACACTATAGCGCGGCGTATAAGCTGCCTAGTAGCTTATAGGGTAGGGTTAGGGCCGGCGGTAGGCTAGATGATGTTACTACGACAGGTAAGGGTATTAGGGGCGGTAGTAGTAGCGACTAGGGCGAAGTCGTTACTAGAACGATGAGAACTTATGGCTAGGGCGGGGGCGAAGGTAGCCTATCTAGGTAAACGGTTAGACTAGGCAGCCTCGAAGAGCGTAGAGAACGAACGTACTAGCGTGGAGAACTTAGGCATTAGGACGGCACGATAGGCGCCCTAGTTAGTAGTCTTACGGCAGGTAGAGGAGGCAAGGGCAGTGCTAGTATTATAATAACCTATGATTTTCTTAATACCTATATATAGGTAGGGGTTATTAGCCTAGAGCTATAGATCCTAAACATAGCTCCTATAGTTCTTATGGTATATTGTGTAAGAGGTGC
Organism: Thermothelomyces thermophilus ATCC 42464; assembly: GCF_000226095.1. NCBI lineage: Eukaryota > Fungi > Ascomycota > Sordariomycetes > Sordariales > Chaetomiaceae > Thermothelomyces > Thermothelomyces thermophilus. Next base: position 572,358 of record NC_016476.1, on the reverse strand, counting down.
CTTAACCCTAGACGTATTTAACCTTATTGCCTCTTAGAAGTCGGTCGATATACGGTAGGTAATACTACTACTTCTTAGGCTATAGTTCTAACTCCTCGTCAGAGGAGTTGCCCTTGATAGTATACCTGCCAAGGGAGAGGTTAGCATTTTTATACTATAAAATAAAGAGTTAGTCTACGCCCTATATATATATATAATAGCTAAAATTAATATAGGTAAGGGAAAAACTTATATAGCAATCTTTATTCTCATTACTACTAGGGTAGTAATTACTATTACTACTACTAAGCAAACTAATAGCTATTAATATGCTAGATAGATACTAATTAAAAAAAAATAAAACTTAAAGGTATAATAAGGGTATAGGTAGCAAGCGTAGTTATAGGAGGCAGAGGTAGTTAGAGGGCATAGAAGAAGAGAATTAGTTATAGGTAAGAAAAAATTAAGAGGAGGAGGGAAGAGGAAGGTATATTTATAGGTATAGGAGGAGGGCAGTAAGGGAGCATACTAGGCCTAGGCAGACTACTTATTATACGTATAACTTACTACTATATACGTAGGTTACATTATTTTAATAACAAAGGGAAGGAAGTACGGGTTTCATCTAAACTTAAACAGCTATCTATTCGCGTATAACACGCCATTATATACGTAAGTCATATTATCATAGTAACAAAGGAAGGAAGGCATAGAGCCCGCTTACGGGACCAACATATAAGGTACGATATAGGGCGGGTCGGCCCGGCGACCGCGAAAAAAGAGGGGGGGTATATTATAGGCCTAGGCTATACCTAGGCTAGACAATACCCGGGCTTTACCTAGGCATAGAACAGACCTACCCTACCCCACTTACCTACGCCCCACTGTTACGAGCTAACTATATACCGCGACCTGGTAGGGTGTAGCAGGCTGAATGAGCCACTAATTAAGAAGGGCACGAAGCGAGGCTGATATAGGATTGCTAGGGAGCGTAGGCTACTACGGGCGAACAATTGCTAAAAAGGAAAAGATAGCAGAGGATAGCTAGCTACCGAAGGCGATCTAAGGACAGGATAGAAGGGGACTATAAGCAACCGATAGAAGTATATATATATATAAATAGTCACTTGTTATAGTAGACTCTAGGAGTTTACTAGTAATAGTAACCCTTATAATTATAGTACTTATACTAAGCATCGTTATTAACTACTATAAGAGATAACTCTAGTATTGTCGTAAACCCTTTAGCTTTACCGAATCCCTTAAATAACTTGCCTACTTGTCCCGCTTAATCTACCTTTGTCTAAACCCTTTTAGAAGAAGTCTAAGTTAGGTTTGTCATATATTGCTATTACTCCCTTTGTTCTATCATAGTTTAGAACAGAGGTAACTTCAACCTTAACATCGATATAGTTACTAATGTTATAGCTAAATAGCTACTTGCTTAGCTTAGTTAACTCTATTAGCAAATCTAGAAGTTAGACTAGAGAGATAAGGCTACTTAAGCTTAAATTAAAGAACTTAAGAACGGCGAAAAGCACTTATAGAAATTAGTTAACAAGGCCTATACCAAAATTAAGGCACTCAAGGGCGCTAAAGCAAGCTATATTAAGATCAAACTACCTAGTAAATACAGAGGAACTAAGGAGGATCTCGTAGGATTCCTAACGAACCTCTGATCCTACTTCTAGCTTAATAACGACAAGTTTCTAGATGACAAAGCTAAAGTCCTCTACGTAGCTACAAGACTAGAGGGCAAGGCACTTAGATAGTTTGAGCCTATATAGAATAACTATCTCACTAAGGAAGATAAAGACGACCGAGACGCGTTTATATAAGCAGTCTTTCGATCTTATAACCGTTTCGAAAAAAAGCTTTGGAAGGTTTTTAGCGATAAAGATAAGAAGATTTATATATAAGAAAGACTTGCTAATCTCTAATAGACCAAATTAGTAGCCTTTTATGCTATATAGTTTAGATAGGATATACTTAAGTCTTAGCTTAATAACGAAGCGTTAATATAACTATTCTATAATAGCTTAAAAGAAAAGGTTAAAGACAAGCTATATAAGTATAATTAGCCTAAGACTCTAAATAAATATATCATATAGGCCATTAGAATTGATAATCGACCCTATATATAAGAGTAGTAGAAACGAGGTCAAATAAACAAAACCATAGTTAAGGCTAACGATAAGAAAAAGCAAGTATATATTAGTACCTTGTATAGAATATACCCTAAAGCTATAGATATAGACGTAGTGTAAAAGCAGGACTAGAAGAAGATAACCAAAGACAAGTCTAATGTTACCTACTATAACTATAGAAAGAAAGGGCATTACAAGCAAGAATATCGAAGCCCGAAGAAAGAGTAGAAGATAGTCCCTAGAAAGGAAATTATAGCTATCGACGAAATTACTAAGGACGTTATCAAAGTAGTAGCTACAAGCTATAAAGACAGGGGTAGTAATATAGATAGTTTTAGATATAACGGTAATGGTAAAGACAAACAAGCACCGTACTCCGAACTAGTCACTATAGACCTAGAGACAGGTCTTGCCGAATAGGATATAGTAGGAGAATACGTACCGCCAATTTCGATTCTCCTAGCCTTAAGGTAGTAGGGTTTTATAGTTACATAGAGGCAGGATAGATTGTAGATAACCGATACCTAAGGAATCAAAAGACCTGGACCTAATGTTCTATTCCTCTAGGAACAAATTAAATAGTATTGTAATAAAGTTTTCCGGCTTAATACGGAACTACGCGAACGGGATAGACGCTTAATTTGACTTGTCTAGTAGAGCGATAAGATAAGGGATAAGATAAGGGAACTCTAATGTATCGTAGAAACTATTAAAGGAAGATAGCCTATAATATATAATAGGCCCGATAGCTATACTAAGTACCTTGACAACTAGTAACTTAGTGACGATATATAGAACCTAGAATACCAGTTTATATATATAAATTACGGAAAAGATGAATATATGTAGGAGAGCTACTAGAGGAAATACTCCTACTATAGCATTAGAGTATCTACGGTCTATATACAATAGGAAGGATTCGGGAAAGAATTCTAATACCTCCTAGGCGACGCTACGTAACTATACCCTTGACACAAGGCACATATATAAGTGCCCTAGTTCTAGTATATAGCACACAGATACTAATACCACTTCTACGACAAATTCGAAAATAATTACTAGCCGACCTGACAAGGAAATGAGGACAGAAGCTTACGCCCTATAGAATAGGTCTATAATATAGGAAATAGAGTAGCCAAATTGCTCTAGAAGATCGAAGCCCATAATCTAGAAGGCATTATAATAGTTTTAAGACAAGCCTAGCCTAGGCACTACAGAATAGGACAAGATATATAGGACTTATACTAGAGCAACGATTGCCTCTATTATATAGACGAAAAGAAATCGCGAATTCGGGAGCTTTAGATAAAGCTATAATATATACGACGGAAAGTAGAACGGACCTAATGGTAGGAAGCCGCAAGCACTTAATGGCTTACAGAAATAAGCATAATCGACGAAGCCGCTATTAGCCAAATAACCGAAGAGGTCAGCACTAACCTAGGAAACGGGTTAGGGCCCTTCGAGGGGCCCGGAAACCATTAACGCCTACGTAGCGGCAAGTGGTAGCGTAGTATAGGAGGAACTAGCGTAAGAGACTACTATATCGAGACCTCCTAGTAGAAATATAGGAAATCGCCGTAATCTTTAGATAACGATGGCAAGACAAGTAACTATAGATAATAGCACAATAGAAACAGCACGAAATGCTTATACTAGTAGATAGTAGAGTAGAGATAAACCTGATTTCGCCGACGCTTGTAAATTAGCTATAGATACCCTAGAGAATAAAGCGGAAGTATAGTATAGTTAAAGGGCTATTTCTAATATAATGGATATATAAGGAAACCAAACCGATCGACATTATTATAACGGGAAAGACTATAGTAGTTATATTTAATATTATAAATATAGATAATAATAAAGATATAATATTAGGGTTACTATAGTATAAAGATTATAACCTAGATATTAGCTAGAAGAATGGTAGCTACTTATAACCCTAAACGGAGTTATATTTGACTAGTAAGATAGGGAGCGTACAAGGATCATAAGCAGACAATGCATAGGGGAAGGCATATCCTACAGATCTACCGTAAGAGATAGACAGTGGCAGACAGACCATTACAGACTCTAGAAGAGGCGGTATAACGATATCGATATCGTAATAGGAGGAACAACCTAAACCGCCGATAGCTATTCTCTCCGTTGACGAATGCGGAGCACTGTAATAAGAGTAGTAGGTTAAGATAGGAGAAATCGCTAATATCGCTATGGACGGAACCAAGTTCGTATATTATTAGAAAACTGAGAGATAAGATAAGACTAGGGAAGTACCGAAAGAATACGAAGGACACCTAGCATTTAAACCGAAGTATCTAGAAGGACTACTAGAATATAGCCTATAGGATTACAAGATCAAGCTTAAGGAAGGAGTATAACTAAAGTTCTTTAAGATCTATTATATAAGCTAGACTTAGAATAAAGAACTTAAGCGATATTTAGAGGAGAACCTTCGAAGAGGATATATTTACCCATCGATATTACTAGTAGGCTACCTAATCCTATTTATACCTAAGAAAGACGGAAAGCTATAGTTATATATTAACTATCGATAACTTAACGAACAGACTATAAAAAACCGATACCTATTACTACTAATCTTATAGCTCCGAGATTAGTTAGTAGGAGCCTAATATTTCATATATCTTGACTTGCCATTAGCCTATAACTATATATAGATCAAAGAAGGCAACAAGTAGAAAACGGCCTTTAGGATACCCTATAGCTACTATAAGTACCTCGTCATACTATTCGGACTTATAAACGTGCTAGCAACGTTCTAAGCCCTAATTAATCAAGCTATTTAACCCTTTCTTGACAAATTTACGGTATATTATCTCGATAATATACTTATCTTCTCTAAGACAATAGACAAACACCGGAAGCACGTGAAAGTAGTACTAGATACACTATACGTATATAAACTATTAGTTAATAAGGAAAAGAGCAAATTCCACATTAGGAAAATGGTATTTTTAGGATACAAGATATCCCTAGAATAAATTTAGATAGAACCTTTAAAGGTTAAAGCTATTAAGAATTGGCTATAACTAACATTAGTTACAGAAGTACGAAGCTTCATTAGATTTATAAACTTCTACTAGATGTTTATTAGGAACTTTAGAGCGATCGTACGACCTTTATACGAACTTACTAGGAAGAACGCTAAATTCCAATGGAAAGAATAGCACAAGCAAGCATTTATATAGATCCGCGACGCCATTACTAAAGATCTAGTACTAGTACTACTAGACCCTAAGAAGCTATTTAAGGTAGAAACGGACGCTTCAGACTATACCATTAGAGGACAATTAAGATAACAAGACAGATAAGGAAAGCTATATCCTGTAGCCTTCTTTTTAAAGAAGCTCGATAGACTATATCTCAATTATCCAATCTATAACAAGGAACTACTTACAATTATCGAAGCTTTTAAGGAATAGTAACTATACCTTAGCAGTATAACTAAACTAATATAAGTATATACAAATTATAAGAACTTGTAATACTTTATAATGACAAAGGAACTTAACGAACGACGAATATAATAGGCAGAATTCCTTATAGAATTTAACTTTAAGATCTGCTACAAGAAAGGCAAGGAGAATATATAAGCAGATATCTTAAGCCGACAAACGGATCATATAGAAGGACGAACGGAAATAACACTACTATTGTTCAAGGAACGAACAGACAGAACGCTATATTACAAAATATAGATACCTATAGAAGATGATCTACTTAACTCGTTCTTGGAGTATTACGCAATCTTTTAAGAAGAAAGGATTAACGAGATATAGTATTAAGTAGCACCCGGACTACTAGTACCTAACAGAGTAGAAGAAAGAGATAGGAAACTCTGGTACCGAGGCAAAGCATATATCTACAATGGGGATCAACAGCTATAGATAATTCGAGAACTCCACGAGTCGAAACTTGGAGGATATAAAGGAGTCACGAAGACTATCGTATAAGTCAGGAAATATTATAACTTTCTACAGTTAACGGCATAAGTTAAAGAAGTTATACGAAACTACGACATTTGTAATCGAAGCAAAATGGCATAATACAAGCTATATAGGCTACTTTAGCCACTGCTAAAAGCTGATAAACTATAGAGTTTAATTATAATAAACTTTATTATAAAGCTGCCAGAATCTAAGGACACGGCTACAGGAGTAATCTACAATAATATTCTCATTATAGTAGATCGCCTGACTAAATAGGCATACTTCTTTCCCTACAAGGAGTCCTAGACAGTAGAACAGTTAGCAGACGTAATCTATCGGCAAGTTATATTAGTATATACTTGGCCGTAAGAATAGATCACCGACAAAGATATCAAGTTCGTATCGAAGTTCTAGTAAGCGTTAATGTAACGATTAGACATTAATAGTAAGCTGTTAATAGCATATTACCTGTAGACTAATAGATAAACGGAGTAACTAAACCAAGTTATCGAACAGTACCTCTACTCTTATATTAACTACTAGCAAGATGACTAGGTTATACTATTGCTAATAGTATAACTTGCTTACAATATAACGCTAATAGAAACAACCAAAGTTATACCGTTCTTCGCGAACTACAGATATAAAGCAGACCTTAGGCAAGGACCAGAGGTTATAGTGCCGAGAACAGTAGTCAAAGTAGAACAAATGTACGCACTATATAAAAAGCTTAAAAAGGAACTCGAGTTTATTAAGACTAGAATAAAGAACTACTATAACAAATATAGGCTCAAGGGACCTTACCTAGAGAGGGGAGACAAAGTCTACCTAATTATACGAAACTTATGAACCAAATGACTAAATATAAAGCTAGACTTTAAGAAGGTCAGACCCTTCGTTATTAAAGAACGAATTTCGACATCTAACTACCGACTATCGTTACTATCATCTATATAATTATAGACGGATGTTTTTTATATTTCACTTCTTAAACTAGTACTAAAGAATACTAAGGTTACTATATATATCAAAGCAAAGGATAAAGAGGAAGAATAGGATATTAAAGAGATTCTAGATTCATATATTATCAATAGAGAACTATAGTACCTAGTTAAATAGCTTGATTTCAGACTAGAAGATAACTTATAAGAACCTATTAAGAACCTAAATTGCCCTAAAAAACTAAAGCAGTTCTACCAGTAGAATCCTAATGTGACAAACCTAACTTAGACTCCTTCTAAAAGGGTTTAGACGAAGGTAAACTAAGCAAGACAAGCGTACAGGTTGTCTAAGGGCTTCGGTAAAGCCAAAGGGTTCATAATAACACTAGAGTTATCTCCTACAATAGCCAGTAATGCTTAGTATAAGTACTTGTAATTATAGGTTGGGTTGCTATCACTGGTAAACTCCTAGAGTCTACTATAACGAGTGACTAGCTAGCTATATATATATAATTATCTGTCCTTCTTCAATAGTTATCACTAATACCATTTCTCCTTTTACTCCGTAATTCCGCGTTGTCGACGGTAATATATTATTATTACTAGTGAAGACCTTAGTCTTAGCAGTGATAATCTTCTGATTGGTCCGTCAAGTGATTAGCTGTCGGAATGTCCCGTGTCCTGGCTGCAGCCTGCCGGGCCGTCTATATGCTTATCCGTAACACAATGCCCCTCCTTTAAGGCTTTCGACCCGAAAGCCCTCTTAGGCCGTTTCAAATAGCGCTAACGACTCTTCGCTTGTAAGTACTATATTCTTCCTATTTCTACGTTATAGTCGCTATATTAACAAAATGCCGATAGAGAAACGGAAGTCGTATTCTACACGTTACTATGCTTCCCTTGCTTAGAACATTGCTAAGAACGGTTTTATCGTTATGCCTTGCTCTTAGTACGCGTTACAAGGCCTTATCTGTAAAATAATCGTACGCACGAAGCGTTACAAAGCCTACGTTCATCAAGGTTGTTCTTGCAATAGCTCTAGTATACCGCTTTCTTCCTATAAGCACGTCTCCTTTTTTTTTTCTTCTTTTTTTTTTAAAATGTGATTCCTAATGTTTGCTCTAGTAGATTATATTCTCTAGGAGCAGCGTTATATCAAGGATACTAAATGTCGTACTAAACTTAAGCTAGATAAATCCTAACGCCGTCTAGAAGAAGCCTAGCGCGAGTTATCTAAAAAGCTTATACGGCTCTGGTGTCTTTGTTAGTAGAAGGAGTTTTTGGTAGAGAAAGGTGCTAATATGGTAGTACGTGGTCTATCGACCTTAGATAAGTTAGAGGAGGTTAAGCGGCAAGAGCGGCAAGAGGCACCTGCTATATCCTTATCATAGATTAATAATATTGTCGATACTATTGACTAGGGCGCTGTCTTTGGTTCTGTCCTAGGTTTTCCTTTGGTCGATCTAGGTTCTGCTAGTAGAACTGTTCTAGTTTCTTAGGGTAGTTCAAATTCTTAACTAGTTCCTATAAGTTATCCTCTAGTCTAAAATCAAGCTATTTGACTAGATACTATAGTTCCCTATTAATAATATATAAATTTAGAATTTCTTCGACGTCCTATTCTTCCTCTTCGTCCTTTGCTTCGATGTTCGTAGCGATTTTGGCGTTCTTTAGCGCTAGTTTAAGAAGTGAAATATAAAAAACATCTATCTATAATCGCATAGATGACGGTAATGATAGTCGGTAGTTAGATGTCGAAATTCGTTCCTTGATAACGAAGGGTCCGACCTTCTTGAAGTCTAGCTTTATACTTAGTTATTTGGTTCGTAAGTTTTGTACGATTAGGTAGACTTTGTCTCCCCTCTCTAGGCGAGGTCCCTCGAGCCTATATTTGTTATAGTAGTTCTTTATTCTAGTTCTAACAAACTTAAGTTCCTTTTTGAGCTTCTTATATAGTACGTATATTTGTTCTACTTTGACTGCTACTCTTAGCACTATAACCTCTAGTCCTTACCTAAGGTCTGCTTTATATCTATAGTTCGCGAAGAACGGTATGACTTTGGTCGTTTCTGTTAGTGTTATGTTATAAGTGAGTTATACTATTAGTAATAGCATGACCTAGTTGTCTTGCTAGTAGTTAATATAAGAACGGAGGTATTGCTTGACAACTTGGTTTAGTCGCTCCGTTTATCTATTAGTCTGTAGGTAATATGCCGTTAACAGCTTGCTATTGATGCCTAATCGTTACATTAACGCTTACTAGAACTTCGATACGAACTTGGTGTCTCTATCGGTAATCTATTCCTATGGCTAAGTATATACTAATACGACTTGCCGATAGATTATATCTACTAACTGTTCTACTATCTAGGACTCCTTATAGGGAAAGAAGTATACCCATTTAGTTAGGCGATCTATTACAGTGAGAATACTATCATAGATTACCCCTATGGCCGTGTCCTTAGATTCTAGTAGTTTCGTAATAAAGTCTATCGTAACTAAACTCCATAGTTTGTCAGCTATTAGTAGTAGCTAAAGTAGCCTATACGGCTTGTGTTATACCGTTTTGCTTCGATTACAGATGTCGTAGCTCCGTACGACTTCCTTGACTTGTGTCGTTAGCTATAGAAAGTCATAGTGTTTCTTGACTTGTATAACAGTCTTCGTAACTCCTTTATATCCTCCAAGTTTCGATTTGTAGAGTTCTCGAATCATTCGTAGCTATTGATCCCTATTATAGATATATGCTTTACCTTGGTACCAGAGTTTCCTATCTTTTTCTTCTACTCCGTCAGGTACTACTAGTCTAGGTGTTACTTGATACTATGCCTTGTCGATCCTTTCTTCTCAAAAGATTACGTAACATTCTAGGAACGAGTCGAGTAGATTATCTTCTATAGGTATTTACATTTTATAATATAGCGTTCTATCTATTCGTTCCTTAAATAATGGTGGCATTATTTCCGTTTGTCTTTCTATATGATCCGTTCGTCAGCTTAGGGCGTCTGCTTGTACGTTCTCTTTGCCCTTCTTATAGCAGATCTCAAAATTGAATTCCGCAAGGAATTCTACCTATTGTATTTGTCATCCATTAAGCTCCTTTATCATCGTAAAGTATTGCAAATTCTTATGATCTATATACACTTATACTAGTTCGATCATACTACTAAGGTATAGTCACCATTCCTTAAAAGCTTCGACAATTGTAAGTAGTTCCTTATTATAGATTAGATAATTAAGACGTAGTCTATCGAGCTTCTTTAAAAAGAAGGCTATAGGATATAGCTTCTCTTGTTCGTCTTGTTATCCTAATTATCCTCCGATGGCGTAGTCTGAAGCGTCCGTTTCTACCTCAAATGGCTTCTTAGGATCTAGTAACACTAGTATTAGATCTTTAGTAATGGCATTATAGATCTATATAAATGCTTACTCGTATTGTTCTTCCTATTAAAATTTAGTATTCTTCTTAGTAAGTTCGTACAAAGGTCGTACGATCGCTCTAAAGTTCCTAATAAACATTTAGTAGAAGTTCGTAAACCCGATAAAACTTTGTACTTCTATAACTAATGTTAGTTATAGCTAATCCTTGATAGCTTTGACCTTTAAAGGTTCTATCCGGATTTGTCCTAGGGATATTTCGTATCCTAAAAATACTATCTTCCTAATATAGAATTTGCTCTTTTCCTTATTAACTAATAGCTTATATACGTATAATGTATCTAGTATCACTTTTATATACTTCCGGTGTTCGTCTATCGTTTTAGGGAAGATAAGTATATCGTTAAGATAATATACCGTAAATTTATCAAGAAAAGGTTAGATAGCTTGATCAATTAGGGCTTAGAACGTTACTAACGCGTTCGTAAGTCCGAATGGCATAACAAGGTACTCGTAGTAGCTATAGGGTATCCTAAAGGCCGTTTTCCACTCGTCGCCTTCTTTGATCTATATATAGTTATAGGCCGATGGTAAGTCAAGATACGTAAAATATTAGGCTCCTGCTAACTGATCTCGGAGCCGTGAGATTAGCGGTAACGGGTATCGGTTTTTTACGGTCTGTTCGTCAAGTTGCCAATAGTTAACGTATAACTATAGCTTTCTATCTTTCTTAGGCACAAACAGGATTAGGTAGCCTACTAGCGATGTTAACAGGCAGATATATTCTCTTTAAAGGTTCTCCTCTAAGTATTGCTTAAGTTCTTCATTCTATATCTAGCTTATATAGTAAATCTTAAAGAACTTTAGTCATACTCCTTCCTTAAGCTTAATCTTGTAATCCTATAGGCCGTGTTCTAGTAATCCTTTCAGATGCTTCGGTTCAAATGCTAGGTGTAAGTCTCGTCTCGTTTCTTGGTTTTCTAATAGTATACGAACTTAGTTCTATCTATAGCGATGCTAGCGATTTCTCCTATCTTAACCTACTGCTCTAGTTATAGTGCTCTGCATTTGTTAACGGAGAGATAGCTATCGACGGTTTAGCTCGTTCCTCCTATCGTAATGTTGGTGTCGTTATACTGCTTCTTCTAGAGTCTGTAGTAGTCTGCCTACCACTGTCCGTCTCTTACGGTAGATCTATAGGATATGCCTTTCCTTGAGTATCGTCTGCTCGTGATCCTTGTGTACTCCCTATCTTACTAGTCGAATATAACTCTATTTAGGGTTATAGGTAGCTACTATTCTTCTAGCTAATATCCAGGTTATAATCTTTATACTATAGTAATCCAAATATTATATCTTTATCGTTACCTATATCTATAATACTAAATACGACTATTATAGTTTTCCTTACCATAGTAATATCAATTAGTTCGGTCTCCCTATATACCTATTATATTAGAAATGGCTCTTTGACTATACCATGCTTTTGCTTCATTCTCTAAGGTATCTGTAGCTAATTTACAAGCATTGGCGAAATCAGGTTTATCTCTGCTCTACTATCTACTAGTACAAGCATTTCGTGCTATCTCTATTATGCTATTATCTATAATCGCTTATCTTGCCGCTATTGTCTAAAGATTATAGCAATTTCCTATGTTTCTACTAGGAGGTCTCGATATAGTGGTTTCTTACGCCAGTTCCTCCTATACTACACTACTACTCGCCGCTATACAGGCGTTAATAGTTTTCAGGCCCCTCGAAGGGCCCTAACCCGTTTCCTAGGTCAGTGCTAACCTCTTTAGTCATTCGGCTAATAGTAGCTTCGTCAATCGTACTTATTTCTATAAGCTATTAAGTACTTATAGCTTCCTACCATTAGGTCTGTTTTACTTTTCGTCGTACGTGCTATAGCTTCATCTAAAGCTCCTAGATCCGCGATTTCTTTTCGTCCGCGTAGTAGAGGTAGTCATTACTCTGGCACGAGTCCTATATATCTTGTCCTATTCCGTAGTACCTAGGCCAGGCTCGTTTTGGTATTACTATGATGCCTTCTAGATCGCAGGCTTCGATCTTCTAGAGCAATTCGGCCGCTCTGTTTCCTATATCATAGACCTATTCTATAGGGCAGAGGCTTCTGTCCTTATTTCCTTGTCAGGTTAGCCAGTGATTATTTTCAAATTTGTCGCAAAAGTGGTATTAGCATTTATATAACATACACTAGAACTAGGGCACTTGTATATATGCCTTATATTACGGGTATAGTTACGTGGCGTTGCCTAGAAGGTATTAGAATTCTTTCCTAAATCCTCCCCACTATATATAGACTATAGATACTCTAATGCTAAGGTAGGAGTATTTCTTCTAATAGCTTTCCTATATATACTCATCCTTTCCACGGTTCGCGCGTATAAACTAGTACTTAGGGTTCTATACGTCATAGCTAAGTTGCTAATCGTCAAAATACTTGGCATAGCTATTAGGCCTATCGTATATTATAGGCTATTCCCCTCTAATGGTTTCTATAATATATTAGAGTTCCCTTATCTCGTCCCTTATCTTATCGCTCTATTAGGTAAGTCAAATCAAGCGTTCATCCTGTTCGTATAGTTCCGTATTAAGCCGGAAAACTTCGTTACGATACCATTCGATTCGTTCCTAGAGGAATAGAACATTAGGTCTAGGTCTTTTAATTCTTTAGATATCGGTCGTCTACGATCTATCCTACCTCTATATAACTATGAAACCCTATTACCTTAGGGCTAGGAGAATCGAAATTGGTAGTATATATTTTCCTGCCGTATCCTATTCGGCAAGACCTGTCTCTAGGTCTACTATGACCAGTTCGGAGTATGGTGCTTGTTTATCTTTACCGTCGCTATCGTGTCCGAGACTATCTGTGTCACTATCCCTATCTTTATAACTTGTAGCTACTACTTCGATAACGTCCTTAGTAGCTTCGTTAATGGCTATAATTTCCTTTCTAGGGACTGGTTTCTAGTCTTTCTTCAGGCTTTAATATTCTTATTTATAGTGTCCTTTCTTTCTATAGTTATAATAGGTAATATTAGACTTGTCTTTAGCCGTCTTTTTCTTGTCCTATTTCTATGCTATATCTATATCTATAGCTCTAGGATACGTCTTATATAAGGTGCTAACGTATACTTGCTTTTTCTTCTTATTAGCCTTAACTATAGTTCTATTCATTTGACCTTATTTCTACTACTCTTATATATAGAGTTGATCATCGATTCTAATAGCTTATATAATATATTTATCTAGGGTCTTAGGCTAGTTATACTTATATAGCTTGTCTTTAACCTTTTCCTTTAAACTATTATAGAATAGTTATATTAATACCTTATTATTAAGCTAAGACTTAAGTATATCTTATTTAAATTATATAACATAAGAGGCTACTAACTTAGTCTATTAAAGATTAGTAAGTCTTTCCTACGTATAAATCTTCCTATCTTTGTCACTAAAAACCTTCTAAAGCTCTTCTTCAAAACGGTTATAGGATCAAAAGACTACCTACATAAACACGTCTCGGTTATCTTCGTCTTCCTTAGTAAGATGATCATTCTATATAGGCTCAAACCATCTAAGTACCTTACCCTCTAGTCTTATAGCTATATAGAGGACTTTAGCTTTGTCGTCCGGAAATTTGTCGTCATTAAGCCAGAAGTAGGATCGGAGGTTCGTCAAGAATCTTACAAGATCCTCCTTAGTTCCTCTATATTTACTAGGTAGTTTAATCTTGATATAGCTTACTTTGGCGCCTTCGAGTGCCTTAATTTTAGTATAGGCCTCGTTAACCAGCTTCTATAAGTGCTTTTCACCGTTCTCGAGTTCCTTGATCCGAGCTTAAGTAACCTTATCTCTCTAGTCTGACTCCTAGATCCGCTGCTAGAGTTGACTAAGCTAAGCAAGTAGCTATTTGGCCGTAATGTTAGTAGCCATGTCGATATCAAGGTCGAAATCACCTTTGTCTTAAACTATAATAGAACAAAGGGAGTAATAGCAACGTGTAATAAACCTAACTTAGACTCCTTCTAAAAGGGTTCAGACGAAGGTAAACTAAGCGGGACAAATATATAGGTCGTCTAAGGGATTTGGTAAAGCTAAAGGGTTTATAATAATATTAGAGTTATCTCCTATAATAGCTAGTAATACTTGGTATAAGTACTTGTAATTGTAGGTTAGGTTACTATTACTAGTGAACTCCTAGAGTCTACTATAACGAGTGACTAGCTAGCTATATATATATAATTGTCTATCCTTCTTTAATAGTTATTACTAGTATCATTTCTCCTTTTACTCCGTGATTCCGCGTTGTTAACAGTGATATGTTATTATTACTAGTGAAGACCTTAGTCTTGGTAGTGATAATCTTCTGATTAGTCTGTTAAGTGATTAGCTGTCGGAATGTCCTATGTCCTAGCTATAGCCTGCCGGGCCGTCTATATGCTTATCCGTGACACCTAACTAGCTATAAAAACTAGCTCTAAAGCCTATTCTCTAATAGAAAAAGAGGGGAACCTATTAAAATTAGGACTAGGATCTAACCCGATCGACTCCTAATTAAGCACGTTAAAAGTACCTAATGCCTAAACCTAACCTACGAGGGTCTATATCTCTGACATCAGCAAAGGAGTATCTAGCTCTTCTTCCTCCTCTAGATAAGCTATGCCACGATGAAAAACTTCGGTACTACGATCGCACAGGGATTGCTATAAACGACGTAATCGACTTAAATAGCTTAATGTCTAAGTAAGTAATACCTTAGTCTTAGCAATCTCCCTCGAAACCTTCTCTTACTCTAATAAATTTAAAAGGACTAAGATAGTTAGTAACCTAAGATTATAAAGAAAAATAATAAGGAACCTATAGATATCTATAATATTTAGACTATTATACTTCTTGCCTATATAAATATAGTTTTAATACTTATTTAAACTCTCTATCATTATATAACGCTTTCGCGACTTTGTATTCTAATAACGCTTATAAGGTATAGCGACTTTATAACCCTCTCGCTTAATCTTAATTATAATAATGTATTATTCGCGTTTAAGATCGTAATGATTCCTAGGAATATAATTAGCTATAGCAAAAGGAAGTTAGTAAAAGGAAGACATTACCTACTAGGAAAAGAGGGGTATTAGTAGTACTTAAAACAAGTCATAAGAAGCTTTCGGGTCGAAAGCCCTAAAGAAAGGGCATCGTATTACGAGCCAACCATATACCGCGACCCGGTGGGGTACAGGAGGCTAAATAAGCCACTAATCAAGAAGGGCACAAAGCGAGGCTAACACAAGATCGCTAGGGAGCGCAGGCTACCACGGGCGAACAATTGCCAAAAAAGGAAAGATAGCAGAGGATAGCTAGCTACTAAAGGCGATCTAAGGACAGGATAGAAGGGGACTATAAGCGACCGACAGAAGTATATATACATGTAAATAGTCACTTGTTATAGTAGACTCTAGGAGTTTACTAGTGATAGTAACCCTTATAATCATAGTACTTATACTAAGCATCGTTGTTAACTACTATAAGAGACAACTCTAGTATTGTCGTAAACCCTTTGGCTTTACCGAATCCCTTAGATGACTTGCTTGCTTGTCCCGCTTAATCTACCTTCGTCTGAACCCTTTTAGAAGAAGTCTAAGTTGGGTTCGTCACACCTACGGGTCTATAGAGCGTTTGTTGCTCGTTTGTAACTTGTCTGGTAGACACGCGGCTAAGGCCCGGTTAGGGCCCGACCCGGAGCCTAACCAGGCCCTACCTAGGTCATAACGTATACACTTAAAAGGCGCCCCTCTGTATAACTCTTGTATTCCTTCTCTTTTTTCTCTCTAAGGTAGTCAAATAGAATATTATGCGCTTATCTGTAGTTGCTATAAGGCTAGCACATTATACTAGGCACCCTTACCATATAGTATATAATAGAGGTCTAGGTAGGTTTATATTACCTAGTTTACCTAGGGTCTAGGCCTTAGGGAGGTTTCATATTATATTACTAAGTGGTTAACTATTTCCTATCCTTCTTTATAGGTATAGAGGGGATATTAACCTCTAGGACCTTAGCCCTAAAGAGGAAGTCTTAGAGGCTAATAGCCCCTAACCTAGCCTAGGTTAGTAAGGAGCTCTAGGCCTTTGTCAGGCCCTAGTACTAGATTAGGGCCTTATTAGTAAAGAGATATTTAGGGAGGTCTTATTTAGCTAGCCTCCTAGGCCTCTTACCTTCTCTCTAGGTCCTTTGCTTCTACCGATTCTCTTAAGCCCCCCTAAGTACCTCTTAGGTATTATTACTAGCCTACTATAGTGCCTTTATAGACTACTACTTAACCTCTATTAGCCTCCATAGTTCTCCCCTGCCCCTAGGTCTCTAGAACCTCTTATAGAGCCTTAAATAGGCCCTCTTTACAATGCTTACTAGCTTCTAGCCTCTTTAAATAACTAGCTATTATATTCTAGCCTTAAAGTTCATAAGCTATTTATTAAGGTATAAGTTAAGTAATAAGACCTAAGCCTTAGTTTCTAGTATATTAAGCTAGTGCTAACCCTCTAAGGCACTACTTAGCACCTCTAGAACCAAACCTCCGTCTAGTTAGATAGGGAGGAGCGTTAGCTTAAAATGTCCAGGGCATCCAAGTATTCGCGGTCACAGCAGGCAAGTCTGACCATCTAGACGATAATAGCGATAGAGGCAAAGGTAGTGGTAGTGATATCCCTCTAGACAGATATAAAGGAGTCTACTTACGTAGAAAAAGATGTCCTAACTTACAAAAGAAAGAAGAACTATATCTTGTCCCTTAAATCTATTAAAGCAAACGAGTGTTAAAAACTATCTATTGTCCCTATCTCTCTACTTACCTCCTATTAGTGCCCCTAGATAGGTAACCCCTATTTATACCTATCATATATAATAAAGTTCTATAGAACTAGAAAAACAAAACTATAGCCTATGTCCCTCTAGTTATATCAAAAGCTACTAGCCCTAGTCTATACTTCCCCTTCGAATTCGCCTAAGGCTCCTACTAGTAAATTCGGACCTAAAACCTTACTTGCGTTCCCTATAACGCTTAGCCTGCTTAGCTCTACTATTACCTTTAGGCAAGGGCCATTTCTTAGACGCCCGACGCCTTCGCTAGGCCTCTACTTTAGCATCCAATACATCCTAGCCTATGAACTATAGCAGGTATTTAGGGACTAGTTTAAGATCTTTAGGCTTTAGACGCTCGAATAGTAGGGGCCAAGTCTATTCGGCTAGATTATTATCAGGACGACGTCGACAAGCCTGTCCTTTCTTAGCGGCTCCGGTCAAGCACGTCTCCTGTGTCTATACTACCTTACTCGGCTTTGTTTTGGTCTAACTAGGCGGCTATCGTGTTATTAAAGGCGCTTACTTGGTTCGTTACTACTATTAAGGTCTAGAGGTCATTCCTTGCCCTTCTACTACTATAAGCTCCTCTTTTACCTATTCTATCGCTTACTAGTAGATAGCTATCTTCGGCTTATATAGGTACTTAAGGGCCTATTAGAGTAGCTAAGGTAGCCTAAGTCCTTTAGGCGCCTTACTAAGGAACTACTAGATAGTATTATCTATAGGAACCTAATAGTCTTTCTTTACGGCTAATTACCCCTTTATCGGTAGCAGATTGTCTTCTCTTTCCTCTATCTAGATAGATATAACCGATTTTGCCTGTCCTAGCTATAGTTATAGCTATGAAATTAGTAGCCTCTAAAGTGGTTTATTTACTAGCTATCTAGGTAGTTAATAGGGGCTATTATTAGCCTAAGGGTTCTTTGGCTTCTCTAGCTATAGAGGACTACTAGGTAGATAGCTGTGACGAACCCAGCTCAGACTTCTTCTAAAAGGGTTCAGACGAAGGTAGATTGAGCGGGACAGGCAGGCAGGTCATCTAAGGGATTCGGTGAAGCCGAAGGGTTTACAACAACACTTAGAGTTGTCTCTCACAGTAATTAGCAATACTTAGTATAAGTACTATAATTATAAGTTAGGTTACTATCACTAGTAAACTCCTAGAGTCTATTATAACGAGTGACTAGCTAGCTATATATATACAATTATCTATCCC
This sequence comes from Thermothelomyces thermophilus ATCC 42464, assembly GCF_000226095.1. NCBI lineage: Eukaryota > Fungi > Ascomycota > Sordariomycetes > Sordariales > Chaetomiaceae > Thermothelomyces > Thermothelomyces thermophilus. The sequence goes on along the minus strand of NC_016476.1, from coordinate 553,858 downwards.
TCTTTAATAGTTATCACTAGTACCATTTCTCCTTTTACTCTGTGATTCTGTATTGTCAACAATGACATGTTATTATCACTAGTGAAGACCTTAGTCTTGGTAGTGATAATCTTCTGATTAGCCCGTTAAGTGATTGGCTGTCGGAATGTCCTGCGTCCTGGCTATAGCCTGCCGGGCCGTCTATATGCTTATCCGTGACACGATGCCCCTCCTTCAAGGCTTTCGACCTGAAAGCCTTCTTAGGCCATTTTAAATAGCGCTAACAACCCTTCGCTTGTAAGTACTACATTCTTCCTGTTTCTACGTTATAGTCGCTATATTAACAAAATGCCGATAGAGAAACGGAAGTTGTATTGTATACGTTACTGTGCTTCCCTTGCTTAAAATATTGCTAAGAACGGTTTTGTCGTTATGCCTTGCTCTTGGTACGCGTTATAAGGCCTCGTCTGCAAAATGATCGCGTGTACGAAGCGTTACAAAGCCTACGTTCGTCAAGGTCGTTCTTACGATAGCTCTAGCATACCACTTTCTTCCTATAAGCACGTCTCCCCCTTTTTTTTTTTTTTAAATGTAATTCCTAATGTTCGTTCTAGTAAATCGCATTCTCTAGGAGTAGCGTCGTATTAAGGATGCTAAACGTCGTGCCAAACTTGAGCTAGATAAATCTTAATACTGTCTGGAAGAAGCCTAGTACAAGTTGTCTGAAAAGCTTGCGCGGCTCCGGCGTCTTCGTCAGTAGAAGGAGTTTTTGGTAGAGAAAGGTGCCAATATGGTGGCGCGTAGTCTGTCAACCTTAGACGAGTTAGAGGAGGTTAAGCGGCAAGGGGCGCCTGCTATACCCTCGTTATAGATTAATGATGCTGTCGATGCTGTTAACTAGGGCACCGTCTTTAGTTCTGTCCTAAGTTTTCCTTTAGTCGATCTAGGTTCTGCCGGTAGAACTGTTCCAGTTTCTCAGGGTAATTTAAATTCTTGACTAGTTCCTATAAGTTATCCTCTAGTCCAAAATCAAGCTATTTAACTAGATACTATAGTTCTCTATTAATAATATGTAAATCTAGAATTTCTTCGACGTCCTATTCTTCCTCTTCGTCTTTTGCTTCGATATATGTAGCAACCTTAGCGTTCTTTAGTACTGGTTTGAGAAGTGAAATATAAAAAACATTCGTCTGTAATCGTATAGATGATGGTAACGATAGTCGGTAGTTAGATGTCGAAATTCGTTCCTTGATAACGAAGGGTCTGACCTTCTTAAAGTCTAGCTTTGTGCTTAGTCATTTGGTTTGTAAGTTTCGTATAACTAGGTAGACTTTGTCTCCTCTCTCTAGGCAAGGTCCCTTGAGCATATATTTGTTATAGTAGTTCTTTATTCTGGTTCTAACAAACTCAAGTTCGTTTTTAAGCTTCTTATACAATGTATACATTTGTTCCGCTTTGACTGCTGCTCTTGGCACTATGACCTCTGGTCCTTGCCTAAGGTCTGCTTTATATCTATAGTTCGCGAAGAACGGTATGACTTTGGTTGTTTCTGTTAATATTATATTATAAGCGAGTTATACTATTGGCAATAGCATGACCTAGTTATCTTGCTAGTAGTTAACGTAAGAACAAAGGTATTACTCGATAACTTAGTTTAGTCGCTCTATTTGTCTGTCAGTCTATAGGTAATATGCCGTTAATAGCTTGCTATTGACGTCTAATTGTTACATTAATGCTTGCTAGAACTTCGATACGAACTTGGTGTCTCTGTTGGTAATCTATTCCTATGGCTAAGCGTGTACTGATGCGACTTGCCGATAGATCACGTCTACTAGCTATTTAGCTGTCTAGGACTCCTTATAGGGAAAGAAGTATGCCTATTTAGTTAGGCGATCTACTATAGTGAGAATACTATTATAGATTACCCTTATAGCCGTGTCTTTAGATTCTAGTAGCTTTATAATAAAGTCTATCGTAACTAAACTCTATAGTTTGTCGGCTATTAGTAGTAGCTAAAGTAGCCTATACAGCTTATATCATGCCGTTTTGCTTTAATTGTAGATGTCGCAGCTCTATACGACTTCCTTAACTCGTATCGTTAACTATAGAAAGTCATAGTGTTTCTTGACTTGTGCGACAGTCTTCGTAACTCCTTTATATCCTCCGAGTTTCGACTCGTAGAGTTCTCGAATCATTCGCAGCTATTAATCTTTGTCGTAGATATACGCTTTGCCTCGGTACTAGAGTTTCCTATCTTTTTCCTTCACTCTATTAGGTACTACTGGTCCGGGTATTGCTTAATACTATACCTCGTTAATCCTTTTTTCTTAAAAGATTACGTAACATTCTAGGAATAAGTCGAGTAGATCGTCTTTTACGGGTGTCTGCGTTTTGTAATGTAGCGTTCCGTCTATTTGTTCCTTAAATAATAGTGGCGTTGTTTCCGTTCGTCCTTCCGTATGATCCGTTCGTCGGCTTAAGGCGTCCGCTCGTACGTTCTCTTTGCCCTTCTTATAGCAGATCTCAAAATTGAATTCTATAAGGAATTCTACCTATTGTATTTGTTGTTTGTTAAGCTCCTTTGTCATTATAAAGTATCGTAAATTCTTGTAATCTATATATACTTGTATTAGTTTAATTATACCACTAAGGTATAGTCGCTATTCCTTAAAAGCTTTGACAATTGCAAGTAGTTCCTTATTATAGATCGGATAATTAAGACGTAGTCTATCGAGCTTCTTTGAAAAGAAGGCTATAGGATATAGCTTCCCTTGTTCGTCTCGTTATCCTAATTGTCCTCTGATAGCGTAGTCTAAAGCATCTGTTTCTACCTTAAATGGCTTCTTAGGATCTGGTAGCACTAGTACTAGATCTTTAGTAATGGCGTTACGGATCTATATAAATGCTTGCTCATATTACTCTTCTTATTAGAATTTAGCGTTCTTCTTGGTAAGTTTGTATAAAGGTCGTACGATCGCTCTAAAGTTCCTAATGAACATCCGGTAGAAGTTTGTAAATCCGATAAAGCTTCGTACTTCCGTAACTAACGTCGGTTATAGCTAATTCTTGATAGCTTTAATCTTTAAAGGTTCTATCCGGATTTATCCTAGGGATATTTTGTATCCTAAAAAGACTGTCTTCCTGATATAGAATTCGCTCTTTTCCTTATTAACTAATAGCTTATATACATATAGCACATCTAGCACTACTTTCATGTACTTCCGGTATTTATCTATTGTCTTAGAGAAGATAAGTATATTATTAAGATAATATACTACAAATTTGTCAAGAAAGGGTCGAATAGCTTGATTAATTAGGGCTTAGAACGTTACTAGCACGTTTATAAGTCTAAATAGCATGACAAGGTACTTGTAGTGGCCATAGGGTATCCTAAAGGCCGTTTTCTACTTGTCGCCTTCTTTGATCTATATATAGTTATAGGCCGATGGCAAGTCAAGATACGTAAAATATTAGGCTCCTGCTAACTGATCTCAAAGCCGTGAGATCAGCGGTAACGGGTATCGGTTTTTCACGGTCTGCTTGTTAAGTTACTAATAGTCGATATATAACCGTAACTTTCTGTCTTTCTTAGGCATAAACAGGATTAAGTAGCCTGCTAGCGATGTTAATAGGCAGATATATCCTCTTTGAAGGTTCTCCTCCAAATATTGCTTAAGTTCTTTGTTCTATATCTGGCTTATATAGTAGATCTTAAAGAACTTTAGTCATACTCCTTCCTTAAGCTTGATCTCGTGATCCTATAGGCCGTGTTCTGGTAATCCTTCTAGATACTTCGGTTCGAATGCTAGGTATCCTTTATATTCCTTCGGTACTTCCCTAGTCTTGTCTCGTTTCTTAGTTTTCTAGTAGTATACGAACTTGGTTCTATCTATAGCGATGCTAGTAATTTCTCCTATCTCAACCTACTACTCTAGTTATAATGCTCCGCATTCGTTAACGGAGAGAATAGCTATCGGCGGTTTAGCTCGTTCCTTCTGTTGTAATGTCGATATTGTTATACTGCTTCTTCTAGAGTCTGTAGTGGTCTGCCTGCCACTATCTGTCTCTTGCGATGGATCCGTAGGACATGCCTTCCCCTAAGCATCGTCCGCTTACGATCTTTGTATGCTCCTTATCTTGCTAGTTAAATATAACTCCGTTTAGGGTTATAGGTAGCTACCATTCTTCTAGCTAATGTCCGGGTTATAATCTTCATACTATGGTAATCCTAATATTATATCTTTGTTGTTGCCTATGTTTATAATGCTAAATATGACTGCTATAGTTTTCCCTGCTATAGTAATGTCGATTGGTTCGGTCTCCCTACGTACCTATTATATTAGAAATGGCCCTTTGACTATGCCATACTTTTACTTTATTCTCTAGGGTATCTATAGCTAATTTACAAGTGTCGGCGAAATTAGGTTTATCTCTACTCTACTATCTACTAGTACAAGCATTTCGTGCTGTTCCTATTATGCTATTATCTATAGTTGCTTGTCTTGCCGCCGTCGTCCAAAAATTACGGCGATTTCCCATATTTCTGCCGGGAGGTCTCGATATAGTGGTCTCTTACGCTAGTTCCTTCTATACTATGCTACCACTTGCCGCTATACAGGCGTTAATAGTTTTTAGGCCCCTCGAAGGGCCCTGACCTGTTTCCTAGGTTAGTGCTAACCTCTTCGGTTATTTAGCTAATAGTAGCTTCGTCGATCGTGCTCATTTCTATAAGCCATTAAGTGCTTATAGCTTCCTACCATTAGGTCTGTTCTGCTTTTCGTCGTACATGCCATAGCTTTATCTAAAGCTCCTAGATCCGCGATTTCTTTTCGTCTACGTAATAGAGGCAGTCATTACTCTGGCACGAGTCCTATATATCTTGTCCTATTCCGCAGTGCCTAGGCTAGGCTTGCTTTAGAACTACCGTAATGCCTTCTAGATCGCAGGCTTCGATCTTCTAGAGCAATTCGGCCGCTCTGTTTCCTATATCATAGACCTATTCTATAGGGCAGAGGCTTCTGTCCTTATTTCCTTGTCAGGTCGGCTAGTAATTGTTTTCGAATTTGTCGCGAAAGTAGTATCGGCATTCGTATACTATACACTAGAACTAGGGCACTTGTACATGTGCCTCGTATCGCAGGTACAGTCGTGTAGCGTTACCTAGAAGGTATTAGAATTCTTTTCTAAATCCTTCCTATTATACGTGGACTATAGATACTCTAATGCTAAGGTAGGAGTGTTTCTTCTAATAGCTTTCCTACGTACGCTTATCTTTTCCGCGGTTCGCACGTATAAACTAGTACTTAGGGTTCTATACATCGTAGCTAAGTTACTAATTGTTAAAATACTCGGCATAGCTATCAGGCCTATCATATATCATAGGCTATTCCCCTTTAATAGTTTCTATAATATATTAGAGTTTCCTTATCTTGTCCCTTATCTTATCGCTTTACTAGGCAAGTCAAATCAAGCGTCTATCCCGTTCGTATAGTTCCATATTAAGCTATAAAACTTCGTTACAATACTATTTAATATATTCCTAGAAGAATAGAACATTAGGTCTAGGTCTTTCGATTCCTTAGATATCGGTTATCTACAATCTATCCTGCCTCTGCGTAACCGTAAAACCCTACTGTCTCAAGGCCAGGAGAATCGAAACTGGCGGTATATATTCTCCTGCCATATCCTATTCGGCGAGACCTGTCTCTAGGTCTATAGTGACTAGTTCGGAGTATAGTGCTTGTTCGTCTTTACCATTATCGTTACGTCCGAGACTATCTGTGTTACTGCCCCTGTCTTTGTAGCTCGTGGCCGCTACTTCGATGATGTCTTTAGTGGTTTCGTCGATAGCTATAATTTCCTTCCTAGGGGTTAGTTTCTATTCTTTCTTCGGGCTTCGACATTCTCGTTTATAATGTCCTTTCTTTCTATAGTTATAGTAGGTAACGTTAGACTTATCTTTGGCTATCTTCTTCTTGTCCTACTTCTATGCTACATCTATATCTATGGCTCTAGGGTATATCCCGTACAAGGTACTAACGTACACTTGCTTTTTCTTGTCATTAGCCTTAACCGTGGTTCCGTTCATTTGTCCTTATTTCTGCTACGCTTATATATAGAGTTAATTATCGATTCTAATAGCCTATATAATATATTCGTCTAGGGTCTTAGGCCAATCGTACTTATATAGCTTGTCTTTAACCTTTTCCTTTAAGCCGTTATAGAATAGTTATATTAATGCCTTGTCGTTAAGCTAAGACTTGAACATGTCCTGTCTAAACTATATAGTATAAAAGGCTGCCGACTTATTCTATTAGAGATTAGCGAGTCTTTCTTACATATAAATCTTCTCGTCTTTATTGCTAAAAACCTTCCGAAGCTCTTCTTCGAAACGGTCGTAAGATTAGAAGACTATCTACGTAAATGCGTCTTGGTCGTCTTCGTCTTCCTTAGTAAGATAGTCGTTCTATATAGGCTTAAACTATCTAAGTGCCTTGCCCTCTAATCTTGTAGCTATATAGAGAACTTTGGCTTTGTCGTCCGGAAACTTGTCGTTATTAAGCTAGAAGTAGGATCGGAGGTTTATTAGGAATCTTATAAGATCCTCCTTAGTTCCTCCGTATTTACTAGGTAGTTCAATCTTGATATAGCTTACTTTAGCAATCTCAAGCGCTTCGATTTTAGTATAGGCCTCGTTAACCAGTTTCTATAAGTACTTTTCGCCGTTCTCGAGTTCCTTAATTCGGGCTTAAGTAACCTTATCTCTCTAGTCTAACTCCTAGATCCGCTGCTAGAGTTAACTAATCTAGGCAAGCAGCTATTCGGCCGTAACGTTAGTAGCCATATCGATGTCGAGGTCGAGGTCACCTCCATTCTGAACTATGATAGAACAAAGGGAGTGATAGTAACGTGTGACGAACCTAGCTTAGACTTCTTCTAAAAGGGTTTAGACGAAGGTAGATTGAGCGGGACAGGCAGGCAGGTCGTCTAAGGGATTCGGTGAAGCCGAAGGGTTTATAACAATACTTAGAGTTGTCTTTTATAGTAATTAGCAATGCTTGGTATAAGTACTATGATTATAAGTTAGGTTGCTATTACTAATAAACTCCTAGAGTCTACTATAACGAGTGACTAGCTAGCTATATATATATAATTATCTATCTCTCTTTAATAGTTATCACTAGTACTATTTCTCCTTTTACTCTGTGATTCCGTGTTGTCAACGGTGACATGTTATTATCACCAGTGAAGACCTTAGTCTTGGTAGTGATAATCTTCTGATTAGCCCGTTAAGTGATTGGCTGTCGGAATGTCCTGCGTCCTGGCTATAGCCTGCCAGGCCGTCTATGTGCTTATCTGTGACAATGGCCTAAAGCTATCTAGACTATTCTAAGCCAGAGTATTAATATCTTGTTCTTAGCCTCTATTACTTTTAGCCTTATATATAGATGGCCCTTCTGCTAGGGGAGCTTAAGCTATGCCTTGTCTCCTTGTCGTACCTCCTAGAAGTAGAAACGATAGAACTTAGCAACCTAGATACCGCATTCCTATTAGCCTTTCTATCTTAATATCGCCTATACCATTATCTAGTATATATAGGCCCTAGATAATAGAAAAAGAAAGCTAGGGTAAATGACCTTATCCTATAGAGTCTTAAATAGGTCTTTACGACTCTACTTGTCAGAAGGATGAAAGTCTATATAATAGAGATAAGACTCTATCTAGTCATATATAGCTACTACTCAGTATAATGCTTATAAGTGGCAAACGATTACCTAGAATCGTTTTCCGGCCGCTTCCTTCTGTTTTTATAAGGGTAGTACTAACTACTTAGGCTTTAAGTTAGTAACGGCCTCTAGAAAGATATAGACATATAGCTTATAAGCCACTAGCGTATATCAAAGCAGGTTTAGGAGGTTATAACCGTTTAGGTACTCCTTTTTTAATATAAGCCCTTTAATATTATATAGGCTTATAGCAATATTATACTAACGTATACTAAAGTATATCTTCCCCTAGCTATATAGCCTAGTATATAAGGGGAATAGGTAACTAACGATCTACTTGTTAGTTTCTAGACTAGGGCTTATAAGCCACTCTAGCCTTCTTACTACTACTTCCTTAGAGTAGGGAATAGGCCTAATATATAGTTTATTAAAGAGCTTCTAGGTATTACTACTCCCTAGGTAGTTAGCAATTTCTTCCCCCGGAACCTAAGTTATAAGGAGGTACCAAAGAAAGAGCTTTAGGGTTTCGGGATCTTCTCCTAGAAGGAGTAAAGGTAGTCCTATACTCGGTTAGCTTAGCCCTCTAGTCAGAGGGAGAGGAACCGATCCTTCTCTTCTTCTTCGATCTAACTCTCTAACGTTATTCCTATATATATTTACCATCGGAAGACTTATATAGAGTCGCTTAAAACCTAGACTATTAACATTCGGAAAAAAATCGCTTGGAGGGACACTTACCTAATGGCGCCTAGCTATCTGACTAGGCGGAGAAGACATTATGTTTAGCGTTTTTGTAAGTTAGCGATTTATAGTTTATAGTTGTTGGTTATAGAAAAGAGAGAGGAGAAGAGGGTTAAGTTAAAGGTATTTATAGACCTTCTAATTCCTCTTAGATGCCTTCCTTATCTAGCTATTCTAGGCTGTATTTACTAGTTCTAGAGCTATCTAATAAGGTAGTTATATTAGCCTCTATATGACTAGGTCATTCTTCATTATGACCTTAGGGAATGACCTTGACTTACGTTTTATCTGGTTAATAATAAAGAAGTATAACCTCTTATATAATAGGTCATTCCGGCCCAGGCGTACCTTCTTCGAATGGAAGTCTAGTAGTTCTAATACCCTAACTATTAAACGTTTAAAGGATAAGTATCCTCTATTTCTCCTTGAACTTCTTCCTACTTTTCCACTCCTCTAACTAACTCTTGCTTATAATCGTCTCTCTCTACCTAGACGGCTAGTACTGCTTCTTCCTATATTACTTTCCCTTCGAACTTGCTATAAGCTCCTATAAGCAAGTTCGACTACTATGTCTACCGAGAGAATTAAGCACTAGAGATATAAATCCTCTATCTGGGAAGATATAGAAATCGACAAGGATACTAAGCCTATACTTCCTTCTATAACTAACCGGCCGGTAGATTTGACGACTACCTAGGATAACCGGTTTATTACGCCTCCTAAGTTTATATAGGTAGTGAGAGCGGCTTATCTAGAAGATCCTCTAATGCCTTTAGACTATCTAGAGGTAGCCTTGATATAATACTAGTATAAGCTATTTCTTTCATACTATAGATTCTTCTTCATTAAGCACCCTAAGATATAGGTAGTCCTATATATTTATTAGGAACTAGACCTAAATCCTAATGCCTTAGAACGAATATTTAGAATCCTAAGACTTACTCCTATTTATATAGATTTCTTCTATACCTATAAGGGAGCTCTAGCGAAGCGGTTACACCTGGTTTTTACGGAAATTAATAACAGTAGTCCGTTTGGCCGATGGATCCATACTATAGTTACCTACTAGGCTCGAGTTCTCGGTCTATTTATCTAGGTATTCGGAGATATATAAGAATAACTCCCTCCCTCTAGTCAGAGGAAGATCTAATCAGGGATATAGGAATCCTATACTATACTAGGCCTACAAGCAGTCCTACCAAAGGTCGACGACTAAGGTCACCCCTCTAAGGAACAAGAAGCCTATAACTATCTATACTATATAGCCATTCTATAGCTATATCTTAGTAGGTCCTATCCTAGACAGACGGTATAGAAACTGCTACTAGAGTGACAAAAAATGCTTATAGGAAGATATAGTTAATGGTAATTCCTAAGATCCTAACCCTTGGCTTATAGGTCAGGCTAAATTTAACCTTAATAGCTAGCCAAAGAATGTCTAGCTAGTAACGTAGAAGAAGGGCTCTTAGATTTTAGCAGATTCAGAGGGTACGGTTTGGGATTAATAGGTAGCTTATAAACGGGGTAAATGATAGGTATAGGTAGGGAACTAGGGAATTAGGGGATTGGGAAAAAGGGGCAAAGGCGGTATAGAAAAGGGGTAAATAGGGGTACGGTAGTAAAGAATAAATAGAAGTAAAATCGAAGGGGTTAACTTATATTTCTATTAATAACGTAAATATCAGAATCTAGGTAGTTTCCCTCTAGTTAGTTCGACTATAAGCTCTTACCATTATCGTCATTACTCTTAGGCTTTAGATCTAGTAAGTCGGTCACTTGGTTATAGTTACCTAGTTTGGCTAGGAGCTTCCTCTTCTACTATTACTTCTTTAAGCGCTTCCGGTAGCAAAGAACCTACTCCCTAATTCTAGGAGTTCTACTTGCCTGGAAAACTGTTAGATCTATTAGCTTTAAGCTAAACTCTATCCCGCTTAAAAAACTTCTTAATACGATTCGTAGTATATAATATCTATATAGTCATATCGTTAAGAGTCTCCAGGTAGTAGGTATTTCTATTCCTAACTTCCTAGACTTAGTATAGGCTATACTACCGATATTAGAGTTTCTAAAACGAACTTATATCGATCTGCCAAATATTATTGTAAACTAGAATAAGATTGCTTACTTTAATTTAGGCATTCTTAGCTCTAAATTTACGGCTATAGGCTTTGTTTCGGCGCTTAGCCATTTTTTATCTAGCTTTGGCAACTTTTTTAGTAGTAACTTCTAGATCAAACTCTATAGCGAGTAATACCTTAGTATAGAGTTCTAGTAATCGTAGACAGGCTTCCGCTTGATTTTCCCTATCTAGTCGGACGGCTATAGAGTCCTAGTAAAAAATTTGCTAGGTAGGGACATTATTTTCGATCAGGCTAATAGGATTATAGTTATAGATAAGGTTAAAGGGTAAGCGGCTATAGCTATTTCGAATGGTAGTATAGTTAGTATATAGGATATAGGTGTCACGAGCCAACCATATACCGCGACCCGGTAGGGCATAGGAGGCTAAATGAGCCACCAATTAAGAAGGGCACAAAGCGGGGCTAACACGGGATTGCTAAGGAGCGCAGGCTACTATAGGCAAACAATTGCCAAAAGGGAAAGATAGCAAAGGATAGCTAGCTACTAAAGGCAATCTAAGGATAGGATAGAAGGGGACTATAAGTGATTAGCAAAAGTATATATATATATAAATAGCCACTCGTTATAGTAGACTCTAGGAGTTTACTAGTAATAGTAACTTACAATTATAGTACTTATACTAAGTATCGTTAATTACTATAAGAGATAACTCTAGTATTATTATAAACCCTTTAGCTTTACCAAATCCCTTAGACGACCTATACGCTTGTCTTGCTTAACCTACCTTTGTCTAAACCCTTTTAGAAAAAGTCTAAGTTAGGTTTATTATATATTATTATCACTCCCTTTGTTCTATTATGGTTTAGGATAAAGGTAATTTCGACCTTAATATCGATATAACTACTAACATTACGGCCGAACAGCTACTTACCTAGCTTAGTCAATTCTATTAGCAGATCCAGGAGTTAGACTAGAGAGATAAGGCTACTTAAGCTCAGATTAAGGAACTCGAGAATGGTAAAAAGCACTCGTAGAAGCTAGTTAACGAGGCCTACACCAAAATCAAGGCACTCAAAGGCGCCAAAGCGAGCCGTATCAAGATTAAACTATCTAGCAAATATAGAGGAACTAAGGAGGATCTTATAGGATTCCTGACAAACCTCTAATCTTACTTTCGGCTTAATGATAACAAGTTTCTAGATAATAAAGCTAAAGTCCTCTATATAGCTATAAGACTAGAGGGCAAGGTACTTAGATAGTTCGAGCCTATATAGAATGACTATCTTACTAAGGAAGATAAAGACGACTAAGACATGTTTATATAGGCAGTCTTTTGATCCTATAACTATTTTAAAGAAGAGCTTCGGAAGGTTTTTAGCGACAAGGATAGAAAGATTCATATATAAGAAAGACTTGCTAGTCTCTGATAGACTAAGTTAGTAGCTTCCTATACTATATAGTTTAGATAGGATATACTTAAGTCTTAGCTTAATAATAAGGCATTAATATAACTATTCTATAATAGCTTAAAGGAAAAGGTTAAAGACGAACTATATAAATATAACTAGCCTAAGACCCTAGACAAATATATTATATAGGCTATTAAGATTAATAATTAACTCTATATATAAGAGTAGTAGAAATAAGGTTAGATAAATAGAACTATAGTTAAGGCTGATGATAAGAAAAAACAAGCATACATTAATACCTTATATAGGACGTATCTTAGAGCTATAGATATAGATATAGCATAGAAGTAAGACAAGAAGAAGACGACTAAAGATAAGTCTAACGTTACCTACTATAACTACGGAAAGAAAGGACACTATAAACGAGAATGTCAAAGCCTAAAGAAAGACTAGAAACTAGTCCCTAGAAAGGAAATTATAGCTATTAACGAAATTGCTAAGGATGTCATCAAAGTAGTAGCCATAAGCTATAAAAATAAGGATAATAATACAGATAGTCTTAGATGTAATGGCGATAGTAAAGACAAATAAGCACTATACTCTAAACTGGTCACTATAGACCTAGAGACAGGTCTTGCTAAACAGGATACGGCAGGAGAATATATACCACTAATTTCGATTCTCCTAGCCTTAAGGCAATAGGGTTTCATAGTTACCTAGAGGTAGGATAGATTATAGACAATCGATACCTAAGGAATCGAAAGACCTAGACCTAATATTCTATTCCTCTAAGAACAAATCGAATAGTATTATAATAAAGTTTTCCGGCTTAATATAAAACTATATAAATAGGATAGACGCTTAATTCGACTTGCCTAGTAGAGCGATAAGATGAGGGACGAGATAAGGGAACTCTAATGTATTATAGAAACTATTAAAGGGGAATAGCCTATGATATACGATAGGCCTGACAGCTATACTAAGTATTTTAACGATTAGTAACTTAGCTATGATATATAGAACTTAGAGTACTAGTTTATACGTATAAACCACAGAAAAGACAAACGTATATAGGAAAACTACTAGAAGAAATACTCCTACCTTAGCATTAGAGTACCTATAGTCTACGTATAGTAGGAAGGATTTAGAAAAGAATTCTAATACCTTCTAGGCAACGCTATATAACTATACCTATAATACAAGGCATATATACAAGTGCCCTAGTTCTAGTATATATTATACAAATGCTAATACTACTTTTACGACAAATTCGAAAACAATTACTAGCCGACCTGACAAGGAAATAAGGACAGAAGCCTCTACCCTATAGAATAGGTCTATAATATAGGAAACAGAGCAGCCAAATTGCTCTAGAAGATCGAAGCCCATAATCTAGAAGGCATCACAGTAATTCCAAAACGAGCCTAGCCTAGGCACTATAGAATAGGACGAGATATATAGGACTCGTGCTAAAGCAACAATTGCCTCTACTATATAGACGAAAAGAAATCGCGAATTCGGGAACTTCAGATAAAGCTATAATACGTACAATAAAGAGTAGAACAGACCTAATAGTAGGAAGCTATAAGTACTTAATAGCTTGTAAAAATAGGTACGATTGATAAAGCCGCTATTAGCTAAACAACTAAAGAGGTCAGCACTAACCTAGGAAACAGGTTAGGGCCCTTCGAGGGGCCCGAAAATCATTAATGCCTATATAATAGAGAGTAGTAGCATAGTATAGGAGGAACTAGCGCAAGAGACTACTATATTAAGACCTCCTAGTAGAAATATAGGAAATCGCTATAATCTTTAGATGATAGCGGCAAGATAAGCGACTATAGATAATAGTATAATAGAGATAGCACAAAATGCTCGTACTAGTGGATAATAGAGTAGAGATAAACCTAATTTCGCCGATACTTATAAATTAGCTATAGATACCCTAGAGAATGAAGCGGAAGTATGGTATAGTTAAAGGGCTATTTCTAACGTAATAGGTATATAGGGAGACCGAACTAATTAACATTACTATAGCAGGGAAGACTATAGTAGTTATATTTAGTATCGTAGACATAGGTAACGACAAAGACATAATATTAGGGTTACTATAGTATAAAGATTATAACCCGGACATTAGCTAGAGAAGTAGTAGCTACCTATAACCCTAAATAGAGTCGTATTTGACTAGCAAGATAGGGAGCGCGCAAGGATCGCAAGCAGACAATGCTTAGGGGAAGGTATATTCTATAGATCCACTATAAGAGACGAACAGTAGCAGGCAGACTACTACAGACTCTAGAAGAAGCAATATAACGACACCGACGTTACAATAGGAGGAACGAGCTAAACCGCCAATAGCTGTTCTCTCCGTTAACAAATACAGAGCACTATAACTAGAGTAGTAGGTTAAGATAGGAGAAATCGCTAGTATCGCTATAGATAGAACTAAGTTTGTATACTATTAGAAAACCAAGGGATAAAATAAGACTAGGAAAGTACTAGAGAAATATGAAGGACACCTAGCATTCGAACCGAAGTATCTAGAAGGATTACTAGAACACGGCCTATAGATTATAAGATCAAGCTTAAGGAAGGAGTATAACTAAAGTTCTTTAAGATTTACTAGATAAGCTGAATATAAAACGAAGAACCTAAGCAATATTTAGAGAAAAACCTTTAAAGAAGATATATCCGCCTATTAATATCGCTAGTAGGCTACCTAATTCTGTTTATACCTAAGAAAGATAGAAAGCTATTGTTATATGTCGACTATTAGTAACTTAATAAACAGACCGTGAAAAACCGATACCTATTACCGCTAATCTTATAGCTCTAAGATTAGTTAGTAGGAGTCTAATATTTTACGTATCTTGACTTGCTATCGGCCTATAACTATATATGGATCAAAGAAGGCAACGAGTAGAAAACGGCCTTTAGGATACCCTATAGCCACTATATAAGTACCTTATTATGCTATTTAGACTTATAAACGCGCTAGTAACGTTCTAAGCCCTAATCGATCAAGCTATCCGACCCTTTCTCGACAAATTTACAGTATATTATCTCGATAATATACTTATCTTCCCTAAGACGATAGACAAACACCGGAAGCATATAAAAGTAGTGCTAGACGCATTATATATATATAAGCTATTAGTTAACAAAGAAAAGAGCAAATTCTACGTTAGGAAGATAGTGTTTTCAGGATATAAGATATCCCTAGGACAAATTTAGATAAAACCTTCAAAGGTTAAAGCTATTAAGAATTAGCTATAACCGATGTTAGTTACGGAAGTATAAAGTTTGATTAGATTTACAAATTTCTACTAGATGTTCATTAGAAACTTTAGAGCAATCGTACGACCTTTATACGAACTTACTAAGAAGAACGCTAAATTCTAATAGGAAGAGCAACACGAGCAAGCATTTATATAGATCCGCGACGCTATTACTAAAGATCTAGTACTAGTGCTACCAGACCCTAAGAAGCTATTTAAGGTAGAAACGGACGCTTCAGACTATACTATCGGAGGATAGTTAGGATAACAAAACAAACAAGGGAAGCTATATCCTATAGCCTTCTTCTTAAAGAAGCTCGATAGACTATATCTTAATTATCTAATCTATAATAAGGAACTACTTATAATTATCGAAGCTTTTAAGGAATAATAACTATACCTTAGTAGTATAATCGAATTAATATAAATATATACGGATTATAAGAATTTATAATACTTTACGACGATAAAGGAGCTTAATAGACGACAAATATAATAGGTAGAATTCCTTATAGAATTTAATTTCAAGATCCACTATAAGAAGGGCAAAGAGAATATATAAGCGGACGCCTTAAACTAACGAACGGATCATATAGAAGGACAAATAGAAACAACGCTACCGTTATTTAAGGAACGAATAGACGGAACGCTACATTACAAAACGTAGATACCTATAGAAGATAAACTACTCGACTCATTCCTAGAATGTTACACAATCTTTCAAGAAAAAAGAATTAACAAGATATAGTATTAAGTAGCACCCGGACTAGTAGTACCTAACGGAGTAGGAGAAAAAGATAGGAAACTCTGGTACCAAGGCAAAGTATATATCTATGATAGGGATTAACAGCTACGAATGATTCGAGAACTCTATAAATCGAAACTCGGAGGATATAAAGGAGTTACAAAGACTATTACACAAGTCAAGAAATACTACGACTTTCTATAGTTAACGGCACGAGGTAAAGAAGTTGTATAGAACTACGATATCTATAATCAAAGCAAAGCGGTATAGTATAAGCCGTATAGGCTACTCTAGCTACTACTAATAGCTAATAAACTATAGAGTTCAATTATAATAGACTTTATTACAAAGCTACTAGAATCTAAGGATATAGTTATAAGGGTAATCTACGATAATATTCTTACTAGAGTAGACTACCTAACTAAATAGGTATACTTCTTTCCCCACAAGGAGTCTTAGATAGCAGGACAGTTAGTAGACGTAATCTATTAGCAAGTCACATTAGTATACGCTTGACTACAAGAATAGATTACCGATAGAGACACTAAGTTTGTATCGAAGTTCTGACAAGCGTTAATATAACGATTAGGCATTAATAGCAAGCTATTAACAGCATATTACCTATAGACTGACAGACAAACGGAGCAACTAAACTAAGTTATTAAGTAGTACCTCCGTTCTTACGTTAACTACTAGCAAGACGACTAGGTCATGCTATTACTAATGGTATAGCTTGCCTATAATATAACACCAATAGAAACGACTAAAGTTATACCGTTCTTTACAAACTATAGATATAAAGCAGACCTTAGGCAAGGACCAGAGGTCACGGTGCCAAGAGTAACAGTCAAAGTAAAACAAATATATATACTATACGAGAAGCTTAAAAAGGAACTCGAGTTTATTAGGACTAAAATAAAGAACTATTATAACAAATATAGGCTTAAGGGACCTTGCCTAGAGAGGAGAGATAGAGTCTACCTAATCATATAAAACCTATAAACCAAATGACCAAGCACGAAGCTAGACTTTAAGAAGGTTAGACCCTTTATTATTAAAGAATAAATTTTAATATCTAACTACTAACTATCGTTACCATTATCTATATAACTATAGATAGATGTCTTTTATATTTTACTTCTCGAACTAGTACCAAAGAACGCCAAGGTTACTATATATATCGAAGCAAAGGACAAAGAGGAAGAATAAGACGTTAAAGAAATCCTAGATTTATATATTATTAATAAAGAACTATAGTACCTAGTTAAATAGCCTAATTTTAGACTAGAAGATAACTTATAGGAACCTATTAAGAACCTAAATTGCCCTAAGAAACTAGAGCAGTTCTACCGATAGAATCCTAACTAGCTATAAGAACCGGCTCTAAAGCCTATTCCCCGATAGAAAAAGAGGGGAACCTACTAGAATTAGGACTAGGATCTAACCTAATCGACTCCTAATCGAGCACGTCAAAAGCACCTAACGCCTAAGCCTAACCTGCAAGGGTCTATGTCTCTAACATCGGCAGAGGAGTATCTAGTTCTTCCTCCTCCTCTAGACGAGCTATACTACGACGAAAAACTTTGGTACTATAATCGTGTAGGGATTGCTATAAACGATATAATTAACTTAAATGGCTTAGCATCTAAGCAAGTAGCGCCTTAGTCTTAGTAATCTCTCTTAAAACCTTCTCTTGCTCCGACAAATTTGAAAGGACTAAGATAGTTAGTAACTTAAGACTATAAAGAAAAATAACGAGGAACCTATAGGTATCTATAACGTTCGGACTACTATACTTCTTACCTATATAAATATAGTTTTAATACTTGTTTAAACCCTCTATTATTATATAATGCTTTTATAGCTTCGTATTCTAATAATGCTTATAAGGTATAATGACCTTATAACCCTCTCGCTTAATCTTAATCGTAATAGTATATCATTCGCATTTAAGATTACGACGATTCCTAGGAATACGATTAGCTATAACGAAAGGAAGTTAGCAAAAGAAAGACATTACCTACTAGAAAAGGGGGGTATTAATAGTATTTAAAATAAGTTATAAGAAGCTTTTAGGTCGAAAGCCCTAAAGAGGGGGCATCGTATCACGAGCTAACTATATACCGCGACCCGGTAGGGCATAGGAGGCTAAATAAGCCACTAATCAAGAAGGGCACAAAGCGAGGCTAACACAGGATTACTAGGGAGCGCAAGCTACCACAGGCAAACGATTGCCAAAAGGGAAAGATAGCAGAGGATAGCTAGCTACTAAAGGCAATCTAAGGATAGGATAGAAGGGGACTATAAGCGATCGACAGAAGTATATATACATGTAAATAGCCACTCGTTATAGTAGACTCTAGGAGTTTACTAGTAATAGTAACTTACAATTACAGTACTTATACTAAGTATCGTTGACTATTGTAAGAGATAACTCTAGTGTTGTTATGAACCCTTTGGCTTTACTAAATCCCTTAGACGACCTATATACTTGTCCCGCTTAACTTACCTTTGTCTAAACCCTTTGTGACGAACCCAACTCAGACTTCTTCTGAAAGGGTCCAGACGGAGGTAGGTAAAGCGGGACAAGCAGGCAGGTCGTCTGAGGGATTCGGTGAAGCCAAAGGGTTCACAACAACACTTAGAGTTGTCTCTCACAGTAATCAGCAATGCTTGGTATGAGTACTGTGATTGTGATTGTTACCACTGGTGAACTCTCAGAGTCCACTATAACGAGTGACTATCTACATGTATATATAATCCTAGTGATCATTCCTGATCACGGTGATCGTGAGTGATCGCATGGTGGTGATCACCCTGATCACTAGTGAGCGTAGTGATCACTATGCTTCCTATGCTGTAATTGGTCCTTTTGTTCCTTCGACTTGATTGGCCCATTCGTGCCAGTGGCTCAGGCGGCATCTGCATGCATATTTCCGTGACACCCT
This sequence comes from Thermothelomyces thermophilus ATCC 42464, assembly GCF_000226095.1. Classification (NCBI taxonomy): domain Eukaryota; kingdom Fungi; phylum Ascomycota; class Sordariomycetes; order Sordariales; family Chaetomiaceae; genus Thermothelomyces; species Thermothelomyces thermophilus. The sequence continues at coordinate 534,946 of NC_016476.1, read as the reverse complement.
TTTAGAAGAAGTCTAAGTTGGGTTTGTTACAATAGGGAAGAAGCTAACGCTAGTTCTTTCTAGTCCTTATAGTTATCTTTGCTAGGGCAGCTATAATAGGTATATACCTAGCCTTACTAATACTGTTAGCCCTAGAGTTATAAGGAGAAATGATAACGCGTTTTATCCCTAGTTTCTCTAGGATAGCTTTCGCTTCTCCTTTGAATTTAGATCTCTTATTAATAACTATAACTATTAGGAGTCTCTAATAAAGGAGAATGTTACGGCTAATAAAGTTCTTTACCGCTCTAGCTAACTTATTAGGTAAGACTTTGGCTTCTATAAATCCTAAGAGATCGTTACATGCCTTGAGGAGGAAATAGGGCTTCCCCCTCTAGCTAGAGGGTATAAACTAGATATCTAGGTGCCATTTTGTAAAAGGGATTAGAGAAGGCTTTAAATATAAATATACCTCTTTAAATCTTCTGGTATCTTATGCCTAACACTCTAGGTAGGTACGAATCTACTCTACTATATTAGTATATATTCCCTTCTAGTAATAGTAGTTAGTAACCCTCTAATAGGTAGCTTCTCTACCCTTATAGCCTATCTTATTGTGGCAGGCTTGAAAAATCCGTTGCCTTTCTTCTAAGGTATCTACTATATAACAAGGGTTCTAAGTATTATTCGCTAGCCAAAGGAATAGATAGCCCTTATCTACCAAATATTTAAGCGCTTCCTTCTTAAATAGACGTCGCTACCAGTGTAGTCAGATAGCTATAGGTTTTTCTAGAGTGGCTAAATACCGTATAATAGCTCTAGAGTATTCGGGGTATCCTTCCTTAAGGTTCGGGTTTATAGGTTTAGGAAGGTCGCTAACGTGGTTAGTATAGATTTATACGTTAACCTAATCATCAATATCCTCCTCGTTTGCCTTCTCTATCTAGTTAGATAGACTAGGAGGCTTCTATAAAAGCCTATTAGTAATAGCATTTTTGGAACCCGAAATATACTTAACCTTAAAGTCGAATAGCTAAATCTATACGATCTACTATATTATTAAGGCTCTAGGCACATCACTAGCCACGCCGTTTAACTAGTGAACTAGGACAAAAGTATCTGTTTCTACAATAAAGTAAACGCTAAAGAGGTACTATTAGAAACGTTTTAATAAGAAAAGCAGTCCTTAGAGCTCCTATTTAATAAGGTTATATTGCTTCTCTACCTTAGACTATATCCTACTCTTGAATCGGCATAGGTATCTCTTCTTATTAGGGCCGACTTATTTAATGACTCCTCCCTAACCAAAAAGACTTATATTAGTCATTAGATATATCTAACTATACCTAGGGTCATCGAAAACGAGCGGTACAAGGACTAGGGCAGTGGTTATTCGAGTTTAGAGTTCCTTTATAGCCTGCTATTAAGCAAGGCCCTATTCTTAATAGGCATTCTTCTTTATTAGGTTATATAATAGCCAAGCAATGGTAGCAAAGTGCTCTATCTGGATCTAATAATAGCTAATGATCCCTAGGAAGGTATAAACATCCTTTAAATCTAAATAGAAAGTCTACTTAAGGATTTTTATAACTTTAGCATTATTAGGTAGTCGCCCTTTAGGTATATAGAGGTAGCCAAGTAATCCTACTTATAGCTAATATTACTAGGATTTCCTAGTTACAATGGTAGCTTTGGCAAGTTTAGCATTTAGGAGAACTACGTTAACATTTTAGAGGTATTTAACTACGAACTTCTATAACCTAGGGGCAACTTCTTCCTTGTTATAGTCAGACTATAGCCTCTTTATATAGATATTATCTAGGTAAACGCAGCAGACATCCAGAATCAGGTTCTAGAAGATCTAGGTCATCGCTCGTTAAAACTAGGTAATAGAGTTCGTTCCGCCTATAGGGAGGGTATATATCCGGAAGAGACCGATAGGCGTTTAGAAGATAGTAAGGTCCTAGCTCTATTTGTCAAGGCTAACTTAGTTATACCTAGAAAAGAGATCTAAGAGAGAGATAACTTTATAACCCCTAAAGTCTTTACTAAATTCCTCTATAGCCGGTGGTATGAATACGTCCTATATAGTTATAGCGTTAGCTTTCTAGGTGTCATTGATTAGCTAGAGACTGCTATCCTTTTTAAGTACTAGAAACTAGTTATTATAATAGCTCCTATAGCTAGGCTCGATAATCCTATACTAGATCTGCTACTTTAGGAGATTAATAACCTTTGGTATTAACGGCTTTAGGATAGGGATACTCTTTGATTACTATATTATATAAGGAATGGTCTAGATAACCTAAGGAGGGACAATGTTAGGGTAAATCTGCCTACATTTAGTGAAATCCTATACTAGGGTAGCCTCCCTATTCTATAGGACCTATATAAAGAGTTCCTTCTCCTGGTTAGATAGAAAGCTTCCTATGGATATAAGTAATGTATTAAGCTATTTAGCTATAAGCCATGTCCTAGGCTCTAAGTCTAAAAACTATAGTATAATAATGCTATCTTACTCTAACCTAAACTTTATCTTCTTAATGGCTTCCCCTAGGCGCTATTCCTACTGGTTAGGGTTACCGTTAGGTACCAAACCGTCACTAATAGCTATATCTATAGGGTAGACTTTTTTAGCTATAGACTTCTATATAGTAAACGTCTATACCTCCTATAAGTCTTTTCTAACCTCTAATACAAATTTTCTAAGTGTTTTCTATCTATCTAGATGACTAGGTACCTCTGTTTCGCCTTCCATTTCCTAGTATCTATATTTTAGGGTATTAATGTCCTATCCCATAAGATAATACATTGAAATTTTAGCAAGCATATCGATAAGAGGTAGGTAAGAAACCCTTAATACTATATTAAAAATGGCTTCTCTAGCCTAATTATTAAGAAATCTAAGTAGAATTTTACTATCCTAAATGTTAGCAAAGGTAGGGGTAGTAGTAGTCGTTATAACCAGATGCTAAAGTTCGTCCCCTATAAGTTAATGTTTTCTTTCGAATGTCGTTTTGGCTATAATGTCTAAGATAACCGACGCTTTAATTAATTTATCCCTAACAATAATGTTTACTATAACTAGACAGCTAGTATTATAGCTAAACGTTAGGCTTATATTATAGATAAATGGTATACCTAGTAAAATTTAATAGCTACTAGTATCCCTATCTAAAATGAAGAAATGCTTACAGATCAAGATAGCCCCTAAGATGATTATACTAACAGTTTCCCTAGCAAACGCCCTACTATTATAAGGACCCTAGGAAATTACTATCGTTATCCATATAGGGAGACAATATTCCTACACTAGGCTAAGGGTAATTATATTATACTCGGATTTGGTATCGATTAGGGCAAGCACCTTTTTACCCCTTGGATCCTTAAAGTTATAATAGAATGTCGGTAGCGTATATATCTATATAAGTATACCTATCTAGATCTTCTAGCTAGTAGAGAGCGTATAGATTAGAGCCCGGAAGGATGTTTCGATCTCCTCTAAATCTAGCTAGTCTTGCCGTCTAATGAGGTAGTCGCTTTAAAACCTATCCATTACGACGGCCTACTAGCTATTACTAGTAACCCCTAGAAATGCCGGAACCGTAATCATAGACTCTTCTCCCGTAACGCTACTCTGTCTATCTAGATAGCTAAGGTATATCTCAACCTCTTATAGCGTTCTCCCTCTTACTTGTAAAGCTAGCTTATTAGGGAAGGGAACAGCCGAGCCTTTATACTTAATTACCTCCTAAGGACTTTTATAATGCTACTTAAGGAATATAATTAGTATGTTCTTAAACGCTAGGAAAATCCCTAAGACCTTGTCAATAGTAAGTATCTTTACTTAAAGAGCTTTACTAACTAGAGAGAGTATATTATAGGTAGTATTCTCCTTAGTTAATTTCTCTAATTCTCTAAAGTAAACGATTCGTTTCTATCCAGCTAGGGGGAAAGCTCCCTTACTAGTAGGGTCGGTAGCCCTCTTAGTAATAGCTATTACCCTTTAGCTTATAGCTAGAGGGTAAGCTCTTCCTACTTCTATATTCCTTTTCGGTAATCGAATAGTCTTTACTTCATTAGTCCCCTTTTATTAGATAGGATTCTATATTAGCTTATCTTCTATTTCTATAAAACGGTGCTTTATAAGGGCAGCGCTCTATACTATAGTTACTATATCGCTATTCTTATTAGAAATATCTTTACTATTACCTTCTAACCTAATAGTATTAAAAGCTTATATCGCTATCTAGTCAGACCGTGATACGTCTACTAGTAAGTTCTCATAGTCGGTGGAAAAAATAGGGTCGTCTATCCGAGATATTATCTATTTTACCTATTAGATAAGAGTATATCTACCTTACTTATAGTCTATCTAAAAATTGATCTTTCTAGCCTTAGTATAGTTATAAATTAACTCTAGAGAAACTCTCTTAATATTAGAAAGGCGATTAAGGGAGATTATAACTACTTCTAGTAGATATAAACCTTTAGTATACTAAAGAAAAGCCTTATTAGTAATAAGGTTTAGGTTTAGATAGTACTCTTAACTATATTCTTTCTGGTAGCTCTGTATAAACCATTAGTATAGCTCCTAGCTAGGAAGGTCTAGCTAAAGAGAGGTATAAATATAAATAATATGTTATTAAGTCCCTTAATTAGCTATAGTAGCTATATCCTTACTAAGGATTTCGACCTTTTGGCTCTCTAGAAGACTAGGATCTCTCTTTCCTAAGATCTACTTAAAACTAAGCTAATAGATAAGACCATTATAGATATCCTCTACTAGGGCTAGATACCTATAGGCAAAGTACGTCCAGTTACTATAGTAGTAGCAGCCATAAGGTATAGCTAAGGTCGAACTTAGCCGGAATCTACCGCTCTTTTTCTTCTACTAAGATTTTTAAACAGCCGATAGGAAGGTTCGGATCTCCTTGATCTTGTCGTTACTTAGATCGCCCGTCTAGTCACAGGAACGCCTACCTCTATCTAAGGATTTATAGCCAACTTTGCCCTTATTAATCCGGAGTTTATATAAGGTATCTATAAGTCCGTCGACGATCTTATCGAAGGTAGCGTCTCTCTAGGCAAATAAACCTAAAGGACTCTCCTAGATCTAGGGAACCGAAGGACTTTTCTCGATAATCTAGCTTACCTATAGCTTAACTTGCCCTCCTTTTAGATCTAACTTATAATATATTAACCTAGTATTAACTCCCTTATATAGACACTCCTATATAAAGTTATGGAAGTCCTCCTACTCTATATTATTAACCTATAAGTTACCTTTCTTATAGACCTAAAGACTAGTCTGGAGAGTAGGGGGGAATCTGTCCTATACCTTCTAGATAGCCGATAACTAATAGACCGCTTTCTTCTTCTTTGGCACTTAGGTAAAAAGGATATTAACGTGCTCTAGATAGTTATAGATAGACTTGGCTAAATCTATATACTAGGAATCTAAGAGACGTTCTAGTTCCTAAGTAGAAGTTTCTTAGTAAGAGTCGTTTTACTTCCAACGTTCCTTAATAGTAGCTTCGAAAGTAGCCTAATCCTTTTTCTTTAACTCTAGCCATTAGTTTAGGATTTCCTAAAGGTTATCTATACATTACTACTCGAAGTAGGAGATCTTATCGCTATTATCTCTACTAAAGATCTTATAGGCCTTTATAAAACGCTTGAGGTACTTAGTAGCGTTATAACTAGAGAAGAGACTAGGTAATCCCTTATCTATTGGTAAAGGGAATATAACCTAAATAACTTTAGCAAGTCTATCTATTATAATGTCTACTTAAGTATAATACTTGACTTCTAAGTCTAAAGTAAGGTTTCTAAACTCTAGTAATTAAGGCGATTCTAATAACGTCCTTCCTAGTAAGGTTTTAATATACCTGGACATAAGAGGCATTAAGAATAGTAATTTCGATTAAGGTATTTACTAAGCCGATAAGAAGAGTAGTAGCTAAGGTTACTATCCTTAATTATATCTTCCTATTTAGGTAACTTCCTTAAAGACGACTCTTCTATCTAAGTAATTAATCCAAGAAGCCCTTTTTCTTTCCTTTAAATCTTCTTACAATTGGTAAGATTAAGGGTAAACTTAGTCTATCGCTTTTACTCCTTTAGAGTATACCTAGTAAAGCTATCCCTAAACCTTCTAATAAGGGATACCTTATAATAATACCGATCTAACCCCTAAGGTTAGAATTCCTAAAATAATAAGACAAGTCTATACTAGACCGTTAAAGAGTAGTAGTATATAGATAGTTATACCCTTATTAGTAAGTACTAGTATTAAGGTAACCAGGGCTAGGATCGCTATAAAGCTCTCCTCTAGTATCTATATAACTCTAAAGTCTTATTTCTATAACCCGAATAGTTCTAGTATCGCTAATCTATATTTTAGAGTTTTTATCCCTCTAGATAGATATCAAACTCCTTTAAACTCGTCGTTCCGTAATTCCTACTATCTCTACTAGTAGTATTATTACGTTAGGGCAAGAGTAGTTTCCTAGCCTACCACTAGATATGCCGATCTCTTGGCACCTACATTCGCTCTTCTCGCTTTCCTAATAGTCTTGCTATATATACCTCCGTATGTATGTCTTTGCTCCTCCATTATAAACATTACTATCCTGCTATACTCAAAGTCTGGTAGTCTAGTTTAGACTTAGAGCTAAGCTCTTCCCTAATTAAGCCCCTAAAATATAAGCTAGTACTAACCTTCTAGGGTACTACTTAGTACCTCTAGAACTAAACCTCTATCTAGTTGGATAGGGAAGAGCGTTAGCTTAAAATGTCTAGGGCATCTAAGTATTCGTAGTCATAGTAGGTAAGTCCGACTATCTGGACGACAACAGTAATAGAGGCGAAGGTGGCGGTAGTGATGTCCCTCTAGACAGACGTAAAAAAGTCTACTTATGTAGAAAAAGATGTCCTAACTTACAAAAGAAAGAAGAACTATATCTTGTCCTTTAAATCTATTAAAGCAAACAAGTGTTAAAAACTATCTATTGTCCCTGTCTCTCTGCTTGCCTCCTATTGGTGCCCTTGGATAGGCAACCCTTATTTATACCTATTATATATAATAAAGTTCTACGGAACCGGAAAAACAAAACTGTAGCCTGTGTCCCTCTGGTTATATTAAGAGCTACTAGCCCTAGTCTAATATAAATTAGTATAGCTTAGTAAGCCCTTATAACTATCCATAGGCTATAGCTCTAAGCCTTGGCTAGGCCCTAGGCTAGGCCTTAGGGGTTACCCCTTAGGGAGATAGGGGTATAGAAACTAGAGGCCTTATAGTCTATAGTAGTCTATATATACTTAGTATATATCTCTTTAGCCTAAGTAAGCGCTAAGCCTTAGGTCTTTATAGCGATCTTAGTAAGGGTAAACTTTTAAGTCTTAAGCTTATATTCTATAATACCTTTATAGGCTAACTAATATAGCCTCTAATCTAACTAGACTCTGAGGAATCTAGCTAAACTAGTAGGCTATATAGGGCTTACCCCTCCCTTAGGGTAAGGTAAGGTTAACTAGCCTATACTACTATTTATAGCTCTTATTAAAGTGGTTTAACCTGCTCTTCTCTGTTATAAAGGCTATCCTATAGGTCCTTACCTACTATAAGTAAGTATCTTATACTCTCTCTAGTTATTAAGTATTTACTTTAGGGGTCTTACTAAAGGCTAGTAGGTTTATATTATCTGTAAAGCCTATTAGACCTAGGTATAGGTACTCTTCCTTTAGTACCCTATATAAAGTGCTAACATAGAATATAAAAAGGGCTAGGGAAAGGGAGGACCCTTAAGAGACTCCTATTAGAACTAGGATAGGCTTTATTACTTTGCTATTAAACTAGAGAGAAGCTAACTAGTTAGTTAGCTATACCCTAACCTAGAGGACTAGCTACCTTAGGTAGCCTAGATCCTAAAGGGTAGCTAATACCCTAGTATAGTTAATAATATTAAAGGCCCTAGATATATTAAGCTATAAGAGGGAGGTAATTACCTTTTACCTCTATGCCTCTTATACTTATACTATTACTAGTTATATTACTAGCTCTATAGACCTATTAGCCCTATTTCCTATCTATTTATCTAATAAAAGCCTATTAGCCTCTATAGCCTTAGTAACCCTTATTACTACTATTACCTCTATAACCTTAGCTCTAATAATAATGAGGTAATAAGCCTATAGCCTCTAAGGGTCCTATAAGCTATAAAGAGTTTACTAGGCTTCTATAGGACTATAATGTTAGCTTCCTTAAACTATAATAAGAACTACCCTAGCTATAGGTACCTAGTAGTTAAAACTATAAGTATCTAGGGTAACAGTTCCCTATAGGCCTTTAATAGGCCTATAGGTAATAGGTCAGCCCCTAAAGCCTTCTAAGGGATAGCTCTCTATAGGGTATAGTTAATATCTTTTGGGGTAACCCTCTATTTAATAATAAAGTAGCTAGGCCACTCTTTAGTCAAGCTAGGGTCCTAGATATCCTTAAGGCCAGTAGCCAGGTTTAGAAAGAACCGGCTTATAAGGGTATAAGCCTTAGCCTCGAAGGTTATAAAGTCAGGGCCCCCCTAGGGATCCTAGAGGGCTAGGAGCTTTAGGGGGTCAATAGGGGTAAAACTCTTAAGCCGGGCCTACTATTCTAGCTTCTAGAGTAGCGTTTGGTTATTCTAGGCCCCCTAGAGGGTTACCCTTTATCTAGCTTTCTTATAGTGATAAATAGCCTTTAAGAGGGCCTTAGATACCCTGTTTTTATATTTATCTTTTTTAATCTTTAAGACCAGGTATCTCTTAATAAACTTCTAAAGCTAATACTTCCTAATAGTCTAATTAAATCTAAAGGTATAAAGGATATAGTTAATAAAGACCTAGATTTATTAATATTTTATTAGGAGCCTTAGAGCTTCCTATGCTAAGATCTAATTAGCTAAGTATTTTTCTTAATTATAGCTAAGCCTCTATATTACCTAGGCCTTATACTAGCCCTTTAGTTAGGTAGTAAAGACAATCTAATTATAAAGGGTAGAAAAGGAGACCTTGTATATCTGGCTAGCCTAGACGGCCTATATTATAAGTTAGATGATATCTTTAGAGACTATAGTGATAGAAGATTTAAAGGAGAATAATAAGGCTTAATTTGAGCTTATTTTGGTAGAACTGTGGTGGTTTAAAACATATGGGTGGCAAATCAGGGTGTGGTAAAAATTTAATCTATTGGTGGCCTGATCCATTGGTGGGTGCACGGACTTACCACAGGGGCGCTCTTGGAGAGGTCCTGCACCGCTACATATTCCCAACTCGATCGAGATGTTCAAGAATAGTTACCGGCATCTTTCACAGCCAATCTCGTTGAAGTATACTAATGCAATTTGAGCCAACCCTCGGGAGGACAATTGCTCCTGGCGTTTGCTAGCATTCCGAAACAGCTTGCTGGTGGGCTCGGAAACGAATCCCATGCCGGAATCTTTGTAAGCATGTTGCCTTAATCTGGGTAGCCATGCCGTGGAATATTATGTCTGCTCATTCGTGCCAGGCATAAATAGAGCGTCCTTCCTAATGTGGTAACATTAGAGGGGACTCAGCACTACCCACCTCGACCAGACCGTTTATCTACAATCGGTAATCGTTTTGCAGTACCAAGACCAAGACAAAGCGTTACGTAGCCTTCTGAGTATTATTCTGTGATAGAGTATGTAATGTCGATCCGCTCCCGAGTGCTTCGGCGCGAAGAAAAAGTATATACCACGGTTCGATTGGGTTATGGAAGATCCTGTGGGTGCGAAGAAAAATGCTCGATTTGCCCAAAACACCACACTCCTAGGCCAGATCTATCGAGGTGCGCCAGCCCTGGCGATCCCTGGCGCCATCCTGGTAACTCCTGGTTTCAACAGCGCCAAGTCATCATTCATAGCTCGGGCCTGTGTTGCGGGTTGAGATGGGGAGATGGAAATTCTGGCCTGGCCCGCCGCTGCCGGAGACGGCGACCTGGAACTGGTTGTCAGGCCCGCCGCGATGCGAGACACTAGTGTCCTGCTTGACCTCGCGGGTGACTTGAATGATGCGGCGAGTCGAGTCGCTATCGTCATTGCTTTCTTTATCCTGATGCTCGCCGATGATTGTGTCGTTGGCGGTGTTTGCCAGCTTGATGCGGGTCGTGCGCCGCGCGCGCCCGCCGGTGCCGCCGATAGTCACCAGGTTCACATCGCCGGAATGGCCGGGCGTTACCTCATTGGAGCCATGTGAGGTTGCGAGGGCGCGGAAGAGACGGCGGATCATAGGCATCGACCCAGCTATAATGCCCAAGTCGCACTCGAGCACTGTCAACATGACGATCTTTGCGATTGTGTCTGCAGCGCTTCGCCATCAGCTCCCTTCCCATCTTGAGAAAAGAAATGAAAGTGTTAGGACTTAACCACGTACAATATTTGTCAACAGTCGCCGTGTAAGCCCATGTGTAGGCGATCCGGATCACGGTGGCCACGGACGCAAAAATACCCAGCGACAAAACGCCCATGGTCAAGAGCTTCAGTTTCGTGGGCATACGGGTGTGGCGGAGCAGGAAGATAGGCACCAGAGAGGTGCTGACGTCGGTGAAAATATTCGCCGCCGAGACGAAGTACGACACGTTCAGAATGACCCTCTGGCCTGAAGTGCAGTCTCCCGGCTCGCCCCAGGCCGCAGCCACGGGTTTGCATTGGAAGATGGCTACGGGCCATGAAATCTGCCAGACAACCCAGCCCAAGGCGAACAGTGCCCAGAGTATGTATGTATACGTTTTGTTCAAGCCCTTGGCCAGCCGAAGGAGCGTCCAGATGATGCTCGACTTGATAAGTGCGCCGTCCAAGACGTACAAGAACTGCCAGATTATCGTCCACAGTCCCATCTTGTACATCATGCCGACCGTGATGACGTCGTCGTGGGACCCGATACCGCAGAACGAAAGAACAATAACCGCGGCGTTATGTCCGAGGTTTACGATCTAGGGAGAGTTCACGATCAGTCCTGCGTCCGCAATCCAGCATTCTTGGTTCATCGGAACAGAACAGGGCAGCAAGCACTTACCCATCCAGCAAGCATCAGCCAGTCCTCGACGGAGAAGGATCGTAGTGTGATGCGGACGTAGAATCGTAGGCAGACCATGATGCTGGACAAGATGGTGAAGACGACGGTTGTCACCAACATCGAGAGCGCCAGGCCCTCGGGCTGGATGGGCTCAAACGTGGTCGTCGTCAAATCTTTGGCCATGATGCACTTTGACTTGATCCTCGGGGTACGAGGAGGAGGAAACTGTCGTGAGCGGGAAAAAAGACATTCTGTATGTGTCTATGTGAAATTCCATCAAGCGGCCCGTTGCCCCCTGGGACCATCTAACATTGGTTAGGTGGTCAAATAAACCACGTTATGAATGTGCAGACCGCCACGTTATGAATGTGCAGACCGTTCCTTAATCCCTTCGCAGGACCAGGGTCAAGGATAAGGAAACCAAGCTTAAAACTAATTATCAGGTAAGTACCTGATTAAATGCTGAGCGGCTGGAGGCGTTGGTCACTCAGACCCTTGAAGTTTTGCCGTGCAGATTGCCACACGGTTAAGGGGGAGCAGCGGTGCCGTGCCTGCGTGCCTGGGCATTTCGGCTGCGCGATAACAGCTCCAAACGGTCAAAAGTCAGGCACGACGCAGTGATCGAGGGCTAGCACCGTCGTTCTTGCCCATTTACCCAATCAGGATGGCAATCGAGACCTCAGGTATAACTACTGAGTAGGCAGATATGTTGCCATGAATATGCACTACGAGACTGTCCCGCCCCCGTTCAGCAACCCATATCCGAATCGGCCCATCTTCGGGAGTGTCACGTTGCCTGGACACCGCTACTCCACCAGACACACGCCTGATGTGGGACTGTGAGGCCCCGGCTCGGGGCAGTTCCCCGGCCCGGGGCAGTTCCCCGGCCGTTGAGGCAGGGGTTAGGAGTGGGGGGACACAACAGGTCGTATCGGATGCAGTTTCCGAGAGCTGCAGGGCAGTTAGGCCATTAACAGTGGTCTGGGCATAGCCCAGACCCTGAAGTAATCCGTACCTGCCATGCCAAGCCACTGATACCCCTGAATTGACTGCCCTGACCTTCCAAGCCTGCCAAACCACTCCCACAGCTCCCGCAGTTCCAAGGCCGTGTTTTGAGGGCCACATCTTTCAACAGTATTGTGGTAAATTCTGCTATAGGATATATAACTACACAGTCACGTTAGAGCACGTATATACCTGGTCCTATTAGAAAAACCAACAGTGAATTGCCACGTCGTTGCACAAGGCACTTGAAAAGACGGAATCGCTACGTATAGAAGCAGACGATCAGCAGCAAATTGGCAGCCAGTCATGGCGCGCAGTCAATCAGGTTGATTTAACTTAGAGCCAGTGGGAGTTATTTCCGACAGTGTTAACCTTCCAAATACACCTTGAGATTGACCCTGAATTTACCGCGTAAGCGCTGCCCTATAGCGCAACATAATGTCTCCCCATGTTCATTTTAGTCAACCCTAGCAAGTTGGCCTCCGGTCTGAAACCGTCCGTTATCGGCTGTTTCACAGCTCATTGCGACCTGTGGCGGACCGGTGGCCAAATTGCTAGGATGACCAAAACGGGTGTGGAAGACGTTACCTCCGAGCCTGTCATGTGTTCAAGGAATCCACATTGAACAGATACACCTCGTCCTCGTGTCTTAAGCGTGCGGCTTTGGCTGGCCAAGAATGCAATCAATGACCTTATGATCGTCGTAAGCGGCAACGGTGCGCTCGCACAAGACAGCAACACGCTCCTTGGACTGCAGACCGTCGGGGCAGATGAGCCAGATAACGTTGGTCATAAAGGAGCGTCGGTACTCGATCATGACTTCGGGGTCGTTATGACGATCAAACTTGGGACCCCCGAGCCGGTGCAGCGTCTCGAGGTAGTGGTCGAGGATCTCCATTTCGTGCGCGCGGCGGTCCTCGACGCTCAGCATAGCCGTCATGTGGTACACAACGTCGTGGAAGCACGAGCCGAAGTGGAACGCAGACCAGTCCAGGAAGCCAATGCGGCCGTCGGCCGTGAAGTAGACGTTGCCGATGTGTGTGTCGCCGTGCAGCAGCGTGCGGAATCGCGGGTTGCGCTCGGCGTAGTAGCGGTCCAGCGCCTCGTTGCATCGCTTGCCATCCATCAGGTACTCCGGTAGCTGGGGTCGGCCCGGAGTCCGCACCACTTCGTCCCACGATGCACACATGAATTTCATAGCGGGGTCGTAGTTATTCCAGATCCCTGGGGTAGTTGCACCTGGTTAGCTTTGCTGACAGACCGCCTGCTTGGCGGAGGGGAAAGGGGAGGGGGGCGATTTGCTTACAGGGATGGTCTTCCTGACTCTGACCCCAGTACTGGGCATGCAGGCCAGCCAGCTGCTCAACGCCATTCATGACCTGCTCAGCTGGGTACGAGGCAACCTCTGCAGGAAAGGAGCAGCCCTCCTTAGTAAGATCGTTCATAATTGCTATACCCTGCTTGTCGCTTGTACCGCTCCACCAGGCCTTCGGGAAGATCATGTTCTTGATGTTAGGGGCCAGTTTGGAGTAGAAGTCGGCTTCGCGCTGCGCTAGGCTGACTGTCCACGGTTGCGCCTGCATCATCCTAGGGTCGAAGACACCCTTGACACAGATATGGGTCGGCCGCTCGTCGGTACTTGCGTCCTCGTACGTGATGGCAAAGAACAGCTTGCTAGCGGTGCCCCAAATGGTTCGTGTGTTCTCGGCCCTCTTGATCTTGTGCCCGAGCTTGCTACCCAGCCACTCGGAGGTCAGATCCGAAGGGAGGGCTGGAAGCTGCTCACTGTCTGATCCCGACATAGTTATCTCTCGTCTCGTTCAACGCTGTTTGAGAAGTGGATGAAAGGAAATTTGGAGCACAAGCCGGGACAATTTGAGATAGCCGCCCATTCCACCTTAAGTAAACAAGTCCCATCTCTATTGCACACAGCACCTACCTATCTTGGTACTATGAGCTTTACCCCGCTTTCCCACACCGCTTCTGAAGTGCCCAGGTGGTAACTTAAACCTTGACGTTGGTTACCTCCCCGTTCCATCCCGTTTTAGCGTAGTTTGGCAAGGGTACGTTAACGTACTGTACCTACAGTTGTTTCGAATCATCAAGGGATATTTCCGTACAGTACATGGGATTGCTCTTCTTCTCGCTGTGAGATTGTCATTCATCGAGGCTTCGAATCCTCCATGTCCTCTATCCCTTAAATACCTGCAGGGTCTTATCCAATCGGGTATTGAATCGTTTTCGAAGGCCCTATGTAGTGCACAGAATCCTTTGCCACCACTCCACCTATAAAACACGAGTTGTCGATGTACACGTACATACGTGCAGATCCCGCATTTTTCATGGTGTCTTTGCCCAGTGGCCAGGGGGCTGCGCCTCCGGGACTCCTCCTTGCCTGCGACGTTTATGCCGGCAGAGCCAACACCAGCGGATGTCACATCATGACAGAATTGTCATGATGGTTTTTTTGACAGGATTGTCGTGGCGGATATGACCTCTCCACCGTCCGCCAGAACCGGTGATGATGTTCGTCCAAGGGTGTGCATGCCCCTGAGCAACAACGCTACACCAACCCTCACATACTCTGTCGCTCCCAGCACCCAACACACTCCAAAAAGAGGATGCATTCTGTGACCATTGGATACTGGCATGCAAGCCAACCTTCCAACACCTATATTTAATGACAATGAATACTACTGCATGCCAGTATCGACACTGGCCTGGCCACGTAGAAACCACGTGCATACACGGTGCGCACGAGCCGGTCAGCCTGTGGCACAATCCTTAGATAGCTTTCGAAAAAAAAACGCCCAGTAAATAATTCCTTCCTCGCTTCTTTCATGTACGGAAGTACACGGTGCTGTAATCTGTACATTTCAGAGCTCGTCAATGAAGCTTCGCTTCAATGACGCCTTTCAATGGCAATGCTTCTTTCTTCCCTGCCAACCCCACCACCGACCCCTTGAAAACGCGCAGCGTAAACACCCCTGAGCAGCCAGGTTTGGCTGCAGGCTTGGCTGGAAACAGCGGGCAATCGAACTAGGCCGCTGAATAGTGAAGTGAGTCGAACTTTATACAGTATGGTTGAAGATCTTCAAATATCCAAGTCCTCTTGGCGAAGGTGGCTTTGCCAAGGGGTTAAAGGATTCATTTTGAACCTTCGAATCCTTAAACTCCGCGCTTGGTTGCTCGTTCTCGTCTTCGAGTGATCTGTATTTTGCACCAGCCTCCCTCGTCATCATCCCCAGCCAATATAGAGGCACTTCTGCCTTCTAAACCCGGGAAACCGCCCTGTCTACTTGAACTCCAGGTGCTACTACTGTGCCAGCTGCTACTTTGTTGTCCTACCGTTGCTTCCTCAACGTCGTTCCATCCTTTGACCGAGTCTGATATACCGAATTATCCATACCGGCCATCAAAGCGAAAATGCTTACCGAGGTATGCTTCCTCCTTAGCCACTTATTCCCACAAAGTGACTGATGTTGAGTGAATTGGCAACGCGCTGACAAGGGCATAGGCTTCGGTCGCCGCCCTCAGGGAAACACTCTCGCACTTTGTCCACGGGGTTACCGGAGGCCGTGCGATAGACGCAGAGGCCCTTACTCTAACATCTATCGACAAGCTCCGTGCCGCTGTCGTGTCGGAGCTCCAAGCATCGAGTCTCAGGGCCCACTTGGACTTTATTGACTCAAAGGGCCAGCTCACCCTGGGGTGCTATGTGGCGGCCGACTTTACGTGGTCGCACCCGCTCGAGTACCAGGTTATAGTGGCGCAGCTCACCCTTTTCTTCTTCCACGCCGAGGACTTGCTGGGGCACAAGCCCGACGTGCTCCGGCGCCTGCAGCTCAACGTGGCCACAGGACAGCCGTGCGGCGACCCGGTACTTGACTGGTACGCCCGCGAGCTGACGCCGCGCCTGTGGAGCGTCTTCGACCCGCTCGTTGCCAACATGATCGTCGTGGCCTGCTATGACTTCATCAATGGCATCGGCATTGAGCAGCTGACAGAGTGCGCCTCTGTGCACCCACAGGCACCCAACTTCCCGGACTGGTTACGCTTCAAGACGGGGCTCTCGCCCATGTACTCGTTGTTGGCGCTAGCACGGGCTTCAGACCTGAAGCTGCCTACGGGCGGGCTAGCGAACTATGTCCAGGTGATAGCCGACGTGATCACCTTCACCAACATTGTCAACGACGTCATCTCCTTCTACAAGGAGCTGTTGGCTGGGGAGAAGGCGAACTACGTTCAGATGCGGGCACAGAAGGACAAGGTTGACGTGTTGGCGGCGCTGCGCACTCTGGCCGACGAGGGTATTCGCATTCGGGACCGCGTGCTCGCCACCCTTGCCGACGAGCCCGAGTATCTTGCCAACTTTGATGCATACGCGAAAGGCATCACACACTTTCATACCTCATCCCCGCGCTACCGCTTGTGCGAGCTGTTTGGAAAACCTTGAGATAATTGATGTTACACAAGGCATTTGATTGCTGTTCTCTTAAACTCCTCCTAATCGGGTCGCCCTGCCGAGACCTCGTTGACGTTGTCGGCTCAGCCTCGATCTCCCGCCCCTGTCTGCTGTAGCTGGAATCGCGGCGTGTGATCCGCGTCAGATCAAGCCACCAACCCCCCCCCCCCCCCCCCCAATGATTCGCCCCCTGCATGCCTTGCCGCAGCTGCGCCGGCATTCGGTCCATATTTCTGGGGGGAAGGGGGAGGGGGGAGGGGGTGTTGGGGGGAAGCGGGTTGGATGCCGAGATAATTACAGACAGCCCCTTACCGGCGTGCATCACTGTGAACAACCGGCCGGATCACTACCGGTCCTTGACGAGCTCTTCCTTGGGCGACATCTCAGTTTTTCTGGCCGCCTCTGACCCTCCTCGGTTTCGGACCTTATCCCAAGGAATGAAGCCATTTGTCGTATTTATGACATCCAATGTTGCATTGTAAACAAAGAGAGCCCCGCGCCCCCTGCTGGGAGTCAACAGCCTTTTGACAAACCGCCTCGACACATTCCTAAGAAAACTCGTGTCTGAACCAAGGCAGTGAAGTCTCTTTGTTTAGCATTTGGACCACGGGTAAATTTCTTTGGCACTCCGTGTTACGCTACTCTGAGAGGAAGAATAATGGCTTTGAAGACTGCCAAGACGCCTCCTCTTGAACAGTCTCTTGATCCAAGAGGCATGACGGCGCCGTTTTTCAAGAACACCTTGGATAGAACAATGTGGGTGGAATTCCATCTGATATAAAAAGAACCACACGAGTCCCCGAACACCTAAATGGTGCTGTACTTTAGGGTAATTAGTCTACCGTTCTCTGGCACTCTGGCTCTGTTCTCCAACAAATCAACCGACATATAGGTCACGAACGCTAGTAGACGAACACGCTCAGAAACAAGCACCATGGCTGCTCAACCTGATTTTCTCTGGATCAAGAACGACATGAGCCCCGATGGTCGCGTCTTCCGTGTGAGTCGACAGGCGGCCCAGCACTCGACCATCCTCCGGGCGCTCATCGAGGACTTTGAAGGGATCGATCTCTGGAAAAAAGAACAATGCATCCCCATTAAGATCCATGTCAGCGACCAATGCCTGTCCGACGTACTTCAGTGGGCGGAGAACACAAAGACCGCGCCAGAGAAGGGAGAGAACGCCGACAACAACAAGCAGGTCGAATTGGCTGCGGAGGACATGCATTTCTTCCGCGAGGCGATCACGACGTCGGAGAAGCTCTACGAGCTCCTCATGCTCACCGACTACCTCGGCATCGTGCCGCTGTACAACATGGCCTGCCAGGTCGTCGTCAACATGATCATGGGCAAGTCGGCGGAGCAGATCCGCCGCATGCTCGGGATCAGCAAGGATTTCACCCCGGAGCAGGAGGAGGCCATCCGTGCGGAGACGGCGTGGGCTTACGACGAGGAGCAGCCCCCGCTCGACCGTTGATAAGCAGCAGCCTCCAACGGATACTACCGGTGCGTAATTAAGTGCCGAAGAGGCGAATCAAAGGGAGTAAGGAGCACAGAACGTTAAAGTAGAAACCGGGGTACATTACCTAGCTGAACTTGGTTGACATGGGAAGATATGGATGGCAACCATGGATACATAATACAGCCTACGATGGAGGGAGCCTGAACGCCGGAGAAGATTCTGGATAGGCTTCTCGCCCTCCAACTCCATATGATGCTAGTTGTTCTTTATTCGCTACTTACTGCCTCTATCCTTTTGCGCTGGGTTTCTCGCCTGGATACGAAGCATACATCGTGGGCTTAGTCAGGCTACTCGCATGACCTGTCCGTGACTTGATAACGTCAGCGGCTCTTGGGGTCTTGTTAATTACTGTTGGACAAACTCAGCCTCCAACAGCGTTTCATTCATCGGCGACTCCGGGGCCTTCCTTTAGTTATGGCCGTTTTGCTAGACTTTCCCACAGGCTGACAGTTAAACCAATTAGCATGTGTTTTGGGAGGACTTGACCACCCACCGCAGTTTCGTGATGATTCGAGTAGTTTGGTACACTGACACGGCAAGGTACAGGATATAATTATAACTGTATATACGTTTATGATGCGGCGGTTGTGCACATACAATGCAGGGGTGTGCCAGTGTGTGTGCAAAGGCCGCGCTGCATCTGCACCTCGAGCCACGTTTCGGCGACAGGCGCCAGTCTTCTTTTGAACGCAAGTTAGTTATTAGCCGCAGCCACAAAGCGCGGGGAGCAACCGTTGGTTGGTGGAAGCTGCGGCAGCGCTGCGTGCTCGGCGGCTGGAGCCTGCAGTGATTTGAAACAGGACCCGTCACCTGCAGCCTCAACACGCGCTTGTTGATCATTTTTGTGTCAGGGCCCACTAGTTACTCCAGATGGCTTTTCGGCTGTAGCCTAATAAGAGCTGAAGTCGCGCCGCCGCATTTCGGCCCCCATTCCACGCAATCTTGATGCACGATGCTCGACGGGCTTGACTCAAGGGGTGTACACAACGGAGCACCAAAAGACGTCTGTCTTTCTCACTCTTGTTTAGATGGGAAGAAGGAAAGAAACTGCTCGCACTTGACCCATCATTGCTTTCGCACACCAACTAAAATCACCAACCGTCAAGTTGGCAATGCATACGCGCGACTGTTGGTTCCGGGATACCGGAACGGGCCCCTGCCCCGTTGGTAATTGGCAGTGCATGGTGCACCTCAGCAGGCGTGTCTCACTCTCCCTTTAAGGCCCCCCGTGCCGCCAGGAAAACACGCTATGAATGAATGTCCAAGTGCTGTGCCGTACCTAGCTTCGAGTCGTCATCGCACCAAAAGCGGCTCCATCATTGTGTTTTGTCAACCATCCTTCCCGGAAGTCGCTAGAAAGGAATGTTAATTAGCTCGGCTCTTTGCATCTGAAGAGAGCGGTCGCTTCAGAGCGTCGATCTCGCAGCCATGAAAGCAAACACAACACGGCGGCCGCGCCTTCTCCTGTTCGCCGGGCTGAGTTGTTTGCTTCTTGGGAACGCGGCGACGGCCCAATCAACATGCTACAATACGCGCGGGGAGGAAGACCCGAACCTGCAGCCATGCTCTGCACCGGGCGCGGACGCGGACGCGGGAGAGGCGACCTGGTGCTGCGCCCGGGGAGACACCTGTCTCTCCAACGGCCTCTGTCTGAGTCCCGGGTCGAGCAACCTCATGACGCAGCAAGGATGCACCGACAAGAACTGGGGCGGGTCGTGCAAGAAGTACTGCCCGGCCAGCGATGGTAAGCTCTTTTCTCCGCCTTCGGACTTCGAACGAGCTGGCGCCCACTCCCACCAAACTAACGCCTTCCTCCCTCCCCCAGACCAGAAACTGACCGAGATCCCCCTCGTCCCCTGCCCGGCGAGCTTCAACAGCGACACGAACGACGTCAAGTTCTGCTGCGGCCCCGACCCGTCTTCCTGCTGCGAAGAGTCCGCCTCCTGGATCTCCCTCCCTGCCGGCACCATTGTCCCCTCGCAAGCGAACGACGACTCGACCTCCTCATCCTCCTCCTCCTCCTCCTCCTCCTCCTCAGACTCCGACAACGTCCGCTACTCGCTCAGGATCGGTCTGGGTATCGGCCTCGGCATCGGCGTGCCCATCCTCCTCGTCCTCCTCGCAGTGGCCTACCTCCTCGCGCAGCCGCTGCACTCCCGCAGCGGGGGGCGGCACGGCTCGGGCAGGCGCAAGGGCGGCGGCGGTAGAGGCGGGGATTGGGACGGGGACGACGTGGACGACGGGACCAACACGGAAAAGACGTCCGACACCTACCACACCTACCCGCCGCGCTCCTACTTCGCCCGAACCGCTGGCGGGGTCGGCGGTGGCGGCGGCGGCAGCGGCGGAGGCACGCGCACTCACACCACCCGGCCGCGACGCAAGTCCTTCGGCAACCACACCCACGTCCGCGGCGGCTTCGCCTCCTCCTCCTCCTCGTCATCCCCCGCCGCCGACGACGAAGCGAACCACCACGGAGGCAGGGACGACCAGCACACGCACCCCGCCATCGCGCTCTGGTCCCCGCATCTCCACCACCACCACCACCATCACCACGGCACGGGAGGGATCCAGAGCGCGCGGAGCGTGGCGACGGCGCTGGCGCAGTGGGCGCGCTCGCCGTTCGGCTTCGGCGGGCTGGAGCCCCCGCTCCCGGGGCCCGAGAACCCGCGGGAGATGGACGGGAGCGGGAGCGGGAGCGGGAGCGGGCGGTCCGCGAGGGCCCACGGCGGGAGCGGCGGCGGCAGCGGCAGCGGCAGTGGGATGGGGGAGACGACGCCGAGCCGGCTGGGCGCGGCCGAGCTGCCGTCGCCGGATCTGTGCCGGCTCGAGGAAGGCGGAGGAGGAGGAGGAGGAGGAGGGGAAGTGGGGGGTCACGGTCCGGGTCCTGCCGCTTCTTCTCCCTCCTCTTCCTCTCCTTCTGCTCCCGGTGGTGGTGGCGGCGGCGGTATTAGTAGTGGTGGTGGTGGTGCGTCTGGGCAGGCGGCGTGGCACGCCGGGAGGAGGGTGCACGTTGCTGCCGAAGAGGTTGAATTGCCCACCCCCGACACGCCCGTGCGACCCGATCAGGATGTGGAAAAGGGGCTGGGCGGGAAGAAATGATTTGCAAAGATGAGGGCCTTTCCAACGTAATCCAAATTAGAGGGAGACGGGTGTATACTATCACCGGATAGACGAGCATAATTTATATGGAGAGGTGTTTGACAGGTTAAGGTGACTGGGTGGTTATTGTTGGTGTGGCGTCCATAGAAGGGGTAATTATACCCTTTAATAATCATGGGGATGTAAACGGCAATATTGTTGATGGTAATACCTCAGCACCTCGTCCACACAAAGAATGTTGGACGATAGACGATAATATCAAGGCGAACATACCACCCTTATCATCTTGGTATAATATGAAACTATTGAAACATAATATGTGGAGACTGACTCGCTGTAAAAAGACCCTGGATCAGGGAAAAGCCATGACGCCGCTTAGTGGAAGTTAAATGGATTAGCAAGATCGAGCCTCGGAGTTCTTTTTCGCTATTTCAAAAAAAAAAAAATAAAATAAAATAAACCGTTCGGGTTAAAGGCATCGCAAGAAGTTGGGGACTTAGGTGATGGGGACAAAATTTTGGGAGAAAAAAAGGTGTCCAAGACAGAAGTCGTTGACGGGAATTGAGCCCGACGTGGGGGTCGAACCCACAACCTTGAGATGACCTGAGATCTAAGAGTCTCACGCTCTACCGATTGAGCTAGCCGGGCGCTGGCTCGGCTTGTTGTTGTTGGGCCGTTCGGAAGAGCGAGTCATGTGCAGACAACGCAGCATTGATCGAATTTTTTTTCCCGAACCGAATGATAGGAAAGCAACTGATTCCCACCTCAGTGGTCGACGAGATTCAGATCTCTGAACTCTCCCCGAACGCTCTCTATGCGCACCCTCTTCACCTCGCTCACAAACTCGTTGACCCGCGACGCGATGAGGTTCTCGTCGTATCCGACGGCGGGGCGGATGTATAGCAGGTTGGGCGTGGCGCGATACAGGGCTGCGAGCTCAATCGGCTGATGCGTCCGGCCGTCCTCGCCGGTGCCGATGCTGTCGTGGGTGGCGATGTGGATGGCTTGTAGACGCTGGAGAGCCCCCATGCGCACGGCAGGCGCTGCATACTAGAGAGGAGGCAAGAGAACACACAACCTGTCAGGGCTCGCCCGGGTACATCCGAACGGCCATGACGGACGAGCTGCTCGCCACGGCGCCCGAGCTGGAGAGGATATGGATGGCTGGCGCGCTGCTGGACCGGCTTGGTACCCCTGACGACTTCAAGGGTCCCGCTGTGTTTCTGCTGGGCGACGGGAGTTCGTTCATGACGGGCGCCGATCTGCGGGTGGATGGAGGCCACTGTGCATCGGCTTGACCCAAGAAACAAATAATTAAACAGTGATAAACAAGCGAAACCTCAAAGCTCCCTTTCCTCCTTTCATGTTTCTCCTCGGGCACAACCACACAGGATAACGCGTGATCAGGTCAAAAATATCAACGAGACATGCATCTTGGTACACCGAGAACAATCGAACTCAGGCCACATCTCTAAAGCCTCTATGACGGGTATTCCCTACTCCTCAAGAGATACTCTCATATGAACACATGCACGTAAAAAAAGCCAAATCTTCTCCGCGCCCGAGGGAAGAAAACAAGACAAACAACCAACCAAATAAACGTCCGTTCTCGACAACCCACATTAAGCAGCAGCCTTGCCTCTTCGCTTTGGCGCCGGAGTCCCATTGCCGCTCATCCCCAATTTCGTAACCCTCGTCCGTCTCGTAGCCATGCCGGTCCTGGTGGAAGATGACGCCGTAGCCGGTGACGGATCAACCGTCGCGGGTGCGGTTGCAGGCGCAGGAGCAGCCGCCCGCTTGGGAAGCGATCTCGCTCTCGTGCGGAGGCTGGGAGTGGCAGCGGGCTTCTCAGCGGGCTCCGTCTTTTCCGCGGGGGGGCTCTTCTCCGCCGCCGGCTTACCGGCGCCCCGTAACTTCTTGACCGGCGTGGGAGGCGGCAACTTCGAGGACCTCGTCCGCCGCGTGGATGCGGGCGCTGCTGGCGGCGCGGGCGCCGCCTCACCGGTGGTGCTGCTCTTTCTGCCGCTCCCGGCCTTCCTGGCTGCCACCCTCGCCGTTTTCTCAACCGCGGGCTCAGCCAGCGCGGGCGGTTCCGCCTCGGCGATCTCGTCGACCCCGTCGTCCGCCATCACGTCCGCCAGCAGCGCCCTCGCCATCCCGCTGAACATCCCGCCTCCCTCTTCATACGGCTGGTACCTAACCAGCTCCT
Organism: Thermothelomyces thermophilus ATCC 42464; assembly: GCF_000226095.1. Lineage (NCBI taxonomy): Eukaryota > Fungi > Ascomycota > Sordariomycetes > Sordariales > Chaetomiaceae > Thermothelomyces > Thermothelomyces thermophilus. The sequence goes on along the minus strand of NC_016476.1, from coordinate 511,591 downwards.
CCGCCCACCTCACCTCCTTGACCTTCTTGCCCTTCTTCCCTTTCCCGCCGCCCTCCTCCTCGGCCTCCGGCCCCTTTTCAGACAGAGCCGCCCCCTTCCTCCGCTCCTTGGCCTCCCAGACCCCCTTCAACTCCCTCATTCTCCAACCGGCCGGGTCTTCCGCTTGCTTGGCAAGCACGACCGGGGGCGGCACCGCGCCGCCCTTGTTCTTGCGGGTATTCGCGCGCGTGACCGCGGCGAGGTCCTTCTCCTCGCTACGCTGCCGCGCTGCGGACAGGTGGGCGTCTGAGGCCATCGCCGGCTCGTCCATCGCACCCATGCCCGGCAATCGCACGGGAATCATGGAAAAGGCGATGGAGTTGGCCGAGGGGGCGCTTGGTTTAAGCGCGACCCGCGTGCTCCGCGCGCGAGTGGATCGGCGAGGGCCCGATTTGGGTGAGAGGAGGGAGGTCGTGATGTTTGAAGGAGGGGCAGAATTGGCTTCGGAGGAGGGAGCTGCGGGTTCAGGAGCGGTCTTGAGGATTGACTCGGGATACTTTCGGCGCTTCTTGAGCCGGGGCCCGTCAGTGGGTTCGGCACACGGTTCGGCAGAGGAGTCCTCCTTCGCGAGGTCGTCCTCGAAAGCGTCAGCCTTGCGCTTTTTTGCTGGACTGGCGCTGTTGGGACTCCGGACGCCCAATGGTTGCCTGCTACCAGGAGTTTCTAACCCTGCCCTGCCGACGGGCGAGCCCGTGGAGGAGGAGATGGAGCCGAGAGAGCTGGACCGTCGGGCGATTTTCTTGGCGAGCGCGGCTGCGGCTGCGGCCGCTTTGGCACTTTTACCTGCCGCTACCCTCGTCACAAAGTTCCGGAGCATCTCCGTTTCCGAGTCGTCTTGCCTGGCGTGGAGTTGGAGCGTGTCGCACTCCGGTTTCGGTGCCTCGACAGTCATGTCCTCATCCATGGCGACGATATCTTCGTCGCCTTCCTCTTGCGGCACATCTTCCTCAACCACTTCATCGGCATCTAGCTCATCCGATTCATGGTCGGCTGCAGGCTCTTCGTCATCACGGAGACCGGTAGGAAGGTCGCTCGGAGGCGGAACTCGCCGTTTGTTGATGGGCGTAAACCCCGAGCTTTCCCCTGATGGGCTGAGACCATCCCCCTGATTCTGGGGGTTTGACACGCCCTCCATGGGCTCCGTGGAACGTGCAGTGGGAGTGCTGCAGGGAGTCCCGGGTGATGGAGGCGTAGAGCGATCTGTCCCAGATGAGGACTCTGGGAGCTGAATGTTGGCGATCCCCGTAGGACACGGATTCACCCCACAGTCCTTCGGCGGATTCGCAGCTTGGTCATCTGTGGCGCGCGCATTCTCATCTAAGTCGTCCGTTGCGGTATTCTCAGTACTATGCTGCGGCAGTTCAGTACCAACAGCCGTCCCATTTGCGGCGCTGACAACGTTGCCAGAACAAACATGCGATTCAGTGACTGAGGCGGCCACCACGGGCTGTTCATCCTGAACCGCGTCGGTCGCCTTGGCTCCCAAATTCGGCGTGTCTGAACGGAGCCGAGGGGAGGCAGGACTTGACGCCGATGAGTCCGCATTTGTGGTTGATTCTGACTGCTCCACGTTGGCGACCGGGCTTCCGCCGTTGGTGAACTGCGCTTCGATCATTTCCTGCTCAGACAGGTGCTCCATTTCGACGCAAGCGTGAGGATTAGTCTCAACTGCGAGGTTCTGAGTAGCCTCCTGGAGGTCGTCATCGGGAGCTGGGCTACCCTCGTCGGATGACACTTCATGGGCAGCGCAAGGCAGCTCGTTGGCGTCGGGAAGACGCACAGCGTCGCTTTCGGATCCTCCTTCAACACTGGCGCTTTCGGCGAGACGAGGAGAGGTCTCCCGCGTGAGGGCAGGGACCTCATTGGTTTCGGCAGCCATTGAAGTGGTGGCCGCCTGACAACAGGGAGTTGCTTGCTCCGCTTCTGCCTCGACCTCAACCTTCTCCGCCACACCCAACTCGCCGGAAGTCAATGGGCTCTGACCATCGCTGCTGAGCAGTGGTGGGTTGGCCGCGGCGGTCACGGGCGGTTGGCCGAAGATATCAAGTCTCGTTTTCATGTCAATTTCAACCACGTCTTCGGCTCTGTGATGATCCGGAGTGGCGCCAGTAGTCCTTGCGTCTTCGGCGTTTCCGCCGGTTGCTTCAAGCCCGGAAGAGAAGACGTCCATCGTTTTCCGGCGGCTCTTGGATTCGCCACGTACGCCGTCTCCCACAGCGATGGCCGGGATAGTCGTGAGGCTGTGCCGGCGATTGAGATTGTCCGTCCCACGCTTGAGCGCCAGCAAGCGCAGAGCGCCATTTGAGCCGCGCTCGCTCCTGCGCGCTGACTGGAGCGAGAGGCGCCTGCGAACCTCGTGTTGAGGTTCGGCTTGCGCATCTGGAACTGGCTGGTCAAACATCAGCGGCGCGGGGCTCGCAGGAGGAGAGGCCGGTGGACTCGAAGGCCGCGTGTCCGGGGTGAGCGGGGCTTGAAGCTTCGCCGGTGACTTTTCTGGTGGGCTGACCTTGGGTGACTCCAGTACGACCTTCGTAGGAGTGGCATTAACCCTGAATGAGCGAAGAGGCGAGTCGGCAACCTTGGTTGGCGAGAGCGCGACGCTTGACCTCTTGACTGGCGAAGCCGCTGGGGCAGAACTTCCCGCGGGAGAGAGAGCAATTGTGGAGAGCCTGCGTGGCGACTCGTCTCCTGGGAAGAGAGAGATACGCCTACTAAGGCGGCGCGTAGATCGCTTGCTCATTTGCTCTTCGTCCACTTTAGCAGTGGCTTCGACAGGCTCGGTTGAGACAAGTCTTTCGGATTCGGTCGAGTGCTGCAGATGAGTTGTCGGGCTTCCGGCCTCACTCTTCGGCGCAAGCGGCCAGCGCGAATTGTGGCGCTTCCTGGGAACCCACTTCAAACTCTCCTCGGGGTACGTAGCAGGTTTCGTCTTGGTATTGTTTGTCGTGGTAGTCGGCTTGTGCGCGGCGTCGGAGACCATGCCTAGACACCGCTCTTTAGGATGTGCCGACGGGCGAAAAAAGTGACGGAATCTCATACCTTGTGCCTCGACAATATCCTGATGCCCGTCAGGGCGCTCTTCTGCTCTCGGGTCCCACTTCGCGTCGCCCCAAGCCTGCAAATGATGCGCGTGTCGCGCCCGTTTTCTCGGACCCATCCCTTGTCTCTCGAGCTCTGCCATGGCGCGGATGTACGGACTTTGACCAGTTCCAACGGTGAGGCCCCCAACTCGTTTCCAAATCCTGGATTGTCGTCGCATGCCCGGGACGGGGGCGACAGCAACGCGTTGCCACGCTCTCGGGCAAGAAAACCGAGGCGGCAAGAAACACTCGGCCGTGATCGGATTGCTATTATTGCAAGTTAGCTTTCCGTTTCAAGTGTGGAATGTGGAATGCGGTATCGCCTGCGACGTACTCCTGAGACAGCATGTCGGCAGCGGGCGTGGCCTGAACGCCACTATTTGACTCGGTCATGATCAAGATTCAAGATAGCAAAGTAAATAAAAAGCGGATAACGGTCGCGATATGGACAAAAGGACAGTATTACCACCCGGTCATGTTAACGAAGCGGATAAGAGGTGTGTGGGCAAAAACAACAAATCGTGCGACGCGTCAAATCGACGAAATCGCGAGAGTCGTGATGGATCCAGATGGAGCAGCCTCCAAAGAACAATCCGGATCTGGAATGCATTGTTTACATGACAGAGCTAGGGCCAATCATCGTAAAGCAGACCCTGAAAGTGGCCGTTCTGGGTACTAGTAGTTAGGAGTCCCGGCTCCACCCCACTTTCAGGACCACGCCGATTCGAAGCACGTGACTTGAAATCTTCCGGCTCCACCAAAGATTCAAGCAGCGTGCGACGTCGGGAAGTCTCTCGACTCGTAAACGCCAGCGACGCCTGACAATACGGGATGCCATTGCCGCAGTAGTCACATCCTCAGCACCCGCTCGAGCGCGACCAAACATGACCAACAAGAACCCGATTCGGTTGCCACCCCTGCGCGTGCTCCGCGTGCGCCATCCAAATCGCCCGGAGTCGAATCCCTGTTTGACTGTGATGTCCTCAGTCCTCGGTATGCGTGCCGTTTCCCCCCAGTGGCCTCCCTCTTTCTCTGCTTTCTCTCCCGGTGCCACTCTGACACTTGTACCCTTTCTCCAGCATGCTGGGCGTCCGCTGGTCATACTGGCAGGGGCTGTACGACCGTCGAGCAGGCTCTGCGCGCATGCATGGACGCCCCGCCGCCGCCGAAAAAGAGCTCCAACACCATCAACTATCATCTTGCCCGGTTTTCCAAGAGACTCATTGCTCAGGGCAAGAAGAAGAAATAGAATGCACGCCGTTGCATTGACGATAAGTGCAGTGGCCTCCCTGCACTAAGGCATCGGACAACACACTGGGCCATTGTGGGATATGCTCCGAGGATATCGAGAAGGGTTAGGGCTCTCACGCTCTATTTCCAGCCCAGAAAAGATGGAGGGGCACAACGGGGTATACAAGAGGCAGTATCGGGGCTGTACCAGGCGCCCATAGCGTCTCGTCCAACCTCTATGACTGCAAGATCAATGGCCGGCGCACGCCAAACACATGGCCGGGGAACCGGATGTACGAAGATGAGCTTGGGAAGAGTGGGCCATTTGAGCCGTGTACTACAATGTATTACAAGAAATATTACCCAAACCATCGTGAGTAATGATCAGGTGCATTGCCCAAACACCATAACTAGTCCAAGTGCCAGCACAGTCGGCAAATACGAACAGAAGGAAATAAAGATGTCTAAGGACAGGAATGCACTCCGGGTATTCATCCTATCTACAAACAGCAAGCAAGCAGAACAGCCAGATGAGGACATCAAGATAGCACGGCTAAACACCCCTCCATCACCTGTCTCCTTTTACCCCGCTGTCCTCTCCTCGGCCTTCCTCCGTCTCAGGCCTTTCATAGTCTGCCTTCACAGGCGATACACGACGTATCAAGTCCGCACAGGTAAGGTAACACGGACTCGGGATGGATCGCTTCGCCAAGTCCACGAGATCCCCAAAAAGACAATTTGGGGAGGGGATAGGAGACGGGGAAGGCCCCGCCGTTGATAAAGTGAGAAAAATAATCGCGAGATGTGTTTCCAAGGAAAAAACAGTGCTAAAGGAGGGAAATGTAGGCGAGGTCTGCCAGGGACAAGATCAAGCAACAAAGGAAAAAAGATGCGGATGTACATCCCTTGCTCTAGCCTGGCGTTGTCATCAAGATGATATGGAAGCCTGTTAGGAACGAAGGTATGAGGAAAGCCATGTTGGTTCAGTAGCTTCTAAAAGAGCCAACCATTGCCAGGAACCCAAGTAGAAATAGCGTCGCTATCTTTGGTGCGACTAGGCTTGCGTATGTCGAAATGTCGGTTTGGTTAGACCAATGATCAGCCGAGCCGCGGACGGGGAGCCACACGTAGGAATGGGGTATCCGATTGCTGCTTGGTTGTTCAGAGAAAAAGAAAAGGACCAAATATCCCTCCTGACGCCGTGACAATACTAAGGAGTAGGCCAAGCAGTCGTGTAGATGTGTGGAAGACTATGCGAAATGCAGAAACCGAAATCGAATGCCAAAGCCGAGGCGCCGTCTAATCGCTGAATAAAATCTTCGTCGTCGTTGCAGAATTGCTTGTGTTTGGTGTTTCGCTCTAACTCTTCGTTTTGCTGATCAGTTCAGGTCACCGACGCAGAACAGTTCAATCTCGCCAAGCCCTCCTGGCATGTTGCTCTGGCTTTCGCGCCATTCAGAGATGGCAATCTGAATGTCCTCGTCGCTCTCGATGGTGACGAAGTCGCCGTCTTCGTCTTGGTACCGCAACTTCAGGTCGCCTCTAGCGATGCTGCTGTTGGTGAGCCGAGCGAGCTTGACGTCAATACGGTCGACTAGACTCTGGTAGGTAATGTTGTATTGCGCAACCAGTGTGACGTAGGTGTTCGGTTTGCTAGAATAGTGCACTTTCACCTTAAGCTGGTTCGGCATGGCGATGTCTGGTGTGGGCGGGATCGCACCCTGACTCGACGTGAGGGGTGCAGTGCCGAGTCCCTGAGTGATCGACCTCGATGGATCCACAGGTGCAAGCGGTGGGACGCCGGGTGGGGGAGGGCCAGGTGGAGGCAGATTTGTCGCGCTCCCAGGTGTTCCTTGCCGAGGGTATACCGGTTGCGTAGGGAATTGTGCCATGGTCCCTCCATATGGCCTCCCACGTTGTGTCCCAGGTGAGTTGGTGTTCGTCCGCAGCGGCAGTTCATTCGCTGGGCTGCCCGTATTACTGCGTGGGATGTTTGAGTCATGCCGTGCGTGGGTTTGGTAAGGCGGATGATTCTGATGGAGATGAGCTGGGATGCTGGGGACGTTGGGTATGGCCTGAGCATTCCGTGATGCCTGTCCATTGATGTCTGGAGTGCTGTGGCTCCGAACACGCGCGGGGCCTTGGCTTGACTGCGCCGTATTATCTCGGGGCATGACCGGCATTGAAGGTCCTCGAGGGTTGCGCCCATTCGCAGCGCCAAACCCGTTGGCAGGCGATGACCCGTCTCGGGAAGGAGCTCGAGGCATCGCTGGAGCGGTGTATCGATCTTCTGAATTCCAAGGTTGAGGCGTCGTGGTCTTTGGGAACGGATATCCGGAATTGGCAAAGACTCCGCTGGTCGTGCTAGCACGACTGGACGCCGGGGACTCGACAAGGGGCGAAAAATACGACTCCCCAGCTTTTGGGAGCGGTGATCCTTGGCCAGCTCCCTGGGTCTGAACGCTCAGAGGAGTGGGGGGGAGGGCCATTGGGAATCGAGGAGGCGGCACCCTAGAACTGGCCGGAATAGAATGCGTGCTATCACCAGTCATCGAGCGTTGACGCAAACTGGTGCTCGAAGTGTTGCGTTGGATGGTACCTGGCATCGCCGCAAGAGTGTTCTGTTGGGGAGTGGTTGCCAAGGCCGTGCTGTTCCCGTCGGGTTCGTCGTCGTCATCTTCTTGTGCTTCTTGCGCGTAGGGGTTCTCCATCGAGCCAACGATGTCAAGATAAGTGAACTGCGTTGCCGCATCGGTGTTCGGTCGATGCTGCGGTGCGTTCTCTTTACGTTGCTTATCAAGGCCCGCGGCCCACTTTCTCATCGTGTCCTCGTTTTGGAATTTGATGGTGAAGTTCTCCACCCCCGGGTCACCTTTCCACCAGATTTGGACAGTATACGAGCCTGCTTGATCAGACTTCTGTCAGAACCGAAGTCGGGACAATCTGAACTTACCGGTCTTGGACATGGCGACGACTTCTGTCACATTCGTCATGAAGATTCGGCCCTTAAGTTGCAGCTTTGCATTCTTGTTCCGCACCTTTGGGCCCGTCGACCGTGTCTTGTCTTTCTTATCCTTGGTCTTCCCCGGCACAACCTCCTTGCAACACAGCAATATGCATTGGAAGAGGTAGATTTCATACTAGATCGGGGCGTTAGCAAGCATGTAATGGGGAGCGGGCGAAGCCACCTTGATAAACTCACATCTTTTTCTTGGTCGCCCTTGCCCGTAACGACGGTGTAGACGCCGTGCAGTAGCAACTCCCCAAATTGATCCACTCGGTGTTTCTTCCAGTCCTCGACACGGTTGACCAAGTCTTTCACTGCTTCGTTCAGGAGGTCCCGATTCACCGCCTCGTTGGCTTTCTGAAGGACGCGCTCAGCGGCCTCTATTCCAGCTGTGAGGTCGGCCTTTGTCGCTTCGTCCTCACTCTTCTTCAAGAGGTCCTGTGGCATATTAGGCGAAGTTCCAGCCTCTTAAAAAAATCAACAACATACCTTCAGGAGGAGAGGATACTTGACAAGGCGCTGCATGGGCTTCAATAGAAAACCATCGAGGGTATTGAAGTCACAGGCAACAGGATGATCAGCCGCCTGGATCTTGTCAAAGACTTGACTGGCTACCTGTCCGGCCTTGCGCTGGTTGGCGATGAACGGTTGGTAGCACGTAGTGAACGTCTCCTCATACGCAACAAACGGGCTGCCCCACTCCTGTCTTGACGGCGGCATCGAGTTTGTCGTTTCCACCCGGATCAAAAACTTCCTTTGGCAATCCAAGATAGCGTTGATGTTGAGGAAGATATCGTGGACAATGTCGCCAGTGATGATCCCATTCTGCTCCAGCGTCTTCTTCAAATCGTGGAGATTCTCAAGATCCTGGACGTATTTGCGTTCGGTGTCGACAAGCTCACGCACAATGTAATCGCGATAGCTCATCTGCGAGCCCGACTCTATCGTATCATCTTCCGGATATGGTTGGATCTGGAGAAGAAGCCCCCGCTGCTCTGCCAGATCAAGAACATGATTGATCACCGAGGTTACCTAGAATTTTTCCACGTCAGCTTGCCCGGGGTTTACCCCCAAGCAACCAAAGGATAGAAGACTTACCTTTACGAAACCAGTAGTATCATTACCAGCAAGGTCGGTAATGATGAAGACTTCGCTCGTTGGAAGCATGAGCTTGGACTTGCAAGCTTCCACAAACCGAAGGATGGCAATCTTAGACCTCTTTGCCTGAGACACTTCTGGGCCTTCCTGGACCTGCAACGGTGTCTCCGGCTGCAGGCAGTTGTATATGGCAAGGAGCGGATAACCAGTCCGCAGGAGTTTCCACAGAGACTCGACAGGCCCGCCTTCATCAGGGTCTGCGGCCATCTGCTCGAGTTGCTCCATGTACGGTTCGAAGCCTGGCACCTTGGCCAGCCGTTGCTTCAGCGAAAGGCATATTTGATAGAGAGATCGGGAGGCATCAGCCTTCTGGTTGATGATGTTGCTCGTTGCCACAACTTGGCCGTTCGATGGCGGGGTCGGCGCAGTCGAGGCCGAGTTCACCGAGCTGGACGAATTCGTGGTGGGGAACGTTGCTGAGCCAGAAAGTTGACTGGTGCGAGGAGCGCTGGGCACGCCCATAGTATTCGATCTGTCAATAGCATCCATGGTTGCAGCAGGGCCCGTGTTCATGCGTAGGAGAGAAGCATGGGTCATAACCAGCTCTCCGTCCGCACAACGCCAGCGGAGAATCCAGCAGGCGGAAGGTAAGGACGAGCCTGCTTAGATTGCTAATACCGCTGTTCCTGCTCAGTCGAAAAATTGTATGAGATGCGGGGGGGATAACGCCGGGCTATCAGGAAGTAGCGAAGACGGGATCGGGTTCTTGTCGGTGGCCCTGTTCCAGCGTTGGCCTCGTCGGGACCTTATCGGGTTGGCGCTGATGGTATGGTAAATGCTGACGCGTGGAAGGGCAGCGACCCGTTTCGAAATGTCGGCGCAGGGTTGTATCGGTAGTTGTCGCTAATTCTGTGGCTGCTGATTCTTGAGTGCTGCGTCGCGTCGCCGACTGCGGGCTCGACTTGTTTCCTGTCCGACAATTCCCCTCCCTCTTCGGCTGGCCGTCCTCGCTCGGTCGCTCCTTGTTTCGCCGTTGTAGGCGGTTGTCCCTTCCGTCGGTGGCTCCACAACCTCCGATTGTCGAAAATCCCAAAAGCGGGGATTGTAGGCGCTAAGCAATCTCGCAAGTTCGGATTCAATGTGAGGTGTCGAGGTGCGGTTTGAAACGAAAGGGTCGGGACAAGTGACCACACTCGGAGTTGGTTGGTTGGCATGTAAAAGGTGCGGGCGGGAAAGCCAGCCTAGTCAGTTGGGAGGCGCTGGTGGGTGTGGGCTCACAGTGGGTGGAGAATGGGGCCCACGGAGTGCGGCGGGGGTAACTGGGCGAGTGTGACCAATGCACCGCACTAGTTATATGTTACTGTACTCCGTAGGTGTGCATCCGCAACCGAACCCGACCATCATCTGCCAGGTTCGAAACAGAAACCATTCTGCAAGCCTGATGGAGAAATGGCAGACGTAGTCTCTACCAGAGGTAGAACTGAACGGATGAACGCATCAAAATGCATCCGCCTATTGTCTATCGCTCCTTGTCTAGATTCTTCCTTGTGGCTAAGACGGCTTTTACCCGTTGCATGGCAGCGATTGAGGTTTTCCGGTTCCAAATGGGCCGATGCAAAGATCCGGCTCGCCAGGATCAAGAGCAGCACTGAATTACACAGTACAATATCCCGAGTGGTCGAGCAAAGCAGCCAGCAAGTTCACGGGGGGCTGTGGAAATCAATGGCGGGATACAATGGATCTGAGGTGCCCTGTTCATGGCAATGATGCGAGTTCCAAGTGCAGCGGATTCCTAATCCTCTTGGGATGCATGCCATCCCTTATTCTAGGTTCTTCCCACTATGGAAATGGTTAACTATCGAATACCAGACGTATCTGTAGTGTAAATGATTTACCCACCTTGTTCGAGCATGGCAACGCCTTTGACAACATCACCTCCAAAAATCTCACGATGTCTGTAGCCGCGCGCGGAGTGGAGGTGATTAGAATGATCGGCATCACCTGCTGCTATTTGCCTTCCATTCAGGCATTGATTCAAAATGGCCTGCCTGTTTCAGGAGCTCGAGCCGTTGTACGCTAAGCCACTTTGGTTACCCTAAAAGTTCCGATTGAACAACACAAAAGCGGAGCGGATTATTCCCAGCACACAAGCAAGGACTCCCTATCGAAGTCTCAGTACCTGGCATGTTAAAGAACACTTCGTTAGGAAGAACAATGTGGCCATCAAGGTAGCTGAAAGCCAACAAGTTGATGGTGACAAAGGTTAGGCGTCCAGGGCCGCCCGTCAAGAAACATTGCCAACGTGATTCATCGTGGGACCCACTAATTCGTGGAGCGGCGGTACCTACTATGTACGGATCCGTAGTGTAGATTGTCCCCTAACCCATGTTCGATGATTCGGTGTCTCTTCGAGAAAATACAGCACGCTGCTGTTACAATTCGTCAGCATCGAGGAGTAATTTCACCTAGCTCTCTCACCTGAGAATGCAATGTTAGAGCATTCTCGACTAGGTCTGACGCCTCTGGCGACTTGCACAAGCTAATCAACCCTCTCTTCACACTTTGCTTCTGGACAATCCGTCGGAGTGGGATCAGATTTGAAGACCGTGATACGGAATAGTTAGACACCAGCGATCCTTCGGCTCACCGAACCGCAATACTTGCGGAATAGTGCACAGAAGTGAGGTGCCATGTAGGTCGAGTGCTCGGCGATCCGGCACAGGTTTAACGCTAAGTCGCTCTGGGCAAGGTCGGGTTCCAGCTTCTACATAGTACACCTCTTCCAGCATTATTAGTGTAACCATGACGGTATGGAGGTACCGACATAGCTTGTATGTATTGTACTGTACCGTACGTATTACATACAGCCTAGCTTACTTCAGTACCCCGCCAACGCAAGCCTGAGGCGCGGGAGTTTGTCAGCCGCCTCTACTAGTAAGGGCACGGGAAGCTTGCATTTCTCAACACCTTCATCTCCGTACACAGGCACGCAAGCAACCGCAGGTCCACGGAAAACATTTTCTTTCGTCTTGTAAATTAACGCAGCCATATTGTTGGGCAGCAAGGAACAGTCCCCTGCTGTTCTACAATTGACGAGCAAAGCTGCGCCACGGTACTGCAGCACAACGATACCAATCCCGGCAGCGATTCGTTACACGACGCCAGCGAGACAGCGAGTCCCCGTTGCCCCGTTGGAAGCAGCCCCCCCTCGGCTTTGTGGTTTCGCCTTGTTTCGCTTCACATATCCGGATGCGAGCAAGAGCCCAAGTTTGACAAATCTGAGCACTGATCCGTGGCACCCGACAAGCGATGGCCGGATTCAATCCGCAGCCTGACGAAGGTTACTCTGAAGATCCCTTGACCGCCCTATCCTCCGCGCCGCCCTTATCCCTCAAGTCGCGCGAGGACGCCGTCTCGGCGCTGGGTTCGGCACGATCACGCGACGATTTCCCGCTATGGTTAGTTGAACACATATCCAACCTTTCGCTCGCTCGCAAGACCGGTAAGTCGCCTTTCCCTTGGACTTGCTGCCTGCGACGGTCGTGTCCTGACCGCCTCATGCGAACAGAACTTGCTATGGCCCTCCTCAACGACCTCCCGACGAGCGTGATCTCCCAGATTGTCGAGAATCTCCACCCTCGACTCTACATCGACTTTGTCCAGTATCTGCCCCCCGAAGTATGCCTGAAGATCCTAGAATACCTCGATCCCGTTTCGCTCATTAATGTGGCTCGCTGCTGCCGCGCCTGGTATGTCCTCGCTCTCGACCGGAAGCTGTGGGAGCAACTCTATTTCCTGGAAGGATGGAAGGCAAATCCCGAAGAGATCGCAAAGGCTGAACGGGAGATGAACGGCCCGTTCTCGTCGACCCACGGTGTGCTCCGGAGGATGCAGTCGGAAGAAGACGCGCACGCCCACAAAAAGCGTGCTATATCGCTATCGCCGCCACTGGGCGGCCAAACGGACACCGTGATGGCAGACGCAGAGACCAATGCACACCACCAGGAAGCAACGGAGACAGGTCCGACAGAAACCAGCATTTTCGGTGGCCCACGCCGTCCTGTGCTGAAAACCGGTATCTCCCAGCTAATGGGAGATCTCGAGATGTCGAGTGCGGTGTCGCGCTCCAACTCCAAGGGCAAATCAGCAGACAAGGGCAAAGGAAAGGCCCCTTCGTCTGCGTGGCCCGAAGCTCCCCATGGCAGCATCAGGAATTCTTTCTTGCAAACGGTTATGGAGCCACCGCGGCTGGCCAAGTCAACACTATGGACTTGGGACGGCCCGTCGGGGCGATACAAGATCAATTGGAAGTATCTTTACACCATGCGGCGCAGGCTTGAGTCGAACTGGGAGCGGGGCCGCTTCCTGAATTTTCAGTTCCCCCATCCCGCTCACCCGGAGGAGGGCCACGGAGAATGCGTCTACAGCCTCCAGTTCAACTCGCGGTACCTTGTCAGCGGTAGCCGGGACCGTACAATAAAGATTTGGGACATGAAGACCCGACGCTGTCTCCGAACGCTAGCCAAGCATCGCGGATCTGTGCTCTGCCTGCAATTTGATTCGGACCCGGAGGAGGACTTGATCGTTTCGGGCAGCTCGGACTCGGACGTGATCATCTGGAGGTTCTCGACAGGAGAAGCTTTGCAGACGCTCAACCACGCACATCGGGAGTCGGTTCTCAACGTCAAATTCGATAAGCGCATCTTGGTAACTTGTTCCAAGGACAAGACGATCAAAATCTTCAACCGTAAGCCTCTCCGCCACGGAGACCTTGGATATCGAGAGGTGGACCCGGTCCCGACCAATGTGAAGAACTACGGCTACAGTATCCCTATGACCCCCGACGACTTCCCCGTGATCCCAGCGTGGACCATGATTGGATGTCTGGAGGGGCACAGCGCCGCTGTCAACGCCGTCCAAATACGCGACCGGGAGGTGGTGTCGGCGAGCGGTGACCGGCACATCAAGGTTTGGGACTGGCCGACTCAGGTGTGCAATCGGACTATTGTCGGGCACAATAAGGGGATTGCTTGCGTTCAGTACGACGGCCGCCGAATTGTGAGCGGCAGTAGCGACAACGAGGTGAAGGTATTTGACCGCCAGACCGGGCTAGAGGTCGCCAACCTTCGCGCGCACTCGAGCTTGGTGCGGACGGTTCAGGCGGGCTTTGGCGATCTGCCTCATAGCGTCGAGGACGATCTGGCGGAAGCGAAGAAGGTGGACCAGGAGTACTTTCGGGCGCTGGAGTTGGGTCTGTTGAAGGACCGAGACCGTCCCAGGCCAGGCCGGCGTTCCGGCAATGCCGGGTCGAGGCGGCCAGAGGACATCTGTGCTTACGGGGCAAAGCTGCCTCCTGGAGGCGGGGGCGGCAAGTATGGGCGGATCGTCAGCGGCAGCTACGACGCCAGCATCATCATCTGGAGGAGAGACAAGGAGGGCGTATGGAAGGACCAACATCACTTCAAGCAGGAGACAGCCGCCATGGCCGCCCTCCAACAGGACCGGCAGGAAGCTCCCACTCCATTACACCCTTCGGTACAGGGCCTAGCTAGCCGTGAGGCACTTAGGGCGATGAGAGCAGCAAGCTCCGGGGTCTCCACGGGGACTTTCGACGGCACGGGAACATCGATGCCCGCCCCTAGCACAGGATCCCGCTTGCAGACGGCCAGCGCGCCGCCTGGTGGCTTGACAGGGCCAACACTGCCCCCTATCAGCGCGCTCACGACGGAGCTGAACCAAGCCGACGGTTCTGTAGCGGCATTCCAGCAGCTCCGCCAGGTTATCGACAGCGCCGTTGAGGGGGGACAGCAAGCTCTGGCACAAGCCATTGCAGCCCACCCGGCAATCCTCACTTGCCGCGCCTACGTGGAAACCGCCATCGACCGCCAACAGAATCCAGTTGTCAGAAGCCAGCTGCGGCAGACGTATGCTACCGCCCTTATGCGGGACCAGTTTGAGCAGGCAAGGCAGAGACGCGAGGCGTTGAGGAGCCAGGAAGCCACCGGTTCTACAGCCACGGCAGCAGGCCAGGTCGCCGCCGAAGGCGTTGCAGCCGCTCAGTCGGGCGCCCGGCTGACCCCCGCCCAGCTGGCCGCGGCAGCGGCGCACCAGGCGCACGCGCACGTCCCTCACGGGGCTCCTATGCATCAGGTACCCTCTCCTGTTCCTGTTGTTGCCCCCGCCGCCGGCGCTGTCGCTTCCAGTCTCGGCTCCTTTGGGGGCTCCGCTGCTGGCGGATCGACCGCTGCTCCCGGGCTGGGGGCCGCTCCCGCTGCTCCTCCTCCCGTTGGCCCCCAGCTCCCAGTGCAAGCGCAGGCACAGCAGCAGCACCACCACCATCCACACATTGCCCATGCACCCTCACCGTTCGAAGTCCATGACCCAGCTAACCCGGCGCGGGTGTTCAAGCTGCAATACGACGCTCGGCGCATCATCTGCTGTAGTCAAAGGAGCGTGATCGTCGGGTGGGACTTTTGCAACGGAGACTCGGAACTAGAAGAGGCGAGTCGGTTCTTCGGACCCGTGGACTAAACGGGCCGATGGGAAGGAAGCGTCGAAATATAAACATGAATATGGGGAAAGCGTTGTTGCGGGCTGCAGGATGGCTACGCTGCCAGGGATTCCTTTTTATCAACGATACACGATTGACGAACGTAATGGGGTGACGGTTGTCCACCTGACATGACCAAGAGAGTCCAGCGGCCTGTAAATATCATTACTGTAATGACCAACCCGAAAATATTGTCCCGTTCATTTCTCGCCGAAATTGGTATCTCGCCAGGGTGTGTGTGTGTGTGTGTGCGCGTGTGTGTTTGCCGCTACGGAAATGCCATCCTTCATTCCTCTCCACCCGTTTCCCCCTTCCCCCACCCTTTCCTCTCCTCCTTTTCCCAACCCGCCACCGACCTTCCTCCTTCCGGACCTGTTCGCCATTCCCTGAAAGCTTGAGCCACTAGGCAACCCATCTTGTAAAAGAAAGCAGTGTCGGAGAATCTCAGCCGGCGGCCTCGCTGACCTTGCCCGCTTGCGCGGGCGGTTCGTCGATGAACTCTGGTACTTCGTCCTGCATGAAACTGGGCAAGGCGCCCTCGGTCCCGGGGCCGGCCATCTCCCGCTCGAGCTCGACCTCCTGGCCGAGGGCCTCGAGCTCGGCGTCGAGCTCTGCCTCGTCGACGTCCTCGGGTATGTCGTAGCTCCGCGCGAGGCTCTCCTGGATCTCGTTGCCGACGTCGAGCAGGTCGGCCATCTCGTCCTGGAGGCGCTCGATCTTGTCGATGTCCACCTTGCCGTACTCCTTCTTGAGCGCCTTGTTGGTGCTCTTGAGCGCGTCGATGGTCACCATGGTGTTCTTGAGGTTGTCCTGCATCGTCTGCGCCTGCTCCATGTTCCAGACCTGCGACTGCAGCTGGTCCCGCTGCGCCTCGTACTGCTTGCGCCGCTGCAGGATCTTGAGCGCCTTCTGCTTGAGCGCCGTCTTGCCCGGCCCGTCGCGCATATTGGACAGCTTGGCCTGGTAGCCCTGCAGCTCGGCGTTGATCGCCGCCAGCTTGACGTCGATGGACGAGATGCGCGAGTCGAGGTTGGATATGGCCGAGTTGAGCGTCGGTTTCGGCGCCTTGGGCGCGTTGGTGCCGAATAGCCGGTTCATCTCCGGGCGAAACGTGAGAGTCGGCGCGGGGTCAGATTGAGGGAGGAAAGACTTGGCGGGACGTTCCGAGGGCTATGAGGATGCGAATGTCTGGGGTTGCGACGTT
This sequence comes from Thermothelomyces thermophilus ATCC 42464, assembly GCF_000226095.1. Taxonomy (NCBI): domain Eukaryota; kingdom Fungi; phylum Ascomycota; class Sordariomycetes; order Sordariales; family Chaetomiaceae; genus Thermothelomyces; species Thermothelomyces thermophilus. The sequence goes on along the minus strand of NC_016476.1, from coordinate 495,383 downwards.
TTGGTAGTCCGGTAGTTCTGCCTTTCGGTTTGGATCGCCAAGATAGATGTGTATCAGAGTGTAGCCACTGCAGGCTTGGCCATGATGTGGGGTGATAGTGTAATTACTGCACGGAGTACTCCGTACTCTGTAGCAGTAGCAGTACTCCACAATTTAGTTAGTAGGGAGAACTGCCCGGTGCGGGCCAGCAAGCTATGGTGGGGCATGGTGGGGCATTAGTTATGCATCATCCTCCTGCAGCCTGCCGCCCCCCAGGCGTTCGCTGAACTGCTGAACTTGGTGCGCAGCATCGATTGCCAAGCATCTCAACATTCCACGCTGATTCGCGCGCTACCTCCGGAGCACATACAAACATGCAGAGTACGGAGTAATTACGGCTTGCTTTCTTTAACCTAGGCATCTAGAGTAATTACGCATCAAAGATCATTCTCTCACGATTGTCTGCATAGGATGTATTTTTGCCTGCATTAATCACTTATCGGAGAGAGCCGGACCGCTAAGGCACTAAACACGAAGATATTGCCTTTTTGGTGTTTTCGATTTCAGCTTACCAAGCAACTTTCTAAGAGGAGGTGTATTGGTCAGCAGCGATACAATTGGTGTACCAAGCATCAATAGCGCATGCAAACACGGGGAATAACCGATATTTATCTAGGAAGCCAGCCCGTAGCTACAGAAGCGAACGAACTCCCCAATATCCACCCTACGTCATTCTAGATTGTTTGCATGATCGGGCGACTGCTCAGTACGCCCTCTCAAACAGCGGCCGCCGTGACGTCAGACAAGTGATTACAATCTACACCACCTACACTAAAAGTACCGTTTCCCCTTTTGCCCCCTCTTCTTCGACTTCACACCTCGTCTGTCACACAACACACAACATAGACGATTCCATCCCGAGTCACAGACCATGACTGTCCAGAAAATCCTCATTGTCGGTGCAACGGGGCAGCAAGGCGGCGCCGCCCTGAAGGCGCTGCTCGAGCTTCCCGACAGCGCCTCCCGCTTCCACGTCCTCGCCCTCAGTCGCGACGTCGAATCCGAGCGAGCCAAGCGCCTGATGTCGGCCCACAATGGCGCCGTGTCTCTGGTCGAGGGCGACGTCGCCAACCCCAAGGCCATCTTCGCGTCCCAACCGGCGGGGTCGATCGACAGCATCTTCATCGTCACCACCCTGGGCGGCAAGATCTCGGAGGAGCAGCAGGCCATACCGCTGATTGACGAGGCCGTGGCCCACGGCGTCAAGCACATCGTCTTCACGTCGGTCGATCGCGGCGGCGATGCCAAGAGCTGGGACAACCCGACCAAGGTCAAGCACTTCCTCGCCAAGCACAAGGTCGAGATCTACCTGCGCGACAAGGCGGCTAAAGAAGGCGGCAACAAGTTCACCTGGACCATCCTGCGCCCCGTCGCCTTCATGGACAACCTGAACCCGGGCTTCCTGTGCTCCCTCTTCACGTCCATGTGGGACACGGCGCTGAGCCCGGACACCAAGCTCCAGCTGGTCAGCACGCGTGACATCGGCGTCTTTGCCGCCAAGGCCCTCAGCAATCCGTCCCGGTGGGCCGGCAAGGCGGTCAGCCTGGCCGGCGACGAGCTCACGCTGGCCGAGGCGAGGGAGGTCTTTCAGAAGGTGGTGGGCAAGCCGCTGCCGCAGACCTGGTCCCTCCTGGGCAGGGGAGTGCTGTGGGGGATGAAGGAGATGGGCGACATGTTTGCCTTTTTCGAGAAGGAAGGCTACGGCGCCGATATCGAGGCCCTGAAGAAGGAGGCGCCGGTGCAGAACTTGGAGTCCTGGCTGCGGAACGATAGCAAGTGGCTCAAGCAGTAATTAAGGTTGGTTGGGGCGCTGTTGTTTGACTGCTTCGCGCGTTCCTCAGGAGGGGCTCTAATTATTTATTTTTGCACTCTCCGAGAAAGACTGTATTACCTCATGTAAATTATTTGTTTGTCAATAATCTGAATCCTTACAGGGACAGAGCCAGTCGGCCAGTCTGTTCCCTGTTAAGGGGCAACGAGATCCCAGCTCCCCCAAATATGTATTAATTACCCTATTGTAGTGAACGGAAACAAGACCCGATGTGTTCGAATATGTTCATATTGTCGAAAAGCAAAAGCGACGCCGCAATTGCCCGCCAGCAATTGCACCTTAAGTATGGGTATTCTGACACATATCGTACTAATCTCTCCCCCTAACCCCCCCTCCCCTTTTTTTTTTCTTTTCCTTTTTGTTTCCTTAATCTTTTTTTTCTCATCGTCACCTTCTATGTATTAATCAGCAGTCGGATCCTGACAAAAAGGGTATAATTACCCATCCCACATACATGTTATCGTGCCCCATCAGCGGGTCGGCGGCACAGCTTGCTGACAACACCTTACAGGAGCACACAGAGAACCGCAGGCAGAATTAATCTGAAACATGTTACAGCCGTGGGCATCCAGATAGATCTTACTTCCTGCGCCGCACGCCACAGGGACGAAACCGAGTATAGCCAGAAATAGCAGTGCTGCCTCTCCTACGCCATGACCATGGAACAAAGAGCCACACCAACGGGGTTGTCGTCAGCAGGAGGGAACCACCAACTACGATCCGTGCCGTAGTGGATAATTATACGGAAGACCCAAGTCCAAACTGGTATGAATATAATAAGGTTTGGGAAGCCAGGCCTCCGCGAGGCCTGCGCATACGATGGCGCACCCATCACGACTACCTCCTCGACCTCAGCCTCGCGGCGGCAAGCTCAAGTGAATTGCAGACTCCAGCTTGCCTTCCGCTGGCATTTTGGGGGCAACACATGAAGTAGGACTCTGTACCCTCCTCGCATCCCCCCAACCCCCCCCCTCAAAAAAAAAAAAAAAAAAGGAAGAAGCGACATCCAGCCGTCGACGTCTCCTGTATTTTACCTCCTCTATTTGACCTCCTGTATTTAACCCGGAGAAGCTGCGTGCTTGAGACACAACAAGGTCGTCGCACCTCCCTCAAGATGGCGCCCAACAACCGTTCCCCAGGCCTGCCCGCAATCCCGGACATGGTGCAGGGAGAGACTGAGCACCTTATCCCGGAGCTGGAAGAAGCCCTCAGCTCAACCGGCGAGACCATTGTCACGTTCGAAGATGACGAGTGCCGCCCGGCCCGTTCCCACAGCACCAGCACCCAGAACTCGCGTCAACCGCGGCGGACCGTCCTGCCATCCCGCTTTCCGTCGACGAGCAGCAGCACCTCGCCGGCATTCTACGCCGCCCTCCCGGTGTCCCCGCGTCACTACGACGTTACGTGTCAGGTCCAGCCTCTGTACGTCTTCTTGACTCATTTTTTCTTCTCCCTTTCCCTTTCTCTGTAATTAACCCCTGGGAAGGAGACAACAACACGGGTGAGAAAGAATACAAGGGAAACAAGCTAACCAGTTCCATATGACAAAACATAATTAGACAACTGCCATCATCCAAAAAGAAGGTCTACGAATCGTGGACAATCACGTACCACCACCCGGCGCCGCGCCCGCCGGTGCGCGTCCGCGTCCTGGGCCTGACCCTCTTCCGCCTCTCGGGCCGCCCGTCCGAGGGCAGCCCGGGGGAGGGGGAGGGCGGGTCCGTCCTCTCGGTCGTGCCCAACACGCATTTCTCGCAGGACGAGCTGGCCGGGACCGTGGCCATGCACGAGGCCTCGGTGGCGGCGCACGTGGCGCGGCGCAACAAGGGAAACAAGGGACAAGGGCGGCGGTGGTGGTGGCGGCCGAAGACCACTGCTAATACCCTCTGCAAGCCCCGGCTGGTCGGCTCCGGCTCCGGCTCCGGCGCGGCGAGTCGCGGTCGTGGTGGTTGTTGGTATGTCAATGACCAAGAAGCCCAGGATGGCGGCGACGGGAACGGGACCGGGACCGGGACCGGGACCGGGACCGCTAAGACCGGGATTGCGATCGGGATCGGGACGGGGAGTTGGGACGCGGCCGTGTACGCGGCGGACCTTGAGAAGCGGATCCGGCGGCTGGACTGGAAGGTGCAGGACGAGATCTACGAGCTGCTCAGCGACCGGGTGCAGAGCAGCAGCAACGCGTTCCGGCGCCGGGACTGGCGCGTCGTCGTCCTGACCGAAGTCCCGGGCGGCGAGCTGACCGACCAGCCGACCGGGTTCCGGGCCTTCGGCGAGAGAGAGAAGGGGGGGAGGAGGAGGAGGTGGGGGAGGAGGGAAAGCAGGGGCAGCACGTGCCGCACGCCGCCGCCACCGCCGCCGCACGACATGCCCGTGACCGAGTACCGGTTGATCCTGAGGGGCACCGAGACGAAGGCGAACGACCAGGGCTGGGGGTACTACAACCGGTACAGTCGCCCCTGGAGGGACGCGGACGAGAAGGAGCTGGGACACCGAAGGCGGTGGTCCACCATGACGGGCAAGAACGAGAAGTATGTGGACTTTTGAGCGGGCCCGACCGAATAAAGCGGAACTGGACAGACAACTTGGCGTTCTGGGAGCATATTATTGGTTCGGAATCTTCTTTGCCGAGGAACCCTCGTTTTCATTTTCTTTCTTTTCTTTTCTTTGTTTCTTACTGTCTTCTCTTCTGTTTTTGAGGTTCATTATGCAAGAAAGCCAGCACGGTCTCCATGAGCGATGAAGCCAATGTCATGCGTCGTCATCTGATTAATTATCGACCGCCCAGTGACCCGAGTAGTGAATCAGTTGGGCAGAAAATAAAAGGGCCGTTCACTTTGAGGCTTTCCAAGCCGGGACGAGGTTCCCGTATACAGCCCGCTCCAGCTCGTTGAACAAGGCGAGGGCGGCTGAGTCGCCATAGGGGATGACATTGACAAGCATGATGGCGCCGATGCCCGTCTCGGGATCGATCCACTATCCAGAGAGAAGAGAAGAGGGGGGGGAGAGGGGGGGAAGTTGTCAGTTATTAGAGGTCTTTGTCGTTCGGTGATAATAACGAGGGGTGATGAACTAATTAACTTACCCATCGTGTATTGCACATGCCCGAGAAAAACATGGTCCCCTTCCTCCTCCTGCCCTCCACGTCCTCCAGGACCAGGATGCCCCCCAACCCGTGGTCGATGCGCGAGCCCCGGGGCACCTCGGCGGCCGAGCCAAAGTTCCAAACAATGGCCCTGAGCCACTCCCTCTGCTTGTCGTCGAGCTGCGGCCGGAACATCTACTGCGCCGTCTCCCGCCGGACCACGGTCCCTTCCTCCCCGGCCAGCGCCCGCAGCAGCTCCTGCATGACCCTCCCGTAGTCCGCCGCGCTCGAGTAGAGCCCGGCGCCGCCGCTCTCGCACGGCCGGTCGGCGGGGAAGGGTACCGGCCGCTCCTCCAACCCGCCGCCGCCGCCGTCCCCCGCTCCCCAAGCAGCTCGTGCGCACGGAATCCGGTCGTCCCGCGGAGGCCCAGCGGGCCGAGGACGTGCTGGTCCATGTACCGACCGAGCCGGGCGCCGGTGACGCGCTCGAGGGCCTGCCCGGCCCAGTCGGGCCCCGTGCCATAGTACCACCCCTCGCCGGGCGGGAACTTGAACGGCGTCGACCACCCTCGACCGTGCAGCTGTTCACGTCGTCCGTCCGCCCGGCCCACCGCGACCACCGCGCCAGCTCCGGATCGGCGACGTAGCTCTTGAGTATGCTGTCGAGTTTGTCTGCCATCTTTGTGTTTGTGAGAGAGAGAGAGAGAGAGAGAGAGAGAGAGAGAGAGAGAGAGAGTGTGTGTGTGTGTGTGTGTGTGTGTCAGGCCGTGGGGTAGGAGGTGGTGACCTGCTGTTTGTTGTCGCTGCAAGGATGCTCTTGGGCCACGAATGCGTGACTTGAGGCCTTGGCAGAAAGAAAGAATCAGGCTTGCGGTTGAGTCCTGAATTCTCCAGACAGCTTTGGGATAATTATAATTATGCGGTCGAGTCCGTCGAGATGTCCCCTCAGAACTTCGGGGGTTAAAATGGCCTCAGCCCTCCTACCCCTGCTACCTAAGATCGATAATGATATCATGCATGTCTGTACTGAGTAGGTATAAATAGATACAAACGTGCACTCTCTACCGATTATCTAAACTGCCAAGCCGAATACTAAACTGGACTGGAGAGCCAAGTGCATTGACGGAAGACGAGGTGCATTCTCATGGGTCTACTGCTTCGCCATACACCGGTCATGTATGTACATACAATACATAGCAAGCGATACCTCTCCCGCGTTTTCCCAAATGGGAATGTAGTTAAAGATTCTCGCGAACCATGTCTGGCCTGCGGGGGAAGAATGTTTCTGACTCACACCGATGTTCAACCAATCATTCGGCAGCTGTACCCTGAGACGGGGGGGCACGGAAGGTTACAGATAGGATCATCTCTGTCTAGCCACTGCGCCACATTCGTACTCCGTATAAGCAAGCCTGTTGGCTCTGAGCTCGAGGATGGTTTACAGGTGGTTAGCAGCGAGGAGCCCCAATGGCTAATATGATGAAGCGAGCAATACGAGCCAATCAAGTGCATTCGTATGCCCCTTCCAGAGCAAGAGGGCAACCATTACCTTCTTGGGAGGGGATAGTGGTTTTCTTTATTCACACCTCTTGGGTATGTGCGACCTAGGGGAATCCTAGTCGTTCACTCCACCACCTGGTAAATGTATGTGATCGGATCCTGACAGAGAGGCCCATGCCAGGGGGTAAGAGTCAGGCGTTTGAACATAATTACTTATGATATCGACGAGAGAGCTTGTTGTCACGCTTTCCTTGACGTTGATAACGCAGTGCCCACGTGATGATTCCAGAAACAGAAGAGAGAAAATAATTAATAGCACAAAAAGACACGAATGATGTAAGCAGCCCCCAAGCCGGGAAATCAATAGATCTGGTTTCCACCAGGAAGTTCGGGGAGCCCTGCGAGTAAGAGTTAGAAACCAGCGTCATGGTTCATACCGTAATTTTTCCAAGAAAAAGAAAAAAGAAAATAAAAATAAAAGACGTACAGCTGTCAATGTCCTCGCCGACCATGTCCCTGACGGTGCACTTGTTCTGGTCGGCGATGGTCTGGGTCTTGAGCATCGGGGCCACGACGTAGGCGTGGGCGTCCATGGCGCGCTGGAGCGAGTCGCCCTCCCAGCCGAAGACGTAGTCGGCGTGGGACGAGTAGCCGGTGCTGTCGCCGGTGGACCAGACGAACGGCTGGCTGCCGTCCTCGGGCCAGTCCTCCTCGCGGTTGAAGCCGGACGTGTCCCAGACGGTCTCGAGCAGGATCTGGGGGATGCGGACCGGGTGCGAGGCCGGGCAGGGCCCGCCCGACTCGAAGGTGCCGGACTCCGGGTAGGCCACGTGGTCGCGGTGATTGGGCGAGTCCAGGTTGACGCCGTCCCAGCAGGTCGGGAACCGGTGGTTGGCCATGATGCCCAGCTTGCACGGCGTCCTGGGGAACCCCACGCTCTCGGGCTGCCGCGACGCCTGGTTCTCCATGCACGTGTACGTGATCTGCCGGAACTCGCGCGCCTGCTCCCGCGTGTTGAACGTCGCGTCCCCGATCAGCATCCGGAAGCCCGGCTTGAACGCCGTCACGCTCGACCGCTGCGCCGTGTCGAACAGGGCGTCCGACATGTAGTAGACCACCTGTCGTGGAGGAGTGAGAGTCCAGTCAGCCGGGAATCGGATCCCATCCCAAACATCATCATCATCATCATCATCATTGTTCTCCTCATCCCTACGGTCGAACATACCATGCCTCCATTGGTGCCTTCCATGCCCGCCTGGGCGAGCTGGGGGACCCGCTTAAAGGTTCCATTCCTCGCGCGGAAGAAGAGCACGGCGGTCCAGTAGTTGGAAAAGTCTTCGGTGAACTGGCAGCTCGTACAGGTCGACCGGGTCGGGAGGTCATGCTCCGGGTAGGGCATGGACACGTTGAACGAGTTCTAATTAATTAGATCGCCAGTCAGCTTGGCACTGTCTTGTTTCTTTCTCTTTCATTATTTCATCATTTATAGAGAGACATCTGCTAATCCATCCTTGAGTGATTAATAGCGTACCCCTCCGATGATTTGGTGCAGATGCGGCGACGGGTTCTCCCCGGGCGTGACCAGGGGGTCCAGGCGCTGGACGGTCAGTTGGGAACAGCCGAAGCGCAGGAGAGCATGCGAAGGGGCGACCAGCCCCGCGGCGGCTGTGAGGACGTTCCACTTCATCTTGCGGCTCTCGAAGCGTAATTAGCAACTCGTGGTCGAGGGACAACACCGAGGGACAAAGACGGGGGGGTGGGGGGGGGGGAGGAGAGGGAAAGCGCAAAAGGCCGGAGAAGGATGACGGAGCAGGGGACGGGTTGACTTATGGTTCTTCGAAAAACGTCTCGATCTCCCCTGGGACATCCGTTCAACCAGGAAACGCGAGGCAAGAAATGCCGGAACCGGGATGGCTCTGGGTTGATGCACAAAGTGGAGAGCGGAGGGAAGCAAGAAACTTTCCGACAACCGAGCCGCTCCCAAGGACTCAATATGACCTTCATCTCGGGGCGGGACATGTCCACCAATGGCCCCGAGTTCCTCCACGGGTCATGGATGGTGGGAAAGGGAGCTGTATAAAGAGGGAGCGCTGTCAAAGGACTTCCCTGCCGTGACATGGCAACCGGGTTGATGAGCATGGGGGGTTCGTTGATCTCTGCCGGCAGGAAGTGATGGCAGGAGAGCGTGGCATCCAACTTTATTTTGATGTGGGATTAATCAGCGGCAAACAGCCGATTGACTCGGCAGTCCCGCCTAATGCCCATACCAAGACACCCCGTGTGGGACATGATCAACACGTGAAACCGGTAATTGGAGGTGAAGCACACATGGCCGCACCCTGGGATGTGATAATTATACCAGGCGTCGGTCCGTCTGCCTGCCTGTCTGTCTGTTTGTGTGTGAGCGAGTGATTACCCCTAATTAGCGGTCCAGGTGCTTCTCATCTCTCGTCAACCACATGCAGTTTGGCTCCTCCGCCATGAGATTCACAACCTCTCTCGCGCTCTTCGCCATCTTTCCTGGGGCCGCTCTGGGCCAAGAGTCCCAAGAATGCACCAGAGAACTGATTCGGACGGATGACTGCGCAGCCGTGATCAACCCGACCGCCTGCTACAACCAGTTCCGCTGGACCTCGCGCACGCTGAGCTGCATCGACGGCGTAGACGATGCCGAGAGGAAGAGGAGGGTATGTGAATTCTGCCATGTTCAAAAATCTCTACTTAACATTTAGGGCCGGAGCTGCTAATAACCAACTGATTACCTACTCTTGCAGGCCTGCCTATGCTGTAGCTGCGTGGGAGATGTCATGTGCAACTGGGTCAGGCAAAACCGATTCTGTTCCTAAGGAGGGCTCGGGAGCAAGTCTCTTTTTGAGGATGTACCGACGTGGAGGACTGGTGTATTGGAGTCAAGACATGTGTCAACCAAGTTTGAGCGGAGGCAAATTCTAACAAAGTAAAGCGGTTTAAGGTTTGGAGGGAAGTCATACAGGGAAGCTCGATAGCGCAGCTGGCCCGCTTCCATGTGTTCGTCTCTTTGATGGTCACGGGTCAATAACAACAAGCCTTCCAAGAGAAAAAAGCAGCGTTTGGATCTTGTAGAACTTACGACCACGAAGTTCAAGATTCATGTAGAGGACAGGAAAACCGTGCTGCGAGATAATTAACATTTACAAAATTAAGAGATGTTAGGACCACCAATGTCCAACTAATACAGCCACACTCGTTGGCTAGAGTCACGTCAATTATACAAATGAGCACACCGCTGGCGCCCCTTGGTACGCTCCGTCTTTTCGTCTCCTCGTTCATCATTCCCGAATCTTTTCCATAAACCACTCTCCTCCTCTACCGAAACGACGAAAGAAACCTAGATTAATCAACCGGCCTGGTACACGGCCAGGGCGGCAACGTGCGGGTTGATCATGGAGACGTTGTAGGGCGTGACGTACAGGTCGACGTCGGTCAGGGCGAGGAACATGGTGCCGTTGACGGCCGGGTCGTTCTTCCAGGTCGAGACGTTGGGCTGGATGGTGTAGGCGGTGCGGTGCTCGAGGCTGACGCCGAGCAGGGGCGTGTAGGTGACGTTGAGCTGGGACAGCCAGGCGGCGAACCTGGGCTCGGCCGCGCTCGTCGTCGTCACGTAGCTGTTGTTGGGGCCCACCAGCTGCCCGGGCGCGTCCCAGCGGAGGAACACCTCGCGGCCCGGGTACGAGAGCGGGATCGACCGGTTCTGCGAGATGGCGGCCGGGCAGTCCGACAGCTCGTCGTCGGTCGCGTTGACGCAGAGCTCGTCCTCGGGGATGCCCTCGGTCGAGAGCGTGTTGGCGTACCCGCCCGTGGTCTCGCCCCACACGGCGGAGCCGTCGATGCGGGCCGGGTTGGGCTGGTTGAGGATGTGCAGGGCCGGGAAGTTCTGCCAGACCAGGCGCGTCTGGTTGTGCGGGCAGGAGCTGATGTAGGGGGCCAGGAGGGTCCAGGCCCAGCTCTGCGGGATGCCCGGGGTGTGCCACTCGGGCATGGGGAACTGGCCGCCGAACTGGCGGAAGATGAGCTGCTGCCGGGCCTCGACCGTGATGCTCTGGAGCAGCATGTTGGCGGCCGGGCCCGAGTTGAGGTGCGGCAGGAAGCCGTACACGCCCGCCTCGGCCCAGCGGGTGAGCTTCTGGTTGAAGTCGATGTACTCGCGCACGTTGGACACCGGGTAGTTGTACGTGCACTGCTTGGGCGCGCTGGGGCCGAGCATGTTGGCCACGACGGACGCGTGCCCGATCTCCTGGTCGGCCATGTGCTGCAGCAGGTGGCGGTCCTCGCCCGTGATGCCGTACGCCTCGAATTCCTCATCCGAGAAGGTCGCCAGTCCCCAGTGGAACAGGTCGAGCTCGATCCACTCGTGGTAAAGCGCCAGCGCGAGAGACTGGTAATCAAAGTCGCTGGCTACCTTGTAGATGGGGTCCGAGCCGTTAGTGCCGATGCCGCCGCTGGGCGTGTAGGGCATCGGCTGGTCGCCATGGAGCTTGCCGTCGGCCTCATACTCGACAATCTGAGGCGGGGGCGGCGCCGGTGCGATGGAGGGTGCCAGGACGCTGGTAGAGAGCGCCCCTGTCGTGGTGGCCGGTGGGCCGTCATAGGGCCCGTGAGAAGTCACGTTGTGATGTGAGATGGCGTAGGGAGACGGCAGATTGGTGGGCTCCGAGAAGACGGTAGTGGTCGGCTCGGACACGACCGGAACGGCGCCCACGTTGCTGGCTAGAGCCAGTAGTATGCCTGTGGCCCCGAAAGCCACACTCGGCGCCATGTGTGCAGTGCCTGAGACAGAAGGGAGATAGAAAAGGGGGCGGTGGGTGATGATGCCGTTCGTGAGGGCACCCCGAGTACAGCGAACTACCGAGTTCCAAGTCATGCAACGGCACCGGCACCCAAAAGCCAAACCCTCACGGCTTCTCCCTTCTTATCCCACGGCGAGCTGGAGCCCTTCCCTGCTCGAAGGACCTGCGGATATGATGTCACGACCAGCTGAGAGCGTCATGACGGAGCAATATCGGAGGCCATCGTAGCTGTCGTCTTATGAGGTCGTTCGTTGCAAGGACCGGGGCCGTGGCAAGATATCGACATGGCGCTCTTCCTGTTGGGCTAGGATTGTTGTTGTGGTTACGTTCGCATCATCCCAATTCGCCCCCCCCCCCCCCCCCTTTTCGGTCCGTTGTCAACTTCGACGAATACCATCAGCTCGGGTCCAGCACAACCGGCGAAGTTGAGAGATGCATGACCTCATGATGGGGAAGTTGGAAGCGGGCCGCCGGCAGGCGAACGGACGACATCCAACTTCCGGAAGAAATGCCCCGCAAATGGGCAATTTCTCCTGAGTGATCTGGGCCCTCCGCGGCTGGGGCCGATTCAACGACATGATGTAAGACGCACGCGGAAACCTGCGCTACGCTTCTACCTCGGATCCGATAAAACGGGGCGAGATGCTTGACTGCGGACCAGTACCGCAGTAGACACAAGAGCTTGGTCGTCTTTTGGCGTTTTGAAATGCCAACTCTCCTCCCTTGATAATCTCCCAAATGGATATTGGAACCTGACATTCCTTTGAATCTGTTTGTTTGTGCATTGTATCTCTCGATTCAAGCCATGACAATGAATGGTACGTATGTGGGTACTTGTGGCACCTTTCGCTCAGGGTTGTCGAGGGCATTAAGCACTCAGGACGAGGCAGACGGACAGAATAAATGAATAACAGATTCACCTCTACCTTTCTACTCTTCTGTCCGCCATCAACGACTGCAATAAATTGATGGTCTTGGGGTCCTGGTTTTGAAGGACAGGACACGAACAGTAGCATAGGGCGATGGTGGGTTCTTGCTCCGAACTCCGTACTTATACTTGGCCTGTGAGTGCAGGGTGAACACAGAGGCCGATAATTAATTATATGAGCCCGGTTAAGCTGTAGAGAGGGGTAAATGGAGGACCAGCACTTGGGTTGAATGTCAACGGTCGTGGTAGCAGCGCTTGCGCTCGGAGAGGTGGCCTTGGGGTGTAAGGGAGCGTATTTTCGAGGAGAGACAGAGCGTGTTTAGATACCTAATGTGCGGCAACTGAGCGTGAAGTGGGCCGAAATATGTCTGGGCTTGCATGGACTGCTACAGGTGACTCCGTCGAGGAGCTCTTCCCCGGTACTGTTTTGGTCGCCAGCAATGACAGCTGCAAAATGATGACAAAAATCTGCCTCACTGCCTAATTATGTTCTCAGACATCCACTACAAGTATGATCCCATTTCAGCCAGAGCAAACACAAGACCACAGTCGAGGCTTGTTGCAACACTATTCTTGACACGCGTGTCTGCCAGAGTTGTGGTGCTTGGACGGCAGAGTATCAACTCCGAAGGTTCCTTATGCTGGGGATGGTGCCTCCATATTCCTCTCCCCTTCCCCTTCTCTGTTCCTTTGTTCCCTGTTATTCTCCTTCCCTCCTTTTCTCTGTCTCCTGTTTACCCTAGAGTTTGTCTCCGATGTTCAGATAATTACTCCCTCATCCTCCTCCTCCTCCCGTCATCAAACTTTTGGCTGTTGACTTTCCGACCTCTGTTAAGTTTTCGTCGGATATTGTCGAGTGCAGATGGGTTGCCAAGCGAGATGCGTTTCCCAGCTTGGACTCAAACACCTATGTAAGGTTAGCGCGAAGGATCAAACCGGCATTGAACTATCTGTGCCTACGGAATTGGAGAGTTCAGGGGTTGCACGTATGGATTTAACTTGACAAGCGGATCGACGCAGGATTCTGTCAAGTTGCTATTGGTCTTGGCATTGCTTCGGGCTTTTTTTAGACAAAGGAAGTTCTTTTACGTTCCGAGGGAGGGCGTCGTGTACAGTACAGACTACTAATTAATGGATTGGCTTCCCCCAGCAACCAACGACCCGTGTCACAGGAGACGACTTGCCTGGCTTGGCCGAACTTGGACTCATTCACGAGCTTCCGCGGCAGCAACTGGCTGCTCCGATGAGGCCAAGCAACTTGGCACTCGGCAGGCGGACCAGCAACCACAAAACCAATTGCTCCCTAGCTCGGACCGATGCCACGGCAGCCACCAATAAGGTCTCGGAAGGCAGTGAGAAAGGAGGATAGAGGAAAGAGAAAGAGGAGAAGAAGGGAAGAAGGGGGGCATCGGGTATGCACACACACATCCTCCGCACACATCCTCCGCACACATCCTCCGCGACCGATGCCGTGCCTCAAACTTGGCATTGCCTCTCCCGTCTAGGCGCCTTACTTGTCATCTTGATCTGACTCTGATCTCTGGTTCGAATGGTCAGCCGGATCAAGTCGGGGGAGCGTGCCTTTAGCGACAGGGGGGAGATGGCAAAAGCGAGAACTCGGTTCTGCACGCCCCCGTTCCTCACAGGAAAACTGCGTAGCAATTCTAGTATAATATGGAATGTTTTCGCGAGTATATTGCTACAGTACTCCGTGGTCACGCTTCGTCCCGAGCCTGGGAAAGTCGTGGAGACAGGCACGAAGGCCGACTCCAACACCTTCAGTGATTGGGTGACGTTTGCCTTCGTTGTATTAAGGTGAAACTGCCAGTTGGGTCTTCTGCATGTGTGCTGGGACCGAAGAAAAGTTGGATAACGGGCCCATGGACTCTTTCAACCTCTTCATTGGAGCCTGTATGAAATTCAACTTGCGCACTTCTCTTTGAAACTGGGTCGCGGGCTCATATCATGCCGCTGTGCGGTGCCCTGTATGTATTACGTACCTTACTTCCGTAAAATCCTGAAGGAGGATGAATTGTTGCGCAGGTCTGGAACTCTCCAGTTCAGAACCCGAGGTGCCACCTTCGCTTCCCAAGAATGCCGTCGTGTTCGGAGTAGCATTGAGAGTAACTACGGAATACTTTCAGTTTCTTGGTGTGCAGGGGCACGATTGGAAATCCCCCAAACGCCCGGGGCTTCCCATTGGCGGAATTGGTTCAGAGAGCGGTGGGAACCGCACATGGAAAGTGTCTGGGCTAATTACGGATTACATGGAGAGTACGCAGAGTACGGATACTTGGTACACTACACTACGACGGTCTGCGCTCTCCTGCACCGAAGTTTCTTTCTCCCCTCTATCCACGTGGAGAGGATCGGCCCCCCCAGCCTTGCTCCGCTCGCAGATCATTGTCCCAGCCTTAATTACTTGTAAGGTCGCCGCTGGCCTGTGGTGATCACACTGATCTGGATTCCACTAGTGTACCCAGATACAACGATCGATAAGTCTAGCGGATGCGCTACACTTTCACCCACTGCACTATTCCGCACTCTCGGGTCAATAGGGATAAAGTGAGTCTTGGAAGTGTTAGAATCGCAGCCTGTGGAAAAGATCGGCATCTGGGGCGGAGAAGTCAAGAGCGCCTAACTCCTGGGCAGGCAAGGCAATATCGAGCGGAGGTGAATTTCACCGCGCGCTTTCCCAAGGGGGCGGGCGAGGCATCAACTTTACCCCAGGTATTTTTCCTCGGCCAGGAGCATCGTGGCGTCGGCATTGGTGAGATTTGCGAGTGGCCATCCATGACCTCTACCACCACCACCCCCCCTTGGACCGGCGAGACGGCTGCGCGTGCCGCCAACAAACAATATCTGATGCAGCGGATGGATTTGGACCACTCGAAGGTATAAAAGAGTGGGCACCCTCTGGCTTGGCGCAGGCATGGAGGTTGTCCGACTTCTGGCCTTTTAAGCTTGGCGCGCGAGTTGCGGGGGGGAGGGGTGGGGGGGAAGGAGCGGCCCCAAGTACATACATACCAAGTAAGGAATGCAAATGTATGCTCCGCATACCCGGTCCACTTTTTTTTTTTTTTCAACACACACTGTATGCACAGTCAGCGCAGCATCGGGCGTACCAGCAGAATGGACGATTATTGATTGCAATTTCAGCCTAGACAGCCTGGAGATGCCAAAACCTGGCCGTTGGAACGCAGCTGAAGTGCCGGGAAACCGAGGAAGGGGAGGCTTTGAGCGGGGTAGCGATTTCGTTAAAGACGGGCCAACCCGACTAGTGTAGTCGCCCCCAACCTGCTCCAGAGCCTACCCCGGACGTTTCCAATTCGCTTCGGCATCGGTGGGTAGCATCTGGGGTAAGCAAACGCGGGACAGACCAGTGACGGCCGTCCGGCTCAATCTGGCTCGCCTCCGGCTGATTTGGACAAATTTCCTACCATCCCGCGCCCCTAACCCCCCTAGGCGTAGTGTACAGAGTGTGCAACAGGCTCCCCCCGGTACGGCACGAACCAAGGTTGGGCGACCGGGGAGCGGGGATTACACCCGAGCCAGCGACCGACTGGCAGGTCGCCAGCGCCAAGACACGGCCGGGCGCACATAGAGGATGGAGAACCCTGTAGCTGGGGTGCGGAGGCCGGGGACGACGGGACGTCGGGAACTGAGGCGGGTTGCAGTTCTGGGGTTTGGCTCGTCAAGTCGAGGGTATGTTGCTTGCTGGAGCGCGAGGGAAGAATGGTAGCGTAGCCGAGCGTGTTCATCGTCGGTGGATCTGGGCCAACGGGAGGCTAAAAAAAAAGAAAAAAAAACATATATAATGTATACATCACGCCGACGCGACGGCGCCGAGAGCAGCTAGCCCTTCCGACTCGACTCTGTCCTTGTCACGCTCGTCTCCAAGCCCAGACGAGAGCTGCCATACCGTCGTCGTCAAGATGCCCAAAGCCAGATCCAGAGTGCCCGTCAAGGTGAACGTGGGGACGTCCGCCGACCCCATCGTCACCCGCCTCGTGCAGGAGGACAAGATCCCATGGTACAAGAAGCCGAACCTGCGGCGCATGTACATCTTCCTCTTCCTGTGCTGCATGGGCGTTGAGATGACCTCGGGTTTCGACTCGCAGCTTATCAACACGCTCCAGTACGCAGAGACCTTCCACAAGTGTACGTCTTGTTTTGTCTCTCTGTCTCTCTCTCTCTCTCTCTCTCTGATCCCGGGCGCTCCGTTGTCGATCCACGCCGCGATGGGCTAACAAAGGACTCGTAGACCTGGGTAACGGCCGCAAGGATGAGGACGGAAACTACGCCATCGAGCCCGGTCTTCTCGGCTTCGTCAACTCGTGCTACCAGCTCGGATCCATCTTCGCCGTCCCGATCGCGCCCTGGTTCGCCCAGCGCTTTGGTCGGCGGTGGTCCATCATGCTCGGATCCCTGATCATGGTCGGCGGTGCCATCATCCAGGGCTTCGCGCAACATGGTAGGCCCTGCCCTCTCGGCGCTTTGCTGACTCTTCTCTTGTTGTTGTTGTCGTCGTCGTCGTTGTTGTTGTTGATCGCAGGCTGACGTGACGACGGGTGATGTGTGTCACCCTGAATGTTTTAGTTGCCATGTACATCATCGCCCGCATGATCCTCGGCATGGGCATCTTGTTCTGCATCATCTCGGGCGCCGCCCTGATCGGCGAGCTCGGCCACCCCAAGGAGCGTGCCGTGCTGACCTCGCTCTTCAACTCGTCCTACTTCATCGGCCAGATTCTCGCGTCCGCCATCACGATCGGAACGACCGAGATGAAGACGAACTGGGCCTGGCGCCTCCCGTCCCTGCTCCAGATCTGCCCCTCGCTGCTGCAGATCGTCACCGTCTTCTTCCTGCCCGAGTCGCCGCGTTTCCTCATCTCCAAGGACCGGGACGACGACGCCAAGGAGGTGCTCATCAAGTACCACGCCGAGGGCGACGCCAGCTCGCTCCTCGTCCAGGCCGAGATCGTGCAGATCCGCGAGACCATCCGGACGGAGATGGAGGTGTCGAACCAGAGCTGGATGGAGCTCGTGAGCACGTACGGCATGCGCCGCCGCCTCGTCATCACCCTCTTCATCGGTCTCTTCACCCAGCTCTCGGGCAACACCCTGCTCTCGTACTACTCGGGCAAGCTGTTCGAGATGATGGGCTACACCGAGGCCTCGGTCAAGACGCGCATCAACGTGGCCAACGCGTGCTGGAGTCTGCTCAACGCCACCACCATCGCCTTCCTGGTCCCCTACTTCAAGCGCCGCCACATGTTCATGACCTCGGCCCTGTCCATGTGCGCCGTCTTCATCGCCATCACCGTCTCGCTCGAGCGCACCCAGGCGGCCCAGGACGCCGGCTTCAAGAACACGGCCGCCGGCATCTCGGGCCTCTTCTGGTACTTCGCCTTCGCCCCCTGCTACAACATGGGCAACAACGCCCTCACCTACACCTACCTGGTCGAGCTGTGGCCCTACTCGCACCGCAGCCGTGGCATCGGCGTCCAGCAGATCTTTGGCAAGCTCGGCGGCTTCTTCTCCACAAACGTCAACTCCATCGCCCTCGACGCCATCCGCTGGAAGTACATGGCCATCTACTGCGGCTGGATCTTCTTTGAGTTCCTCATCGTCTTCTTCCTCTACCCCGAGACCAGCGGCCGCACCCTGGAGGAGCTGGCTTTCCGTAAGTTCCTATTCTTCTCCCTTCTTGTGCCTTAGACGGGCCCTTCCTTTCTTTCCACACCGTCGTGACAGACCAACTCTAACCCTTGGTTTCCTACCTACCACAGTGTTCGAGGATGCCAGCCTCAACGAGAAGGCCGCCGCCGCCGTCGAGAAGCAGATCCATTACGGGGACGAGAAGGTCGTGCACGAGGAGGGACAGCCGGCTGCCAAGAGCGTCGTCTAAGAGTGTTGTACTACCACCCGGTTGGAAATGCCGAAGCATCAATATACCCGGGGTTGGGGGATAGGCAATTTTTTTAGTCATGATGTCTTAGTATTACTACCTACTGAGCTGGAAATTGAGCTGTTTCCTTTTTCAGGGTGGGAAACGTGTTGGAAGCCATCATCGCTACGCAAGTGAACTGGAGCATCTGGAGTTCTATTCATGTAGGTAGGGGGATTGGCACAAACAACCATCTTTTTACAGTGAGCAATCTTGTCGAAAACATAGCAAGAGATTTTAAGGAACTTTGTGACGATGGTTTCGAAATGAAAACTTGGTCGAAAAGAATAACCTATATCCGTATTAATTAATTACACCAAACTAGGCCACCTGCCGGTGCACCCAAAAGACATCGCACTCTCTGCAAGTGCGACCCGCTCCTGCGAGGCTCCTTGGATGGCAACTGATTGTTTACCTTCCTTAGTGAAGAAGCCATGCGTGCTTTACTTTCTTATAGTTCCTTCCTTCTAGGTTACAAACACCCATCATGTACACGCAGATTCTGACTTGTTGCCTGATGTTCCACCTCGGCACACAGCCTCCATCGCCAGATACCTTAGGTAGTAGCTTGACCGTTCCTCATTAGTGTACTGCACATACATATTGCCATAAATGGGCATGATGAAGAGCTCTGATTCGTTGCATGAAGCCGTCCCGAACTGCCTTGCGAGCCCACGCTGGAGACATCAAGATCTCAACGCCGCCAAGAATGGCGGTACACATCCGCGTCTAGGCCTCCAGTAACTGGGGCCGGTTGTCTCCTAGGCGCCTTGACAGGATTCAAGATGCAGTGCGCAAGAGTTCAAAAGGGATATAAAAGAGGCGGGGTGGTGTTGCATCAAGGCCATCTGTGCCCTCACCCCCTGGATGTATGTAATTACATAGCTTACATGCTAATTACTCCTTTCCAAAGTTCGACCCTCGTTCACTTCCACACTATTTCCACCCAATCGGGAGCTCAACTGTCTCAGCCAAGGGAAGAAGAAATATTTTGACCTTTACCACGGCAACTCCTCCCCGTTATACAACCAGAACTTGCCGCCGTCCCGCTCCGTCAGGCCCTCGACCAGCTTCAGGACCGCCCTCGCGCTGTCCTCGACCTCGACGACCGCGTTGGGCCCGCCCATCTCGGTCTTGACGTGGCCCGGGTCGACGGCGACGACGACGATGCCGCTGCCGCCGCCGCCGCTGCGCGCCCGCAGCTGCGCCTGCTGGTGCACCGTCAGCATGTTGAGCGCCGCCTTGCTGAGGCTGTACGGCGTGATCTCGGGCGTGATCCGGCCCGTGGCCAGCAGGGTGAGGGATCCGGCGCCCGACGAGATGTTGGCCACGCGCGCGCCGGGCGCCAGCAGCGGCAGGAGCGCCTGCAGCACGAGCGCCGGCCCCAGCAGGTTGGACCGCATGTGGTCGTTGAGCGCGGCGGGCGTCAGCGTGAGGGCCGTCTGCTCGCGCGCGTGCAGGACGGCGGCGTTGTTGATGAGCGTGTTGATCTTGATGTTGGCGTCGCCCGACGCCTCGCGAATCCGGTCGGGGAGCGCCGCGATCGAGGACTCGGACGACACGTCGCACTCCAGGATGTGCACTTTGGCGGCGGCGGTCTGCTGGATGGATTTCAGGGTCGCGAGGTCGCCTGCCGCACTGCGGACGAGCGCAAATACGGTGTTGGAAGCGGCCTGCGACAGCTGGCGGACGTGCTCCAGGCCGATTCCAGCACGGGTGCCGGTGATCACGTAGACGGGCATGGTGAGCTAAGTAGGGTAGGTAGGGTGGGTAGGTAGGTAGGTAGGCAGGTAGGTAGGTTGTGCTTGCGGAGAGGGGGAAGTGGCCGGAGGAAGGATGGACGTTGCGGTGCTCTCTGGTCTTCGGGTTGCGGTCGCTCACTGCCGGTCTGGGATGATATCGTTCAGGGTATATATCGTCGTTGGCGACCTCCCTCGCCGTGTCTTCCATGCGGGGTGTTGCTTGTCATGGTAATTAACCTGTCCGACGCTATCGCCATTCCATTTGAACGGCGAGGAGTCATCTTCGTCCGCGTTCCGAGCTCGAGCTCGTCTCAGTGTCAGTCTATGTGGTTCTAGTCCCTTCGAAAATACCACATCACGATGGTGCCAGATGTTCTATTTGTCATCCAGCCCACGATCCTAGTCAGGTATTTGGTGGCCTGAACATACCCCTGGGAACTTGGCCTGACCAAACCCCCCTTAACCAAGCATTCGTGATACGGTTTAACTAGTATAAAACTTGCCTATAACCTCAATTCTATAGACTAGTTTTAACTACTGGTCAAGTTAACTTTAAAAATAAAAATTATATAAAAAATAAACTATAATTAATGTAGATTTATTTTTAAATTTATTTAAAATGCCAAGTCTAGGGGGTATAGTTAGGCTACTACCTATAAATACCGATCCTAGTATAATATAGTTATCGTTCCTGCCGTCGAAACAAGTGGAGCGCCGGCCGGAAGAGCGGGCCGGACGGGCCGGCGGCGACGACGGAAGAAATGAGGTAAGGTAGGTGCGGAGTAGTGTCACTGTATCCGGGCCTGTGTTGGTTGATAAATCCGCTATCCCCGGCGCCAGCAACAACACCAAGTCCCTCGCTCCCATACTCTTTGCGAGGTTTCAATACAACAACCTCTGAGTCATACTTCCGAGTCCGAATCAAGATAAGTCAATCATGATTGATTGAGTGCTCGCAGGACCGTGATTCTTGAATTACTAATCATGTCCGATCAGTGGGCAAAAGCACGACACAAAAAAGAGAGAGAGAAATGAGCGAGAGAGCGTCCTTCCCACATGTCCTTCCTCCTGATCGCCTGCAGCGCCCTCAGCAGCTCAGCCCTCGGCAGCAGGACAACGACCGTGGAAAGAGCTAGACGCCCTGTGAAATCAGGCCAGGATGGTAATACCACTAAGAAGAGCCAGCGCTGAAAAACTGGGAACTCAACACCTCGGGAGGTCGATTGCCAGCCAAGACCCGGAGCATCCAATACCAAGGGGAGCCAAGTCCGGCCAAGCCAGCCAACTCGACCGTCACGGTCCTTCCCGCCATCCGGCCACCGGCCAAGGACGGGCAGCAGTGATGTCGTCGGCAATTGTCGGAGAGGTGGAGATGCGGGTGGAAGTACTAATAAGTCGAGGCGCACAAGAGAATCTGCAAACTGATGCTCGTCACGCCGAATGTCGGCCAAGTCCTTGGCCAAGCCGCCACTGGTCGTGGTCTTCCCTGACTCGGACGGATTCCACGCGCCCGTGGTCGCACTTCCCCGCAATGACGCAGCGCCATGTGCTCCGTCTCAGCCTTTCTCTTCCAGTAAAGAGCGACATGCGGAAGCGTACGGGGGAGCGCCTCCATTTTCCACGCATCATGTGGGCCCCTTGGTGTCGACGTGGTTGGCAGCTGCTGAACGTCGGTACCCCGGATAGAGGACCGAAAATGAAAGAATGACTGCCGGATCCGGCTTGGTCGCGGGTCTCAGGAAGCGGATGGGAGGCGTCGTGACCAGGAGCGACCCAAGCGCGTAAGGAACGGGACCTTGTCCTGGCCAGCCTTGGGGGACTTCATGGCATCGAAGCCTGTCAGGGACATGCTTCGGTCTCTGAGGGAGATTTCGTGGGGCTTGGGATACGTAGTCGATCTCTGCCTGCGGGCTAGCGGCGTGGACGGGGCTGACTGCTGTTTCCTCGGAGAACGAAGCCCAGCAGGGGTCGTGGGCTGCGCGGGGGGCGTCGAATTTATGTCTCCTTCGCCAATCTCGATCTCCTTGGCAACCAGAGAGGTCTTACTGTCCGGGCGCTTGTCGTCGGCTTCTGAGCTGTCGCTCACGGACGTCTCGAATCTTCCTCGCATGAATGCAAATGGGAAATCGATGTCGTCTCCCACTGCAAAAAGAGGTAAGTTTCGTTTTAGATGATGGAAGAGTGGGCAACATTAGGATATGCGGCCTACCATGAGTCGCCCACAAGCGGGCGTCGACTGTATACCTGAAAAAATCGTTCTTCACCGCTTGGTATCCGTTTTGGCTCAGCCAGGCTGCAACCCACTCCTCGGCTACCTTGACAGCATCGGACTTCTTGCCAGGAATGAGGAGCTGCGTGTTTCGGCTGGCGGCGAAGTTGAGGATAAATTGGCGTCGCGAGTGCTCCGCCGCGATAAGTGCCTTGGACACATCCATCCTTTCCAGCTCCAGCGGCGTTGACTGGCGTCTGGTTTCCCTCACGGCAGCGTTTGCCGGTCTGGCCATACCGCGTATTGCGTTTGCTTTATTGTTTGAGAGGCGTGCAGTGAGTGGTGTTAAGGGTGTCGACGATGGCGGAAGGGCCACCGAGGTTGTTGTCGCATTTGTGGTCGGCCAGCGCGATGACCGAAGGTGATGTGAACCAGACGTCCGAAAGCCTGGTTCGACAAACGCGGTCGCTCGAGTGTAATTATATCTAAGAGTCAACACCACAAAACCCAGACCCCGATGCAGAATTCCAGAAAGTTCAGATGGCTGCCACCCTTGCGAATGCAGGCAGCTGTGTCCGTTGCCGTGTGTCTCACGCGCGATAAGATTTTCGGTTGCGTTATCGGGAGCGAAGGACTCTGGAGCACTGTGAGTTCGGATGTCGTTTGGTCGGCCGAGAATATCAGCCCAGGGACGACCGAGCCTGACATAATTCAGCTTTGCGCTCAGGGGGTTTCGAACAATGAACCAAGACGTCGGGACCGTTTCCCGCGGCCGCTGCCAAGTTCGCCAAGCGCGCCGGACGACTTGGCGACGGCAGTCAAGCAGATGAGCTGCTGACTCGTCCGCCGTGCACAACACGAGCGTGGTCGATAGAAAACGCAGATGCGGGGCAGTGACTGCAAATCGCCATTCTGAGGGCTCCGTGCCTGGCCTACATAACAACTTTAGCCATCGGGAATGAATCGGCGTTTGCCCTCGAAGATCTAGTACTGTGTAGTATACTCACCAGGGTCTGATTGCTTTCGCGTGTCTCAATTTTCGTTGCTTGCACCGGGAATTTGTCTGAGTCGGCCACTGCACCGAGTTTGTATGTACATATGTATGTATGTACAAAGCCGTCGATGCAGCTCAACGCAGCCATGGAAGCTTCTCTTAACTGGCTACTATTTTCGGACGTGCTAATTATCAGCCGGCCCTGGCGCGATCACTACTCAGGTGGGTTGACACGTTGATCATCATAGCAAATCAGTCGCCTTGCTTGATGTGCGGGCTGACGGGCGACTAATTACTGCGTAATTATGCAGGTTAAAAAAAAAAATACCAAGCAATTCTGGCCTTAGACGTCAAAAATCCAAGAGAGAATAAGAACACAAGATGAACGCGAAAGTGCTGTAATTATGCACTAGTAGCCGAGCGGTACTCACGGCATCTGGCTTTCCACCGCCCATCTTTTTGATACCTGATGCTGATCCCTCACTCCGGCAGGCGTCCCTTCGTTACCCAGTACACGTTATAATTGCTATCATGCGCGTCGTAAAACGGCCCCAGCGTCACCGACTGCCCGTCGGCGGTCGCGGTAAACACCAACCCGTTTCCCTTGGCCCGCCTCACCGAGTCCAGATCGAGCGTGGGCAGCGACGCCAGCGACGCGCTGCCGTAGTCGCCCGATAACACCACTGGCCCGTACGCCAGCGCCGCGACGCCGGGGTTGTCGTTGGCCGCCACCGTCCGCAGCGTCATGGGCAGCCTCACCGTCACCACGTCGCCCGCCTTCCAATCGCGCCCCCTGATGGACACGTACGTCCCCGGCACCGCCGCCGCGACGCCCGCCTTCTCCCCGTTGACGAGGACCTCGGCGCCCGACGTCGTCCACGAGGGGATCCGGACGTGCATGTCCCAGCCGCCCGTCGGCTCGCCCCCGACCGTCAGCGTGATGGTGTCGCTCCCCGCGGGGAAGGCGGTCTCCTGCGTGAGGGTGACGCCGCGCTCCGTCCACCGCAGCACCGATGGGGTGAAGAGGTTCACCCACAGGTTCGCCGCCCCGTCGTCGTCGGCGTCGTCGTCGTCGTCGTGCCAGTAGATGGAGTCCATCAGCTTGGTGTTGGTCTCGAGCGCGGTGCCCTGGCAGCACCAGAAGGAGTCGTAGTCGGTGCTCCAGGTGCCGCCGCCCCAGGCCGGGCCAACCCCGCGGCGGCCACCCGGGTTGAGCGGCGTGAAGTAGGTGACGTGCCCGTGCGGGTCCGCCGGGTTCTGCTGCCCGAGGAGGTGGTTCAGCAGCGCGCGCTCATAAAAGTCAAAGTAGGCCGTGCTGGCCGGGTCGAGCATCCACAGCTCGCGCGTGAGCCGGAGCATATTGTACGTGTTGCACGCCTCGGCCGTGTCCTCGAGCAGGTACTTGGCGATGGCGTCGGGCTCGTGGAAGTGCTCCGCCTGGCTGTTGCCGCCGATGGCGTAGCTGTGGGCGCCGACCGTGAAGTTCCACGCGTTGGCCGCGATGTCGCGGTACCGGGCCGTCCCCGTCGCCTTGTACTCGAGCACGGCGCCGATCCACTTGGGCACCTGCGTGTTGGCGTGGAGGCCGTCGAGCCGGTCCTGCCGGGATGCCAGGGGGTCGAAGACGGCGGCGTGGTCGAACCGCTGCGCGACCTCGAGCCACCGCGGGTCCCCGGTCTGGAGGGAGAGCTCGGTCAGGACGTCGTTCATGCCGCCAAACTCGGTGCCCAGCACGGCCTGCATTTGCTCGTAGCTCAGACGGCCGGTGCGCGAGTCCACCCACCCGGCCAGCGCGAGCAGCACGTCGCGGGCCGTGGTGTCGCCTACGTGGCGCCACACATCCAGCAGGCCAGCCATGGTCTTGTGGATGGCGTAGTACGGGACGTTGCCGTTGCTGAGGGTTCTTGCTTCAAGAGCGTCAAACTCGGACTCCGGGAACCCAGACAGGTAGCCGGCGCCAAAGCCGACGGCATCGTTGTTTGCCTGGCACTTGGCGAGCTCGGCCACGAAATAAGTGGCCCGGTCACGGCAGGCGTCGTCCCGCAGGGAGGCGTAGCAGTGTGACCACGCAGTGAGAAAGTGGCCCTGGACATGGGTTCGGAACGGGAAGTCGGGCGCATCCCAGCCCCCGTTCTGGCGAGCCCCCTGGGTCGACAGGCCATGGTTGGCCCGGAAATTGTAGAGCAGGCGGTCGACGTCGACCCATTTCAGGTACGTGACCGTGCGGTTCTGGTTGTCCGTCCAGCGGCTGTCGATCAGGGAGACGGCGCTCATGTCGAAGGGCTGTGGCCATGAAGATTGTCCCATGGTAGGCTGGGCCGCCGCAAGGAGGCCGAGCAGCAGGCCGAGAGCTTGGGAGCATATCATGATCGTCAGGTTCCTCGCGCCTTGGATGCTGTATTTCGAACAAGCGAAGCTACCTGGTGCTCTCTTCAACCAGGGCCTTGGCTTCCTCAGGGCCCACTGGACTTCTGGTCGAAGGCTGCTCAAGTCCCCTATTTATAGAGAGCTCTGGTTGCACTTCCTGCGGGGGAATGCGGATCCGGACTTTTGACGGGAGGTGGCTAAGATCTGGGGTAGAAGTGGCTCGGCCCGGCAAACACCAGTCCATCCGGGTGCGGATCTTTGTGCTAGGAGGCAGGCTCACAACCGTCCAGAAGATCACATCCTCGGGTTGCCAGCACTATCGACCGAAGAACCGCCAAAGCGGACAAAAACTCCGCCGCGAGTGAGGAGCCGCCAGAGCATGGCCTGATAACTATTTGCGGAAAAGATTCAGCCCGTCAACATGTTCGAGGAATACGGCGGTAGTTGCTTGTTATGATTGGCGCGGCTAGAGAGTAAAGACTAACTGAGTGCAACCTTGGAGAAGAGTAGGATCGACTTAGGCTAGGGGGTCCCGCAACACCCGCCAGACATCACGAGTCCCAGCAACCGGACATGAAGGTTTTGGAGTGTTACCAAATCACAATATCACACTCCCCGTGTCTCGTGATGCGCATGCCATGTCCTGCCAAATATCTGCATTCCAATAGTGGAGCCTTCTGAAGCTTCATCAACCTTTCCTTCGCCTAGTCCTGTCACGACATCATCTCGTGGCGTCACAAGCAGTTGGAGAGTGTAGAGTAGCCACGTGGTTCTACGTATCTCATTAATCTGGGTCGGCAGAATTGGATAGATCATCGGATCATAACATTTCGGTTAGATATAATTAGAGAGTTGTAGGGACTCCCAGTTCCATGCCTTCAAACAATGGGGTCAGGTAGAGTACACCAAAGGATTTCTCATGGCCACAATGTCTGGCCGAGAAACCCAAATTTGGACATGGTGTGATGGTATTTCAAACAAGGAAGGCGGCCAGTCGCTCAACTGGCCGCCTAGGGTCAAATGGCCCATTTGTTGTCTGAAGTCATTAGGACTGAAAGAGAAAGAGCCAAAGAAAAAAGATAAAAAAAAAAGGGGGGGGGGGTATAGTAACGGTCGCTGGTGATAGCAGATGATTGGTCCATGACGGAGGTGCGCCGCACTGTTGGGATGCGATCAGAAAACCACGCCGCTAATTTGGGGGTCTCAAGCCAGGTGGTCTCGAGGCAAAGGGACCTCGCTTAAGGGCCTCTTGCGGTGCTGTGCCAGGTTTGTGTGATGACTCCGAGACGGCATGAGTGAGAAGGGATGCGGCCAAAGACTCTTGACCAGCATGCTGGCGGCCGCGTTGTCCATGTTTTGCCGGCCATCAGATATTGCTCCTGTTGTTTTTATATGAGCCGCTGTTAATATCCCGCCTCAACATCACTTCGCGCGTGCAATCATTAGGAATTTGATCAAGACTTGTAATAACAGCCACAGACGCCTACCCAAACGAGTCAGATCTCTCTTCGATTCAGAATCTCCATCTCTCACGCATGCAAAATGGCTTCCTACCAGTCCCAAGCAGCATCCACAACAATTACGAATCGGCAACTAGTCCTGCAGGTGGAAGAAATGCTCAACAACTTCACCATCAAGGACACCGCAACCAACAAGACGTTCATGCGTTCCAAGGCCAAGAAACTGTCAATGAGGGGCCGCATGAAGGTCTACGATGGGAATAACAACCTGCTGTTTGACATTATCCAAAAACCTTTCCGCATGCGTCCTACCTTCTCCATTCGGGGACAAGACAAGGGGGAGATCATGAGGGTGAAGTTTGGCGGTGAGTTGCAGGAAATCGCCCCGCTAATCAATTAATCACATTCTGTCTTTGGGGGTTCGGCAGGCTAACAGAACGGTCGGTCCAGCCATGAGCATCAGCCGTACGGCCCACGCAAAGTTCACTACCGCGGAAGGCCAGCCCGTGAAGCTCACCATGAAGAGCAGCCTGGTGGGTGGCATGTCGGCCGAGATCGTTCAAGAACCCTCGAAAAGACCGGTCGCCCACATCAAGCGCAAGATGATCGGCAGCGGGAAGACGCTACTGAGAACGGCCCTGGGCCAGGATACGTACCATGTGACGGTACAGCCCGGGGTCGACGCGGCTCTGATTGTGGCCATGTGCATCTGCTGGGATACAAAGAAAGAACAGCAGCAGCGGCGGTGAGTAATTAAACATTTGTTCGAGGTGCTTGGGGGGGATTGGGGGTGTGAAGAAGTTTGACATTTGATTTGATCGTCGTTTCGGAGTTTGTTTGGCCAAATTGTTGGAAGATTTTAGGTTAGACTTGGAGAAGAGCTCCTCATCGAACTCGTGCACAACTACGCGGTGCATCCTGAGAGGCCCACCTTGCAGAGCCTGCCGAACTCAAGGTTGTCATGTAAATTCGGACCGAGCGTCATTTGTTGTTGTTGTTGTTGTTGTAAGCTCTGCCATATAGAGGGATCCTCACCAAACCTATCTTTACACACCATGAGAGCGGTATGAGCTGGCAAGACGGTCTTCGGAAGCGCCCAAAAGGCATCTAGTATCTACCGAGGCATAGCATTATTCCGATCAATAAGTCACCACAAGGTAATATGAGATTGCCCATTTCACATCTTAGCTGCTTCAGTTGATGAGCCATCTTCATGTTCCTCCGCTAAACACTGCCGCAGTAATGTAAGTGTAAATTAATTAATACAGAGACAACCACAGAATGGAAACGTCACCACTCCGCTTGGTATCCTCAATGGTTATCTTGGACATTGCCCAAGCACACGATCAAGTCAGGGCCGTTGGCATCAGCAGCCGGGCACGCGACCTCAGCCCGGCCGACCGAAGAACCACCGACCTCTCGGCATCAACATGTTCGTTCCCCGTATCCATGATCATTCTGGCCATCATGGGCGTTCGTTGTCGTCAGTTGGCGCCACTTTCCTCCTCGCTGTTGGGAACACCAAGGAGCTTGAGGAGGACCTCCATCAAGGTCGGGTCCTCTTCTTCTTCAGCTCGCGCAACAACCTTGCGTTTGACCTTGCTCTTGCTGCTGCTGCTCATGCCGATTTCGTCGTCGCCTTCTTCGTCGTTGCCGATTTCGTCGTTGCCGATTTCGTCGTTGCCTTCTTCGTCGTTGCCACTTTCGTTGTCGCCTTCTTTCTCGCCGAACAACTCATCAAGGGAGCTCTCACGCCCTTCGAAACCGTTCTCAACTTTCTCTGCGGAGTTTTCGTTGCCGGTGAGAAGACCGACGATATCCGCCAGGTCCACGTTGTCGTCGTTGGTTCCGTCGGTGCTCTGTTGGCTGGTGATGAGGGGCTTGACGAAGTTGACCGTGCCGTCCACGACACCTTTTACGGTGATGCCGTCCTTGTTGATCTTTTCGAGCAACCCCTCTGGGAGCTTGCTTTCGCCGGACTCGGCAGTGTCGGCCCTCTTGCTAATGCCGCTAGTGCCATCATTGTCGTGGCCGCGAGAGGGGAGAACCGGCGGTGCGAGCACGCCTTGGGTGGACTTGATGTCAGGGACCGTGACAGCAGGGGGAGCTCCCGCCCCCGCCCCTATGCCGGCCACGAGTCCCTGCAGAAGAGTCTGAAGAGCCGCAGAATCCACGGTCTGAGTCTGGTCCGACTTGCGGACGTGCTGCCTTGCCTGGAGAAGGGGGGCAGCCTGCCCGGTGACGAAGAGAGCGGCCACGATGGCCTGGCGCCAGGAGAAAAGGGGTGCCATTTTGGGAATGTGTCAAGAGAAGGTGTCTTGGGAATAAATGATTGAAGACTTATATATATGTTTAGGGTTAATTAGCAGTCGAGAGAGGATCCCCGCAGTAGGTAGAATGGAAAAGGAACGACTTGGAGTGGGCAAGTGAATGAAGGAGCGAAGCCTGGTTGTCTTCAGAAGCCTGGAATCCGCGGGAGAGCGAGGACATATATAACTTTTTCCGCAGGCTTGACAGTTGGGTTGTTATCAACTCTGCGCGCTCCAGAACCAGGATATCGCGGAGTATAGAAATGCGATTGAGACACTCATATTCGCGAAAACAGTCCATCTCGGTGCTAGACGCGGTGCACACGTGCCCCGTGTTGTTTCTTTTGTTGTTGTTGTAATGAAGAACCGACGAACCACAGCGCGAATGCGAAGTCTCGCATCTTTTGACGGTATGTTCGGTCCTGCATCCATTACTCTGTTCTGAAACCCGGGACCAACTGGTCCTTGGCTCGGATGCGGGAACGCCTTGGTTTTGGCGGACCTATCGTGCGAAGCTCAATCGATCTACCTCGAGCAATGCCGAAACGGTCCTGCCAAGCATTGTCGTCCCAGGGCAACTACCCTGCGGTACCCAAAGCTGTTTCATTCCTCCGTTAAACATTTGTCCTTCACGCAGCACCATGCCAAATGTGGTAATAATAACCAAAATTGAGGTCTAAAACTTGCTTCGTCAGTCTCGTAACTTTCACGATCACGGGCCCCGCCCAAGGGCGATCATCCGATTTAAAGTCCTCCGTTTACAGACCGATCCCAGGTCTCGAGTTTCTAAAAGGGCAGGATGCTATGAACTTTGCCGCGCGAGACGAAACCAGAGTTAAGCAGCAGAGCGCGACGGATATCGGGCTATTGTTCCCCTCGCCTAACTAGGTAGGTAGGTACCTAGGTATACAGTGGTTTCCAGTCTATGGCCTCGATCTGTACTACAAATAGTACGGTTTACATTGCTTGAACGAGGTATTGTTTCCTCTCTTGCCTCCTTCGTTTCTTATCCAGCTCGATCTGATTGGTCTTGACGCAGGTTACATTTGTCTAGTAAGTTTTCGGCTTCTCACGGAAAAAATTGCAGGGCAGGCGAAGCGTGGCAGAGTCGGTAAGACTTCTACAAACTACTGTGTAATAACCCACACATCGTATTGTACTTTACTTTACTGTGCATACATACATTATCTATTCAGTACGGATTATATTTGGGGCTGTCTGCCCATGGGGTATATGTTTGAGTGATTGCGCTCAGGGACGGGCTACGGATGACAGCCGAGGCTATGATAGCTTGAATTCTCTTGAACGACTCAGAAGACTGGAAAAGCGCCGAGCCCAAAAAATTATGCTCAGCTTTCTGGTGTCGAACAGCTGGGGTCAAGCAATACCCGCGTCGGTTTGAGCAAGTTTCCCGCCTCCCCCTCCCCCCGCCACAAACCTCCGCCAGCGTTTTTAGCGACCTGGACTGCAGCAACAGCTCGTGATTGGGCCGGGCGGGGCTGCCATGCTGCCATGCTCCCGGCACGCCGGCGCTGGTGGGGTCAAGCAACGCCAGACCGAGCGCGCTCAACCCACAAGATTGGGACCTAAGCTTGCTAACGACATTGGGTCCGAGGAGCTTGTGCGAAGTCAAGCGAGCGGGAACGGAGTAAAATTTGCTCAATTGGCGAACTTGGCGTGGGCGGAAGCTCTACCGTCCCCAGGTTGATTGGTTGTGTCATTGCTGGAGCCATCAGCGGCGCCTTTACAAGGGCAGCTTCGCGCATGCAAACCCCCGTCTAGATACGCACACCTACTGCGTAGGTAAGGCAGTCGCTGAGCTGCAAGGCGCCAAGCCAAGCAAAGGAAGCAGTGACAAGCTTCCAGCGCAGTAATAAGGCAGGAGCTTGCGCCGCATCGTGCGACTGACTCTCCTCCCTTGTTTTCCAAGTTCTCCTCTCGCGTGTAGACTCTTGGCTCGACTAGTGTACATCACTTCTTCACTTGAGGCTGCTCGACTTAAACACCTCGAGCCCTCTCCCGTCGAGTTTCGCCCATCCATCCATCCATCCATCCATCCCATTGTCCGGACGACACACCACCAACATGACGATCCAGACATTCCTCACCCTCGCGATAGCGGGCCTTGCCCACGCCCATTTCGGCATCGAATACCCGCCGATGCGAGGCGACACACTCAGCAGCCACGCAAACGAAACTTGGTCCCAATGGACCAACCCATGTAAGCCCGCCTTTGACATTTCCACCTGCTTCCACCCACGGCGACTGGTGAGACGGCCAGGGAGCAAATATGCTAATAAAGTAAAACAAACAGGCGCCGGTGTCCCCTCCAATCTCACAGGCCGCCCGATTACCCCGTGGCCCCTGACCGGGGGCTCCCTCAAGCTGGACCTGCACCATCCCTGGACCTACATCTTCGTCAACCTGGGCCTGGGTTCGGACGTGTCCAACTTCAACTACACTCTGACCCGGCCCTTCTGGAACGAGACGGGCAACGGCACGCTGTGCGTGCCCCGGCTGGAGCTGCCCGCCGACCTGCCCGTGCGCGACGGGTCGCCGGCCAGCCTGCAGGTCGTGACGGTGGGCGAGGACGGGAACGCGCTGTACAATTGCGCGGATATCGTGTTCCGGGAGGACGCCAAGGTGCTGAGCGGGGACGAGTGCAGGAACAGCGAGGGCGTCACGGTCGCGCCCGTGGTGGTGGAGGCAGATGATGATGCGGCCGGGAACAACACAACCGCGGGCGACAAGGGGAGTGCCGGGTCCGCGATGGGGGTGAATACGGCGGCGCTGTCGTCCGTTGTTGGGCTCGCGATGGTGTTTGTTGCGGGCTTGAGCATGTGAGCTATGCGCCTCGGGCTACGGGAAGATTCTTGGTAAGGGGGGTTGAATTTGGGATGGATGGAAGGTGCAAATCTGCATGACGTGAGGCCAATGATTTGTAGATATTGCTGATGGCACGGGCGTCATGTAGAATGTTAGTGCAAATATGCCTGGCGTATTGCCGCCGTCACCTGTCCGGTCCTTGATCAACAAATAATTGGTTGACAATCTCCTTCATGGTCAACCGTTCCCTCGGGTTGGGGGCAAGCATGCCATGCACCAGCCGCTCCAGCTTATCGTTCAGGTCAAGGCTGCTGCGCACCGCGTTAACCTCGCTCAGCCACCTTCGCATCTGCGAAACAGCCGTAACCTGCAGGTTCGGCCGTTTCTCGTGCACATGGGCGATGGTCCAGTAGAGGTGACGGGGATGTCGGCGGTCACCCCGGATGTCCGGCCAGGAGATCTTGCGCATCACGTACAGCATCACGACCCCCAGCGCCCACACATCGCTCGGGGGGCCACGCTGACGCAGACCGATGTACTCCGGCGGCACATACCACGGAGTTCCGCCACCCGTGCTCGCACCCTTTTCCGACGACAAGCCCATGTCGCAGACGACGGCGCCGCGTTCCCGGCTGTACAGGATGTTCCCGGGCTTGATGTCGTTATGCTCTAGGCGCAGGGAGTGGAGATAGTGCAGGCCGCTTGACGTGTCCTTGAGTATGCGCAGGGCGTCGGACCGGTCGCCGGCGAATAGGTCCGTTCCCTGGGTCCGCCAGACACCCCGGGCGGAGAGATCCCGCCCCTCGACGGGCTCCATGTACAGGGATAGGAACCGAGCGTCGCCGCCGTATATTTGGACAATGTTCTTGTGCTTGACCTTCTCCTGGTTCTCCAGCTCTCGCAACCACGTCTGGGCCTGTCGGATAACCGTCTTGGCAAGAGCGCCCTCGTTGGCGTTGGCGTTTGCGGGCAGCGTCGTCTTTAGGACTTTGGCCACGACATAGCGACCGGGAGCCCCGGAGTACTCAGCCGTAAATACACTGGACAGGGAGGTTGATGCGATAGGGTCTTTCTTGGTGAGGGTATAACCGACGAGTCCCGCTCCGCGTGAAACCTCTATCGTCTCGTTGGACTGCATATCTAGTAGCGGATGGCCGGTGGCGCCCACGAGTTCTTTTCCCTTGGCGCCAGCCGGCACGAACATGATGACGCTGTCCTCCTTCTTATCGCCGGCGCCGTTTGTCGGTCGCCGCTTCTTCTCGGGGCTAGCGGGGTCGTCCTCGCCGGGCACGAAGGACCTCTTGCCGGAGGAGTTCACCACATCACTACCCGACCCTGACCCCGAAGATGACGAGTCGCAGGAGGCGGTCGACACGGCCCGCAACCGCACCGGCCTCCTCTCGAGGAGGCGGAAATCCAACAGATCAGTTCCGTCCATAGTGATACGCCAGGTGCCTGGCGACAAAGACTTCTCAAATTCTGGATTGACCTCATACCGCACCCCACGGGTCTCCTCGGGCTCCTGGGATATCCGGGAGAGAGTAAAAGGTACGTTGGAGCGGTTGACAAGGATCTGGTTGTCGCTGCTTGGGTCGTAGAAGAGAATGCAGGCCAGCCTCCGGTCCGGGTTTCGGTAGTCGGGGATGCTGACGGTAAAATTGACGTCCCTGTCGGTCTGACGGACGGCCAGGACCTGCTGGGTCGTCTCGTCTTCTTCCGTCTCGGCGGGTAATGAGAGGGGCACGACATTGCGATTCTCGCGGACGGTGCGGTCTCGGGCGAGCGGCCTCATGAGAATCCGGATATCGTCATCTAGGGGCACCACTAGCTTGTCCAGCGGGACTGCGCTGTTGATAGCGTCCAACTGCTCCATCCGGGAGCGTTGCAGGCGAGCCTGGATCTCGGTCTGCGAGAAAGGCTCCGTTCTATCCTCGGAGAGCCCCGAGGACTCCCTGATGTCGCCCATAACGACGCTCCCGGGGAGAGCGAACGGAGATCGAAACAAACAAAAAAAAAAAAAAAAAAAAAAAAAGGGGTATCTGTATGACGGGCAGCCCACAGTGGATCGGCGGGCGCAGATTCAGGAACAGAGCGCAGACGCGGCGAACTGTGAGACAAAATGCAGGGAGGCAGCAAGGAATGCCTGGGAACGCTGCGACACGACAAAACTGCGAGAAGGCCAGAATAAACCTGACGGTAAAACAGAGTCGGCGGGCATGCGACAGATTAAACAGAAGATACCAGAACGAGAGCGAAATTGCGCATGCCCAGGGTTCGGCGTTGAAGAACACCGTGGTGAAGAAAAATGACCATTGAAACGCAAGTCAGATGGGCTGCGGTTACACAGTAGAGAGCGCGGGGAGCGGAGGCAGCCCTGCTGATGGAGCATCAGCCTCACTCGGTGGGCGGTGATTGGAGTGCCATCGAAGCTCCGAGAAGAGAATCGGCGACGGGTGCCTGACACCGGGCCGCTGTCGCATTTGGAAATGGCCTGTTAGCGTGATGCTTGTGTGCGCCCTGCGCTCGACTTCGAGCTGCTGGTGAGCCGCGCACATGACATGGCCATCTCGGAAAGCTGTCACTTGCGCCGTCCAGGCGTGTAGTTATTTTTGTGGGACGGTTTGGTTTGATATAAAAGATACCGGGAGCTCCCGTCGCCATGAACCATGCTGTCTTAGCAAGTCTGCCCAGGGCCGCCCTGTGAGGGAGCGCCCCGCCCCTCCTTGGTTCAGGAACTGGGACAGCTCAAATTCATTCGTCAGGATTGGCTTAGGGAGAGGTGGATAGCTGACAGTTGGCGAAGCAGCCCTGCCACCCCGTGTTGGGCCGCTGCCGTCTGGTACCACCCGTAATCCCGAGAGACCGGGTGCCAGCCGCGATTCACGTGATCCTGCGCAATTCCCCTCAATGCATCAACCCGCATACAAGTACTGTAGTCCGTACATCGATGCGAGTCTCACACCATTGTGCCCTGCCAGTGTCTGTCGAATCGAGGCGGCGTCATCATGCGGCCTACCACATCCAAGAGGCCAGAACCTAGGGCTGGCCGGCCGGGCCACCCGAGGTCAGAAGGCAAAGCGCTTCCCGTTCCGGCTTTGGTCGATCCCCATGCTTCGAGGCACAAATCCCAAAACTCCTCGCCATCACGTTTTGAAAGATATATGAGATGCTCTTCAACGTCTATGTACTTGTAAGATGCGTTGAGACGTGTTGAGACGCGAGAGGAACTGGGCACCTGAAGTAGAGCCGACATCTTCCGAGACTTCTTGCCTCTGTAGCTGGCGAAGTGGGAGAGGAGAGGGAGGCAGACATGGAAGGCTCACCT
This sequence comes from Thermothelomyces thermophilus ATCC 42464, assembly GCF_000226095.1. Classification (NCBI taxonomy): domain Eukaryota; kingdom Fungi; phylum Ascomycota; class Sordariomycetes; order Sordariales; family Chaetomiaceae; genus Thermothelomyces; species Thermothelomyces thermophilus. The sequence continues at coordinate 459,993 of NC_016476.1, read as the reverse complement.
CACCTCCTGGCATCCAATCGCCCAACAGCTTCTTGTTTCTTTTGGGCGTCACTTCACGGCCTGACCAGAATTACGACATAATGGCGGCACCGCCGTAGGCTGCCATTGGGGCTGATTGGGCTGACCCACAGCGCTTGCATGATCCTCCTGCTTTGCGATTGGCTAAACCCCCACTAGCGCCCTGCTGTGCTTGCATTCTGGCGGTGGTGTGCTTATCCGGCCGTAGTCCTGCGATCCTCATTGGCCCGGATATGTGGCCCCTCGGAAGTTGGCGTGCCACACAGCTTTGACACTCCGGATCGGGTAGCCAACACCTTCTCCTCGCCAAATTTCCAAACACTCTGGCCGCCCCCCAGCCCCGGCCCACCGTCCGAAGCGACCCTTTCTCTTACGAACCCAGCTCATTTTGTCTCCATCATCCATCATTCCTTGCTTGCACCATCTCGTCGACTTTGAGATTCGGCGGCAAAAGAACCACCCCAAATCAACGCGATCAATCACAGCACGCAGTTCACAATGTTCGCCACCATACCTCTTGTTTAGATGGCTTCCAGCGCGACCACCATACCCGCGTGTTCCGATCTCAGCAAGCGTCTCTCATCTCCGGTTTTCGATTCTGGCCTCCTCTTTCGCACTCGTATAACCCATCACTCGACTTTACCTCCCTATCCAAAGTACCCCGCATCCGTAGAATGGACGACCCAGGCGATCATTGTTGGACCTGGCCCTTTTGGAAGTTTGGGCTGAAGAAGGACGACCTGTTCGGTACCCTGCACGACCGCTATAACACTTTTGCCTCGCCAATTCTCGACCCCGAAGCATTCCATCACGACGTCTACGAAATCTCCCAGCAGGCCAACAGTACCGATGAGTTCCATCGCCTGCTTAATGCCCGGAAGGAACAGCGTCTTCGCGAGCTGAACGAGACGCTTGAGTCAGCTGCCTTCGAGATCATCGCCAACCCTTCACTCATCGGCACCGAGCAGTGGCAGCATGCGGTTCAGCTCTTTCGGACGAAGTCTCTCGATTCTCTCGTCCGATACTACGCATCATACCTCCCATCAGACCACCCATGGTACAAGTCGGCGGATTCTTCCTCCCAGTCGGAGGCGGGCAGCAGTGTCGGCTCGCTGACGGACTCTCATGGCTCCTCTGAGGATGAGGAGATACCCTTTATGGACGAGCCGCTCGAGTATCCGAGCTATCCCAAGCAGCTCCTTCCCCCGTCACCCAGGTCCATGACTATGTGCTCCGACTCTTCTGTCGCTTCGCCAATCGACGAGGCACATGACGAGTTCGATTTTGAGCGGTCGGCACCTGCCCGCGCGCTTTCCTTCTCCGAATCTGAACCCGACTGCTGTTCGGTTCCCGGGACTGATAGGTGCTGCAACCGCGACCGAGAGTCGGATTGTCAACCGAGCTCTGGCACGGTACCTACGATAGCTACTCGTGGTGTTGACAGTGGTGTCGACGCCAAACCAAAACCCGAATCAACCAGGGGAGAGGCCACACTCCCTGGCGCAACTCTCGATGTCACCGACTCGGAAACGCCGACACCTCGACCCGAGACGCACACAGCGTCTTTCTTTTGCGACACGAAGCCATCGCCATCTCAGCAACGACGACATCGCAGTCTCTCGCCGTCTCGCCCGCATCCCCTGTCGCCTCGAGAACTTGACGAAGTTCTCACCGCCCACCGGGATCCCCGCAACCGGCAGCGTTCCAGACTCAGCCGGAAGGAGAGGGAGTGCAGTCCGGCAGCACAGCGGAGGAGGCGAGGGAGTCCGATGGACTCGGTTACGAGGATACAGAAGCCGCTGGCCGACTCGGGACATTGCAGATTTCGAGGCCGGAAGTTGGCCGAGAGCAGCTAGCATATACGGCGGCGTTCATGGCGTTCAGGAGGCTTGGTGGTTGGGCGCTCCGATACCCTCTGTACATATGTCCTGTTGTACATATTCTTGCTTGGTTATGACGGTAATGTTCTCTTTCGCCTTGGAGTTTCCTTGATTTTTGATGTGACAGTGGGCTTGGAAATGCCGTCGATGTTTGGCGAGGCTATTCCCACACGCCCTGCTCCGCAGTGACTGGGCAATAGCCCCGGGAGCCCTCGTTTGTTGTGATACATCCTAGGCCCGGACGGTCTGACCATCTGTGCCTCGTGGTCTCCCGGCCAATGACGGTGACTACTGACATCCAGCACGATGTCCTGCACGAGAGTAGATGCCTCATGAAGCCTTGGCGAGTCGGCCCTCTCAGCCTTGATCAGGTTCCCAGGCCTTCCCTCTCGACTCCGGTTCTGACCCGACTTTCTAACGTCAAGTCTCCGATAGCGTGACGCCTGCGTGCTCTGGAGCCATACCAGGCCCTTCCAAACGTTGGGAAACGCGTCTCGGACTATTGGCTCTCTGCACACCACTTCTAACATGACCCCCAACAGATTTGATGTACTACGAGTGAGCCTGGTGACTGTGCTAACTGCCTAGGTATGTACATTAAAATAAGGTCTTAAGCAGTGAGAGGCTGCACATGGCCTACGTAGCACTTGTGGCGCCTAATGCTTCCGCATCCACCAAGGTAAGGCTAATCCGTAAAGACACGAGTTGATGAGAAGGAGTACATCTCGTGTGCGTTATTTTTCCTGTCTTAACCCATAAGGGAGGGGGGTCGAGTTTCTGGTCCATATTGGACGCGGCCTGCAGCACGGTCGTCTGATGCTCTCTTGGCGGCTTGATCGCGTCTCATGTGGCATGTCCGCACAAGCGTCGATGCACAGGGGCACATGAGGAGATTTGTTATACCCGGCATATGCATAATGCAGGGCCTACATAGCAAACCAAACCAACCATAGCGACAGACATGTACATACATACACACTTCCTAGACCCCCGCCCATCACAGATGACGACACAAGGGAGGCTATTGCCTCTAAAATATAGAGCGGAGAAGAATACAGTCTAGAGATAAAGAACGGGGCCGGAATGAAAGCGATGATGATGGGGTTTCAAGCTTTCCAGGCAAAGAAAGGAAACATTCTCCATCAAGAGCAGGTAGAAGGTTTATCTCCCTGAGCCGTTAACTTCTCGTAAGGATGCCTCCCATACAGATTGGTCATCCACCCGCTTCTCTCTCCCGAGGTCAAGCAGTGACCAACTAACTAGGGGGGAGGGGTTGGTAATGTATGTACCTGATCTTTGTATGGACGACAACAAACCGTCTCCACTAGAGTAACAGGAGTGATGTGAAGAGACGTGGTAGAGCGCAATGTCCCCCCCTTCGAAGACACGACAAGTCCATCCAGTATACAGACTGTTGCCTAATTACTCGCGATTGCGGCATGATATCTCGCATGTTGAGCCCGCAGGCCGGGTCGCGGGCCGTGCCCCTCGGGCCCATCGCCGATGGAACCGGAGATATCCGGTGCTGGTGGACCATTGCTTAGTATTGCGCGCCTGGACCAGAGTATTCCGTAATCCGTATTCCACTACACAGTACATTGATGAACCCGGTCCCCGCTTCATCGAAAATACCCCTCACTTCGGCGCCAGCGCGGGGTGGCAGGGGGCGGGGCCATTTTCTGTTCCCAGGGCCTACCTAGTAGTATATTGATGTATGTACGGACTACATACATACATACTGTACCTGACCAGATGCAAGAAAACTGCGGAAACGTCGTGCGCGAAAGCTGACTGCAAGCTGGCTTACGGTGTAGTTCAAGCAAGCCATATGCGCCATCGACTAAAAACAAGGCTGTAATTCCTAATTCCTATGCCGAAACACAAAATGCCCCGACCACTCCGACCTCTTTTTTCCCCTTAACTGCAGCATCCAACGTCCGCATCATTTGCATGGTTCCGTTGCTTTGCACGGCCGCTTCGAAAGTTCCACCCCACCTTAAAGTCCGAAATCCGATAGCATTGGAACCTTCCAATGTCGTGACAGCCAACAGCAATGGTGCGCTCGACCCACCGCGTGGGCAGCATGGCCGGGCAAGCTCTTCCGCAATGGGAACGGGGATCAGAGAAATTGTGTCGTTCATATAAAGAGCAGCAGTCGGCCCCGTCCCTGTTTCTGCTGCCAGGAACCTCCTCGATAGGCCTCAAGCAAAACAAGACGCACTGCCTTGCCAAGCGACCCTCCCCGAATTCCTCTTCGTCAAGCACCGTCACACCATGTCCGACCCGATCGTTCCCACGGCCTACGACCCCAAGGGCATGAAGTTCCGCTACCTGGGGAACACGGGCCTCCAGGTATCGCTCTTCTCGCTCGGTGGCTGGCTCACCCTCGGCGGCACCGTAAAGGGCAGCAACGTCAAGGAGATTCTGAAGACCGCTTGGGACCATGGCATTGTACGCTCTCCCATTCCCGGTTCCCCCCTGATTGCTCGCCCGGCCCAGCAAGCAACCCAATGACCAGTTCCTGAACTTTTGAACTAACCGAGCCTCCTTTTTTTCTTTTTTCTTTTTTTTTGTAATTCAGCAAACCTTCGACACGGCCGAGGGGTACGCCAACGGAGGGTCCGAAGTTGAGATCGGCAAAGCCCTGCAGGAGCTCGGCTGGCCTCGGGACGAGTACGTCCTGACGACCAAGATCTTCTTCGGCACGGGGCGCAAGGAGCCCAACACGCGCGGTCTCAGCCGCAAGCACATCATCGAGGGCCTCAAGGCGTCGCTCAAGCGGCTGCAGACCCCTTACGTGGACGTCGTGTTCGCCCACCGGCCGGACCCGGCCACGCCCATGCTCGAGATCGTCCAGGCGTTCACGCTGGCCATCAACCTGAACCTGGCCTACTACTGGGGCACGTCCGAGTGGAGCGCGGCGCAGATCACCGAGGCCATCCAGCTGGCCGACAAGCACAACCTGATCGCGCCCGTGGTCGAGCAGCCGCAGTACAACGCCTTCCACCGGGAGCGGTTCGAGGTCGAGTACGCGCCGCTGTTCCGCCAGCACGGCTACGGAACCACCATCTGGAGCCCGCTCGCCAGCGGCCTGCTGACGGGCAAGTACAACGACGGCATCCCGGAGGACTCGCGCTTCGCCACCAACAAGGACTTCTTCGCCAACACCGTCAAGGAGCTCCAGTCGGAGCAGGGCCAGGCCAAGATCGAAAAGGTCCGCAAGCTGACCAAGATCGCCGAGCGCCTCGGCGCCTCCGTCACCCACCTCGCCATCGCCTGGGCCGCCAAGAACCCCAACGTCAGCACCGTCATCCTCGGCGCCACCAAGGTCGAGCAGGTCAAGGACAACCTCAAGGCCCTCGACCTCATCGACAAGCTGACGCCCGAGATCCTCGACGAGATTGAGGGGGTGCTGCAGAACAAGCCGAAGCCCGTCAACACGTTCGGGCGGGACAGGAACTAATTAGACGTTGGAGAAGGGGGGGGGCATTGGTACCTAAATAAATAGAGAGGGTATTAGAATTGGGGGATGCTTGTTGTTAAAGAATATAAAGAGAAACCGGGCTTAATACCTATGCTATTAGATCAACCCAATCTCTGCTTAACAACCTACCTACCCATCCTTCTTGACCTGCTGATTCCACGTGCAATCGGGGTCCTCGCGTGAGCGACTGACGACGGACCGAAGCAGTTCTTTCCGCTGTTTGTCTCTGAAAAATTTCCTATTGAGCATATTAGTAGATGATGTACTTTACGAGCCTCAGAAGTTGATGGTAAAGGCTAATTAATATTCCCATATGCCAGGGGCATGTGGAAGGCAGGTAGTCTAATTAAATAAGACTCAGGGCCCTGGCCGGGCCTTGCTGACAGTGGAGCGATCGGTCAGAGTTGGTACCCGACTCTCCCCGCGTTAAGCCAGGTCCTGTAATTAACAGCTAAATAACACTGCGCCTAACTACTAGGATCTTTCTCAATATATCTATTGTGTGGTCTTTGGAGATCAACCGACCTCGAACGGCCGCTCATGGGAATGTGCCGGCGTCTTATAGAGCCGGACATAATTACTGGCATTTTTATAAGGAACCTGCTCGTGATCCTGGGAGCTGAAGGGAAAAAGCGAGGCTGACCGCTTCGTTTGGGACTTCTTCCCCCTCTGTGGTTCGGCTGGAGTTGAGTCGAGGGACATGTTCCCTCGGCGCTTTTCAGCTTCCCTAGGTACTGAAAGGTCCTTCCTAATCTCTCCCTCAATGTCAGAGTTGTCACGCGATGCTCTTTCAATAGTAATTACCTATTTATATTGCCAAATAATCATCAAATGCTCCCGAGGACCAGGAAAATGCACTGAAGTGATTATCTTCATCTCCTTATTCTTTACTCAGACCGAATATTCTAGATAGTAAATGCATAGATCCAACAGCTGAATATTTAATTATATAATTAATTGGTAATTAGGTAGCTAAGGTACCTTACCTACCCATCTTATATAAGTAATTGTCAGAAGCTATAGAGCTTCCAAGCGTATTAGCCACGTGTTTGCCACAGCTATATAAGGCTGTTTAACGCATTAGCTGGTCCCTTTATCTATAAATACCACTCGTTTTGTCTCCTTTGTAGATAGCTTCAACAAGGCACTCTTTTCCTTCGTACAGCCACCTACTAGAGACTGCTTTCAACGCTCCCAGAAGCTCATTACTACGTTTAGCAGTTATAAGCCTAATGCCTTAATTACTCCTCTGCTAACGTATCTTTAATATTAGTAGTAGCTTCTTCTATTACGAACTCTCTTACCTTACTTTAATACGCTTTCGACGACGCGTTTATTATATCTGAGATCCTAGTTAAGACTTCTATACGCCTTATAGGGCCTAGTTCCTAGAACTTATAGTATATCGAACTATAGTTATAGGCTAAATTTGCTAGTATATAGGGATTTATCGACCTTAATAATAACTATAAGCTAGATCTAGAAGTTCTATGATATCTAACCTATAAGTAAGCTAGAGATAACCTTATCTTAGCTTCCTAGGAGTAACTCTTAGAAGGATTATTGCCCTTGATGTCTATAGATTTAATGCCTTCTAATATAGCTATTATAGCTAAATTCGTATAATTATAAGACTCCTTTTATAAAGATATTATATATACTATGGATATTAGTAAGTAGATGGGATAGCTATAATACTAGCTAATATATACTATAGATCTTAAACTTTATGAAGCTATAAAAGCATGTAAGAAGAAGGATATTAACCTTATTAGGGGGATTATCTAGGCGCTTTGCTCTATACTTACGCTATCTATCATGACGCTCTATACGATGGTTACTATATAATATATAACTAGTCTTAACGTAGCTAAGCATTTGGGAGTTAATCTGTAGCGCTAGATTTGTAACTTCAATATCGCCTTCTAGTGAGCTATCTAATATAATATCCTAGAAGTATAGGGTATATAAGGACTTTACGCCTTTCTTAATACTATCGCTATATATATCTTGTTAACCTAGGTAGTAAATAAGAGGATAGAAATCGAGCTTGCTAATGGTATAAGATAGCTACTTCTAGAGCTTAGTACCCTTGTTATAATAGCTAAGATCCTAATTAATAATAATATATAACCTAGAGTCTTTTAGAAGTATAGAATCTTTTTAATAACTTATATATTAATACTTCCTATAGCTTAAAGGAGTGGTAAGGAGAGAGGTAGAGACTTGTATACTTAGAGGTGTAATACGAGATGTCCTTATAAGTGTCTAAGATATCTATAGGATCTAATAGACTACTATATACTTAAGTAAGCCGTCTATAGTAATAAGTAATACTTATACCTTTTTGACAAGGAATGTAAGAGGATTCGCTAGGAGCTTAATAAGCCGAAGTAGGCTAGATTGAAAAATTAACTTATCACTAAGTAAGGAGATGTCACAGATAAGCACATGGACGGCCCGGTAGGCTGCAGCCAGGACGCGGGACATTCCGACAGCCAATCACTTGACGGACCAATCAGAAGATTATCACTGCCAAGACTAAGGTCTTCACTGGTGATAATAATATATTACTGTCGACAACACGGAATCACAGAGTAAAAGGAGAAACGGTACTAGTAATAACTATTGAAGAAGGACAGATAATTATATATATATAGCTAGCTAGTCACTCGTTATAGTAGACTCTAGGAGTTTACTAGTGATAGTAACCTAACCTATAATTATAAGTACTTATACCAAGTATTACTAACTATTATAAGAGATAACTCTAGTATTATTATAAACCCTTTAGCTTTACCAAATCCCTTAGATAACCTATACACTTGTCTTACTTAATTTACCTCTGTCTAAACCCTTTTAGAAGAAGTCTAAGTTAGGTTCGTTACACGTTGCTATCACTCCCTTTGTTCTATTATGGCTTAGAACAGAGGTAATTTCGACCTCGATATTGACATAGCTACTAACGTCACAGCCGAATAGCTGCTTGCCTAGCTCGGTTAACTCTAGCAGCGGATTTAGAAATTGGACTAGAGAGACAAGGTTACTTAAGCTCGGATCAAGAAACTCGAAAACGGTAAAAAGCACTTGTAGAAGCTAGTTAACGAGGCCTACGCTAAAATTAAGGCACTTGAGGGCGCTAAAGCAAGCCATATTAAGATCAAACTACCTAGTAAATATAGAGGAACTAAGGAGGATCTTATAGGATTCTTAACGAACCTCTAATCTTACTTCTAGCTTAATAATGACAAGTTTCTAGATAATAAAGCTAAAGTCCTCTATATAGCTATAAGACTAGAGGGTAAGGCACTTAGATAGTTTAAGCCTATATAGAACGATTATCTTACTAAGGAAGACGAAGACGACTAAGATATATTTATATAGGTAGTCTTTTGATCCTATAACTAGTTTAAAGAAGAGCTTTAGAAGGTTTTTAGCGATAAAGATAAGAAGATTTATATATAAGAAAGACTTGCTAATCTCTAATAGACTAAGTTAGTAACCTCCTATATTATATAGTTTAGATAGGATATACTTAAGTCTTAGCTTAATAATGAGGCATTAATATAACTATTTTATAACAGCTTAAAGGAAAAGGTTAAAGACAAGCTATATAAGTATGACTAGCCTAAGACCTTAGATAAATATATTATATAGGCTATTAGAATCGATGATCGACTCTATATACGAGAGTAGTAAAAATAAGGTTAGATAAATGGAACTATAGTCAAGGCTAATGATAAGAAAAAACGAACATACGTTAGCACATCACATAGGACGTATCCTAGAGCTATAGATATGGACATAGTATAGAAGTAAGATAAGAAGAAGATAGCCAAAGACAAGTCTAACGTTACCTACTATAACTATAGAAAGAAAGGACACTATAAACAAGAATATCAAAGCCCGAAGAAAGACTAGAAACCAGTCCCTAGAAAGGAAATTACGGCTATTAACGAAACCGCTAAGGATGCTATCGAAGTAGTAGCTATAAGCTATGAGAACAGGGATAGCGATATAGATAATCCTAGATATGATGGTAATAGTAAAGACGAATAAGCACCGTACTCTAAACTGGTTACTATGGACCTAGAGATAGGTCTTGCCGAATAGGACATGGTAGGAGAGTATATACTACTAATTTCGATTCTCCTAGCCCTAAGGTAATAGGATTTTATAGTTATATAGAGGCGGGATAGATCGTAGACAACCGATACTTAAGGAATTGAAAGACCTAGACCTAATGTTCCATTCCTTTAGGAACGAATCGAATAGTATTATAATAAAGTTTTCTAGCTTAATACGGAACTATATAAATAGGATAAACGTTTAATTCGACTTACCTAGTAGAGCGATAAGATAAGGGACGAGATAAGGGAACTCCGATATATTGTAGAAACCATTAGAGGGGAATAGCCTATAATATATAATAGGCCTAATAGCTATACCAAGTATTTTGACAATTAGCAACTTAGCCACGACGTATAGAACCCTAAGTACTAGTTTATACGTACGAACCGCAGAAAGGATGAGCGTATATAGGAGAGCTACTAGAAGAAACACTCCTACCTTAGCATTAGAGTATCTATAGTCTATATATAGTAGGAAGGATTTGGAAAAGAATTCTAATACCTTCTAGGTAACACTATATGACTATACCCATGACACGAGGTATATATGCAAGTGCCCTGGTTCTAGTGTATAGCATACGAATGCTAATACCACTTTCGTAACAAATTCAAAAACAATCATTGGCCGATCTGACAAGGAAATGAGGACGGGAGCCTCTGCCCTATAGAATAGGTCTATAATGCAGGAAACAGAGCAGCCGATTGCTCTAGAAGATCGAAGCCTACGATTTAGAAGGCATTATAGTAGTACCAAAACGAGCCTAGCCTAGGTACTACGGAACAGGACAAGATATATAGGACTCGTGCCGAAGTAATGACTACCTCTACTATATAGACAAAAAGAAATCGTAGATCTAGGAGCTTTAGATGAAGCTATAGTATATACGATGGAAAGTAGAATAGACCTAATAGTAAGAAGTTGCTAGCACTTAATGGCTTACAGAAATAAGCACGATTGATAAAGCTACTATTAGCTAAATAACCGAAGAGGTTAGTACTAACCTGGGAAACAGGTTAAGGCCCTTCAAGGGGCCTAAAAACCATTAACGCCTATATAGCGGCAAGTAGTAGCATAGTATAGGAGGAACTGGCATAAGAGACCACTATATCGAGACCTCCTAGTAGAAACATAGGAAATCGCTATAATCTTTAGACGATAGCAGCAAGACAAGCAATTATAGACAATAGCACAATAGAAATAGCATAAAATACTCGTACTAGTAGATAGTAGAGCAGAGATAAACCTGATTTCGCTAACACTTGTAAATTAGCTATAGATATCTTAGAGAATAAAGCAGAAGTATAGTATAGTCAAAGGGCCATTTCTAATATAATAGGTATATAGGGAGACTAAACTAATCGATATTACTATGGTAAGAAAAACTATAGTAGTTATATTTAGTATTATAAATATAGGTAACGACAAAGATATAATATTAGGATTATTATAGTATGAAGATTATAACCTAGACATTAGCTAGAAGAATAGTAGCTACCTATAACCCTAAATGGAGTCGTATTTAACTAGTAAGATGGGGAGTGTACAAGGATCGCAAGCGGACGATCCATAGGGGAAGGCATGTCCTACGGATCCACCGCAAGAGACAGATAGTAGTAGGCAGACTACTATAGACTCTAGAAGAAGCGGTATAACGATACCGACGTTACGATAGGAGGAACGAGCTGAATCGCTAATAGCTATTCTCTCCGTTAACAAATATAGAGCACTATAACTAGAGTAGTAGGTTAAGATAGGAGAAATCGCTAGTATCGCTATAGATAGAACTAAGTTTGTATACTATTAGAAAGCCGAGAAACAAGATAAGACTAGGGAAGTACTAGAGGAATATGAAGGACACCTAGCATTCGAACCGAAGTATCTAGAAGGATTACTAGAACACGGCCTATAGGATTACGAGATCAAGCTTAAGAAAGGAGTATAACTAAAGTTCTTCAAGATTTACTATACGAGCTAGATATAGAACGAAGAACTTAAGCGATATTTAGAAGAGAACCTTTAAAGAGGATATATCTACCTGTCGACATTGCTAGTAAGCTACCTAATCCTATTTATACCTAAGAAAGATAAAAAGCTATAGTTATACGTCGACTATTAGTAACTTAACGAATAGACTGTAAAAAACCGATACCTGTTACCGCTAATCTCACGGCTCTAAGATCAGTTAGCAGGAGCCTAATATTTTACGCGTCTTGACTTACCATTAGCCTATAACTATATATAGATCAAAGAAGGCGACAAGTAAAAAACGGCCTTTAGGATACCCTATAGCCACTACAAGTACCTTATTATGCCATTTAGACTTACAAACGCGCTAGCAACGTTCTAAGCTCTGATTAATCAAGCTATCTAACCCTTTCTTGACAAATTTACAATATATTATCTTGACGATATACTTATCTTCTCCAAGACGATAGACAAACACTAGAAGTATATAAGAGTAGTACTAGACACGTTATACGTGTATAAGCTATTAGTTAACAAGGAAAAGAGCGAATTCTACGTTAAGAAGACGGTGTTTTTAGGATACAAAATATCCCTAGGACAAATCCGGATAGAACCTTTAAAGGTCAAAGCCATCAAGGATTAGCCACGACCAACGTTAGTCATAGAAGTACGAAGTTTCATCGGGTTTATAAACTTCTACCAGATGTTTATTAGGAACTTTAGAGCGATTATAAGACCTTTATACAAACTTACTAAGAAGAACGCTAAATTCTAATAGGAAGGATAGCATAAGCAAGTATTTATATAGATCTGTGATGCCATTACTAAAGATCTAGTACTAGTGCTACTAGACCCTAAGAAGCCATTTGAGGTAGAAATAGACGCTTTAGACTATGCCATTAGAGGATAATTAGGATAATAAGACAAACAAGGGAAGCTATATCCTATAGCCTTCTTTTTAAAGAAGCTCGATAGACTATGTCTTAATTATCTGATCTATAATAAAGAACTACTTACGATTATCGAAGCTTTCAAGGAATAGCGACTATACCTTAGTAGTACGATCAAACCGGTACAAGTATATACGGATTATAAGAACTTGCGATACTTTATGACGACAAAGGAGCTTAATAGACGACAAATATAATAGGCAGAATTTCTTATAGAATTCAATTTTGAGATCTGCTATAAGAAAGGTAAAGAGAACGTACGAGCAGACACCCTAAGCCGACGAACGGATTATACAGAAAGACAAACGGAAATAACGCCACCGTTATTCAAGGAATAGATAGATAGAATACTACATTACGAAACGTAGACACCTATAGAAGACGATCTACTCGACTTGTTCCTAGAATATTATATAATCTTTCGAGAAGAAAGGATTGACGAGGTATAGTATCAAATAATACCTAGACTAGTAGTACCTAACAGAGTAAAAGAAAAAGATAGGAAACTTTAGTACCGAGGCAAAGCGTATATCTATAACAAAGATCAATAGCTATAAATGATTTAAGGACTCTACAAGTCGAAACTCGGAGGATATAAAGGAGTTACAAAGACTGTTATACAAGTCAAGAAACACTATGACTTTCTATAGCTAATGATACAAGTTAAGGAAGTCGTATAGAGCTATGACATCCACAATCGAAGCAAAACGGCACGATATAAGCTGTATAGGCTACTTTAGCTACTACTAATAGCCGATAAACTATAGAGTTTAGTTATAATAGACTTTATTACGGAATTGCTAGAATCTAAGGATATGACTACAGGGGTAATCTATAATAGTAATCTCACTATAGTAGACCACCTGACTAAATAGGTATACTTCTTTCCCTATAAGGAGTCCTAGACAGCAGAACAGTTAGCAGACGTAATCTATTAGCAAGTCATATTAATATACGCTTGGCTATAGGAATGGATTACCGATAGAGACACCAAGTTCGTATCGAAGTTCTAGTAAGCGTTAATATAACGATTAGGCGTTAATAGCAAGCTATTAACGGTATATTACCTATAAACCGATAGATAAACAGAGTAACTAAACCAAGTTATCAAATAGTACCTCCGTTCTTACATTAACTACTAGTAAGACGACTAGGTCATGCTATTACTAATAGTATAACTCGCTTATAATATAACGCTAATAGAAATAACCAAAGTTACACCGTTCTTCGCGAACTACAGATATAAAGCAGACCTTAGGCAAGGACTAGAGGTCATAGTGCTAAGAGCAGTAGTCAAAGCAAAACAAATGTACGTACTATATAAGAAGCTTAAAAAGGAACTTAAGTTCATTAGAACCAGAATAAAGAACTACTATAACAAATATAGGCTCGAGGGACCTTACCTAGAGAGGGGAGACAAAGTCTACCTAATTATATAAAACTTACGAACTAAACGACTAAGCACGAAGCTAGACTTTAAAAAGGTCAGACCCTTTATTATTAAGGAACGAATCTTAATATCTAACTACTAACTATCGTTACCGTTATCTATACGATTATAGACAGATGTTTTTCATATTTTACTTCTCGAACTAGTACTAAAGAACGCTAAGGTTGCTATAAACATCGAAGTAAAGGACGAAGAGGAAGAATAGGATGTTAAAGAAATTCTAGATTTACGTATCATTAATAGGGAACTATAGTATCTAGTTAAATAGCTCGATTTTAGACTAGAAGACAACTTATAAGAACTAATTAAGAATTTGAACTGCCCTAAGAAACTAGAATAGTTCTACCGGCAGAACCCGGATCGACTAAAGGAAAACCTAGGATAGAACCAAAGATAGCGCCCTAGTCGATAGCATCGACGGTATCATTAATCTGTGACGAGGGTATAGTAGGCGCCTCCTACTGCTCTTACTGCTTAACCTCCTCTAACTCGTCTAAGGTCGATAGACTACGCGCTACTATATTAGTACCTTTCTCTACTAAAAACTCCTTCTACTAACGAAGACGCCAGAGCCGTGTAAGCTTTTTAGATAACTTGTACTAGGCTTCTTCTAGATAGCATTAGGATTTATCTAGCTTAAGCTTAGTACGACGTTTAGCATCCTTGATATAATGCTACTCCTAGAGAATACGATCTACTAGAACAAACATTAGGAATTACATTTAAAAAAAAAAAAAAACAAAGGAGACGTACTTATAGGAAGAAAGCAGTATACTAGAGCCGTCGTAAGAACGACCTTGACAAACGTAGGCTTTGTAACGCTTTATACATGCGATCATTTTGCAGACGAGGCCTTACGACGCGTATTAAGAGCAAGGTATAACGATAAAACCGTTCTTAGCGATATTCTAAGCAAGGGAAGCACGGTAACATGTAGAATACGACTTCTATTTCTCTATCGGCATTTTATTAACAAGGCAACCACAACATAGAAATAAGAAGAATATAATACTTACAAGCGAAGGGTTATTAGCACTATTTAAAATGGCCTAAGAGGGCTTTTAGGTCGAAAGCTTTAAAGAAGGGGCATCGTGTTATAGATAAGCATATAGACGGCCCAGCAGGCTGTAGCCAGGACGTAGGACATTCCGACAGCCAATCACTTGACGGACTAATCAGAAGATTATCACTGCCAAGACTAAGGTCTTCACTAGTAATAATAATATGTCACCGTCAATAATATAGAATCACGGAGTAAAAGGAGAAACGGTACTAGTAATAACTATTAAAGAAGGACAGATAATTATATATATATAGCTAGCTAGTTACTCGTTATAGTGGACTCTGGGAGTTCACTAGTGATAGCAACCTAACCTATAATTACAAGTACTTATACTAAGCATTACTGACTATTGTGGGAGACAACTCTAGTGTTATTATAAACCCTTTGGCTTTACCGAATCCCTTAGACGACCTGTATGCTTGTCCTGTTTAATTTACCTCCGTCTAAACCCTTTTAGAAGAAGTCTGAGTTGGGTTTGTCATAGGGGAGCTATCTTATTCTAAGTAATTAAGGGTAAGATACCCTAGTTCCCTTAATATGTTAATTATTAGCCCTTAGCTACTTAGCAAGCTCTTAACTTATTATAGAGCGTTTAGTATAGTTACTCTATAGCATTATCCTCTTTTAGAAAGCACTTTACTAGACTTATATAATACGACCTACTTAGTTAACGATAAGAAGTTCCTTTTACCTAGGACGTTTATCAAGGTAGAAGATCCTAAGTTTGTTAAAGTAGGTATAACGACCTTTCCTATTAGTAGGAAAGGTACTTAGGTAATTAAGAATGTTCTAGATAGACTATATAGACCGTGTACTAAGAGCCTAACACTTAAGGATATCGCTATCGTCGAAGGATTCTATATTAATATTGTCTCAGAAGCTCTATTACTTAAGGTAGACGCTTAGTATTATAGCTTAGATTGCTTACTACATTTTGGAACACTAGAAAATAATGTTATCCTTTGTAAGTTAGAACGTAAGTATAATCTTACCTTCCTTAAATATAAGCTACTTTCCTACTACTTAAGCTTCCTAGACTATATCTTAATTAGTAAAGTAGGTATTATGAACGTTTATATATCCTTATAGAACGTATTTACTATATATAGTAGAAGGTCCTAGATATAAGCGTTACCTACTATAAGAGAGGATACTAAGGATCTTTAGTATTTAAGAGCTAGCTACCTCGGACTAGAAGCGTTAAAAGCGCTTATTAATAACGCTAGAAACGTCTATATTAAGGGGATAGCGTATATTAAGTATAAGAGCTACGCTTGTACTTACGTAAGTAAGGTTATCTCTAGAAAAATACTACCTAAGTAGAAGTCTATACACCTGTTCTAGCAAGTAGCCTAGGATCTATTCGACTATCCTAAAGCGATTAATAGATTACGATGGCTACTTGTAATTATTAATAAGTATAGTAGGAAGCTCTTCCCTTTCCTCTTGACGACGAAGTCGCTAGACTAGATTATAGGAGTTATCTGGAACTTCGAGAGCTAGGTAAGACGTTAATATAGGCTTATTATCTATAAGATTAAGTAGGATAATAATATTACGATAATTAGTTTAGTAAGGCGTATATTAATACGCTATTAGGCTTAGGCTATAGAAAGTAATATTGATCTTAAACTCTTATCTTTATATACCTATAAGCCTAATGGACTAGCAGAGTAAGTAAGGCAAGAACTGATCTTACGCTTAATTAAGATACTTAATGGTACGAATCTCCCTATAAAGCTCTAGTTAAAAAGTATATAAGTAGTAGCGTACTTATATATAATAAGCCTAAGCTGTGCTTACTTGTTTAGAACTCCTAATAAGGTACTTTATAGCTAGTTTAAATGGTATTTTCGCTAGTACAAACCTAGCTTAATAATTACATTAACTAGTAACTTATATCTAGATTAGAGTAGTATCTTTATATATAAATACTAGGTATATATCCTCTATAAGGATAGGGAAGCTAAGTAGTATATAAAGGACTTTAAGGTACTACTATATAGGCTAATAGGGTATCTTATAGAATATTATACTTCCAATATCTATTGTATTTAGATACCTAAGCTTGACAAGGTCATTATAACTTATAACGTTCGCTTTAATAAGAAGACTTTCTACTGTCTAGGTAAAGAGTAGCCGATAGAGTCGTCGCTAGTAGTAGCAAGCTAGGAAGTCAATTAATTTGATCTTAGCAAAGATTCCTAGGATACTAATTTTCTCTAGGAAGTGTTATAATAGACCTAATGTTACGAGCTAACCATATACCGCGACCCGGTGGGGCACAGAAGGCTAAATGAGCCACTAATCAAGAAGGGCACGAAGCGAGGCTGACATAGGATCGCTAGAGAGCACGGGCTACTACAGGCAAACAATTGCCAAAAAGGGAAAGATAGCAGAGGATAGCTAGCTACCAAAGGCGATCTAAGGATAGGATGGAAAGGGACTATAAGCAGTCAGCAGAAATATATATACATATAAATAGTCACTTGTTATAGTAGACTCTAGGAGTTTACTAATAATAGCAACCTAACCTATAATTATAAGTACTTATACTAAGTATTACTAACTATTATAGGAGACAACTCTAGTATTATTATAAACCCTTTAGCTTTACCAAATCCCTTAGACGACCTATATACTTGTCCCGCTTAATTTACCTCTATCTGAACCCTTTTAGAAGAAGTCTAAGTTAGGTTCGTTATACGTTGCTATTATTCCCTTTATTCTGTCATAGCTCAGAACGGAGGTGATTTCGACCTTGACATCGATATAGCTACTAACGTTACGGCCGAATAGCTGCTTACCTAGCTTGGTCAACTCTAGCAACGGATCTAGGAGTTAGACTAGAGAGATAAGGTTACTTAAGCTCGGATCAAGGAACTCGAGAACGGCAAAAAGCACTTATAGAAGCTGGCTAACGAGGCCTACGCTAAAATCAAGGCACTCGAGGGCGCCAAAGTAAGCTATATTAAGATCGAACTACCTAGCAAATATAAAGGAACTAAGGAAGATCTTATAAGATTCCTAATAAACCTCTGATCTTACTTCTAGCTTAACGATGACAAGTTTCCGGACGATAAAGCTAAAGTCTTCTATATAGCTACGAGACTAGAGGGCAAGGCACTTAGATAGTTCGAGCCTATGTAGAACGATTATCTTACTAAGGAAGATGAAGACGACTAAGACGTATTTACGTAGGCAGTCTTTCGATCTTATAACCGGTTTGAAGAAGAGCTTTGGAAGGTTTTTAGCGACAAGGATAAGAAGATTTATATATAAGAAAGACTTGCTAATCTCCGATAGACTAAGTTAGTAGCCTCTTATACTATATAGTTTAGATAGGACATGCTTAAGTCTTAGCTTAACGATAAGATATTAATATAACTATTCTATAATAGCTTAAAGAAAAAGGTTAAAGATAAACTATATAAGTATGACCGGCCTAAGACTCTAGATGAATATATTATATAGGCTATTGGAATTAATAATCGACTCTATATATAAGAGTAGTAGAAACAAGGTCAGATAAACGGAACCGTAGTTAAGGCTAATAACAAGAAAAAACGAGCATATGTTAGTATATCGCATAGGACGTATCCTAGAGCTATAGATATAGATATAATATGGAAGTAGGACAAGAAAAAGATAGCTAAAGATAAGTCTAACGTTACCTACTATAACTATAGAAAGAAAGGACACTATAAATAAGAATGTCGAAGCCTAAAGAAAGACTAGAAACTAGTCCCTAGAAAGGAAATTATAGCTATTAATAAAACCGCTAAGGATGTCATCGAAGTAGTGGCTACAAGCTACGAGAATAGGGATAGCAATATAGACAGTCTCGGACGTGACGGCGATAGCGAAGATAAGTAAGCACTATACTCTAAACTAGTTACTATAGACCTAGAAACAGGTCTTGCCAAATAGGACATGGTAGGAGAATATATACTACTAATTTCGATTTTCCTAGCCTTAAGGTAGTAGGGTTTTATAGTTACCTAAAGGTAGGATAGATCGTAGACAACCGATACCTAAGGAATCGAAAGACCTAGACCTAATGTTCTATTCCTCTAGGAACGAATCGAATGGTACTATAACGAAGTTTCCCGGCTTAATACGGAACTACGCGAACAGGATAGACGCTTGATTCGACTTGCCTAGCAGAGCAATGAAATAAGGGACAAGATAAGGAAACTCCGATATATTGTAGAAACTATTAAAGGGGAACAGCCTGTGATATACAATAGGCCTAATAGCTACGCTAAGCATTTTGACAATTAGCAACTTAGCTACGACGTATAGAACCCCGAGTACTAGTTTATATACACAAACTATAGAAAAGATAAGCATATATAGGAAAGCTATTAGAAGAAATACTCTTACCTTAGCATTAGAGTATCTATAGTCTATATATAGTAAGAAGGATTTGGAAAAGAATTCTAATACCTTCTAGGTAACACTATACGACTATACCTATAATATGAGACATATATACAAATGCCCTAGTTTTAGTGTGTAGTATATAAATGCTAATACTACTTTCGCGACAAATTTGAAAACAATTACTAGCTGACCTAACAAGGAAATGAGGACGGAAGCCTCTGCCCTGTGGAATAGGTCTATGATATAGGAAACAGAGCGGCCGAATTGCTTTAGAAGATCGAAGCCTGCGATCTAGAAGGCATTACGGTAGTTCTAAAACGAGCCTAGCCTAGGCACTACGGAACAGGACGAGATATATAGGACTCGTGCTAGAGTAACGACTACCTCTACTACATAGACGAAAAGAAATCGCAGATCTAGGAGCTTCAGATGAAGCTATGGCATATACAATGGAAAGTAGAACAGACCTAATGGTAGGAAGTTACTAGTACTTAATAGCTTATAGAAATAAGTATAATTGACGAAGCTACTATTAGCTAAATAACCGAAGAGGTTAGCACTAACCTAGGAAACGGGTTAGGGCTCTTTAAGGGGCCCGAAAACCATTAATGCCCGTATAGTAGCAAGTAGTAGCGTAGTATAGGAGGAACTAGCGTAAGAGACCACTATATCGAGACTTCCCAGCAGAAATATAGGAAGTCGCCGTAATCTTTGGATAACGGCGGCAAGATAAGCGATTATAGATAACAGTATAATGGAAATAGCACGAAATGCTTGTATTAGTAGATAGTAGAGTAGAGATAAACCTGATTTCGCCAACGCTTATAAATTAGCTATAGATACCCTAGAGAATGAAGCGGAAGTATAGTATAGTCAAAGGGCTATTTCTAATATAATAGGTATATAAGGAGACCGAACTAATCGATATTACTATAGTAGGGAAAACTATAATAGTCATATTTAGTATCGTAGATATAGGCAATGACAAAGATATAATATTAGGATTACTATAGTATAAAGATTATAATCTAGACATTAGCTAGAAGAATAGTAGCTACCTACGACCCCGAACGGAGTCGTATTTAACTAGCAAGATAGGGAGTATACAAGGATCGCGAGCGGACGATACTCAGGGGAAGGCATATCCTATAGATCTACCGTAAGAGACAGACAGTGGTAGGCAGACTACTACAGACTCTAGAAGAAGTGGTATAACGATACCAACGTTGCGATAGGAGGAATAAGCTAAACCGCTGATAGCTGTTCTCTCCGTTAACGAATGCGGAACACTATAACTAGAGTAGTAGGTTAAGATAGGAGAAATCGCTAGTATCGCTATAGATAGAACCAAGTTCGTATACTATTAGAAAGCCGAGAGACAAGACAAGACTAGGAAAGTACCGAAGGAATATAAAGGACATCTAGCATTCGAACTAAAGCATCTAGAAGGATTACTAGAATACGGCCTATAGGATTACGAGATCAAGCTTAAGGAAGGAGTATAATTGAAGTTCTTTAAGATTTACTATATAAGCTAGATATAGAATGAAGAACTTAAGCGATATTTAGAGGAGAACCTTCGAAGAGGATATATCTGCCTGTTGATATCGCTAGTAGGCTACCTAATCCTATTTATACCTAAGAAAGACGGAAAGCTACGGTTATACATTAACTATTAGTAACTTAATAAATAGACTATGAAAAACCGATACCTATTACCGCTAATCTTACAGCTCCGAGATTAGTTAGTAGGAGCCTAATATTTTATACATCTTGACTTGCTATTAGCCTATAACTATATATAGATCAAAGAAGGCGACAAGTAGAAAACGGCCTTTAGGATACCCTATAGCCACTATAAGTACCTCATCATGCTATTTAGACTGATAAATATGCCGGTAACGTTCTAAGCCCTGATTAATCAAGCTATCTAACCCTTTCTTGACAAATTTATAGTATATTATCTCGACAATATACTTATCTTCTCCAAAACGATAGATAAGCACCAGAAGTATATAAAAGTAGTACTAGACACATTATATATATATAAGCTATTAGTTAACAAGGAAAAGAGTGAATTCTATATTAGGAAAACGGTATTTTTAGGATACAAAATATCCCTAGGACAAATCTAGATAAAGCCCTTAAAGGTTAAAGCTATTAAGGATTAGCTATAACTGACGTTAGTTACAGAAGTACGAAGTTTTATTAGGTTTACGAACTTCTACCAGATGTTTATCAGGAACTTTAGAGCGATCGTACAACCCTTATACGAACTTACCAAGAAGAACGCTAAATTCTAATAGGAAGAGCAATATGAGCAAGCATTTACGTAGATCTATGACGCTATTACTAAAGATCTAGTACTAGTGCTACCAGACCCTAAGAAGCTATTTAAGGTGGAAACGGACGCTTTAGACTATACTATCGGAGGACAATTGGGATAACAAGACGAACAAGGGAAGCTATATCCTATAGCCTTCTTTTTAAGGAAGCTCGATAGACTATATCTTAATTATTTGATCTATAATAAGGAACTACTTGTAATTGTCAAAGCTTTTAAGGAATAGTAACTATACCTTAGTAGTACGATCGAACTAGTATAAGTATATATGGATTATAAGAATTTACGATACTTTATAATGATAAAGGAGCTTAATAGATAATAAATATAATAGGTAGAATTCCTTACGGAATTCAATTTTGAGATCTGCTATAAGAAGGGCAAAGAGAACGTATAAGCAGATGCCTTAAGCTAATAAACGGATTATACAGAAGGACGAATAGAAATAACGCTACTATTATTCAAGGAACGAATAGACGGGACGCTATATCACGAAATGTAGACACCTATAAGGGACGATCTACTTGACTCGTTCCTAGAATATTATATAATCTTTCGAGAACAAAGGATTAACGAGATATAGTATCAAGTAACACCCGGACCAGTAGTACCTAACGGAGTAGAAGAAAAAGATAGGAAACTCTAGTACCGAGGCAAAGCGTATATCTACGATAAAGACTAATAGCTACAAATGATTCGAAAACTCCATAAGTCGAAACTCGGAGGACATAAAGGAGTCGCGAAGACTATCGTACAAGTCAAGAAACACTACGACTTTCTATAGCTAACGATACAAGTTAAGGAAGTTGTACGGAACTACGATATCTGTAATCGAAGCAAAACGGTACAATATAAGCCATATAGGCTACTTTAGCCACTACTAATAGCCGACAAACTATAGAGTTTAGTTACGATAGACTTTATTACAAAACTGCTAGAATCTAAGGACACGGCCATAGGGGTAATCTATAATAGTATTCTTACTATAGTAGACCGCCTAACTAAATAGGTATACTTCTTTCCCTATAAGGAGTCCTAGACAGTGGAACAGTTAGTAGATATAATCTATTAGCAAGTCGTATTAGTATACATTTGGCTATAGGAATAGA
This sequence comes from Thermothelomyces thermophilus ATCC 42464, assembly GCF_000226095.1. Taxonomy (NCBI): domain Eukaryota; kingdom Fungi; phylum Ascomycota; class Sordariomycetes; order Sordariales; family Chaetomiaceae; genus Thermothelomyces; species Thermothelomyces thermophilus. The sequence goes on along the minus strand of NC_016476.1, from coordinate 437,213 downwards.
TTACTAATAGAGATACCAAGTTTATATCGAAGTTCTAGCAAGCGTTAATATAACGATTAGACGTTAATAGCAAGCTATTAATAGCATATTACCTATAAACCGACAGACAAACGGAGCGACTGAACCAAGTTATCAAGTAATACCTTTATTCTTATGTTAACTACTAGTAAGACGACTAGGTCATGCTATTACTAATAGTATAACTCGCCTATAACACAACGCTAACAGAAATAACTAAAGTTATACCGTTCTTTACGAACTACAGATACAAAGCAGACCTTAGGCAAGGACTAGAGGTCATAGTGCCAAGAGTAGTATTCAAAGCAGAACAAATGTACGTACTATACGAAAAGCTTAAAAAGGAACTTAAGTTTGTTAGAACTAGAATAAAGAACTACTATAATAAATATAGGCTTAAGGGACCTTGCCTAGAGAGGGGAGACAAAGTCTACCTGATTACACGAAACTCATAAACTAAATAACTAAGCATAAAGCTAGACTTTAAGAAGGTTAGACCCTTCGTTATCAAGGAACAAATTTCGACATCTAACTACCGACTATCGTTACCGTCATCTATATAACTATAGATAGATATTTTTTATATTTCACTTCTCGAACCAGCACTAAAGAACGCTAAGATTACTATATATATCGAAGCAGAGGACAAAGAGGAAGAATAGGATGTTAAAGAAATTCTAGATTTACACATTATTAATAGAGAACTATAGTATCTGGTTAAATGGCTTAATTTCGGACTAGAAGACAACTTATAGGAACCTATTAAGAACCTAAATTACCCTAAGAAACTAGAGTAATTCTACCGACGGAATCCTAACCGGCTATAAGAACCGGCTCCAAAGCCTATTCCTCGATAGAAAAAGAGGGGAATACGCTAGAATTAGGACCAGGATCTAACCTAATCGACTCCTAATCGAACACGTCAAAAGCACCTAACGCCTAAGCCTGACCCGCAAGGGTCTGCGTCTCCGACATCGGCAGAGGAATATCTAGTTCTTCCTCCTCCTCCAGACGAGCTACGCCACGACGAAAAACTTCGGTACTACGATCGCGCAGGGATTACTATAAACGATATAATCGACTTAAACGGCTTAGTATCTGAGTAAGTAGCGCCTTGGTCTTAGTAATCTCTCTCGAAACCTTCTCTTGCTCTGACAAATTCGAAAGGACTAAGATAGTTAATAACCTAAGACTATAAAAAAAAAAAAAAAAAAAACTGAGGAACCTATAGGTATCTACAATGTTTAGACTACTATACTTCTTGCCTATATAAATACAGTTTTGACACTTGTTTAAACCCTCTATCATTATATAATGCTTTTACAGCTTTACATTCTAATAACGCTTACAAGGTATAGTAACCTTGTAACCCTCTCGCTTAATCTTGATCGTAATAGTATGTCGTTTGCGTTTAAGATCGCGATGATTCCTAGGAACACGATTAGCTATAATAAAAGGAAGTTAATAGAAGAAGGATATTACTTACTAGAAAAAGGGGGTATTAGTAGTATTTAAAACAAGTTATAAGAAGCTTTCGGGTCGAAAGCCCTAAAGAGGGGGCATCGTATCACGAGCTAACTATATACTACGACCCGGTGGGGCACAGAAGGCTAAATGAGCCACTAATCAAGAAGGGCACGAAGCAAGGCTGACATGGGATCGCTAGGGAGCGCGGGCTACCACAGGCGAACGATTACTAAAAAGGGAAAGATAGCAGAGGATAGCTAGCTACTAAAGGCGATCCAAGAACAGGATAAAAAGGGACTATGAGCGATCGGCAGAAGTATATATATATATAAATAGTCACTTGTTATGGTGGACTCTAGGAGTTTATTAGTGATAGTAACCTAACCTATAATCACAAGTACTTATACTAAGCATTACTAACTATTATAGGAGACAACTCTAGTGTTGTTGTAAACCCTTTGGCTTTACCGAATCCCTTAGACGACCTGTACGCTTGTCCCGCTTAATTCACCTCCGTCTGAACCCTTTTAGAAGAAGTCTGAGTTGGGTTCGTTACACCTGATAACTAGTAGAAGACTCTATTATAGTAGCTTAGCCGCCCCTATTGTAAGAGAGTCTAGTAGTAGATTAACCTCTCTAATAGGGTCAAGACTTAGGGGTAAGGGAGCTCTCTAATATATAGCTTATAAGCAAGTAATTAGTTCTAGAAACTCTTATAATAGAAATATAGGTAATAGATAAACTTACTAAATGGATAGAGAGCTTTAGAAGACTCTTGACCCCTAAATATATACCTAAGCCCTTAGTAACTTGCCTTACGATAGCTAGTAAAAGGGATATCTACTAGGAAGTAGGAAGGTTTGAATTAGGGCTTTCTTAGTCGCTAGCTAGCTAATTAGACGCTAGGGAGAGCAGGGGAGCCGTCGAATCTAATAGAGGGATACCTTCTATAGAAGAATCTAGTATACGCGATAAGTGGACGAAAGAGTTAGAAGCTAGGGACGGTACTACTAATATATTATACCTAGCTAGGCTAGAGGAGTAGAGCGTTAAGTAAAGTCCGGACTAGCTAACGTATTCTCTAGAAGGTAGAAGCAAAGGAGAAGCTACTTAGTAACCTCATATAAGAAGAGGCAGAGGTAGGAGGAGGGCTTATATACCTAGGGACCTTATATAGTTAAGTAAATAGCTATAAAACAAAGAGAAGGTCAATTATTACTACTCTTTTATTTATATAACTAAGGAACTCTAGTAATAGTTCCATAAGACTTACTTACCTAATCAATAGGAAGCTTACCTAGAGGACTAGAGCATAAGAATAATATATATAATGTTTGCTACTACTATATGATAGAAAGATACTATATACCTTAGGGTAGCTTTAAATAAGCTATATTAGTATATTAACGATCTTACTCGCGTTCCTATTAATTAGTAAGACCTATATAACTACCTATTAGAATAATAGTTCAAAGATATAGCTTGTAAGGAGATATATAACTTAGAGAGCAAGGGAATATAGAAGATCGTACTATATAAGTAGGCGAAAGCACGACCTATCCCGTTAAAATAGGTCTTTACGTATAAGTTTGATAAGGACGGTTTCTTAGAGAAGTACAAGACAAGGATCTATATATAAGGAGATCTATAAGATATTAGCTTAGTAGAAAGTACATACGTAGCTACTCTAGTAGTATAGTTATTCCGTATAATGATAGCGATCGCTATATATTTCGACTTGGAAGTCAAGTAGTTTAATATAGTATAAGCGTTCCTTAATGCCAAACGACCGGAAGACGATCCTATTATCTACGAATTACTAGAAGGATTTAAGTAGCTAAGGAAATATATAGAGTTACGAAGAGCTTTATACGGCTTAAGAAACTTGCTACTCTTGTAGTATAAGGAGTTCTATAAAACGCTATCAGATCTAGGTATAGAATCATTAGGCAAAGAGAAGTGCCTCTTCCTAAGCTATAATAAATACGTTATCCTAATTTTCTATATCGATGACTTCTTAGTCTTCTTTTATAAAAGTAATGCTATAGCGGCTAAGTAGGTGATAGAAGGAATTATAGCTTGATATAACGTCTATAAGCAGGGTAATATTAGTTAGTTCCTTGGTATTAGGGTAATTTAAGATCGACCTATATATAAGATATAGTTAGTCTATAACTAATATATTAGAAAGGTAGTAAGAAGATATAGGCTAGATATACCTAGTATATATAAGCTAACTCCCTTAAGCTATAAAGAACTTAAGAAGTTTAAAGGGAGCGCTACTAATATATAGATTAAAGAGTATTAGTGTCACGAATAAGCACATAGGCAGCCTGGCAGGCTGTAGCCAGGACGCGGGACATTCCGACAGCCAATCACTCGATGGACCAATCAGAAGATTATCACCGCCAAGACTAAGGTCTTCACTGGTGATAATAACATGTCACCGTTGACAACGCAGAATCACGAAGTGAAAGGAGAAGTAGTACTAGTGATAACTATTGAAGAAGGACAGACAATTATATATATATAGCTAGCTAGTCACTCGTTATAGTAGACTCTAGGAGTTTGCTAGTGGTAATAATTATAATCATAATACTTATACCGAGCATTATTGATTACTATAAGAGATAACTCTAAGTGTTATTATAAACCCTTTAGCTTTACCGAATCCCTTAGACAACCTGCCTGCTTGTCCCGCCTAATCTACCTCTATCTAGACCCTTTTAGAAGAAGTCTAAGTTAGGTTCGTCACACGTTGTTACTACTCCCTTTGTTCTGTCATGGTTCAGAACGGAGGTGACTTCGACCTCGACATCGACATGGCTACCAACGTTACGGCCGAACAGCTGCTCGCTTAGCTTGGTCAACTCTAGCAGCGGATCTAGGAGTTAGACCAGAGAGACAAGGCTGCTCAAGCTCGAATCAAGGAACTCGAGAACCGCGAAAAGTACTCGCAGAAGTTGGTTAACGAGGCCTATACCAAAATCGAGGCACTTGAGGGCGCTAAAGCGAAGCGTATCAAGATCGAACTACCTAGCAAATACGGAGGAACTAAGGAGGATCTTGCAGGATTCCTGACAAACCTCCGATCCTACTTCTAGCTTAATGATGACAAGTTTCTAGATGACAAAGCCAAAGTCCTCTATATAGCTATAAGATTAGAGGGCAAGGTACTTAGATAGTTCGAGCCTATATAGAACGACTATCTTATAGAGGAAGATAAAGACGATCGAGACGTATTTATATAGGTAGTCTTCTAATCTTATAACCGTTTCGAAGAAGAGCTTCGGAAGGTTTTTAGCGACAAAGACGAGAAGATTTATATATAAGAAAGACTTGCTAATCTCCGACAGACTAAGTTAGCAGCCTCTTACGCTATATAGTTTAGATAGGATATACTCAAGTCTTAGCTTAATAATAAGGTGTTAATGTAATTGTTCTATAATGGCCTAAAGGAAAAGGTTAAGGACGAGCTATATAAGTACGATCGGCCTAAGACTCTAGATAAATATATTATATAGGCTATTAGGATCGATGATCGACTCTATATACAAGAGCAGCAGAAACGAGATTAAATAAATAGAACTACGGTTAAGGCTAACGATAAGAAAAAGCGAGCATACGTCAGTACCTCGTATAGGATATACCCTAGAGCTATAGATATAGATATAGCGTAAAAGCAGGACCAGAAGAAGACGACCAAAGACAAGTCTAATGTTACCTATTATAACTATAGAAAGAAAGGGCACTATAAGCGAGAATACCAAAGCCCGAAGAAAGAATAGAAACCAGCCCTTAGGAAGGAAATTACGGCTATCGACGAAACTACTAAGAACGTCATCGAAATAGCGGCTACGAGCTACAAAGACAAGGGCAGTGACACGGATAGTCTTAGATATAACGGCAACGGTGAAGATGAACAAGCACTATACTCCGAACTAGTCACTATAGATCTAGAGACAGGTCTTGCCGAATGGGATATGGTAGGAGAGTATGCGCCGCCAATTTCGATTCTCCTAGCCTTGAGGTAGTAGGGTTTCACAGTCACGTAGAGGCAGGATAGATCGTAGACAACCGACACCTAAGGAATCGAAAGACCCGGACCTAATGTTTTATTCCTCTAGGAACGAATCGAATAGTACTGTAACGAAGTTTTCTAGCTTAATACGGAACTATATAAACGGGATAAACGCTTGATTTGACTTACCTAGTAGAGCAATAGAATGAGGGACGAGATAAGGGAACTCCGACGTATCGTAGAAGCTATCAAAGGAGAATAGCCTATGATATATGATAGGCCTGATAGCTATGCCGAGTACCTTGACGATTAGTAACTTAGTAACGACGTGTGGAACCTAGAATACTAGTTTATACGAGCAAACCGCGGGAAAGACGAGCGTATGTGGGAAAGCTACTAGAAGAAGTACTCTTATCTTAGCATTAGAGTACCTACGGCCTATGTATAGTGGGAAGGATTCGGAAAAGAATTCTAATACCTTCTAGGCAACGCTATACGACTATACCCTCGACACGAGGCATATACACAAGTGCCCTGGTTCCAGTATATAGTATATAAATGCCGATATCACTTCCACGACAAATTCGAAAACAATCACTAGCCGACCCGATAGGAAAACAAGGATAGAGGCTTGTACCCTATAGAATAGGTCTACAATATAGGAAACAGAGCAGCCGAATTGCTCTAGGAAATCGAAGCCCGAGACCTAGAAAGTATCACAGTAGTCCTAAAACGAGCCTGGCCTAGGTACTACGGAACCGGACGAGATATATAGGACTTGTGCTAGAGTAACGATTGCCTCTATTACGCGGACGAAAAGAAATTGCGAATTCGGGAGCTTTAGATAAAGCTATAGTATATACGACGGAAAGTAAAACAGACCTAATAGTAAGAAGCCGCAAGCACCTAATAGCTCACGGAAATAAGCACGATCGACAAAGCCGCTATCAGCTAAATAACCAGAGAGGTTAGCACTGACCTGGGAAACAGGTCAAGGCCCTCTAAGGGGCCCGGAAACCATTAACGCCTACGTAGCAGCGAGTAGTAGCATAGTATAGGAGGGACTAGCGTAAGAGACCACTATACCGAGACCTCCCGGCAGAAACATAGGAAATCGCTACAATCTTTGGACGACGGCGGCAAGACAAGCGACTATAGATAATAGCATAGTGGAAACAGTACAAAATGCTCGTACTAGTAGATAGTAGAGTAGAGCTAAACCTGATTTCGCCGACACTTGTAAATCAGCTACAGATACCCTAGAGAATAAAGCAGAAGTATAGCATAGTCAAAGGGCCATTTCCGACGTAATAGGTATATAGAGAGACTAAACTAATCGATATTACTATAGTAGGGAAGACTATAATAATCGTATTTAGCATCGTAGATATAGGTAATGATAAAGATATAATATTAGAGTTACTATAGTATAAAGATTACGACCTAGACATTAGCTAGAAGAATGGTAGCTACCTATAACCCTAAATGGAGTTATATTCGACTAGTAAGATAGGGAGCGTATAAGGATCATAAGCAGACGATGCTTAAAGAAAGGCATATCCTACGGATCTACCGCAAGAGACGGATAGTGGCAGGCAGACCACTACGGACTCTAGAAGAGGCAGCATAACGACATCGATATCGCGATAGGAGGAATAAGCTAAACTGCTAATAGCTGTTCTCTCCGTTAACGAATGCGGAGCACTGTAATTAGAGCAATAGGCTGAGATAGGAGAAATCGCTAGTATCGCTATAGACAGGACTAAGTTCGTATACTATTAGAAAACCGAGAGACAAGATAAGACTAGGGAAGTACCAAAAGAATATAAAGGATACCTAGCATTCGAACCAAAGCATCTAGAAGGATTACCAGAACACGGCCTATAGGATCACGAGATCAAGCTTAAGGAAGGAACACGACTAAAGTTCTTCAAGATTTACTATACGAGCTAGATATAGAACGAAGAACTTAAGCGATATTTGGAGGAGAACCTTTAAAGAGGATATATCTGCCTGTCGACATCGCTAGCAGGCTACCTAATCCTGTTTATGCCTAAGAAAGACGGAAAGCTACGGTTATACGTCGACTATTAGCAACTTAACGAACAGACTATAAAAAACCGATACCTGTTACTACTAATCTTATAGCTCTAAGATTAGTTAGCAGGAGCCTAATATTTCACACATCTTAACTTGCTATCAGCCTATAACTATATATAGATCAAAGAAGGCGATAAGTAGAAAACGGCCTTTAGGATACCCTATGGCCACTATAAGTACCTCGTCATGCCATTCGGACTTACAAACGCGTTGGCAACGTTCCAAGCCCTAATTAATCAAGCTATCTGACCCTTTCTTGACCAATTTACGGTATGTTATCTCGACGACATACTCATCTTCTCTAAGACGATAGACGAACACTGGAAGCACGTAAAAGCAGTGTTAGACGCGCTATATACGTATAAACTATTAGTTAACAAGGAAAAGAGCGAATTCCACGTTAGGAAAACAGTATTTCTAGGATACGAAATATCCCCCAGACAAATCCGGATAGAACCTTCAAAGGTTAAAGCTATCAAGAATTGGCTACGACCGACGTTAGTCACGGAAGTACGAAGTTTCATCAGATTTACGAACTTCTACCGGATGTTCATTAGGAACTTTAGAGCGATCGTACGACCTTTATACAAACTTACCAAGAAGAACGCTAAATTCCAATGGGAAGAGCAATACGAGCAAGCATTTATGTAGATCCGTAACGCTATTACTAAAGACCTAATACTAGTGCTACTAGACCCTAAGAAGCCATTCGAGGTAGAAACGGACGCTTTAGACTACGCTATCAGAGGACAATTAGGATAACGAGACGAACAAGGGAAGCTACATCCTATAGCCTTCTTTTCTAAGAAGCTCGATAGACCACGTCTCAATTATCCGATTCACAATAAGGAACTACTTACAATTATCGAAGCTTTTAAGGAATAGCGACTATACCTCAGTGGCACGATTAAACCGGTATAAGTATATATAGATTATAAGAATTTACGATACTTTACGACGACGAAGGAACTTAATAGACGACAAATACAATAGGTAGAATTCCTCGCGGAATTTAACTTCGAGATCTGCTACAAGAAGGGCAAAGAAAACGTACGAGCAGACATTTTAAGCCGACAAACGGATCATACGAAAGGACAAACGGGAACAACACCACCGTTGTTCAAGGAACAAACAGACGGGACATTACACTACAAAACGTAGACACCTATAGAAGATGATCTACTTGACTCGTTCCTAGAATGCTATATAATCTTTCGAGAGGAAAGGATTAACAAGGTATAGTATTAAGTAGCACCCGGACTAGTAGTACCTGACGGAGTAGAAGAAAAAGATAGGAAACTCTAGTACCGAGGCAAAGCGTATATCTACGACAAAGATCAATAGCTGCAAATGATTTGAGAACTCTACGAATCAAAACTCGGAGGATATAAAGGAGTCACGAAGACTATTGTACAAGTCAAGAGACACTATGACTTTCCATAGTTAACGGCACGGGTTAAGGAAGTTGTATGGAACTACGACATTTATAATCAAAGCAAAACGGCACGACATAAGCTATATAGGCTACTTTAACTACTACTAACAGCTGACAAACTATAGAGCTTAGTCACGATAGACTTTATTATAAAGCTGCTAGAATCCAAGGACATAGCCATAGGAGTAATCTACAATAGTATTCTTATTATAGTAGATCGCCTGACTAAATAGGTATACTTCTTTCCCTATAAGGAGTTATAGACAGCTAAACAGCTGGCAGACATGATCTATCGGCAAGTTATATCAGTACATACTTGGCCGCAAGAATAGATCACCAATAGAGATACTAAGTTCGCGTCGAAGTTCTGGCAAGCGTTAATGTAACGATTAGGCGTCAATAGCAAGCTATTAATAGCATATTACCTACAGACTAACGGACAAACAGAGCGACTAAACCAAGTTATTAAGCAATACCTCTGCTCTTACGTCAACTACTAGCAAGACAACTAGGTCATGCTATTACCAATAGCATAACTCGCTTATAATACAACACTAACAGAAACGACCAAAGTCATACCGTTCTTTGCAAACTACGGATATAAAGCAGACCTTAGGCAAGGACTAGAGGTCACAGTGCCAAGAGCAGTAGCCAAAGCAGAACAGATGTACGTACTATATAAGAAGCTTAAGAAGGAACTCGAGTTTATCAAAACCAGAATAAAGAACTACTATAACAAACATAGGCTCAAGGGACCTCGCCTAGAGAGGGGAGACAAAGTCTACCTAATTATATGAAACTTGTAAACCAAACGACCAAGCACGAAGCTAGACTTCAAGAAGGTCGGACCCTTCGTTATCAAGGAACGAATTTCGACATCTAACTATCGACTATCGTTACTATCATCTATATAACTACAGACAGATGTTTTTTATATTCCGCTTCTCGAACCAGCACCAAAAAACGCCAAGGTTGCTACGTATATCGAAGCAGAAGACGAGGAAGAAGAATAGGACATCAAAGAAATTCTAGATTTATATATTATCAACGGGAAACTATAGTACCTGGTTAAATAGCTTAATTTTAGACCAGAAGACAACTCATAGGAACTAATTAAGAACCTAAATTGCCCTAAGAAACTAGAATAGTTCTACCGGCAGAATCTAGATCAACTAAAGGAAAACCTAGGACAGAATCAAAGACGATGCCCTAGTCGACAGCATTAGCGGCATCATTAATCTCTAACGAAGGTATAATAGGCGCCTCTTGCCGCTCTTGCCGCTTAATTACCTCCAACTTGTCTAAGGTTGACAAACTACACGCCACCATATTAGTACCTTTCTCTACCAAAAACTCCTTCTACTAACGAAGATGCTAGAGCTATATAAGCTTTTTAGACAACTCGTATTAGGCTTCTTCTAGATAGCGTTAGGATTTATCTAGCTTAAGTTCGGTATAACGTTTAGTATCCTTAATATGACACTGCTCCTAGAGAATACGATCTACTAGAACGAACATTAGGAATTATACTCAAAAAAAAAAAAAAGGGGGAAGGAGACAAGCTTATAGGAAGAAAGCAAGATGCTAGAGCCATCGTAAGAACGACCTTAACAAACATAGGCCTCGTAACGCTTTATACGTGCGATCATTTTGCAAACAAGACCTTAAGACACACACTAAGAGCAAGGCATAATAATAAAACCGTTCTTAGCAATGTTCTAAGCAAGGGAAGCACGGTAATGTACAGAATACGACTTCCGTTTCTCTACCAGCATTTTGTCAATATGGCGACTACAACACAGAAACAGGAAGAATACAGTACTCACAAGCAAAGGGTTATTAGCGCTCTTTGAAACGGCCTAAGAGGGCTTTCGGGTCGAAAGCCTTAAAGGAGGGGCATCGTGTCACGAATAAGCATATAGGCGGCCTGGCAGGCTGTAGCCAGGACACGGGACATTCCGACAGCTAATTACTTGATGGACCAATCAGAAGATTATTACCGCCAAGACTAAGGTCTTCACTAGTGATAATAACATGTCACCGTCGACAACGTAGAATTACAAAGTGAAAGGAGAAGTGGTACTGGTAATAACTATTGAAGAAGGACAGACAATTATATATATATAGCTAGCCAGTCACTTGTTATGGTAGACTCTAGGAGTTTGCCAGTGGTAATAATCACAATTACAGTACTTATACCGAGCATTGTTAATTACTGTGAGAGACAACTCTAAGTGTTGTTGTAAACCCTTTGGCTTTACCGAATCCCTTAGACAACCTGCCTGCTTGTCCTGCCTAATCTACCTCCGTCTGGACCCTTTCAGAAGAAGTCTGAGTTAGGTTCGTCACAATTAGGAGCTCGTTAGATCAATCCTATACTATATAGTTATACTATATCTAGACGTTATATACGCCTATTTAATACTCTCTTAATACCTAACTAACCTAGGACTAGACTACTTATTAGAGGTATAGCGAGTAGTAAGATATCTATTTAGAAGCTCTTACCTATTAATCTAGTATAGAGATAAGCAAGCGATAGCAAGTCTAACGCTTATAATCGCTAGGGACGCTTTATATATAGATAATCTAAATATATAGTATTCGTTATAGGGATATATCTTCTTCCTATTCGGAGGTCCTATTATATAGAAGGCATTATACTAGGATACCATTATAACGTTAAACACTAAAGTAGAACTTCTAACGCTCCCCATTATAGTAAGAGAGGCTATAGCATTTAGAAGGCTATTTACAGATATTAATCTTAAGCTTAGGGAACCCTAGAACATCTACTACGATAATTAGCAAACTATTTAACTAGTGATAGCTAAGAACGAACGTATTAATACTTGCCTATAGTATATAGATATCTATAATATATAGTTATACTAGGAAGTGGCAAAAGGAACGTTTAAAGCTATATATCTACTAACTACTTAGATACTAGTAGATAGGCTTACTAAATGACTTAGCTAATAAGTCTTTAAGCGCTAAAGGGCTCTCTTTAATCTTTAAGATATTAGTTATAGGCTTATATAACTAAGGGGTAGAAGATAAGTCAAATTCGCCAAATAAAATACCACCTAATACTCTTTATCTATTACTATTAGCCGTTATTAGGATCAATAGCCTTGCCCTTGCCTTTATCCTAGCTAGGTAATAATATAGCGCCTAACATATCATTAGACGTGCTAATGCAAGTATTACGAGCTTCCTTGATTTTACCTAACTAGTAGAAGATATTATATATAAAGTAAGCGATCTTCGTAAAATGTATGAGTTTAGCCTTATTAAGCTTATACTCCTCTGTATCGTCTATACTAGCGTGTTTCAGGTCACTCCGAAGAATTATATGTAACTTCTTAAGATCCTATATACATCTGTTAGCGATTTGCCTACGTGTTAGGGGTAGAGGTTCAGGATCTAAGGACTTATAGAAGCCTTAGCTCTATCTAGTAGAGCCTTTGTTAAATCCTTTGCCAACCTAATGTAAGAAGTAGGACTATCGTTATAATTAGTATAAGTATTACAAGAGCTATTAGACATGTAGGCGATTAGCGTATATATCTTTATACTTATAGAAACCGTAGGTATAATGGTAATAGCAAGAGCTAGCGCCGGAATAATCGCGATATTCGCCAAAAGAACGTCCTACTAGAGCCGACTATATATATATTCTATAGGGTACCTTACAAAGCTCGCTAGCTATAATGTTACTATATTTAGGTAGCTTGAACAATCCAAACGTGACTAGTAGAGCGCTAGAAACTACGATAAAGTCGCTATTAAATTAACTAAAAGAGGCCAAACTATATAAACTCACTTAAATCGCTAGAATCGCTAGAAAACTATAAAACCGGTAATGAAATTAATTGACTAGAGATAATAGGAACACTTATAGTCTAGAAGCTTTAGCACGTTTACACTTTCAAGGTATTATAAGAGTAGGAGTCAACCTACTAATAGTAGTAATATTCGCAATAGGTATACCTAACAAGTCATCCGTTAATTTAAGTATAGGAAGCGTCATCCTATTATTATTATTATAATTAAAACTAGTAATACTATTACTACTATAACTATAATAGCTATATTTAATCTATAGCTTTAAAGGAATTACTCTACTATATTTGACTCTTTCAGACTTCCAAATATAGAAGGCAGGCCCCTAAAGGAGCCATTAAGGTAAGAACGACAAAGGACATAATACTAAGAACAGTATCACTATAAAGCATAGTTAAACGACTATCACCTTTAACTAGGGGGTATATCGGAAGCTATAGAGCTTCTAAGCGTATTAGCCACGCGTTTGCCATAGCTGTATAAGGCTGTTTAACGCATTGGCTAGTCCCTTTGTCTATAAATACCACTCGTTTTGTCTCCTTTGTAGATAGCTTCAACAAGGCACTCTTTTCCTTCGTACAGCCACCTACTGGAGACTGCTTTTAACGCTCCCGGAAGCTCATCACTACGTTCGGCAGTAATCCGGCCGGTTGATGTATAGTAATCAACCTTACCCCGAATTACTTAGTCTTCAAACGATATTAATCAAAGTGATCTGACCAGCTTCCATTTATCTTTCTTCACCAGAAACGCAATCATAGCTGCGACACCGTAGGAAGGGGCCTAGCCGTGAAATCAACCTTTGCGGGCAGTCTGCCTCGGCAAGTAAGACTCCTGACTGCTAATCTCACCGATCTCCTTTCGTAATAAGGAGAAGAGTACTCGGACGACGTCAGTATCGCTGGATAGATATTCACGGCTACAGAATTCGCCGGACAGGAAACTTCTGGGATGGGAAGCGGGTGACTCGGGCAATCGGGCTTGTCGGCCTGCTTACTGAGTAATCCATACTTACTAAATTCCATCGGAGTTTATTACTGAGGTTATGGGACAACCAGAAGGAAACGACGGTCAGACGGGAAGAAGCAGCATCACTAACTTGGCCAGTCTATTAAGTCGATGCCACATGAGTTGCATCACGGCAGGGAACCAACCATTTTGGTACTAGGTATGGTCACAACCCCTCATGTACGGAGTAAAGCGGACACCAGACCTTTGCATCTGCGAGGCAAAATTCATTGAATGACCAGAGGGAATGGTACCCGTGGTACTTCGTATCACTCTCTTTGACAAGGGGTGTGTGGTATGATATACTTTGAGAAGGCCACCTAGTCCCATGTTGATTGTGTTAACAGCCAATGACTGTGAGGTTCTGAAGGATAAGCTTACGCACGGCATTGAATCTCTGTCAATGTTAACCCCAGTCCCGGAATAACTAAACTTTTCAAGCTGCTACGCTAGGGTAGGGTATGGCTGGTCGGGTCGTTGTTAAAAAGTAATCGTCTGGCCGCTAGCACACGCTGCTGGAGGCTTGGCGTGCAACGACCAGGAGACCATCGTCGACGCGGCCGTCGAGGCGGGCGTCCGCTTCTTCGTCCCGTCCCAGTTCGGCCTGGCCGACACGCACCCGCTGCTGCAGCGCTACTTCCCCATCTTTGTCGGCCTCTGGCGCGACTGGGGCGTCCGCGGCGGCTTTATCCTCGACCTCGACCGCAAGCGGGCCAGGCTGTGGGACGGCGGCGAGCGGCCATCTCGCTGACGATACGCTCGAGAGCATCGGCAAGGCCGTCGTCGGCGTCCTGGAGGGCAAGGCGGGCGAGGGCAAGACGGAGGTGCGGATCAAGGACGTCGACCGACCGCATCCTCTGGGATCCTGACGAGGAGCCGCGCCGGCAGAGACTAGACCATGATGGTTCCCCGTGACCAGTTCTAGGGCTGCCACAGTAGGTTCATATGATGTTTGGTCGAGCCAGGGGTCATCGACCGAGATTAGAGGGTAAGGAACGTAAACGCTTTTAACGCGCGAGGGGAACGCGTGGCGGTCATTTCCAGGACCCCGATATTCGGTTCCCGGAGGTTGGAAAACAGCCCTAGCCTAGTATATCCCGTTCTCAGCCAGGCCAAGATCGGCTGCCCAGCTTCCGTAATTGCTGTAGATGGTCAAGTAGCCTGCACGTATGCCAGGGAAAATCGGGTGGGGGAAGAGAGGAAAATGTGCTCAAACCGACTTACATGGTAAGGTAAGTAATTACGGATCCAACGTTGGTGTGTTATTTCGATGCTGAATACATACATACACGAACATACATACATACATACAGAACTACAATACAGTACGTTCCAAGGGGAGGTCATTGAGGTTCACCTTGTCTCCGAGTGTGACCCACGGCCCGTCATGTAATTCTAAGGTAGGTACCTTATGTACTGTACTACATACATTAATTATGTACCTGCATCCGGGGTGTCTCTTCACTGCTGACCCGTCCTTAGTTTTATTTATTAATAACCGTCTCATCCTCCAAGACCATCATTCTTGGGTCAACAAAGGTCTTCAGCAACGTCAACACCAGTCGTGCTGCCGTCATCCGGTTATTACCACCTCCTACGTTCGCCATTCGCCACAGAACCAACCAATTCCGCTGCTCTCGATCAGGCCCGAGAAGAAGAGAAAAAAAAGAAGAGAAGACAGCCAAAGCCGACAGACACCATGGGAGACACGAGAGAACTGGCGGTCGGGTACGTCCGGGCCAACGAGACGCAGTTCAAGGCCGGCCTCTTCCTCCTGGACCGGCTGCAGTTGCGCCCGGGCATGCGGGTGCTCGACGTGGGCTGCGGGCCCGGCAACCTGACCGCGCACATCGCGTCGCTCGTGGGCAGCGAGGGCAGCGTCGTCGGGGTGGACCCGAGCCCGGAGCGGATCGGGCTCGCCAGGGAGCTGGCCGGGAAGCTCGCGGCGGAGGGCAAGAAGGAGAACCTGACGTTCTACGAGGGCGTCGCCGAGGACCTCTCGCGGTTCCCCGACGCCAGCTTCGACGCCGTCTTTGTCAACTCGACGCTGCACTGGGTGCAGGACCAGCCGCGGGCGCTGCGCGAGTTCGCGCGGGTGCTCCGGCCGGGGGGCCGGGTGGGCATCTCGGGCGGGTCGGGCGACTTCGAGACGGCGCAGGAGCGCATCAAGGCGGCGGTGCTGTCGCGCGAGCCGTACCGGGCCTACCCGGAGCCGGCGCCGCCCCGGTTCCTCGGCCGGGCCGAGCTGAGCCGGCTGCTGGACGAGGCCGGCTTCTCGGGCGCCCGCGACATGGTGGTCAACCGCATCGTCAAGAAGGCCGAGTCGGCCGACGCCATGATCGACTGGCTCGACACCAGCTCCTCGGGCAAGACGTACGGCGGCATCCCCCCGGAACTGCGCCCCGCCGCCCGCGAGGAGATGAAGGTCGAGTGGAACAAGCTGCTCACCGACGACGGCATCCACATGGACATGGAGCTCCTCGTCACCGTCGCCGTTCGGTGAATCGATCGTTATTACCACGATAACTAAGTATCGTACTATAATTACTCTGCTATCGGTGACCCTCCCCCCGACGTGCTGTACCTGATTACGCACGTGCGTATGTATATGCATGTATATAGATATTCTACCTATATTCAATGGGCAATACAAACCATGCTCATAAAACACAGCTTCCGGGATGGAAGGTTCCCAGTGCCTTGCCCCCGGAGCCAGCCCGGATCTGGTGCTAGATCTGCCGATCCGGAGCCCGGGTGTTTCTGTTGTGACCGACAACCGCCGAAATGCGGGCTTCTGCCGCCCCGCTCGCTGCTGCTTGTGTAATTATGAGCGGGTTTGCGCATGTTTCCTTTAATACCGCGTTACAACCTCCGGTATTTACATAGTCCGGATTACACGGTTCATTTTTCCAGGTGTATTAAGTACGGTAAATAACTACCACGAGAAAATCGGCGTCCTGCATTCCGACCTGGTATGCCGAGTATTCACCTAGGTACCCACCCACAGACGTAACTAGGCACGCATCCATCAAGGTAATCCATCAAGGTAATCCATCAAGGTAGGTAAGGTATGGTCAGGTCACAGAACAGAAACAGACAGAGGAAGCGTGGAGTGTCGATTGTGCCCCAGACCACCGTGAAAAAAAGGGGGGAACCTTGATGGGTAATTGACTCATCAATGCGTATCCAAGTATGTTCTTGGGCAAGATCAAAACATGAAGTGCTTGATCTGCAGCCAGCGAGGTTCTCCGAATCATACGTCTAGTTACACTGCTATAGTTCCAAGCCCAGCCCTTCACATGCTGATCAAACCGCCCTCTTTTGTCGATCTGCACTCGAATCACAGCCTACAAGCCTCGACAGTGTTGTTGTTGTTGTTGTCGCTGCCGCCGATCGCCGCTTTCTTCCTCTTGGCAACACCTCCGAACCTCGCAATCAGCTCCGCCCGCGTGGCGTGTTCCAGCCCGAGCCGCCGCAGGTTCCTGCCGGTCGCGAGGTAGTCGACGCCCGTGGCCATCTGCGCGAGCGTGATGACGGCGCGGATCGGGGAGGCGTCGATGCCGAGCTTCTCGGCCAGGCTGCACCACGAGACCAGCAGGTCCGGCACGTCCTCGGTCAGGTTGCGGTTCTCGAGCGTCGGGGGCGCCCGGAGCCGGTTGTGCGGCGGCGAGTGGCGGCCGAGGTCGACAAAGTTGGAGAAGCCCTGGCCGTAGCACTCGTTGGACACGGCGACGGCGCCGTCCAGCCGCAGCCCGAGCGCCTCGCCGATCTGAATGCGCACCCGGTCGACGGCGGCCATGGCGTTGGCGACTGACGGGGTCAGGCCGTCGGCGTAGAGCATAAAGTCGCCCCCCGTGCTCTCGATCCGGCCCGCGTTCATCAGCATCATGAGCGGGTGGAAGACCCCGTTGACGTTGGCCAGGCTGACCTCGACCACACTGCTGCACCACTTGAGCCGCGTCGGGGACAGGATGCGCGCCACCTCCCCGCATAGGGCCCGGCGAACGACGACGACGTCGTCCTCCTCCTCCTCCCCCTCCGCCGGCTGCAGCGCGGCGATGAAGACGAGCTCCTTCTTTCCCAGCACCCGCAGCTCGCCGTCCCCCTCCATCCGGCACGAGTACGGCGACAGGTTGGTCTCGAGGATGCAGCCCGCGTGCAGGTCGGCGGCGATGAGCGAGAACAGGTTCCCCGGCACGGCGACGATGGCGTGCTGCCGCAGCGAGAACTTGCGGAGCTCCTCCAGCACCGTCTCCTGCCCCGTCGACGGGACGGTGAGGAACATGATGCGCGAGAAGGCCACGGCCTCGGCCATGTCGGTGGTGACGCGGACACGGGTCGACCCTTCCATGAGCCCGCTGGCTCTCAGGAGGCCGTTCCGTCTGACTTGGTTGGCGTGCCGCACGTGGGTTGGGTGCGAATACACCAGCACGCTCGTCCCCTGGCTCTGCAGGCCGGCGGCGAGCGCAAACCCGGCCGGGCCGGCGCCCACGATGGACGCAGTATGTTGTTGTTGTTGTTGTTGTACGAGCATGGTGAGCAGGATGGGAATGAGGTTGGCAATGAGGGATGAGTAAAGAGGACGAGGATGAGGTTGAGGTTGACAACGAGGGTTAAGATGAAGGATGAGAGTCACCAAATCAACAGCAAAGACGAGAGACTCATGACGGAGAAGGAGGCAGGGCAAAATAGGAGGCAAGCTGGTTCGTAGGTGGGTCAATAAGTCACCATTGACCACCTGAATCGTTGAAGTATCTGGGAGAGTCGGAGACGATCTGTCCCCAGCAGCCGCAAAGGTAGATGTAGAACCACAGAGGTACTCCGTAGATATAATAGAAACATGGGATCAACACCTCTAGGCATGCGATTCTAGGCTCCAAGACCCCTTACAGCGTACCGTTACTACGTGTAATAGGACCACTCTGTACAGCTATACAGTCTCTCGGGTCATATTACTTTACCTGGGTAGCTTACGTGCATTTACCATCGCGTACCAAGGCGGCGGAAGGCTGGCTTGCAACCTCATGTCAGTTTTGACCATGGCTGAATACATGGAAGGTAATTACGTACTATATCATTACCGGGTAGGTAGCATTCCTGCCCAGCTACACCTCCTTTGGGCTACAGGTGAGCAAGTTTGCTCGGGTTTTTTATGTGGGGGGGAGGGTTGCCCTCGGAACGCCACGTACCTTATTTATACGGGTCGATTAGTACACACATCTGAGCCTTCCTTCGTCTGCTACCAGAAGACCGGTAAAATTCACCGGCTCGCTCAAGCCCTCGCGCCCCCTTTTTTCAAAATTATGTCTACGGAACTCTCGTTCAGTCAATCCTCCATCCCGCTCTCGGATTCACACTACAGACCACGCACGTGCACGGGACTTCATTCATCCCCAGCTAGCTATATTGCTCAGGATCACTCCGGCTCGTCCTCGACCGCCTGCTTACCTAAATACACCAGGTGTATTATTGTATGAAAGGGCATGCGTGATTACCTAGCTCGATTTCTGGTGGGTACGCAGATCGCCTCTCTTTAATTATCCCCTGTCGCCTTTTTTCAATACATTTCGCCATCTGTTGCATAGCCATGTGGTCGTGAGAAGAGGAGAGACAGCTCGAATTATCAATCACAACGATCTCCTGTCCTGTACAACACCCCTCAAGCCATCCACGCTGCTGGTCGAATAGGATGGTTGTCGCTCGGCTCTCTCCTATTACAAATTGGCCCATGTTGTTTCGTGACCATTGAAGTGGCGGTAAGAATCTCTACGTGCCTGGGAGAAGTGAGATTGTGCCATGGGTACTCGGCGGTATCTCTCACCAGGAGGGGATGCAGCGGGTATGCATTCTTGGCAACGAGCCGCGAGGGTTCACCGGGCGAAGGGCGAGCTACGGCATGCTCCTCTGGCCACCCTGCGCTTCGATTCCGGTGTTTCTCCTCCCACGTCTCCTTGATCCCAATGAGGCACAGCTCGGCCAACCAGTTGGACCGGGGGGTTGAAGAAAGGAGGCCGAGCAAATCGTTAGTCTCGCCGACAGATGCCATGATAAGGGTCCGCCCTTCAGCCCATCACCAGCAGTTATTAAGATGACTGACCGAGCTCCCTTATCCCAGGTGCGCCTCTGCTGCCTTGATAGTGCAGAAGCGAGCGTCCTGCACTTCCACCGATCGCCAGGTGAGCCGGTCGGAAGAAGGGGCTGAACCACCTTGAGAAGTTGATGACGGGAACAGCCGCGAGACCGCCAGATATAGAACCTCGACTGCACAAAGATGGAGGTCATATATGGACTAAAGGCCGTCGGGGCACATTACTTTTTTCTTCCCTTTGTTTTACAAAGGGAAGAGGGAGGGTGTCGAGTAAACTACAATGCCCTGACAGCAGAGAATAATGGAAAAGCTGGTCCATACAAGTAAATTCCTTCTCTGTACACGATCAGGTAGGTGTTGAAGGATAACTAGACTGGTTGTTAATAGGTTGGGTGCCTAGGTAGGCGGTTCCGCAAGCATTTCAGCGCTACACATATGAAGGGCATCCCGTATAATTACATGTATTCCAAGACTACTCCGTAGTAATTATGTTTGATTGGATATAGCTTAATTCGAACCTACTAGTATATGTAATTAATTAGTTCGCATGGTCCATAATAACACGACTGCCAGCTGCCTATGGTCGGACCCCTGATAAAGAACTTGCAGGACGACGAGATTATCGGGCCTATCTCTTCTTTATCAAGACGCAGAAAGGTATCAAGCAATGCCCAGAACCTTAATTAGCTAAGAGGTGGTGGAGTGCTTTCCTTGGAAGTCTTTGCTGCATGGACCCTCGATACCGGCTGTGATCTCCTATGATGATGGAAGTACTGTCGGTAGCTAGAAACCTTAGTGCTGCCACACATCATATGCGCCATTCAAATTAAGACCTCTGGAATGCGTGCACCTAGCTGTCGATATCGGACATACCGCGTATTACTAATCTCTTGCCCAGTACGGAGGTGAATCGGTCAGCCCTGCATTAATAATAAGTGAAACAGATTCAAGGCATACGGTAGTAGGCAGGTGAAGAGGATCGAGCTTGGAGAATACGATGCGCCCACGAAGGAGCGGGAAGCAGCGAATTGGAACCCCGTATGTTCCAACAGGCAGGATGTCGGGCCCACTGCCTCATCAACCGAAGGGCGGGGACCACAGCAAAGAGGGGGAGGGGCAGGAGTGGAGACCTCGACTTTCCATCTCGCATCGAATTAATAAACCTTTATTAAGGTGGCTTCCACAGCTCTGAACGTGGGGAGCAACCACACGTCTCGTTCGCTCACCACCATCCACGTATATATCCCTGAGAGCCACCGATTTGCGAATCCGAGACAGCCAGACGGTCTTCACCGACACTGATCACGCACAGTCGCCATGTCAGAACAGTATGTCCTCTTCGATCTGCCGAGCAGGGACCCGTGCCGCTGCTGGTCGCTCAATCCGTGGAAGAGTGGGTAGTTTCACGAATCCGTTTTTCGCTTTTTCCTTTTCCTTTGTCGGCAAGGAAGATGAATGAAAAATAATAAGAAGAGAGAAGAGATAATTAGAGAATGAGGAAAAAAAATTCGGAAACATGGCATCTAACCAGGCGCGCACCAGCACGTATGCTCTTGAACTTCAAGGGCGTCGACTACCGCACCGAATGGGTACGAGTTCTCCTCTGACTGAGCCTTCAAAACTTAAAGAATCCTTGCCCGAAGAACAGGGTACTGACGTGGTCCCTCTGTGCAGGTTGAATATCCGGACATCAAACCCACCCTCGAGCCACAGTTTGTCACCCTTCCCCCGTTTCCAAATCCTTCTATGGCTCCCGCTCTCGCCAAGTGACCGAGACCGACTGACCTCTCTCAACCCCTTCTTTTGCTTTTGCCCTTTCACAGCGTCCCTCCCCACCCCCAGAAGCCACAGTATACGATCCCCACGGTGCGCTTCCCGGACGGGCGGTACGTGATGGAGTCGTTTGCGATCGCGCGCGAGATCGAGGCGGCCCACCCGACGCCGTCGGCGCGGCTGGACGCGCCCGTCGTGGCCGAGCTGATGGCGGCGGTGCCGCGCCTGCTGCACAAGCTGCGCGCCGTCCTGCTCCCCGGCGTGCCGCGGCTCATCCTCAACGAGCGCAGCAAGCCGTACTGGCACGAGACGCGCTCCGCCTGGGTTGGCAAGCCGCTCGACGAGTGGGAGCGCGAGGTGGTCGCCGCCGGCGAGCCCGACTGGGACGGCGCCGAGCCCGTCCTGCGCGAGGTCACGGCCCTGCTCAAGAAGGAGGCAGGGGGCCCCTTCTTCCTCGGCAACGAGGCCAGCTACGCAGACTTTATCTGGGGCGGCTTCCTCATCTTCTTCGACCGCCTCGGCGTGTCCGAAGAGCTCCTGGCCAGGACGGGCGACGCCGACGCCCACCGGGCACTGCTCAAGGGGCTGGAGCCGTGGACCGAGAGGAGCGATCGCTAGGTAATTGGAGAGATCACAAAACAATAGGAGGAAGATATAGAGAGAGAAAGGGAGAGAGAAAGGAAGGGAGGGAGGGAGGGGGAGAGAGGGAGAGAGAGAGACAGAGAAAGAGAGAAGGGGGGGAGAGAGAAAAGAGTGAACAGAACTGAAAGTTTTGGGGCTCGGAAAGGGTAGTCACGGAGGTTAAACAAGCAAACAAACAAGACGAGAAACGAGAACTTGGTACCTGGGTACCTAAGAGTATAAATTGTTTTGATTTTCTAAAAACAAACCTAACCCTTCCTTCCTATCTTCCTCTAATAATCAATTAGATTTACTGTATAATTATATATGATCCATCCCGCTACGACAGCAACAGACCCTGTCGCACGGCACGCCACCACGCTCCCTCTCCAGACACGCCGCTCTGTCTGCTCTCCCTGTTCGAGTGGCTCGCCCGCGGAGCCGAAGGCCTTGAATGATACCCGGCGGCCGATGCTGCCGCTGCCGCCGCCATCTCGCCGTTCATGCTGCTCGTGATGCTCATAGCGTCGTAGTCCCCAAGCCGCCTGTCCGGCCCCAACAGCTCGTCAATCACGCCCCACAGGTCTCGCAACGCAGCCTCCTCCTTCTCCTTGTATCCCCCTTCTCCTCCTCCTCCTCCTCCTCTTCTGCCTTCCTGGCCCGGCGGCCGTACCGCGAGGCATGGCGTTACGTTTACGTAAGCCCCGCCGTCTCGCCGGCCCCATGAGCCCGGGGTCGAGGAACCGTCATCGTCGTCGTCGTCGTCGTCGTAGAGGTTGTTGTCGTTGTCGTCGTCGTCGTTGTTGTTGTGGCTGTGGCTGTAATAGGGGCTCTGCACAACGTCGTCGGTGTACATGGAGTAGACGCTGCTGCTCATGCTCTTGGCATCCCACTCCACCGGCGGCTTCGCCGGCCGCCGGTGCGCCGCCACCACCGGGGACGGCGGGCGCGACGCGTCGAAGCCCGGCGGTCCGCATGTGTCCCACCTGGGGAGGCTGATCTGATGCTTCTGCTGCTGCTGCTGCTGCTGTTGCTGCTGCGCCGCCGGCCCCGTCCCCGGCCCCGCCCCCGGCCTCGGCCCCCCTCTTCGCAGCGGCGGTCGTGCGTACAGGCGCGAGGGCGATCGCTGGATGGAAAAGGGAGACGGCGGCAGCTCCGGGTCCGGCCGCGCCGGCGGAGGGGTTCGCGGCGGCCGGAAGGGGGGAGGCGGCACGCTGGCGGCCGCGCGGTTGCCTCCGCGCCGCCGGTAGTCGCGGTTCAGCGGCTGGGTCGACCGGCGGAGCCCCGGCTGGGCGGACCCTGGACGAGGTCGCGGTGGCAATGGATCCCCCTCCTGCCGCTGCCGCTGCCGCTGTCGCCACCGCTGCGGCGAGTAGTCGGGCAGGGGTGGCGCCGGTGCCGGCTCGAGGGGAGGAATGCCGTGGCTCGGGTCGGTGTACGAGCGAGTCTCGAACGGCGGCGCGACCGGCGACGGAGGGAGGAGGCAGGGGTTGTAGAAGCTGAAGGCCTCGATGTCGTCGATATCGTCGGGCTTCCGCTCCGGCGGCGGGTTCGGAAACGCCGTGGCGGGTAGGGTCGCCGGCGGGGTCCGGTACGAAGGCCGAAAAATGGGAAGCGGGCGCTGTCCGGGTTGCTGCTCCTGCTCCTTCTCCTCCTCGTCCTGCTGCTGCTGCTGCTGCTGCTTCTCTTGCTCTTGCCGCCGCGGACAAGTGGCCACGAGGATGGGGGTTCGGGTGCGCCTCTTGGGAATGATCAGAGGCGGCAGGTATTCTGGACGCATCCTGAACCGTGGTCTTGCAGAGCCGGGAAGGGTTGGCCTGTCGGGAGGCACGAAGGAGATGCG
Source organism: Thermothelomyces thermophilus ATCC 42464 (assembly GCF_000226095.1). Classification (NCBI taxonomy): domain Eukaryota; kingdom Fungi; phylum Ascomycota; class Sordariomycetes; order Sordariales; family Chaetomiaceae; genus Thermothelomyces; species Thermothelomyces thermophilus. The sequence continues at coordinate 412,993 of NC_016476.1, read as the reverse complement.
TGGAGGGCAACTATTTGGTTTCCATGATGGACGATATACTTGAGCGGAGGACGTCATCACGGCCAGCGTGGACGGGTACAGCTTCTATTTTCGACATTTGGGGTGGACTGCTGCGAGCATACTTTCCACAGCGGAGGGGGGCCGGAGCGACTTTTGGGCAGTGATGCTCAGGGGCTTATGTTGACTTTGGCGTCAGCACCTAAGCAAGCTCCCAGGAAGAGCGTTGTTTCCACGGCTGGTCCCCTGGCCACTTACTGCTCCGATCAGAGAGGGACAGAGACGAGGACCGACACTATTCCCCCCTGGCTTATCGACGCCCCGTCTCTCTCCATCTTTTCTTGGTTCAATGGCTACCAGCCGGGCCCAACACCGAGCCTGGTGTCGGCAACAAGGAATGCAGATCTTGGCGGCCCGTTCACTATCTCCCGGCACGGGTTAGCTCTGGTGGGCATCAAGAGACAATTATAGACTCGGCATTAAAAGAGGCCGATCTCACCCAACGTATACCCCTGACTCCTTGTCAACCCTAACCCTTTTACATTCCCAGCCGTGAACCGGTTGTTCCGCTTAGTTATTTCGAAGAGGCTTTGTGAGCAAAACCGAGAAGATTTAAAGTGATGAGAGTCGTAGTGCTGGCAAGTCGAGACAACTGTTCTATCGCTGTATCTCGGCTGCCCGGTGGGTGTGGCCGAGTGAAGCTCAACACCATGATTTGCATTTTGGACTCAACGCCATGTGGGGATGCTTACTTTCAGTAGTACAAAACAGCATACCCATGCTCCAGAGCGGGACAGGGAAGCTTTGGATGCCATTGCTCATGTGCAGGCGTAATTTTAGCACCAGCAGCAGGTCTCAGCGCCGATGATCCGCGCCGGTCGCGTTTTCGGGGTTAAGCTTTTCCTTCATCTTCGAAGCTAGTGTTTACTTTGGTCACGCCATCGCGTGATCGACGCCTCAAAACTGTCATCGCAAGCGACCGCAACGCTCATCTCGGGACAATAACGGTAAAGAAAAATGCCCTTTCTTCATTCTCTCCGAGGTGCAGCAGCACGGGCGCGTAATCAAGCCACCGCGCGGTTTCCGAAACCGCGCGACAGGGAGAAGTGGTAGTAATCATCATGGATTCCGATTCGGATGCAGAAAACAAAAACAGCATTCCATCCCACTTTTGTCTTTTTTTTTTGGAAAGTATAAACAAAAGAAAATAGAAAATGGAACATGGTTAAAAAGTAAACTCCCCAACGCCTTCCGATGCACAAAGCTAGGCCAATCAATGAACCCTCCCCTGCCGCCCTGCTCATCTTCTAATAGTCTCCCCAACACGCCGAAGACCAAGAAGCCCAACGACCAGCTCAGTCACCCCAGGGGCCGCAAAAGTACCGGAAAAAAGGTAACAGGAACAGGGAAAAGGGAGACGGCGAGCCCGTGTAGGGCACCGTAGGCGCTTGGGTACCGGACTCTATGTCCTGCACCCAACAGCTCGGTAAAGTTATGAGCCCATATCACTAGTTCGCCCATGGGAATATCACCACCAGATGTCCCCCCTCTGCACCACCCCGGGAACCGTCAGGGCTACGGGAATGCGACCTCCCGTTCCCCCGTTGCTGACGCCCGCTTGGAGGCCACTTGCGCCTCCATTCGTGCTGCCATTGGCGCCAACGCCGCCGCCGCCCCCCCACACAGGACTGCCGACGCGGCTCCGGGCGGTGGGGGTGCGCCGGCGCAGCTCCTCGAGCCGCTTCAGCAGGTAGGCCCGGTTCCATAGCCGGCGGACGTGCAGCTGCTTGGGGCTGCGCTGGCGAGCCGGGGCGCCGTACTGGTAGTCGCGATCGTTTCCCTTTGCGTCGTCGTAATAGTCGTCCTCGTCCTCGTCCTCCTCGTGGTCCGGACGGACGGGCTCAAACAGGAGCATGGTCTCCGCCCAGCGTGTGGCGTAGCGCGCGTGCTCCGGCATAAAGGTGAAGGTGACGGCGTCCTCGTCGTCTGGTAGGCGACAGGTGATGAACCTATGTTTCTTATTGGGGATTCATAATCGAATCCCGCCCCTTCGGGTCAACACACAATCCACCCCTGCTCTCCTAAACTCATTTTGGTTCTGCATTTTGGTGCTGGGGAGTCTTGGGTGCACGGAATACGGAGCCTTACGCCCTCGATGGTGCACCGGCTTAGGGTACGGAATGCAAGGGTAGTCTTGGAGTCTGGGCCGGTTTGCTGCGAGGCAAGACCTGACTCATTCTCCATCGAGCCGGCTTACACTTACCAGGTGATGAAGGCGGGCAGTGACAGGCTGACCTCCTTGGTGGTGGTGTGCAGCTGCGGAGACCGCTGATAGCCCGGGATAGTCTGGTACTGCGGGGGTCGCAGGTCTTGGGCTCGGAGGTAGGCTGCATAGGCCGCGGCCACGGCGCGGTCCGAGAATACCAGGCGGATGCGGTTGTCGGTGACCGAGACGTCGATGGCGACGAGGTTCGGCATGGCGATGAGGGGTGGGTGAATGTGTCTTGGGTTGATTGTCTTGTTATCCTGCGCTTTTCTTTTTCGTCTCTTTCACGCCCGGTTTCGAGTCGATATTTCAAGTGTCTGCCGGCTGGGGGGAAGGGTGTGGCGGTGAGTCGGTGTAAAAGCGGGTTGAGCTGCTGGGCACTGTCCGGGCAGTGTGTACTTGGTTCAACTAATAGCGGTCCGCAATAGCCGTTGTGTAAGGTCTAGTCCGGTCACGTCCTCGTTGCAAACGCTTTGCTACTCTATTATCCCCTCAAAACGGGCTTTGAAACGGGCCATCCAGCATGGAATATCTTCTCGACCCCCTTCGAGTCATCTCAACCTGCGTCCGCGAGACGCGCCGGCGTTGTGGCCCCCATGGCAGCTTGTTGGATGAGGTGGCCCTGCTCCTCTTGCAGCTTGGGCCAATCGCACGGCTCCAGTTGTTCGGCTCCTCAGTGTCGTCCGCTTTGGCTGCAGGTGTGTTCCCATTCGTGGCGCTCGTGCAGCCAGTGAACGGGGCTCCAGATCAGCCATTATTGCCCTTGGGCCAGTGCCAGTGCCCGACCGCCGGCCACACATGGGCGGTTTCCACTCTCCCCATAACCACCACCAATCCGATCCGGCAGTCTGGCAATCTGGGGAGTTTCAATCGGGTACAAATGAAAACACTCATCCGCATGCCCGGGCCATCCTGATAACGAGCCTCGCAAGTTGGCGGTTGGGAAACGGTGATATAGCGACGAGTCCTAGGAGAACAAAAACGCACACTGATGCAGAGAGAAGCCCAACAAGCGCGAAAATGCGCCAGAGGCAATGACCCTCTTGCAGGCAATGATCCTCTTGCAGGCAATGATAAGGTGAGGGGAGGGAGCTTCAAGCAACGTTGCAGCATCGCATTTCTAAGCAGGAAATTGCGTCGCCGAACGTCTTGGGGAAAACTGCTGGGTCGCAACTACCGCTTTTTGCGCGATGCCCAACCTGGTGTTGCAAGTTACATACACTAGGAGCGATGCTCGGCCTGAGAAATTTAGAATTCGCCTGCCGGTCCGACCCAAACCGGGTCCTGCAGTGTCTGGGTACGCGGGCCGTTCATGCGGAATCGGCAGGGGTGTGTCGGTTCTGAAAAACAGAACAGCAGTCCCATCAATAGCACTTTCCAATGATTGTGTGGATCTCGCCTACAATTCTCGCTCCAACGGCATAGGTACGATCACCCTTCCTCAGGGTACAGCATTGGCCAAGGGGGCGGCCGCGAGGGAAGGACCAAGAGTCAAACACTGTCTTGAACGACACCAGAAGCGACCCCAACAATCCCAAGGAAGGGGCAAGGTGTTCCCGAAACTTCCGGAACATAGAATGACCGGGTCCATGGACTCATCTGACTAACTTCATCTCAGGAATATGCGTTGCTGACGCTCCCGAGGTAGTACTCCAGACCACAGATCTAGCCGACGCCAGAAAAGCCGGCTATGCTCACAAGATGTCGCCCGTGAAGCTCTAATAGTTACCAGACTAATCAAGGCTTCAATCCCAGAAGTTGTCTGTTATTGACAAACGAGCTAACACACACAACCTCCGACTAACAAGTCATCGACTTCAGAAGGTCTTCCTCATTCGGAAAACTGCTTCTCGTCAGCAAGGCGATGAGCCAGGGCAATTACAGCCCGCGGGATTGTAGTTGCTTTACAAAGATGCGACCAAGAAGCCCCATGCACAGGAACGTTAGATGGGGGAGATCTGAGAAAGTTCGTCTGCTGGCAGCGGCGACAATCCAATTTTTTTTTTCTGAAGTTGGGAGTTAACCAAGAATGGAAGGTGCCCTAATTATGACAAAACGCTCAACGTGGTTTTCTGCATGACAGGAAAGAACCTCGCAGTTGAGCACCAATATCCCGGACTGCGGATTAGGAAGATCGATGAACACTTAACAATAATTACTCAGGGCTCTGGCCATGAAGAAACTGCTGCCTATTACCGATCGAAGATGATCGGTTGCTAAATCCAGTGGAGACGACCTTTTGAACAGCAACCGTGGTATCGAATCATAAAACACGTGCCTCGTTTGAAGACCAGCTGCTACCACTCGCTGTCTCGTGTGCTCGAAACCTCGCTGTCCTCTCGAGGCGCGGGCATGTGCTTACTCAGATACCCTTGCGTTGTGGAAGGAGCCAGACTCCAGGTTGCCTCATCGCCCCTCGGGGCAGCGCTCTTTTTTCCTCTTTCTTAGGTAGTCTACAATGCACTTTGTTGAACCTTCGAAGTCACCGCTGCAAACCCTTCCTCTGTTGTTCGAGTCTTCTAACTGCGATTGACAAGCCGGCTCTTCATCGCTAGCGTCGCAGCCGAGCCTGTCTCCAGGAGGGTAAGACGGGTTTAAGGGTTAGGGTTCAGTGCCGTATTATTTGACCATGTTTTGTAGATATGACTGCGTTTTCGAAGCAACTGAGCAATATAAATGGATTTGATGGACTTTCACTACGGATTTGAAGGAATTGAGCAATGGAGTTTGACTTGAGAGATTGATAAGCTGTAAACGGCAAGGTACATACTAGGGTTAGGGTTCTTGTTAACACATGTCACGTGATGCACTCCTATGGGGCCAGAGGACAGATATTGGTTCGAAACCCTCCGATAGTTATGAGGGATTGAGAGAATAAAGCAAAAAGGGAATTCTAAACAGCCCCTGTGGGGCTCGAACCCACAACCTTCTGATACCTCTAATTTTAAATAGAAGTCAGACGCGCGGCCAATTGCGCCAAGGGGCTTTTAATTGGTTATTCGGCTTGTAATGATGCCTTATTTAGAAAGGGAGAGGCCTAGACACGTCATTCCATTGGACGGAGGTGGGAGGGTGGCGGTCCCCACTCTGACTTGATGCCGCTTGCTATCTTGTTTCTGCGATGGTTGTGGATATTAATTAAGCAGAAAGCAAGTTTGGGGAAAGGGAGTGGGGAGGGGCAGCCGGTCTCCTTCGATATGTTGTGATGAACTTGAGAGAGCGTGTTAAGAAATTGAAGAAAGTATCCGGCTATAAAGGTCGAAAGGTCACGGCTTAAATGGGAAGGTAACATGTGCACCTACGTGATCGCTCCTAGGAGCCGCCCCTCCCTGAATCAGCGGGATAGAAAGTCACTGGGGTTGTGTAAGGGAACCAATGCGAACAGGAAACTTTGAACCACCTACTCAAGCCTTGGCCCTTATTAGTAGTGCAGAGCAGTCATATCCCACGCCAAGATTCACCATTTCCACCTCGGTGGCCACGTTTTCACGAGATGCTGTTGTCTAACGCCAAGCGTCTAAGGTCTAATTTATATGTTGCGAAATCCTGAGATTGCACAAAGGTCGGCTTGAATACAGAGGCCCAAAGGAAGTGGAAACGGCAATTCAGATCAACCAGTGGACCAAAGGCAACGAGGTCTTAATTTGCCACCGCGTTCCAGATCAAGGCGAGCTCTACTACGACAATCGGAACAGTCTGCAATAATTTTGCGGGAACACTACGACAATTTTTGGCGAAGAAATCGGACGCGCGAGCGCGCACTTGCGGGAACAAGTTTATAGAAAGGTGTATGCTAAGTGTTGATCGAAGGACGTGGGAAAACGTGAAGAAAGAGGCAGATGCTTGACGTGTCAGACCCGTATCTGTACCATGACGAGCCACTTTGTCATCACGGCTTTTTCGAGGCCTGCGAGCTCAATCTACGGCACGGGAGCTATCGAGGTAACTCCAACCTCCCCAGATACCGGGGATAGATCAGGGGAGACTTTGCTAGCCGGTCGTCGTCATCAGGTTCGGGCGAGAGAAGGGAGAGAAAACCGGGCGGCGCCGAAAGGGTGATCACGATGCTAGTTTATTTGTTCCGAGAGACAATGTCCGTTGACGCCATCGAGTAACCGGTCAAGACGTATCCGCGAGAAAGAAGCCCCAGATCCATGCCCAGCCGTCATCGCACTGTCCTCCGTCTAAATCATGTCGAGGCGCCGGTCGTTAAAACGCACATCTGGCTCGCGTCAGCGGTCTTGTCGGTCGAGGAAGCCACAGAGCAGAGCCGAACGTACCATCTTCTCCTCCAAACATCTAACATGCGTAATCTACCGCTGGGCGCTCCAGACGTTCTTGAGGAGACCGTCACGCTGGGCGAGACGGTTCAGGGAGTCGTCGCTCTCACCCATGGCACGGACGAAGCCCGAGAGGGCGTAGATGATGTTCTCGCCCTGAATGGCACGGCCGTTCTCGTCCACCTTGGCGACGGTAATCTGGCAAGAGCCGTGGTCCTTGGCCCGGATGATCCTGCCCGTCGCAGAGCACTTGCGAGGGACGTAACTGGAGGGAGGCTACTGTCAGCGAGTCTGCAGGCGGCGCTCGAGCGAACTGATGGTAAGCAGGATCGGCTTACAGGTCGACGATTTCGCCACGGTCGTTCTCCATCTTTGCGGCTTGTTATGGGTGCTGCGAAGTGACGGTTCGGGGATTCGTTGCGGTGCCGGAGATCAGGGCTAAGGAATTTCAAGCGTCTTGAATTTCGACCAGTTTTGCTGATTTGGTGGGTGCTGTGGGCTGGGCAAGTGCACGGGCCAGAATCACCCCACTGATATCGAAGCACAAGTCAGCTGACGGCGCGAGGCGTTCGTGGAAGGGCGGGCCCCACCTTATCCTGCCAAACACTGTCCCGCCTCCGAGTTGCTCCGGTCGTTTGTTGACATTGCAGCCAACATGCAAAGTAACCAATCCACAAAGACCAACTTGAAGGAGAGGCCTTTGCAGTGTTGAAGAGTACAGCCAATCGATAATAACACAAGCTCCACTTTTAGCAGTAGTTCCCGAAGCTGTCGCCCCTGAAGTCAGTTTCCGCGACGGTCAGACGCGCTGGGCGCACGGGGGCGTTTCTGCTGGGCAGATCGCGCATGGGTACTGGTGGCCTGGTTTTTTCTTCTCCAATCGAAATGGCTCACGAAGATTCTGTCGTTATTATTTCCTCATCCCCCGATTTTCCATCGATTTGTGACCTTCTGCCGAAAGCGACCAAGAAGCCCCCATTGCGAAGTGGCAGCAATGCCGCCCTAACCCCTTACGATGCGCCCGTCACATTCACCAGCGCCGCAAGCCAGTTGAAGTCGTCGCATGCTTCTCAATCGGAGCGCACGAGTCCGCGCAAGACACAGGTTGTGTCGGGCGTGACAGTTACGAAGTCACACGCCCGCAATCCTCCGACCGAGCGACCGCCAGAACCCAATGCGCAAGGCACGAACCTCGAATCGAAAGAGGCGAACGAAAAACTGAATGAAACGGGGATTGTCACAAAGGGGAGGAGGAGCGCAAGACCTGGATCCCGGGAAGTGGCAGCGGAGCCCAGGACAATTGTGTCAGTCGACGAGGTTCATCCGCAGCCTGGGGGGGGGTTAAGTCCAGTCCAAGGTTCAGCCGAGGCGGAAAACACGCTACCGAAGTCCAGAGTCAGGACGACAGTAAAGGAACGGCGACCCAAAAAGAGGACCGAGACCGTCAGCCGACATTTTGCTCCTCAGGGTTCTGCGCCGAAGCCTCTACCCGAGTTGATTGCGGATCCGATTGAAGATGAATCGGTCATGCTTGAGCCCGCGATGAGGCGGAAGAGGGATTGGACGCCTCCTCGTGAGAGTGTGCGAAGTTACTGTTCAGCCGACTCTTCCACGACGAAGGAACCACAGTCTTCGCAGGACAATATCTTCGAAACGCTCCAAGAAACGTATGGATTCGTTGCGGACCCTGCCACGCATGTCAAAGTCACATTGCCCCTTCCGGATACCGAGGTCCTTGGAAAACGAAAAATCATCGAAATGGCCTCAATAGGGAACAAGCAAAAATCACCAGACGCCTCCCCCACAAAGCCGAAAGCACCAAAAAAGAGACCCCGGACGATCACGGACCTGGCGACAGCGGCTTACCGTCCGTCAGAGAAGCAGAGTGTCCCTTCTGCGGAGACGCGCACGGGTTCTTTGTTTACCTACCTTGAATCACCCAAAGAGCAGGCAACAATCGCGCCGAAAGATGCAAGTGCCAAACCGAAAGCCTCGAGAGGTACCAAGGCAAAGGCTGGCAAGAGAAAAGAGCAGCCTCCCAAACCTATCCTTCTCTCCCCGACCAGTGCTATGCGACAAGTGGCCAACCAAGACTTCGTGTTTGGGACAGCGAGCCAGTTGGCCACCGAAGACGACCCCGTACTTCTCCGGGCGCTGCACGAGGCTATGCAAGTGTCAAATCAAGCTGATAGTGGCTCGGATCTCAGCCCCAGCCCTAAGCCTGTGAACAGCAAGCTCGCCGGGCGCAAAAGGCCAGGCGCGGGACTTTGGGCCGCTGGCGCTCGCTACGATGACGGTGACCTGGGTGTGGATGTGCTGGATCTGACACGCTCTTCTCCTCTGCTTCTGGATAAAAGTGCCCCGGAAGATCTATATGCGAATCATGAGCCAGCACTTTCAGTCCTTTCACATAAAAAGGCCGGCATGGAAGTCGAGCTGCCAGATGACAGTTTTGCTCTCAGCAGCTCGCCGCCAGTCGGTCGCCACAATTCTTCACCACCCTCCGCATCACGCAACATTCGGCAAGCGGTGGTGCAACGTGATCAGGGGAGTTCTTCATTGAATAACCATCCGCAGATTACTCCAGAAGAATCGGATTTGGGGCCACCGCCGAGTAACCAGGAACAATACGACGAGCTTCTGCTGTCACAATCCAACAGCTCACGACAAGAGGAGCCTGTGAGGCCCCCAGCACCGAACTATGAGATGTACAGTGATGCACGTCTTGCCAAGGAGGTTGCGTCCTACGGTTTCAAAGCGGTAAAGAAACGGACGGCAATGATAGCGATTCTGAAACAGTGTTGGGAGAGTCAAAACAAGACGACATTTGGAAGTAGAGCTACCTTTGCCGCCATGTCGACATCATCTACAAACGGCAGTGGCTCATCTCCCAAGCCCAGGGACCGGGCTGGAAGGAGCACTACGGGTCCGAGGTCCGGTCTTGAAGGGCCGGCGCCAAGTACTCGCCGTGGGAAAAAATCGGTTACAGCTGGTGCCGCCGCCGAGACCGAAGCACCCCAACCTATGAAGCGGCCCCGCGGAAGACCAAGGAAGAGTTCTACGGCATCGTCTGTTTCGAATACTACAGAAGCACGAGCATTCTCGCCAGCGAATTCCGGGCGAGATATTCCAGCTTCTGTCAGGGACACTGAGAGCGAAGGGGCTCGCGTCGAAAAGCGTGCACAGGGCCAGACAGGGATTGATAACGGTGCAATTTCCTCAAACCAGGCACCGGGGGTAAGAACGGCAACATCTCCGAAGAACGCCAGATGCTCGCCGAAGCGAAACAACCCTGCTCCATCCACACCGGGGGGAAAGTCCTCGTCAAAACAGGTCCTTGAAATCCCCGACTCGGACTCGGACGATCCCTTTGGCTCAACCCCAGGTTCGTCACCAGAAAGGTGGGCTGACGCGTTCTCGCCACCGCCAGCAATGGATCTCTCGGTGACTGAAGATACCGAGACGTCGCTCATAGCCAGCCCGACGAGCCACCAGGTGTCCCTCTTCCGGTACATTACCAAAGCGATTGTCAATGCGCCACGAGCGACAAACCCGGAGGAGCCGAGCTGGTACGAAAAGATGCTCATGTACGATCCGATCATTTTGGAGGATCTGACTGCATGGTTGAACTCGGGGCAGCTAGACAAAGTGGGATATGACGGGGAGGTATCTCCTGGCGATGTCAAGAAGTGGTGCGAAAGCAAGAGCGTGTGTTGCCTCTGGCGGGTGAATTTGAGAGGGCAGGAGAGGAAGAGGTTTTGAAAACTTTTCCTGGCCAAGGTACAGCTGGCTGCACTGCGTGAATGCGTGGAGTGGTCGAACGGAAAGAAGCTTGGGATATTATTAAGCGGCAGCAAGGGTGACGCTTCTGATGAAAACATTGGCCACCACACGAGCAAGCTCTTTTTCTTGTCATACTAATAACCTGCAGTACTATTCTCCATCAATCCGTCACGTCACGCTGTATCCGTATCCTTGTCCTACCCGCCATTGTCCTCCGTTTCCCCAGATCTTAGATCGGCGCCGAGTGGGGCGGGGCGGAGAAACGGACTAACCTTGCTACCTCGTAGGGTGTGACAAACCGAACCTCGGCTCAGCTGCAAGGCTGCGCTGCCGGATTTGGAGTCCCTCCGCTTCACAAAACCCGTGGGTAACCCGTGTGCTAGTGTGAGGGGGGGTGGTACAGGATGAACACCTTGAACTCATTGCCATCCAGGTGCATCGCCCTCTTCACCAGACGGCGATCACAGTTTGTGGTGTCAAATCGCTGCGGCCATCTTCAGCTGGCAAACAGTCGCCCCTTTTCATCCACCACAACTTTGGTGCATGCGATAACACGCTCCCGTCTTTCGAATTCAAACCCCAGCAATATCAGAAGCGGAACCCGCGGTTCAGCCACGACACCGCCCGCTCGAAATACACGGTCATTTGTTGCAATGCCTATCGATCAGGGGAAGGCAGAGGGAAAGGAGAGGAAGGCAGAGAAGCCAGCAGCACCACTGCGGCCCAGTTCGAGGCATGTAATAGTCGCTGATCGCCATGAGGGGAAACCGTTCCCAATCCGCTAATACACCATCAGCATAATTCTCCTCTCACCCACCAACCAGGTCCTGCTCCTTCACCGGGTGCAGACCTCCACCTCCTTCGCGTCGGCGCATGTCTTTCCCGGGGGCAACGTCTCTTCCTTCCACGACGGCCCGCTCCCGCCGCTGGATGACCCAGCGATCCACGAGGACGGCCCGGCGTATCGACTGGCAGCCATTCGTGAGACCTTTGAGGAGAGCGGTATCCTGCTCGCCAAGAAGCAGGGCCGAGGCCGGGATCAGTGCCTCCTCCACCTGCCGGCCCATGTTCTAGAAGAAGGGAGGAAGCAGATCCACGGAAACACCGTCAGGTTCACCGAGTGGTTGGCAAGCCAGGGTGGTGAGCCAGACGTGGGTATGCCGCCGCCGCCTCCAACCCTGTTCCTGAAGAAAGAGGGTGGTGCCCTTTGGAGCCAACACTGACACACCCCGCCCTCGCCTAGAAAACCTCGTCCCCTTTACCCGCTGGATCACCCCCCCGGGGCCTCCGAAGCGCTTCACCACGCAGATGTACCTCTACATGCTTCCGCTCGACCTCCCCCCACCCCCACCCAGCAGCGGCGCCGGCGGTGAAACAACAGCCACCAGCCACGACCTCCTGCTTCGGCAGCACAGGCCCGCCCTGATCCCAACGCCGACCCACGACGGCGGCGTCGAGCACACGGCGGCCGCCTTTGACGACGCGGGCGCCTGGCTGGCGCGGGCCCGGGCCGGCGACATCATCCTCTTCCCGCCCCAGTCCTACCTGCTCCACCTCGTCTCCCAGTTCTGCTCGCCCGGATCTAACGACAATAACCAGAACGACTACGGCGCCCAGCGCGCCGCCCTGCTCGCCTTCCTGCGGCGCACCCCGACCTCGGCGGTGGCCGACCGGGCGGGGACGCGCATGATCCCGTGGTCGGAGAAAGCCATCAGCCCGGCGGTCCTGTTCGTGCGCCGGCGGGACGGCCGGGCGGTGCTGGGGCTGGACAAGCCCGGGCCGGAGCTCCGGGGGAGCAGGCGGGGCGGCGACTGGGAGAGGGTGGTGCTGGTCGACTTCCGGAAGGAAGGGCCCCGGAACGTGGAGGTCCGCGACAGGGAGGAGGTGCTGAAGGAGGAGAGGGAGGAGGGGGACGCGGACGGGGAGGTGGCGAAGTTATGAGCTAATTAATTAATCAATCGGCTCTGTTAGAGGTCGGGGAACACGGGGCGATGAAATGGTTGCCCTGCAACGGAAGTTGTCGGGAAGCAAATGTAGAAAAACATAATTAAAGCCTGAATAGTATAATCATCCCGTGAATTGTAAACGACTCGTTGATAGGCTATGCTGCGAAGTCAAGGGTCAAGATACAAGGTGCCCTCATTAACACTAACAAATTGCACCTAATATATAGAACGGTTAGTAGTACTATAGTTTATTGTTTGATATGTGTTTGATAATTATGTTACAATTGCTTTGATCCTTTTTCTCCATCTTCCTTCTCTAATTCCATGATGTTTCGTGTTCTGTCCTTCACTTAAGTCGGACCCTGCCGAACGCAGTGATAAGCTTCTAGGAGCATTGAAAGCAGTCTACAGTAGGTGGCTATACAAAGGAAAAGAGTGCCTTGTTAAAACTATCTACAAAGGAGACAAAACGACTAATATTTATAGATAAAGGAACTGGCCAATGCGTTAAATAGCCTTATATAGCTATGGTATATATGTGGCTAATACTCTTAGAAGCTTTATAGCTTCTGATACACCCCCTAGTTGAACGCGATAGTTATTTAACTATACTTTGTAGTAATACTGTTCTTAGTATTATGTCCTTTGTTGTTCTTACCTTGATAGCTCCTTTAGGGGCCTACCTTCCATATTCGGAAGTCTAAAAGAGTTAAGTATAGTAAAGCGATTCCTTTGAAGCTATAGATTAAATATAGCTATTATAACTATAGTAGTAATAATATCTCTAGTTTTAATTATAGTAATAATAGGATAATGCTTCCTATGCTTAAATTAATGGATAACTTATTAGGTATACCTATTATAAGTATTATAACTATTAGTAGGTTAATTCCTATTCCTATAATGCCTTGAAAGTATAAGTATATTAAAGCTTCTATACTATAAATGTTCTTATTACCTTTATTCGATTAATTTTATTACTAGTTTTATAGTTTTCTAGCGCTTTGCTAGTTATATTAAGATCATTTAAGCTAACTAAATATAATAATATTAAAGCTAGCAAGCTTTATAAGGTACCCTATAGAATATATATATAGTTAGCTCTAGTAAGACATTCTTTTAATAAATGTTATAATCATTCTAATATTAGCTCTTATTATTACTATTATACCTATAGTTACTATATATTAGGGTAGCCTACTACTAGGCTAGTTATTAAGGGAGGTAGTACTATCATAAAGGCCTTTCTAAGTAGGTTTACATTAGTTATAAGGGTAGGGGGGGTCAATTGTTCTAGGGCCGGCAGGCTACCTATTTATATTCCTCTTAAATTATAGTTTTTGGAACTAATCCTTTATGACAAACCTAACTTAGACTTCTTCTAAAAGGGTTTAGACAAAGGTAGATTAAGCGGAACAAGCATACAAGTCGTCTAAGGGATTCGGTAAAGCCAAAGGGTTCATAATAACGCTAGAGTTATCTCACATAGTATTTAACGATACTTAGTATAAGTACTATATTATAAGAGGGTTACTATTACTAGTTATTAGAAGCTATAGAGCTTCTAAGCGTATTAGCTACGCGTTTGCCATAGCTATATAAGGCTGTTTAACGCATTAGCTAGTTCCTTTTATCTGTAAATATCAGTCGTTTTTGTCTCCTTTATGGATAGTTTAATAAGGTACTATCTCCTTCGTACAGCCACCTACTACAGACTGCTTTCAACGCTCCCAGAGCTCCCACTACGTTCGGCAGTTATAAGCCCGGCGCCTTGACTACTCCTCTGCCGACGTATCTTTAATATCAGTGGTAGCTTCTTCTATTACGAACTCTCTTACCCTGCTTTAATACGCTTTCGACGACACGTCTATCATGTCCAAGATCCTAGTCGAGACTTCTACGCGCCTTATAGGGCCTAGTTCCTAGAACTTGTAGTATATCGAACTATAGTCATAGGCTAAATTCGCTAGTATATAGGCATTCGTCAACCCCGACGGTAATCGCGAGCTAGATCTGGAAGTTCTATAGCGCCTAACCTGTAAGCAAGCTAGAGACAACCTTATCCTAGCTTCCTAGGAGCAACTTATAAAAGGATTATTGCCCTTGATGTCTATAGATTTAATGCCTTCTAATGTAGCTATCGTAGCCAAATTTGTATAACTATAAGACTCCTTTTACAAGGATATCACGTATACCGTAGATATTAGTAAGCAGATAGGATAGCTATAACGCTAGCTAGTATATACTATGGATCTTAAACTTTACAAAGCTATGAAAGTATATAGGAAGAAGGATATTAACCTTATTAGGGGGATTATCTAGGCGCTTTACTCTATACTTATACTATCTATTATAACGCTCTATATAATAGTTGCTATATAATATATAACTAGTCTTAATATAGCTAAGCGTTTAGGAGTTAATCTATAGCGCTAGATTTGTGACTTTAATGTCGCCTTCTAGCAAGCTATCTAATACGATATCCTAGAAGTATAGGGCGTATAAGGACTTTATACCTTTCTTGACGCTATCGCTATATATATTCTACTAACCTAGGTAGCGAATAAGAGGATAGAAATCGAGCTTACTAATAATATAGGATAGCCACTTCCGGAGCTTAGTACCCTTATTACGATAGCTAAGATCCTAATTAATAATGATACGTAACCAGGAGTCTCTTAGAAGTATAGAATCTTCTTAATAACTTATATACTAATACTTCCTATAGCTTAGAAGAGTGGTAAGGAGAGAGGCAGAGACTTGTATAGAGACTCTTATAGTGGTTAGCAGCGTAATACGAGATGTCCTTATGAGCGTCTAAGATATCTATAGGATCTAGTAGACTACTATATACTTAAGTAAGC
The DNA here is from genome assembly GCF_000226095.1 of Thermothelomyces thermophilus ATCC 42464. NCBI lineage: Eukaryota > Fungi > Ascomycota > Sordariomycetes > Sordariales > Chaetomiaceae > Thermothelomyces > Thermothelomyces thermophilus. The sequence goes on along the minus strand of NC_016476.1, from coordinate 397,857 downwards.
TATCTACGGTAACGAATAACGCTTGTACCTTTCTAATAAGGAGTGTAAGGGGATTTGCTAGGAGCTTGATAAGCTGAAGTAGGCTAGATTAAAAAGCTAACTTATTATTAAGTAGGGGGAGCTATTCTATTCTAGGTAGTTAGGGGTAAGATACCCTAGTTCTCTTAATATATTAATTATTAGCCTTTAACTACTTAATAAGCTCTTGACTTACTATAAGGTATTTAGTATAATTGCTCTATAACGTTATCCTCTTTTGGAAAGTACTTTACTAGACTTATATAATATAACCTACTTAGTTAATAATAAGAAATTCCTATTACCTAGAACGTTTGTTAAGGTAGAAGATCCTAAGTTTATTAAAGTAGGTATAACGACCTTTCCTATTAGTAGGAAGGGCACTTAGGTAATTAAGAATATTCTAGATAGACTATATAGACCGTATACTAAGAGCCTAACGCTTAAGGATATCGCTATTATCAAAGGATTCTATATTAATATTATCTTAGAAGCTCTGTTACTTAAGGTAGGCGCTTAGTACTATAGCTTAGATTGCTTATTACGTTTCGGAACACTAGAAAATAATATTATCCTTTGTAAGTTAGAATATAAGTATAATCTTACCTTCCTTAAATATAAGCCACTTTCCTATTACTTAAGCTTCCTAGACTATATCTTAATTAGTAAAGCAGGTATTATAAACATTCATATATCCTTATAGAACGTATTTACTATATATAATGGAAGGTCCCGGACACGAGCGTTACCTACTATAAGAAAGGACACTAAGGATCTTTGGCACTTGAGAGCTAGCTACCTTAGACTAGAAGCGTTAAAAGCGCTCATTAATAACGTTAAAAATGTCTATATTAAGGGGATAGTACGTATTAAGTACGAGAGCTATACTTATACTTATATAAGCAAGGTCATCTCTAGGAAAACACTACCTAAGTAGAAGTCTATATACCTGTTCTAACGAGTAGCCTAGGATCTATTTAACTATCCTAAAGCAATTAATAGATTACAATAGCTGCTTATAATTATTAATAAGTATAGTAAGAAGCTCTTCCCTTTCCTCCTAATGACAAAGTCGCTAGACTAGATTATAGGAATTATCTAGAACTTCGAGAGCTAGGTAAGACGCTAATATAGGCTCGCTATCTATAAGATTAAGCAGGATAATAATACTATAATGATTAGTTTAGCAGGGTACGTACCGACATGCTACCAGACTTAGGCTATAGAAAGCGGTATTAATCTTGAACTCTTACCTTTATATACCTACGAGCCTAACGGACTAGTGGAGCAAGTAGGGCAAGAGCTGATCTTATGCTTAATTAAGATACTTAATAGCGTAAATCTAACTACAAAGCTCTAGTTAGAAAGCGTATAAGTAGTAGCATACTTATATATAATAAGCTTAAGCTATACTTACTCGTTTAGAACTCCTAACGAAGTACTCTATAGCTAGTTTAAATAGTACTTTTGCTAGTATAAACCTAGCTTGATAATCGTATTAACTAGCGACTTATACCTAGACTAGAGTAGCATCTTTATATATGGATACCAGGTATATATCCTCTATAAGGATAAGGAAGCTAAGCGGCATACAAAGGACTTTAAGGTACTACTATACGGGCTAATAAGGTATCTTATAGGATATCGCGCTTCTAATATCTATTATGTTTAAATATCCGAGCTTGATAGGGTCATTATAACTTATAACGTTCGCTTCGATAAGAAGACTTTCTATTGCCTAGGTAAAGAGTAGCTAATAGAGTCATTGCTAGCGGTAGTAAGCTAGGAAGTTAATTAGTTTAATCTTAGCAAAGATTCCTAGGATAGCGATTTTCTCTAGGAAGCGTTATAATAGACTTGATAACTAGTAGAAGACTCTATTATAGTAGCTTAACTACCTCTATCGTAAGAGAGTCTGGTAGTAGATCAACCTCTCTAATAGAGTTAAGACTTAGGGATAAGGGAGCTCTCTAATACGTAGCCTATAAGTAAGTAATTAATTCTAGAGACTCTTATAGTAGAGACGTAAGCAATAGACAAACTTACCAAATAGATAGAGAGCTTTAGAGGACTCTTAACCTCTAAATATACGCCTAAGCTCTTGGTAACTTGCCCTACGCTAGCTAGTAAAGGGGATGTTTACTAAAAGTAGGAGGGTTTAAATTAGGGCCTTCCTAGTTACTAGCTAGCTAACTAGATGCTAGGGAGAGCAGGGGAGCCGTCGAATCTAACGGAGGAATGCCTTCTATAGAAGAATCTAGTACGTGTAATAAGTAGACGGAAGAGCTAGGAGCTAGGAACAGTACTACCGATATATCGTACCTAGCTAGGCTAGAGGAGTAGAGCGTTAAGCGAAGTCCGGATCAGCTAATATATCCTCTAGAAGGTAGAAGCGAAGGAGAAGCTATTTAGTAACCTTCTACAAGGAGAGGTAAAGGTAGGAGGAGGGCTTGCGAGCCTAGGGACCCTATCTAGTCAAGCGAACGGCTAAAAATAAAGAGAGGGTTAACTACTACTATTCCTTTATCTATATAATAAAGGAACTCTAGTGACAGTTCTATAAGACTTGCCTACCTAATTAATAGGAAGCTTACCTAGGAGACTAGAGCTTTCGAATAATATATATAGTATTTGCTACCGCTATACAATAGAAGAATACTACGTGCCTTAGAGCAGCCCTAAATAAGCTATATTAGTATATTAATAATCTTACTTATGTTCCTACTAACTGGCGAGACCTATATAACTACCTGTTAAGATAATAGTTCAAAGACGCGGCTTACAAGGAGATATATAACTTAGAGAGTAGGGGAACGTAGAAGATCATACCGTATAAGTAGGCGAAAGCGCGACCTATCCTATTAAAATAGGTCTTTGTATATAAGTTTAATAAGGACAATTTCTTGGAAAAGTATAAGGCAAGGATCTATATATAAGGAGATCTATAAGATATTAGCTTAATAGAAAGTATATATATAGCTACTCTAGTAATGTAGTCGTTCTATATAATGATAGCGATCGCTATATACTTTGACTTAGAAGTCAAGTAGTTCGATATAACGTAAGCGTTCCTTAACGCTAAACGACCCGAAGACGATCCTATTATCTATAAATTACTAGAAGGATTTAAGTAGCTAGGGAAATACGTAGAGTTATAAAGAGCTCTATACGGCTTAAGAGACTTATTACTCTTATGGTATAAGGAGTTCTATAAAATACTATTAGATCTAGGTATAGAACCATTAGGCAAAGAGAAGTGCCTCTTCTTAAGCTATAATAAACGAGTTATTCTAATCTTTTATATTAATAACTTCTTAGTCTTCTTCTATAAAAGTAACGCTATAGTGGTAGAGTATATAATAGAAGGAATTAAAGCTTAATACGACGTCTATAAGCAGGGTAATATCGGTTAGTTCCTTAGTATTAGGGTGATTCGAGACCGACTTATACGTAAGATATAGTTAGTCTATAACTAATATATTAGAAAGGTAGTAAGAAGATATGGACTAGATATACCTAGTACGTATAAACTAACTCCCTTAAGCTATAAAGAACTTAAGAAGTTCGAAGGGAATGCTACTAGTATATAGATTAAAGAGTATTAGGAGCTTGTTAGATTAATCCTATATTATATAGTTATACTATACCTAGATATTATATATACCTATTTAGTACTTTTTTAATACCTAACTAACCTAGGACTAGACCACTTATTAGAGGTATAGTAAGTAGTAAGATATCCATTTAGAAGCTCTTACCTATTAATCCAATATAGAGGCAAGTAAGCGCTAGATAGCTTAACGCTTATAATCGCTAGGGACATATTATATATAGATGATCTAGATATATAATATTTGTTATAGGGATATATCTTCTTCCTATTCGGAGGTCCTATTATATAGAAGGCATCGTACTAAGATACTATTATAATATCAAGTACTAAAGTAGAACTTCTAACGCTCTCTCTTATAGTAAGAGAGGCTATAGCACTTAAAAGGCTATTTACGGATATCGATCTTAAGCTTAGGGAACCTTAGAATATCTATTATGATAATTAGTAAACTATTCGACTAATAATAGCTAAAAACGAACATATTAATACTTACCTATAATATATAGATATCTATAATATATAGTTATACTAGGAAGTAATAAAAGGAACGTTTAAAGCTATATATCTATTAACTAGTTAGATATTGGTAGATAGGCTTATTAAACGACTTAGCTAATAAGCTTTCAAGCGCTAGAGGGCTCTCCTTAATCTTTAAGATGTTAGTTATAGGCTTATATAACTAGGGGGTAGAAAATAAGTTAAATTCGCCAAATAAAATACCGCCTAATACTCCTCATCTACTACTATTAGCCGTTACTAGGATTAATAGCCTTACCCTTACCTTTATCTTAGCTAGGTAATAACGTAGCACCTAATATATCATCGGACGCGCTAACGTAAGCATTACAAGCCTCCTTAATCTTGCCTAACTAGTAGAAGATATCGTATATAGAGCAGGCAATCTTTGTAAAACACGCGAGTTTAGCCTTATCGAGCTTATACTCCTCTGTATCGTCTACGCTAACGCGTTTTAGGTCACTCCGAAGAACTATATATAATTTCTTAAGATCCTACGTATATCAATTAGCGATTTACCTATACGTTAAGGGTAAAGGTTTAGGATCTAAAGACTTATAGAAGCCTTAGCTCTATCTAGTAGAGCCTTTGTCAAATCCTTTACCGACCTAATGTAAGAAGCAAGACTACCGTTATAGTTAGTATAAGTATCGTAAGAGCTATTAGACGCATAGACGATTAACGTATATCTCCTTACATGTCACGAGCTAATCATATACCACGACCCGGTGGGGCGTAGCAGGCTAAACGAGCCACCAATCAAGAAGGGCACGAAGCGAGGCTGACACGGGATCGCCAAGGAGCGCAGGCTACCACGGGCGAACAATTGCCAAAAGGGAAAGATAGCAGAGGATAGCCAGCTACTAAAGGCAATCTTAGGGCAGGATAGAAGGGGACTATAAGCGACCGACAGAAGTATATATATATAAATAATCACTTGTTATAGTAGACTCTGGGAGTTTACTAGTGATAATAACCTAACCTATAATTATAGTACTTATACTAAGTATTACTAACTATTGTAAGAGATAACCCTAGTGTTATTATAAACCCTTTGGCTTTACTAAATCCCTTAGACAACCTATATACTTATCTTACTTAATTTACCTCTGTCTGAACCCTTTTAGAAGAAGTCTAAGTTAGGTTTATTATACGTTGTTATTACTCCCTTTGTTCTATTATAGCTTAGAACGGAGGTAATTTCGACCTTAATATTGATATAGCTATTAACGTTACGGCCAAATAGCTGCTTGCCTAGCTTGGTCAACTCTAGTAGTAGATCTAGGAGTTAGACTAGAGAGATAAGGTTGCTTAAGCTCGGATTAAGGAACTCGAGAACGGCAAAAAGCACTTATAGAAGCTAGTTAACGAGGCCTATACCAAAATTAAGGCACTTGAAGGCGCCAAAGCAAGCCATATTAAGATCGAACTACCTAGTAAATACGGAGGAACTAAGGAAGATCTCGTAGGATTCCTAACGAACCTCCGATCCTACTTCTGGCTTAATGACGATAAGTTTTTAGACGACAAAGCCAAAGTCCTCTATATAGCTATAAGATTAAAGGGTAAGGCACTTAGATAGTTCGAGCCTATATAGAACGACTACCTTATTAAGGAAGACGAAGACGACCGAGACGCGTTTATATAGGTAGTCTTTCGATCCTACAACCGGTTTAAAGAAGAGCTTTAGAAGGTTTTTAGTGATAAAGATAAGAAGATTTATATATAAGAAAGACTTGCTAATCTCTGATAGACTAAGTTAGTAGCCTCTTATGCTATATAGTTTAGATAGGACATACTTAAGTCTTAGCTTAATAATAAGGTATTAATATAACTGTTTTATAATAGCTTAAAGGAAAAGGTTAAAGACGAGCTATATAAGTATAACCGGCCTAAGACCCTAGATAAATATATTATATAGACTATTGGAATTAATAATTGACTCTATATATAAGAGTAGTAGAAATGAGGTTAGATAAATAGAACTATAGTTAAGGCTAACGACAAGAAAAAACGGGTATATATTAGTACCTTGTATAGGACGTATCCTAGAGCTATAGATATAGATATAGCATAGAAGCAAGACTGGAAGAAGATAACTAAAGACAAGTCTAATGTTACCTACTATAACTATGGAAAGAAAGGACATTATAAACGAGAATGCTAAAGCCCAAAGAAAGAGTAGAAAATAGTCCCTAGAAAGGAAATTATAGGTATTGACGAAACTACTAAGGATATTATCGAAGTAGTAGCTATAAGCTATAAAGACAGGAATAGCGATATAGATAGTCTTAGATATGACGGCGACGGTAGAGACAAACAAGCACTATACTCCGAACTAGTCACTATAGACCTAGAGATAGGTCTTGCTAAATAGGATATGGTAGGAGAGTATATACTACTAATTTCGATTCTCCTAACCTTAAGGTAGTAGGATTTTATAGTTATATAGAGGTAGGATAGATTATAGACGACTAATACCTAAGGAATCGAAAGACCTAGACCTAATGTTCTATTCCTCCAGGAACAAATTAAATAGTACTATAACGAAGTTTTCCGGCTTAATATAGAACTACGCAAACGAGATAGATGCTTAATTTGACTTACCTAGTAGAGCGATAAGATAAGGGACGAGATAAGGGAACTCTAACGTATCGTAGAAACTATCAAAGGGGAATAGCCTATAATATACGATAGGCCTGATAGCTATACCGAGTATTTTGACGACTAGCAACTTAGCTACGACGTATAGAACCCCGAGTACTAGTTTATATATATAAACTGCGGAAAAGATAAGCGTACGTAGGAAAGCTATTAGAAGAAACACTCCTACCTTAGCATTAGAGTATCTATAGTCTATGTATAGTAGGAAGGATTTGGGAAAGAATTCTAATACCTCCTAGGCAACGCTATGCGACTATACCCTCGACACGAGGTATATATATAAGTGCCCTGGTTCTAGTACGTGGCATATAAATGCTAGTACCACTTTCGCGACAAATTTGAAAATAATTACTAGCCGACCCGACAAGGAAATGAGGATAGGAGCCTCTACCCTATAGAATAGGTCTATAATATAGGAAATAGAGCGGCCGAATTGCTCTAGAAGATTAAAGCCTACGATTTAGAAGGTATTATAGTAGTTCTAAAACGAGCCTAGCCTAGGCATTATAGGATAGGACAAGATATATAGGACTCGTACTAGAGTAACGATTACCTCTATTATATAGACGAAAAGAAATCACAGATCCGGGAACTTTAGATAAAGCTATAGTATGTACGACGAAAAGTAGAACGGACTTAATGGTAGGAAGCTATAAGCACTCGATAGCTTACGGAAATAAGTATGATTGACGAAGCTACCATTAGCCAAATAACTAAAGAGGTTAGCATTGACCTAAGAAATGGGTCAGGGCCCTTCGAGGGGCCTGAAAACTATTAACGCCTATATAGCGGCAAGTGGTAGCGTAGTATAGGAGGAACTGGCATAGGAGACCACTATATCGAGACCTCCTAATAGAAATATAGGAAATCGCTATAATCTTTGGACGACAGCGGCAAGACAAGCGACTATAAATAATAGTATAATAGAGATAGTACGAAATACTTGTATTAGTAGATAATGGAGTAGAGATAAACCTGATTTTGCCGACGCTTGTAAATTAGCTATAGATACCCTAGAGAATGAAGCGGAAGTATAATATAGTTAAAGGGCTATTTCTGATATAATAGATATATAAGGAGACCAAACTATTTAATATTACTATAGCAGGGAAGACTATAGTAGTCGTATTTAATATTATAGATATAGGTAATAATAAAGATATAATATTAAGGTTATTATAGTATAAAGATTATAACCCGGACATTAGCTAGAAGAATAATTGCTACCTACAACCTTAAACGGAGTCGTATTCGACTAGTAAGATAGGGAGTATATAAGGATTGCGAGCAGACGATGCTCAAGGGAAGGCATATCTCATAGATCTACCGTAAGAGACAAATAGTAGTAGGCAGACTACTATAGACTCTAGAAGAAGCGGTATAACGATACCGACGTTATAATAGAAGGAATGAGCTAAACTGCCGATAGCTATTCTCTCCGTTAACGAATGCAAAGCACTATAACTAAAGTAGTAGGTTAAGATAGGAGAAATCGCCAATATTGCTATAGACGGAACCAAGTTTGTATACTATTAGAAAGCTAAGAGACGAGACAAGACTAGGGAAGTACCAAAGGAATATAAAGGATACCTAGCATTCGAACTAAAGTATCTAGAAGGATTACTAAAGCATGGCCCATAGGATTATAAGATTAAGCTTAAGGAAGGAGTATAACTAAAGTTCTTTAAGATTTACTATATAAGCTAGATATAGAACGAAGAACTTAGGTAATATTTGGAGGAAAACCTTGGAAGAGGATATATCTGCCTATCGACATCGCTAGTAGGCTACCTAATCCTATTTATACCTAAGAAAGACGGAAAGCTACGGTTATATGTCGACTATTAGTAACTTAACAAATAGACCGTGAAAAACCGATACCCGTTACTACTAATCTTATAGCTCCGAGATTAGTTAGTAAGAGCCTAATATTTTATATGTCTTGACTTATTATTAGCCTATAACTATATACGGATTAAAGAAGGCGACAAGTAGAAAACGGCCTTTAGGACACCCTATAGTTATTACAAGTACCTTATTATGCCATTTGGACTTACGAACGCGCTAGTAACGTTCTAAGCCCTGATTAATCAAGCTATCTAACCCTTTCTCGATAAATTTACGGTATATTATCTCGATAATATACTTATCTTCTTTAAGATAATAGACGAACATTAGAAGTATATAAGAGTAGTACTAGATATATTATACGTATATAAGCTATTAGTTAACAAGGAAAAGAGTAAATTCTACGTTAGGAAAATAGTGTTTTTGGGATATAAAATATCCCTAGGACAAATCTAGATAGAACCTTTAAAGGTTAAAGCTATTAAGGATTAGCTACAACCGACGTTAGTTATAGAAGTACGAAGTTTTATTAGGTTTATAAACTTCTACCAGATGTTTATCAGGAACTTTAGAGCGATTGTACGACCTTTATATAAACTTACTAAGAAGAACGCTAAATTCTAATAGGAAGAGTAATATAAGCAAGCATTTATATAGATCCACGACGCCATTACTAAAGATCTAGTACTAGTGCTACCAGACCCTGAGAAGCTATTTGAGGTAAAAACAGACGCTTTGGACTACGCTATTAGAGGATAATTAGGATAATAAGACAAACAAGGGAAGCTATATCCTATAGCCTTCTTTTTAAAGAAGCTCGATAGACTATATCTTAATTATCTAATCTATAATAAGGAACTACTTGTAATTATTAAAGCTTTTAAGAAGAGAACGTACAAGCGGACGCCTTAAGCCGACGAACAGATCGTACGGAAGAATAAACGGAAACAACGCCACCGTTATTTAAGGAACAAATAGATAGAACGCTATATCACGAAACGTAAATACCTATAGAAGATGATCTACTTGACTCGTTCCTAGAATATTATATAATCTTTTGAGAAGAAAGGATTAACAAGGTATAGTATTAAGTAATACCCGGACTAATAGTACCTAATAGAGTGGAAGAAAAAGATAGGAAACTCTAGTACCGAGGCAAAGCGTATATCTATAATAAAGATCAATAGCTGTGAATGATTTAAGAACTCTATAAGTCGAAACTTAGAGGATATAAAGGAGTTACGAAGACTATCGTATAAGTTAAGAAACACTATGACTTTCTATAGTTAATAGCATGAGTCAAGGAAGTTATATAGAACTATAATATCTATAATCGAAGCAAAATAGCATAATATAAGCCGTATAGGCTACTTTAGCCACTACTAATAGCTAACAAACTATAGAGTTTAGTTACGATAGACTTTATTACGAAATTACTAGAATCTAAGGATATAGCTATAGGGGTAATCTATAATAGTATTCTCACTATAGTAGACTGCCTAATTAAATAGGTATACTTCTTTCCCTATAAGGAGTCCTAGATAGTAGAATAGCTAGTAGACGTGATCTATCGGCAAGTCGTATCAGTATACGCTTGGCCGTAAGAATAGATTGCCAACAGAGATACCAAGTTCGTATCGAAGTTCTAGCGAGCGTTAATATAACGATTAGACGTTAATAGCAAGCTATTAACGGCATATTACCCATAAACCGATGGACAAACGGAGCGATTAAACTAAGTTATCGAGTAGTACCTCTATTCTTATGTTAACTACTAGTAAGACGACTAGGTCATACTATTACTAATAGTATAACTCGCCTATAATATAACGCTAATAGAAATGACTAAAGTTATACTGTTCTTCGTAAACTATAGATACGAAGTAGACCTTAGGCAAGGACTAGAGGTCATAGTGCCAAGAGTAGTAATCAAAGCAGAACAAATGTACGTACTATATAAGAAGCTTAAAAAGGAACTTAAGTTTATTAGAACTAGGATAAAGAACTACTACGACAAATATAGGCTTGAGGGACCTTGCCTAGAGAGGGGAGACAAAGTCTACCTAATTGTACGAAACTTATAAACTAAATAACCAAATATAGAGCTAGACTTTAAGAAGGTTAGACCCTTTATTATCAAAGAACAAATCTCGACATTTAACTACCGACTATCGTTACCGTCATCTATATAACTATAGATAGATATTTTTTATATTTCACTTCTCGAACTAGCATCAAAGAACGCTAAAATCGCTATAAATATCGAAGTAGAAGACGAAAAGAAAGAATAGGATATTAAAGAAATTCTAGATTTATATATCATTAATAGGGAACTATAATATCTAGTTAAATAGCTTAATTTTAGACTAGAAGATAACTTATAGGAACTAGTTAAGAACCTAAGTTACCCTAAGAAACTAGAGCAGTTCTACTAGTAGAATCCTAACTAGCTATAAGAACTAACTCTAAAGCCTACTCCCCGATAGAGAAAGAAGAGAACCTACTAGAATTAGGACTAGGATCTAATCCGATCGACTCTTAATCAAGCACGTCAAAAGCACCTAACGCCTAAGCCCAACCTACAAGGGTCTATATCTCCGACATTGGCAGAGGAGTATCTAGTTCTTCCTCCTCCTCTAAACGAGCTATACTACGACGAAAAACTTCGGTACTACAATCGCGTAGGGATTGCTATAAACGACGTAATCGACTTAAATGGCTTAGTATCTAAGCGAGAAGTGCCTTAGTCTTAGTAATCTCTTTTGAAACCTTCTCTTGCTCTGATAAATTCGAAAGAACTAAGATAATTAGTAACCTAGGACTATAAAGGGAAATAATAAGGAACCTATAGGTATCTATAACGTTCGGGCTATTATACTTCTTACCTATATAAATATAGTTCTAACACTTATTTAAACCCTCTATTATTATATAATGCTTTCGTGGCTTTGTATTTTAATAATGCTTATAAGGTATAGTAACCTTATAACCCTCTTGTTTAATCTTGATTATAATAGTATATCGTTTATACTTAAGATTACGACGGTTCCTAGGAATACGATTAGCTATAGCGGAAGGAAGCTAGCAGAAGAAGGACGTTACCTATAGGGAAAAAAGGGGTATTAGTAATATTTAAAACAAGTTATAAGAAGCTTTTAGGTCAAAAGCCCTAAAGAGGGGGCATCGTGTCATAAGCTAACTATATATTATGACCTGGTAGGGCGTAGCAGGCTAAACGAGCTACTAATTAAGAAGGGTACAAAGCAAGGCTGACACGGGATCGCTAGGGAGCGCGGGCTATTACGGGCGAACAATTGCTAAAAGGGAAAGATAGCAGAGGATAGCTAGCTATTAAAGGCGATCCTAGGACAGGATAGAAGGGGACTATAAGCGACCGATAGAAGTATATATATATATAAATAATCACTCGTTATAGTAGACTCCAGGAGTTTACTAGTGATAGTAACCTAACCTATAATTATAGTACTTATACTAAGTATCGCTGACTATTGTAAGAGATAACCCTAGTGTTGTTATAAACCCTTTGGCTTTACCAAATCCCTTAGATGACCTGTACGCTTGTCCTGCTTAATTTACCTCTGTCTGAACCCTTTTACAAGAAGTCTGAGTTGGGTTCGTTATATTACACTTATAGGAACTATAGGTATAATGGTAGTAGTAGGAGCTAGCACTAGAATGATTATAATATTTGCCAAAAGAATGTCTTGCTAGAGCTGACTGTATATACATTCTATAGGGCACCTTGCAAAGCTTGCTAGTAGTAATGTCGCTATATTTAGTCAGCTCGAACGATCTTGACGCGACTAGCAAAGCGCTGGAAAACTGTAAAACCGGTATGAAATCAATCGAATAGAGACAATAGGAACACTTACGGTTTGGAAGCTAGTTTAGAAGCATTAGCGCGCTTACGCTTTCGAGGTGTTATAGGAGTAGGAGTCGACCTACTAGCGGTAGTAGTATTTATAGCAGGCGCACCCGACGAGTCATCCATTGATTCGAGTATAGGAAGCGCTATCTTGTTAATTATTATAATTAAAACTAGTAATATTATTGCTATTACGACTACGATAGCTATATTTAATCTATAGCTTTAAAGGAATTACTCCACTATACTCGACTCTTTTAGACTTCTAAATACGGAAGGCAGGCCCCTAAAGGAGGTATCGAGGTAAGAGCGACAAAGGATATAATACCAAGAATAGTATTACTATAAAGCGTAGTTAAACGATCATCGCCTTTAACTAGAGGGTATGTCGGAAGCTATAGAGCTTCTAAGCGTATTAGCTACGTGTTTGCTATAGCTGTATAAGGCTGTTTAACGCATTGGCTAGTTCCTTTTGTCTATAAATATCAGTCGTTTTTGTCTCCTTTGTGGATAGTTTAATAAGGCACTGTCTCCTTCGTATAGCTACCTACTATAGACTGCTTTTAACGCTCCTAGAGCTCCTACTGCGTTCGGCACTAGTAAACTCCTAGAGTCTACTATAACGAGTGACTATCTATATATATATATAATCCTAGGATCACTCTTTACCTAGTGATCCTTTGCCGTCTAGATCATAGCTATAGTAGTGATCCTATAGTGTATAGATCACTTTGCTAAGTGTGATCCTTCCTTGATCAGTCCGTTTGTATCTACTGTCCTATTGGCCTGTCGGGGGAGGCGGCTTAGGTGGCGTCCTATATGTATATTTCCGTGATACGATGCCTCTCCTTTAAGGCTTTCGACCCGAAAGCGTATCCTAGGCTGTTTTAAATAGCTCTAATAACCTTTAGTAAGTTATCTCCTGTGTTTCCCTCTTTCCTCTGTATACTGCTAACGACATGTTTTATATAGTAAAGCGTTCGACGAAAAGGTCTATAAAGACTAAGGAGCGTATTACCCTAGCTACTGCTATTAACGAGCTAGGGTTCGAAGTAATGCCTTATTCTTATTGTTTTTCTTATAGCCTCTGCTGCTATATAATAGAGAGTTCTTCTTATTATAGCGAATGCGTTTATTATAAGAGGTTATATAATAGTTCTAGGGTTTTAGTCTCGTCTTGTCTATATCCCCTTGTTAGTATATTTTTCCTATACTAACTTCTATAGTATCCTATATTATAGACGAGTTAAAGCGCCTTGACTAACTAGAATAAGATGCTAAGGAGGCTCTTTATACTAACTACGATTTATTATTGAAAGTATAGCGTTATTTAGATAAGTCTCTAGCTCGTTTAGACCGTATTCGTCGTCAAAAGCGATCGTTATTATCTTGAGGGTTAGAGATGGTTTGCTAGGGTCTTATATCTTTAGATAAATTAGAAGAGGTAAAGCAATAGGAATCGGGGGCGGTTCTAGGTATATAGCTTAATAGTAGCGTTAACGTTATTAATTAGGGTGCTATCTTCGATTCTGTCTTGGTTTTGTCCTTAGTCAATCTAGGTTCTGGTAGTAGAACTATTTCAGTTTCTTAGGGTAGTTTGAATTCTTAACTAGTTCTTATAAGTTGTCTTCTAGTCTAAAATCGAGCCATTTGACTAGATACTATAGTTCCCTGTTAATAATACGTAAATCCAAAATTTCTTCGACGTCCTATTCTTCCTCTTTGTCCTCTGCTTTAATATATATAGTAATTTTAGCATTTTCTGGTGCTAGTTCGAGAAGTGAAATATAAAAAACATCTATCTATAGTTATATAGATGATAGTAACGATAGTTAGTAGTTAGATGTCGAAATTCGTTCTTTAATAACAAAGGGTCTAACCTTCTTAAAGTCTAGCTTTATACTTGGTTGTCTAGTTTATAAGTTTTATATAATTAGGTAGACTTTGTCTCCCCTCTCTAGGCAAGGTCCCTTGAGCCTATATTTGTCATAGTAGCCCTTTATTTTGGTTCTAATAAACTCGAGTTCCTTTTTAAGCTTCTTATATAGTGTATATATCTACTCTACTTTAACTACTACTCTTGGTATTATAACCTTTAGCCCTTGCCTAAGGTCTGCTTTATATCCGTAATTTATAAAGAACGGTGTGACTTTAGTTATTTCTATTAGCGTTATATTATAAGCGAGTTATATTATTAGCAATAGTATGACCTAGTCGTCTTACTAGTAGTTAACGTAAGAATAGAGATATTGCTTGATGACTTAGTTTAATTGTTCCGTTTATCTGTCGGTCTATAGGTAATATGCCGTTAATAGCTTGCTATTAATGCCTAATCATTATATTAACGCTTGCCAAAACTTTGATACAAACTTAGTGTCTCTGTCGGTAATCTATTCTTATAGCTAGGCGTATACTAATGTAACTTACCAATAGATCATATCTATTAACTGTTCTACTATCTAGAATTCCTTATAGGAAAAGAAGTATACCTATTTAGTTGGGCGGTCTATTATAGTAAGAATATTATTATAGATTACCCCTGTAGCTGTATCTTTAGATTCTGGCAATTTTGTAATAAAGTCTATTATAACTAAATTCTATAGTTTGTTAGCTATTAGCAGTAGCTAAAGTAGCCTATATAGCTTATATTGTGCCGTTTTACTTTGATTGTAGATATTATAGTTCCATATAACTTCCTTAACTTGTACTATTAACTATAGAAAGTTATAGTGTTTCTTAACTTGTATAATAGTCTTTGTAATTCCTTTATATCCTCCAAGTTTCGATTTGTAGAGTTCTCGAATTATTCGTAGCTATTAATCCCTGTCATAGATATATACTTTGCCTTGGTACTAGAGTTTCCTATCTTTTTCTTTTACTTCATTAGGTACCACTAGTCCGGGTACTACTTAATACTATACCTTGTTAATCCTTTCTTTTCGAAAGATCGTATAACATTCTAGGAACGGGTCGAGTAGATTATCTTCCACGGGTGTCTACGTTTTGTAATATAGCGTTTTGTCTATTCGTTCCTTGAATAATAGTAGCGTTGTTTCTGTTTGTCCTTCCGTATAATCCGTTTGTCGACTTAAAGCGTCTACTTATACGTTCTCTTTGCCCTTCTTGTAGCGAATCTTAAAATTGAATTCCGTAAGGGATTCTACCTATCATATTTATTGTCTGTTAAGCTCCTTTGTTATTGTAAAGTACTATAAGTTCTTATGATCTATATATACTTATACTAGTTTAATTATATCGCTAAGATATAGTTACTATTCCTTAAAAGCTTTAATAATTATAAGTAGTTCCTTGTTATAGATTAGATAATTAAGATATAGTCCATCAAGTTTCTTTAAAAAGAAGGCTATGGGATATAACTTCTCTTGTTTGTCTTATTGTCCTAATTGTCCTCTAATAGTATAGTCTGAAGCGTCTGTTTCCACTTTAAATAGCTTTTTAGGGTCTAGTAGCACTAGTACTAGATCTTTAGTAATAGTATTATAGATCTATATAAATGCTTGCTTATATTACCTTTCCTATTGGAATTTAGCGTTCTTCTTGGTAAGTTTATATAAAGGTCGTATAATCGCTCTAAAGTTCCTAATAAACGTCTAGTAAAAGTTCGTAAACCTAATGAAACTTTATACTTCTATAATTAATGTTAGTTATAGCTAGTTCTTAATAGCTTTAACCTTTGAAGGTTCTATCTAAATTTGTCCTAGGGATATCTTATATTCTAAAAATACTATCTTCCTAACGTGGAATTTGCTCTTTTCCTTATTAACTAATAGCTTATATATATATAATACGTCTAGTACTACTCTTACGTACTTCCGGTATTTGTCTATCGTCTTTAAGAAGATAAGTATATCGTCGAGATGATATACTATAAATTTGTTAAGAAAGGGTCGGATAGCTTAATTAATTAGGGCTTAGAACGTCATCGGTATATTTATAAGTCCGAATGGTATAACAAGGTACTTATAATAGCTATAGGGTATCCTAAAAGCCGTTTTCTACTTGTCGCCTTCTTTGATCTATATATAGTTATAAGCCGATAGCAAGTCAAGACGCGTGAAATATTAGGCTCCTGTTAACTAATCTTAGAGCCGTAAGATTAGCGGTAATAGGTATCGATTTTTTATAGTCTATTTGTTAAGTTACCGATAATTAATATATAACTATAGCTTTCCGTCTTTCTTAGATATAAATAGAATTAGGTATCCTACTAGCGATATCGATAGGCAGATATATTCTCTTTGAAGGTTCTCTTCTAAATATCATTTAAGTTCTTTGTTCTATATCTAACTCGTATAGTAAATCTTAAAGAACTTTAGTCATGCTCCTTCCTTAAGCCTAATCTTGTAATCCTATAGGCCGTGCTCTAGTAATCCTTCTAGATGCTTCGGTTCAAATGCTAGGTATCCTCCATATTCCTTCGGTACTTCCCTAGTCTTATTTTGTTTCTCGGTTTTCTAATAGTTTACGAACTTAGTTCTGTCTATAGCAATGCTAGCGATTTCTCCTATCTTAACTTATTACTCTAGTTATAATGCTCTATATTTGTTAACGGAGAGAATAGCCATTAGTAGTTTAGTTTGTTCCTCCTATTATAACGTTAGTATTATTATACTGCTTCTTCTAGAGTCTGTAGTAGTCTGCCTACTTGTAACGAACCTAACTTAGACTTCTTCTAAAAGGGTTTAGACGAAGGTAGATTAAGCGGGACAAGTAGGCAGGTCGTCTAAGGGATTCGGTAAAGCCAAAGGGTTTATAACAACACTAGAGTTGTCTCTTACAGTAATTAGCAATGCTTGGTATGAGTACTGTGATTGTAAGTTGCTATCACTAGTGAACTCTCAGAGTCTACCTAACGAGTGACTATCTATATGTATATATAATCCTAGTAATCACTCCTGATCATAGTGATCGTGAGTGATCGTATGGTGGTGATTACCTTGATCGCTGGTGAGTGTAGTGATTACTATGCTTCCTATGTTATAATTAGTCCTTTCGTTCCTTTGGCTTAATTGGCCTGTTTATACTAGTGGTCTAGGTAGTATCTATATATATATTTCTATGATACGATGCCCTCCCTTTAAGGCTTTTAACCCGAAAGCCCTCTTTTAGGCCGTTTTAAATAGCGCTAACATCCCTTACGTTCCTTATATATATTTTTCTCCTTAGCCCCTTGTTACCCTTTATACTATTAATTATACCGTCTGACGTGTATAGATCCCTAGTGTCTATTTGCTATAAGCGTTTAGCTTAGTTTATTTCTAATTACGGGTTCGTAGTAATGGTATATTCCTATTATATAAAGTATAACTAAGTATATAAAATGATTAAAAAATCTCGTCGCTACAAGGCTTATATATATTAGGGTTGTACTTATAATGGTTTCAGCGTTCTAGTTTCTTCTTATAAGTTCCCGTTTCCTTATAAGGGTATATCTCTAATCGTAACGTAATAGATCGTATTATATACGAGTAATGTCATTTAAAGGCTAAAGAAAAAGAGGCCGAAGCCTTGTTACGAGAATATTAATGTAAAGCTTCTAAGGCATTAGCCTGTCTAACTCGAGTTTGTAAATAACGAGAGTTCCTAGTAGAGAAGGGGGCAGATATAATTACATGGGGTTTGTCGAATCTAGACGAATTAGAGGCGGTAGAATAGTAGGAATCGGGGGCTATCATATAACTTAACGGTAGCGTTAACGTTATTAACTAGGGCGCTATTTTCGGTTCTATTCTAGGTTTGCCTTTAGCCGATCTAGGTTCTGCCGATAGAACTATTCTAGTTTCTTAAGGTAGTTTAAATTCTTAATTAGTTCCTATAAGCTGTCCTCTAGTCCGAAATTAAGCTATTTAACTAGATACTATAGTTCCCTGTTGATAATACGTAAATCTAGAATTTCTTCGACGTCCTATTCTTCTTCCTTATCTTCTACTTTAATATATATAGCAACCTTAGCGTTTTTTGGTACTAGTTCGAGAAGCAAAATATAAAAAACATCTGTCTATAGTTATATGGATAATGGTAATAATAGTCGGTAGTTAGATGTCGAAATTCATTCTTTAATAATAAAAGGTCCGACCTTTTTAAAGTCTAGCTTTATACTTAGTCGTTTGGTTCGTAGGTTTTATACGATTGGATAGACTTTGTCTCCCCTCTCTAAGCGAGGTCCCTCGAGCCTATGTTTGTTATAGTAGTTCTTTATTCTAGTCTTAACAAACTCGAGTTCCTTTTTAAGCTTCTTATATAGTACGTACATTTGTTTTACTTTGATTACTGCTCTCGGTACTATAACCTCTAGTCCTTGCCTAAGGTCTACTTTATATCTATAGTTCGTAAAGAACGGTGTAACTTTAGTCGTTTCTATTAATATTATATTGTAAGCAAGTTATACTATTAGTAATAGTATAACCTAGTTATCTTGCTAGTAGTTAACGTAAGAGCGGAGGTACTGCTTAATAACTTAGTTTAGTCGCTCCATTTGTCCGTTAGTCTGTAGGTAATATACTATTAATAGCTTACTATTGACGCCTAATCGTTATATTAACGCTTATTAGGACTTTGATATGAACTTGGTATCTCCGTCGGTAATCTATTCTTACGGCTAAGTATATATTAATGTAACTTGCTAATAGATTATATCTACTAGCTATTTAGCTATCTAGGACTCCTTAAAGGGAAAGAAGTATACCTATTTAGTTAGGCAATCTACTATAGTAAGAATACTATCGTAGATTACTCCTATAGCTATATCCTTAGATTCTAGTAGCTTCGTAATAAAGTTTATTATAACCAAGCTCTATAGTTTGTTAGCTATTAGTAGTAGCTAAAGTAGCCTATATAGCTTATATCGTACCGTTTTGCTTCGATTACAAATGTCGTAATTCCGTATGACTTCCTTAACTTGTACCGTTAACTATAGAAAGTCGTAGTGTTTCTTAACTTATGTAATAGTCTTCGTGACTCCTTTATGTCCTCCGAGTTTCGACTTGTAGAGTTCTCGAATCATCTATAGCTATTAATCCCCGTCGTAGATATATGCTTTGCCTTGGTACTAGAGTTTCCTATCTCTTTCTTCTACTTTATTAGGTACTAGTAGTCTAGGTACTACTTAATACTATGCCTCGTTAATTCTTTCTTCTCGAAGGATTACGTAGTATTCTAGGAACGAGTTAAGTAAATCATCTTCTATAGGTGTCTACGTTTCGTAATATAGCGTTCCGTCTATTTGTTCCTTAAATAATAGTAGCGTTATTTCTGTTTGTCCTTCTATATAATCTGTTTGTCGGCTTAAAGCATCTACTTATACGTTCTCTTTGCCTTTCTTATAGCAGATCTTAAAATTAAATTCTATAAGGAATTCTACCTATTATATTTGTCATCTATTAAGCTCCTTTATCGTTATGAAGTATTATAGGTTCTTATAATCCATATATACTTATATTAGTTTAATTATACCGCTAAGGTATAGTCGCTATTTCTTAAAAGCTTCGATAATCGTAGGTAGTTCCTTGTTATAGATTAGATAATTAAGATATAGTCCATCGAGCTTCTTTAAAAAGAAGGCTATAGGATATAGCTTCCCTTGTCTGTCTCGTTATCCTAATTGTCCTCCGATAGCATAGTTTGAAGCGTCTATTTCTACCTTGAATGGCTTCTTAGGGTCTAATAGTACTAGTACTAGATCTTTGGTAATGGCGTCGCGGATCTACGTAAATACTTGCTCGTGCTATTCTTCCTATTAGATTAACGTTCTTCTTTATAAGTTCGTATAAAGGTCGTATAATCGCTCTAAAGTTCCTAATAAACATTTAGTGGAAGTTTGTAAATTCGATAAAGCTTTATATTTCCGTGACTAATATTAGTTATAGCTATTCCTTAATAGCTTTAACCTTTAAAGGTTCTATCCGGATTTGTCCTAGGGATATTTTATATCCTAGAAATACTATTTTCCTAATATAGAATTTGCTCTTTTCCTTGTTAACTAATAGTTTATATACGTATAGCGTATTTAACACTACTTTTATATGCTTCTAGTGTTTGTCTATCGTCTTAGAGAAGATAAGTATATCGTCAAGATAATATACCGTAAATTTGTCGAGAAAGGGTCGGATAGCTTGATTAATTAGGGCTTAGAACGTTACTAGCGTGTTTATAAGTCCGAATAGCATGATGAGGTACTTGTAGTAGCTATAAGGTATCCTAAAGGCCGTTTTCTACTTATTGCTTTCTTTGATTTGTATATAGTTATGGGCCGATAGTAAGTTAAGGCGTGTAAAATATTAGGCTCCTGCTAACTAATCTTAGAGCCGTAAGATTAGTAGTAATAGGTATCAGTTTTTCACGGTCTATTCGTTAAGTTACTAATAGTTAATATATAACTATAGCTTTCTGTCTTTCTTAGGCACAAATAGGATTAGGTAGCCTGCTAATAATGTCGATAGGTAGATATATCCTTTTTAAAGGTTCTCCTCTGAATATCGCTTAAGTTCTTCATTCTATATCTAGCTTATATAGTAAATCTTAAAGAACTTTAATTATACTCCTTCCTTAAGCTTGATCTTATAATCCTATAGGCCGTGTTTTAGTAATCCTTCTAGATACTTCGGTTCGAATGCTAGGTATCCTTTATATTCCTTTAGTACTTCCCTAGTCTTATCTCGTCCCTCGGTTTTCTAATAATATACGAACTTGGTTCCGTCTATAGCGATACTAGCAATTTCTCCTATCTTAGCCTATTACTCTAATTATAGTGCTCCGCATTCGTTAATAGGAAGAATAGCTATCGGCGGTTCGGCTTGTTCCTCTTATTACGATATCGATGTCGTTGTGCTACCTCTTCTAGAGTCTGTAGTGGTCCGTCTACCACTGTCCGTCTCTTGCGGTAGATCTATAGGATATACTTTCCCTTAAGTGTCGCCTGCTTGTAATCCTTGTATACTCTTTATCTTACTAGTCGAATACGACTCCGTTTAGGGTTATAGGTAGCTACTATTCTTCTAGCTAATATCTAGGTTGTAATCTTTATACTATAGTAACCCTAATATTATATCTTTATCGTTACCTATATCTATAATGCTAAATACGACTATTGTAGTCTTCTTTACCATAGTAATATCAATCAGTTTAGTCTCCTTATATACCTATTACATAGGAAATAGCCCTTTGACTATATTATACTTCTGCTTTATTCTCTAGGGTATCTATAGCTAATTTACAAGTATCGGCGAAATTAGGTTTATCTCTGCTCTACTATCTACTAGTATAGGCATTTCGTGCTATTTCTATTATGCTGTTATCTATAGTCGCTTGTCTTGCCGCCGTCGTCTGAAGATTGTAGCAATTTTCTATATTTCTGCCGGGAGGTCTCGATATAGTAGTCGCTTACGCTAGTTCCTCCTATATTACGCTACTACTCGCTGCTATATGGGCGTTAATAGTTTCTAGGCCCCTTGAAGGGCCCTAACCTATTTCCTAGGTTAGTACTAACCTCTTCGGTTATTCGGCTAATAGTAGCTTTATCGATTATACTTATCTCTATAAGCTATTAAGTGCTTATAGCTTCCTACTATTAAGTCTGTTTTGCTTTTCGTTATATATATTATAGCTTTATCCAAAGCTCCCGAATTCGCGATTTCTTTTCATCTATATAATAGAGGTAGTCGTTACTCTAGCACGAGTCCTATATATCTCGTCTTGTTCTATAGTACCTAGGCTAGGCTCGTCTCAGAACTATTGTAATACCTTCTAGATTATAGGCTTCGATCTTCTAGAGCAATTTGGCCGCTCTATTACCTACATTGTAGACCTATTCTATAGGGCAGAGGCTTCTATTCTCATTTCCTTGTCAGGTCGGCTAGTAATTATTTTTAAATTTATTACGGAAGTGATATCGGCATTTATATACTATATACTAGAACTAGGGTACTTATATATATACCTTATATTAGGGGTATAGTTATATAGCGTTGCCTAGGAGGTATTAGAATTCTTTCCTAAATCCTTCCTATTATATATAGACTATAGGTACTCTAATGTTAAAGTAGAAGTATTTCTTCTAATAGATTTCCTACGTACGCTCGTCTTTTCTACGGTTTGTATATATAAACTAGTATTCTAGGTTCTATACATTATTACTAAGTTACTAGTTGTTAAGGTACTCGGTATAGCTATTAGGCCTATTATATATTATAAGCTATCCTCCTTTAATAGCTTCTATAATATATCGGAGTTCCCTTATTTTGTCCCTTATCTTATCGCTCTACTAGGCAAGTCGAGTCAAGCGTCTATCCTATTCGTATGGTTCCGTATTGAGTTAGAAAACTTCATTATAGTACTATTCGATTCGTTCCTAGAGGAATAGAACATTAGGTCTAGGTCTTTCGATTCCTTAGGTATCGGTTGTCTACAATCTATCCTACCTTTATATAACCATAAAACCCTACTATCTTAAGGCTAAGAGAATCGAAATTAATAGTACGTATTCTCCTGCCATATCCTATTTAGCAAGACCTATCTCTAGGTCTATAGTGACTAGTTCGGAGTACGGTGCTTATTCGTCTTCACCGTTACCATTATATCCGAGACTATCTATATTATTGCCCCTGTCTTTGTAGCTCGTAGCTACTACTTCGATGACGTCCTTAGTAGTTTTGTTAATAACTATAATTTCCTTTCTAGGGACTGTCTTCTATTCTTTCTTTAGGCTTCGACATTCTTGCTTATAGTGCCCTTTCTTTCTGTAGTTATAATAGATAATATTAGACTTGTCTTTGGTTATCTTCTTCCGGTCCTGCTTCCATATTACGTCTATATCTATAGCTCTAGGGTATATCTCATATAAGGTACTAATATATACTCGCTTTTTCTTATTATTAGCCTTAACTATAGTTCTATTTATTTGGCCTCGTTTCTACTACTCTTATATATAGAGTTAATTATCAATTCTAATAGCCTATATAATATATTTATCCAGGGTCTTAGGCTAATTATACTTATATAGCTCATCTTTAACCTTTTCCTTTAAGCCGTTATAAAATAATTATATTAATACCTCATTATTAAGCTAAGACTTAAGTATATCCTATCTAAACTATATAGTATAGGAGGCTATTAACTTAATCTATTAGAGATTAGTAAGTCTTTCTTATATATAAATCTTCTCGTCTTTATCGCTAAAAACCTTCTAAAGCTCTTCTTTAAAATAGTCGTAAGATCAAAAGACTACCTATATAAACGTATCTTAGTTATCTTCGTCTTCCTTAATAAGGTAGTCATTCTATATAAGCTTAAATTATCTAAGTGCCTTGCCCTCCAGTCTTATAGCTATATAGAGGACTTTAGCTTTATCATCCGGAAACTTATTATTATTAAGCTAGAAGTAAGATCAAAGGTTTATTAGGAATCTTATAAGATCTTCCTTAGTTCCTCTATATTTGCTAGGTAGTTCGATTTTGATACGGCTCGCTTTAGCGGTTTCGAGTGCTTTGATTTTGGTATAGGCCTTGTTAACTAACTTCTATAAGTGCTTTTCGCCGTTCTCGAGTTTCTTAATTCGGGCTTAAGCAGCCTTATCTCTCTAGTCTAACTCCTAGATCCACTACTAGAGTTAACTAAGCTAAGTAAGCAGCTGTTCGGCTATAATATTAGTAGCTATGTCGATGTCAAGGTCGAAGTTACCTCTATTCTAAACTATAATAGAACAAAGGGAGTGATAGCAACATGTGACGAACCTAACTCAGACTTCTTCTAAAAGGGTTTAGACAAAGGTAGATTAAGCGGGACAAGTAGGCAGGTCGTCTAAGGGATTTGGTGAAGCTAAAGGGTTTATAATAATACTAGAGTTGTCTCTTATAATAATTAGCAATACTTGGTATAAGTACTGTGATTGTAAGTTGCTATTACTGGTAAACTCTTAGAGTCTATCTAACGAGTGACTATCAATATATATATATAATCCTAGTGATTACTTCTAATTACGGTGATTGTAAGTGATTGTATGGTGGTGATTACCCTGATCGCTGGTGAGTGTAGTGATTACTATGCTTCTTATATTGTAATTGGTCCTTTTGTTCCTTTGGCTTAATTGGCCTATTTGTGTCGGTAGTCTAGGCGGTATCTGTATATATATTTCTATGATACTACTACTATCTATCTCTTATAGTAGATCTATAGGATATGCCTTCCCCTAAGTATTGTCTTCTTATAATCCTTATATACTTCCTATCTTACTAGTCGAATATAACTCTGTTCGGGGTTGTAGGTAGTTACTATTCTTCTAGCTAATGTCCGGGTCATAATCTTTATACTATAGTACCCCTAATATTATATCTTTGTCATTACCTATATCTATAATGTTAAATATGACTACTATAGTCTTCCCTACTATAGTAATATCGATCGGTTCGGTCTCTCTATATACCTATTACGTTAGAAATAGCCCTTTGACTATGCTATACTTTTACTTCATTCTCTAGAGTATCTATAGCTAATTTATAAGTATTAGCGAAATTAGGTTTATCTCTGCTCTACTATCTACTAGTACGAGTATTTCATGCTATTTCTATTATGCTATTATCTATAGTCGCTTGTCTTGCCGCCATCGCCTAAAAACTATGGCGATTTTCTATATCTCTGTTAGGAGGTCTTAATATAGTAGTCTCTTACGCTAGCTCCTCCTATACTATACTACTACTTGCTGCTATATAGGTGCTAATGGTTTTTAGGCCCCTCGAAGGGCCCTAACCCGTTTCCTAGGTTAGTGCCAATCTCTTCGGTTGTTTAGCTAATAGCGGCTTTATTAATTATACTTATTTCTATAAGCTATTAAGTGCTTATAGCTTCCTACTATTAAGTCTGTTCTACTTTTCGTTATATATATTATAGCTTTATCTAAAGCTCCCGAATCTACGATTTCTTTTCGTCCGCGTAATAGAGGTAATCATTACTCTAGTACGAGTTCTATATGTCTTGTCCTATTCTGTAGTACCTAGGCTAGGCTCGTTTTAAAACTACTATAATGCCTTCTAGATTACGGGCTTTGATCTTCTAGAGTAATTTGGCTGCTCTATTTCCTATATTATAGACCTATTCTATAAAGTAAAGGCTTCTGTCCTTATTTCCTTATTAGATTAGCTGGTGATTATTTTTGAATTTGTCGCGAAAGTGGTATTGGCATTCGTATAATATATACTAGAACTAGGGCACTTGTATATATGCCTTATATCGAGGGTATAGTTATATAGTGTCGCCTAGGAGGTATTAGAACTCTTTCCCGAATTCTTCCTACTATATATAGACTATATATACCCTAATACTAAGGTAGGAATGTTTCTTCTAGTAGTTTTCCTATATACGTTCGTCTTTTCTATAGTTCGTACGTATAAACTGATACTCTAGGTTCCGTACGTTATAGCTAAGTTACTAGTCATTAAAATACTTAATATAATTATTAGGCCTATTATATATTATAGGCTATTCTCCTTTAATAGTTTCTATAATATATCGGAGTTCCCTTATCTTATCCCGTATCTTATTACTCTACTAGGCAAGTCAAGTTAAGCGTCTATCCCGTTTATATAGTTCCATATTAAGCTGGAAAACTTCATCATAGTACTATTCGATTCGTTCCTAGAGGAATAGAACATTAGGTCTAAGTCTTTCGATTCCTTAGGTATCGGTTATCTATAATCTATCCTATCTCTATATAACTATAAAACCCTATTACCTTAAGGCTAGGAGAATTGAAATTAGTGGTATATACTCTCCTACCATATCCTATTTAGCAAGACCTATCTCTAATCTATAGTAACTAGTTCGGAGTACAGTGCTTGTTTGTCTTTACTATTGCTATTGTGTCTAAGACTGTCTGTATCGCTATCCCTATTTTCGTAGCTTATAGCTACTACTTCGATAACATCCTTGGTAGTTTCGTCGATAACTGTAATTTCCTTTCTAAGGACCGTTTTCCACTTTTTCTTTAGGCTTTAACATTCTCGTTTATAATGTCCTTTCTTTCTATAGTTATAGTAAATAATATTAGACTTGTCTTTAGTCGTCTTCTTCTAATTCTACTTCTACGCTATATCTATATCTATAGCTCTAGGATATATTCTATATAAGGTGCTAACGTATACCTATTTTTTCTTATCATTAGCCTTGACTATAGTTCTATTTATTTAACCTCGTTTCTACTACTCTCGTATATAGAGTCGATTATCGATTCTAATAGCATATATAATATATTTATCTAGGGTCTTAGGCCGATTATATTTATATAGCTTATCTTTAACCTTTTCCTTTAAGCTATTATAGAATAGTTATATTAACGCCTCGTTATTAAGCTAAGACTTAAGCATATCCTATCTAAACTATATAGCATAGGAGGCTACTAACTTGGTCCATTAGAGATTAGCAAGTCTTTCTTACGTATAAATCTTCTTATCTTTATTGCTAAAGACCTTCTAAAGCTCCTCTTTAAAACGGTCGTAGGATCGAAAGACTACCTACGTAAATACGTCTCGGTCGTCTTTATCTTTCTTAATAAGGTAGTCGTTCTATATAGGCTCAAACTATCTAAGTACCTTACCCTCTAGTCTTATAGCTATGTAGAGGACTTTAGCTTTATCGTCTAGAAACTTATTATTATTAAGCTAGAAGTAGGATCAGAGGTTTGTTAGGAATCCTACGAGATCCTCCTTAGTTCCTCCGTATTTGCTAGGTAGTTCAATCTTAATACAGCTTGCTTTAGTAGTCTCGAGCGCCTTAATTTTGGCATAGGCCTTATTAACTAGTTTCTATAAGTGCTTTTTACTATTCTCGAGTTCCTTGATTCGAGCTTAAGTAGCCTTATCTCTCTAGTCTAACTCCTAGATCCGTTGCTAAAATTGCCTAAGCTAAGTAAACAGCTGTTTAGTTATAACGTTAGTAGCTATATCGATATCTAGGTCAAAGTTACCTTCGTCCTAAACTATAATAGAATAAAGGGAGTGATAGTAACGTGTAACGAACCTAACTTAGACTTCTTCTAAAAGGGTTTAGACGAAGGTAGATTAAGCGGAACAAGCGTATAGGTCGTCTAAGGGATTTGGTAAAGCTAAAGGGTTTATAATAACGCTAGAGTTATCTTGTATAGTATTTAACGATACTTGGTATAAGTACTATATTATAGGAGGGTTGCTATTACTGGTAAACTCCTAGAGTCTACTATAACGAGTGACTATCTATATATATATATAATCCTAGGATTACTCTTTACCTAGTGATTCTTTGCCGTCTAGATTATAGCTACGGTAGTGATCCTATAGTATATAGATTACTTTGCTAAGTATGATCCTTCCCTAATTGGTCTATTCGTGTCTGCTGTCCTATTAGCCTGTTAGGGGAGGCGGCTTAGGCGGCGTCTTATATGTATATTTCTGTGACATCCTTAGGGAGGAAAACCTCCCTTTCGGATCTATAGGCTAATAGATATATCTTATACTATAGATTGGTTATCCCTTTTTCCCGGCCGTGCTCTGATCGTGCCTATTATAGCAGGGTTATACCTATTAGTGCCTAGGCGTAGGCCCTCCAGCTGCTATAGCCCGGCCGTAGGCATAGGTTAGCTTACGTTTATAATAACTTACTCTCCCCTTTAGTAGGCCTATTTGTAGGCCTATAGGCTTTATTAGAATAGCTTTATCCCGGATACCTATTTGATAGTAGTAGATTGCTATTATTTCGGCGCTTTATTATTATAACTTTATTTATAATTATATATAGAATAGGTAAGTATTAGGCGCCTTTGTTTTCGTATATATATTACCATTATTATAGTTACTGTTCGAGTGTTTTCGTCTAAAGATTCGCTTTATTATAAACATATCTAGTGGTTACCGTGGCATTAGGAAGGTCTTTACTATAGTAATAGAAATAATATTTAACTCTCTTAGAGGGCCGCCTTTCGTTCTTGATTTTGTTTTAATCTTTAACCTTATCTTCTCTAGAACGTTCTCGTTTTAGCTACCTATAATAAATTTTCAATTTTCAAATCTTTATTCTTATCTATAGTAATATTATAGAGATTTAATAGCTTGATGTAGCCAACTTGCTACTATATATATAGTGCTTATATAACGCTATTAAGGACGTTAAGGCAAACGATAAGGTTCCCCTTGACATTTAGTATACGTTTCCTACCACTAGCTTATTCAAGTGTTTTCAATACTACTAAGGCTACTAGATAAGCTACCTCCTAGTAAGTATACATTTTAGGAGTGATTTCCTAGGTATTAATAATTATTTAAGCTACTAGTATTATAATTAGTAATATAGTCAATCTTATAATTATCATTTAGTCTGCCTATAAGGTCGTTTTGGCCTTAAAGCTAGATATAGCCAACTCTAAGGACTTATTTACACTTAGTGTGACAAACCTAGCTTAGACTTCTTCTGAAAGGGTTCAGACGAAGGTGAATTAAGCGGGACAAACGTATAAGTCGTCTAAGGGATTTGGTGAAGCCAAAGGGTTTATAACAACACTAGAGTTGTCTCCTACAATGGTCAGTAATGCTTGGTATAAGTACTTGTGATTGTAGGTTGTGGTTGCTATCACTGGTGAACTCCCAGAGTCCACTATAACGAGTGGCTATTTACATGTATATATACTTCTGCCGATCGCTTATAGTCCCCTTCTATCCTGTCCTTAGATCGCCTTTAGTAGCTAGCTATCCTCTGCTATCTTTCCCTTTTGGTAATCGTTCGCCTGTAGTAGCCTGTGCTCCCTAGCGATCCTATGTCAGCCTCGCTTTATGCCCTTCTTGATTAGTGGCTTATTTAGCCTCCTGTGCCCTGCCGGGTTGTGGTATATGGTTAGCTCGTGATACGATGCCCCCTCTTTAGGGCTTTCGACCTGAAAGCTTTATAACTTATTTTAAATACTATTAATACCCCCTTTTCTTTCCTATAGATAATGTCCTTCTTTTGCTAGCTTCCTTCTGCTATGGCTAATCGTATTTCTAGGAACCGTCGTGATCTTAAGCGCGAACGATACGCTATTGTAATCAAGATTAAGCAAGAGGGTTATAAGGTTGCTATACCTTACAAGCATTATTAGAATATAAAGCTATAAAAGTGTTATATAATAATAGAGGGTTTAAACAAGTATT
Organism: Thermothelomyces thermophilus ATCC 42464; assembly: GCF_000226095.1. NCBI lineage: Eukaryota > Fungi > Ascomycota > Sordariomycetes > Sordariales > Chaetomiaceae > Thermothelomyces > Thermothelomyces thermophilus. The sequence continues at coordinate 368,150 of NC_016476.1, read as the reverse complement.
AGAACTATATTTATATAGGTAAGAAGTATAGTAGCCTAAACGTTATAGATGCTTATAGGTTCCTTGTTATTTCCCTTTATAGTCCTAGGTTACTAACTATCTTAGTCCTTTCGAATTTGTCAGAGTAGGAGAAGGTTTCGAAAGAGATTGCTAAGACTAAGGCGCTTCTTACTTAGACACTAAGCCGTTTAAGTCGATTACGTCGTTTGTAGCAATCCTTGCACGATCGTGGTACCAAGGTTTTTCGTCATAGCGTAGCTTGTCTAGAGGAGGAGGAAGAACTAGATACTCCTCTGCTGGTATCAGAGATATAGACCCTTATAGGTTAGGCTTAGGCGTTAGGTGCTTTTGACGTACTCGATTAGGAGTCGGTTAGGTTAGATCCTAGTCCTAATTCTAGCAGGTTCCCCTCTTTTTCTATTAGGGAATGGGCTTTAGAGCCGGTTCTTATAGCTAGTTAGGATTTTACTAATAGAACTGCTCTAGTTTCTTAGGGTAACTTAGGTTCTTAACTAGTTCCTATAAGTTATCTTCTAGTCTAAAATTAAGCTATTTAACTAGGTACTATAGTTCTCTATTAATAATATATAAATCTAGGATTTCTTTAATATCCTATTCTTCCTCTTTATCCTTTGCTTTGATGTGTGTAGCAACCTTGGCGTTCTTTGGTACTGGTTTGAGAAGTGAAATATGAAAAATATCTATCTATAGTCGTATAGATGATAGTAACGATAGTCGGTAGTTAGATGTTAAGATTCGTTCTTTAATAACGAAGGGTCTAACCTTTTTAAAGTCTAGCTTCGTGCTTGGTCGTTTGGTTTATAGGTTTTGTACGATTAGGTAGACTTTGTCTCCCCTCTCTAGGTAAGGTCCCTCGAGCTTGTGTTTGTCGTAGTAGTTCTTTATTCTGGTTCTGACAAACTTGAGTTCTTTTTTAAGCTTCTTATATAGTACATATATTTGTTTTACTTTGACTGCTGCTCTCGGCACTATAACCTCTAGTCCTTACCTAAGGTCTGCTTTATATCTGTAGTTCGTAAAGAATGGTATGACTTTGGTCATTTCCGTTGGCGTTATATTATAAGCGAGTTATACTATTGGTAATAGTATAACCTAGTCGTCTTGCTAGTAGTTAATGTAAGAATGGAGGTACTACTTGATAACTTGGTTTAGTCGCTCTATTTGTCTGTCAGTCTGTAGGTAATATGCTATTGATAGCTTGCTATTGACGTCTAATTGTTATATTAATGCTTGCTAGAACTTCGATGCAAACTTGGTATCTCTGTTGGTAATCTATTCCTGTGGCTAAGCATGTACTAATGTGACTTGCCAATAGATCACGTTTGCCAGTTGTTTAGCTATCTAGGACTCTTTGTAGGGAAAGAAGTATACCTATTTAGTCAGGCGATCTACTATAATAAGAATACTATTATAGATTACCCCTGTGGCCGTGTCCTTAGATTCTGGTAGTTTTGTAATAAAGTCTATTATAACTAAACTCTATAGTTTATCAGCTATTAGCAGTGGCTAAAGTAGCCTATATGGCTTGTGTCGTGCCGTTTTGCTTCGATTGTAGATGTCATAGCTCTATACGACTTCCTTAACTTGTATCGTTAACTATGGAAAGTCATAGTGTTTCTTGACTTGTACGACAGTCTTTGTAACTCCTTTGTATCCTCCGAGGTTCGATTTATAGAGTTCTCGAATCATTCGCAGCTATTGATCCCTATCGTAGATATATGCTTTGCCTCGGTACTAGAGTTTCCTATCTTTTTCTTCTACTCTATCAGGTACTACTAGTCTAGGTGTTACTTAATACTATGCCTCGTTAATCCTTTCTTCTCGAAAGATTATATAATATTCTAGGAACAAGTCGAGTGGATCATCTTCTACAGGTATCTGCGTTTTGTAATATAGCGTTCCGTCTATTTATTCCTTAAATAATAGTGGTGTTGTTTCTGTTTGTCCTCCTATATGATCCGTTCGTCGGCTTAAGGCGTCTATTTATACGTTCTCTTTGCCCTTCTTATAGCAGATCTTAAAATTGAATTCTATAAGGAATTCTGCCTATTATATTTGTCGTCTGTTAAGCTCCTTTGTCGTTATAAAGTATTATAAATTCTTGTAATCTATATATACTTGTACTAGTTCGATTATATCGCTAAGGTATAATTGCCATTCCTTAAAAGCTTTAACAATCGCAAGTAGTTCCTTGTTATAGATTAGATAATTAAGACGTGGTCTATCGAGCTTCTTTAAAAAGAAGGCTATAGGATGTAGCTTTCTTTGTTTGTCTTGTTATCCTAATTATCCTCTAATGGTGTGGTCTGAAGCGTCTGTTTCTACCTTAAATGGCTTCTTGGGGTCTGGTAGCACTAGTACTAGATCTTTAGTAATGGCGTCGTAGATCTATATAAATGCTTACTTATATTGCTCTTTCTATTGGAATTTAGCGTTCTTCTTAGTAAGTTCGTATAAAGGTTATACGATTGCTCTAAAGTTCCTGATAAATATCTGGTAGAAATTTGTAAACCTGATGAAACTTCGTACTTCTATGACTGACGTCAGTCGTAGCTAATCCTTGATAGCTTTAACCTTTGAGGGTTCTATCTAGATTTGTCCTGGGGATATTTTATATCCTAAAAACACCGTTTTCCTAACGTAGAATTTGCTCTTTTCCTTGTTAACTAATAGCTTATATATATGTAATATGTCTAATACTACTTCTATATACTTCTGGTGTTTGTCTATCGTTTTGGAGAAGATAAGTATGTCGTCAAGATAATATACTGTAAATTTGTCAAGAAAGGGTCGGATAGCTTGATTAATTAAGGCTTAGAACGTTGCTAGCGCGTTCGTCAGTCTAAATGGTATGACGAGGTACTTGTAGTGGCTATAGGGTATCCTAAAGGCCGTTTTCTACTTGTTGCCTTCTTTGATCTGTATATAGTTATAGGCTGATGGCAAGTCAAGACATATGAAATATTAGGCTCCTGCTAACTGATCTTAGAGCCATGAGATTAGCGGTAACGGGTATCAGTTTTTTATAGTCTGTTCGTTAAGTTACCGATAGTCGACATATAACCGTAGCTTTCTGTCTTTCTTAGGTATAAATAGGATTAGGTAGCCTGCTAGCGATGTTAACAGGTAGATATATCCTCTTCGAAGATTCTCCTCTAAGTATCGCTTAAGTTCTTTGTTCTATATCTAGCTTGTATAGTAAATCTTGAAAAACTTTAGTTATGCTCCTTCCTTGAGCTTGATCTTGTAATCCTATAGGCCGTGCTCTAGTAGTCCTTCTAGATACTTTGGTTCGAATGCTAGGTATCCTTTATATTCCTTTAGTACTTCCCTAGTCTTATCTCGTCTCTTAGCTTTCTAATAATATACAAACTTAGTTCCGTCTATAGTAATGCTAGCAATTTCTCCTATCTTAACCTACTACTCTAGTTATAGTGCTCTATATTTGTTAATAGAGAGAATAGCTATTAGTAGTTTAGCTCGTTCCTCCTGTCGTAACGTTAGTATTATTATACTACTTCTTCTAGAGTCTATAGTAGTCTACCTGCTACTATCTATCTCTTGTGGTGGATCCGTAGGATATGCCTTTCCTTGAGTATCGTCTGCTCGCGATCCTTGCGCGCTCCCTATCTTGCTGGTCAAATATAACTCCATTTGGGGTTATAGGTAGCTACCATTCTTCTAGCTAATATCTAGGTCGTAATCTTCATACTATAGTAACCCTAATATTATGTCTTTATCGTTACCTATATCTATAATGCTAAATATAACTGCTATAGTCTTCCCTACTATAGTGATATTAATCGGTTCGGTCTCCCTATATACTTATTACATTGGAAATGGCCCTTTGACTATGCTATACTTCTGCTTTATTCTCTAGGGTATCTGTAGCTAATTTACAAGCATTAGTAAAATTAGGTTTATCTCTGCTCTACTATCTAATAGTACGAGTATTTCGTGCTATCTCTATTATGCTATTATCTATAATCGCTTGTCTTATTGCTATCGTCTAAAGATTGTAGCGATTTCCTATGTTTCTGCTAGGAGGTCTCGATATAGTGGTCTCTTACGCCAGTTCCTCCTATACTACGCTACCACTTGCTACTATATAGGCGTTAATAGTTTTTAGGACCCTCGAAGGGCCCTGACCGGTTTCCTAGGTTAGTGCTAACCTCTTTAGTTGTTTGGCTAATAGTGGCTTTGTCGATCGTACTTATTTCTATAAGCCATTAAGTACTTATAGCTTCCTACTATTAGGTCCGTTCTGTTTTTTGTTGTACGTGCTATAGCTTTATCTAAAGCTCCTAGATCCGTAATTTCTTTTCGTCTATATGGTAGAGGCAGTCGTTACTTTGGCACGAGTCTTATATGTCTTATCCTATTCTGTAGTACCTAGGCTAGGCTTGTTTTGGTACTACCGTAATGCCTTCTAGATCGCGGGCTTCGATCTTCTAGAGCAATTCGGCTGCTCTGTTTCCTGCATTATAGACCTATTCTATAGGGCGGAGGCTTCTGTTCTCATTTCCTTGTCGGGTCGGCTAGTAATTGTTTTCGAATTTGTCGTAAAAGTGGTATCGGCATTTGTATAACATATACTAGAACTAGGGCACTTGTATATATGCCTTGTGTTATAGGTGTAGTCGTATAGCGTTGCCTAGAAGGTATTAGAATTCTTTTCCAAATCCTTCCTACTATATATAGACCGTAGGTACTCTAATGCTAAGATAGGAGTGTTTCTTCTAGTAGTTTTCCTATGTACGTTCGTCTTTTCTATGGTTTATATATATGAACTGGTACTCTAGGTTCCGTATATTGTAGCTAAGTTACTAATCGTCAAAATACTTGGTATAGCTATTGGGCCTATCGTATATTATAAGCTATTCCCCTTTAATGGTTTCTATAATACGTCGGAGTTCCCTTATCTTGTCCCTTATCTTATCGCTCTACTAGGTAAGTCGAATCAAGCGTCTATCCTATTTGTGTAGTTCCGTATTAAGCTAGAAAACTTCGTTATAATATCATTCGATTCGTTCCTAGAGGAATAGAGCATTAGGTCCAGGTCTTTTAATTCCTTGGGTGTTAGTTATCTATGATCTATCCTACCTCTAGGTGACTGTGAAACCCTATTACCTTAGGGCTAGGAGAATCGAAATTAGTGGTGTATACTCCCTTACTATGTCCTATTTGGCAAGACTTATCTCTAGGTCTACTATAACCAGTTTGGAGTATAGTGCTTGTTCGTCTTTACCGTTACTATTATATCTAAGACTGTCTATATCGCTATCCCTGTCTTTATAGTTTATAGCCGCTACTTCGATAATATCCTTGGTGTTTTCGTTAATAGCTATAATTTCCTTTCTAGGGACTAGTTTCTAATCTTTCTTTAGGCTTTGACATTCTTGCTTATAATGCCCTTTCTTTCTATAGTTATAGTAGGTAATATTAGACTTGTCTTTGGTCGTCTTCTTTTAGTCCTGCTTCTATGCTACGTCCATATCTATAGCTCTAGGATACATCCTATATAAGGTGCTAATATATATTCGTTTTTTCTTGTCATTAGCCTTAACTATAGTTCTATTTATTTGACCTTGTTTTTACTACTCTTGTATATAGAGTCGATCATCGATTCTAATAGCCTATATAATATATTTATCTAAGGTCTTAGGCCAGTTATACTTATATAGCTTGTCTTTAACCTTTTCCTTTAAGCCATTATAGAATAGTTATATTAATACCTTGTTATTAAGCTAAGACTTAAGCATGTCCTATCTAAACTATATAGTATAAGAGGCTACTAACTTAGTCTATCAAAGACTAGCAAGTCTTTCTTACGTATAAATCTTCTTGTCCTTATCGCTAAAAACCTTCTAAAGCTCTTCTTCAAAACGGTCATAAGATCAAAAGACTGCCTACATAAACGCATCTCGGTCGTCTTCGTCTTCCTCAATGAGATAGTCGTTCTATATAGGCTCGAACCATTTAAGTGCCTTGCCCTCTAGTCTTATAGCTATATAGAGGACTTTGGCTTTATCGTCTGGAAACTTATCGTCATTAAGCCGAAAGTAAGATCAGAGGTTCGTTAGGAATCTTACAAGATCCTCCTTGGTTCCTCTATATTTGCTAGGTAGTTCGATCCTAATACGGCTCGCTTTAGCGCCTTCGAGTGCCTTGATTTTGGTGTAGGCCTTGTTAACTAGCTTCTACAAGTGCTTTTCGCCGTTCTCGAGTTCCTTGATCCGAGCTTAAGTAACCTTATCTCTCTAGTCTAACTCCTAGATCTGCTACTAGAGTTAACTAAGCTAGGCAAGCAGCTATTCGGCTATAACGTTAGTAGCCATGTCAATATCAAGGTCGAAATCACCTTTGTCCTAAACTATAATAGAACAAAGGGAGTAATAGTAACGTATAACAAACCTAGCTTAGACTTCTTCTAAAAGGGTTTATATGAAGGTAAATTAAGCGGGACAAACGTATAAGTCGTCTAAGGGATTTGGTAAAGCTAAAGGGTTTATAATAATACTAGAGTTGTCTCCTACAATGGTTAGTGATGCTTAGTATAAGTACTTGTAATTATAGGTTGTGGTTGCTATTACTAGTGAATTCCTAGAGTCCATTATAATAAGTAGCTATTTATATATATATATACTTCTGCCGATTGCTTATAGTCCCCTTCTATCCTATCCTTAGATCGCCTTTAGTAGCTAGCTATCCTCTATTATCTTTCCCTTTTGGTAATCGTTCGCCTGTAGTAGCCTACGCTCCCTAGAGATCCTATGTTAGCCTCGCTTCGTGCCCTTCTTGATTGGTGGCTCATTTAGCCTCCTGTGCCCTGCTAGGTTGCGGTATATAGTTGGCTTATGACACTTAGTAAGCGCTATTGCCGCTATATTACTATATTTATAAATAATATAACTATTACTTTTAAGGTGGTTGAGAAATACTACTAGTCTAATATAGGCCTTATTAATAATAGCGGTAAGAAGATTACTTTTATAGGAACCTATTTGTTTTTACTTACGATTTAGCGTAAATACTAATATATTTATAAGAGCAATAGCTAGTATATAGCAAGTTTATAACCGCTCGCAGGTATATAATTATAGCTACTAACCTATAGCCTGAGTTTAATACTAGTATAGTACATTTAGTTACATTTTAATCTACCTAATTATTTATTAATATAGTATAGGTATTATACAATCTTATAATCTAATAGCATTTGCTACTACCTTGCCTAGAGCCTATTAATAAGGGTCATATTACTTAGTAAATAGCTAAGTATAAGTTTATCACCAAACTAGGCACACTTATAGTAAGAGCCCTAGGTAGTAAGGGCAAGGTAGCCTATTTCTTAGGTAAGAATAATAATATAATAGAGCTTCTCTTGTATCTTCGTAAATACCCTACCAAAATACACGAAACTACCATCGCCAGAAAGCTCTCGAAAAACGCTATCTAACGGTACCGCTTTCAACCACGCGCGAGCCGTTGCAGGTATATAATAGGCATCGCAGGCGTAGGAACCGGACCCGACCGTAATCCGACCGCACCTCGTACGCCTGTCAAAATTTTCACCGTATAGATTACCTAGTGCCCCTAAATGTAACGTTGATTTAAAGCCTACTGCCAAGCTACTAAGTAGGGAGGCCTATAGCTTTGGACTAATCGGAGGGGGGCCTATTATAGGCCTACCTTACCCTAGATATTAAGGAGCTAAGGGGTCTCGTTATATAACTAGTTAACCTCGTATTAAGCCCTAAATAAGGCAAGGTATAGGATCTTGCTAATAGGCTCTTATAGGGCCTTATAACTATTATCATAGGCCTAGTTCTAAACCTATAGGAACTTATAGCCAAAGAGGTTAAAAAGGGGCTTAAAGAAGCCCTTAGGGCTACCCCCTACCTAATCTAGGTATAGGTAGCTATAGGGCTATAATAAGGGGTAATAGACCCCTAAAGGGGCCTACCGTCGGCTAAGGCAGTGCCGTTACAGGCCTTATAAGAGGTTATAATATAGAATATAAGCCTATAGGAGGACCTTAAAGCCTAGACCCTAGCTAAGATAGTCTAAGTAGTCAATAGGGCCTCTAGCTACTAGGGAGCCGTTATAGCTAGGAAGCTCTTAAGCAGGGATATAGTAGTAATCTTTAAGGATAAGACTACTAAGGACTAGTATTTAGCTAATAAGTAATAGGTGGCTATAGCCTTTAGAGAGGAGGCTAGGGAGGTCGATAGGGCCTATATAGTTCTAGCTAAAGAAGTCCGGAAGGAGGAACTATAGGGGGTTAGTAAACAAGACTTTAAGGGGGCTATAGGCCTATACTTAATCGAAACGGTCAAGTTTCGGCTGCTAAAGAGCCTATAGAGGAAGTAGGCCACGGTACTCCTAGGCTTATAGGACCTTGAAGAGACCTAGAAGGCCTGTAACGAAGGCGTGGTCTAGGATGCCTAGGTGCTAGACTACGAGCCCTACTAGGATGCTCTAGAGCCAAGGTAGTGTTATAGGTGCTAGGGCTTCGGCTATACCTAACGGTACTACTAGCGGCCGGCCTATTATAGCCATTATAGCGTAAAAGCCTATAGGGAGGGGGGGAAGACTAGGGAGGCCTAGTGCCCTACCTACTCTAACTAACTCCCTTATAGGTATATAGCCTATAAAGGCCCCTATATAGCCTAGTATAGGGGTTGCCTAAAGAAAGTCAAAGCCTATAAGAGGGCTAGGGAGGCCTACTAGTATAGACCCTAGACCTTCTAACTACTAGAGTAACCATACTAGAAGGTAGCCTTCGAGTTTAGCAGCTAGCTAGAAAATAACGACCATTACTAAACCAGGGCTAAATGCCCCTATAGGAGGCTAACCTTAGCCTAATAGGTAGCTAGGAGCGCCCTATTCAATGCCTAATAGACCTATATCTCCTTTCTATAGCCTATAGCCCCTTCCCTCTTATAACTAGTTAAAGGGGTAATAGCTATAGAGCTTACTACCACTATACCCTCGTCCTCTACTCTAGCTACCTTAGATATAAATTAAGATCCTTTAATAGAATACCTAAGGTAATAAACAGGCCCTCGAGGTCCTATTAGAGGAGGCTAAATATAACCTACTAGCTATCTAGGAACCGTAGGTTAACCGGTCTATAAGGTTAATATACTACCCCTAGGCTTTAAAATACTACCTAGTTTACAAGCCTAAGGGCAAAGCGGCCATTCTAGTAGCTAAATGGTTTTTAGTTAGCTAGTAAGACTATTTAGTAGAAGAGAACTAGTATAAGGTAACCTTTCCGGCCCTAGGAGAGAGGGGGTTTAAACTCTAGTTAGTCTATAATAACAAGGGCGAATAGGTTCTCTTATAAGACCTACTAGCCCTACCTCGGCCAACCTACCCCCTAGTTCTTATAGGTAACTTTAACCTCTACTACCTAGTCTAGGACCTATTCGATAGGCTTAGCCTAAGGGCTAAGGACCTCCTTAGCCTTATAGACTAGTAGGACCTTAGCCTAGATATACTATATAGCCAGGTTACTAGGGCCCCCTAAGGGGACTAACGTAGCCGGCCTTTTACGATAGACCTATTCTAGGCCTTGGCTAGGCTAGAAGCGACCTATAGGGATATCGTAGAGCAGGGGAAATCCGACTTCTACCTATAGGCCCTAAACGTCTCCCTCTAGGGGACTAACAGGCCCGTACCGGCTAATAAAGGGTAGGACTAGAAGAGCCTAGACAAGGAGGTTATACGGGCCGAGGCAGCCTACCTCCTACTCCGGCTTAGTAGGTAGGCGTTGGCCCTAGCTAGGCCTGTTTTCTAGGGCCTAGAGGAGCTTCTATAGGCCTTCGGTAGGCTTATAGAGGCCCTTAAGGAGATAGCTACGGTCTCGGCCCCGGCAAAGAAGGCTAGCACAGGTAGCAAATGAGCTCGATAGTAGACAAAGGAGGTTCGAGAGGCCCGGAAGAGGGCTAAGGAGGCAGAGAGGGCCTATAGGGGCACCCTAAACCCCTATATATAGGAGGTACTTCGGCAGGCCCTATAGAACTAGGCTAAGACTATTATAGCTACGAAGACTAAGAGTTAGAGAGCTATATTATAGGAGGTAACTAACCGGCTAGACCTATTATAGAGACTAGAGCGGTAGGCAAGGCTATAAAGCTACCTACCGGTCGACCCTCTAAAGCTCCTAGCCTTCGAAGGAGGGCTTACAACCTACTAATAAAAGGCTAGGGCCCTAGCCGATAAGTTCTTTCCGAACCTAGAAGCAGACCTATCGGATATCGACAACCTAGAACTAAACGACCATTAGGAGCCGAAGTTCAAAATAGGCTAAGAGGTTATAGTAGGCAAAGTCAAGGTAGTACTAGCTAGGGCGGCTCTATAGAAGGCCCTAGGGGAGGACCTCCTCCTTATAGGCCTACTAAAGGCCTATAGGCAGCCGTTCTACCGGATACTAGCTAAACTAGCCTTAGAGAGCCTATAGCTTGGCTATTTCCTAGCCTAGTTTAAAAGGGCTAAGATAGTAGTCCTCTGTAAGCCTAGTAAACCCCTATAGGCCTACTTTACCCTAGGTAGCTATAGGCCTATAGCGCTCTTACTAATAGTAAGTAAGGTACTAAAGGCCATAGTTACCCGAAAGGTAACGGCCGTTATAGAGGCCTATAGGCTTCTCCCGGCTAAATAGATAGGTAATTAGGAATATAGGTCTATAGAACTAGCTATTTGGCTTATTACGGCTTAGGTTTAGAAGGCTTAGAGGTATAAGGTAGCTACCTCCCTCCTATAGCTCGATATCTTAGGGGCTTTCGATACTATTAACTATACCTAGCTACTAGCCACTTTATAGAGCCAGGGCTTTCTAAAGTGGCTAGTAGTCCAGGTTAGGGAGTAGCTATAGGATAGAGTGGCTATTCTTTACTCTGATAGCTAGGAAATAGAGGATATAGCGGTAAGGGCTAGGGTCCTATAGGGGTCACCCCTCTCCCCAATACTATTTATTTTCTATATAGCCTCTCTTTACTAGGCCATTCGCCAGGCCAGCCCTACGGTCAGTTTGATAGGCTTTGCTAATGATACTAACCTCCTAGCCTTTAGGAGGGCCGAGGAGGCCTGTAACGGTTAGCTATAGAGGGCCTAGAAGGCTTGCCTTTAGTAGGTAAAAACCTAGGGTATAGCTTTTGCCCCGGAAAAGTGCGAGCTTATCTACTTTAATAGGGGCCGGAAACAGTAGTCACGATTGCTAGAGCTCCTATAGCCTAGAAGGGGTACTACCACTATAGCCCCTTCGAAGTCGGCTAGATTCCTCGGGGTCTAGCTAGACTAGAGGCTATAGTAAGGCCCTTACTACGTAAAGGTAGCTAAGAAACTAGAAACCTAGGAGTTCGCCTTAACTAGGCTTACTATAAAGACCTGGGGCCCTAGCCTCCTATAGGCCTATAAGGTCTATACTAAGTATATCTATACTGCCCTAGCTTATAGGGCCTCGAACTTCTATAAGCCTACCAAGCTAGGGGGTAAGCCGGAAGGCCTTACTAGGGAGCTATCGAAGGCCTAATATAGGGCCCTTTAAATAGTTACTAGGGCCTATAAGGCTACCCCTATCCGGTGCCTCGAAACAGAAGCCTAGGTGCTGCCCTTCGACCTCTATCTTAATAAGAGGTTAGCTAACTTCGAAGCCAAACTCGACTAGCCGCTCCTATAGACTAGGGCAGGCCCGGGAGCCTCCTAGGTCCCTATAAGGACCCTTATCTAACAGGCCTATAATAGGCTAAGCTAGAGGTTCTAGAAGAAGAGGGCTAGGACGAAGGGCTAGGAGCCAAAGCCTATAGCCCTAAAAGTAGCAAGGTCGATAGTCTAGCAATAGGTTTAGGAGGGCTATAGAAGGGGTTAACCCCCCCTATAAACCTTATAAAGAAGGCTATTAAGCTAGTGCCAACCCTCTAGGGCATTACTTAGCACCTCTAGAACCAAACCTCTATCTGGTCAGAGAGGGAGGAGCTCTGGCTCAAAATATCTAGGGCGTCTAGATGTTTATGGTCATAGTAGGCAAGTCCGACCATCTAGACGGTAACAAGGATAGAGGCAAAGGTAGCGATAGTGATATCCCTCTAGATAGATATAGAAAAGTCTACTTATGTAGAAAAAGGTATCCTAACTTATAAAAGAAAGAAGAACTATATCCTATTACTTTAATCCCTTAGAGTAAACAAGTATTAAAAGCTCTCTATTGTCCTTATCTCTTTTTTCTAGTACCTTTAGATAGGTAACCCTTATTTATTCTTATTATATATAATAAAGCTCTATAGAACCGGAAAAATAAAACTATACCCTATACCCCTTTAATTATATTAAGAACTTTTAGCCTTAGTCTATACTTCCCCTTTGAATTTGCCTAAGGCTTTTACTAGTAAATTTAGACCTAAAATCTTACTTACGTTCCTTATAATGCTTAGCCTACTTAGCTTTACTATTACCCTTAGGTAAGGGCTGTTTCTTAGATGCCTAATGCCTTTACTAGGCTTCTACTTTAGTATCTAGCGTATCTTAACCTATAAATTATAGTAGATACTTAGGAACTAGCTTGAGATCTTTAGGCTCTAAATGTTCGAATAGTAGGGGTTAAGTGTATTTAGTAGGATTATCGTTAGGATGACGTTAACGAGCCTATTCTTTCTTAATGGCTTAGGTTAAGCGTATCTCTTATATCCATACCGGCTTACTTAGCTTTGTCTTAGTCTAACTAGGTAGCCATTAAGTTACTAGAGACACTTATTTAATTAGTTACTACTATTATAACCTTAAAGGCTTTCTTTACCCTTCTATAGCTATGAGTTACTCCTCTACTTGTTCTACTATATATTAGTAAATAGCTATCCTTAGCTTATAAGGATACTTAAATACTTATTAAAGTAGCTAAGGTAGCCTAAGTCCCTTAGGTGCTTTGCTAAGAAATCGTTAGATGGCATTGTCTAAGGGAACCTAGCAATCCTTTTTCATGACTAGTTACTCCTTTATCGGTAGCAGGTTATCTTCTCCTTCCTCTATCTAGATAAAGATAACCGATTTTGCCTGTCCTAGCTATAGCTATGATTATAAAACCGGCGGCCTGTAAAGTGGCTTGTCTATAGGCTACCTAGGTAGTTAATAGGGATAGATATCCCCCTAAAGGTTCTTCGGCTTTTCTAGCCAAAGGGAGCTATTAGGTAGATAGCCTAGAGCTATCCGGATTATTCTAAGCTAGAGTATTAATATCTTGTTCTTAGCCTCTATTACTTTTAGCCCTATGTATAGATAGCCCTTCTACTAGGGGAGCTTAAGCTATATCTTATCTCCCTATTATATCTCTTAAAAGTAGAAGTGGCAGAACTTAGCGACCTAGATACTATATTCCTACTAGCCTTTTTACTTTAACATTACCTATACTATTAGCTAGTATATATAACCTCTAGGCAGTGGAAAAAGAAAGCTAGGGAGAATGACCTTATCTTATAGAGTCTTAAATAGATCTTTTCGGCTCTACTTATTAAAAGGATAGGAGTCTATATAATAGAGATAGGACTCTATCTAGTTATATATAGCTATAGCTTAGTATAATTATCGTAAGTAGTAAAGGATTATCTAGAATCGTTTTCTAGCCGCGTCCTTCTATTTTCGCGAGGGTAGTGCTAACTACTTAGGCTTTGAATCGCTAATAGCTTCTAAAAAGATATAAATATATAGCTTATAAGATACTAATATATACTAAAGCAGGTTTAAGAGGTTATAGCCGTTTAGGTATTCCTTTCTTAATATAAGCCTTTTAATATCATATAGGCTTATAATAATATTATATTAACATTAGCTAAAGTATATCTTCCCCTAGCTATATAGCCTAATATATAAGGGAAATAGATAGCTAATAATCTATTTGTTAGTCTTAGGACTAGGACTTATAAGATACTCTAGCCTTTTAGCTACCACTTCCCTAGAGTAAGGGATAGGCCTAATATATAGTTCGTTAAAGAGCTTCCAGGTATTACTACTCCTTAGGTAGTCAGCGATTTCTTCCCCCGGAACCTAAGTCGTAAGGAGATACTAAAGAAAGAGCCTTAGGGTTTCGGAATCTTCTCCTAAAAGGAGTAAAGGTAGTCCTATACTCGGTTAGCTTAGCCCTCTAGTCAGAGGGAGAGAAACCGATCCTTCTCTTCTTCTTCGATCTAACTCTCTAACGTTATCCCTATATATATTTGCCATTAGGAGACTTACGTAGAGTTGCTTAAAACCTAGACTATTAACATTTAGAAAAGAATCGCTTAGTAGAATACTTGCCTAATAGTACCTAGCTATCTAACTAGGTGGAGAAGATATTTTATATAGCGTTTTTATAAGTTAGCAATTTATAGTTTATAGTTATTAGTTATAGAAAAGAGAGGGGAGAGGAAGATTAAGTTAGGGTAATTTATAGACCTTCTAGTTCCTCCCAAACGCCTTCCTTATCTAGCTATTCTAGGCTATATTTACTAGTTCTAGTACTATCCGATAGGTAATTATATTAGCCTCTATATAATCAGGTCATTCTTTATTATAACCTTAAGGAATAACCTTGACTTACGTTTTATCTAGTAGTAATAAAGGAATATAACCTATTATATAATAGGTTATTCTAGCCTAGGCATACCTTCTTTAAATGGAAATCTAATAGTTCTAATACCCTAACTATTAAATTATTTAAAGGATAGGTATCCCCTATTTCTCCTTAAACTTCTTCTTACTTTTCTACCTTTCTAACTAACTCTTACTTATAATTGTCTTCCTTTACTTAGACGGCTAATACTACTTCTTTCTATATTACTTCTCCTTCGAACTTACTATAAGCTCCTGTAAGCAAGTTTAACTACTATATCTACTAAAAGAGTTAAGCGCTGGAGATATAAATCCTCTATCTAGAAAGATATAGAAATCGACAAGGATACTAAGCCTATACTTCCCTTAATAACTAACCGACTAGTGGATTTAACGACTACCTAGGATAATTAGTTCCTCGTACCTCCTAAGTTTATATAGGTAGTAAGAGTAGCTTACCTAGAAGATCTCCTAATGCCTTTAGATTATCTAGAGGTAGCCTTGATATAGTACTAATACGAATTGTTCCTTTTATACTATAGATTCTTTTTCATTAAGCACCCTAAGATATAGGTAGTCCTATATATTCGTTAGGAGCTAAACCCTGATTCTAATACCTTAGAGTAGATGTTTAGAATCCTAAGACTTGCTCTTACCTATATAGAATTCTTCTATACCTATAAGGGAGCTCTAGCGAAGCGGTTATACCTAGGGTTTGTAGAAATTAACAATAGTAGTCTGTTTAGCCGGTAGATTTATACTATAGTTCTCTACTAGGCCTAAGTTTTTAGTTTATTTATCTAGATATTTAGAGATATATAAGAATAACTTTCTCCCTCTAGTTAGAGGAAGAGCTAATTAGGGATATAGGAATCTAATACCATATTAGGCCTATAAATAGTCCTACTAAAGGTCAATAACTAAGGTTACTCCTCTAAGGAACAAGAAGCCCATTACTATCTATACTATATAGCTATTCTATAGTTATATTTCAATAGGTCCTATCCTAGACAGACGGTATAGAAACTGTTACTAGAGTAATAAGAAGTGCTTATAGGAAGATATAGTTAACGATAGCTCCTAAGATCCTAACCCTTAACTTATAGGTCAGGCCAAGTTTAACCTTAATAGCTAGCCAAAGAATGTCTAGCTAGTAATGTAGAAAAAGAGCTCTCTAATTTTAACAGATTTAGATAATATAGTTAGAGATTAATAGGTAGCTTATAAATAGAGTAAATAGCAATTATAAGTAGAGAACTAGGGATTTAGGGAAAAGGGGTAAAGGCGGTATAGAAAAGGGGTAATTAGAGGTTTAGGTAATAAAGAGTAAATAGAAATAAAATTAAATAGGGTTAACTTATACTTCTATTAATAGTTCAAAAGTTAAAATCTAGGTAGTTTCCCTCTAGTTAGTTTAACTATAAGCTCCTACTATTACTATTATTGCTCTTAGGCTTTAGATCTAGTAAGTTAGTTACTTGGTTATAGTTACCTAGTTTATCTAGGAGCTTCCTCTTCTACTACTACTTCTTTAAACGCTTCTAGTAGTAAAGAACCTACTTAGTTCTAGGGGTTCTACTTACCTAGAAAACTATTAGATCCGTCGTCTTTAAGCTAAACTCTATCTTGCTTGAAAAACTTCTTAACGCGGTTCGCGGAATATAGTATCTATATAGTCATACCGTTAAGAGTCTCTAGGTAGTAGGTATTCCTGTTCCTAACTTCCTAGACCTGGTATAGGCTATACCACCGGTACTAGAGTTTTCGAAACGAGCTTATATTAATCTACTGAATGTTATTATATACTAGAACAAGATCGCCTGTCTTGACTTAGGCATTCTTAGCTCTAAGTTTATAGTGGTAGGCTTTATTTTGGCGTTTAGCCATTTTTTATCTAGCTTCGGTAACTTTTTTAGTAGTAACTTCTAGATTAAATTCCGTATCGAGTAATACCTTAGTATAGAGTTCTAATAATTGTAGATAGGCTTCTACTTTATTTTCCCTATCTAGTTAGACGGCTATAAAGTCCTAGTAAAGAATTCGCTAGGTAGGAATATCGTTTTCGATCAGGCTAATAGGATTATAGTTATAGATAAGGTTAAAGGGTAAGCGGCTATAGCTATTTCGAACGATAGTATGGTTAGTATATAAGATATAAGGAAGAAGCTATTACTAGTTCTTTCTAGTCCCTATAGTTATCTTTGCTAGGGTAGCTATAATAGGTATATACCCAGCCTTACTAATATTATTAGCCTTAGAGTTATAGGGAGAAATAATAATACGTTTTACCCCTAGTTCCTCTAGGATAGCTTTCGCTTCCCCTTTGAATTTAGATCCCCCATTAACGATCATAACTATTAGAAGTCCCTAATAAAGGAGAATATTATAGTTAATAAAGTTCTTTACTACTCTAGCTGACTTGTTAGGTAGGACTTCGGCTTCTACAAATCCTAAGAGATCGTTATATGCCTTAAGGAGGAAATAGGGCCTCCCCCTCTAATTAGAGGGTATAAACTAGATATATAAGTACTATTTCGTAAATAAGATTAGAGAAAGTTCTAAATGTAAATATACCTCCCTAAATCTTTCAGTATCTTATGCCTAATACTCTAGGTAGGTATAAATCTACTCTACCACGTTAGCGTACATTCCCTTCTAGTAATAATAGTTAGTAACCTTCTGGTAAGTAGCTTCTTCACCCTTATAGCCTATCTTATTATAGTAAGCCTAGAAAATTTATCGCCTTTCTTTTAAGGTATCTACTATACGGCAAGGATTCTAGGTATTGTTTACTAGCCAAAGGAATAGATGCCCCTTATCTACCAAATATTTAAGTGCTTCCTTTTTAAATAGACGTCGCCGCTAGTATAGTCGGATAGCTATAGGTTCTTCTAGAGTAGCTAAGTATTATACGATAGCCCTAGAGTGTTTAGAATATCCTTCCTTAAGGTTTAGGTCTATAGGTTTAGGAGGATCGCTAACGTAGTTAGTATAGACTTATACATTAACCTAACCGTCAATATCCTCTTCGTTTGCTTTCTCTATCTAGTTAGATGAACCAGGAGGCTTCCGCGAAAGCCTATTAGCAATAGCGTTTTTAGAACCTAGAATATACTTGACCTTAAAGTCGAATAGCCAAATCTATACAATCTACTATATTATTAAGGCTCTAGGTATATTACTAGCTACGCCATTTAACTAGTAAACTAGGATAAAAGCGTCCGTCTTTATAATAAAGTGAATACTAAAGAGGTACCATCGGAAATATTTTAATAGGAAAAGCAGTCTATAGAGCTCCTATTTAGTAAGGTTATACCGTTTCTCTGCCTTAGACTATATCCTACTCTTAAACCGGTATAGGTGTCTCTTCTTGTTAAGGCCGACTTATTTAATAACTCTTCCCTAACCAAAAAGACTTATATCGGTCATTAGGTATATCTGACTATATCTAGGGTCATCGAAAACAAGTGGTATAAGGACTAGGGTAGTGGTTATTCGAGTTTAGAGTTCCTTTATAGCCTGCTATTAAGTAGGGCCCTATTCCTAATAGGCATTCTTTTTTATTAGGTCATATAACGGCCGAGCAATAGTAGCGAAGTGCTCTATCTAGATCTAATAGTAGCTAATGATCCCTAGGAAGGTATAAATATCCCTTAAATCTAAATAAGAAGTCTACTTAAGGATTTTTATAACTTTAGTATTATTAGGTAGTCGCCTTTTAGGTATATAGAAGTAGCTAAGTAACACTGCTTATAGGTAGTATTACTAGGATTTCCTAGCTACGATAGTAGCTCCGGTAAGTTTAGTATTTAGGAGAACTATATTAATGTTTTAGAGGTATTTAACTATAAACTTCTATAATCTAGGGGCAACTTCTTCCCTATTATAGTCAGACCGCGGCCCCTTTATATGGATATTATCTAGATAAACGCGGTAGATATCCGGAATTAGGTTTTAGAAGATCTAGGTCATTGCCTATTAAAACTAGGCAATAGAGTTTGTTCTGCCCATAGGGAAAGTATATATCTAGAAGAGCCTAATAGGTATTTAAAAGGTAGTAAGATCCTAGCTCTGTTTATCAAGGCTGACTTGGTTATACCCGGAGAAGAGGTCTAAGAGGGAGATAACTTTATAACCCCTGAAGTCCTTACTAAATTCTTCTATAGCTAGTGGTACAAATACGTCCTATATAGTTATAGCGTTAGCTTTCTGGGCGTTATTGATTAGCCGGAGGCTGCCGTCCTTTTTAAGGACTAGAAACTAGTTATTATAATAGCTTCTATAGCTAGGCTCGATAATCCTATACTAGATCTGCTACTTTAAGAGGTTAATAACCTTTAGCATTAACGGCTTTAGGATAAGGATACTCTTTGATTACTATATTATATAAGGGATGGTCTAGATAACCTAAGGGGGAACAATATTAGGGTAAATCTATCTATATTTAATAAAATCCTACGCTAAGGTAGCCTCTTAGTTCTATAAGACCTATATAAAGAGTTCCTTCTCCTAGTTAGATGGAAAGCTTCCTATAGACGTAAGTAATATATCTAGCCATTTAGCTATAAGCCGTATCTTAGGCTCTAAGTCTAAAACCTATAGTATAATAAGGCTATCCTACTCTAACCTAAACTTTATCTTCTTAGTAGCTTCCCCTAGACACCGTTCCTACTAATTAGAGTTACCATTAGATACTAAACTATTACTAACAGCCGTATCTATAGGGTAAACCTTTCTAGCTATAGACTTTCGTATAGTAAATGTCTATACCTTCTATAACTCTTTTCTAACCTCCGATATAAGTTTCCTAAACGTTTTCTATCTATCTAGATCGCCAGACTCCTCCGTTTTGCCGTCCGTTTTCTAGTATCTCTATTTTAAAGTGTTCTATCTAGTAAGACAAAATGTCGAAACTTTAGTAAGCATATTAATAAGAGGTAGGTAAGAAATCCTTAATATTATATTAAAAATGGCTTTACTAGCCTAATTATTAAGAAATCTAAGTAGAATTTTACTATCCTAAATGTCGGCGAACGTAGAGGTAGTAGTAGTCGTCGTGACTAGATGCTAGAGTTCGTCCCCTATAAGTTAATATTTTCTTTCGAATGTCGTTTTAGCTATAACGTCTAAGATAACCGATACTTTAATTAATTTATTCTTGGCGATAATATTTATTATAACTGAATAGCTAGCTTTATAGCTAAACGTTAGGCTTATATTATAGATAAATAGTATACCTAGTAAGATTTAGTAGCTACTAGTATCTCTATCTAAAATAAAAAAATGCTTATAGATCGAGATAGCCTCTAAGATGATTATACTAACTATTTCCCTAATAAAAGGCCTACTATTATAAAGACTCTAGGAAATTACTATCATTATCTATATAGGGAGACGGTATTTCTATACCAGGCTAAGGGTAATTATATTATACTTAGATCTAATATTAATTAAAGCAAATACCTTCTTACCCCTTAGATCCTTGAAGTTATAATAGAGCATTAGTAGTATATATATCTATATAAGTATACCTATCTAGATCTTCTAGCTAGTAGATAGTATATAGATTAGAGCCCTAAGGGATGTTTTAATCCCTTATAAGTCTAGCTAGTCTCGCTATCTAATAAGGTAATTACTCCAGAAACCATCTATTATAATAGCCTATTAGCTATTACTAGTAACCCCTAGAAATGCTAGAACTATAATTATAGACTCTTCTCCCTTAACGCTACTCTATCTACCTAGATAGCTAAGGTATATCTTAACCTCTTATAGCGCTCTCCCTCTTGCTTATAAAGCCGGCTTATTAGGGAAGGGACTAACCGAGCACTTATACTTAATTACCTCCTAAGGACTTTTATAATCTTACTTAAGGAAAGCAATTAGCGTGTTCTTAAACGCTAGGGAGATCCCTAAGACCTTATCGATAGTAAGTATCTTCGCTTAAAGAGCCTTACTAACTAGAGAGAATACGTTATAGGCTACATTCTTCTTAGTCGATTTCTCTAATTCCTTAAAGTAAACGGTTTATTTCTATCTAGCTAGGGGGAGAGCTCCCTTACTAATATAGTTAATAGCCCTCTTAGTAATGGCTATAACCCTTTAGCTTATAGCTAGAGGTTTAATTCCTCTTACTTCTATATTTCTTTTTAGTAATTAAATAGTCTTTACTTTATTAGTCCCCTCTTACTTAGTAAGATCCTATATTAGCTTATCCTCTATTTCTATAAAATAACGTTTTATAGGGGTAGTACTCTATACTATAGTCACTATATTACTATCCTTATTAGAAATATCCTTACTATTAACCTCTGACTTGATAGTATTAAAAGCTTATATTACTATTTGGTCAGACCGTGACTTATCTGTTAGTAAGCCCTTATAATCGGTAGTGAAAATAGGGTCATCTGTCTAAGACACCGTCTATTTTACCTACTAGATAAGAGTATATCTACCTTACTTATAGTCTATTTAGAAATCAATCTCCCTAGCCTTAGTATAGTTATAGATTAACTTTAGGGAAACTCTCTTAGTATTAGTAAGGCGATTAAGGGAGGTTATAACTACTTCTAATAGGTATAAACCTTTAGTATACTAAAGGAAGGCCTTATTAGTAATAAGGTTTAAGTTTAGACGGTACTCGTAACTATATTCCTTTTAGTAGCTCTTTATAAACTATTAATATAGCTTTTAGCTAGGAAGATCTAGCTAAAGAAAGGTATAAGTATAAATAATATACTATTAGATCCCCTAACTAGCTATAATAATTATATCCTTACTAGGGATTTCGACCTACTAGCTCTTCAAAAGACTAGGATCTCTCTTACCTAAGATCTATTTAAAACTAAGCTAATAGATAAGACCGTTATAGATATCCTCTACTAGGACTAGACACTTATAGGCAAAGTATATCTAGTTACTATAGTAGTAGTAGCTATAAGGTATAGCCAAGGTCGAACTTAGCCGGAATCTACTGCTCTTCTTCTTCCGTTAAGACTCTTAAGCAGCCGATAGGTAGGTCTAGATCTCCTTAATCTCGTCGTCGCTCAAGTCGTCTATCTAGTTATAGGAACGCCTACCCCTGTCCAAGGATTTACGGCTAACTTTACCCTTATTGATCCGGAGTTTATATAAGGCATCTACGAGCCTATTAACGATCTCATCGAAGGTAGTGTCTCTCTAGGTAGATAAACCTAAAGGACTCTCTTATACCCAGAGAGCTAAAGGGCTTTTCTCGATAGTCTAGTTTACCTATAGCTTGACTTCTCCTCCTTTTAGATCTAGCTTATAGTATATTAACTTAGCGTTAACTCCCTTATATAGACATTCCTATATAAAGTTATAGAAATCCTCCTACTCTATATTATTAACCTATAAGTTACCCTTCTTATAGACTTAAAGACTAGTCTAGAGAGTAGGGGGAAATCTATCCTATACCTTCTAGATAGCCGATAACTAATAAACCGCTTTCCTTTTCTTTGGTACTTAGGTAAGCAGGACGTTAACATACTCTAGGCGGTTATTGATAGACTTGGCCAAATCTATATACTAGGAATCTAGAAGATACTCTAGCTCCTAAGTAGAGGTTTCCTAGTAAGAGTCGTTCTACTTCTAGCGTTCCTTGATAGTAGCTTCGAAAGTAGCCTAGTCTTTCTTCTTTAACTCTAGCTACTAGTTAAGGATTTCCTAAAGGTCATCTATATACTATTACTTAAAGTAAGAGATCTTATTATTATTATCTCTATTAAAAATCTTATAAGCCTTTTTAAAACGTTTAAGGTATTTAATAGTATTATAACTAGAGAAGAGATTAGGTAATCCTTTATCTATTAGTAAAGGGAATATAACCTAAATAACTTTAATAAGTCTATTTATTATAATATTTACTTAAATATAATACTTAACTTGTAAGTCTAAGATAAAGTTTCTAAACTCTAGTAATTAAGGTAATTCTAATAGTATTCTTCTTAATAAGATTTTGATATACCTAGATATAAAAGGTATTAAGAGTAATAATTCTAATTAAAGTATTTATTAAACTAATAAGAAGAGTAATACCTAAGGTTACTATCCTTAATTATACCTTCCTATTTAGATAACTTCCTTAAAGATAACTCTTCTATCTAAACAATTAATCTAGAAAGCTTTCCTCCTCTCTTTTAAGTCTTCCTATAACTAGTAAGATTAAACGTAAACTTAGTCTACTACTTTTACTCCTTTAAAGTATACCTAGTAAAGCTATTCCTAAACCTTCTAATAGGAGATACCTTATAATAATAGCACTCTAACCCTTAAAGTCAGAACTCCTAGAATAATAAGACAAATCTATACTAGATTACTGAAGAGTAGTAATATATAGATAAATATACCCTTATTAGTAAGCGCTAATACTAAGGTAACTAGGGCTAGGATAGCCGTAAAGCTCTTCCTTAGTATCTATATAATTCTAAAATCTCGTTTCTAAATCTTAAATAGTTCTAGCGTCGCTAATCTGTATTTCAGAGTTTCTATCCCTCTAGATAGACGTCAAACTCCTTTAAACTCATCGTCCTATAATTTCCGCTATCTCTACTAGCGGTATTATTACATTAGGGCAAGAGTAGTTCCCTAGCCTACCACTAGATATACCGATCTCTTAGTACCTACATTCGCCCTTCTCACTTTCCTAATAGTTTTGCTATATATACCTCTATATATATATCTTTGCTCCTCTATTGTAAACGTTACTATCCTATCATATTTAAAGTCTAATAGTCTAATTTAGACTTAGAGCTAAGCTCCTCCCTAATTAAGCCCCTAAAATATAAGCTAGTACTAACCTTCTAAGATACTACTTAGCACCTCTAGAACTAAACCTCTATCTAGTCAGAGAGGGAGGAGCTCCGGCTCAAAATGTCTAGGGCGTCCGAGTATTCGCGATTATAGTAGGCAAGTCCAACCATCTAGACGGTAACAAGGATAGAGGTAAAGGTAGCAATAGCGATATCCCTTTAGATAGATATGGAAAAGTCTACTTATATAGAAAAAGGTATCCTAACTTATAAAAGAAAGAAGAACTATATCTTGTCACTTTAATCCCTTGGAGTAAACAAGTATTAAAAGCTTTCTGTTGTCCTTGTCTCTTTTTTCTAGTGCCCTTAGATAGGTAACCCCTATTTATCCCTATTGTATATAATAAAGCTCTATAGAACCGGAAAAATAAAACTATACCTTATACCCCTTTGGTTATATTAAGAACTTCTAGCCTTAGTTTATTATAGGCTATAGAACTAGCTATAGTGGCTAATTAGAGTAACTATTAGAGGGCCGACTAAGCTAGTAGGAGGATATAGCGTGTGTCGGACAAGGAACTTTTATACCTAGTTTTTATAGGGGAGGGCCTATAGAGATACTAGGGCCTAACGAAGGCCTAAAGCTCCCTACTAGTATAGGCCTATATGGGGGCTATTAGCCTCTATGACTTCCTATTCAAGGTTTAAGTCCTAGGAATTAGTACCCCTTACTATGCCTATAGCTAGGGGAGAGAGACTGTTAAGCACCTAGTTATCTAGTGCCTAAACCTACTAAGAAGCCGAACGTGGGAATCCTAGGAAATCCGGTCGCAAAGGGACTTAGACCTCGTCTTACAGGGTATAGGGGCCTGTAACTATCACTTAGTAAGGAGGGTTCCATAGTGGCTAATAGACCTAGGGAGGCTCCTGGAATACCGCTTTATAAGAAGGCTAGACCGGGAGGGAAGGCCTCTATAGGGCTATTCTAGCCACTTTTCCTTTTCTTTGTAGTATATTAGTATTCTAGATTGGGCGTTAAAAGTAGGATAGAGGTTTTTATCTGGCCTATTAGGTATAGTTTCCTTTGTATATAACTAGAGAGGCTCTAGCATGCTTATTAGCATAGCAATGTAGGACTAATAATAATAATAATAATATTTCTTAGGTAAATATATAATAGACTTAGAGTTTGTCTCTTATAGTAGTTTTTAACAAGGTTTTTAGGGTAGTAAAATTTTATCCTATTTTCATTTTTTTGATTATATAGAGTAGATATCCCTTCGGCCTTAAATTAATATTATAGATTCGCTTTACTAATTTATAATATTATAATATAAATATTTTTACTAATTTTAGTATCTCTAGCAAGGCCTTCTTTGCTATAGTTTTAGTATAATGTTAACTTAAAATATAGTTCTCTACGATATAGCTTAAGGCCCCTCCTAGGGTACCCTTCTCTAGGCCTTTTCTATAGTATCTCAATCGCTATCTTAGGGTGTATCTGTCACGGAAATATACATACAGATGCCACCTAAGCCACTGGCACGAATAGGCCAATCAAGTCAAAGGAACGGAAGGACCAATTACAGCATAGGAAGCATAGTAATCACTACACTCACCAGTGATTAGGGTAATTACCACTATGCGATCACTTACGATCACCGTGATCAGGAATGATCACTAGGATTATATATACATATAGATAGTCACTCGCTATAGTAGACTCTAGGAGTTCACCAGTAGTAACAATTACAATCATAGTACTTACACCAAGCATTGCTAATTACTATAAGAGATAACTCTAAGTATTATTATAAACCCTTTAGCTTTACCAAATCCCTTAGACAACCTGCCTACTTATCCCGCTTAACCTACCTCCGTCTAGACCCTTTCAGAAGCAGTCTAAGTTAGGTTTGTCACACGTTATTACCACTCCCTTTGTTCTATCATGGTTTAGAACGGAGGTAACTTCGACCTCGATATCGACATGGCTACTAATGTTACGGCCGAATAGCTGCTCGCTTAGCTCGGTCAACTCTAGCAGCAGATCTAGGAGTTGGACCAGAGAGATAAGGCTGCTTAAGCTCGAATTAAGGAACTTGAGAACCGCGAAAAGTACTTGCAGAAGTTGGTTAACGAGGCCTACGCCAAAATCGAGGCACTCGAGGGCGCCAAAGCGAAGCGTATTAAGATCGAACTACCTGGCAAATATGGAGGAACTAAGGAGGATCTTATAGGATTTCTGACAAACCTCTGATCTTACTTCCGGCTTAATGACGATAAGTTTCCGGACGATAAAGCCAAAGTCCTCTATATAGCTACAAGACTAGAGGGCAAGGTACTTAGATAGTTTGAGCCTATATAGAACGACTATCTTACTAAGGAAGACGAAGACGACTGAGACGCGTTTATATAGGTAGTCTTCCGATCTTATAACCGTTTTAAAGAAGAGCTTTAGAAGGTTTTTAGTAAGAAGGACGAGAAGATTTATATATAAGAAAGACTTGCCAATCTCCGATAGACCAAGTTAGTAGCCTCCTATACTATATAGTTTAGACAGGACATGCTCAAGTCTTAGCTTAACGACAAGGTATTAATGTAATTATTCTATAACGGCTTAAAGGAAAAGGTCAAGGATAAGCTATATAAGTATAATCGGCCTAAGACCCTAGATAAATATATTATATAGGCTATTAGAATTAATGATTAACTCTATATATAAGAGTAGTAGAAACGAGGTCAAATGAACGGAACCACGGTTAAGGCTAACGACAAGAAAAAGCGAGCATACGTTAGTACCTTATATAGGACATACCCTAGAGCTATAGATATAGATATAGCGTAGAAGCAGGACTAGAAGAAGACGACTAAAGACAAGTCTAATGTCACCTACTATAACTGTAAAAAGAAAGGGCACTATAAGTAAGAATGCTAGAGCCTGAAGAAAGAATGGAAACTAACCCTTAGAAAGGAAATTACGACCGTTAACGAAACTACTAAGGACGTTATCGAAGTAGCGGCCACGAGCTACAAAGACAAGGGCAGTGATATAGATAGTCTCGGACACGATAGCGATGGTAAAGACGAACAAGCACCGTACTCCGAACTGGTCACTATAGACCTAGAGACAGGTCTTGCCGAATAGGACATGGCAGGAGAATATGCACTGCCAGTTTCGATTCTCCTAGCCTTGAGGTAGTGGGGTTTTACAGTCACGCAGAGGTGGGATAGATCATAGATAACCGATACCTAAGGAATCGAAAGACCCGGACCTAATGTTCTATTTCTCTAGGAACGAATCGAATAGTATTATAATAAAGTTTTTCGGCTTAACACGGAACTGCATAAATGGGATAGACGCTTAATTTGACTTGCCTAGTAGAGTAATAGAATAAGGGACGAAATGAGGGAACTCCGACGTATCATAGAAACCATTAAAGGAGAACAGCCTGTGATATATGATAGGCCCGATAGCTACGCTAAGTATTCTAACGATTAGTAACTCACCTATAATATATAGAACCCCGAGTACTAGTTTATACGCGTAAACCGTGGAAAAGACAAGCATATATAGGAAAGCTACTAGAAGAAATACTCTTATATCAGCACTAGAGTATCTACGGTCTACGTACAATAGGAAGGATTTGGGAAAGAATTCCAATACCTCCTAGGTAACGCTACGCAATTATACCCTTGACACGAGGCATATACGCAAGTGCCCTAGTTCCAGTGTATAGCACACGAATGCCGATACCACTTCCGCGACAAATTCGAAAACAATTACTAGCCGACCCGGCAAAGAAATAAGGACAGAAGCTTATACCCCGTGGAATAGGTCTACGATATAAGAAACAGAGCAGCCGAATTACTCTAGAAGATCGAAGCCTACGATCTAGAAAGTATTACAATAGTTCCAAAACAAGCCTAGCCTAGGCACTGCGGAACAGGACGAGATATATAGGACTTATGCTAGAGTAGCGATTACTTCTATCACATAGACAAAAAGAAATTGCGAATTCGGGAGCTTCAGACGAAGCTATAATATATACGATAGAAAGTAGAACGGACCTAATGGTAGGAAGCTACAAGTACTTAATAGCTTACGGAAATGAGCACGATTGACGAAGCTACTATTAGCCGAACAACTAAAGAGGTTAGCACTGACCTAGGAAACGGGTTAGGGCCCTTCGAAGGGCCTAGAAACTATTAACGCCTGCATAGCAGCGAGTGGTAGCATAGTATAGGAGGGACTAGCGTAAGAGACCACTATATCGAGACCTCCTAGCAGAAACATAGGAAATCGCTACAATCTTTAGATGACGGCGGCAAGATAAGCGATTATAGATAATAGCATAGTAGAAATAGCACGAAATGCTCGTACTAGTAGACAGTAGAGTAGAGATAAATCTGATTTTGCTAACACTTGTAAATTAGCTACGGATACCCTAGAGAATAAAGCGGAAGCATGGCATAGTCAAAGGGCCATTTCCGACGTAATAGGTACGTAGGGAGACCGAACCGATCGACATTACTATAGCAGGGAGGACTACAGTAGTCGTATTTAGTATTATAGACATAGGCAATGACAAAGACATAATATTAGGGTTACTATAGTATAAAGACTATAACCCGGACATTAGCTAGAAGAATGGTAGCTACCTATAACTCCAAATAGAGTCATATTCGACTAGTAAGATAGGGAGTATACAAGGATCGCGAGTAGACAATGCTCAAGGGAAGGCATGTCCTATAGATCTACCGCAAGAGACAGATAGTAGTAGGCAGACTACTACAGACTTTAGAAGAGGCGGTATAACAATATCAATATCGCGATAGGAGGAACAAGCTAAATCGCTAATAGCTATTCTCTCTGTCGACGAATGCGGAGCACTATAATGGGAGTAGTAGGTTAAGACAGGAGAAATCGCTAGTATCGCCATAGATAGAACCAAGTTTGTATACTACTAGAAAACCGAGAGACGAGACAAGACTAGGGAAGTACCGAAGGAATATAAAGGATACCTAGCATTCGAACCGAAGTATCTAGAAGGACTACTAGAATACGGCCTATAAGATCACGAGATTAAGCTCAAGGAAGGAGCACGACTGAAGTTCTTTAAGATTTACCATACAAGCTAGACGTAGAACGAAGAACTTAAGCGATATTTGGAGGAGAACCTTCGAAGAGGATATATCTACCTGTTGACATCGCTAGCAGGCTACCTAATCCTGTTTATGCCTAAGAAAGACGGAAAGCTATAGTTATATGTTAACTATTAGTAACTTAACGAATAGACCATGAAAAACCAATACCTGTTACCGCTAATCTTACAGCTCTGAGATCAGTTAGCAGGAGCCTAATATTTTACGTGTCTTGACTTGCCATCGGCCTATAACTATATACGGATCAAAGAAGGCGATAAGTGGAAAACGGCCTTTAGGACACCCTATAGCTACTACAAGTACCTCGTTATGCCATTCAGACTTATAAACACGCTGGCAACGTTCCAAGCCCTGATTAATCAAGCTATCTAACCCTTTCTTGACAAATTTGCGGTATATTATCTCAATAATATACTTATCTTCTCTAAGACGATAGATAAACACCGGAAGCATATAAAAGTAGTACTAGACGCGCTATACGCGTACAAGCTATCAGTTAACAAGGAAAAGAGCGAATTCTATGTCAGGAAGATAGTCTTTTTAGGATACGAGATATCCCTAGGATAAATTCGGATAGAACCTTTAAAGGTTAAAGCTATTAAGAATTAGCTATGACTGACGTCAGTCACGGAAGTACGAAGCTTCATCGGATTTACAAACTTCTACTAGATGTTCATTAGGAACTTTGGAGCAATTATACGACCTTTATACAAACTTACTAAGAAGAATGCTAAATTCCAATGGGAAGAGCAACACGAGCAAGCATTTATGTAGATCCGGAATACTATTACCAAAGATCTAGTACTAGTACTACTAGACCCTAAGAAGTCATTTGAGGTAGAAACGGACGCTTTAGACTATACCATCGGAGGACAATTAGGATAATGAGATAGACAAGGAAAGCTACACCCTATAGCCTTCTTTTCAAAGAAGCTCGATAGACTATATCTTAATTACCTAATCTACAACAAGGAACTACTTGCGATTGTCGAAGCTTTTAAGGAATGGCGACTATACCTTAGTAGCACGATTGAACCAGTACAAGTATATATAGATCACAAGAATTTGCAATACTTTATGATGATGAAGGAGCTTAACAGACGACAAATACGATAGGCAGAATTCCTTATAGAATTTAACTTTGAGATCTGCTATAAGAAGGGCAAAGAGAACGTACAAGCGGATATCTTAAGTTAACGAACGGATTATATAGAAGGACGAACAGGAACGACACTACCGTTATTCAAGGAACGGACAGACGGAACGCTATATTACAAAACGCAGACACCCATGGAAGATGATCTACTTGACTCGTTCCTAGAATGCTATATAATCTTTCGAGAAGAAAGGATCAACAAGGCATAGTATTAAGCAGCACCTGGACTAGTGGTACCTAGCGGAGTGGAAGAAAAAGATAGAAAACTCTGGTACCGAAGTAAAGCATATATCTATAATAAAGATTAATAGCTATAGATGATTTGAGAACTCTACGAGTCGAAACTCGGAGGATATAAAGGAGTTACGAAGACTGTCGTATAAGTCAAGAAACACTATGACTTTCTATAGTTAACGGCACGAGTTAAGGAAGTCGTATAGAACTACGATATCTATAATTGGAGCAAAATGGCATAATATAAGCCGTATAGGCTACTTTAGCCACTACTAACAGCTAACAAACTATAGAGCTTGGTTACGATAGACTTCATTACGAAGCTGCTAGAATCTAAGGACACGGCTACAGGAGTAATCTACAATAGTATTCTTACTGTAGTAGACTACCTGACTAAATAGGCATACTTCTTTCCCTACAAGGAGTCCTGGACAGCCGAATAACTGGCAGACGTGATCTATCGGCAAGTTACATCAGTGCATGTTTGGCCGCAAGAATGGATCACCGATAGAGACACCAAGTTCGCGTCGAAGTTTTGGCAAGCGTTAATGCAACGATTAGGCATTAATAGCAAGCTATTAACGGCATATTACCTATAGACTAATAGACAAATGGAGCGACTAAACCAAGTTATTAAGCAGTACCTCCGCTCTTACGTTAACTACTAGCAAAACGACTAGGTCATACTATTACCAATAGTATAACTTGCTTACAATATAATGCTAACGGAAATAACCAAAGTCATACTGTTCTTTGCGAACTACGGATATAAAGCAGACCTTAGGTAAGGACTAGAGGTTATAGTGCCGAGAGCAGTAGTCAAAGTAGAACAAATGTATATACTATATAAAAAGCTTAAAAAGGAACTCGAGTTTGTCAAGACCAGAATAAAGAACTACTATAACAAACATAGGCTCGAGGGACCTTGCCTAGAGAGGGGAGACAAAGTCTACCTAATCGTATGAAATTTGCGAACCAAACGACTAAGCACGAAGCTAGACTTCAAGAAGGTCGGACCCTTTATTATCAAAGAACGAATTTTGACATCTAACTATCGATTATCGTTACCATTATCTATACGACTACGGACAGATGTTTTTTATATTTTACTTCTCGAACTAGCACCAAAAAACGCCAAGGTTGCTACGTACATCGAAGCAGAAGACGAGGAAGAAGAATAGGACGTTAAAGAAATTCTAGATTTATATATTATTAATAGGGAACTATAGTATCTAGTCAAGTAGCTCGATTTCGGACTAGAAGACAACTTATAGGAACTAGTTAAGAATTTGAACTACCTTAAGAAACTAGAATAGTTCTATTGGCAGAACCCGGATCGGCCAAAGGCAAATCTAGGACAGAACCAAAAACCGAACCCTAGTCTATAATGTTAACGCCACCATTAAGCTACATAACGGCCCCCGATTCCTGCTGTTCTACTACCTCTAATTCGTCCAGATTCGACAGACCCCGTGTAACCATGTCTGCCCCCTTCTCCACTAGGAACTCTCGTTGTTCATAGACCCGAGTCAGACGGGCTAACGCCTTGGAAGCTTTACATTGATATTCTCGTAGCAAGGCTTCGGCCTCTTTCTCTTCAGCCTTCAAACGACGTTGCTTGTATATAATACGATCTACTATATTATAATCAGAGATGTGCTCTTGCAAGGAAATGGGAACTTATAAGAAGAAACCGGAACGCTAGAACTATCGTAAGCACAACCCTGACATATATAAGCCTTATAGCAACAAGATTTTTCAATCATCTTGCACACTTAGTTATACTCTATATAATAAGAACATACTATTACTACAAACCCGTAATCGGAAATAAACTAAGCTAAATGCTTATGACGAATAGATGCTAGGGATCTACGCGCGTTAGATGGTATGACTAATAGTACGAAGGGTAACAAGAGGCTAAGGAGAAAAGCATGTACAAGGAACGCAAGGGATATTAGCGCTATTTAAGACAGCCTAAAGAGGGCTTTCGGGTCGAAAGCCTCAGAGGGAGGGCATCATGTCACGGAAATATATATACAGATACTGCCTAAGCCACTAGCACAAATAGGCTAATCAAGTCAAAGGAACAGAAGGACCAATTACAGCATAGGAAGCATAGTGATCACTACGCTTACCAGTGATCAGGGTAATCACTACCATGCGATCACTCACAATTACCATGATCAGGAATGATCACTAGGATTATATATACATGTAGATAGTCACTCGCTATGGTGGACTCTGGGAGTTTACTAGTGGTAACAATCACAATCACAGTACTTACACCAAGTATTGCTGATTACTGTGAGAGACAACTCTAAGTGTTGTTGTGAACCCTTTGGCTTTATCGAATCCCTTAGACGACCTGCCTGCTTGTCCCGCTCAACCTACCTCCGTCTGGACCCTTTTAGAAGCAGTCTGAGTTAGGTTCGTCACAGTATCGCTATAGTAACACGCCGCTCTACCCTATGTACTTTTCCTTAGGATATATATCCGGGCGTTTTCTACAGATACCCTTTTCTTAACCTCTTCTCGTACTTCTCCGCACTATATTATAGGCGCTCTGTAGTCGTAGCGTGTCTCCTAAACTTATATAGTTTACCCTATATATTAGCAATGTCCTCTTTATCTACCTACTAGTTAAATTTAGAGGGCTACCCTTTTCATTTTACTAGGAACTACTAAGTCCTGCTATTAGCCTATTCTACTAAAACTTCTTCGACTTCCTACTTATTATCGTCTTCTAACTTAGGCATTGGCATCTATTTAGTCTTATCCTGATTATATAGGTACTATAGTTCGAGCAAGGAAATAGGGAAGACATTATATAGCTAGGTATACTATATAGGTAATGCTAGCTGATATATTAGCAAACCGACTAGGTCGAGTATCTAAAATAGGCTAATAAATTTAGGGGTTAATATTTTAGGTATCTTTAGCTTAAGATTCTATGTTAAGAGTAAGATAAAGTCGCCTCTCCTAAATGCCCTTCTTTAATACTTTTAGTTATAATAAAGTTTATAATTTTAGATAGCTTCCTTCTAATGTACTTCTAGTTATTTTTATAGTATTTGTAATTTTCTAATTTGTTTTACCATATTAGGGTAGTACCTCCCTTTTAGCAAATCGTCCTTAATTTATAATGAAATTATGAGGTTATAGCCTATTAATGCTTGAAAAGGGGGTAGTCTAGTAGTTATATTAATAGTATTATTATATATAAACTCTACTTCCAGGAGGATTCGTGCCTAAATTATACGGTTTACTATAGTAAAATAGTAGAGGTATTATATAAGTGTTTGGTTACTTTGTTTGGTTTAGCTATCAGTTTAGGAATAAAATGCTATAGAAAGCCTTCTATTAATATAGTTTAAGTAGTAAAGATCTGCCTAAAATTATAAGGTAAATATAGAGCTATAATTACTTATATAGCCCTCTAATATACTATATTTAAGTTTAATTTCCTTATCAACTAGCTTAGCAAGCCGTTAACTTATAATATTCAAATTAATAGCAAAGAATCGGTCTATCTTAGTATAGTAGTCCATAACTATAAGTATTACATTCTTTTCTTCTACTTAGAAATTTACTATAGGAAAACCTATAATTATATCTATACTAATCCCTTACTAAGGTCAGCTAAGGATTGGTAGAGATTCTAAGCTATTATAACCTTAATACTATCTCGGCTTATTCGTTTAGCAAACGTAGTAGGTTTAGTACTAATGCCTAACATCTCTTACTAGGCCTTACTAGTTAAACTTTCTTTAAATAAGTTTACTAGTTCTTTTA
Organism: Thermothelomyces thermophilus ATCC 42464; assembly: GCF_000226095.1. Taxonomy (NCBI): domain Eukaryota; kingdom Fungi; phylum Ascomycota; class Sordariomycetes; order Sordariales; family Chaetomiaceae; genus Thermothelomyces; species Thermothelomyces thermophilus. Next base: position 334,424 of record NC_016476.1, on the reverse strand, counting down.
GGGCCAAAGTGCCTAGCTCTAGCATTATTATAATATAATTAGAGGATTTCTTACCTTATAGTTTCTTCTATAGGAACGTAAAGCGCTCCCTTATAGAGTAGCTCGCTATTATATCCTAAGGACTATAGTTCGGCTTTGCTAGTACTTCGCTAGCCTTTCATTATACCCTTTTCTAGGCCTTCCCTTACTCTTTAAGTTAAGGGGTCTAATCTTTAGAGCTCTAAAATACACTCTCTAAGTATTTATAATGGCTAGATAGCAGAAGCTAATTTTAGTCTTACCGCCTCTTTAGCCTATCTTTATGATATAATCGGCTTCTTTTCGAGGTATACTTGTTCTATATTATATAATCCCTTTAGATTGACTTTTAATAATTAGATTCTAATTTAGTATTAAAAAGATTATAAAACTCTCTATACTTCTTATATCTTTTCATAGTTTACTATCTTCTCTTAGATTACAGGTAACTATTCTTAGTTTCCAAGAAGATTATCTTCCTTATAATCTAGTCTTCTTAAAGGGCCGTCTATAAGGTTTTGCTTCCCTAGTTAGTGCTTAATAGTAAAATCGAGGCCTAAGAGATATATATATTATCTAGCTTAGTAACTATTAAGTTAGGTCTATCTTATAAATCCTTATAGATTATTATAGTCCGAATGGACTATAAGTTTATGGGGATTTCCTATTAGATAGTATTACTAGTGCTTAAAGCTTTCCATAATTGCTATCATTTCCTTATTAAGGGTACTATAATAATAGGCTAGTCCTAAGAACTTAGCTAACTAGAATATAATAAGATGTTTTCGAGAGTCCTCTACTTACTATAATAAGATAGCCCCTATCGTAAACGTAAAAGCGTCTATTTCGATAGTTATTAGCTTTTGGGAATCGAAATACTAGAGAACTAGCGCTAATTTAAAATAGGTTTTAATTTCTTGAAATGCTCTTTGTTCTTCAAGGTTAAACTAGACTCTTCCCGGTTTCTTCCACTTTTCCAGCCCCTTTAGTAGACTTGTTAAGAGGTAGGTAATCTACGAAAAATTATAAATAAATTTTTGATAAAAATTAATAAATCTAAGAAATACCTAAATATCGTAATAGATCTAGGGTTCTAGCTATTTCTCTACTATTTTAATTTATATTAGGTCTATTGTAATTTCTTACTGATTTACTATAAATCTAAGGAAGTTAACTTAGTTCTTATAAAATAAATATTTACTAGGTTTATAATATAACTATACGTTCTATAGTCATTTAAGGACCTTTTAGATATATTTTATATATATTCTATAGTTAGGTAAAAAAATTAAGATATTATCTAAATAAACTATATAAAATTTATTAAGTAATCTATCTAATGCTTAATAAATATAATTCTAGGAAGTAGCTAGCGCGTTTATTAGGCTAAATAGTATAACTAAGTATTTAAATAATCTATAGCAAGTTTAAAAGGTAGTTTTCTACTTATCCCCTTCTTATACTTAAATCCGGTAGTAAGCGTCTTTAATATTAAGCTTAGTAAAAAATTAAACGCTAAAAGTATAGTTAAGAATCTCTAAATTAAAGGGTAATAGGTAATCATTCTTCTAGGCAATCTTATTAAGCCCTCGATAATTGAAATTGGCAAAGGCTCCTATCTCTTTTAGGTATAAAGAGGACTAGACTAGCTACTAAACTCTTGAAAGGTCGAATCTTCCCCTTGGCAAGGTTTTTATCTAAGTATTCCTATAGTATAACGAGTTTATACTAAGATAAAGGATAAATCGGTCTAACTAAAGGCGTTATTCCTAGTTATAGATCGATTTTATAGTTAGTTACTTTAAATAACGGAAGGATACTTGAATTTAATATATCTATTACATTAGCAAAGTCTTATAACTTAGGGGGAATTTCCTCCAGGTTTCCTAAGGGTTTCAGTTGTTCTTTATTAAAGAATAGATCTATAGGGACATCCGAAATAGTAGTTAATATAAAGACCCGGGCTCCCCTTTAGCAGTCCTTTTCTATTCTTTTAGGGTATTAGAGTTAGGCTATATCGGTTTCTAGTAGAAACTACTAGCGATTCTCTATTAGAAATAATAAGATAGTAAGATCGCTAAGTATAGGTATCTTTAACAAGACTAGCAAGGTTTTAGTATTATAGCTAACGGTAATATAAAGGTAATTATATTAATGTATAGTTCTATACTCGTTAGTTAGTATAATTAGTACTTGATATACCCTATAGGATACTATAACTATTTCGTTGAACTATTAGATTATAAGCAGAATATAAGTAAGTTATTTTAATTAGTATTTCTAAATAAGGTCAAAGTCTACGATATTTACTTCTATATAAGAATCTAGGTCTACTATCGTCAAAACGCCTTCATATATATTTATTATAATAGCTATATATATATACTCCCCATTTAGGTCATCCCCTATAGCTATTCCTATAGTATCAGGGTTTACTATAAGCAACTCCCGTTTCCCTAACGAAAACGGCCTAAACCCTAATAACTAGGATATTAGCTCTATTAGTAGGAGGTAACCTATACCGTTTCCAGGCAATCTTTTGTAAAATATCCCTCCTTTCCATATTAGAAATACAAGCCACTACTTTATATCTTAGAAGTAGGGGTTAATATAAGGTTTAAGGCGCCTTATAGGGCCGATTATAGCTTTATTATAGGTCTAGTTTAATAGTAGGATAATAATATACAGAAATATAATATATTAGGTATATAACGTAGTTAATCTTAAATCGGTAGTAAAAAGGGGATAGTCTAACTACGATTCAATTACTAAAAGCTATACTAGATTTATAATACTAACTATACTATTCCTTTTCATATCTCTAGGTAGTAGGTATAGTAATAGTTAATATATTAAATAAGAAAAGGTAATAGCTTTATATAGAAGCTTAAAGCTCGGCCTTTCTTATTCTAGTAGAGGAACTAAGCTTCAAGGGATTCGAGGTAACAGTAAAGATCTTATAAGGATTAGCTATTTTGTCAGTAGGCCGAATTTAAAGCCTTAGCTACTTAGGATACTTAATCTATAAGGTTAATTATATAGGCATTTATCTATTCTTTAAATAGAGTCTAGTTACCTTCTAGCTAATTATACTCCTTAGGTAATACGTCCTAATAATAGCTATACTAGCGGTACTAGGGTTACTTATCTATATAATTAAGCGTAAATAGAATATAATTCTATAATATCTTAAACTATTTAGGGTCTCTCTGAAAAGCGTATTATAAATCTTAGAGCTACTCTTACTACTATTAATAGGTCATTATATTAGTAAATCGAATTAAATTAATAACCTTAATAGCCTTAGAATAGTATCCTAAATCATTAGAATTAGAGGATTTAGTAGGTAATCAAGGTCATTTTAGGGCCTTTATATAGTCTAATGATCCTAGCTTCTCTAGTAAAAACTTTTCCTAGTCTTATAGCTACTATAGCCTTTCCAGCTCCTCAACCTAGCCTTCTAGATTCTAGATAAGCTCTTTATAGTTAGGGCCTTATATTAAGGGCTCTGAATCAGAGGGTATTAAGACGTAAAGAGGGGGTTTAGAATGGTTTTATAGCCAATACTAGGCCAAAAGAGTCTCACTTAGGCTCGAGGGTTCTTCCTCCTATCCTATAGGCGTTAAACGGCTAAATGATAGTACTATCTCGATTAACAAAGGGTAGGAAGGATTAGAAAACTATCAAGGCGGCCTACTGCTAGGCTAGTTATTAAGGGAGGTAGTATTATTATAAAGGCCTTTCTAAGTAGGTTTATACTAGTCGTAGGGGTAGAGGGGGTTAGTTATTCTAGGGCCGGCGGGCTGCCTATTTATATCCCTCTCGAATCGTAGTTTTTAGAACTAATCTTTAGGGAGGAAAACCTCCCTTTCGGATCTATAGGCTGATAGATACATCTTATACTATGGATCGGTTATCCCTTTTTCCTGGCTATACCCTGATCGTGCCTGTTATAGTAGGGTTATACCTATTGGTGCCTAGGTATAGGCTCTCTAGCCGCTACGGCCTAGCGATAGGCGTAGGTCGGCTTACGTTTATAATACTATAAGTATAAGGATACATATACTAATTGCCTATATATCTGATAGCTCTTATAATGCTTATACTAATTATAATGGTAGTCTTACTTCTTATATTAGGTTAGTAAAGGATTTAATAAAGGCTTTATTAGATGGAGCTAAGGCTTTTATAAGTCCTTAGATTTTAAACCTCTACCCTTAATATATAGGCAAATCGCTAACATTTATATATAAGATCTTAAGAAGTTACGTATAGTTCTTTAGAATAACCTTAAATGTGCTAGCGTCTCCCCTAAACAAGTTAAGGACAATATAGAAGAGTACGAGTTTGATAAGGCTAAACTCGCGCGTTTTACAAACATTGCCTACTCTATATATAATATCTTCTACTAGTTAGGTAAGATCAAGGAGGATTATAAAGCTCGCATTAGCGCGTCTAATGACGTGTTAAGCGCTATATCGTCGCCTAGCTAGGATAAAGGCAAGGGTGAGGCTATTAATCCTAGTAACGGCTAATAGTAGTAGATAGGGAGTATTAGGCGGTATTTTATTTGGTAAATTTGACTTATTTTCTACCCCCTAGTTATATAAGCCTATAACTAATATTTTAAGGATTAAGGAAAGCCCTCTAACGCTTGAAGGCTTATTGGCTAAGTCGTTTAGTAAGCCTATCTATTAGTATCTAACTAGTTAGTAGATATATAGCTTTAAACGTTCCTTTTGCTACTTCCTAGTATAACTATATATTATAGATATCTATATATTATAGGCAAGTATTGATATATTCGTTCTTAGCCATTACTAATCTCATCGTTTACTAATTATCGTAGTAAATGCTCTAGGGTTCCCTAAGCTTAAGATTAATGTCCGTAAATGGCCTTTTAAGTACTATAGCCTCCCTTGCTATAAGGGAGAGCGTTAAAAGTTCTACTTTAGTGCTCGACGTTATAATAATATCCCAGTATAACGCCTTCTATATAATAGAACCTCCGAATAGGAAGAAGATATATCCTTATAATAAATACCGTATATCTAGATTATCTATATATAAAGCGTCCCTAGCAATCATAAGCATTAAACTATCCAGCGCTTACTTGCCTCTATACTAGATTAATAGGCAAGAGCTCCTAAACAGATATCTCACTACTTGCCATGCCTCTAATAAGTAGTCTAGTCCTAGGTTAGTTAGGTATTAAGAGAGTACTAAATAGGTATATACGACGTCTAGACGTAGTATAACTATATAGTATAGGATTAATCTAATAAGCTCCTAATACTTTTCAATCTATATACTAGTAGTACTCCCTTCGAACTTCTTAAGTTCTTTATAGCTTAAGGGAGTTAGCTTATATATACTAGGCATGTCTAGCCTATATCCTCTTACCACCTTTCTAATATATTAGTTATAGATTAACTATATCTTATATATAAGTCGGTCTCGAATCACCTTAATGCCGAGAAACTAACCGATATTACCCTGCTTATAGATGTTATATTGAGCTTTGATTCCTTCTATCACCTGCTCGGCCGCTATAGCGTTACTTTTATAGAAGAAGATTAAAAAGTCGTTGATATAGAAGATTAGGATGACACGTTTATTATAGCTTAGAAAGAGGTATTTCTTTTTGCCTAATAGCTCTATACCTAGTTCTGATAGCGTTTTGTAGAACTCCTTATACTATAAGAGTAGTAAGTCTCTCAAGCTATATAGAGCTCTTCGTAACTCTATATATTTCCCTAGCTACTTGAATCCTTCTAGTAATTCGTAGACGATAGGATTATCTTCTGGTCGTTCGGTATTAAGGAACACTTATGCTATATTAAATTGCTTAACTTTTAAGTCAAAGTATATAGCGATTGCCATTATTATATAGAATAACTATACCGCCAAAGTAACTATATACGTACTTTCTACTAAGCTAATATCTTATAGATCTCCTTATATATAGATCCTTGCCTTATACTTCTCTAAGGAACCGTCCTTATTAAACTTATATACGAAGACCTATTTTAATAGGATAGGTCGCGCTTTCGCCTACTTATATAGTACGATCTTCTACGTTCCCTTGCTCTCTAAGTTATATATCTCCTCGTAAGCCGTATCTTTGAACTATTATCCTAATAGGTAATTATATAGGTCTTGCTAGTTATTAGGAACGCGAATAAGATCATCAATATACTAATACGGCTTATTTAGGGCTGCTCTAAGGCACGTAGTATCCTTCTATTATATAGTAGTAGCGAACACTATATATATTGTTCTTATATTCTGGTCCTCTAGATAAGCTTCCTATTAATTAGGTAGGTAAGTCTTCTAGAACTATTGCTAGAGTTCTTTAGTTATATAGATAAAGGAGTAGTAGTAATTGACCTTCTCTTTATTTCATAGCCTTCTACTTAACTAGATAGGGTCCCTAGGCTTATAAGCCCTCCTCCTGCCTTTACCTCTCCTTATAGGAGGTTACTAAATAGCTTCTCCTTTACTCTTACCTTCTAAAGCGGATAGTTGAGGAATACGGGCAGAACCTGGTCGTAAGCGACGGAATGCAGGGCCAGGAATGTGTACGAGAGCAGGTTTATGCTGGTCTGGTAGGTGAAGATCTCCCGGTTCGTGACGGGCTCATCTTTGGCGGCGATTTGCTCCGAGTTTGATTACCTTCTAGAGGGTACGTTAGCTAATCCGGACTCTGGTTAATGCTCTATTCCTCTAGGACGGCCGGGTACAATATATTAGTAGTACTGTCCTAGGCTTCTAGCTCTTTCGTTAATATACTATACACGCTTGACTCTTCTATAGAAGGCATTTCTCTATTAGATCCGATAGCTCCCTTACTCTCCCTAGCAAATAATTAGCTAGCTAATGACTAGGAAGGCCCTAATTTAAACCCTCCTACTTCCTAGTAGATATCCCCTTTGCTAGCTAGTATAGAGTTTACTACCAAGGGCTTAGGCGTATATTTAGGGGTTAAGAGTCCTCTAAAGCTCTCTATCCATTTGGTAAGTTTATCTATTGCTTATATCTCTATTATAGGAGTCTCTAGAACTAATTACTTGCTTATAGGCTACGTATCGGAGAGCTCCCTTACCCCTAAGTCTTGACCCTATTAGAAAGGTTAGTCTACCGCTAGACTTTCTTACAATAGAGGTAGCTAAGCCACTATAATAGAGTCTTCCATTAGTTATTAGGTCTATTATAACGCTTCCTGGAGAAAGTTAGTATTCTAGGAATCTTTACTAAGATCGAATTAATTGATTTCCTAGCTTGCTACTACTAGTGACGACTCTATTAGCTACTCTTCGCCTAGACGGTAGAACGTCTTCTTATTAAAGTAAACATTATAAGTTATAATGACCCTATCGAGCTTAGGTATTTAAATACGATAGATATTAAATGCGTAATATCCTATAAGATACTCTATTAGCCTATACGGTAATACCTTAAAGTCCTTTATATACTACTTAGCCTCTTTATCCTTATAGAGGATATATACCTAGCACCTATATATAAAGATGCTATTCTAGTCTAGGTATAAGTCACTAGTTAACGTAATTATTAAGCTAGGTTTGTATTAGCAAAAATACTATTTAAACTCGCTATAGAGCACTTCGTTAGGAGTTCTAAACGAGTAAGTATAGCTTAGGCTTATTACGTATAAGTATACTACTACTTATATACTTTTTAACTAAAGCTTTATAAGTAGATTTACATTATTAAGTATCTTAATTAAGTGTAAGATTAGTTCTTGCCCTACTTGCTCTATTAGTCTGTTAAGCTTATAGGTATATAAAGGTAAGAGTTTAAGATTAATACCACTTTCTATAGCCTCAGTCTAATGGCGTATTAGTATACGCCTTGCTAAACTAATCATTATAATATCATTATCATACTTAATCTTATAGATAGCAAGCCTATATTAGCGTCTTACCTAGCTTTCAAAATTCTAAATAACTCTTATAATCTAGTCTAACGACTTCATCATTAAGAGGAAAGGGAAGAGCTTCCTACTATACTTATTAACAATTATAAGTAGCTATCGTAATTTATTAATCACTTTAGAATAGTTAAATAGATCCTAGGCTACTTGCTAAAACAGGTATATAGATTTCTACTTAAGTAGTATTTTCCTAGAGATAACCTTACTTATATAAGTATAAGTATTGTTATAGGCCCGGGCTTTACCTAGGCTAAATAATACCAGGCTTTACCTAGCAATAGACTAGACCTACCTAGTAACAGACCGGACCTACTCGACCTACCTAAGCATATATAATTGGTTCATAAGACGTTCGTAAGTCGTTCGTAAGGCGCGTAGTTAGGGCCCGCTTAGGACCTAACCTAGAGCTTAACCAAGCCTTACCTAGGTTATATATATATATACTAAAAAGGCACTCCTCTATATAACTCCTATATTCTTCCTTTTTTTTCTCCCCAAGGTAGTCAAATAAAACATTATATACTTATCTATAGATATTATAAGGCTAGTATACTATATTTCGACCACCTTTCTACTAGTAATAACTCCCTAAGGGAGTTATCGATAACGTAATTATAGTAGATTTAGGAGTATATAGGCCCTTAGGCTTAGCGGAATTATAGGAGCTTATCTAGTCCCTTTAAGTAGTAGTAGAATAGCAAAATACTATAATCGATACCCTCTAGGTATCCTAAACCTAACCTATCCCGACCCTTAAGTCGGTTAAGGTGCCCCTTAAAGCTTAACGGCCGTAGTGGAAGCGTCTCCTAACTAGACAACCTTTCGATAGTGAAAAGGAACTCTTTATAGTATAGAAGAGCACGATAGAACATGTCCTTATAGCTAACAGAGATTTTATTAGCTCTAATTATAACTAATAGGTCTTTATCTAGGGAAACCTTATATGCTAGGTATAGACCTAAGTTACGGCCTACTATAAGTCTATAGGCCTGAAAGTTAGGTACGACCTGACTTAGTTCCTCTAATATCTCGAGAGTATCCTCTCTAACCCTTATAAGAAGATGATAGCCTTATTAGAACTGGAATTCTTATAATAGCGAGACGATGAACCATTTACTACCTTTATTATTTGGTTTAAGGCTAAGCTATTAAAGGTAGGTAGCCTCCTTTGGAATGATAAGTTATATCTAATTAAATTATAATAATGCCTCTCTCCAGAACTTAAATATATAGTAGTTAGACAAGGAATTCCTTAGGATAATTATATAACGATTATTAAGAAATACTATAAGATTACTATAGATCTTAAGGCTCTTTAGCTTAGTAAAAAGTATTAGTAGATATAAGGGTAGTAAGTAGTACCTAAACTATAGAGAGAGAAGGATATAGATAGAGATATATTAATAACTAGAATTAACTTATCATATACTAATCTATAAAGGAAGGGACCTAATAAGGATAGGGTAGGAAAATATAAAGGTAATACCCTATAGGTAAAATAGGTTAGTCTAGAAATATATATAACCTAATAGGTAGCTAGAGTATATATCTAGTATAGGTAGAAAGGTTACTTTATTACTAAATATAACTTCGCCCTTACTTTAAGGCTAATATAGTAAAACTAGTCAAGAACTAATATTAATGCCTTAGAGGCTAAGGATTAGAAGGAAGATAACGACCTGCCTAATAAAGAAGATAAGGAGTAGGGAAAAGAGTAGCCCCTAAGCAAAGTCTTATAAGGGGGCCAAAAGACTATAACTATCTAGAAGACAAGTTTGTAGAGATTAGCAAAAGAATAGATAGACTTCCTTTTCTTATTCTAATCTTCCTTAACTTTGTCAGCTTTATAAATGCTTAAGTAGATAGTAAATGTTCTAGCTATAGCGCTATTAGTAGGAGAATATACTAGAAGCTTAAACTCGAGTAGATTAGTTTACTTACTATATATACCTTTAGGACCGTAACTAGGCTATAACCGGACTAGAAGATCACTTAGATAACCTATATTATGATAGATATCAATGGCTAGGAGAGCTAGGCTATATTCTATATAGTCCTAGGACTTATATATAACATTATACTAGGCCTCCTATGGATAAAATACTAGGAAGTTATACTAGATATATATATAAGCGTTCTTAAGATTGGAATATAACTAGGACTACTTATCTATAAGATCTCTTCATGGCTTAAATAAACGGGAATCTCCTGAATAATAGGTATAATCTTCATAGGTATAATATAGAAGATATAGAAAAAGAAGACTTCTAATACCTTCCTAGTTACTAATATCTAAGAGATAATAACTATCCTAGAATCAAAATATCAACTTAATAGAGATAGCCTAAGAAAAGGGGGTACATAACCTAAGCCTAGTATAGAGTTAGAGGTTACCTTGTTAAACGAACTTTACAACTTTACTAACCTCTTTAATACGGAGAAAGCTAGTAGACTCCCCCTATATTATAGTATAACTAACTATCAAATCAAATTAAAAGAAGGCCTAGACAGAAAGATTCCTAAACTCCCTTAAGGGCCTCTCTATAATATACTATAAGATCATTTATTAAAAGTCCAAAAGCAAGTTATTAACTTACTAGATAAGGGATAGATCTAAGCTAGCTCTTCTTCGGCCGTTACCTTTATCCTCTTAGTAAAGAAGGCAGATAGAGGATAGAGGTTTTATATCGACTATCGGGCGTTAAATAAGATTATAAAGCAAGATTAGTACCCTCTTCCGCTTATTAAGGAGACGCTTTGCTCTCTAGCTAGAGCTAAGTAGTTTATAAAGCCTAATATCTAGGCAGCCTTTTACTGTATCCGGATCATAGAGGGCTATAAGCATTTGATAGCATTCTAGACCTAGTTTGGCCTCTTTAAGTGGCTTATCTACCTCTTTAGGCTTATAGGTATACCCATAACTTTCTAATAATATATTAATAACGCTCTTAGTCTAATACTTAGAGACTTTATGATAGTATACCTTAATAATATCTTAGTCTATATATTAGATAGTAAGAAAGATTATATAAGGTAGGTAAGGGATACACTCTAAAGGCTATAGAAGGTAGGACTTATATTAGATCTTAAGAAGTATATATTTACTATAAAAGAAGTTAAATATCTTAGCTATATTATAAAGGTAAGGGTTTAGGTTTGCCTGGACCCTGAAAAGCTAGCTACTTTCTATAAGTAAGAGGTACTATATAATGTTTAGGGAGTATAGAGTTTCCTAGGGTTTATAAACTTCTACCAAGACTTTATCCCTAACTTCTCCAAGTTAACTATACCCTTAATATAGTTAACTTGTAAGAACACCCTATTTTGGTAAGGGACTAAGGAATAAGAGGCCTTTAAAGCCTTTAAGACGGCCTTTATATCGGAACCTATCGTAATATAATAGGATCCCAAACGGGAGATAGTACTTAAGGTAGACTACTCTAGGATAGCATTAGGAAGGTGCTTATCCTAATAGGAAGAAGACAGGGTCCTATATCCTATAGCCTACTATTCTATAAAACTGCCCCTAGCCGAACGGAACTATACGATCTATAATAAGGAACTACTTGTGATTATCTCGTGTCTAAAGGCCTAGTTAGCTAAGCTTTATAGTATTACCGCCCCCTTTTAGATCCTAACTAACTATAAAAACCTTAAATACTTCTTTTAGCCTCGTTTAATTAGCAAATGATAAGCTTAATAGGCTAAAATACCCTCCCTCTTTAACTTTGAACTTTATTACTAACTAGGATTATAAGCTTCCTATTCTAATGGCCTATCTTACTATAAATAAGATTACCCTAAGGATATATAGTATATAGTATAACTCTTCCCTACCATTTGGATAGATATAACTAGTACCTTATCGTTACCTAAAATATACTACTTACTAAAGGGGAGTACTATTTTCGTTGACGTATAGCTTATAGCCTTATAGGATAAGGGAGTTATTAAAGATAAATATTATATATACTAGCTCTAGGCTATCTAAGATAAGGCCCGAAAATTTCTAAAGGAGGTAAATATGGTATAGACCTAGATTATAGATTACTCCCTTAATATATAAGATACCCTTTAGTTCTAGGGTAGACTTTAGCTTTCTATATAGGAGCTACTTATAACTACTATTCTTTAATGTATTTATAACTCCCCTATATCAGGCTACTTAAAGAGGAATAGGTTATTTAAAATACTCTAATAGGACTACTATTAAGAGTTTATATCCCTAGACGCGAAGAGATTTATAAGGAACTATTATATATATCGAAGGGCTAAGGTTTCATATTAACTATAATAAGGACTCCTCTAGCCCTTACCTATTACTAACCGCTTCTAGAGACAGATTTCTATCGATTTTATAGTCGATCTCCCTATATAAGACAAGAATTTACCCTAATACCTTATAGTAATTACTAACCGGTTATTAAAGTATGTCTAGCTTAAAGCTATATCTTTGATAGGAGCCGAGGTATATATACTCTGGTTCTAGGACGTATAGTAGCGGTTTTACGGATTTCCGATATAAATTATTACTAATTATAGTTCGGACTAGCTTAGTTAGTTTTAGACTACTCTCTATAAGACTATTAAGATCGAGTAACTACTATTAATAGCTTATTATCTATAGATAGATAGAGGTATAGAACGTATAAATTAGGAGGTATAGATTATCCTATAGATTATAGTTTCCTTTACTTAATATAATTAGCCTAAATATCTACCTATATATTAGCTTATAATTAATAACTGTAACTTGACAGTAACTAGGATAAATATAAGCTACCTCTTCTATAGTTATAATATAAGCCTAATATAGTTTACTAACCTATTGGATACTCTTACCTTAACCCTATAAGGAAGAGCTACTAATTTCCTATATTACCTAAAAGAAGGTATAGAATAGACCTAGGCTACTATTATATATATATAATAGCGCTAGCAAGAAAACGCTAATCATTCTTAATACCTAGCTAAGAGATTTAAGGTAAAGGATAAAGTATAGCTATCCTTATATAATATTAAGACTAACTACCCTAGCTATAAACTTAATTAGGTTAATACTAAGTATAAAGTAATTATAATATTAACATTATTAATAGTAACTTTAAATATTCCTTATAGCCTTTACCTTACCTTCTATATTAACCTTATTAAATATACTATATCCGACCTACTACCTTTATAATATATATTAGATTTCTAACTAGACCTAATATTAGAGCTTTCCTAGGAAGGACTACTATAAGAAGAATATAAAGTAAAAGCGATCCTTATAACTAGGAATATAAGAAAGAAAGGAAATTAATATAATATACTTATAAAATAGAAGAGATATAATACCTTAACTTAGGAGCTATTAGAAAATCTAGAAAATACTAAGGCACTTAATATATTTGAGCAAGAGTAAAGAGATATATATTATAATAATAGACTAGTCATAAATAAGAGGTAAGGAAAGGTATAAAAGTAAACGATTTAAAATTCTCATATATATAGGCAAACCTAAGGCGAATAGGTAGTAGATATATATAAATACATTATGAATATACTAACCTACTAATTATAAAATAAAAATATAACAATTAGTATATACCATATACCTACTCTATAGGTTCCTCTTTAAACTCCTCCTCCTCCTCCTCCTCCTCCTCCGATACGTTAGTAGGCTCCTTATAGTCACGGATCAGGCGCGCCGCGTGGTCGGTAGGCAAGGAAGAGCGGTAGGTACAAGAGCGGCCGAAGTCAATTAGCACAGGTATAGGGCGCGTAGAGGCATATAAACAGGCGCGGGAAGTAGGTAATAGTATACCTAAGACGTAGGCAACAAGGGTAGCATTAGTGTTAACTAAAGTTAATATATTCTTATTTATATACTATATCTAGTATAGTATATTATCATTCTATACCATAGTATAGTATATAAGCTGCCTAATAATATATAAGGTATCATTATTATTATCATTATTATTAGTCCTATACCGCTATACTAATAATCATGCCAGAGCCTCTCTAGTTATATACAAAGGAAACCGTGCCTAATAGGCCGGATAAAAACCTCTGTCCCTCCTCTAACACCTGATCCGGAGTACCAATACACTACAAAGAAAAGGAGAAGTAGCTAGAATAGCCCTATAGAGGCCTTCCCTCCCGGTCTAGCCTCCTTATAAGGCGGTATTCTAGGAGCCTCCCTAGGTCTATTAGCCACTATAGAACCTTCCTTGCCAAACGATGGTTACAGGCCCCTATACCCTATACAACAAGGTCTAGGTCCCTTTACAACCATATTTCCTAGGATTCCTACGTTTAGCTTCTTAGTAGGTTCGGGCACTATACGACTAGGTGCTCTACAGTTTCCCTCTATCACGAGCTAACTATATACCGCGACCCGGTGGGGCACAGGAGGCTAAATGAGCCACCAATCAAGAAGGGCACGAAGCAAGGCTAACACAGGATCGCTAGGGAGCAAGGGCTACCACGGGCGAACGATTGCCAAAAGGGAAAGATAGTAGAGGATAGCTAGCTACTAAAGGCAATCTAAGAACAGAATAGAAGGGGACTATAAGCGATTAGCAGAAGTATATATACATATAAATAGCTACTCGTTATAGTAGACTCTAGGAGTTCACTAGTGATAGCAACCTAACCTATAATTATAAGTGCTTATACTAAGTATTACCAACTACTATAGGAGATAACTCTAGTGTTATTATAAATCCTTTAGCTTTACTAAATCCCTTAGATAACTTATACGCTTGTCTTACTTAATTTACCTCTATTTAAACCCTTTTAGAAGAAGTCTGAGTTAGGTTCGTTATACGTTGCTATTACTCCCTTTGTTCTATTATAGCTTAGAACGGAGGTGATTTCGACCTTGACATTAATATAGCTACTAATGTTACGGCCGAATAGCTACTTGCCTAGCTTGGTCAACTCTAGTAGCAGATCTAGGAGTTAGATTAGAGAGATAAGGTTGCTTAAGCTCAGATCAAGGAACTCGAAAACGGCGAAAAGCACTTATAGAAGCTAGTTAACAAGGCCTATACCAAAATCAAGGCACTCGAGGGCGCCAAAGCGAGCTATATTAAGATCGAACTACCTAGCAAATATAGAAGAACTAAGGAGGATCTTATAGGATTCCTAACGAACCTCTAATCTTACTTCTAGCTTAATGATAACAAGTTTCCGGACGACAAAGCTAAAGTCTTCTATATAGCTATAAGACTAGAGGGCAAGGTACTTGGATAGTTCGAGCCTATATAGAATGACTATCTTACTAAGGAAGACAAAGATGACTAAGACGCATTTATATAGGTAGTCTTTTGATCCTATAATTAGTTTAAAGAAGAGCTTTAAAAGGTTTTTAGTAATAAAGATAAGAAGATTTATATATAAGAAAGACTTGCTGATCTCTAATAGACTAAGTTAGTAGCCTCTTATATTATATAGTTTAGATAGGATATACTCAAGTCTTAGCTTAATAATAAGACATTAATATAACTGTTCTATAATAGCTTAAAGGGAAAGGTTAAGGATAAACTATATAAGTATAACTAGCCTAAGACTCTAGATAAATATATTATATAAGCTATTAGAATTAATAATTAACTCTATATATAAGAGTAGCAAAAGTAAGGTTGGATAAATAGAACTATAGTCAAGGCTAACAATAAAAAAAAACGAGTATACGTTAGCATATTATATAAGACGTATCCTAGAGCTATAGATATAGACGTAGCATAGAAACAGGACAAGAAAAAGATAGCTAAAGATAAGTCTAACGTTACCTACTATAACTATAGAAAGAAAGGACACTATAAATGAGAATATCGAAGCCTAAAGAAAGACTAGAAACCAATCCCTAGAAAGGAAATTATAGCTATTAATGAAATCGCTAAGGATGTCATTAAAGTAGCGGCTACGAGCTATAAGAATAGGGATAGCAATATAGACAGTCTCGGATGTAATGGCGATAGTAAAGACGAACAAGCACTATACTCCGAACTGGTTACTATAGACCTAGAAATAGGTCTTGCCAAATAGGACATGGTAGGAGAATATATACTACTAATTTCGATTCTCCTAGCCTTAAGGTAATAGGGTTTTATAATTACCTAGAGGCGGGATAGATTGTAGATAACCGATACCTAAGGAATCGAAAGACCTGGACCTAATGTTCTATTCCTCTAGGAACGAATCGAATGGTACTGTAACAAAGTTTTCTAGCTTAATATAGAACTATGTAAACGGGATAGACACTTAATTTAACTTACCTAGTAGAGCGATAAAATGAGGGACGAGATAAGGGAACTCTAATATATTGTAGAAACTATCAAAGGGGAATAGCCTGTAATATACAATAGGCCTAATAGCTACGCCAAGTATTTTAATGATTAGTAACTTAGCTACGATATATAGAACCTAGAGTACTAGTTTATATATACAAACTATAGAAAAGATAAACGTATATAGGAAAACTACTAGAAGAAATACTCCTACCTTAGCATTAGAGTACCTATAGTCTATATATGGTAAGAAGGATTTAGAAAAGAATTCTAATAGCTTCTAGGCAACGCTACGTAACCATACCCGCGATATAAGGTATATATATAAGTGCCCTAGTTCTAGTATATATTATACGAATGCCGATACCACTTTCGCGACAAATTCGAAAATAATTACTAGCCAACCCGACAAGGAAATGAGGACGGAAGCCTCTACCTTATAGAATAGGTCCATAATATAGGAAACAGAGCCGCCGAATTGCTCTAGAAAATCGAAGCCTACGATCCAGAAGGCATTATAGTAGTGCTAAAACAAGCCTAGGCTAGGTACTACGGAATAGGACAAGACATATAGGACTCGTGCCGAAGTAATAACTACCTCTACTATATAGACAAAAGGAAATCGCGGATCTAGGAGCTTTAGATAAAGCTATAGTACGTACGACAGAAAGCAGAATAGACCTAATAGTAGGAAGCTACTAGCACTTAATGGCTTATAGAAATGAGCACAATCGATAAAGCCACTATTAGCCAAATAACCAAAGAGGTTAGCATTAACCTAGGAAACAGGTCAAGGCCCTTCGAGGGGCCCGAAAACCATTAACACCTATATAGCGGCAAGTAATAGTATAGTATAGGAGGAACTAGCGTAAGAGACCACTATATTAAGACCTCCTAGTAGAAATATAGGAAATCGCTATAATCTTTAGACGACAGCGGCAAGACAAGCGATTATAGACAATAGCATAATGAAAACAGCACGAAATGCTTGTACTAGTAGATAATAGAGTAGAGATAAACCTGATTTCGCTAACACTTGTAAATTAGCTATAGATACCCTAGAGAATAAAGCAGAAGCATGGTATAGTTAAAGGGCCATTTCTAACATAATAGGTATATAGGGAGACCGAACCGATCGATATTACTATGGCAGGGAAAACTATAGTAGTTATATTTAGTATTATAGATATAGGCAATAATAAAGATATAATATTAGGATTACTATAGTATAAAGATTATAACCTAGATATTAACTAGAAGAATAGTAGCTATTTATAACCCTAAATAGAGTTATATTTGACTAGCGAGATAGGGAGCGTGTAAGGATTATAAGCGGACAATGCTTAGGGGAAGGTATATCCTACGGATCTACCGTAAGAGATAAACAATAGCAGGCAGACCACTATAGACTCTAGAAGAAGCGGTATAACGATACTAACGTTACGATAGGAGGAACGATCTAAACCGCTAATAGCTATTCTCTCTGTTAACAAATACGGAGCACTATAACTAGAGTAGTAGGTTGAGATAGGAGAAATTGCTAGTATCGCTATAGATAGAACCAAGTTCGTATACTATTAGAAAGCCGAGAGACAAGACAAGACTAGAGAAGTACCGAAGGAATACAAAGAATACCTAGCATTTGAACCGAAGTATCTAGAAGGATTACTAGAATACGGCCTATAGGATTATAAGATTAAGCTTAAGGAAGGAGTACGACTAAAGTTCTTTAAGATTTACCATACAAGCTAGATATAGAATGAAGAACTCAAGCGATACTTAGAGGAGAATCTTTAAAGAGAATATATCTGCCTATTAATATCGCTAATAGGCTACCTAATCCTATTTATGCCTAAGAAAGATAGAAAGCTATAGTTATATATCGACTATTAGTAACTTAACAAATAGACTATAAAAAACCGATACCTATTACCACTAATCTTACGGCTCTAAGATTAGTTAACAGGAGCCTAATATTTTACGTATCTTGACTTGCCATCGGCCTATAACTATATACGGATCAAAGAAGGCAACGAGTAGAAAATGGCCTTTAGGATACCCTATGGCCATTACGAGTACCTTGTCATGCTATTTAGACTTACAAACACGCTAGCAACGTTCTAAGCCCTAATTAATCAAGCTATCTAATCCTTTCTTGACAAATTTACGGTATATTATCTTGATAATATACTTATTTTCTCTAAAACAATAGACGAATACTAGAAGCACGTAAGAGTAGTGCTAGATACGTTATATACGTACAAGCTATTAGTTAACAAGGAAAAGAGTAAATTCCACGTTAGGAAGACGGTGTTTTTAGGATATAAGATATCTCTAGGATAAATCTAGATAGAACCCTCAAAGGTCGAAGCTATTAAGGATTAGCTACGACCGACGTCACTTATAGAAGTACGAAGTTTTATCGAGTTTACGAACTTCTACCAGATGTTTATTAGAAACTTTAGAGCAATCGTATAACCTTTA
This sequence comes from Thermothelomyces thermophilus ATCC 42464, assembly GCF_000226095.1. Taxonomy (NCBI): domain Eukaryota; kingdom Fungi; phylum Ascomycota; class Sordariomycetes; order Sordariales; family Chaetomiaceae; genus Thermothelomyces; species Thermothelomyces thermophilus. The sequence continues at coordinate 315,686 of NC_016476.1, read as the reverse complement.
TACAAACTTACCAAGAAGAACACTAAATCCTAATAGGAAGAGCAATATAAGCAAGCATTTATATAGATCTGTAACGCCATTACTAAAGATCTAGTACTAATGCTACCAGACCCTAGGAAGCTATTTAAGGTAGAAACGGACGCTTTAGACTATGCTATCGGGGGATAGTTAGGATAATAAGATGAATAAAGGAAGCTATATCCTATAGCCTTCTTTTCAAAGAAGCTTGATAGACTATATCTCAATTATCTAATCTATAACAAGGAACTACTTATGATTATTAAAGCTTTTAAGGAATAACGACTATACCTTAGTAGTACGATCAAACTAGTATAAGTATATATAGATTATAAGAATTTATAATACTTTATAATGATAAAGGAGCTTAATAGACGACAAATACAATAGGTAGAATTCCTTATAGAATTTAATTTTAAGATCTACTACAAGAAAGGCAAAGAGAACGTACAAGTAGACGCCTTAAGCCAACAAACGGATTATATAGAAGGACGAACAGAAACAACGCCACCGTTATTTAAGGAACGAATGGACAGAACGCTATATCACGAAATACAGACACCTATAGAAGATGACCTACTTAACTTGTTCCTAGAATGTTACGTAATCTTTCAAAAAGAAAGGATTAACAAGGCATAGTATCAAGCAACACCCGGATTAGTAGTACCTAATAGAGTGAAAGAAAAAGATAGGAAACTCTAGTACTAAGGCAAAGCGTATATCTATAACAAAGATCAATAGCTATAAATGATTTAAGGACTCTATAAGTCGAAACTTGGAGGATATAAAGGAGTTATAAAGACTATTATATAAGTTAAAAAACACTACGACTTTCTATAGTTAACGATACGAGTCAAGGAAGTTATACGGAACTATGATATCTATAATCGAAGCAAAACGGCACGACATGAGCCATATAGGCTACTTTAGCCACTACTAATAGCTAACAAACTATAGAGTTTAGTTATAATAGACTTTATTACGAAACTACTAGAATCTAAAGACACGGCTATAGGGGTAATCTATGATAGTATTCTCACTATAGTAGACTGCCTAACTAAATAGGTATACTTCTTTCCCTATAAAGAGTCCTAGACATCGGAACAGTTAGCAGACATGATCTATTAGCAAGTTACATTAATATACACTTAGCCACAGGAATAGATCACCGATAGAGACACCAAGTTTACATCAAAGTTCTGGCAAGCGTTAATATAACGATTAGGCGTTAATAGCAAGCTATTAACGGCATATTACCTATAAACTGACGGATAAATGGAATGACTAAACCAAGTTGTCAAGTAATACCTTTGCTCTTATGTTAACTACTAGTAAGACGACTAGGTCATGCTATTACTAATAGTATAACTTGCTTACAATATAACGTTAACGGAAATAACTAAAGTTATACTATTCTTTACGAACTATAGATATAAAGTAGACCTTAGGTAAGGACTAGAGGTCATAGTGCTAAGAGTAGTAGTCAAAGTAGAATAAATGTATGTACTATATAAGAAGCTTAGAAAAGAACTCGAGTTTGTTAGAACTAGAATGAAGAACTATTACGACAAATATAAGCTCGAGGGACCTTGCCTAGAGAGGGGAGACAAAGTCTACCTAATTGTACAAAACCTACGAACTAAACGACTAAGCACGAAGCTAGACTTTAAGAAGGTCAGACCCTTTGTTGTCAAAGAATAAATCTCAATATCTAACTACCGACTATCGTTACTATTATCTATATGACTATAGATAGATGTTTTTTATATTTTACTTCTTAAACTAGCGCCGAAGAACGCTAAGGTTACTATATATATCGAAGTAAAGGACGAAGAGGAAGAATAGGACATCAAAGAAATCCTAGATCTATATATTATTAATAGAGAACTATAGTACCTAGTTAAATAGCTTAATTTCAGACTAGAAGACAACTTATAGGAACTAGTTAAGAATCTAAGTTACCCTAAGAAACTAAAGCAGTTCTACTAGCAGAATCCTAACTAGCTATAAGAACCGGCTCTAATAGAAAAAGAGGGGAACCCGCCAGAATTAGGACTAAGATCTAACCTAATTAACTCCTAATCGAGCATATCAAAAGCACCTAACGCCTAAGCCTAACCTACAAGGGTCTACGTCTCTGATATCGGCAGAGGAGTATCTAGTTCTTCCTCCTCCTCTACACAAGCTACGCCATAACGAAAAACCTCGGTACCACGATCACGTAGGGATTGCTACAAACGATGTAATCGACTTAAACGGCTTAGTATCCAAGCAAGAAGCGCCTTAGTCTTAATAATCTCTTTTAAAACCTTCTCCTGCTCTAACAAATTCAAAAGGACTAAGATAGTTAGTAACCTAGGACTATAAAGGAAAATAATAAGGAACCTATAGGTATTTATAACGTTCGGGCTACTATACTTCTTGCCTATATAAATATAGTTCTAACACTTGTTTAAACCTTCTATTATTATATAACGCTTTTGTAGCTTTATATTCTAATCATGCTTATAAGGTATAGCGACCTTATAACCCTCTTACTTAATCTTAATTATAATAGTGTGTCGTTCGCGCTTAAGATCACGACAGTTCCTAGGAATACGATTAGCTATAGTAGAAGGAAGCTAGCAGAAGAAGGACATTACCTATAGAGAAAGAAAAGTGGGTATTAATAGTATTTAAAACAAATTATAAGAAGCTTTTAGGTTAAAAGCCCTAAAAAGGGGGTATTATATTACGAGCCAACTATATACTATGACCTAGTAAGGCATAGGAGGCTAAATAAGCCACTAATCAAGAAGGGTACGAAGCAAGGCTGACATAGGATCGCTAGGGAGCGCGGGCTACCACAGGCGAACGATTGCCAAAAGGGAAAGATAGCAAAGGATAGCCAGCTACTAAAGGCGATCCAAGGACAGGATAGAAGGGGACTATAAGCAATCGGCAGAAGTATATATACATGTAAATAGCCACTCGTTATAGTGGACTCTAGGAGTTCACCAGTGATAGCAACCTAACCTATAATCACAAGTGCTTATACCAAGCATTACTGACTACTGTAGGAGATAACTCTAGTGTTGTTGTGAACCCTTTGGCTTTACCGAATCCCTTAGACGACCTGTACGCTTGTCCCGCTTAATTTACCTCCGTCTGAACCCTTTTAGAAGAAGTCTAAGTTGGGTTTGTCATACCCTCCCCTGGCTATAGGCATAGTAGGGGGTACTAACCCCTAGGACTTAAACCCTAAAAAGGAAGTTATAGAGGCTAATAGCCCCTATATAGGCCTATACTAATAGGGAGCTCTAGGCCTTTATTGGGCCCTAGTGCCTTTATAGGCCTTCCCTTATAAAAACTAGGTATAGAGGGTCCTTATCTGACATACGCTATATCCTCCTACTAGCTTAGTCGGCCCTCTAACGGTTGCTCTAGCTAGCCAACACGGCCAGTTCTATAGCCTATAGCCTTCTTTATAGGGTCTATAGGGGGGGTCGACCCCCTCTATAGCCCTCCTAAACTTACTGCCGGACCGTCGACCTTACTACCTCTAGGGCTATAGGCTTTGGCTCCCGGCCCCTTACCCTAGCCCTTTTCCTCCGGAACCTCTGGCTTAGCCTGTTATAGGCCTGTTGGATAAGAGCCCTCGTAGGGACCTAGGAGGCCCCCGGACCTGCCCCGGTCTGTAAGAGCGATTAGTCGAGTTTGGCTTTGAAGTTAGCTAGCCTCTTGTTAAGATAGAGGTCAAGGGGTGGCACCTAGGCTTCTGTTTCGAGGCACCGGATAGGGGTAGCCTTGTAGGCCCTAGTAACCACTCGAAGGGCCCTGTACTAGGCCTTCGATAGTTCCCTAGCGGGGCCTTCCGGCTTACCCCCTGGCTTGGTAGGCTTGTGGAAGTTCGAGGCTCCGTAGGCTAGGGCGTTACGGATACACTTGGTATAGACCTCGCGGGCACGTAGGAGGCCGGGGCCCTAGGTCTTCGTAGCGAGCCTAGTCAGGGCAAACTCCTAGGTTTCTAGCTTCTTGGCTACCTTTGTACAGTGGGGGCCCCACTATAGCCTCTAGTCTAGCCAGACCCTAAGGAATCTAGCCGACTTCGAAGGGGCTATAGTAGTAGTACCCCCTCCGGGCCGTAGGAGCTCTAGCGGTCGCGACTACTATTTCCGGCCCTTGTTAAAGTAGATGAGCTCGTACTTTTCCGGGGCAAAAGCTATACCCCGGGTCCTTGCCTACTAGAGGCAGGCCTTCTAGGCCCTCTGTAGCTAACCGTTACAGGCCTCCTCGGCCTTCCTAAAGGCTAGGAGGTTAGTATCGTCGGCAAAACCTATCAAACTGACCATAGGGCTGGCCTGGTGAATGGCCTAGTAGAGGGAGGCTATTAATATATAAGGTAGGGGTAGGGGTAGTAGCAGCCTAGATAATATTATTGTAATAGGTAGGGGTATAAGGGGTAGTAATTAGGCCTAGGTTATTAATAGAATAGTAGGAACTTATAGCCTAGCTAGGGGAGAAGGTAGTATAGTTAGGGGAATAGTTAGCCTATATAGCCTTTAAGACTATGGAAAATAAGTATATTAGTATAGAGAACTTAGGCATTAAGATAGCCTTATAGGTACCTTAGGTAGTAGTTTTATAGTAGGTAAGGGAGGTAAGGGTAGTATTAGTATTATAGTAATATATAATCTTTCTAATACCTATATATAGGTAGGAGTTATTAGCCTAAAGCTATAGATCCTAAATATAAGGGTTATGGGTAATATAGTAAGTTATATAGGAAGTGCTATAGCTAGTAATATATATAACTTAATTATTATATAGGAGGTAGTAGATATAGTTAAGGTAGTATCATTCCTTCTTAGGTAGTAACTTAAACTCCTTATTAGAGGAGTTACCTTTAATAATAAATCTACTAAGGGAAATGTTCTAGTTCTTATACTATAAGTAAAGGATTAGTCAAGGTCCTATATAAATATAGAGTAACTATAGTCAAAATAGTAAAGGGAAAAACTTATATAATAGTCCTTATTCTTATTACTACTAAGGTAATAACTATTACTACTACTACTAAGTAAGCTAACTATAGTTAATATCCTAAATAAATATAAAAGAAAAAAAAAAAGTTTTATAGGTATAACGTAAGCATAGGTAATGAGAAAAATACAATATAGAGGGAGGGTAGATAGGAAGTAGGTACAGGGAGCATTAGTTAAAAAGAGAGAAGAAGTAAAAGGAGGAGAGAAAGAGAAGGGGTATTTATACCTATTTAGAGGTAGGGCTAGGAGGGTATAGGCGGAACTTAAAACAAAGACCAGGCCTTATACATGACTCACTAGCACGTATAGGTCTTATTGCCATAGTGATATAGGGCAGGTCTACCTAGCAACCAACCTAGGAAGGAAGGGGTATATTATAGGCCCGGGCTTTACCTAGGCTAAATAATACTAGGCTTTGCCTAGCAACAGACTGGACCTACCTAGCAATAGACCGGACCTACTTGACCTACCTAAGCGTATATAATTGGTTTGTAAGACGTTTGTAGGTCATTTGTAGGGCGTGTGGTTAGGGCCTGCTTAGGACCTAACCTAGAGCCTAACCGAGCCTTACCTAGGTTATATACGTATATACTAAAAAGGCATTCCCCTATATAACTCCTATATTCTTCCTCTTTTTCCTCCCTAAGGTAGTCGAATAAAACATTGTATATTTATCTATAGATACTATAAGGCTAGTATATTATAAGTATAGCTCTTATACTTAATATATATTGTCCCTTTAATATAGATCTTTCTAGTGTTATTAATAAGCGCTTTTAACGCTTTTAATCTAAGGTAGTTAGCTCTTAAGTACTAAAGATCCTTGGTATCCTCTCTTATAGTAGGTAATGCTTATATCTGGGACCTTCTATTATATATAGTAAATACATTCTATAAGGATATATAAACGTTTATAATACCTGCTTTACTAATTAAGACGTAGTCTAGGAAGCTTAGGTAATGGGAAAGTAACTTATATTTAAGGAAGGTAAGATTATATTTACATTCTAACTTATAAAGTATAATATTATTTTCTAATGTTCGGAAATGTAGAGAGCAATCTAAGCTATAGTACTAAGTGCCTACCTTAAGTAATGGAGCTTCTAAGATAATATTAATATAGAATCCTTTAATAATAGTAATATCCTTAAGCGTTAGGTTCTTAGTATATGGTCTATATAGTTTATCTAGAACGTTCTCGATTACCTAAGTACCCCTCCTACTAATAGGAAAGGTTGTTATACCTGCTTTAAGAAACTTAGGATTATCTATCTTAACGAACATCTTAGGTAAAAGGAACTTCTTATCGTTAACTAAGTAGGTTATACTATATAAGTCTAGTAAAGTGCTTTCTATAGGAGGATAATACTATAAAGCGACTATATTAAATGCCCTATAGTAAGTTAAAAGCTTATTAAGTAGCTAAGGGCTAATGATTGATATATTAAGGGAACTAGGGTATCCTACCCCTAACTACCTAGAATAAGATAGCTCCCCCTATTTAGCGATAAATTAATTTTTTAGTCTAGCCTACTTTAGCTTGTCAAGCTCCTAGCAAATCCTCTTATACTCCTTATTAGAAAGGTATAAGCGTTACTCGTTACTATAGATGGCTTACTTAAGTATATAGCAGTCTACTAGATCCTATAGATGTCTTAGACGCTTATAGGGACATGTTATATTACGCTGCTAAGCATACGAGTCTCTACCTCTCTCCTTACCACTCTTTTAAGCTATAAGAAGTGTTAGTATATAGGTTATCAAGAAGATTCTATACTTCTAAGAGACTCTAGGTTATATATCGTTATTAATTAGGATCTCGGCTATCGTAATAAGGGTACTAAGCTCTAGAAGTAGCTATCCTATACTATTAGTAAGCTCGATTTCTATCCTCTTATTTGCTACCTAGGTTAGCAAGATATATATAGCAATAGCATTAAGAAAAGTATAAAGTCCTTATATACCTTATACTTCTAAGATATTATATTAGATAGCTTACTAGAAGGCAATATTAAAGTTACAAATCTAATGCTATAGTAAGCTAGTACCAACCCTCTAGGGCACTACTTAGCACCTCTAGAACCAAACCTCCGTCTAGTCAGATAGGGAGGAGCGTCGGCTCAAAATGTCTAGGGTATCCGAGTATTCGTGGTCATAGCAGGCAAGTCCGACCATCCAGATAGTGACAACAATAGAGGCAAAGATAGCGATAGTAATGTCCTTCTAGATAGACGTAGAACAGTCTACTTATATAGAAAAAGATACTCTAACTTATAAAAGAAAGAAGAACCCTATCCTGTCACTCTAATTTATTAGAGTAAACAAGTGTTAAAAGGCTATCTATTGTTCTTTTCTATCTATCTAGTACCCCCTGGATAGGTAATCCTTATTTATACCTATCGTATATAATAAAGCTCTATAGAACCGGAAAAATAAAGCTATACCCTATATCCCTCTAGTTATATTAAGAACTTCTAGCCCTAGTCCATACTTCCCTTTCGAATTTGCCCTAAGGCTCTTACTAGCAAATTTAGACCTAAAACCTTACTTATATTCCTTATAATGCCTAGCCTATTTAGCTCTACTATTACCTTTAGGTAAGGGCTATTTCTTAGACGCTTAATGCCTTTACTAGGCTTTTACTTTAGTATCTAACGTATCCTAGCCTATAAACCATAACAGGTACTTAGGAACTAGCTTTAGATCTTTAGGCCCTAAATGCTTAAATAGTAAAGGTTAAGTCTATTTAGCTAGATTATCGTTAGGACAATGCTAATAAGCTTATCCTTTCTTAGTAGCTTAGGTCAAGTATATCTCTTATATCCATACTAGCTTACTTAGCTTTGTCTTAGTCTAACTAGGCGGCTATTATATTATCAAAGGTACCTACTTAACTAATTATTACTATTATAACCTTAAAGGTTTCCCTTATCCTTCTATAGCTATAAGTTATTCCTCTACCTACTTTACTATATATTAGTAGATAGCTATCCTTGGTTTATAGGGATACTCGAGCGCCTATTAGAGTAGCTAAGGCGGCCTAAGTTCCTTAGGTACCTTACTAAGGAACCGCTAGACGGTATCGTCTATAGGAATCTAGTAATCCTTCTTTACGACTAGTTACTCCTTTGTTAATAGTAGGTTATCTTCTCCTTCCTCTATCCGGATAGAGATAACTAATTTTGCCTATCCTAACTACAGCTATAACTATAGAACTAGCGGCCTGTAAAGTAGCTTATCTATAGGCTACCTAGGTAGTTAATAGGGACTAATATCCTCCTAGGCATTCTTCGGCTTTTCTAGCCAAAGGGAGCTATTAGGAAGATAACCTAGAGCTATCCGGATTATTCTAAGCTAGAGCGTTAACATCTTATTCTTAGCCTCTATTACTTTTAACCTTATATATAGACAGCCCTTTTACTAGGGGAGCTTAAGCCGTACCTTATCTCCCTATTATATCTCCTAAAAGTAGAACCGGTAGAACTTAGTTACCTAGATACTATATTCCTATTAGCCTCTCTACTTTAACGTTATCTATATTGTTAGCTAGTATATATAGCCTCTAGGCGGTAGAAAAAGAAAGCTAGGGTAAATAACCTTATCTTATAGAGTCTTAAATGGGTCCTTTTAACTTTATTTATTAGAAGGGTAAGAGTCTATATAATAGAGATAAGACTCTATCTAGTTATATATAGCTATAGCCTAATATAATCGTTATAAGTAGCAAAGGATTACCTAGAATCGTTTTCTGGCCGTATCCTTCTATTTTTATAGAGGTAATATTAACTACTTAGGCTTTAAGTCGTTAACAGCCTCTGGAAAGATATGGATATATAGCTTATAAGTTACTAATATATACTAAAGTAGGTTTAAGAGGTTATAGCTATTTAGGTATTCCTTCCTTAATATAAGCCTTTTAATATTATATAGGCTTATAGTAATATTATATTAATACTAGCTAAAGTATATCTTTCCCTAGCTATATAGCCTAATATATAAGGGAAATAGATAGCTAACGATTCGCTTATTAGTTTTAAGACTAGGACTTATAAGCTACTCTAGCCTTTTAGCTACCATTTCCCTAAAGTAGGGAATAGATCTAATATATAGCTCGTTAAAGAGCTTCTAGGTATTACCACTTCCTAGGTAGTTAGTAATCTCTTCCCCTAGAATCTAAGTTATAAGGAGGTACTAAAGAAAGAGTCTTAGAGTTTCGGGATCCTTTCCTAGAAGAAGTAAAGGTAGTCCTACACTCGGTTAGCTTAGCCCTCTAGTCAGAGGGAGAGGAACCGATCCTTCTCGTCTTCTTTAATCCGACTTTTTAACGTTATCCCTATACGTATTTACTATCAGGAGACTTATATAGAGTCGCTTAAAACCTAAACTACTAATATTTAGAAAAGAATCGCTTAGAGGAACACTTACCTAATAGTACCTAGCTATCTAACTAGGTAGAGAAGACATTTTGTTTAACGTTTTTATAAGTTAGCGATTTATAGTTCATAGTTATTAGTTATAGAAAAGAGAGAGGAGAAGAAGGTTAAGTTAAGGGTATTTATAGACCTTCTAGTTCCTCCTAGACGCTTTCCTTATCCAGCTATTCTAGGCTATATTTATTAGTTCTAGTACTATCCGATAGGTAATTATATTAGCCTCTATATAACTAGGTCATTCTTTATTATAACCTTAGAGAATGACCTTAACTTATATTTTATCCAATAGTAATAAAGAAGTATGACCTATTATATAATAGGTCATTCTAGCCTAGGTATACCTTCTTTAAATAGAAGTCTAGTAATTCTAGTACCTTAACTATTAAATTATTTAAAGGATAAGTATTCTCTATTTCTCTTTAAACTTCTTCTTACTTTTCTACCCTTTTAACTAACTCTCGCTTATAATTGTCTTCCTCTATTTAGATAGCTAGTATTACTTCTTCCTATATTACTTCCCCTTCGAACTTATTATAAGCTCCCATAAGCAAGTTTAAGTACTATATCTACTAAAAGAGTTAAGTACTAGAGATATAAATCCTCTATCTAGAAAGATATAGAAATCGATAAGGATACTAAGCCTATACTTCCCTTAATAATTAACTAACTAGTAGATTTAATAACTACCTAGGATAATTAGTTCTTTATGCCTCCTAAGTTTATATAGATAGTAAGAGTAGCTTATCTAGAAGATCCCCTAATACCTTTAGATTATCTAAAGATAGCCTTAATATAGTACTAGTATAAATTGTTCCTTTTATACTATAGATTCTTTTTCATTAAGTACCCTGGAATATAGACAGTCCTATATATTTACTAAGAGCTAAATCTTAATCTTAATATCTTAGAGCAGATATTTAGAATCCTAAGACTTGTTCCTACCTATATAGAATTTCTCTATACCTATAAGGGAGCTCTAGCAAAGCGGTTATACCTAGTTTTTTATGGAAATTAATAATAGTAGTCCATTTAGTTAGTAGATTTACACTATAATTGCCTACTAGGCCCGAGTTCTCGGTTTTTTTATCTAGGTATTTAAGGATATATAAGAATAACTTCTTCCCTCTAATCAAAGAAAGAGCTAATTAGGGATATAGGAATTTAGCATTATATTAGGCCTATAAATAGTCTTATTAAAGGTTAATAACTAAGGTTATCCCTCCAAGGAATCAGAAGCCTGTTATTATCTACGTTATATAGCTATTCTATAGCTATATCTTAATAGGTCCTATCCTAGACGGACGGTATAGAAACTACTATTAGAGTAATAAGAAGTGCTTATAGGAAGATATAGTTAACAATGGTTCCTAAGATCCTAACCCTTAACTCATAGGTCAGGCTAAATTTAACCTTAATAGCTAGTTAAAGAATGTAGGTAATAATATAGAAAAAGAGCTCTCTAATTTCAATGGATTTAGATAATATAGTTAGAGATTAATAGGTAGCTTATATATAAGATAGATAGCTATTATAGGTAGGAAACTAGAGATTTAGGGAAAAGGGGCAAAGGTAGTATAGAAAAGGGGTAATTAGGGGTTTAGATAGTAAAGAGTAAATAGAAGTAAAATCAAATAGGGTTAACTTATACTTCCACTAATAGCTCGAAAGTTAAAATTTAGGTAGTTTCCCTCTAGTTAGTTTGACTATAAGCTCTTACTATTGCTATCGTTATTCTTAGGCTTTAGATCTAGTAAGTTAGTTGCTTAGTTATAGTTACCTAGTTCGTCTAGGAGCTTCCTCTTCTATTACCACTTCTTTAAGTACTTCCGGTAGCAAAGAACTTACTTCCTAGTTCTAAAGGTTCTACTTATCTAGAAAACTATTAGATCCGTTAACTTTAAGTTAAACTCTATCCTATTTAAAAAACTTCTTAACATGGTTCATGGAATATAGTATCTATATAGTTATACCATTAAGAGTCTCTAAGTAGTGGGTATTCTTATTCCTAATTTCCTAGACCTAATATAGGCTATACTACTAATACTAGAGTTTTCAAAACGAGCTTATATCGATCTACCGAATATTATTATATATTAGAATAAGATTGCCTGCTTTAACTTAGGTATTCTTAGCTCTAAATTTATAGTAATAGGCTTTATTTTAGCATTTAGCTATCTTTTATCTAGCTTTAGTAACCTTTTTAGTAGTAACTTCTAGATTAAATTCTATATTAAGTAATACCTTAGTATAGAGTTCTAGTAATTATAGATAGGCTTCTACTTGATTTTCCTCCTTTAATCGGACGGCTATAGAGTCCTAGTAAAGAATTTACTAGGTAGGGACATTATTTTCGATTAGGCTAATAAGATTATAGTTATAGATAAGGTTAAAGGGTAAGCGACTATAGCTATTTTAAATGGTAGTATAGTTAATATATAGGATATAAGGAAGAAGCTATCACTAGTTCTTTCTAGGCCCTATAGCTATCTTTGCTAGGGTAATTATAATAGGTATATACCTAGCCTTACTAATACTATTAGCCCTAGAGTTATAAGGACAAATAATAATATACTTTACCCCTAGTTCTTCTAAGATAGCTTTCGCTTCCCCTTTGAATTTAGATCTCTTATTAATGACTACGACTATCAGGAGTCCCTAACAAAGGAGAATGTCACAATTAATAAAGTTCTTTACTACTCTAGCTAACTTGTTAGGTAGGACTTCGGCTTTTACAAATCCTAAAAGATCATTACGCGCCTTAAGGAGGAAATAGGGCTTCCCCCTCTAGTCAGAGGGTATGAATTAGATATCTAAGTACCATTTTATAAATAGGATTAGGGAAGGTTCTAAATGTAAATATATCTCCTTAAATCTTTTAGTATCCTATACCTAATACTCTAAGTAGGTATAAATCTACTCTGCTACGTTAGTATATATTCCCTTCTAATAATAGTAGTTAGTAACCCTTTAGTAAGTAGCTTCTCTACCCTTATAGCCTTTCTTATTATAGCAAGCTTAGAAAATTCGTCGCCTTTCTTCTAGGGTATCTACTATATAGTAAGGGTTCTAGGTATCGTTTACCGGCCAAAGGAATAAATAGCCCTTATCTACTAAATATTTAAACGCTTCCTTCTTAAATAGATATTACTACTAATATGGTTAGATAGCTATAGGTTCTTCTAAAGTGGCTAAGTACCGTACGATAGCCCTAGAGTGTTTAGAGTATCCTTCCTTAAGGTTTAGGTCCATAGGCTCAAGAGGATCGCTAATACGGTTAGTATAGATTTACGTATTAACCTAATCATTAATATCTTCTTTATTTGCTTTCTCTATCTAGTTAGAGGGACTAAGAGGCTTCTATAAAAGCCTATTAGTAATAGTATTTTTAGAACCTAGAATATACTTAACCTTAAAGTTAAATAGTCGAATCTATATAATCTACTATATTATTAAGGCTCTAAGTACATTACTAGCTATACTATTTAACTAGTAAACTAGGATAAGAGCGTACGTTTCCATAATAAAGTAAACGCTAAAGAGGTACCGTTAGGAACGTTTTAATAGGAAAAGTAGTCTATAGAGCTCCTATTTAGTAAGGTCGTACCGTTTCTCTACCTTAGACTATATCCTACTCTTAAACTAGTATAGGTGTCTCTTTTTATTAGGGCCAACTTATTTAATGACTCCTTCTTAACCGAAAAGACTTACATTGGTCATTAGGTATATCTAACTATATTTAGGGTTATCGAAAACAAGTAGTATAAGGACTAGGGTAGTAATTATCTAAGTTTAGAGTTCCTTTATAGCCTATTATTAAGTAAGGCCCTATTCTTAATAGGTATTCTTCTTTATTAGGTCGTATAACGGCCAAGTAATAATGGTAAAGTGCTCTATCTAGATCTAGTAATAGCTAACGATCCCTAGGAAGGTATAAACATTCTTTAAATCCGAATAGGAAGTCTACTTAAGGATTTTCATAACTTCAGCATTATTAGGTAGTCGTCCTTTAGATATATAGAGGTAGCTAAGTAATACTACTTATAGCCGACATTACTAGGATTTCCCAGCTATGATAGTAACTCCGGTAAGTTTAGCGTTTAGGAGAACTACGTTAATATTTTAGAGGTATTCGACTACAAACTTCCATAACCTAGGGGTAACTTCTTCTCTATTATAGTTAGACTACGGCCCCTTTATATAGATATTATCTAGATAAATATGGTAGATATCTAGAATCAGGTTCTAGAAGATCTAGGTCATTACTCGTTAAAACTAGGTAATAGAGTTTATTCTGCCTATAGGGAGGGTATATATCCGGAAGAGGCCGATAGGCATTTAAAAGGTAGTAAAATCCTAGCTTCTTTCGTCAAGGCTAACTTAGTCGTACCTAGAAAAGAGGTCTAAGAGGGAGATAACTTTATAACCCCTAAAGTCCTTATTAAATTCCTCTATAGCCGGTAGTACGAATACGTCCTATATAATTATAGCATTAGCTTTCTAGGTATTATTAATTAACTAGAGACCGCCGTCCTTCTTAAGGACTAGGAACTAGTTATTATAGTAGCTCCTATAGCTAGGCTCGATGATCCTACACTAGATCCGTTACTTTAAAAGGTTAATAACCTTTGGTATTAATAGCTTCGGGATAGGGATGCTCTTTAATTACTATACTATATAAAGAATAGTCTAGATAATCTAAGGGAGAACAATATTAGGGTAAATCTATCTATAATTAGTAAAATCCTATACTAGGGTAGCCTTTTAGTTTTATAGAACCTATATAAAGAGTTCTTTCTCCTAGTTAGATAGAAAGCTTCCTATGGATATAAGTAACGTATTAAGCCGTTTGGCTATAAGCTATATCCTAGGTTCTAGGTCTAAAAACTATGGTATAATAAGGCTATCCTACTCTAACCTAAACTTTATCTTTTTAATAGCTTCCCCTAGGCACTATTCCTACTAGTTAGGGTCACTATTAGGTACCAAACCATTACTAACGGCTATATCTATAGGATAAACTTTTCTAGCTATAGACTTTTATATAATAAATGTCTATACCTCCTATAACGCTTTTCTAACCTCTAATGTAAGTTTCTTAAGCGTTTTCTATCTATCTAGATAGCCGGACTCCTCTATTTCGCCTACCATTTCCTAGTATCTCCATTTTAAAGTGTCTTATCTAGTAAGATAAAATGTTAAAACTTTAGTAAGCGTATCGATAAGAGGTAGCCAAGAAATCCTTAGTATTATATGAAAAATAGCTTTACTAGCCTGATCATTAAAAAATCTAAATAGAATTTTACTATCCTAAATATCGGCGAACGTAGAGGTAGTAATAGTTATTATAACTAGACGCTAAAGTTTATCTCTTATAAGTTAATATTTTCTTTCGAACGTCGTTTTAGCTATAACGTTTAAGATAACCGATACTTTAATTAATTTATTCCTAATGATAATGTTTACTATAACTAGATAGCTAGCTTTATAACTAAATGTTAGGCTTATATTATAGATAAATAGTATACCTAGTAAGATTTAGTAATTATTAGTATCTCTATCTAAAATAAAGAAATACTTATAGATTAAGATAGCCCTTAGGATAATTATATTAACCGTTTCCCTAGTAAATAGCCTACTATTACAAAGACCCTAGGAAATTACTATTATCGTCTATATAAGGAGATAGTATTTCCATACTAGGCTAAAGGTAATTATATTATACTTAGATCCAATATTAATTAGAGTAAGTACCTTCTTACCCTTTAGATCCTTAAAGTTATAATGAAGCGTTAGTAGTATATATATCTATATAAGTACGCTTATCTGGATCTCCTAGCTAGTAAAGAGTATATAGATTAGAGCCTAGAAGGATATTTTAATCTCTTACAAGTCTAGCTAGTCTTACTATCTAATAAGGTAGTTACTCTAGAACCTATCTATTATAATAGCTTACTAGCTATTACTAGTAATCCCCAGAAATACCGGAACCGTAATTATAGACTCTTCTCTCTTAATATTACTCTATCTACCTAGATAGCTAAGATATATCTTAACCTTTTATAGTACTCTCTCTTTTACTTATAAAGCTAGCTTATTAAGATAAGGAATAGCTAAGCCTTTATACTTAATTACCTCCTAAGGACTTTTATAATCTTACTTAAGGAAAGTAATTAGTATATTCTTAAACGTTAGGGAAATCCCTAAGACCTTATTAATAATAAGTATCTTTACTTAAAGAGCCTTATTAATTAGAGAAAATATATTATAAGCTATATTTTCCTTAGTCGATTTTTCTGATTCTCTAAAGTAAATAGTAGACTAGGGCTAGGAGTTCTTAATATAACTAGAGGGACATAAGGTATAGTTTTGTTTTTCTAGTTCTATAGAGCTTTGCTATATACAATAGGCATAAATAAAGGTTACCTACCTAGGGGCGCCAGATAAGGGAGACAAGGACAATAGATAGCTTTTAACACTCATTTACTCTAATAGATTAGAGTAGCAGGATATGGTTCTTCTTTCTTTTGTAAGTTAGGGGATATCTTTTTCCACGTAAGTAGACTCTTTTACGTCTGTCTAGAGGGACATCACTATCGCCGCCTTTACCCCTATCGTCGTTGCCGTCCAGATGGTCGGACTTGCCTGCTGTGACCGCGAATACTCGGACGCCCTGGACATTTTGAGCCGAGACTCCTCCCTATCTGACCAGATGGAGGTTTGGTTCTAGAGGTGCTGAGTGGTGCCCTAGAGGGTTAGCACTAGCTTAATAGTTTGTTTCTATCTAGCTAAGGGGAGAGCTCCCTTATTAATATAATTAGTAGCTCTCTTAGCGATAGCTATAACCTTATAACTTATAGCTAAAGGTTTAGCTTCTCTTACTTCTATATTTCTTTTTAGTAATTAAATAGTCCTTACTTCATTAGTCCCCTCTTACTAGATAGAATCCTATATTAGCTCATCTTCTATTTCCATAAAATAGCGCTTTATAAAGATAGTACTCTATACTATAGTTACTATATCGCTATCCTTATTAGAAATATCTTTACTATTAACCTTTGATTTGATAGTATTAAAAGCTTATATTACCGTCTAGTTAGACTATAATATATCTATCGGTAAGCTCTTATAGTTAGTAGCAAAAATAGGATCGTCTGTCCGAGACGCTATCTATTTTACCAATTAGATAAGAGTATATCTACCTTACTTATAGTCTATCTGGAAATTGATCTCCCTAGCCTTAGTATAGTTATAGATTAACTCTAGGGAAACTTTTTTAATATTAGTAAGGTAATTAAAGAAGGTTATAACCACTTCTAGTAGGTATAAACCTTTAGTATACTAAAGGAAGGCCTTATTAGTAATAAGGTTTAGATCTAGATAATACTCTGAACTATATTTCTTTAAGTAATTCTCCATAAACTATTAATATAGCTCCTAGCTAAGAAGGTCTAGCTAAAGAGAGGTATAAATATAAATAATATACCATTAGGTCCTTTAATTAGCTATAATAGCCATATCTTTACTAAGGATTTTAACTTATTAGCTTTCTGGAAGACTAAGATCTCTCTTACCTAAGATCTATTTAAAACTAAGCTAATAGATAAAATTATTATAGATATCCTCTACTATGACTAGATATCTATAGGCAAAGTACGTCCGGTTATTATAATAGTAGTAGTTATAAGGTATAGCTAAGGTCGAACTTAGCTAGAACCTACTACTTTTCTTCTTCTACTAAAACTCTTAAGTAGCCGATAGGTAAGTCTAGATCTCCTTAATCTCGTCATTACTTAGATCATCTATCTAGTTATAGGAATGCCTACCCTTATCTAAGGATTTATAGCTAACTTTGCCCTTATTAATCCAAAGCTTATATAAGGTATCTATAAGCCTATCGACGATCTCGTCAAAGGTAATATCTCTCCAGGCAGATAAGCCTAAAGGACTCTCCTATATCTAGGGAGCTAAAGGACTTTTCTTAACAGGCTAGCTTACCTATAGTTTAACTTCTCTTCCTTTTAGATCTAACTTATAATATACTAACCTAACATTAACTCCTTTATATAGATACTCCTATATAAAGTTACAGAAATCCTCCTATTCTATATCATTAACTTATAAGTTACCTTTCTTATAGACTTAAAGACTAGTCTAGAAAGTAAGGGGAAATCTATCCTATACCTTCTAGACAGCCGATAATTAATAGACCACTTTCTTCTTCTTTAGTACTAGGGTAAGTAGGACGTTAACATACTTTAGGTAGTTATAAATAGACTTAGCCGAATCTATATATTAGGAATCTAGAAGACGTTCTAACTCCTAAGTAGAAGTTTCCTAGCAAGAGTTATTCTACTTCCAACATTCCTTAATAGTAGCTTTAAAAGTAGCCTAGTCCTTCTTCTTTAACTCTAGCTACTAGTTAAGGATTTCCTAAAGGTCATCTATATACTATTACTCGAAGTAAGAGATCTTATTACTATTATCTCTACTAAAGATCTTATAAGCCTTTACAAAATGCTTAAGGTATTTAGTAGCATTATAACTAGAGAAGAGACTAGGTAATCCCTTATCTATTAATAAAGGGAATATAATCTAAATAACTTTAGTAAGTCTATCTACTATAATGTTTACTTAAATATAATACTTGACTTCTGAGTCCGAGGTAAGGTTTCTAAACTCTAGTAATTAAGGTAATTCTAATAGTATCCTTCTTAATAAGGTTTCGGTATACCTAGATATAAAAAGCGTTAAAAGTAATAATTCTAATTAAGGTATTTACTAAACTAATAAGAAAAGTAGTACCTAAGGTTACTATCTTTAATTATACCTTCTTATTTAGGTAACTTCCTTAAAGATAACTCTTCTATCTAAGTAGCGAATCTAGGAAGCCTTCCTTCTTTCCTTTAAATCTTCTTATAACTAGTAAGATTAAATATAAACTTAGTCTACTACTTTTACTCCTTTAAAGTATACCTAGTAAAGCTATTCCTAAACCTTCTAATAGGAGATACCCTATAATTATAACGTTCTAACCTTTAAAGTTAGAGCTTCTAAAATAATAAGACAAATCTATACTAGACTACTAAAGAGTAATAGTATATAAATAGATATACCTTTGCTAATAAGCGCTAGTACTAAGGTAACTAAGGCTAGGATAGCTATAAAGCTTTCCTCTAATATCTATATGATTCTAAAATCTCGTTTCCGAATCCTAAATAGTTTTAGTATTACTAATCCGTATTTTGGAGTTTCTATCCTTTTAGATAGATATCAAACTCTCTTAGACTTATCGTCCTACGATTCCTACTATCTCTACTAGTAATATTATTACATTAAGGCAAGAGTAGTTCCCTAGCCTACTATTAGATATACTAATCTCTTAGTACCTATATTTGCTCTTCTCGGTTTCCTAATAGTTTTACTATATACGCCTCTATATATATATCTTCGTTCTTCCATTACAAATATTACTATCCTACCATAATTAAAGTTTAGTAATCTAGTTTAGACTTAGAGTTAAGCTCTTCCCTAATTAAGCCCTTGAAAATATAAGCTAGTACTAATCCTCTAGGGTACTACTTAGCACCTCTAGAACCAAACCTCTATCTAGTTAGATAGGAAGGAGCGTCGGCTCAAAATATCTAGGGCATCCGAGTATTTATAGTCATAGTAGGCAAGTCCGACCATCTAGACGATAATAGTAATAGAGGTAAAGATAGCGATAGTAATATCCTTCTAGATGGATGTAGAAGAGTCTACTTATATAGAAAAGATACTCTAACTTATAGAAGAAAGAAGAGCCCTATCCTATTACTCTAATCTATTAGAGTAAACAAGTGTTAAAAGGCTATCTATTGTCCTTTTTCATCTATCTAGTACCCCCTAGATAGGTAACCCTTATTTATACCTATTATATATAATAAAGCTCCATAGAACTAGAAAATTAAAACTATACCTTATATCCTTCTAGTTATATTAAGAACTTCTAGCTCTAGTCTAATAGATTAACTCCTAAATACTTAGCTACATTAAGACTAGCTATATATTATATAGTAATTATTATTATTATTATTATTATTATTATTATTATTATCATTATTCCTATACTATTATACTAATAAGTATGCTAGAGCCTTTCTAGTTATATATGAAGGAAATTATATCTAATAGGCCGGATAAAAACCTCTGTCCTACCTTTAATGCCTAATCCGGAATACTAATACACTATAAAGAAAAGGAGAAGTAGCTAGAATAGCCCTATAGAGGCCTTGCCTCCTAGTCTAGCCTCCTCGCAAGGTAGTATTCCGGAAGCCTCCCTAGGTCCATTAGCCACTATAGAACCCTCCTTGCCAAACGATTGTTATAGGCCCCTATACCCTATAAAATAAGGTCTAGGTCCCTTTGCGACCGTATTTCCTAGGATTCCTACGTTCGGCTTCTTAGTAGGTTCGGGCACTATAAAATTAGGTGCTTAACAGTCTCCCTCCCCTAGCTATAGGCATAGTAAAGGGTACTAACCCCTAGGACTTGAACCCTAAATAGGAAGTTACAGAGGCTAATAGCCCCTATACGGGCCTATACTGGTAAGGAGCTCTAGGCCTTTGTCAGGCCCTAGTGCCTTTGTAGGCCCTCCCCTGGAAAAACTAAATACAGGGGGTCCTTGTCTAAGACACGCTATATCCTTCTACCGGCTTAGTTAGCTCTCTAGCGGTTGCTCTAGCTTACTATCACGGCCAGTTCCGCGGCCTATAGCCTTCTTTGTAGGGTCTATAGGGGGGGTTGACCCTCTCTATAGCCCTCTTAAACCTACTACCGGACTGTTAATCTTACTACCTCTAAGGCTATAGGCCTTGGCTCCTAGCCCCTTGCCCTAGCCCTTCTCTTCTAGAACCTCTAGCTTAGCCTATTATAGGCCTATTGGATAAGAGCTCTTATAGGGACCTAGGGGGCCCCTAGGCCTATCCCGGTCCATAGGAGTGGCTAGTCGAGTTTGGCTTTAAAGTCGACTAGCCTCTTATTAAGGTAAAGGTTAAGGGGTAGTACCTAGGCTTCCATTTTAAGGCACTAGATAGGGGTAGCCTTATAGGCCCTAGTAACTACTTAAAGGGCCCTATATTAGGCCTTTGATAGTTCTCTGGCAGGGCCTTCCGGCTTACCCCCTGGCTTAGTAGGCTTATAGAAGTTTAAGGCCCTATAAGCTAGGGCGCTATAGATACACTTAGTATAGACCTCTTAGGCTTATAGGAGGCTAGGGCCCTAGGTCTTCATAGTAAGCCTAGTTAGGGCAAACTCCTAGGTTTCTAGCTTCTTAGCTACCTTTACGTAGTAAGGGCCCTACTATAGCCTCTAGTCTAGCCAGACCCCTAAGAATCTGGCTAACTTTGACAGGGCTATAGTAATAGTACCCCCTCTAGGCCGTAGAAGCTCTAGTAGTCATAACTACTATTTCCGGCTCCTATTAAAGTAGATAAGTTCATACTTTTCTAGGGCAAAAGCTATACCCTAGGTCTTTACCTACTATAGGCAGGCCTTCTAAGCCTTCTATAGCTAACCATTATAGGCCTCCTCGGCCCTCCTAAAGGCTAGAAGGTTAGTATCGTCGGCAAAGCCTATTAAACTAACTATAGGGTAAGCCTGGCAAATGGCTTAGTAAAGAGAGGCTATATAGAGGATAAATAGTATAGGGGAGAGGGGTAAACCCTAGGGGACCCTAGCCCTTACTACTATATCCTCTGTCTCTTGGCCATCGAAGTAAAGAATGGCTACCCTATCCTATAGCTACTCCCTAACCTAGACTACTAACCACTTTGGGAAGCCCTAGCTCTATAAAGTAGCTAGTAGCTAGGTATAGTTAATAATGTCGAAAGCCCCTAAGATATCGAGCTATAGGAGGGAGGTAGCCGCCTTATACCTCTAAGCCTCCTAAACCTAGGCTGTAATAAGCCGAATAGCTAGTTCGGTAGACCTATATTCCTAGTTACCTATTTGTTTGGCTAGGAGAAGCCTATAGGCCTTTACAATAGCCATTACCTTCCAGGCAACTATAGCCTCTAGTACGTTACCTATTATTAGTAGGAGCGCTATAGGTCTATAGCTACCTAGGGTAAAGTAGGCCTATAGGGGTTTACTAGGCTTACAGAGAACCACTGTCTTAGCCCTTTTAAACTAGGCCGGGAAATAGCCAAGCCGTAGGCTCTCCGAGGCTAGTTTAGCTAGTATCCGGTAGAGCGGCTGCCTACAGGCCTTCAATAGGCCTATAGGGAAGAGGTCCTCCCCTAGGGCTTTCTACGGGGCCGCCCTAGCTAGTACTGCCTTAACTTCGCCTACTATAACCTCCTAGCTTATTTCGAACTTCGGCTCCTAGTAGTCGTTTAGATCCGGGTCGTCAATATCTGATAGGTCTGCTTCTAGGTTTAGAAAGAACTTATCGGCCAGTGCTCTAGCCTTCTATTAGTAGGTTGTAAGCCCTCCTTCGAAGGCTAGGAGCTTTAGAGGGTCGACCGGTAGGTAGCTTTATAGCCTTGCCTACCTCTCTAGCCTTTATAGTAGGTCCGGCCGGTTAGTTACCTCCTATAATGTAGCTCTCTAGCTCTTGGTCTTTACAGCCTATATAGTAATTATTATATAGAGTATTATAATAAATAGTATAAGTATAAAGCAAAGTACCTAGATAATCTCCTTAATAAGGTTAATATCCTTCTTCCTATATACTTTTCTAGCTTTATAAAGTTTAAAATCTATAATATATACTAACTAATATTATAATTATTCTATCTACTTACTAATATCTATAATATATATAATATCTTCATAAAAGAAGTCTTATAATATAAATCTAGCTATAATAGCTATATTAGAAGGTATTAAATCTATAGATATCAAAGGTAATAATCCTTCTAAGAGTTACTCCTAGGAAGCTAAGATAAGGTTATCTCTAGCTTACTTATAAGTTAAGTATTATAGAACTTCTAGATCTAGCTTATAATCGCCATTAGGGTTAACAAATCCCTATATACTAGCAAATTTAGCCTATAATTATAGTTTAATATACTATAAGTTCTAGGAACTAGGCCCTATAAGGTATATAAAAGTCTTAACTAGGATCTTAGATATAATAAATACATCGTTAAAAGCGTATTAAAGCAGGGTAAGAGAGTTTATAATAGAAGAAGCTACTACTAATATTAAAGATACGTTAGTAGAGGAGTAGTTAAGGCGCTAGGCTTATAACTACCGAACGTAGTAATGAGCTTCCGGGAGCATTGAAAGCAGTCTATAGTAGGTGGCTATACGAAGGAAAAGAGTGCCTTGTTAAAACTATCTATAAAGGAGATAAAACGACTGATATTTATAGACAAAGGAACTAGCCAATGTGTTAAATAGCCTTATATAGCTGTGGCATGTATGTAGCTAATACTCTTAGAAGCTCTATAGCTTCTGACAGACCCCCTAGATTCCGAAACACCCCTATTACGAACATGCCCTAATTATTATTCCGAACACTCCATGCTTAATAACCCTTAGGGTAATATATAATGAGGAATTGTTCTGGTTTACAGAAATCAACATTACAACGGTTAAAAGTATGTCACATGCTAGATATGTACTTCTGATACGTAGCTCCAAGTTTTATATACGAAGGATCATGAATACCAAGTACTTAGTTACAGGTTGATGAAGTGAAGAATCAAACATCCACGACTCCGCATTATTATTTCCTGTCTTCCGTCCATTGCCGTCCTAGCTTGAGACTTGGCTCCGTGTGGTTGATTATAACAACAAGGTTCAGGGGGAAGGGTGGAAAGTGACGAAATCATCAGAAAGCCAGAGCAGCGGCAGCGGCGAGGCCGGCGAAGCCCAGTCCGGCCAGCTCTAGGCGGGGTGCACCGGCAGTGCTTGTGGACGAGGCAGCCGCCGCATCGGTGGTTCCGATGCTCGATGCAGCAGGCGTCGAGGAGGAGGTGATGGTGGTGGTCGCCAGGGTAGAGGCGGTGCCGGCGGATGAGGCGGTAATGGGGCCTTCGCAGTGCCAGTGGTCGCCATGGGCCACACAGCCGTACGACTCGGTAGGGCTGGGCTTCAGGCTGCCGGTGCCGGTGGCATCGGTGGATCCGTCATGGTCGTCGTCATGGTCATGGTCATGGTCGTGATCGTCATCTTCATCATGATCATGTGCCGCCGTCGACGTGGTCAGGGCAGCGCCGGTAGTGGTGGTGGCGAGGGACTGGGCGGTGCGGGGGCCCTCGCAGTGCCTGAGACCTTGGTTTAGCATCACGGGAGGACCACGGGAGGACCACGGGGGGACCACGTGGGATGCAAGGGACATGTATGCAATGTATATGCTAGTAGGGATTTATCATAAAGCATAGGTAGGTACTCACCAGTGATCGCCATGCGGCTCGCATCCGTACGACTCGGTAGGGGACGGGGCGAGAGTCTGGGACTGACCCAGCGCCGTGGAAACGAGTCCCAGGAGGACGGCGGCATATGCAATGGCCTTCATCTTGAGAACGGTGCGGAATGCTCACGAGTGCCAGGTGTGACAGACGAAACATGAGAGCTTACGGGACGGATGGCCAGTGGTCCAATAGTTATATGCAGCAAGACGGAGAAACAGTACTTTGGTACTCCCCGCTGCCCTCGGCCCACGGAAGCTCGCCAAGCAAGCTGAGGAGATCGATGAGGATGACTGCCAACTGCATCCGCTAGCTTAGCGAGACGTTTCGTCGCCAAGAGGCCAAGAGGGTGTTGGGATGGATGCACCGCATCCTGCCGGAATGCCCAGACTTTCCTACACTAGTTCTTGGATCCAATAAAGGAATAAAAAAAAAACCAAAAATAATCATAGTTATCTCGTGGTGGGCGACGTGGGGTGCCATGGATTTGGAGATTCCCTTTGTCAGAACAATGCGACGGCGTCCCTTGATGGCCCGATCCCACGCGACTGGACTGCGTGCTTTGATCCACCTGCTGTTGGCTGCCATGCTGCCGTCGCCTTGAAAATGGGGCCGAAGACACAGCGAAAGAGAGAGAGAGAGAGGGTGAAATGCTGGGTGCAATGCTGCAAGAGTGCAACGCTGGCGGGGCTGAAGGCGGAACGAGTCTTGGCTCATTTCAGCCAGCGCGGCCATCAGGGTTCTCATGCGTGGTGGCCATCAAGGTGCGCGGGACAAAATTGCGCGCAGCCTGGGCGTCCCTGGACCAATCAGGTCTTGTGTAATCCGTATTTTCGCCTTTAGTGTAGACTCGGCCAAGGCCACAACTTGGTGTTTTGCTGTGGATGCCGATCGAACCCACACACGCCTGACGGGCGCGGAACGGCTTTCCACAAACGCCAGTTACTGTAGTAGTTATTCTTGGGACCGAGACACACAGCTCTCCTTATTCTCCGTCCCTCACCTTCCGATCTTGACTATTAATCCGTAATTCGTACCACAACCCCGCGAGACATACTCTTTTTGGAGCGCTCCCTCGGTCGGTACACCAAAAGTGCATCCCATCAGATCACCAGTCACCAGACCGGACCTTCTTCCTGCTCCAGCGACTTTGGCAACTTCCACCCCGTTGCACTTGTTGGGCTCTCTTGGGCCTCTCCCCCTCTCCTCCTCCTTCCTTCGTCTCTCTTCCCCTTCCCCCTTCTCGCTCCTCCTCTCTTCTCCCCCGTGTGTAACCCCCAATCGGAAGGTCATCAAGGAGGTCATCAAGGTGCGCGCGCAAAGAGAGAGTAATAAACCAACACCACGGTCACGGCGCACATTTTAACGCCCAGTTCCCTTCTGCCGTGCTTTGAGGAGAAAAAAAAAATAAGGCCTCGCCTCCGCATACTTAGTCGTCGGCCTATCCCTCCTCAACTTGCCAAAAGAGTTTTCTATTATTAATCATTATTTCAAAGTCGGCCCTCGTTCAGGTATCGGAAGTCGCAGGCCCCGTACCTAGTAACCGAACATGGCCCGGATTTCCTCGACCCTCCGGGCAAGTGTGCTTTACGGCCTCCTAGCTGTTGCTAGCGCCGAGGCTGCTCTCTCCCCGACCCCGAAGCCTAGGCCGCTTCGCCTACGATCGCCCCAGGCTGATCACTCGGAATCGGAGTCTGATCCGGCCACCATCACTGCCGTGTCAGAATGCCATTTGCATGGAACAGTACAGTATGCCAACTCTCCCACCAGAGCAGCTTCGTTACGCGCTCGTTTCTCACGCCGTCTCTCTGTGCTAGATACTGTCAAGCCGGAACCACCGAGTTCAGGATATCAGGGACTGCCACTGCCTCATCCTACACTGACTGCCACAACCATGGCGCCGAAACGTAGGCTGTCCCTCCCCCTGATGACTTTCCTTTTTTATGAATGTCACCTGACACTGATAATTAGGTTTTGTATGGCACCTACCGGGGAGGTCCAGATCTTCGCCGCCGAGGCAGCGCAAACGACGACGCCGACCCCAACCAGGGCCGACTCGACCAGCTCGAGCATCACGGCCGTGTCCGATTGCCATGCCCACGGCTCTACACTGTACGTGTCACCAAAACCAACCATCTTAACGCTAGCGGACCCGACCGTCCTGACTGACTGCCTCTTTCAACCGTGTTTAGCTTTTGTATGGCCGGGACAGCCGAGTATGAAGTTCACACGACCGTGACGGCGACCCAGGATATCCCTCCTGCCTACACCGGGTGCCACAGCCACGGAACGGAGACGTATGTGCTGCCCGTTGGCCCCCTCCCCCCTCATTATCAACAGGGTACTGACCTAATCCAGCTTCTGTATTGGCCCGGATGGAGAAGAGGTCGAGCTCCACCCGGCCGGAGAGGAGGAGGAGGAAGATGGATCGGGGGGTCAGAACTGCCACTTCCATGCCGGTGTCGAGTGAGTTACAATGTCCGCGGAATCGTACGTGTCCCTCATGATGCTAACCACACCACCTTTGCAAGGCATTGTGTCGGGAGCTCCGGGGAAGAAGAGGAACACAGTTGCGAGCGGGTCGACAGGGACTACAACATCCGTCTCCGCGTCGGCTTGCTCTTCGTCATGCTGGTAACCAGCTCCATCGGCGTTTTCGGCCCGATCCTCGTGGCTTCCTACGTCTCTCCTTCCCATCCCGTCTTCACCGTCCTGAGACAATTCGGCACCGGCGTCATCATCTCGACCGCCTTCGTTCATGTGAGTACCTCCCGCCGCCCGTGGCATACATGCCTTTATTTATGAGACTTTTTCTCTTCTCTTCTTTCCTTTTTTTTTTTTTTTGCGTAGAGGAAAGTGATCACTGACGTTGTATACACCCAAGCTCTACACGCACGCCACCCTGATGTTCGAGAACGAGTGCCTCGGCGAGCTCACCTACGAGTCTACCGCCTCGGCCATCCTCATGGCCGGGCTCTTCCTGTCGTTCCTGGTCGAGTACTCCGGCAACCGGCTCATCCAGTGGCGCGAGTCCAAGGCCAAGGCCAAGGAGGGCAGCATCGAGTCCGGCGCCGACGCCGATGCCGCGCCGGCCGCCGCCCGCACCGACATGGTCAACATCGTCGTTTTGGAAGCCGGCGTCATCTTTCACTCTCTACGTAAGGAGACCCATCTATCTCCTCTTCCCCCCCCCCTCACTTTTTTTTTTTTTTTCACCTTGCGTATTCATAACGGCGCGCGTGAAAATATAACAATATCCTTCCTCGCTGACAAACCTCCCTCCCTACTTCAGTGATCGGCCTCACCCTCGTCGTCGCGGGCGACAGCTTCTTCCTGACCCTCTTCGCCGTCATCGTCTTCCATCAGATGTTCGAAGGCCTCGCCCTCGGCACGCGCATCGCCGCCCTCGGCCGGCCCTGCCCGACCTCCGCCCCCGAGACGCCCGGACACGGCCAAGCCTTCCCCAACGGCCACAACCACGCCCACGGTCATGAGCATTACCACGCCCAGGACGACCAAACCGTCGACGACCACCCCGCCGAGCCCGCTGACCCCAAGGCCGCCGCCGCCACACAACCAAGCGCCACCTCCAAAGAACAAGAGCCCGCGAGCGGCGCCCCGTCCGTCTCGAACGATCCCGCGGCCGCGTCCGGCCAGAAGTTGAGGGGCGGCGGCAGCAGCAGCACCATCACCAGCGTCCCGCTGAGCAAGAAGCTGCTGCTGGCGGTCGCGTTCGCGCTGGTGACGCCGGTGGGGATGGCGATCGGGATCGGGGTGCTGCGGCAGTTCAACGGCAACGACCCGTCGACGGTGGTGGCGATCGGCACGCTCGACGCCCTCTCGGCGGGGATCCTGATCTGGGTCGGCGTCGTCGAGATGTGGGCGCACGACTGGATGCTCGGCGGCGAGATGACCCGCGCCGGGCCCGCCCGCACCGCCCTCGGCCTCGTCGCCCTCGTCGTCGGCATGGCCCTCATGAGCCTTCTCGGCAAGTGGGCTTGATGCGGACGGGGATATATATATATATATATATGTACACACATATATATGTGTTCATTAGAGTGAACATAGGGATATTGGTTTTGATCTTGTTTCCGTGTGCTGATGATACCTTGGGACAGCAAGGAGGGAGCCATTTTTTGCTTCATGGTGCCAATTAATGGCTTCGTAAATGATATGGGATGGTCTAACAATGGAAAGGCACGAACGGTGTTTGGCATTGCGGTCATCATCAGTCTATATCAGCATCTGGCGTTCTCTCTAGAATCATAATCGACCTGTGCTGGAATTATAATTCTTTACGATAATTACTATTTGAGGCTGGTGTGCCGTGTGCACCATGATCTAGGGTGCGGTGTGTTGCACACAATCAAGATACCAATGCAGCCACTTTGATAGCCTTTTTACCGTGCTGTCAACGGGACGGACCCCTCTTGCCAAAAGCAGAATGAAGCTCTATATGCAAATCCACACCTATACAGTAGCAATGATCTCGTTTGTCTTCCTACGGTTCGGGGGATAAGCTGTTCCCTCCTCATCGTGGGGAGAACCGGAGCAACGAGGTAACCGGGAGTACGAGAGAGATACCATGTTAAATCCTCCTCCGACTACTAACCGAGTCTTGGAGATTATAGTACCAATTGCCTACGGTAAATGGAGATGTAAGTCATTCCTGGATGAGCTCGTGGGCGTGCTGTGAATCGCGCTTAATAATACTTTGTAGGCTCCGAGTTGATGCTGCGGTCATTGTGCGGGGACTAAGTAACTATCCGTAAGGAGAGCAGGCATGACATGAACATACAAATTCTCCTATACATATCGGACTTTTTTCGCTTCTTCAGATATCCGTGTCAGCAGAATTTCGAGCCGAGTGTTTCCCCAGGGAGGCGGAAAGCAGACCCTAACCCGGGGCCCCCTTGTTTGGATTGTGGCAGGGGACTTACTAGGGTGATTCGCAATTTGTCATCCGCCACAAGCTCTTTGCATGGCCGGGGATGGACGTCACAGCTCGGCGTTCCGCGGCAGTCATGATTGGAATCACAACTTCCATATTTGCCAATACGGACAATTTTCCCGGGTACAAGGCTAATCGCTATCCAACCTGATCTTGAACTATTTCTGCGTGACCTTCCATCGTAAACAAATACTCTTAGTTATTTGACGGCACGCAAATCTACTCGGATTTGTCGCCATCCTAGTTAACCCCGCCACGACCCCGCCAAGACCCGAGCTCCCACGCAACAACTCGATAACTTAAGACATCGGTGATTAGCCCAGCAGAGAGATTTCTCCGGATTCCCCCCCCCCCCCTGGTCCCAAACACTGGTCCCTGTGTAGATGACTGCCCTCCCGCAGTTCCTCACCCGCTTCTTCCGCCCGTTTACCTCCTCGAGCAAGATGAGCGCCACTCCCGTGACGATCCCCGAGGGCGCTGAGCGCGCAACCGTCGCGGCCGGCTGCTTCTGGGGTGTCGAGCACCTCTACCGCAAGCACTTTGCCGACAAGGGCCTGTACGACGCCCGCGTCGGCTACATTGGCGGCGACACGGCCAATCCGTCGTACCGGCTCGTGTGCAGCGGCAACACCGGTCGTGCGTGCTCTCCCGTTCTCTTTTCCCCCCCTTTTCCGTCTTCTCACATCCCCCCCCCTCTCTCTCCCCCCGGCATTCCATATAGAGAAAACCTTCAATGGCTAACGTTTCTCTAATAAACCAAAAACAAAAATAAAAAAAATAACAGACGCCGAAGCAACGCTGCTGGTCTACGACCCAACCCGCCTCTCGTACCGGACCCTCATCGAGTTCTTCTACCGCATGCACGACCCGACCACGCTCAACCAGCAGGGGCCCGACCGGGGCACGCAGTACCGCAGCGGCATCTTCTACCACACGCCCGAGCAGGAGGCCGTCGCGCGCGAGGTCACCCAGAAGGCCAACGAGCAGTGGTGGGGCGGCAAGATCGTGACCGAGATCCTGCCGGCCAAGGAGTGGTGGGACGCCGAGGACTACCACCAGCTCTACCTGACCAAGAACCCGCACGGCTACGAGTGTCCGAGCCACTTCCTGAGGAGCTTTCCTGACCTGAAGTGAGGCGTCTCGCGTATACGGGCGGATATGAGCTGGGATTCCGGATGACATTTGCGAGGGAGCGCTTTCACAAGACGGACTTTCCTCCTGGCGTTTGGAGAAGGTAACACTTTTTGATCTGGTTTTTTTGTTGGGTGTGTTTACCTCAAGAAAGAAAAGACTATTTGATACAATGAGTGGACTCGCCAACACCCTTGTGTGATCCTGAGCGTGATGAATCCGTTACGAGACAAGACAGTACACCGAGTAGAGAAGTAATCGCTAGTATCCCATCCGGTCAAACCAAGCAGTTATCCGTTCCTACCCATTTGCCAATGCCTCCCCCTATCAATAAATTACCGGCTTTCCCTTTTACTTCCTCCTGTTGTTCTGCATCATGAGGATCTGCACCATCCGCACAAAGATGTTGAGGAAGTCGAGCTCGAGGCTGATGCTCTCGTTGATGGGGTCCTCCTTGATGATTCCACGTTGGGCGGCGCGCGCGTGGTAGAGCACCTTCTGGACGTCGTAGAGCGTGAAGCCGCCGAAGACGGCCAAGCCGCCGTACAGCCAGAGGTTCTCAGTGAAGGCCAGCGTGCGCACGGCCGTGGCGGGCAGGACCAGCGGCGCGAAGCCCGAGACGGCGACGATGGCCGCGCCGGCCAGGAGAGGCCCGCCAATGTAGAGGTACTTGTCCTGCTTGGCGGTGGCACCGACGAACGAGATGCTGCCCATCATGGCGAGCGTGTACAGGCCGGCGCGGGCAAGGAGGGCCGGGGGAGCGATCGTCATGAGGGGAGCGATGAGCGCGGCCTGGGTCGCGTTGAAGGCCGTCCAGCAGGCGTACTTGGGGATGTAGCTGCGGTAAAGAAGGTTAGCATCTGCGTCTTTGGCGGGACAAGGAAAAAAAATTTCCAGCCCAAAGTCTCGGTTGGGTTGGGTTGGGGGGGAACTCACTTGTCAGGATCGATCGCACGCGTGGCCATCATGCTACCGATGCTGAGGGCAAGACCGCCGATACCGACAACCCACGGGTTGGTAACCATGAGGCGGTAGACGAACCCGCTCTGGACCATCTGGTACGCCGACAGGCCGATGATGCCGACGCCAAGGCCGGTGTGCATGAACGTGCGGTTGAGGTACGACCGCTCAAACGGCGGCATGCCGCCGTCCTCCCTCGTCTCGCGGTTGAACATGACGTTGACCGTGACGAGGGTGCCGCCGAAAATGGCACCGCCGATCATGAGCTTGCGGAAGAGCTCCTTGCGTCTCGTTGCGGGGTCGACGTAGGCCTCATAATGTGTTTGGTAGCCTCGGGAAGCGCCCTGGAGCCTTGCGAGGATCTTGCTTGGAGACTTTGTGTTGGCGCGGAACGCGAGGGACGCCGTCCTCGGGGTGAAGAAGCTGTTCTTGGGAGTAGAGTGGAATGCACGAGCGAGCTGCGGCGCCTTCGCCGCGAGGCGCCCGGGACCTGCGCGGACAGTGATCGTGAACATTTTTGAGTCGCTCTCAATGCGTGCTGTCGATGGATGATGATCGCGAAACAAAAGACGTCGGGAGCGTCGTGGTGAGGTTGAGGATGCTGCTTCAGGTTTTGAGCTGGAAGTAGTTGGGAGGATATGGATGACGTTTCGCTGGTGGCGTTGGCTGAGCTCAGGTACCTAGTTAAACAGGATTGGACCGGAGCTTTCCGGAAGCTTCCAATGGCGAGGCAGGCTTGTTAAACCCTAACCCTACCCGGCTTTTGGAACACGTTTACTCCGAAGTCCGAACCCAAGGTCACTTGCTCCCCTCTTAACGGCGAAGAGCCCTCGGAGGCATCGACCCTCGACAAATCTATGGCTACAAGTTTGAAAGTAGCAAGTGAGACGGAGGGACCCAACCGCGTCGATGTATGTTGCGGCAAATATCTGCCTTGTCCATTTCTTTCAGGACCCCGGGCCCCCGGGCTTCAGACGACACTTGCAGCGGCGCCTTTTCGAAACTGAAGAGGGGTGCCGCGAGCTTGAACTACAGACAACTGCATACAAGGACTGCGAAAGTAAAGTAGCATGTGCTGTACGGTCTTGCCGTTGAGTCTACGCATTTGCCAAAGGTATCGTGAACCACCGGCAAACCATATCTGCATGCGAACATGTAAAAATGTTGCCGGTATGGTGGCACATACCTTAATTCAACGTTTATCTCGCCATAGGAGATGCTGAATAGCAAGTCTGCAACTACGGAGTTGTACTGTAGTGTACATTACAGCGGGCGGAAGCAAACCGCGAACTGCGTTCGGAAAACTACTGCAGTACTCCGTACGGCAAGAGAAAGAGTGCGCACGGATCAACTCTAAATTTTGTTCTGGAAGCCCTCTTCCGTTGCAGGTCCGTGCTTTTCTGGGGAACCCATGCCGCTGCATGGCTTGATTCGCTGGTGTGCACCCTTGTGATTTCGCCAGTTCAACAAGGCCGGGGCCTGAAACCGACTGGAGGACTGTCGGTGACCGGTGACCCGATAGCTCCTCAATAACCAGCTTTGACCAGAGAGCGTAGGGGAGGCATGGCAAAGGGAGCCGAAGAGATCTTCTTGTGTCTCGTGTGTGATGATTCCTGCTATTGATCTCTCCGAAGCACGATGCGGCTTTCCTTGGCCTCTGGTCCAGCCGCCAAAGCTGGAGACGCTCAGTTATGGCGTACTGTACGGAGTACTCCGTACCCTGTGCCAGAACATCGTTTACTGCCCCGGGCGGTAAACCGTGTGAAACGCACAGCGCTCAACTGGCGAGATGCACTACTCTACATAAGATGCCAGTTTTATCATGGAGAGAGAGAAAGAGAAGAAGAAATATCCTGCACATCTGCTGATTGTGTGTGTTCTGCAGGCCAAGGACCAAACAATTTGTCGGATGATGCAGGCCGCAATCTCAAAAAGAACGGAACTGCAGGGTAACTAGCGCTTAGATGCACGCTGTGGCCGGAGTAGCTTTTACAGTTTTGCTTTGTTGCTGCAGTGTCGTCGGGGATCATTTAGGTGGCTTAGCAGGTTATGGAACCATTAGCGAATTCACCTCGCTTCTTATTTTAGTGTATTCCCCTCCGGCATTGACTCCGGCGTCAGTACTTGATGTTCTACCTGTAGTTCACATTTGTCGTTGCTGCGTCGCGTTGGATCATTTGGCTCCTTGCTTGCCCCGCAGCGACCCCCGGCCCGAGAGCTCAAAAGCCGAGCTTTGGCTCCAGTGGGCGCGCGACCGGCAAGAGCTCCCTGGGGCTGCAACGAGCGAGCATCCACCGACTCCGTCATAACATCGCCATGACTGAAACAAGCCCGAAGTTTTGACTTTTGAGCACCTAAATGTACGATTCGCAGCGTACAATATTTTTCATCTTTTGGGAAGTGTGCTAGACCGCGAAAACTCAACAATTTTGTCGGTTAAGAAGCGCGTGCCGTCTGGCAATCGCAAGCTGGCTTGTTTCATTGGCGGCGAATACCCGTCGCGCGCCTGCCGCTGGCCGCAGTTCGCTCTGCTTCCGCTTTCCCGCTAAACCGCCTTTCCTGCCATGCTCAGCCGCCTGCTCGCCGCCCTTCATCAGCTAAGGCGCTGAGTTCCTCTGTGTAACCTGCGACGCACCGTTGCCGGCGTTGGCGTTTGACGGTGTACGAAACTACAAGACTGCCCGCGCCTGAAGCCCCACGTCTCCCGGTGAGACGTCAGACGGCCAAGCCCAGGAGCGCATTCAACACGACCAATTCCCACCAGACCACTTCACCTCGATCGCTTTTGGAGTGTTCGATCGCAAGCCTCGGGTCTGGCGGTTCGCTGATATCAGAAGGCAATTCTACTCGTCTCTTGCGAACACGGTATTTTCCAACTCCCCCCTTCCAGAGCGCGCTCACTGCGGGGCGCCCCTCACCATTTCAACCTCCTTACACCCTTCCCTTCTCTCCTCCATCGGAAGCGGCACCGGACAGACGAGTATCCGTCAATTAGGAGGCATGAATATAGGCTGACAGAATTTTCTGTCAGGCGCCATCACCTCGAATAATACAGCCCTGGCTCATATCACATCTGCTCTCGCCAACGCCACAACGCGACTGGCTGGCAAACGCCAAACATTCACATCTCCAACGCAAGGACAAACGAGCACTGTCGACAGAACTCAACCCCGCACACGCACGTGGATACAATTATTTTCATTTGTCAAGGAGCTTTTCCTCGGCAGTTGCACGACGACTACCCCTGCAGGCGATAACAGGTGCATAAACTGGTGGGGAAGCCGTGGCTGGGGCGACGATAGCATGAGATAGGGGTTTGCGCCTGATATTCTCTACGCGGCGCTCCAAAAAGCCGCGGCGCGTCAGAACCGAGTCGGGGCAATTGGAACGTTTCGGAACGTTTTGCCAACACCGCCCCTCCCGGGACCTAGGAGGTAGCCCTGTCGACGGGCTCGAGACGGGATGCGACGAGCTCGATCTTCCCCCACGGCCTCGCCGTACCGCGCGCTGGCGCACCATCAAGCCCAGTATGGCTCGTCCCAGGGGCAGCAGGCGCGTGACTCCGTGTCATCGGTCCTGCGATCCTTCGATGTCGAGACAAATCCGGCGCGGCCAATGCGGCCTTCGCCGCTGACGGCTTCAACCATCCCGGACATGCCCCTCGACCTGGTCGACCGCATCAGGTCATTCCCGCTCTTCATGTCCGCGCCCGACGACTTCCTCGCTGCCATCGGAGCTCATCTACGCCCACAGACCCATAACGCGCACGACCATATCCTTACCGAGGGAGATGACGCCAAGGCGATGTACTGGCTGGTTCGCGGTGTTGTTGCCGTCACTTCGCGTGATGGCGAGGCTGTCTACGCCGAGCTCAAACCCGGAGCTTTCTTTGGCGAGATCGGCGTGCTCATGGACATGCCGAGAACGGCGACCATCATTGCGAGGACCAAGTGCCTCCTGGTCGTGCTGAAGAAAGAGGATTTGCGGGCCGAACTCCCCAAGTTTCCCGAAATGGAACAAGCGATCCGCCAGGAAGCGCAGGAGCGGCTGGCCATTCTCAAGAAGAAGCGGCAAGAGGGGGGCAAAGACGCCAAGCTTCCAGAGACCAGCGCCGCGGGCGTCGCGCGCGAGGCCGTGCCGGGGGAGGTCAGTATGGGGGATAGTGGGATAATCAGGGAGGGAGCAGTGGTGAACAACAAGAAGCGCAAGTCTCCCAGCCCCGGAGTCGTCGAGGACCCGACCATCAGCGGCAGCGCCCTCGGCAGTGCCTACGTAAACGTGCGCAAGACGCTCAAGGAGCTTCCCTTGTTTGCCACGCTACCGGCAGACATTCTGCATTTCCTTGGCCTAAACGCCCAGCCCAGGACTTACCCACCCTTTACCGACATTGTCCGCCAGGGCACTCCCGGCAACGACATCTACTTCATCGTCCGCGGCGAGGCGGAAGTGATACAGGACCCTGCGAGTCCCACCCTCAGACGAACGTCCAAGGCGACGTATTCGCGCCCAAGGTTAAAGCAAGGCCAATATTTTGGAGAGGTGGCGAGTCTTGGTCTGTCGCAGTGGAGGACCGCGACAGTACGCGCCGTGTCAGATGTCGAGTGCCTCATGATTCCCGGTGATGTGCTGGACGAGTTGTGGAGGCGGTGTCCGCCAGAAGTGAAGTGTCAGGTCGAAGAGACCGCGAGGCAGCGTTTCCACCCGGAGGACGTCGAGATGGAGGATGCGGAAACAAAAGAGAGACCAACGCGGGAGGAGAAGGCGGGCCCGGCCGTCACCTTCGATCTCCCTTCCAAACCAGTGTCACCGCCCAACGAGGAGGAGGATACGCGCCGGCCGTCGGATCCCGACCCCTTCCTGAGCGTCGACATGGAGAATTTCCGCAATAGGAGGCGCAACTCGCTCGCGCCGCCGACCCCACAGACGGACTGCAGCGTTATCGTGGGCGGGATCAAGGTACCACCGGTCGCACCCGCTCCGCCGCTCCTGTCGCCCATATCTCTTGACGACTCGCCCTTTCCCAAGCGCGCGCGTACCCTTCCCATCGGTACCAAGGCCAAGGAGAAGGCGACGTTCCCGGATAGCGTTTGGATTGGCGTCTTCGAGCACCTCGACCTTCTCGAGATGCTCCGCCTGAGGGCCGTCTGCAGGAAGTGGCGCCAGATGCTGACGACGAGTCCCGAGCTCTGCACGCGCGTCGATCTTGGCCGGATCAACCGCAAGGTGACCGACTGGTCAGTGGCCAACATCCTGGCGCCCTTCATCGGCACCCGCGCGGTCGAGATGGACATCAGCAACTGCTTCCACATTACCGACGAAGGGTTCCAGGCGCTGTGGAAGGCGTGCGGCAAGAACGTCAAGGTCTGGCGGATGCGGAGCGTCTGGGACGTGTCCGCCTCGCAGATCCTCGAGATGAGCGAGTGCGCCAAGGACCTCGAAGAGATCGACTGGAGCAACTGCCGCAAGGTCGGCGACAACCTGCTGGCTCGCGTGGTCGGCTGGGTCGTCCCCAACCCGGCCCCCGCCCGCGAGAGCAACAAGAACGTTGTCATTGCACCCTCCAACGCCAAGCCGCGCCGCGGCCAACGCAACCCCCAGCCGGGCCCCCCTTCCCAGCCGTCCGCACCAGCCCCCGGTACGGTCGTCGGCTGCCCGCGGCTCCGCCGGCTGAATCTCTCCTACTGCAAGTACGTTACGGACCGCTCCATGGCACACCTCGCCGCCCACGCCTCGTCGCGCCTGCAGTCCCTGAGCCTGACGCGGTGCACCTCGGTGACGGACGCCGGCTTCCAGGCCTGGGCCCCGCACCGCTTCACGCAGCTGACGCACCTCTGCCTCGCCGACTGCACCTACCTCTCGGACCACAGCATCGTCGCCCTCGTCGGCGCCGCCAAGGGCCTGACCCATCTCGACCTCAGCTTCTGCTGCGCCCTGTCCGACACCGCAACCGAGGTCGTCGCCCTCGGCCTGCCCATGCTGCGGGAGCTGCGCATGGCCTTTTGCGGGAGCGCCGTCAGCGACGCCAGCCTCGGCTGCATCGCGCTGCACCTCAACGAGCTGCGCGGCCTCAGCGTGAGGGGCTGCGTCCGCGTGACCGGGAACGGGGTCGAGAACGTGCTAGAAGGGTGCTCGCGGCTCGAGTGGTTCGACGTGAGCCAGTGCAAGAACCTCGGGGGGTGGCTGGCCGGCGGCGGCGTCGAGAGGTGGGGGTTCGACGAGAGGTTCGTCGGCCAGCCGGGACACGGGTCGGTGGTCCCCGGGAGCGTGCGGGTCAAAGGCGGCGGCCCCCCTGGTGGGGTGGGAGGAGAAACGCGCAGGACGATGACTGATGCGAAGCCGCTCGGGCCGGGCCCCATATTGCGGCCGGTGATACCGCCTAAGGGCGCCCCTCCGTCCAGGTCGAGGAAGCCGGTTAGGTTTGTGGTCGAGAAAGGACCCGGCGAACTGAGGTAATGAATGGTCCTTTCTTTGCCGCCAGGCTGCTCCCCAAAACAGCGCGCAGGATATGCAGGATATATGTGTGTGGCATGACGATAATGATGACGAGTTTTGGATGATGACACAGGCTCGTGTGGAAGGATTGGCATGTGGTACATAATACAACGTACCGACGAGCGGCATGTAGTATGATTCATAGAGGCATGATGTGAAATCACCAGGCCGGCTAAATGTCTTGGAAAAGATCGGCGTCAGTCATTGCAGACAACCAGAATGGAGGGCTACATGTAAAGTGTAAAGGGATTCAGACCCAGGAAAGCCTTCTCTAGATAATTAATAGTCCTTTTCAGCTTACGTGTCAAATCAAACACCTTCAAAAACCCCGGTTCTAAACTGGGCGCCTGGTTACATTGTTTCTTTCAAGGTCAGGTAAATAGTCACGCGACGTCTTGTCAACAGACTAACGTCGCCGTGTCGTCTCTATACCTCTTGCACTTCCTCTAATTATGCCCAGTCAAGAGTTTGTGTTGCACGCGTACAAAACCGTCTTTGATACATACCGAGCTCAGTCACTGTCACTTCCTTTCTAGGTCCGTCCTCGTCCCGTACTACACGTTCAATGGAAAACTCACTAATTACATGATTGAATTAATAGTCTTTCGACTTTTTCTGGTCCTCATGCCTATTCAAAAAAAACGTATAAGAGTATGAAGCGTCTATTGTATTATGGGTATCTCTATTAAGGTACCTTTATCCCATAACGTCCAACTAATAACGGCCCACCGGAATCCCAGCCTACTCGCAAAACCATGCCACGACAACCCAGTTGCAGTACACCTACCGTGCATGCCATACAGACGATATTTAAAGCCCCGGTACCCAGGTATTCCCAGTTCGGCCACCGTTAGCTTCGACCTCATACCGTCCCAAGTTTTCCTGCCACGTCTGCCAGTCAAACCCATCGTCCATGTTCATATCTACATCATCGTTCTCCGTATTTGGCAGGTTCAGGATATCCGGTGACCCAGTTGTCGGCCAGAGCCAGGGTGGCAGGGTATCCTCGTTGTTAAGAGGCGTATGCACCATTCCCTGCGAAGTTTGTTGTTGCTGTGGTTGTGATAAGTGCGCTGGTAAGCTCATCGAGGTCGGGGTTCGGCCAATTTGCTGCAGGTCGGGCATCGGCGTGTTTGTGTTGAAGCCCAACGAGCCACTGTTTTGTGTGAAGTTGCAAGGCTGGTAGGGAGTGTTGAATGCCGCGCGGACAACCTCGTCGGGTTGAGCAGTGTTCCAGAGGGGTGCAAAATCGATGGGTATAAAAGCTGGGTCAGCCATGGCCCCATCGAGGTATTCCATGACTTCCGGCTTAGCATAGCCCGCCGTGTCAGCCGCATGTGCGCCCATCGTGCCCTGAGGGGCGGTTTGGCATCGTGCTGGAGGCCCTGGTGTCGGTTCCTGGTGAGATTGTGATTGTTCTGGGGGTGGCGGGGGCAGGTTAACCAGCTTCCGCCAGCGATCCAGTGCCATGGCACCTTTTACCGAGCCCGGGATGGCTCCAAAGGTGCTCGGAGGAGTCCCTGGCTCGTCTTTGATAGCAAGCTCCTGTGCCGCCTGCGGGTCTGCCTGCAACCGGGCGATTTCAAGCTCACGGTGCTTCTTCACTTTGAGATACAGCTTCCTCAAAGGCATCCATACGGCATGGTGACTCGCCAGCTTCTCCAGCTCCGCTGGGTTGGGCGACCGAAAGTTGAGGTTCAGCGCTGCCCAAAGACGCTCCGCCTTGGGGCCCCAGGGCCGGTGCGAGACTTCAATCAGGCTGTATGCCAGCGCATTCCAATGCATCCAGGTCTGGAACAACCAGCGCCACTGCTTACACCGCGGGTCGGTGTTGAGAATATGGCTGTACTCGAAAACATCCAGGGCGGCGTTGAGTAAACGTGTCCGTACATCCTCGGATAGTGACTCGTCACCCGACCCCGGGAACAAGAGTGGTTGGTAGATGACGAGTGTCATCTTGGCCAGCACAATCCGTGTGACATTCGATGCCACCCAAAACATGGTGTTGGAGCCGCCCTTCAGCAACTTCTTCTGCACCTTGTTGGCGACTTCGTTGAGCAAAGCTTCACGTTCCGCTAGGGATTTTTTGGCATCGCCACGACAAGCGGGGGCCATGTCGGATGATACTGTGTGTAGTCGTCGGGAGAGGGAGCATATTTCGTAGCGGATAAGCGAAAAGGTCATGTCTGTGGTACCCTCTCTCGGTTCCGGAAGCTGCGTGCTTTCCGGGGAGATGTCGGCATCATTGATGTTGAGAGGAAGTTGCGTGTCAAATGTGTCCGACAAAATGCTGAGATCGGTTCCTTGATCTTCGGCAGACCGCAGGTCCAAGACGCACACAGCCCAGAAGAGGCGTCGGCGCATCTCGATTTGGAAGGGCGTGAGGTTTGGAAAGTGGGATCCGTCGCGATGAAGGCCCAGGGCCTGGCTGAGGCGAATGAGCAAGCTGGTGAGGGTCCACGCGAACCTAGTGTCGTCGTGTCGGCGAACGAGAACGAGGAAGAGCATCAAGGCCTGGACGACGGCAAAGTCGGGTTTAGTAAGGAACTCGGCCTTGGCTAGCGCCTGCTCAACTGCGAAGCGGTATTTCTGAATCAGGACGCTCCTCTCTGTGCCGAAGTTCAACTTGACCTGCGGAGGTTAGCGGCAACTTGTTGTGACAGGTGGGAGCGTACGTACATCTTCTTCTTCCAGCGAAGAGATGGTGGCATAGTAGATTGAGAACATAAGTGCCTCCATCGAAGGGCTAAGGCTATCGAGATTTTGTCGAAACTCCTTGATGACTTTGCTCATGGTAGGTACGTGGACTACCTTGAGGATAGGGTCGACATTCTCTTGGTAGACCTGCCAGATGAAAGGAATTTGAGAGGGCAACGGGTGTAGAGATTTCAGGTCTACGTCGGCCGAGCGGTATCCAAAGATGAATGAGTGGTGATCCATGAAGCCTTTATCGTGATCAGCGGATTCGGGGCTAGCATGGTCCTCCGATACGGCGGATTCGTCGTCGCTCAGATCCTGAGAGGCCTTGCGAAGTTCGTCCAGCTACAGCGTGTTAATCGGATATTTATTAAACCCTGACCCTGCCGATGGCGGGCTTACCTCATCAGTGATGGATGACCACAGCGAGCTGCTGACGTACCGAGTGACTCCTTTCTCGTTCAACACCAGCCGGCCGAACTGCTTGTGAACGTCGGGCGAGCCCTTTCCAAGGGAATCCGACTCAGATATGGCCCCCGAATCCTGTCTGGGAGGCAGTTTCGCGGATGCAACGCCAGAAGAGGCATGGTTCGAGCTGCTAGTGGCGGTAACAAGACGGCCGAAGCGCCCACCGATAGCTTGCTCGTCTTTTGAGTATGCCGTCCCGGCTTCCGGAGAGCTTGTGGCGCTGTAGGGGTGCCGTGCTGACTCAATCTCAATTTGTCCGCTGAGCTCTTCGACAATGCCCTCGAGCTTCCGTAAACGCTTCATCAGCTCCAGCTCACGCTCACTCGACGGCTGTTTTGCCGGTGCATTCGGGTCTTTCGGACGGGGCCGTCGCGGTGCTCGGCCGGGGGCTGGGAATATGCAGGGGATTTGGGCACGGCGACAATTGGAGCATGGCATGTGTTTATCGCAGCGGACCTAGAGCTGTCAGCGACGGCGTCACCAATTTGGCCGAAAACGAAATACCTTTCTCCTCCGACATGTGACACAGCTTCTTGGGTTTAGGGCAGCGGACGGGACGGCCGTGGGCGAGTACACAGAAGCGCCGGGGGGTGGATGGCGAGCCATGGCAATGATTTGTTGAGGATCGTAGCTGTCATGCGTGCTGGTAGTGGAAGCGGTCTCGGTCTGTCGCGGACTATCGTCAGCCGCGGAGGGCCGCGCACTTGCATTCGCTTCTCCAGTCATCGTTGCGGCCTTGATTCAGTTGTGTCAAAGGGCTGAGGGAGAGGCTGAGGGAGAGGCTGCGGGATCAAACGGCTTCTTGGGTGGCGGGGTCCGGAGGACGTAGGCTGCTACTCGGGGGGATGCATATGATCGTGTTCGATAATTGAAGGGCCACGGTTGGAAAGACCCAACGTTCAATATCGCGGCGCAAGGGAGGAGGCGCTCCCGCAATTGGGATTGTCGTTGCCAACCTCTATTCCGGCGAGATGGTTTTGCGACAAATGCCCGCCTGACTACCCAAGTAATGCAAAAAGGTAAGTGGGGTCACAAGATGCGCCCAAGCAAGTGGCCGAGTGGTCAATGCCCCCCGCCGCAGCCGCTCCACTAGAACGCTGGTCCACATTCAAGTCGCGCCCTTCGTGGAAGGTTCGTTGAAGGAAAGCAAACTTGGACGACCGGGTTTATAGGTGCCAGTATCGTGAGCCAGCAACTCGTAGTACTGCGTAGGAGGCTCACCACAGGCTGTCGTTAAGCTTTGCTTGATCCATTTGCAACACAACGGTACTGTTGTCGACTAAAGTACGGGATTCGGAGTACTATGTACTGTACATAGGCACATATGAATACACCATGATTGATGGGGACTGCGGAGTTTGCCGAGCCTACGGAGTATTTGTGCGCATTCGGCAAGTGCCCATTGATTAGTAGTGTACGGAGTAACTACAGCGCAAAGATTACTAGTAAGTATGTACATACATAGTAAGTATGTAATTAGTATCCGTACTTCTTCCGTGCAAGCAGTTCGCTCGGCCGACAGTCACTCTTAGTCATGGCAGGCGACTTGAATGAACAAAACTTAGATCCGTGCCGGCGAATTGTCGCCCACCTAGTAGTTTCATTACCTCGCAGCATACCTCATTGAACTTCCCATATCTTTGCAAGGCGGACTGGCAGTTAGTCACATAGGTTAGCAATGAACCGTCATCCAGGACCGCGAGGGAACCTGCAGAGAGCTGCACAGTGGAGCCAAAGCGCAATGGCATCATTCCCGCCAACCAGCAGTACTCTTAATTGCTACGCGAGGCGGTAAAAGGTCTCGATGTGGTTTGTCAACTAATTCTGCGTCTTCAAAGTTGAAGTTAACATCGCCCCATCTCCCAAAAGTCAGCGTCAGTGGCTCGCCTCGGTCAGGGCCTCAATGTCAGGATGATCCTCGAGCAAGTTTACGATAGGCAGAAAAACTTTCGTTCGCCCATCCTCGCTCGCGATAAGCGCCCTGACGTCAGCCCAGGATTTCCACTCCCAACACTCGCATTTCTCGGGTTCCAAGACCTGCCGTGACCTCGACATGTTAGCAGGGTAAGAAGCCAGGTTATAATAAGCGTCAGATATTTCCAGCCCAACTTACCCGAGGCTCTTGTCCCTCTTTCACCATCCGACATGACACAAAGAGGGTTATATAATGCTTCTCAGGGCCGAATATGTCGCTCGTCACGGCGCCGAACTTGTCGGCCTTGACTACAAGCCCTGTCTCCTCCAGCGCCTCCCGTTCAGCACACGCAAAGTAGCTCTCCCCCATCTCAAGATGCCCGCCTGGTAATTGCCATTGTCCTATAGTTGTCAGGGTCAAGAACTTCCTAACAACTCCTATCGGGAAGATTCTGCCAACCTTCGCCATGAGATCCTTTGCGAATGCCGAGGACAAGTCGTCCCTGTACGTCCTGGATGATCGCGGCGACACCGACTCGAACAACTGGCTTTTGAGTTGCCATCTTTGTCCTTGCCATATCAACTCGGCTATTTGATACCGCATGCGAAGGACATGACTTGCTAAAGAGTGTTCTCGAGACGGAAGTTATGAGTCACACGCGTTATCTTATCGCCGGCTTGAACTTTGGTGGCCGGGTTTGGGCGCCCTTATAGCCTACCATCTTGGCCGTGGTTCCCTAACGGGAGCCGGTTCTCAGTTTTGGTTCCGATAGCTTTCAAAAGAGTTGTATACCTGATTCCAATGGAGACCGCTTCTAGGAACATACTATTATAGTTCCTCAGACATTATAATATATTAAACTATCTTGACTTCTATGTAACTACTTTGATCACTGGTTTATGTCTTAAAGTCATAAACTACCTAGGCTATTTTTAAATCACAGCTTAAACCTATTTTTAAAGTTAAATAAAAACTTAATCGAAGATAATCTAAGGATATGATAGTTTCCAAAAAGAAGTCTTTTCTTCTATATGCCTTTTTTTTCCAGTAGCAAGCGGTAGTGGAAGGTCTTTTGAACCCCCAGGTGGCCGGTCATGGTAATTAATTATGGCGCATCTTTGAGCAGCCGCTGTTAGTACTGGGGCGGAATACCCTAACCCCCGCCCTCACTCCTGCTCCTGTGCAAGGTGACGGCCCGGGTGAGCACCAAAAGCTCGGCAAATCCTGACCAACCCCAGCACCGCCCGTGTGAGGCGCGAGGGATTGTAGCAGTCCCGTGTAACTGTTCTGGCTGGTTATTTTGCAACCGGAAAACGCCGTCGTGGTCGGTGGGTGGCCATCTGTACCTGGGCGGGATTCACTTGCCGCTCGTCACAGAGTAAGGATGTCGCGAGGGATTACATCCCCTCGTCGGGTATAAGCTGCTTCTGAGCAATCTTCGAGAGCGGATGTTGCTTGGAGGTGTGCTTAAAAGGATAGGTTGACGTCATGATGGACGGGGGCTGTTTTATCGGTTCTGCGTCACCACTCTTGCTTGTTAATGAATTACACACCAGAAAGCGACACTTTTAAAAGCAAGTACTCTCCGTCTTCCAGCGTTGTCTCGTTTTCAAGTCAATCAAATCCAGCTCTCCAAACGACAGAAATTTGCAGCCTACCCAGACCTAAATTTTGTCTGGTGCACTTTCACCCT
This sequence comes from Thermothelomyces thermophilus ATCC 42464, assembly GCF_000226095.1. Taxonomy (NCBI): domain Eukaryota; kingdom Fungi; phylum Ascomycota; class Sordariomycetes; order Sordariales; family Chaetomiaceae; genus Thermothelomyces; species Thermothelomyces thermophilus. The sequence goes on along the minus strand of NC_016476.1, from coordinate 271,505 downwards.
CACCAATTCAAAAACAACCGCTCGCAATGTCGACCCATTTCAGCAAAGGGGGGAGCTTTGAGCCTGTGCCGCAAAAGGCCCAAGCCCAAGACTTGCCAGGGTGAGTGTAGGAACCGGAACCAGAACCAGCCCCAAATCCAGAAGATTGGAAATATTCCGCTGACACATAATTACGCGCCCAGGCTGGAGAAGAAGATGGAACCCTCCAGCGAGTCTACTAAGCTCGAGGGCGAGGGCCAGGCCTACGAGTACCTCGCGGCCGGCAAGCTCAAGGGCTGCAAGGCTTTGATAACCGGTGGAGAGTAAGAATAACAGGCGCCGATGTCCACACATCCCAGTCGGTCAATCAGTCAGTCACGCACTAATTATTAACATTTGAGTTCTAATTAGCTCTGGTATTGGTCGCTCCGTCGCGGTCCTGTTCGCGCGGGAAGGGGCCGACATCAGCATCGTGTACCTGCCAGAAGAGCAACCTGACGCCGAGGACACCAAAAAGCTGGTCGAGAAGGAAGGGCACGAATGCCTGCTGATCCCGGGGGATCTGATGGACTACAACAAGTGCAAAGAGGCCGTCCAGAAGCACGTCGACGCGTTCGGGATCATCCACGTCCTCGTCAACAACGCGTCGAAGCAGGTCATGTGCGAGGATTTTGCCGAGATTGACCTCAACAAGGTCGAGAGCACGTTCCGGAGCAACATCCTGCAGATATTTGCCATGACCAAATATGCGCTGCCGCATATGAAGAAGGGCGCGTCGTATGTCCCCTGATTCATCACGGTTCACAGTTCGCTTCCTGAGCTTGCAGGTTGCCTGCCGATGTTAACGATGGGGTTTGGCAGAATCATCAACACGACCTCGACGGTCGCGTTTCGGGGCACGGCCGCCATGGTCGACTACGCGGCCACCAAGGGCGCCATCGTCTCCTTCACCCGCTCGCTCTCCAAGAACCTGATGCCCAAGGGGATCCGCGTCAACGCTGTTGCTCCGGGGCCCGTCCACACGCCGCTGCAGCCCGCGTCGAGGCCGGCCGAGCAGATGGAGGGCTTTGGCGGGAAGTCGGGCATCGGGCGCATCGGCCAGCCGAGCGAGATCGCCCCGAGCTTCGTCTTCTTGGCGAGCAAGGACTCGGAGCTGTACTACGGCCAGGTGCTGCATGCGTATCCTTTGGGGGATTAATCAAAGCCGACTGAATAATTCATTTGATGGGGGGGGGGGGGGGAACACAGGAGAATTTATGTCGAGTCAATCACGAGTATGACGGTCATCGGTCATTTTTATGAACCCTGATAATACGAGGATTCATGATGTATCCATTAATGTTATATCTCTGCACTTGCAGACCTTTTTTTGTGAGTGGGATCGCCGCCGTAGGAGCTGGGTTTGTTGTTTTGTACATACAGTACGTAATTATGTATAGGAACTCAGAAAAAAACTACCACCGTTGATACCTTCAAGAGGGAATCATGCTCCAAGATGCCGATTTGATTCAGTGTGTTCCGCCGGGCAGACAATCACGTCCACGGCGTCCGTGGCGTCCGTGTCTCGTCCTAGCCAACCAAACAAGACGCTGCGGCTGAAGCCCCAATAATAAGCGCGCGCGCGCATGGTGCTGCGAAAACTCTCGATCTTTTCAGCGGCATTCCCCGCTTGCTTCTTCCCTCTTTTACCGCCGAGACGGAAGGGCACCGTATTACTCACTTTCAACAGCATAACCCGACGGATCTCCTCTATTAATCCTGCTCTCTACCGCCGACAACACAACAACACATTCCCAAGCCAGGGCCAACCCCCCACCTTTAAACCCACAGGACCACGAGGGCGGCGGGGGTTGGACGATGGCGAACCAAGTGAAGCGGTAATTAATTACTTCCTGGCGCCCTCCTGGGACTTGCTTCTGGGCTTGCACGGAATTTCCTTGGAGTACCTACGGAGGAAGCACTGCACCGCACTGGGACGTGTTTACCAGAGGACTGGCTCACAAACCCCAGATTCTGAAAACGGTAAGACACCCATAGTCTACAGGGCGATAAACACCGGCCACATGGGTTTGGTGAATGGTGCTTAAATATTGACGAGAGATTCTGCGATATAGGGGAGAGACCGTTTCATCGATCTCATCACGCAAAGCTGAAGAAGAGCGCCCAACAAGGAGCCCAGGGGGCGACTAGCGCCCAAATCCGGCAGCGCTTCAGCTACCCTAGGTCCTGATTCGTCGTCTCTGCCGCCTTGCATGCAGTTAGCCACTATTAACTAGTGAAAGTTACCCTTCGTCCGAACCGGAAGGTCACCCTCCCCTGGGCCTTCAGAACGTGCTACCCCTCCTGCGCATCTCAGCTGCCCAAAACGAGTAACAGCAGCGTGTGCGTGAGAGAGCCTGCCAGTGTGCCTACGGCTAATTGTCTCGCGTATCGAAAATTTTTATTTTCTTACGGGGTGCACGACATCCGAGACCACTATTACTCCATGTCGATGCTAGACACCAGATGATTATTATAATTAAAGCGGCCGAGCAGAGAAGCAGTGCCGACCTTGATTAACTATTATTTATTGATCTTTGAGCTCGACAGATCAAAAGAGGACATCCCAAGTCTATCAGAACCGGACGTACTCAACCAAGGAACCGCAACCGCACCACTGGCCCTCTCTGGTAATTACAGCAGCATAATCATCACTCACACCTAGTGGACCAGACCGGACCTGAGCTTTACCATGTCAACACCAACACCACCGAAACCAGAGGGCGAGGCGCCACTCACGCCCGCCGACGTGGTCTTTGCCGAGGCCACGCCGCACCAGCGCGTCCTCTCCTGGCAGCTCAACGGCGCCTCGTGGGCGTCGCCCATGACCATCGAGCAATACGTCGGGCGCGAGACGGCCCTCTCGCAGACGGCCCTCTCGGCCAACGGCGGGACCAGATACTACGTCCTGCACCCCGAGGGTGATCCGGACACGATCGTCTCGGCCTGCGAGGTCACCGCCAAGAGGGCACTCGTGGCCGACGACGCTGGTACCGGAGGCGCTGGCCCCCGCGAGGTGCGCGCCTACTCCGTCGCCAGCGTCTTCACCAACCCGCGCTTCCGCGAGCGCGGCATGGCCTCGCACATGCTGCGCCGCGTGCAGGAGGTGGTCGACGGCGACGGCGACGGCGACGACGGAGGCTACAAGGCCGAGTTTGGCGCGCTCTACAGCGACATCGGGCGCGTCTACTACACCCGCCTGGGCTGGAAGGACTTTCGCAGCCCGCAGGTCCTACTCGGGTTGGGGACTCCCCCCGCCGACGCCGCGGCCGGTTCCGCCGCCGCCGTCCCGGAGGGCGTCTCGCTGCTGACGGCGGACGAGGTGGCGCCGCTGTGCGAGCGGGACGTGGCGGCGTTCCGGGAGCGGTTTGAGCGCCTCGCGCGGTCCGGCAGCGGCGGCGGCGGCGGCGGCAACAACAACAACGGCAAGAAACAGACGCACATCGCCTTCCTGCCCACGCCCGAGCAGATGGCCTGGCACTTCACCCGGGACAAGTACGTCTGCCAGAAGCTGCTCGGGCGGGAGGTGGTGCACCGCGGGGCCAGGACGGAGGACGAAGGAGGCGGCAGCGGTAGCGGATGGATCTGCTGGGACCACGACCTGCGCGAGAAGAAGCTCAAGGTGCTCAGGATCGCCACGCGGGAGCAAGACAGGCCCGAGGCTCGGCGCGGGGCCGTCCGGAAGCTGCTGCTAGCCGCCCTCGCGGAAGCGAAGGGGTGGGGGCTGCCCAGGGTGCTCGTCTGGAGCCCCGGCGCGGAGGTGGCAGGCGCCGCGACCGACATCTGGCGGGAGCTGGGGCCCGAGGTCTCTGTTACCTTTGAAGAGCGGGAGGACGGGTCGATCCCCAGCCTGAGATGGAAGTGCGGAAAGGGGCCGGAGGAGATTGTGTGGGAGAGCAACGAGTATTACGCCTGGTGCTAGTTGTAAACCATTTCCCCCCCTCCCCCCCCCCCCCCCAAAAGATGAGGGACCGGGGAAGGAAGAAGTTATTGGCTCCGGCTGCGCCAGGCCATATGCTTATTATTCTGCCTACGTCCCGAACCATCGTCGACTGGGTGTCTCCGCGGAAGGGGAAGGGGTGCTAGTACACCACACGCTCCAACGCTTGGCTCGGAATGCAGCCACTAAGAACAAGAAGGGCTGAAATAGGACCTTAAACCATGGGGCTTGCGGGCACCTGGGGCATTTGCGTGGTAAGGGGGATTGCTATTGTCGATGACACAAACTATTACGTTGTGGTCTTCACCGGCAACTGAGAGGACCACCCAGGAGTAAATAGTTCACCCTAACAGGATGCCGCCGCCTCGGTTCCGACATCGCTTCGCTACCAGGGCTGCGGGTTCATGCAAAGACGAGCCATTAAATATTAAGCGAGGCTCTCGTGCCGAGAAGACCTGTCGCGTGGGGTTGCGCTCCGTTAAGGATCATTAGGTATTAACCCGTGCGGGATAGAGTGTAACGCCAATGGTCAAGTGCAGGTTCAGCTTGCCAGACCGGGCTGAGAAGGACCAATGAACCCCCTAGTTGTGGTGTCCTGCGACCGGCGCTGATTGGCGCACCCGAGCTTTCTGGGAAGCACTATCTAATGCATGGCATGCCACCGAGGCGGCCAGAAAGGAAACGCGGTGTGAGGCTTGCCGGACTTGGGATGCTGCAGCCGTTGATCGCAGACTGACTCCTGACTAGCTTCCTTATCCTGAGCGAGACACAAGCGAAGTGCAAGATTACCTAGGGCAAATGTATGTACTGTACCTAACCAGAGGCGGCCGGAACTTTGGAGCTAAAGGAAGGGGGGGGGGGGTTAAAAATACCGGGGGCACGGAGGCTCTTTTGGGCCGCGTGCCCTGCAGCTGAATGGCGGCCTAGATACGCGTTCTGGGAGCGAGCGAGCGAGCGAGCGAGCTTTTACTAGTAGAAAGCCACATGAGCCAACCCGTCCAGAGCCGTGGCCAGACCTTTCGATTTCCCCTTGGCCTTGGTATGTACACGGCTCCTGCTTTCCCGTTCAAAGCTCTGATGAGACTTTGGGAAGAAACAGATCCTATCACCGTAGCACTTGATTCTTTTGCAATAATAATTAGTCTCTCCTAGATTTACCCGACATCACTGTCAGCCTGTGATGCCTCCGCTCGCTCTCCGTCCCTTGACTCACTCACTTGCCAGCAATAGAAGAAGATATTAACAAGGACTGCACACCAGCGTTGCTTGATGGATCCTGAAACATTCGCGCCCGGAAATCCCCCGGGCCCAAACGAGACAACATCTCAGCCAGCGGGTGGCCAGCTGATTATCCCATCTCAATACGATGCTGTTTCCGAGCAGACTTCTGCCGGGCTCGTCAACCAGCTCCTGGTCAGGCCGCACCTGTTGGACGTGGCCGTGGCCGTGAGGAGGTTCTCGTCGCCCTCCATCCAGTCCGGCCAGCAACGGCTGACCGAGAACATGGAGGCGGCGAGGACGGCGTATGCCAAGGCCGTCGTGGCGATCCAGAAATCCGTCAAGGACATGGACGCCGTCACCATCCTGACCCGCACCTCCGAGCATGACGTGGCACAGACGGCGATCGAGCTCTTCAACTCGCCCTCTGGCGAGGATAATAAAGGCCGGGTCTCCCAGTTCATCGACATCCTGCACCACTATTCGGGCGTCTTTGACGTGCTCTCCCAGGCGGGCGACTTTGCCTACCTGGCAGTGGTGTGGGGTGGAATCAAGATGTTGTTGCTCGTAGGTGTTTTTGTTTTTGCTCCCTTCTCCCTCTCCGTCGCTGAACCTTTCTCTCTCTGTCCACGCACGGAGGCGTGTCGTTGGTTCACACACTTGCTGATGATATTCAACTGGGGTGATTTGATTAATTAATTAATTAATTACGTATTAATTAATTAGATGGCCAAGAACAAGAAAGAACTCCTTACCAGGGTGACGGACATGCTCGTCGAGATCGGCCTCTCGCTCTCGCGCATCGAGGTCTACGCCAAGCTCTTCCCGACGGCGCGCATGGTCGAGCTCGTGTCCATGATCTACGCCGCCGTGGCCGAGTTCCTCGAGGACGTGATCCTCCACTTCGCCCGCAAGTCGGCCCTGCGCCTGCGCGTGCTCCTCTCCGCCTTCGTCCGCCCCTTCGACGAGAAGTTCGGCCGCGCCGTCGACCGCATCCGCCGCCTCGAGACCTGCATCGAGAAGGACGCGCTGCTGCTGCACGCCCTCCGGACCACCAGCATGGCGCAGCACCACCTCGGCGCCTACCTTCAGCGGGCGCACCTGACGACCGCCCTGGACGCGCACGCGCAGCCGCACCCGCTGGAGGAGCCCGCGCCGTCGTCGTCGTCGTCGTCGTCGTCCGTCCCCGCTCCCGCTCCTCCCGTGCCGGCGCTGCTGGAGGAGGTCAAGCGGGCGCTCTTCCGCGGGCTGCGCGACCAGGCGACGTACCACGAGTCGCTGGCGGCGACGTACCGCGTGACGGCGAGCGCGTGGGAGGAGTGGTTCGCGGTCGAGCAGCGGCACCTCCCCTCCTCCTCCTCAACCTCCTCGACGACGACGACGACGACGACGACGGGGGGCGCCGCCCGGCTGAGCCAGGGCCTGTGCGACGCGCCGGACCACCAACACGCGCTGCAGTGGCTCGCCCAGCAGCGCCGCCTGACGCCGGAGCTGCCGAGCTGCTACCTCGTGTGGGCGCCCGGCATGACGGCGCAGGCGGCGGTCGCGTCGCTCGTCCTGCAGGTGCTGCTGCAGCGGCCCGGGGCCGTGGTCGAGCTCGGGCTGGACCGGCCGGGCGTGTTCGACCGCGCGCGCGACTCCATCGCCGCCCTCTGGGGGCTCTTCACCTACCTGATGCGCGCCATGGGCGGCGGGCTGGTGTACATGTCGATCGGGTCGGCCGGGGAGGAGGAGTTCGCCATCGTCGACCGGTTCGTCCGCACCGTGCGCGCGTGGGACGGCCCGCCCATCTGGGTCACCATCATCCACCCGCACAACGGGGGATTCGTGGGCATCGACCGGGCCACCGACCTGGACGGGCTGTACGACGTGCACCCGTCGCTGACCACCACGGACGCGCTGCACCACGTGCTGATGCTCGAGCTCGACATCCACCACGTCTCGGACACGATCCAGACGGTGCTGTGGGAGGCCGCCTGGCGGGAGACGAGGTATGCCTCGGTGGGGATCAGCTTCTCGCGCGTCGTGGCCGTCATGGAGGACCTGGCGAGGGAGCTGGCGACGAGGAAGACGGACGTCGACAACGACGGAGGAGGAGGAGCGGATCCGGTGCTGACGGATGCTGCGCGCGAGCAGTGGATGGAGGGCGTGAGGAGGTGGCTGAGCCACCCGGGCGCATCCAACTGCACGCGGGAGCTGGTCCAGAGGCACCTGGACGTCGTGCCCCTGGCGTTCCCCGACGACGTCCGTGCCGAGGTCGGGCGCCATCTGAAGCGTCTCGTGCTGCGGATCGACGACGACGAGAGCAAGACCAAGTCGTTCGCGTCCCGGTCCATGACCGAAGCACAGCGGCACCGCGTCTGGGATCACATGAGGGCCGCCATCGTCCCGGGCTCCGAGGCCATGTTCTGCGCGCACATCCGGGACCTGATGTCGGAGGCGCTGCAAGTCTTTGCCGAGATGCCGTGCCACACGCCGAAGCAGGCGACCTACGTCGTGGCGCGATTGCTTAACGGCCGATTCGGGGCCGACGGGGTCTGGAAGAGTACCATGCCGACAGACGCGCAGCTGATGGTCCACGGTATTAAGGAGGCCGTCAAGACGGGATTTGCGCGTACCATCGAGGCCTTGTCGGAACCGGAGGGTGCGCACGAAGTCGCTGGGTGACTTGAAGGTTTTCCATTCAACATGCTCTTCTCGCCCCATACGGTGCTAATTAATGACAATAATACTTCGTAGACCTGGCCGGCTTGCTGCTGGTTTACTCCGTAGATCTTGGGGGTTCCTAGCATGCCCGACACTTCTGATTCTCCTAATTAAATCCCAAACCAGATAATTAATTACGCGTCGGCATCCTGCTTGGCCTCCTCCTTCTTCCACAGCCAGATGGCGTCGGCGTCCTTTTGCAGCTTGGCCTTCAGCTCGCCCCTCTTCCAGAGCCAGATCTCGTCGGCATCCTTGGTCAACTCGCTCTTCTTCCAGAGCCAGATCGCGTCCGCGTCCTTCTGCAGTTCCCCCTTCTTGGCTGATGCGTGTCCCATTCTTCGATTAGCATGAGCGAGTCGGGCGCACCAAGGCTTGTCAACTTACCAATCTCCCCCGTCGGAGCGGGCGCGGCTCCAGCGAGGGCGAAGAGCAAGGGGCCCGCAAGGGCAAGCTGCTTGAACTGCATCTTGTCGGGGCTTCGAGGCCAAGTCACAAGAGTGATCAATTGATGGATGGGCTAATTATGGAAGGAGATGGCAAGTTTCAGTGTCGAAGAGTGTCTGAGAAGAGCCTACCCGGCATGCTTTGCTTCTCGTGAACTATGTCCCAGATATAATAATTACCTGGATGAGCCGCCGTCACGGCTGTGTCGAGTAGTCCTATGCACCTCAACCCCGCCGACCTTCCTGTTATGGGGAACCGGAGGATTCGGTCTTTACTATGTAGGCATTTCGAAGGATTGCTGACCTGCTCGGTCTCAAACAATGAGCGCTCGCATTTCGCTGTAGTGGGGTTGTTCGTATCGACAGCACTCGTAAATATCCAATACCATGTTGTGACGCCGCGGGGTTAGCGAAACCATTTTGTTGTTTTAGGAAGGAAGATGTGATCCTTCGGGGTCGCTCGGAACTCCGGCTAGAGATCTTCTCGCACACGACCCAATGATTGCCACGTCGGTTGCTGACTATGTCTTGGTGTTCTGCATCCTTCACTACCTCCTTCCTTATCATTTCCGGGCGCCGATATGGCATTGATCACGGGCCCCTCGCTCTGATGCTCTGATGGTCAACGGGTATTACCCAGGGACTTCCGGGCTAATTATTTTGAATGTCTCTTCAAAGATAGTCCGTCTGTCCTGCTCTCCCCCTCCCCCCCCCCCCCCCCCAAAAAAAAATAACAACGCCTCCTTTCTCTACCTCTATTATTCGCATCCTCAAGGTGTTGATCAGGTTAATTACCCGTTACTAATATTATTACCTTTCTACGATGGGCTTGCTAAATCAGAAAGCTGAAGCGCTCTACTCACCCGTTCCTGATGACCGCTCAGCTGGCTCATCGGACAGTCTACTCTACGATGGAGACCTATCAGATGCCAGCCGCTTAAGGTCTCAGACATCCCGTAAGAAGCTAGGGATAATCGTTGTCGGGGGTCTCGCGGTCCTCCTGCTGTATTCTGCCCTGCTTGTGACAGCAACATCAATGTATTGGAAGAACGAAAGGTTGCACGGGGCCAATGTCATCGACTGTAAGTAATCAATTAATTACTCATTATTTTCCAGACCGTCGCTGCATGCTCGCTCTTCGGCAAAAAGAATGCTGACACTGGTATCCCGTCCCCCCCAGCCCCGATCCGGGAATATATCCAATACGAGCCCAAGATATTCGAGATGACCGAAACCTCCAAGGACTACCCGCTGGTTGGGCAGCCCAGCGACGAGCTCGACCGGCGCTGGTCCAACCTGATGCAGTACTTCTACGCACAGGTTCCCGCCTCGTACATGAAGAAGCTTGGACGGGAGAAGACGGGAATCCGGCTGAAGAACGGCAATTACCTCGCCAACTATGCCTGGGTCCACCAGCTTCACTGCATCGTGAGTCTCCAATAATTCTTCTTCCCCCTTGTTCGGATCCCGGCTATTATCGAACATCTCTTGTTAACAATGTACCCCAAGAAACGTCTTCATCAGGCGCATTTCCCGGAGCGTTACTTTCCCAACATGACCGACTACGAGAAGGAGCTGCAAACGGAGCACAGCCGTAAGTCTGCTTCTGCATTTCGCCCGCGTTTCCCAGTTCCATTCATTCCCCTTCTTTTCTTTCTCACCGCTAGGTAATATGTCGCTGACTCGGTAATTAACGCATCACCAGTCCACTGTCTCCAGATGCTGGTCGAGGCCATCATGTGCAAGGCCGACGAGACGCCCCTGACCATGATCTGGTTCGACAACAGCATCCTGCCCGGCGGCAACCGGACCATCGCCCACGAGTGCGTCAACTGGGACAGGCTCATCGAGGGCATGGAGAAGGTCAAGGTCGACCCCTTCGAGCCGGGCCTGCTCGTCCACCCCAAGTTCGGCCCCGTCCTGCCCGACGGCCGCGACACCGTCCTCGACAACCGGATCGGCTACATCTTCAACCCGGTGCCCTTGGACCGCGATCAATACCCCTGAAGGAGTAAGGAGTAAAACTCTGCCAGAGTGCCAATCATAATTAAACACGGGCAGTCGTCACTGCTCTGATCTCAGGGAGCTTGGTCATTTGAGTTTTCTAAGGCCTCAACTGTTGGAGCAGAGGGGGAAAGGGGGGGGGGCGCGGGGGCCAAATATGACTCAAAGATTGCAGTTGAAGGGACGTGGAGGATCTGGAGACAGCAATCATGGATGAGCTGGCAGGCAACATTCCACATGTCAGCAATGTGCCTATGCGGAGCAGTCCAATGCCACGGCTTTGACTATACTTTCAATGTGCTTCTTTCAGATCAGGCTATTATTATATTATACACATATCGATGAATAAGCCAAAAAAAAAAAAGATTCACAACCACCGTCATCATCCAACCGTCCCGTGTAATTACCTAATGTAGTGACATGTCTTTTTTGGCACTAATTATTCGGCGGCGTGGGCGGCGGAAACCATGCAATCACCAGAAGGTCCTGAATTCCAAGATAGTAATTAGAGGACCTAATTAGGTGATTGCTAGTCAAGCAGCCAGCCTGCAGCCTGCAGATCGTGTTTGCGTTAATTATCATATGATTCTCATTAAAGGGATGATACCTTGATAATATCGCAGATACACATAACGTAGGTTTTGCACATGAGGTAATTATAAACAAGCGCAAGATCATAACTTCTAAATATGCCCCGGTACCGCCGTCATTTAGATATCCAGAACACTACCGCCTCTCGTCGGTAGCCACAAACTTGACGCTCTTTCTCCTCTCCCTCTCAGCTCCGATCCCGCTTCGTCCGGGACTCGAGCTGAGGATGCCGGTCCCCGACGCTCTCATTCCGCTCCCAAACCCGCCAGAACCGCCCAGCGTCTCCCGTGCCGTCTCGACCGCCCTGCTCTGCGGGATATCGTTCCCGTCGCTCCTTACCGGCAGCGGAGGAGGCTTCCCGCCATACCCGCCGCCGAAACCGCCACCGCCACCGCCACCGAGCTCCGCATGCTGCTGCTGCTCGTCCGCAAACTGCGTCGCCACCTGGCTGGCTTCCGCCGCGGCCCCGGCCCCCCTCTGGGACGCCGCCTCAGCGGCGGCCGCAGCGGCGGCGGCGACGGTCGCCTTGGCCACGGCCCTCGTGGCCTCCCTGACCACGCGGCTGACGTCCTCGGAACGCGTCACCACGCTGTCCAGCCCGCGCCGGGTCGGCAGACATCGGTGGCCACACCCGTCCAGCGGACAACAACCCTCGCTCGGCTCCGCGGTCTGCGGCGCGTCCTCGAGGGCCGGGTGCCCCCCCGGCTCGAGCGCGGCGTGCCACGACTGCAGACACGACGAGTGCCCGCCGTGTCCGCAGCCGGGGCAGTACCACCACGTCGCCAACAACGCGGGGTGGTGGTGGTGGTCGTCGTCGTCGTCGACAACGACGACCCTTCCCTCCCGGTCGCCATTCTCCGCCTCGTCCTCGTCGCCAGGTAGGGCCGACGACCCCGACCACGTCACGGGGTATGTCGAAGAAGGCAGCGGAAGCGCGCGCGCGGGCACGACGCTATCCCTCCCCCCGCACACCGCACACCCGGCCATGGCGGCGCGGCACCGGTCGCACCGCCACACCGAGTCGACCGACCCGGCAGAGCGGTCGACGTCCCGCGGCCTGTGACACGCCGAGCAGACGAAGCCAGCCTGGACCCCCTGCTGGGCGGGGGTGAATATGGCCGGGTAGTTGTCGCCCCAGGAATGGAGAACCCCTCCCGGCCAGCCTTTGATGCATAGCTTTCGAAGCAACGCGGCCTCGGTGAAGAGCTCCATGCTCATTAGACGGGCATGGTGTTGGCGGAGGATCGCAGCGACTTGGAAATTGTCCAGGACGCCGTCTGGAAGGAGTGGCTTCAAGAGGAGGATGATGGCCGAGGCGTTGAGCGCTGACGACTTGGCTTCGAAGGCCAGCGCGCGGGATATGAGGGAGTAGGGTTGAAGAGGGTTGTTGAATGATACGGTCGAAGGCCCTGATAATGGGTTGGCTGGGTAAGGGTAAGGCTGATCGTCAGGCCAGCAGAGGTAGTCTGTCTCGACGATGAAGGGGGATTGGTCGTCCTCAGGAACTGCGGGGAAATCAGGGGCTGGGCCCTCTACCAGAGGTGATGTAGCGACAAAGTCCGCGTCCGTCTGGGAGGGGAAACGCGACTCGAAGCTGTCAGTCGTGGTTTGCGTTATTGCGTGGTGTTCATCGGTAAAACCGGTCATGTCTGTCTCCGTCCTTCCGAGCATCGTGCGGAAGGGAGCAATGGGATTGCGCTCAGGCGATTTCTGCAAGTCACCGCCCCGCGCCCGGGGCTCAGATCCTTCTCGGCTCTCCCTTCGCAGCTCGGCCAGAATCGCAGCGCGGGCTGCTTGCTCCGTAGCGCTGCCTTCGATAGACGCTGTCGGGTTTTTGGCCCGCTTGCTTTCGGCCGATATGGAGAGGAGGTGGACGTAGCTGTCCTCGGAGTCCTGTCTTAGTAGGAGCTTCCGTGCCGTGCTTGGCGATCCGCCCTCGCGGGAATCGGTAGTTTGAGTTGGCTTCGGCCCCGGGGTCGGAATATCGACGGCTTTACTCAGGATGGCTTCGGTATCATAAAAGTCGTAGCCTTCTGTACTGGCATGAGTGGCTCCGCTATCGTGGCTTGCGATAGAAAGCGGTACAGAGTCAAGCCGTTTGCGCGTAACCAGCGAGGCAGGATGAGCCGCCGGGGGCAGAGTGAAGCTCTCTGGTTCGACTATGGGCATAAGCTCCCTCCGCCTCTGGAACTCACCTTCGCGAGGGGCTTCTGGGCCATCCGTGACCGGGCGTGCGACGGGAGTGGGCACGTTCGAGGTGCTTTCTAGCTCTTCGGAAAGGAGGGATCTTGGATGCAGGGTCTTGTCAAGACTCGCAAAGGAGAAGACCTTCCGGGGCGTTTCCTCCCCATCGACAATAGTCGGCATTGGCGCGTTAAATACCTCTGCCATCGCCTTAGCTTTGGCCTTCGCCCTGGCCTCGGCCTTAGCCTCGCTCTTCCTTCGCGCCGAATAATGATGACGATCCATCCGGCGATCGAGGTGGTACTGCGCGCGCTTGTGGAGTAGCATTTCAACGGCATACGCAAGGATGCGCCACGTTTGTGCGAGTCGAAACTGCCTCACGCTTGCTGCAGCCTTGGCGTAGTGCTCCAGGATGGTAGCGACCCGGTCCGGGAGGAGGCCGGCGCCTGCAGAGTAAGGCAAGTCCCTGTGGAGCGCTTCGAGATAGTTCACGGTCAAGTACCTGTACACGTCCACGTTGGTGGCAGCCGGAACGTGCCCGACCGCCATGGATTGCTGCGGCTTGTAGGGACCAGTGGCTTTAATGGTCTGCTCCAGCGACATGACTTCCTCCATTCCCGGGCCAGCCGGGGGCGTCGTGCTGAGCGTGGCTGTTGAGCGGGTGCTCGGGCGCCGCCTACGGCTGCCACGCCGTTTTGGTCCTATGAAGCTCCCGATAGCATCGTCCTCGGAGTCACTTCGGCTGACGCCGAACTTCGGGGTCGTGGGGCTCGAGCTATAAGACGGCACCGCAACGGCTTCGTGGTGCACAACGTGGGGCCGGGGCCGCTGAGGAGGGGGGCGTTCGTCCAGGAGCATGAGCACGTCACCGCGTGGGGAGAACGCCATCGTAGAGACAGCTTGCCGGTCAATGACCTTGGGCGCAAACGAGATGTCGCACTGGCTGAAGATTCCGTCCTGCCCCGCCGTCCACAAGAGGTACTGGTCGTGCCAGAGCATGGCGCTCGGAGACGTGTCGAACCTCTGGATCTCCTTGTAGGGCATGGTGGGACGGGCGAGATCCCAGAGATGTATGACGTTGATACCGTAGCGCTTCTGGCTGGTCTCGTCGTATGAGATGGCCAGCTGCGACGCCCGTTTCCCCTGGGCCGTGGCCGACCACTGACCCGGGCGCCAGGCCAAGGTCCCCGGGGGGGCTGGGGTGGAGATTGTCCACTTGGGCTTCTGTCGCTTGTCCTGCTTGGACATGTCCCATATACGGCACTTGCTGTCCACCCCGCCGCTGGCGATGTGAATGCCGTCCGGGTGCCAGGCCATCGACGTGCACGATTTCTCGTGGACCTTGATGCGTAGAATGGGCGCGCTGGGCTTCCGCATGTCCCACTTCAGCAGGGAGCCTTGCTCGGTGGCGCAGGCAAAGAGGAAGCCATCCCTAGGGTTCCACTGGACGTGGTGCACTCCGTCGGCGTTGCACTTGAACGCCTGGATGGAGCGGAAAGTGGCGCCGGTCCTGGTCTGGGTGGGCTGTCGGATATCGAAGCAGCGCACAATGCCGTCCTGACTGCCCGAGAGCAGCCACGAGTTCCGGTGAGGGTTGATGTCCAGCGAGTTTATCTGGCGCGAGTCCTCCCGGATCTGGATACAGTCGACCGGGGAGCCGGGGGCCGTCGTCCCGGCACGCACGAGGTCGTACTGGAAGATCTTGCCGCTGGTGCCGGCAGTGAAGATGGCCTGCTTGCCCTGCGGCTCTCCCCACTTGACGGCTTTGATGGACAGCTGGTCGGCAACCGAAGTGGACATGTTGTTGCGCTGGGAGGGTTGGGCGGTAATCAAGGCACGCAAGTCGATGCCTTCCTTGACCGCGAGGCCGTCGAAGGTAACAGTCTTGAGCACGTGGCGGCCAGCGAGGACTGCGGAGCGGCCATCGGGCGAGCGGTCCAGAGCGGCAATGGGCACTCCGGCATTGTAGACAACATCTTGAGATGAGCTTGGTCGATAATGGGGAGCAATAGGCGCGCTGGTGATGGCGGCGGGTGGTGCAGCCGTGTCGTGGGCCGAATCAGGCGTCGTCTTGCCCAGCAGCTTGCGCATGATCTTGCCTTGATTTCCGATGCTGTAGTACATGGCATCGTTTTGCAGCCTCTATGTTCCCTACGGCGGCATTTCTGATTTGGGCCCAGCGAAGCCGCGATTGCAGACAGAGAGGCTTGCAGCGCCGCCTGCTGCGCGATGAGTTGGTGATTTGTCGTCGAATGTTCAATTGATGGATAATTAGAGCAAGCGAGGGTGTATGAGTGAAACAGTGGATCGCCCTGTGCCAAGCGTTGCCCTTTGGTGGAAGGCTCTGGGGAGCGCGCACGTTGAATGGCTGCCTTAGCTTCTCTGCCCCGCAGTATGATGCAGCCACCCACTGCAGTGGCAGGACTTCTTTCATTGTGCCACTCGGAGCAACCCTCTACAAGGATCTACCTAACCTTGTGAGCACTGCACGATCGACCCGCGACGACGGGAATCTCCGCCAAAGCTATCCATAGTCGATCAGAGCATCTTCGCACGTGTATCCCGCTTTACTCGGGTTTCCGAACACAATCACGGCAACCATGGACCCAGGCAGGCAAGCCATGATCAACGGCTTGAAGTCGCCACGGAAGGACAGAGAAAGGAACATCATGGCGCCGCGCTACGATCCCTCGAACCGCATCGCAAAGCCCTCGCGCCAGCCACCAGCGAAGAGCAGCAAGGCTGGCGCTGCAGACAGATACCTCACCCAGGATCAGCAAGCGGAACAGTTCATCGCCGACGAGGACAAGTTCGTCCTGAAGCAGGCAAAGAAGAAGGCCGACATCCGGGTCCGAGAGCGACGCGCCAAACCGATCGATTACCTGGCTTTTGGCCTGCGCTTCATCGACTCCGACCGCGACGCTTTTGACAATGATGATGACGACGTGGAAATTGCGATACCCGCCCCAGAGGCCGTGCTCCAGAACTTGAACGAGGCGCAACTCAAGGAACTCGAGGAAGACATTCGGTCATACCACACTCTTGAGCACAACCCGCGCAACAAAGAATACTGGACGGCGCTTCTCACGCTCTGCGCTGACCGCCGCCAAAAGCTGAAACCACAGGGCCCGGAAGGACGCGCGGTGACCTCCGTAGCGTCCGACGTCGACCGCATTTTGAGCCCAAAGACTCTGGAGCAACTGGAGGCCTTGGAGAAGCAGATCAAGGCAAAGCTGCAGTCGAATGAGCCGATCGATACGGACTATTGGGAGGAGCTGCTGAAAAGCCTTCTTATCTACAAGGCCAAAGCCAGCTTAAAGAAGGTGTGCGCAGAGATCAAGGAGGCCCGAGTCGAAATCCTCAAGGCACGGGATCCGGACAGGGCAGCAGCGTTGGCCGCTTCCGACGGATTCGCCGATACTGTTCCCGCCCTCAAGCCGGCTTCCCGCAAGGCCTTGGCTCGACCGTCCCCCGCGACCACTCAAGCCAGTTCCAGCGCCCCGCCGCCGGGCACCGCTCGGTTCGCGCCGTCAGGAAACGAGGACTTCTCGCAGGCGACGAAGGCGCTCTATGATCGAGAAGTTGCGCGCGGGATTAATGAAGGCGAGGAAATCTTCACCGCGGAAGAGGCCGTTCCGGGCATCCAGAGGCCCCTGTGGGCTGACAAGTACCGGCCGCGGAAGCCACGCTACTTCAACCGCGTGCTGATGGGATACGAGTGGAATAAGTATAATCAGACCCACTACGACCACGACAACCCGCCCCCCAAGGTTGTCCAGGGCTACCGGTTCAACATTTTCTACCCGGACCTCATCGACAAGACCAAGGCGCCGACATACAAGATCATTCGGGAACATGGCCGTCGCAAGGGCGAGTCCGTTGCCCCTGCAGGCAAGGAAGACACTTGCCTCATCCGTTTCATCGCCGGCCCGCCGTACGAAGACATCGCCTTCAGGATTGTGGACCGGGAATGGGACTACAGCGCCAAAAAGGAACGAGGGTTCAAGAGCAGTTTTGACAAGGTACGTCCGGAGCACGTGTCTCCTTCCCTATGCTGCTGTGCCACATTGGTGGGTTGGAGATCGCGGGGGTCGCATGTGTCTCGGCCACGGTCTGCGGTCTGCGGCCTGCCATCATCCTTTCTGCTGAATGTGTGGCACCTCGGTATACCTTTGCTTCTGAGCCCACAGCATACGGATCACTTACGTGCATGATTCCGCGCTCGAGTGGCCCTTTGCTTCTACGAGGCGTGTTACTAACATTGAGGTCCATAGGGCATCCTGCAACTACATTTCCAGTTCAAGAAGGTATGCGCTCACCTCGGATGAACCTGCGCGTCTCAGACGGAGCGGAGACTAACAGCGTGTGCAGATTTATTACCGCAAGTAGATCACGGTCCTCGACCTCACAGTCCCGGCGCAGCGTTAGGCCATTTTAGAAATGCACTCTGGAGTTGACTGCTTTTCTGATGTTCGTATCAACTTGCATCGACCTACCGAGGGGACGCCGGCCCGTTCTACAGACCCGTGGTTCACGAGCCGGCCGTTGTGCGGGTATGATCTTTTGCCGATGCTGCAGCGGGGTCGTCCCACTGCTGACCGACCACAGAGCGGATTCATGAGAGTTAATGCGAGCACAATGTCTAGCCTGCCTTGGTTGTGTTACGCCATGCCCGGGCCAAGTCATCATTTCGACATTATCTCCGCCGACGCTGGGTCCGTTCGTTCATGTTTAGGGATGTCGTGAGGTGTGAGACATGAACGCGCCATCCAATTCGTCACCTGAGAAGTACCATCCGGAACCGCTCCGTTTAGCTACTGGCTCGGCAGCCTGGTATTTCGGCCTTTTCCTATGCCTGGATCTGAAGACATTGGCAAAATGCAAGCGCCAACACGGACCTGTCGGAGATATTGATGATGGGCACCTTTCAGGGTGACGGACATTTACAATCTGTCGCCGACACGTGCCTACTGCGGCTTGTTTCAGGATCCTTGCAACCCTTCTCTCTTCACCCAGCTTGCTGGATACCATGACCGGCTTGCTGCTGCGAGCCCCAGAATAAGCATCATGTTGACTGCACAGGTGCTGAATCTGCACGGTTTCGACAATCCTTCTAGAAGAAGCACGGGGTCTGCAGCACCAATCCCCCAGAGACGGATCTAGAGTCAATTGTACGGTCCGATATGCTTTGAGACTGGCCAGGCGTTGCAGCGCCGTTGGATATTGTGGCTCACCAACTGCGCCAACCCGTAACCACTTCCCAGCCGTCCTTAATTGGATTATCGAGCATTTGGCCGGTGACATGCACGTACCCGGGTTGTCTTTGTCCTCCTCTCTCCGCCAGTTTCCATCCCCCAGTCACATAGTCATTCGCCTACGCGAAGAAGATCGGCGGGAAATGACAATAGCAAAGTGTGCGCGGACTCCCCGGGAGGATGCGGAGAAAAGGCCGAACTCGACAAGCTGCAGATGAACATTCAATGAAGTTGTTCTGACAAGACCACAAGCGGTCGCTGCCCTCACGGTCGCAGACTGAGTCTTGTAATGCCCCACTTACGAACCTGGCCGTAGCTGTCGGGAAGTTCCAGAACCGGGGTTGA
Organism: Thermothelomyces thermophilus ATCC 42464; assembly: GCF_000226095.1. Classification (NCBI taxonomy): domain Eukaryota; kingdom Fungi; phylum Ascomycota; class Sordariomycetes; order Sordariales; family Chaetomiaceae; genus Thermothelomyces; species Thermothelomyces thermophilus. The sequence continues at coordinate 252,801 of NC_016476.1, read as the reverse complement.
TGGCCAGGGGCCAGGGTCTGGGCGATCTCTTGCCGCCTTTCTGTCACTTCTCATCCTGGCCGCTCTCAATCTTGGACGACTTGTAGCAGGATGGCATGTGAGCGCCCTGATATTCTCACTGTAAGCGAGGCCGGTTCGGTTGGTCCGCAGCCTGGCCAGAGCCACAGCGACCGCCGATGATGTGGTTGTCTACCTCGCATGTCGATGCCGCCGGTCGACCACTTCATTGCGGAATGCTTGGGGACAGCCACAATCCGCCTCCTCGGCGTTTGCATGCTCTCTCACTTCGAACATGGAGATACACACATCCTCCAATCTTGCCTATACACACACACACACATATACACACACGCACACAGAGTGTACTCCGTACACAGATCCATACACGTACGCACATCCGAACACTTCCTCACACAGAGCTACAATTACGGCGCACGAAGCCATACTGTGTACACAACACGACCTTCCCCCCCTCCCTCTCTCTCTTCCCCTGCAGGTGAGGGGTGCAGTACAGTACACATCTCCTCGTAGCACAAAACGGCGGCGACCCGCTTACCGGGATCCCTTTGCTCCCCGGGCACATACAGTATGTACGGCTGACTTGCATGGTACAGACCCGGCACGTTGCCTGCTGCGGCACGTCGATGTAGATGTGCAGTCAACCAAACAATGTCTTGACAAGCCGACCATGCATCCGTATCCTCGGATCCCTGCTTTCCTGCCCCCCACCCAGGGAGCCGCCTACAAGTAAGGCGGCCGCAGAGTTGCACCCCGAAGGTACCGAGGTACAAGGCCGCAAAGCTGCGCCCCCCTGTCGGGGATCGCCTTATCCGGCTTGCATGCCATGACTGCCAGATAGTTAACCCCCAGCAGGACCGGGCCCATTTTTTGACCAAGATATCATCAGCCCTGATCATCTCAGAGCATAACTGAGCTCCTACCGACCCAGATCTCAGCAGAGAATTCTGGGATATCAAACTCAACTTGTTCCCCTCTCGCACATCTCGGCCCTCGCCCACTTCACCACTTTGTTCTTGCTTCGCTCCATAAGCCACAAGCTTGACCTCGACTCCTTTCAACCTTTGGAAGCTCCTTTCGCCCTCGTTATCTTAGGTGGCAACCCCGTACTTTCAAAGAACACGAAGCGAAAGCCGCCGCGGAGATGGCGGTCATATCCACCATGAGAACTCTCTGTGCCTCTCCTGCACAACAGGTGACCGGCACAAGCGTCAGTCCAGATCAAAGTCAAGTAGATCAAGAGCTGGTCGTGGGCATGAGCGCACTCCAAACACACGACAGGGACAACCACCAAACCTACGTGCCGAGTCATTGGAGCGGCTCTCTTGGATCTCAGACGAGCAGCAGCGATGACTTGGAGAACTACGCGCTTCACAGCTCTCCCGCGGTCAGCAGCCTTCAGCAGCCCAGCTCCACGCAGACTTCTCCCCGCAGCTGGGACTCGCCGGAGCAGCTCGGACCTACACCCTGGGAAGCCGCCACTGAGCATTTCCACAACCGCTATTCCGGCTTGGATCCGCATCTATCGGGCAGTGGTGTTCACAACGGCGACGACTCGACATCGTTCCCCGGTGACTCAGCGCCCTTCATCCCCATCCAGGGGCTCGACGGATTACACAACGAGTGCCAGCAGGTTCCAAGACAGACAGATCCGTGCCCGGCTGGCCCATATCACACGGCGCCAGAGGAAGCATACCCTTCGACACCTGAGAGCAGCCAGCCAGTGTCTCCGGAGACCGCAGCGGGCCCGATGGCAGTAGATATGCCGGCGGAAGACGCTACATGTCCACCCAACAATGATGCATACGGCCAGGCCAAGAAGAGTCCCTCTCCTGTACAGGTCCGGAAAGAGGGGGAAAAGGAGGAGCCGTATGCCCAACTCATCCACCGTGCCTTCTTGAGCACGCCACGGCGGGCTATGACACTTCAGGAAATCTATCAGTGGTTTCGCGAGAATACCGACAAAGGCAAGAGCGACAATAAGGGCTGGCAGAACAGCATACGGCATAATCTAAGCATGAACATGGTGAGCGTGCTTGCGGAATCCCCGAATATGGTCTGGCAATGACTGACAGCCGCCCTCCCTATCAGGCCTTCACCAAGCGGGAGCGCAAAAGTAGTGTGGCTAAAGCCGGGGACGGGGGAAGCGGCTCTGCAACGGCCAGCACCCAGATCGAGACTAAAAAGTCCACCGAGTGGTACCTCGAGCCCTGGGCGATCGGCGGCGTCCAGAGCACAACCCGCTACCGGAAGGGCAACCAATCCCGGCGCAGCGCCACCAACCCTGGGATGCTCAGCTCGCGTGTATACCGGGGCTACCCGGCGCACCATCACGCCTCGCTGAGCAGAAAAGGTGGCCGGGTTCTCCGCGGCGCCCGCCCCGGCGTCCGCGGTAGTACTGGCAGCATCCCCAGCGTCGCCGCTACCCATCCCCAGCTACGACGCTACCAGTTCTCGCCCCCCCACACCGCTACCGGGAGTCCTTTCATCAACCACACGCTCACGAATGGCGCTGCCGCCTCCTCTGGCTCGTCCACTTACAGTGGTAGCACATCGCACCAGCCCTTCTTCCATCCCCAAGTCCCACCACAGAGCCAGACTCTGGACGGTACTTCGAGCAACATGGGGCTAGATTACGACTACCCCGACCCACAACAGCTCTTCCCCACCACCACCACCACCACCACAACCACCACCTCTCCATCCTCCTCCTCCTCTGGCACGGCCCCCCTTGTCTCCATGGGCCGCGCATCGAGCGAGCCAGGCTACGCCGGGCCCGTCGACGAATCGGTGGCCCAGGGGCCGCTCCACCACCACCCGCACCTCCTCCACCAGTCGCCCTACGGCAGCGTCGGCAGCGAGCAAGCCGGGGGGCCCATGGCCCTTGCCGATCTCCGGGCAGTTTCAACGACGGGCGGCAGCACAGCTGCCGGCGCGACGGCGGCACCCTACCACCGCCACACCGGCAGCGATAACAGCAGCTTCGCCGCCGCGGTCGCCGCCTTCTCGGCCGCGACATACCCCACCCCCATGTCTGGGATCGTATCCGTCGTCACCCCGGGCGTATACGAGGATGGGATGGATCGGTATCATCATCATCATCATCATCATCATCACCACCCCCACCACCACCAGCAACAGCAGCAACAACAACAACAGCAGCAGCAGCAACATCAACAACAACAACAACAACATCACCAGCAACAACAGCTGCAACAGCAGGCTCATTCGATCCCGCGATGGGACGCCGGTGGTGCCAGTGATGCTTGCTTGACAGGTATGGACGGGATGAATGCGATGGCTGGCGGGCAGTGTGGTGGGGAGGAGGCCGGCCAGGGCGGCTTACCGGCGGGATACGGGTTTGGGCAAGCACAGGGGTACTGATGTGGTGGAGTTGGCCGTTGGAAAGAGGAACCTTGATTTGGGAAAAAAAAAAAAAAAAAACCGAGTAGGTGTGACACTACGTGAACTGGTAGGTTTTACTCTTGAATTTCTTTTGTTTTTTTTTTCTTTTTCTTCTGGATCCCCGATCTACCCAGATCTGGCTTTGATGCGGGGTGACGGTGATTCCATGGAGGGGTAATTGGTGTTTAGTCGTGTATCGATACGGTGTTGTTAGTCTTGTCGCATTTGGCGCGGCATCATGGGGCATCACCAATTTTCCTTGGTCTTGCTCCGGGAGTTGGGAGGGAGAGAGCAGCTTCAACAGACGCGGCACATACACACACGCAGACCCACCGCTGGTGCGTAACAGGATATCGGGTCGAGGTCGGCGGCGATTTGTTCGTTCTGTCATGCTACTGCAATGTACAAAAAGCTTGGCTGTTAATTAGGCGGTTTTTTTTGAGGTTAACGAGCTGCTTGTTCCGGCGATTCCTAATGTATGATATCACATAACTGATTGGCCTCGGGAGTTTTTCGCTCATGCGAAACATTATTACCCACCCGAATGGGTCGGCTTGGGTTGCTGTATGTACTAACTAGGATGCATAATACTAACCTGCACGTATGTACAGTACAAGTACATACATGAGGTACCTACATGAAAACTATATGTATGTACATGCGGATGCAGGTGCAACTTATAGTGTGTATGACTTCCTGCATGTATGTATGTACATACATATGTACGGTACCTACCTACTACTCCTTCCCGTAATTCGGGGCGACCGGTTGGTTTCATGATTGGCCGGATAGCCACTCACTTAGCACAAAAGGGATAAAACGCGGGGGCGAGCAGACGAATGACTAGCACATGCTCAAAGTACGGATTACTCCGAATTCCGTACAGAGCAAGGCTAATTAGTCCTCGAGTGCCGAATTTACATCATGCACATGTTATATGTACAAAAATGTCTCAGTCTCGGACGTTTTCGGCACTCTGTTTACTCAACCTTCCCCACGTATTTCGCGCCCGGTGGGGTTTTCCATTCCTCCGCATACGGCTTTATGAGATCAGAATTGAGCGAAGGGCCCAGAGGTGACGAGACAAAGTAACGCTAAAAAAAGATAAACTACACAAAGGACAGCCGCTGGCCGGAGATACCATAGTGTAGGATCAGCAACGGAGCAACCCCACCCGGCTTTCCCCCATCCATTGGGCTGAAAGCGCGTTTAACTAAACCAGATGCGCGCGTTTTCTGTCGCTGATCGAAACGGCCGTGGGGCCGGTCCCGTCTTGATCGACATGCCCCACCGTACCCGCTTCTGCGAAGGCGACGGCGAGACCGAGTAATAGAGCATGTACATACACGACACAAAAGAGTGCTCTGGCTCTTCAGCTGACGAGACTCCCTCCCTTCCCCCTCCTTTGTCTCGATTTCGACTCGTCGGTCTAGATCTGGCAAGCTCGGTTTACAACCAGGGCGGGGTTTCACGGGGATCAGGGGCTGGTCTCGACCGACGACTGAGGGGAGGAGGCACTGTAAGTGCGACTCCCTTACCCGACTCCCTCCCCCGGCGCACGCAGAAATACTATGTAATATCCTCATTCGGAGCTCGGAGACTTCTTTTGGCACTGCGAGGCGGATCCCGTCGTACTTCTGGGATGAGGTCATGATCTGCGCTCCTCCTCCTCCTCCTCCTCCTCCTCCTTCTCCTCCTACTCCTCGTGTTGCTCCGCGCTCTCCTCTGCAACCCAACGAGAGACTGAAACAATACACGTGGATGTAACCTTGCTGAAGGGGATTTTTTTTCTGTCGGCCGCTTGTTGCATCTCGGGACTTCGATGACACTCAAGAACGGGAGCCCGCATCAGCCGGCGTCAGGGGGGACAGGTCGCGGCGGCGACGCCGCCGCCGCCGCCGCCGCACCGCAGGTCGGTTCTATAGTGTCGCGAATCGACACGAGTATGTTTCAAGGGAGACACAAGATGCTGTCATTCGTCGTTTAGTTTCCTCGGGCTGCCGGTGTGTGGTATGGTACATTTTGCAAGTACATTTACATACTGTACGGGTTACACAAGCACATCCGCATGTATGTACAGTACATACCGTTGATGATAAAAGAACGCCGGCTGCCACTGGCCAAGGTTTCTTTCTCCTTGCCTCAGAAAAGGCCGGGATGAGGTCCGGAAGCGGACCACCCCCCCCTTCTCCTCCTCCAATCTTGACTTGACTGGGGACGAGCTAAACAACGCAAAATGGAGGCCGTCAAACCTCATCGCGCGTACTAATTAGTCAAGGGAGACTACCTCACTAGTTTGGTACACGTTCGGTTGTCTTGGATAGCACGACCGGCTGGCGCCGGCACCCGGCGACGATCAACGGCTTTTCCTTTGTCCTCCACTCTGATCTTCCAAGATCCAAGATCGCCAGTGGACTCGAAAGTTGATTAGTGTTGCCCTAGCGTAGTTCCTTGGCTCTTGTCAAGCGAACGGAAAGGGCAACGCCCCCTCCCCCCCCACCACCACTCAAAAGAAAAAAAGCCATCCCCAGAGTCCCGCCAGAGAACGGGGGAGGCTCGAGATGCGATTCGCCTGGCGGCTGGCGGCGACGGTCAGCCTGTGTCTTGGCCGCGGCTCACGGGGGCACAGGGCCCCCGAGTGGCCGACTCCCTCGAGCAGCTAGTTATCTAAGGTAGGTACCTAGTTACTGCTAAGCGCACGTATATATTGCATGTACATCCATTACATAAGGTATGTACAGTACATACATACCAAGTCCATATCTGCAAGCCGTGAAGACAGAAAAGTGTCCGGTCTATCCGGAACCAGTGGACGCCTCCCACTGTGGGATGGATATTCAGAAGAATGAGGTGCGATGGTGTCGAGCAGCGACGCGGCCACTATCCCTGGACGTGGAATCGTAATCTTTCCGGTTGTGTTGGATAGATGACGACAGTGTGCGGGACACCTTGGAAGGAGGACGGCGGACTGTCGCAAACACTGTTTTCCAGTTTCGGCGCAGAAGAAGAGGAAGGGGGAGAGGGGGGGGTGGCCAATCGGGAACCGGCACCGGCCACTTTGAGTAAGTAACTCCTTCTTCGCACGAGCCAGGCAAGCCGGGGACCCTAAACGAGTTGGGCTGAGGGCGGTGAGTCAGGTCTGTCCTTAGGGTTGGAGGAGGCTTCCCTGGGGACGTGAAGGACTACACTAGTTACCACACCCCTGCGCCGTGGCTGTCTATCCGTCCAATCTGGGGAGCAGATCTTGATGGTCCCGGCAAGGGATGGAATGCGACGGCACGCGAACTCTTCTTTTCCTCCCTCGTCAAGTTCAATGAGTGGGCGTCTCCGGTCGACCCTTTCCTTTTCTTCTTTGCTCAGTCATACCTTTTCTTTCTCTTCTTTTCTTTCTTTCCTTTTTAACAGGCATCACCTTCGTAATTAATGACTGACTACCTAGTTTTTGGCGTTTTCCCACACAGACTACAAGTCACTGAGATGTAACTACGTTCGGTACATAACCCCGCTGCGTTCCGCCGGTTCGCGGCATAGCGAGGTAGTAGCATTGCGGCTGTGGATGCGCGCGTATCTCTGTGCAACGGTCAGAGGAAAGTTGGTCGGGAAGCTGCAGCCTCAGTGCTCTACAATTTTTCAGGGCGTCGTTTCAGATAATTAGAGTGCTGACGACCGCCACTACTAGAGATAATAGAATCAGATCAGCCCTCACCGCCATCACCGATCCCGGAAAAGCTAATTGCTGTTCTTTTCTTAGCACTTCAACTCCGCTGGTATTTGGCTGCGCCACATCTGACTGCCCCTGCAGTAGTAGTAGTAGTAGTGAGGGCGGGTACCTTAATTCATAACAGCTCGCAGCCTGTACTCCGTAGTACATACAGATCATTTCTGCGCTGGGAACGAGGCACAGTCACAGCTTGGAATGTCGGCCGTGCTTCGAGAAGAGTATCGGAACGGAACGATGCATTGCGCTTGTTTCAGACCGTCCAGGGTCGCGGCTGTGGGTTAATAATTAATTCTTTTATTCTTTGTTGCGCGGCAACAAATCTGCTATTAATTAATTAGGCATTTTGCGAGGTTCATACTTTGCCGGGCTCACTTTCTTGCCCAGTCCCGCAGCTATTATTGGCTTACTATGATGCCCTGAAATTCTGCCAATAGCGTCCGGAAGCGTTCGAGGAGCCGAATCAGAGTGTGGCTGGGTCGTCTTGTCACCAGGTCCGGAACAGTGCTGTGCCCCCCCAGACGCGGAGGGCAACACCCCATTTGCCCAACACTTGCGGCTTGGGCAGTGCCCGTGCCTCATTTTGCGAGCGGCAAAGCTGTCTTCGTCGCCGGGCAAGTCCCGCGCAGGCCAGCCGTGTTAACTCCTGAGCCCCTTACTACGCAGCCGATAAACCTTGGCGGGGTGCCACGGATTGTGACACCCGCGGCTAATGTATTCATTACCTGATCCTGTTCATGCCGGCATCGCCGAAGCAGGGCCGGACGCCATCGAGGACACTCTCGGAACCGGGTTGGCAAAAGGGGAACCAACCAACCACCGTGATCTTGTGTCGACATGATTCGTTCTCCATGTCCGGAATGCAGCCGCGAAGGACTCAAAGACGGTGATCCATACCCGTCTGTCATGAATGTCGTGCATTCGAGCGTTGTGGCTAAAAGAGAAAAAGGGGGGGAGGGGGTTGTTGTGGGGGGAGCACCACTCTTGGCCCATCCTTGTCTTCAGAGTTTCGAAGTCTGATGAGCAGCAGGCTGGTGGCCGCTAGCCCAGCCGTAGCTACCTACCCTTTCTGCTGTTGGACCATGGTCCAAAAGCAACGGACTGAGAAGGGTGGGCGTTCTGCTCAAGTGGTCAAGTGAGCCAACAAGGGCGGGCAGCGCTCAGGTCCAAATGTTCATAACCCGGGGTTTGAATTGCGATCAGTCTCATTCCTCGATACAGGTTTCCCATTTGGGTAGTTGGACGGCGACCTGGCGACAAAAGGAGTAGAGCCAAGTTCGGGAAACTAGTACAGTGCCCGAAGGGTGTGTCCAGGGTTACTTACTTGACCGGGGGAAGATGATCCTTGGCTGCCCGACACCAAGCCTCGATTGGTTACCGTTCTGTCGGGACCGTCTGTGCGCCATATGTATGTACGCTACACTAGTTATAGTACTGTGATAGTGTACGACAGTGTTCCCCGAGGGGGGGTTGGGGGGGGGTTGGGGAATCTTCCTCACTGTGCCCCCTGTGCCTCGCTGCTTTGAGCCAGGGTTGGATTCGGGAGGGAAGAAAATGCCGATCGTGAATGTCTTGTGAGCCCGGGCGCAACGGTAGCAACTACGCCACGGGACATCCGTCTCGCGTGCAGGTCTCGCCAATCACTCAGCCAGTGGCGTTTGATGTCGTCCCGCCCCGAGTGAGAACCCAAAAAAACAAAAGACTGGCTCCTTTGACGGCACCATCACTAGGCCGTTCTAGCCGCCCTGTCTGGTACCGATATGGCTACAATCGGCTTTACCACCAGACCAGCTACGTACTCGGCAACACAGGCGGCGGCCCCTGGTTGTCGTTCTTGGAAGAGTGCTCCCGGACCATCCTCACATCCCGTTGCAAGGCCCACAGATATCTCTTCAAAGTTCCAAAGCTTACACTAGGAGATCACTCATGCATGACAAGTACATGCATACGGAGTATTAGAGCGCCGGGTAACCTGGTGGTTCGATATTATTGGACATCATCATCAGTCCAGCAGCGTAGATCCAGGGTCCTTTCCCAAATCCTCTCTCTCTCTTGCCGCCGCGTCCAGGGTCTAGGTTGCCCCATTTAGGCGCCTACATTTGCGATTCAGTGGGAGATTGATGATCGTCTACATAACTACCCCAGCGCCACCGGGTACAGTACATACATACCGACTACATAACATGCTGTTGGTGCCAATATCACCATGTGTGGTCTCCGCCGGATGAGCCGTCCACGCGCCAGAGTGTACATGCATACGCCGATTACCCCTCAAACGAGGCGTTATACGGCGGGGTAAGCTGTCGCCTGCGCCTGGACTCTGATCGCCCGCCACATTGACGAGGTACCGTAATTAACCTTTTTCGTCGGTTGTGGTTGTTGGAAGCAGCGCTGCTCAGCATCAGCCTGGAGGTCCACTATGGAGAACTCCGCAGCCATCAATAACGTTAATTAATCCAAAGAACGCTAGTTTAATGGTCGTGAGGTAGACGGAGTAATGTCCGTTAATTATCTCCGGTCTGCTCAAGAACGTATTCGTGTGATCGAAACAGGAGATCGTTACCTGTTGGAGGTGGCGTGAGTTTTGGAATCGAACCCACGAATCTAGTGACAGCCCATGTGTTTAGACCGTAGCCGTCCTGTGAGTACCTCTATATGTGGGTATGTATGCGTGTACGTACAGTACATACATACATGCAGTTTCTGCAAGGCTGAAGGTGTCCAACGGTTGGGCGCGGGGCTGAAAAAAGGGAGGACCATGATGATCATTGCCCTTGTCCATAAACGACCTCGTGGTTTAAAACTTGCCTTGTTGGTTTTACAGTGCCTGAAGATCGGAGGCGCCGTAGCCGCCACCCCCATTTTTTGCCGCCGCAACGGCGAGACGAGTTCTGTCCTCCCTGCGCTGTGCTGCAACGCAACAAGAAAAGAGTCATGAGAGATTGCCGGTCCAAACACCTGAATTGTTAATTAGCTCTTAACCGAAACGTGATCCAAAACTCCTTCAACTGCCACGTACCTTAGAGCAAGCCGTAGCACAGACCAAAAAAAAAAAAAATTCAACTCTTAAACTCTTGCCATGGGCTGACTGTGTGAATTAATTACCCCACAGCGATCCTTGCATATATTGGGGGATCTGCCAGCAACAATAATACCCTAGTGTACTGTGTAGACCCCTCCTTTTGTTCCGTCACATATCAGATTCCACGCGTCCGCCGATCTTCGTTGGCCGAGTACTCGCCTTTCCCGAATGCCAAGGGCTCCGGGTACCGCTTATAAGCTCTGTACCGGAGGCAGGGTTGCATGCATGTACATATGTACTGCGTATGTATGTACAATACATACATATTACATGACAGACCCCAGTCGCGGATCACCCGGCGCCTGACGCTAGATCGAGATTGGATCGAAAAAGAAACCTGGTTCATGGCACCAGTCTCGAATGTGATATGGTGGCTGCATCCATTTGCCGAAGGGACGCTGCAGAGAACGAGCCGTAATTCCATTACTGGGACATCCGTGAACACCGCCGGGCCAAGTTTCTCAAGGAGTAATATTAAGAGACCAAGATTCAATGTAGACGGCTTATATTCTTTATTTTTTTCTGAAGCTTCTTGCCACCATACATACATATCTTTGTGGTTTGTTCGGGGCCATCAAGATGAATTGTATGGCTTCGCTCGGGCCGATAAACAGGCGCAACGACGCCACGGACAGTGCCATTCCGGCAGCCTAACCCCATTCATCAGCGATGATCAGGTCTCGCTAGTGGACATGACTTACTCGGTTGCAACACGCTCCTCGCCCCTCCTTGCCACTCATCTGTCGTCACACACTGGGGAGAGAGAATGTTGAATAATTAGGCAGCAGAAGCAAATTCAACCCCCCTTGTTCATGCTGCAACAACACTGGCACACTTGCACACCTTATCGCCTGAGCCTGCTCTCTCATCATGCGGCATTCCCGCGGCCGCGAAGGAGTGGGTGATTTGAGCGGATCATGCACATGCACGTCTACTATTACGTGCCGGTGCAGTAACTAGTACCATGCAGGCGTCCCGGTCCGTGGCCCCGCTCAGAGCGCTCTGCCAGCCTACACACCAGGTGGGGGTTGTCTATGGCATTGCTGATGAACTAACAGTTCGAGGCCATCGAAAACGAGAAGATTGCCTTTCCTTGTTCACTTTTTGTGGCCTCCGATGATAAACAGTAAACGTGTCTCTTTTGCAGTGCCGTATCGTGGAACGAGATGGCGTCCACGGTTGGGTTGGTAATAGCGGATTGCTCTGTCAAAAGCTTGAGGCCGTGTAATTATCTGAGTCCGGATTTCGAATGTCGGTGTGTTTTGCAGAGGAAACAAGGATGGCATCCTGTTAATCAGGCCCAGTAACTGAATACTCCCCTGCCTGGAGGAAACCCTAATCCCTTTCCCAACTGAGTGTGTCATGTAAGTAAGTAATAGTGTCAACCGGTGCAGACCTTTGAGAACAACGGCCGTATGCTCCTCGTTCAGACCCCTGAGGGCGGGCAGATCTGTGAAAAGTTGCCGGCGATAGTTGATAAAAGTCCTCATGTGTTCATGACACAACGCACAATTGACACGGGTCGGCTTGAGAGTCGATGGAGCGAAGCGATAGCTCTCAAGCGATCCCTGGCGCAGAGTTCCATTGGAACCACGCTTCCCCACCAAATATTTCCAGCCTGGTGAGTATCAATGGATAAGGCCCAAGTCCACAGATGAAGACTCGATGCATGTCCACATCAGTCATGCATTTCCTTTCCGACAGCATACGGAGTGGGGTTGGAGCTGCCGGTCTGAGACAGCGTTGGTTGAACAAGAGACTCCATTGCATCCGGTTGTTCTTGGGAGCAGGTGCCAGTGATGAGCCTTTCTATCCCGGGATGCTGAGAAGAGGTGGGATAAGAGCATAGCCTGCTGCCTCCTTCCTGGTCAAAGCTCGCTAGCTCAAGCCTGGCGATGCCCGGATGTGTGCCGTGGTAACATGTCAGCTTCGTTTTCTCATTAATAATTAGTTCACATCAGTCGGTACTTCTTACCATCGGAAGAGATGGGACGATACTCGTGTAATAGGTCATGCATTTTCCATTACGTCCCGGCCGTAAACAGTGTCGGGTTGCACCTTGATGTTGGGCTTTCGACTGTGGCGGGCGAACCCCAGACGTCCCATCTCCGCCCTGAAGCCGATGACACCGCGGGATGGGAAACTTCTTTTTCCAGCTACACCCTCCTGTCTGACCGTGGCCCTGTCGTGTTAATCCTGACCGCCCTTGTCTTGTGACACAAAACGTCTGGTGACACACAGCCCTTTGACGGTGTCCTATCCGGTATCCCCGGTCCCAGATCTGGGTCTCACGACTCCCAACTCCAGCCCAGTGGCATGATGTACGGGATTTCGTTGTCGGAGGTACAAACACAGACATTGCCTAGGCTGAAAGACAGGTAACATATACCATCCCATGTGTGGGTCGCAATTTAGATGGCTGAGCGGCATGTCGGTGCTTCTTGTGTCTCGGTAAGTAGCGTCCAGCTGGCACCGGTCAAAGCAGCCCGGTGGTGATGTGCCAAATGGACGACGATCCAGGCCTTGTTCGCATGGTGTATGCCCGCATGCGCATATGGCATATCGCTTCTGTTGAAAACAAGCTGTGTTAATGATTAGGCAAATCCCGGAGAGTTTGGCGGAAATTTCAGGATAGCGCAAGGTATCTCTTCGTGAAGTATTAGCATCTTGAATACATTCCCACGAGGCGTATTTTAAACTGGCCGTGAGACTGACAGTCCAGAAAACACATTGACTTTAAGAGTGCCTTAGTAATTAATGTCACTTCCACATGAGGTTGCAAACTTAGAACTTTCGCTTCTTCTTGGCTGGTCCCGCTGCGGCGCGCCTCTCCATCTCTTTCTGGAGCTCGGCCCGTTTGCGGTCTGCTCGTTCCTGTGACGTCTCCCGCTGCTTCTTATTGGGTTCGGAAGCCGGGGTCTCGCTCCTGCCTCTGGCCTCGTCTTCACCGCCTGTTGCGGGTGGCTCTGGGTGTGTCGGCTTCTTCCCAATCACACCCAGTTTGTGCCTCCTGGAAGGCTGGTTCGACGAGTCTTCCACGGGCTCTCGCGGAGGGGGCGACCGCGTAGGTTGGGGGGGTTGTGTCACCGGATTCGTCTTTCCGCCAATACGGCCCAAACCGCCTCGTCTGGGCAATGCCTTCGGAGGAGACGGCGGAGGTGAACTGACTGCGTCGACATCATCGGGCTCAGACGCCGTTTCGGATTGCGTGTCGCTTGCGGCAATTTGCGTCTTGGTTGACTTGTGCGACGTGGCTGGAGGAGGAGGAGAAGGAGGACGAGGAGGAGACGAGGTTGGCTTTCTATTTCTACCAATAGTGCCGAGTTTAGATGCTGTCTCCTTGGTTTTCGCCGGAGAGAGCGGTGGCGGTGCTGGCTCCGCTGTGTCTTCGCCACCCGAAGTCTCATCGTCATCCACTGCCGGTGCAGGACTGCCGCGCTGTCGCGTTGGCCGCACCCCTGGTGGAGTGGCCTGCACTTGGAAATCATCTTCTTCTTTGCTAGCTTCGGGCCCTGGAGATGTTACCTCGTTTTGAGGCCTCCGCTTCTCAGGGAGCTCTGGAGAAAGGATGACTTTACTGCCTTTCATCAGTTTTTTCCACCAGTCTTCCAAGCCGGCGGAAGCCTGTATTTCCAGGTCCGACTTGTATTGCAACCCAGGAGGCCCAAAGACGGAACCCAGGAGGGCAGAGACGTCGGAGGCCTGTGTGATAGGGCGAACCTCGGCTGCTTTGCTCCTGAATTCGGACTCGGAGAAGGCGGCGAGTCCCTTAACCTTCTCTTCGGCGACAGCTCTGGTCACTCGGCGCTTTCCGGACAGCGAGTGGAAGACATATTCGAGGCCGGTGCCCGTAGCTTCAAGTTTGTCGACGAGCCTTGTGATGACGGCGTCTTTCTCTCGGAGAAGGGAAACGAGTTGGTCGATCTCACGCGTACGGGCTTCCTGTGCCTGGATCATGGGAAGCACAAGCTCGGAGGTGAGAGTTGACTGTGGGCACTTCTTCAGGTGCATTGGCCACTTGAAGGGCTTGAGGGGTTTCGGCAGGACACAGGTGACGTGGATGACGAGGGAGTCTTCATCATCGTCCCGTGAGAGCGTCAGAGAAGTGTTGGCGTGTTCGGAGTCGCCGGAATCAAACGCGGCCCGGAGTAGTTCTAGCATTTTGCGAATCTGATCGGGCCCGTCACTCGGGTCGATGCTTGTATCCTCCATCATACCACGCTTGATAATCGGTCTCCTATCAAGGCTCTCGGCCCATACATTGGCGAGGTCAGACAGATGAATGCTGTACGAGTCGGCCTTGAAATCAGTCGAAACCAGCAGCGTCGGGATGCCGGGGGCTGAGGCCGGCAGCAGCCGCCAAGACGGGTGGCCTGACATTGCTGAGAGCGGCGTTGGTCAAGACGGCCAGACGAACCGTGATGCTGTGTACCACTGGGGCCTTGCTGGTGTTCTTTCTCCCGATGTGAGGCTCAGCAAAAGCAGGAAAGGTACAGGAAGTGACGAGGGTGAACAAATCCTCCCAGTACCGGATTGAACAAGTTGCTGTGCGAGGTCCTCCAACCTCTGTGCTCAACGTTCGTGGGCGGGGGCAGCCACGTAGATGTGTCGTGGCCAGTCTGGGGACAGACTGCCGTTGCCTGGATGTTATTCCGCGAGGTAGCACAACGGTTGTGCAAATAAACGTTTCGGACGAGACTCTGATATGAGTGCTAAAGCTGACACGCGACGTGCTACCATGCGAAAGTACTCGGACCTGATACTGAAAAGCCCGATTTGAATAAAAATGAAGATGCAAAGTTGGCGCTGTAATTAATTAATTACGATGCGAATTCCGAGAGAAATGATAATTCCTTGGAAAGACGATTAGGATTTGGCTTCAAACGTGCTGCAGGTCCTGCCATTAACGCGGCGCGTTGCGGCTTGCCGGATGCTCTATTTTCTTCAGATCCCAGCGATGATGTTGTGGTTAGGTTCGTGGCGACAGCAAGATTTGGCAGTGCCTGGACTAGTTGGGCACAAGTTGCGCTAGGATCCGTTTCAGTTCTCAGGGTTAGGGTCTGGTCTTACAGTTGACCTATATGTGTGAATCAGACTCGACGTAATTAAGGAATTTCTACGTGATAATTACTGTTTGTATAGGACAGCTATCGAGGCAAACAGTTGATTTCTGAACCGACCTCAAACCTACGAACGAAGACGGAATGCATTGATTTATTTTAGGTAATGAACCACCCGTTTCGGGGACGCTATCCACGTGTCAAGCAGCCATTAAGTCGGACCCCCCATCACATGTTCCAGTAATTACTGAGACATTCCCTTTCGCATCCAGATCCCCGCGTCGACAATCAAACCATCGTCATGAATGAACCGGCACCTGATGGTCGAAGCCGAAGTCATATATACACAACAAGACCGAAGCATACTCCGACTCTGAAGTCTCGCATCAAGCCCACTTTACCATCCACGCAATCCGCATCCGTTCGCAGGATGTTTCTGCCCGAACACGTCCAAGCTCTCCAGGAAAAAGTCCGCCTCGTCGTCCACTTCGTCTAATTCAATACCCTCCATCTGCTCCTCCTCCTCCTCCTCCTCCTCCTCCTGCTGCTGCTGCTGCTGCTGCTGCTGCTGCTGCTGCTGCTTGTTCTGCCGCTTCCGTTTCTTGTCCCCCCTGTTGACATCGGACACGCCACGCTTCCGGCCGAGGTAGGCGAGGACGCCGGACGCGAGGGCGGAGCACGCGACGTCGATGGCCGACTGCCCCGCGGCGTTGCGCGCCGTCCAGATGTTGCAGCCCAGTGCCGAGTGCAAGGCCTCGAAGGCGGCCGCGCTGTCGCGGCGCGCGGCGAGGTGGAGGGGCGTGTCGCCCTCGACAAGCTGCCCGGCGCCGGCTCCCGTTGCTGTGTGGTGTTGTTCGCCATTGCTGTTCTTGCTATTGCCGTCGTCGTCGTCGTCGTCGTCGTCGCTGTTCAGGAGTCTGTTTGCGGGAGGCGTGAAAGGCTGGTTGGGATCGAGGCAGTGCTTCTTGACCAGATGGATAATCATCTCCCGCGCGTCCTCCATGGCGGCGCAGTGAACGGGGCCCAGGCCGTCTGCGGTCAGGGTGTCGAGGATGCAAGGGGTGCCTGCAGCGATGATCCGGTCGAGAAAGGCGACTGAGCAGCGCTGCCGGATCGCGTAGATGGCCGCGTTCTCGCCTGTTCTCGTCCTTGTATGGAGGAGAGCGAGGCGGAGGGCTGGTTGTTGGGGGAAGAGCCGAGAGTCGAGAAGGTAGTTGAGTGATTTGATGGACTGGCCCATGGCAGCGTGGTGAACCGCGTTGCGGTTCTCGGCATCTCGAGCATGGATGAGGAGCACACCCATGGTGGTGCCATGTTGGCTAGCAATGTCGCCGAGCATCACATCCAGATTGGCAACTTGCCCGGCGACCGACAGCTCCAGGATCAGGTCTATTTCCCTTTGACTGAGGATGCCCTTGGCGTCGCGAAGGCTTTGAATTTCGTAATCGCTCACCGGGATATCATCCATCGTTTGTTTTCAAGATAAACTCGTGACAAGCAGAAACCCGCCTGCTCTGGCCGGCAAACGCCAAGTCGCCTCGGGTTGTGGAAAGCCAGAGGCCACACCCCCAAAATTTGACAGCCAGATAATTATTATTAGTAGCCGGCAAGGAGCTTTAACACCTAATTATTATTATTATTATTATCATTAGTCCTATACCATTATACTAATAAGTATGCCAGAACCTCTCTAGTTATATACAAAGAAAACCGTACCTAATAGGCCGGATAAAAACCTCTGTCCCGCCTCTAATGCCTAATCTAGAATACTAATATATTATAAAGAAAAGGAGAAGTAGCTAGAATAGCCCTATAGAGGCCTTACCTCCCGGTCTAGCCTCCTCGCGAGGTAGTATTCTAGAAGCCTCCTTAGGTCTATTAGCTACTATAGAACCTTCCTTGCCAAACGATAGTTATAAGCCCCTATACCCTATAAACTGAGGTCTAGGTCCCTTTATAACCATATTTCCTAAGATTTCTACGTTTAGCTTCTTAGTAGGTTTAGGCACTATATAACTAGGTACTTAATAATCTCCCTCCCCTAGCTATAGGTATAGTAAGGGGTACTAATCCCTAGGACTTAAACCCTAAAAAGGAAGTCACAGAGGCTAATAGCTCTTATATAAGCCTATATTAGTAGGGAGCTCTAGGCCTTTATTAGGCCCTAGTACCTTTATAGGCCTTCTCCTATATAACGAACCCAACTTAGACTTCTTCTAAAAGGGTTCAGACGAAGGTAGATTGAGCAGGACAAGCAGGCAGGTCGTCTAAGGGATTCGGTAAAGCCAAAGGGTTCACAACAACACTAGAGTTATCTCTCATAGTAATCAGCAATACTTGGTATAAGTACTATGATTATAGGATAGGTTACTATCACTAGTGAACTCTTAGAGTCCACTTAACGAGTGACTATCTATATATATATAGAATCCTAGTGATCATTCCTGATTATAGTAATTATGAGTGATCGTATGGTAGTGATTACCCTAATCACTAGTGAGCGTAGTAATTACTATGCTTTCTATATTGTAATTAGTCCTTTTGCTCCTTTGACTTGATTAGCCTGTTTATACTAGTGGCTTAGGCGGTATCTATATATATATTTCTGTGATACGATGCCTTCTTTCTAAGGCTTTTAACTTAAAAGCCCTCTTTAGGTTGTCTTAAATAGCGCTAATATCCCTTGTGTTCCTTGTATGTGTTTTTCTCCTTAGCCCCTTGTTACCCTTCATACTATTAATTATACTATCTAATATATATAGATCCTTAACGTCTATTTACTATAAGCGTTTAGCTTAGTTTATTTCTAATTATAGGTTTATAATAATAGTATATTCCTATTATATAGAGTATAACTAAGTATATAAAATGATTGAAAAATCTCGTTACTACAAGGCTTACGTGCGTCAGGGTCGTGCTTACGATAGTTCTAGCGTTCTAGTTTCTTTTTATAAGTTCCCGTTTCCTTATAAAGGTATATCTCTAATCGTAACGTAGTAGATCGTATTATACGTAAGTAACGTCGTTTAAAGGCTAAAGAGAAAGAGGCCGAAGCCTTGTTATAAGAATATTAATATAAAGCTTCTAAGGCGTTAGCCTATCTAACTTGGGTCTATAAATAACGAGAGTTCCTAGTAAAGAAGGGGGTAGATATAGTTATATAGGGTTTGTCGAATCTAGATAAATTAGAGGTAGTAGAATAGTAGGAATCGGGGGCCATTATATAACTTAACGGTGGCGTCGATGTTATTAACTAGGGCGCTGTTTTCGGTTCTATCCTAGGTTTGCCTTTAGCTAATCCGGGTTCTACTAATAGAACTGTTCTAGTTTCTTAGGGTAATTTAGGTTCTTAATAGGTTCCTATAAGTTATCTTCTAGTCCGAAATCAAGCTATTTAACTAGGTATTATAGTTCTCTATTAATGATATATAAATCCAGAATTTCTTCGATATCCTATTCTTTTTCCTTATCTTCTACTTTAATATATATAGTAACCTTAGCATTTTTCGGTATTGGTTCGAGAAGCGAAATATGAAAAACATCTGTCTATAGTTATATAGGTAATAGTAATAATAGTTAATAGTTAGATGTCGAAATTCGTTCTTTAATAACAAAGAGTCTAACTTTCTTAAAGTCTAGCTTTATACTTAGTTATTTGGTTTGTAAGTTTCGTACGATTAGGTAGACTTTGTCTCCCCTCTCTAGGCGAGGTCCCTTAAGCCTATATTTATTATAGTGATTTTTCATTCTAGTCCTGATAAACTCGAGTTCCTTTTTAAGCTTTTTATATAGTATATATATTTGTTCTACTTTGACTACTGCTCTCGGCACTATAACCTCTAGTCCTTACCTAAGGTCTGCTTTATATCTATAGTTTACGAAGAATGGTATAACTTTGGTCATTTCCGTTGGTATTATATTATAAGCGAGTTATACTATTAGTAATAGTATAACCTAGTCATCTTGCTAGTAGTTAATATAAGAGCGGAGGTACTGTTTAATAACTTGGTTTAGTCGCTCTATTTGTCCGTCAGTCTATGGGTAATATGCTATTAATAGCTTGCTATTAACGCCTAATTGTTATATTAACGCTTACTAGAACTTTGATATGAACTTGGTATCTCTATTGGTGATCTACTCTTGCGGCCAAGCATGTACTAATATAACTTGCCGATAGATTACGTCTGCTAGCTATTTAGCTATCTAGGACTCCTTATAGGGAAAGAAGTATACCTATTTAGTTAGGCAATCTATTATAGTGAGAATACTATCGTAGATTACTCCTATAGCCGTATCTTTAGATTCCAGTAGCTTTATAATAAAGTCTATTATAACTAAACTCTATAGTTTATTAGCTATTAGCAGTAGCTAAAGTAGCCTATATAGCTTATATTATACCGTTTTGCTTCGATTGTAAATGTCGTAGTTCCGTACAACTTCCTTAACTCGTACTGTTAACTATAGAAAGTTATAGTGTTTCCTAACTTGTACGATAGTCTTCGTAACTCCTTTATATCCTCCGAGTTTTAACTTATAGAGTTCTCGAATCATTTATAGCTATTGATCTCCGTCGTAGATATATACTTTGCCTTGGTACTAGAGTTTTCTATCTCTTTCTTCCACTCCATTAGGTACTACTAGTCCGGGTACTACTTAATACTATGTCTCGTTAATCCTTTCTTCTCGAAAGATTACGTAATATTCTAGGAACAAGTTAAGTAGATCATCTTCTATAGGTATCTATGTTTCGTAATATAGCGTTCCATCTGTTTATTCCTTAAATAATGGTAGTATTGTTTCTATTCGTCCTTCTATATAATCCGTTTATCGGCTTAAGATATCCGCTTATACGTTCTCTTTGCCCTTCTTATAGCGGATCTCAAAGTTAAATTCCGCGAGGAATTCTGCCTATTATATTTATTATCTGTTAAGCTCCTTCGTTATTATAAAGTATCGTAAATTCTTATAATCTGTATATACTTGTATTGATTTAATTATACTACTAAGGTATAGTTACTATTCTTTAAAAGCTTTAACAATTGTAAGTAGTTCCTTGTCATAGATCGAATAATTAAGACATAGTCTATCAAGCTTCTTTGAAAAGAAGGCTATAAGATATAGCTTTCTTTATTCGTCTCGTTATTCTAATTGTCCTCCAATAGTATAGTCTAAAGCATCTGTTTCTATCTTAAATGGCTTCTTAGGGTCTAGCAGTACCAGTACTAGGTCTTTAGTAATAGTATTATAGATCTATATAAATGCTTACTCGTATTGCTCTTCCTATCAGAATTTAGCGTTCTTCTTAGTAAGTTTATATAAAGGTTGTACGATCGCTCTAAAGTTCCTAATAAACATTTAGTAGAAGTTTGTAAATCTAATGAAGCTTCGTACTTCCGTAACTAACGTCGGTCGTAACTAATTCTTAATAGCTTTAACCTTTAAAGGTTCTATCCGAATTTGTCCTAGGAATATCTTGTATTCTAAAAATACCGTTTTCCTAACATAGAATTTGCTCTTTTCCTTATTAACTAATAGTTTATATATATATGGCATGTCTAGCACTGCTTTTACGTGCTTCTAGTGTTTGTCTATCGTCTTAGAGAAGATAAGTATATTGTCGAGATAATATACTATAAATTTGTCGAGAAAGGGGCAGATAGCTTGATCAATTAGGGCTTAGAACGTTGCCGGCATGTTTATAAGTCCAAATAGCATAACAAGGTACTTATAGTAGCTATAGGGTGTCCTAAAGGCCGTTTTCTACTCGTTGCCTTCTTTGATCTATATATAGTTATAGGCTAATAGTAAGTCAAGATACGTAAAATATTAGGCTCCTACTAACTAATCTTAAAGCTATAAGATTAGTAGTAATAGATATTAGTTTTTCATAGTCTGTTCGTTAAGTTGCTAATAGTCGACATATAACTATAGCTTTCCGTCTTTCTTAGGTATAAATAGGATTAGGTAGCCTACTAGCGATGTCAATAGGCAGATATATCCTCTTTAAAGGTTCTCCTCTAAATATCGCTTAAGTTCTTCGTTCTATATCTAGCTCGTATAGTAAATCTTAAAGAACTTTAGTTATACTCCTTCCTTAAGCTTAATCTCGTAATCCTATAGGCCGTATTCTAGTAGTCCTTCTAGATATTTCGATTCGAATACTAGGTGTCCTTTGTATTTCTTTAGTACTTCCCTAGTCTTATCTCGTCTCTCGGTTTTCTAATAGTATATAAACTTGGTTCCGTCTATAATAATACTAGCGATTTCTCCTATCTCAACCTACTACTCTAATTATAGTGCTCTGCATTTGTCAATAGAGAGAATAGCTATCGGCAGTTTAGCTCATTTCTCTTATTATAATATTAGTGTTATTATACCGCTTCTTCTAGAGTCTATAGTAGTTTGCCTACTATTACTCGTCTCTTGTAGTAGATCCGTAGGATATACCTTCCCTTAAGTATCGTCTGCTTATAATCCTTATATACTCCCTATCTCGCTAATTAAATATAACTCTATTCGGGGTTATAGGTAGCTACTATTCTTCTAGTTAATATCTAGGTCGTAATCTTTATACTATAATAACCCTAATATTATATCTTTATCGTTACCTATATCTATAATACTAAATACGACTACTATAGTCTTTCCTACTATAGTGATATTAATTAGTTCGGTCTCCCTATATACCCATTATATTAGAAATAACCCTTTAACTATACTATACTTTCACTTTATTCTCTAGGATATTTATAGCTAATTTATAAGCGTTGGCGAAATCAGGTTCATTTCTACTTTACTATCTACTAGTATGAACATTTCGTACTATTTCCATTATACTATTATCTATAGTCGCTTGTCTTACTACTATCGTCTAAAGATTATAGTAATTTCCTATGTTTCTGCCGGGAGGTCTCGATATAGTAGTCTCTTACGCTAGTTCCTCCTATACTACGCTACCACTCGCCGCTATACACGCGTTAATGGTTTCCGGGCCCCTTAAAGGGCCCTGACCCGTTTCCTAGGTTAGTGCTAACCTCTTCGGTTATTTAGCTAATAGTAGCTTCGTCGATTATACTTATTTCTATAAGCTATTGAGTACTTATAGCTTTCTACTATTAAGTCCGTTCTACTTTTCGTCGTATATACTATAGCTTTATCTAAAGCTCCCGAATTCGCGATTTCTTTTCGTCCGCGTGATAGAGGTAATCGTTGCTCTAGCACGAGTCCTATATATCTCGTTCTATTCTGTAGTACCTAGGCTAGGCTTGTCTTAAACTATCGTAATGCCTTCTAGATCGCGGGCTTCGATCTTCTAGAGCAACTTGGCTGCTCTATTTCCTATATTATAGACCTATTCTATAGGGTATAAGCTTCTGTCCTCATTTCCTTGTCAGGTTAGCTAGTAATTGTTTTCGAATTTATTATAGAAGTGGTATCGGTATCTATATGCTATACACTAGAACTAGGGCACTTATATATATGCCTCGTATCAAGGGTATAGTTATATAGCGTTGCCTAGGAGATATTAGAATTCTTTCCTAAATCCTTCCTATTATATATAGACTATAGGTACTCTAACGCTAAGGTAGGAATGTTTCTTCTAGTAGCTTTTCTATATATACTCGTCTTTTCTACGATTCGCGTATATAAACTAGTATTCTAGGTTCTATACGTCGCTACTAAGTTACTAGTCGTCAAGGTACTCGGTATAGCTATCAGGTCTATTATATATTATAGGCTGTTTTCCTTTGATAGTTTCTATAATACGTCGGAGTTCCCTCGTCTCGTTCCTTATCTTATCACTCTACTAGGTAAGTTAAATCAAGCGTCTATCCCGTTTATATAGTTCTATATTAAGCCGGAAAACTTTATTATAGTATTATTTAATTTGTTCCTAGAGAAATAGAACATTAGGTCTAGGTCTTTTAATTCCTTAGGTATCGGTTATCTACGATCTATCCTACCTCCATATAACCGTAAAACCCTACTACCTCAAGGCTAGGAGAATCGAAATTAGCAGTACGTATTCTCCTACTATATTCTATTTAGCAAGACCTATCTCTAGGTCTATAGTAACTAGTTTAAAGTATAGTACTTATTCATTTTTACTATTACTATTGTATCCGAGACTATCTATATTACTACCCCTATCTTTGTAGCTTATAGCCGCTACTTCGATAACGTCCTTAGTAGTTTCGTCAATAGCTATAATTTCCTTTCTAGGGACTATCTTCTACTCTTTCTTCGGGCTTCGACATTCTCGCTTATAGTACCCTTTCTTTCCGTAGTTATAGTAGGTAACATTAGACTTGTCTTTGGTCGTCTTCTTCCGGTCCTGCTTCTATACTATATCCATATCTATAGCTCTAGGGTACATCCTATATAAGGTACTAATATATGCTTGCTTTTTCTTATTATTAGCCTTAACTATAGTTCTATTTATTTGACCTTATTTTTACTACTCTTATATATAGAGTTAATTATCGATTTCAATAGCCTATATAATATATTTATCTAGGGTCTTAGGCCGATTATACTTATATAACTTATCTTTAACCTTTTCCTTTAAGCTATTATAGAATAATTATATTAATACCTTATTATTAAGCTAAGACTTAAATATATCCTATCTAAACTATATAGCATAGGAGGCTACTAACTTAGTCTATTAGAGATTAGTAAGTCTTTCTTATATATAAATCTTCTTATCTTTATTATTAAAAACCTTCCAAAGCTCTTCTTCAAAACGGTCGTAGGATCGAAAGACTGCTTATATAAACGCGTCTCGGTCGTCTTTATCTTCCTTGGTAAGATAGTCATTCTATATAGACTCGAACTATCTAAGTGCCTTGCCCTCTAGTCTTGTAGCTATATAGAGGACTTTAGCTTTATTATCTAGAAACTTATCATCATTAAGCTAGAAGTAGAATTAGAGGTTTATCAGGAATCCTACGAGGTCTTCCTTAGTTCCTCTATATTTGCTAGGTAGTTTGATCTTGATACAGCTTGCTTTGGCGCCCTTAAGTACCTTGATTTTAGTATAGGCCTTGTTAACTAGTTTTTACAAGTGCTTTTTATTATTCTCGAGTTCCTTAATTTAAGCTTAAGTAGTCTTATCTCTCTAATCTAACTCCTAGATTTACTAATAGAGTTAACTAAGCTAGGCAAGCAGCTATTTAGCTATAACGTTAGTAGCCATATCAATATTAAGGTCGAAGTCACCTCTATTCTAAACTATAATAGAATAAAGGGAGTAATAGCAATATATAACAAACCTAACTTAGACTTCTTCTAAAAGGGTTTAGACGAAGGTAGATTAAGCAAGACAAGTAAGCAGGTCGTCTAAGGGATTTAGTAAAGCTAAAGGGTTTATAATAACACTAGAGTTATCTCTTATAGTAATTAGCAATACTTGGTATAAGTATTATAATTATAGGACAGGTTACTATTACTAGTAAACTCTTAGAGTCTACCTAACGAGTGACTATCTATATATATATATAATCCTAGTAATTATTCCTACTTACGGTGATCGTAAGTGATTATATAGTGGTGATTACCTTGATCACTAGTGAGCGTAGTGATTACTATGCTTCCTATGTTGTAATTGGTCCTTTCGCTCCTTTGACTTGATTAGCCTGTTTGTGCCGGTGGCTTAGGCAGCATCTGTATATATATTTCCGTGACATCCTATAAAAACTAGGTATAGTAGGTCCTTGTCTAATATATACTATATCCTCTTACTAGCTTAGTTAGCCCTCTAACGATTGCTCTAGCTAGCTACTATAGCTAGTTCTATAGCCTATAGCCTCCTCCATAGGGTCTATAGGGGGGGTAGACTCCCTCTATAGCCCTCTTAAACCTATTACTAGACTGTCGACCTTGCTACCTCTAGGGCTATAGGCTTCGGCTCCTAGCCTCTCGCTTTAGCCCTTCTCTCTGAAACCTCTAGCTTAGCCTATTATAGGCCTGTTAGATAAGAGCCCTTGTAGGGACCTAGGGGGCCCTAGAGACTACTCTGGCCTATAGGAGTAGCTAGTTAAGTTTGGCTTTGAAGTTAGCTAGCCTATTATTAAGATAGAGGTCGAGGGGCGGTACCTAGGCTTCTGTTTCGAGGCACCGGATAGGGGTGGCCTTATAGGCCCTGGTAACCACTCGAAGGGCCCTATATTAGGCCTTCGATAGCTCCCTAGCAGGGCCTTCTGGCTTGCCCCCTACCTAATAATTATTAGCCTAACCCCTATATACATTAACACCTAATATTAGCCTATAATATATGTAACTTACAGATTGCTATATACTTTAAGATATATAGATTCTAATTATACTATGTGATTAATAATATGGGCAATGTAGTTAGAGATATCGATAGAGAATATAGTTTTTTAGACTTAAAAAAGTCTATCTTAAAACACTTTTTAGCATATCTTAGTATATTATCTTGGCATTTTTCTAGCAAAAACAAGGCATTTCTAAACTATTAATATCTCTATATGTATTACCTATATATACTAGTGTGTTACCCCTTTTCTAACGGTTCTGTGGACTTACGAAAGAAAAAAAGTGGGAGACATTGATAGCCACGGTACGCCCTAATTAATTAGATGTACAAATTAATATATTATGGCCCACTACCGAGCCCAAAACCGGTGCTAACTCAATGAAGTTTTCGTGATGTCGACCCCTACCGCTTCTGGGTGGATTTGTAACGGTCTCAGGAGTAATTATATCGCAACTATCTGATGACGACTCTACGAGTACACCAAGCTTGAAGAAGAAAAGAGAAAGAAGAAATTCTGCCGATCGCGGGCCCTTGATCAGGCAGACGCGCTGGCCCGCGTGTATGCGACGGTAGGCACGATGTGTAAATAGCCTCGTCTCGGAGTTAGGGATTCGTGGTTAGGTTTGCCCGAGGGTTACCGAGGCCCATACCGGGCTCAGCGCGGTATAGTAAAGAACAATAGGGCGAAGTATTATACCCTGAAAGATTTTATAAACACGGTTAACGCTAGCTCCTTAACTTGAGGGCGGTGATATTATATACGCTAAACCCCACGTCATCCCAAGACACGTGCGAGATGAATCTCCCCACTCCTTATCACAGCCTCTTAACCAGACGTGACAGTATGCCTGTGCAGCAGTCAGTCGTTCCTCGGGAGGCCACAGACGATGAGCGCGCCTGTACCCCCCAGCATGTACCGTGGCACGTAGATGAACCGGTCGTCATCTTGCTTCCGGGCTGCTGGCTCGAGAATCTCGCCCTCTTCCACTTTGATCAAAATGGAGTCGTCCGTAATGGCAACAAGCAAGTTGTCCGAATGCAGATCTGGCGTGCGTCTGTCAATCATATTATTGCAATTGCAGGAGACGACATGATAGTTTCCGTACGACTCACCAGTATGGACCACTTTGGCGCCGTGGAGACAGTCCAAGCCGACAAGGACTTGATCTAGGGAGCTCGTGACGAGCAGTTTTTGGAAGACGCGTTTTGACTGCATCTCCTGTAGCGTCCTCAAACTCATGCCCAAAGGGGTGATGACAAAAACCTTGTGGTCGCCGTGCGTGCTGGCTTGTTAGCGTGAATGAATCATGGAGCTCGCGGACGTGTTGCCTGCCGGGATGGTTTTCTAAGTTGGTGACACTGACCAGGTGGCGGTATACTACGTGCTCCTGATTATATTTCATTGTGTTGACGTGCCCTTTGAGCGTCCAGTATTTCCCGTCCCTGTGTGGTGGCGGTTCACTAGAGTCGACAACCATTTGACAGCAGCTCGGAAAATTCAACAGGATATTAATACCTCAGGTCTCGACCCAGCCAGACAGTTGAAGTGGTGCCGTAGCTGAGCTTAGCAACGACCTGGCAGTGACCCCCAATGACCTCGCCCATGCGCATGGGATAATTAATACTCGTCGCGCTCGTAGAAGGGCAGCTTCTGCCCCTCAACCTTGTCGGAGGGGTCGATGATTTGGAATCCACTTGATGGAAAAACACGCGGGGACTGTGATGCTGCCGCGATTGGCTGGTAATCCGATGTCAAAACCATGACGAAGAGCGTTGTTGTTGTTGACGTTGTGGTTGTTGGGATAATTAGAAGCACGAGAGGGAATTAATGAGCTGGGTTCGCTGCCCGCCAAGCATACACACGGCGATGTCGGCGATTCTGCGCGGCCCTATTCGGGGACCTGGTCTGCGCATGTTTATTCTCTCGCGGAACAAATGGTGAGGTCTGTGGTTTTTGAAAGTGCTAAAAGACGGCAAGGAGCGGGTATACCAACATCCTCCCTTGCTTAACTCTCAGATCCGAAGTTCCAGAGCATGCCTACATTGTGAAAGTCTTTAAAAAAGAGATACTATGATTGTGTGATCGAAACTCCGAGGCTTACCAAGATCGAACGAGATCTCGAAGGCAGGGGATCGGGGATCGGACGATTCTGCTTGCCTCGTAGCGAATCCTGGCTCTCTGGTCTCCTCATCCAAGCGCCAAGGAGAATCTACCCAACTCAATGGTTGCACTTGTCCGCGGGCCAGAAGCCGACTAGGACGGAGGACACCTTGGCTACACGTAACGTCTCTTCAAGGTGTCAATCATTTGACCCCGAACGACACTCGCGGGTCCGCGTGAAGCCACCATGATGAATCTTCCTTCTTCGACTTTCTCGCTCCTCCGGTCGTGCATGTCGGCTTGTGATTTCAAGGACGCCACGCAGATGGTGTGGTCCAGGGGTACTGTCCTTCCCCACCCGTTGTTTATGGGTGGGCGTAATTATTAATACTATATACATACATATATACCTAGTCCAGTTGGCAGGGCTGGTGGTGAACCAAAGAGTCTGCCCCTCATAGTGTAATGATGCTTCCTAATTATAATTAATAGTTCACCAAAATGGTATCTGTGAACCATGGTTAGTTTCTAGGGTTGGCGCTCGGGGCAGAGAGTTGCTAGCCCAAAGGTAGGTAAACCAGACGAGGAGGAACTTTCATTTGGTGTGACACAGCATAGTGTATGCTCTCATGGCCCCCTATTACTTCCGTGATCCATCTAAGGTACATAGGTACCGAATCTTCCACGTTGCACGTGCGAGGTGCGGTGAGTTTGAGTCTCTGGTAAGTGTATAATTATAATTGTATCATCGTCTGCAAGGGATTTTCTCGGTCATGTCATATGGTCTTACGAGATCAGGTACCTCACATTCATCGGCCTCCTGAGGACCGTTTGACAAATCCAGACGGATTGGAAAACACTCGCTATCAGCTGTCATCTCCAAATCGCTTGTTGGCGACTCCTTCGCTGTTATCACTATCTGTGCTGTTGGCGCTGTATGACAGTGTCTTGCGTGCCGTTGGCCTGCTTCGCCCCTTTGGTAAAGGAACTTTGAGTCCGACTCAACTCCCTCCGCGCGCCCACCTGCTGCTGGCCACCATGCTTGATCCACTTGGCCGTCCATGAAAGCCATTCACCTCACGGGTTCAATTTGGGTTCTTTGCGCCGGAGGCGTCCAGGCCTAATGTTCTTCGACTGCTTAGGTACAGCGCGTGGCTGAAACAAGGGCGGCCAGACGCGACGTAGTATGCTGCCACCAGCGCCTTGATTTTAATCCTCGCGAGATGTGTATGGGCACGCGGGACGGCCCCAGGCCATACGTGAGCACCACAGAGGGAGCATCTTCTGCACGACGATCAAAGATGTCTGGCGCCTCGCTGCCAGTATTATCTGGGTACGATAAAACCAGCTCATCCGCCCGCTTTGCGTAGGGATGTGACCGCGAGGTCGCACAGTCGTATACAGTCTCGGGGTCATTGCCTTCCGAGTAATTATACCGTCTTGGTCGCTGGTTTGCAGAGCGTCTCTCTCGTGCTCTCTCATGGAGCCGCGTTTTCCCTCAACCCCTTGGTCCTCAAACTCAACTTCATTCCCTCTTCCGCAAACGGCAGGCCCTTCCCGCCATCGATTCCATGTTCCCTGCTCTCGTCCCTTTCCCTTTCCCTTTCCTTTCCACCATCACCACCACCACTACCACCACTACCACCACCGCAGACCGCAGCTTTTCGGAGTTCTTCCCTCTGCCTGCTCACCATCTCGCTCGCGTCGCTCCCCCTCCGACTGCTCCCGGCACCGCCGAGGCTGCTAGCGTCATCGGCGCCGGCCACGCCGACGTTCACGCCGAGCCCCTTCAGGCGGCCGGCCCAGAGGCCTCTCACGCCGCCCTTCTTCCGCTCGGGCACCTCGTCGGTGCCGGCGCTGCACACGTACAGCAGGTACTTGAGGTTCGGCAGCGTGTGGCGTATGTCGACGACCCGCAGGCCCTGGGAGCTGCAGAGGGCCTCGATGTCCTTGTTGAGGAGGAACCAGGCGTAGTCGAAGCGGAACTGGGCGCTGGACCCGCCGCGGGGCACGTAGAGCGGGAACTCGCGCTGCGGGTCGGGCAGCTGCGAGATGTCGTCGCGGATGCTCGAGCGCGAGCCGAACGGGCGGATGGGGTAGGGCAGCGGCACGGCGAGGTAATACTGTAACGCGTCGGCCAGGTGGGCGACGTGGCCGAGCGCGGCGGAGAGGGCATCTTCGGTAATCGGGGGAGGGCCGCCGCCGCCGCCGGAGGAGGAGAAGAAGGCGGAGGAGGAGGAGGAGGACTTGGAAGCGCCGGCGAGGGTTTCGTCGGCCGATGTGGTGTTGGGCAGGGGGAGACCGCATATCTGAAAGGAGAGGGGAGGGCCCAGGGGCACCGGGATGATGTTGTAGATGCGCGACAGGTCTTCGCAGATGCGGCGGCGTTGGCCATGGATATCGGATTTCGTCTTGGCGAGGAGAGCCTGGGACTGTGCCAATTTTTCGGTCGCGTTCTCGACGTCCTTAGCGGCTCTCTCTTGGGCGGCCCGGCCCTGGGCGATGGCTTCCTTGCGCGCAGCAAGGGATGCCCTTAGGTCGTCGTTCCGCTTCTTTGCATGGGCAACCGCCCGCCTCTGTTGTGTCAAGTATTTCTTTGCCAGTGCGAGCGAGTCTTCGGCCTCTGGAACCTCGTTCTTCCTCTCGCGGCTAAGCAAGTCGTTGATCTGTTGGGTAAGAAGTTCGCGCGTGGCAAGTGCGTCTTGGATCGAGTTGTCCAGAGTGGCCAGCCTCATCAGCGCGTTGTAGGACGACGTCGGAGCCGACGCGGTATGCTTCGGGGGCGTGGGCTTTCCAGCGAGCTCGAGTGAGTAGATACCGTCTACCAGGTAGAACACCAAGGAGTTTGGCGGGAAGTGGACGTTGTGGAGCGTTCCGAGCCAATTGAGCGAGCGCAGGTCGACCTCGTCTTCCCGCAACAGCGACCATGCATCATTCCGTCTTGCCCACACTTTGACCGTCACCTTGGGGGACTGCGTGATGGTTGAATCGAGCTCGCAGAGTTCAAACGGACGGAAGTTGAAGTTCTATCGCCGGTCAGCCAGGCCCTCTCTTGTCCAGCAAGCATGCCCGGTGGCGTACCGTTGCGCGTTCTCCGACTTCGCTAATGTAAATTGGCTCCTCCACTCCCTGGATGTGTAACGAGAAAAAGGCGTCGGCCAGTCGACTATCGAATGCGTCCTCGAACTTCTTTTGCCGGGTCGCCGGGCTGACGCTGGCCAGGTTTGTGCTCCTGCGCCGGGCAGTTGGCGGCTGGAGGTCGTCCGAG
Organism: Thermothelomyces thermophilus ATCC 42464; assembly: GCF_000226095.1. Classification (NCBI taxonomy): domain Eukaryota; kingdom Fungi; phylum Ascomycota; class Sordariomycetes; order Sordariales; family Chaetomiaceae; genus Thermothelomyces; species Thermothelomyces thermophilus. The sequence goes on along the minus strand of NC_016476.1, from coordinate 221,867 downwards.
GACAAGGCATGGTGCAGACGGGGCGTGTCTCTCAGGGCCTCGACCTTGGCGGGGCTCTTGATGTTGAGGATGGCGTCGTCGATGCTGTGGCCGCGGGGCCGGGAGAAGGAAAGGTTTCTCAGCGCGATCCCGCGAAGATGTCGTAGTTTCCGGTTTTGCGGCAGCAAAAGCGGGCGCGTGGCCTCTGTCGACATAGTGTCATGTCGTGGTTTGTGTCTGGATTGGGCGGGGGCGGAGAGGATCAACGGGAAGCGACGCCAGACATTGGAGACATTGGCGATCGGGAATGTTGACGATGATGCGCTTACTGTGTGTGTATGTACGGCGGTACGCTGTGATTGGGCCGTTGCGGCGCCTTGCAGCTTTGAGCTCTGGGGGAGCTCCTCAGGGTCCTTGGCGCCTGAGAGTGTGCAAGCAATGCTGTGGTCTGTGCGTGAATCACCTCAGCTGCCCTGGAGTGGAGTCTTTCCCAGTTGTGCTTGTAATTTTCCCCCTTACTTTCCCATCTTCAAGACCTTGAAAACTTTACGTCCTTGTTCGGGCACTCAAGTCAGCGCAGCTCATCACATATTGCGAATTAGTGTAGGCCACCAAAGAGCTCCAAAAAATCTCTTAAGCAATTGCCATGCATTTCTGACGAGAAACAACTTACCGAACAGCCTTTGCAGCAAACCAAAGGGTGAAAAGACCAATTACTTACCTTATCAGCATCGCTAGGTAAGGTAATAACCACCTTAACATAAGCGCGAAGCAAACTCTTCTAGGCCTGTACATGCCATTAGGTAAGATCCCCTACTACGGGAGCGAAATCTACATCGCTCCAGCAGGAGAAGATGGCCCCAAGACGGCCACCAAGCCGCCATCGGGCAAGGACAAGAATCAAGGAGCAGTGGTCGATAGAGTGACGGGAGGAATGATGTGCTGACACACAACTAACATAAATCTAAGGGTATAATATATTATATAAACTCAGACCAAAGAGATCAATTGAATGAAGAAAGGCAAAAAGCAGTCACGCCGGCCGATACGCCCGGTAATAGGGCGCTGCAGGTCTCTCCATCTCTGTCCCCAGCCCGGAATTCGCAGGATAACCTCCGAACGGATCCTTCGCCGGTGTCGCCAGCCTCTGCCCGCGGTACCACCCGGGTATGTCGTTATTGTGTGTAAAGTCGCCGCCGTCGTTCATCGTGTGCTTCATGCCGTATAACCTGTCCAGCTCCTGCTCCTCCCTGAGGTTCTTGCGCCTCCGCCAGCAGTAGAACAAGGCGCACACGAGCATCAGGAGGACCGCTACTGACCCGGCCACGCCGATAGCCACTTTCATGCCGGAACTAAGGGAACCGCTGTCGGAGGAAGAGTCGTCGGCATCTTGCAGTGTCGGCGTGCCTGTTGGCTCGTCCACGCCTTTGGCCTCCGTGCCTGTTACTGTTCCAGTGGTTTGCGGGCTGTCGTCGAGAATGAGGGTCTCGGTGCTCGAGGTTGCGCTGGTGCGAGTGGTTTCCGTCGAGTCCGTTTTGTCTCGACTCGAGGTCGAAGTTCTTGTTGCCTCCGTCCGGCTCGGGCGGGCGCTGGTGCTGGTGGTGGATGCGGGCCGGTCGCTGCTCTGCCAGTTGATCTGGATCATGGGTGCCAGCAGGCTGAAGGCCGTGATGGACGCTTTGTCGTCCGGTACGGTTTGAGTCTCAACGTCGCCGGTGGTGCTGCCTTTGCAGGTGACTATGGGAACCGCCGTGGATGTGGCTATCATGGTGCAAGTCTGGCCGTTGATGTTGGCGCAGCCGTAACCACTGGTGATCAGGATTAGCGACAGCGCCCCCCCCCCCTCCCCCCCCGGGATTCATCACGGGAACTGACCTCGGACAGCAGCCAACCGCCGTCTCGCCGTCACGTAACTTGAACTGGACCGGCCAGCCCGACCCTCCGCCGCTCCCTCCTGTCGCCGAGCACGCCGTCGCGTACCCGACGGGGCAATGCAGCCCGGGTGAATAGAATCCCCAGCCGGACAGTGGCGCTTCCTTCTCCTCCACGCCCTTGGACGTTGCGGGCCAACACGACGTGGCATCGTAGGGCTTGCCTCCGGAACACCCTTGCCCGAGGAAGGCAACATCCTTATCGCCGCCGATTCCGAAGAAGTCGGCCAGCGCGTTCCGCCGCTCGCCAACCGCGACCGTGCATGCGGCGGGCGGCGTAAAGGTTGTCGTCAACGGCCCAAGGTTGATAGGTGCTTGCCCGATAATGACCGACATTCTGCCGTCTCGCTCGTATGATCCTGCGATGGTGCCCAACTTTTCGCACTCCGGAAGCACTGCCAAACAGTCGGGTCCGCGGTGGATGCAAAAGTTTTAGCTGGGAAATGCCTCGCCGGGTGCGGCCCGCCGTGAATACGTTAATTACGCCCAGACAGGCTGCGATCTCCCTCACGCCTCTCCATTCCTACGTAAGGCTAGCGCTGCTCTTGAAAACGGGCCCTCTGCCGTTGGACCCTTGAAGTTTTTCTCGTTTCATCCTCCGACGTAGCGCAACATTGTAGGCAGAACTCGGCTGCTGGTGCCGTCTTGCGTTCCTTCGGGCGGTGATCGCCTAACTCTTCTCAGAGACATTGATGCTGATCTTCCTCCACCCCAAATCCGGCCCCCCACATTTGCACGCATTTGCAAGCCCCTGAAGATCTTCGGCACGGCGGCTCGCTGTCCACGTGCAAGCGGGTTGACAGTTTCAAGAATGGTCCGGCTGGTGTGACGGCAGGCGCCGGGCCAAACCGTTAAACCCCGTCTTTGCTGGTTGGTTGGTTGGCGGGGAAGCCCGAGCCGCCAAATTACTATACGAAGTAATTAGACGTTGTAACACTCCGCAATACACAGTAACTGTAATACTACCAGGACCCTGATATTTTATCGATACGGCGATGTCACAAGCCATACTGTGTAATTACGTCATTCAAACTAGGCGCCCTCTTCTGTTTCGCGGTGGATTAATTCACGTGATCTTCTTAAAAAAAAAATTGAACTCTCATAGCTGCGGGTTGCTCTCAGTTAGTTGAAGGCGGATGGAAAGAACGAAATGCGGATTACCCCGTGCCTGTTACTGCACGACCACAATAGTGTACACACGAAATGCCCCTTTGCATTGAAATCCATCTCACATCGGTGGCTCTCAACGCTTTCCGAGAACCACATATCCTAGACGCCCCTACACCTGATGCAGGTGAAGACTGTTGTTGTAATTATTGGTAGCGGCCTCCGTACCTTATTCCCATCTCGGCTGGATCTAGATCATCCATAATTAGTATCTCAGTGAAGGGGAATCAGATCATGCAAGCTAAGCCCAGAACGAGACGAGAAGCAGAATCCCGCAAACGCGGGGTCAGTGGCCTGATGACGCTTCTTTCACATTCGATCGAACAGTAGCAGAGTCAAGCTCCCACCCGGGTTGGTCAATGTTCGATTGCGGTGACGTCAGGCCAGTTGAGGGGTTACCTGAGCCGACGAAAGAGGTCGAAATAACAATACGTAATTATTCAAGGTAGGTATGTACCTACCTTCCCCTTAACAACCAAAACGCGAACGTGGCATCTCTTTCTTCGACATTAGTCTCCATGCCACCCTTCGCTCAGTGACTGCGTTGAACCGGATCATTACCGAGAGTACCGGATTAAATACACCATGCGCGGACTGCAGAGGACCACGGGTGCTCTCCCCAGGGCAACACCCGGTCTACTGCGCACATGCGCCACTCGCCATAGCCGCACCATCAACACCCTGCAGGCCCGGCAAAAGACCTCCGGCGACCAGCAGCGGGCCAACGCTCCGGCCACGTCCGCCACCACGCCGCTCGACCTCTCCCGGAACCAGGGGGTCTACGGCGCAAATTGGTCCTCACACTTCACCGCCTCATCGGAAAGCCACAGCCTCCTGCAGCAGGCCGACGACCCCGCGCGCGCTCTCTACACGACGCAGATCTACCACGGCCAGGCGCGCCCGCCCAGCCGGCGCGGCATCCACCACCACTCGGCCCCGGCCGCGTCGTCGTCACAGGCCGACGGCAGCAGCAGCAGCAGCAGCAGCAGCATCAGTCGCCCCGCGGCGGGGGCCGGGACCGGGACGGGGGTGTCCGCTTCGGCGCAAAAGTTCGGCAGCGCGGTCAAGGGCAACCCAACCGAGAGCGAGGCGGACGTGGCGGCGGACCGGGCCGAGGACGACCCGCTGCCGCCGGAGCTGCACCACACAATCCAGCTGGGCGCGGGCGGCGCGGCGCCGCGGCGGACCGAGAGCGAGGAGGACGTGGTCGCGGACCGCGGCGCGGTCGGCGAGGACCCGCTGGCCCGCGTCAAGAAAGATCAACGCCGCTAATTAAGTAACACTGGCTTCGCTGAACGCGCGGGTGGCTGGGTAGATAATAATGAATGAAGGAATATTTGGGGGTATATCGCGGGAGTCCTTTCCGGCGCCAACAGGTCCAGTAATGAATAACGTCTCAAAAGTTGGTTCGGTATTTTTTTCCTTTGCATTGAATGCGACGACAGCCTGGGCGTTTAGGGTTGGGAAGATCAGATCTGGTTCGGGGTCGGTGACTGACCCTGATTGCTATTAATTAGTAGGAGACCGGGGAAACAAGCATTCGTGGATCCAGGTCGGATAACACCATTCTTAGCTATAGCTAGAGGAGAAAACTAACAATGGTCAAAAGCATAATTAGTTACCCCAAGATTTTATCAGTCAAGGCGAACAATTTTAATATCGCGACGGGCACGTGTCAACCCACCCATTTCTGGATGCTGTGCGTTCTGGAGAGACTGTTTTCGGGACTTTGGCTCTCCCAATGAGCCAAGCCTTCTTATCAATGTCGGAGTCATCCCTAACTGATATTACAGCCATTTACGGAGAGCGTTCAACAATCATTATTCGGGACATTCATGCTCTCGATGCGCTGCAAACATCGATGAGCCAATCAGCTTGCAGCCCGCATGGCTCAGTGGTAGAGCGTGTCACTAGTAATGACAAGGTCACCAGTTCGATTCTGGTTGTGGGCAAATGGTTGCTGATGAGCTCATCTCGAACTTTTTGTTGCTCTCTTATTCTTTTCAATGTTGTTATACGACTTAAGGGATTCAAGAACCCGGTGCAGCGTCCTTGAAGCCCAGGCGTGTCTAATTCGTACACTAATTACAAGAAATGCCTCATCAATCATCATCTTGTTATCGGGGAGGGCGCGTGTGAGGACGCTCGTTAATATTCCGGCTACTGCCATACCCTTTAGCGCGTTGTGCGGCTTATTGATGCGACATGTTGCTGAACCAGCACAGTTTATTTAAGCAATCGATGTCTAACTAACTGGACGAAGGGTGCAGCCCTCTCTGACGACCGCGGGATGGCACAGAACTGTCAACGAGGGAGGGCGGGTGAGTGCCACGTTGAACAACTCTGAACCAATTCACCACGAATCAACAAGGATGCTTCACGTGCCGGCGGGTGGGCGTTTTGTGGTTGAATGTAGCTTTTCCTCGCGGGCTTCTAGTTGCTTGCGAATTTGTACAACTGGACAAGATTAAGTCTCGTGCCTCTCCTTCATGAGAAGTGTGTCTCACCAAAGACTTACTCATGGCATTTAGAGGTACGAGCAAGAAATATGACCTGCTGTTTCGAGTCAGAGAGCCCACGTTGATTCAGCGCGGAGCACAGCAGGGCAGGGGGAGAGGTATGGAGGTGTGTATGTATGTACAGCCATGTTCGTGCTCGGGTCACTACGAGAGGCTTGAACTCAAGCGCAGAAAGCAGAAGATATCATGTACTACGTCCCGCGTCAAATTTCGAATCGAAAGATAATGGATAGGCGAAAATCACTCTTCCAGGTTCGACCATATCCCGCGTTCCCTAACAACTTCACATACCCCTTCCTCACCACCCCCCAATTTCTTCACCTTTCTCTCTCTTAGATCTCCCTTACGGAAAGCGCAGAGGAGAGGAGAGGGCAGTAGAGCAAAGGCCTGAGGGCCCTCTTAGGCCTGGACGGTGATGGAAGAGGAGCCGCTGCTCTGGTAGCCCTCGGTGGCGACGATCTGGTAGTTGTGGGTGCCGAGCTGGAGGCCGGCCTTGGCCCAGGCGTCGAAGTGGGCGCCGACGTCGACGGAGCCCGAGGTGCGGTGCTGCTGGCGGACGGACCAGAACTGGTCGAAGGTGCTGGTGCCCTCGATCGAGGGCTGGTTGACGCGCGTCGTCTTGGCCAGCGTGTAGGTGCCGCCGTCCACCTCGACGGTGCCGAAAGTCTGGGCCTGCGACGAGGGGTCGTACGAGCCGAACGACTCGACGATGTAGTACTCGATCAGCGGGTTCTGCGTCCAGCCGTAGATGGCCAGGTAGCCGTTGCCGCCCTGGAAGTCGACGGTGCCCGAGTAGGTGATGGTGCGGGCCTGGCCGGGGTTCCTGTAGACCGGTTGTTTCATCTTTAGTCACCTACTCCCTCTCTCTCTCTCTCCCCCTCTCTCTCTCCCCCCCCCCTCTCTCTCCCCCTCTCTCTCTGTGTCTTTTGTTTCTCTTCCTTGCTTTCAGATTCACGTACCAGCCCTTGCCGCCGACAAAGTTGCCGCAGTTCTGCCACTGGACGGTGTAGGAGCCGCCAGGACCGTTCTCGTAGTTGACGTTGCCGCCGCCGTCGGTCCAGAAGGAGTAGTAGAAGCCGTCGTGCGTGCCGGTGCCGCTAGGGGTGCCGGCCCGGGCAACGAGCTCGCTGAACTGGGTAGCGTTGAAGGGGAAGGCCAGGGTGGTGCCGGCGGCGCCGAGGAGGAGGACTGCCTTGACAGAAACCATGGTTGCGATTCCGTGCGATCTCGCGGTGTTGAGAGGGATGATGCGAGTCTAGGTTATGGTTTGGCGGTGTCGAGGAGAGGGGACGGGCGGAGGTGAAGAGGATCTAGTGGTCATATAAATATATATATATTTATACAGATAACCTACCAGGCGTTGTTTCTCCCTTTTTTGCCCGGAATGGACGACCGGGAGGGCCCTGGCTCGATGGGATCTCGGGATGGTTCCGCGTGCTAGGACACATAAGAGAGAACGCGCACTGAGTTGGCATGGGTTGCATGGTCCGGCGCTGGCTGCTGGGCTGCTCTCTCGGAAGCCCGGGTAGCACGGTTCGGGAGGTCGCGAACGGGGCCCGGGCGCCGATCCCCTTCCCAGGGAGCCGCATAAGGGGACTCGTGATTTAGCCTGAATGGCGGTCCCGAGTGATCGGCGTCGTGCGCGCATCGTTGGTGAAGGGGAGCCGAACGGGGTCTCCGCCAAAGCGGCGCGGGCTTTGCCGGAACCGGGGCCAGTCTCGCTAAATGGCAGGCTCCGAGATACCCGTATCCAGTAGGGAGTAGCTCTGAGGAATATCGCGTGGTGTTACAGATGACCCGCTTTTTACCCAATCCAACCCTCCGGCACCAGAACGGCGAAGGGGTCGTTTCGGATGCATGACGACCTCTGGGCAACGCTTGTTTCGCTCACTGCCGCGGAACAGGGCTACCTTGGCTCCTTGGCCCAATGGAGTTGAGCAAGGGAAGAATTTGCGAATGGACCACACCACCAGCGTATCATACATAGTAACATTGTCGCTGGGGTGGCCCGGAGAACAATCTAGAGAAAACGCCAAGCTTCTTGGCCAATATCGCCTCGCACCCCTTCTTCTACAGGCGGTTAACGGCCGGATCAACGGCGCTTGAGTGCGGCTATGGGCGGCCACACCTTGCACCTCTTGAACAGCCGTGACAGCCTGAACGGTTCGGTTCGGCCGTGATCGCCGCCAGTGTTGATCGCGGTGATGGGGAATGATGGGCGGCAGGGGACACGACAGATAACCGTGTAGATCTCCAACCGGATGCCCCGGCGCATGGGAACTCAGAGAGGTTTGTTCTTCTACTATATTTCTGGACGATACCCGGATTTGCGAGCCTCCTGCCGTGTTTGTAATTAGTGCTAAGTCAGTGTATGTATGTACAGAGAGATGTACAGAGAAACCGAGCAGTGTACTGTGTCTAGCAAGGTACCTAGAGACCGCGCTTAGCTGCCCCGTATAAGCAGGTTACGTAGCACCGCGGCAGTCAAGATCTATAGCGTAGCGTAGGTAGTACTCTGTATGTACGCACTACCACGTCCACACTTACCTTGGCATTGTCTAGCTCGCGAGGAATGTACCCAGGTACGTCTCCCAGGTCGATGCGACGCAGGGCGGACGTTTCCTGCAAGGACCCGTTCTTCCCACTTTAGCCGGCATCTAATTACTTGAGTGAATGCTGGAACCTCCGCCATGGGAGGACGTCATCTCTTCTTGGCGGCGTCGCCTTGGCCAACGTCGAGTAGCACCAACGAGTCCCATGAGGGCTTGTCGCTTCATTCGCGATGGCAAGATATTATGGCGTGGCTGCCAACCGAGCCACGCAAGCTATCTATGCAAGCACAGAGAGCCTTTATTAGACGATATGGCAATCTCACGGCCCCTTTCCCTCCGAACCAGGTGTAAGAGTGCAAACCAATGAAGCCCTCCGCAAGGCATCGCTTGGTACGGTGGTAATGTCTCAACGAGTCCCTCACTTGCCAGAAATGTCGCAGATAGCAATGTTACTTGGTCATCGAAAGTGGGAAGGAGGCCGGGTCCCGCTCCAGAAAGGAGTGGGAGCGATCCAGTTAATTATCTCACACTCAACCGGAACAACCGCCTTGCCACTGCCACTACCACCACCACAGATGAGAAAACAAGAAGAAGCAAAATAAGACTAGGGATTAGCTGTTTTCTGGTGGAAGTACCGTCGTACCTGACGACCTGACGGTTGCCTCCGATATTAGCAAAAATGCGCTGTCCTGTTGTGCCTCAATTAGGCCACCAGACCCACAACTCTCTACCTAAGCAGTCCCCTTAACTCGCTAGGTCCTGCCTCAGACAATCTCATAATCGCAGTTCGCACGTGTCTTCTTCCTCCAGAAACGCCATTGCGTACTCAAGTCTTTTTGCAGACCTCCTTCGTTTCACAATGAAGAGGGCACGAGGGCGGTCTAGGCGCGCCAGGGTTCAGAACGGGCAAGCTCCAGAAGCCCGAAATTTGGGGTCTAATTATATTGTCTTCCCTTTCAGCCAGTGTCAATGATCAGGTGGGTAAGTAAGGTTAAGACTTCTAGTGAGGGATAAGAGCCGAACCGATAGCCGGAATCAGGTCTTCCTGACATAGACGGCCATGTCTCTGAACGGCTCGTCATCGAGCGGGCATTCCAGCTGGAGATAGTCCTGACTAATCATATCCGTGACGCGAGGTGAAACAGGATCGGTCCTATCGGCCACAGTCATTTGTTAGCCAAAACGGGATGAGACCAAACAACGGCCGAACCCGGCTCGCATCCTGCAGCAAGAGAGGCACTCACATCGGCGAAGTCGTCAACTCATCCGTGACGCGATTCCAGATCATTACCGCCGGCCTCGCAATATCCGCCACGACTTCCCTGACGGGAATGTCCGGGTAGGGCGACACGACAACACTGGTCTCGTCGACTTCGAGAAACGCGCGGGGATCGTCCAGCACCACGACCCCTGCCGCGCTTAACACAGCTTTATCCGCAGGGTGGTAGACAGGGTCCTGCGCGTAGCAAACCACCTCCTCCTTTAGCCGCCCGTCATCCACACTGCCAGCTTGCTGCTGTTGCCGCTGTCGCCGCTGCGCGAGCAATTCCGCGACGCCCAGCACGAGCGCATGCTGCGCCGCGCTTCTCACCGAACCTTCGCCGTTTTCCAGATCCCACGCCATAGACGAGCACGCGAAAGCCACGACCTTGTTGATGACAACTGCCTCAGGCAAGGGGACGGCCGCCCGGCCGGCAAAGAGGGCTCCGAGGCGGGCGCACGTCTCGCTGTCCTGCCACTTCCGGCGCTGCGCAGCCAGCCGGGCCTCGACCTGGTCCTGCGACACGGCCGGCCAGGGGAAGATGGCATCCTTTGTGTGCTTGTCGCGCTTGGTGGTCTCGTACCCGATACTGAAGGGAAGGTAGGCGGAAACAATGTTGACTTGCCAGTCTTCGTAGCCGGCAGTGCCTATCAGTTGGTGCACGGTGCGGTAGAGCAAGCAGGGCTCTCTCCTGGGCGCGGACCGAGTGCCAGCGATTTAGGCGCAAGGGGTCAGCGGAGGTTGCAATAAAACGCATCCAAGGTACCTGGGTTGCCCCGGGGGTGGGAATTACCCCGCGTCAGGTACAGTACCTAGGGAGGTACCTCTCGAATGGTTCTGATTGAATTGCTTACTTACATGGTGTATTCAAAGTTGCTTTCGTCGTTTGCCTCGCCCGGGAGAAGGTCCTCAACCCGATGGGGAAACTTAAACTCGATGGTAACGCCATCGAGGCCGGTAACGGGCACCGTCTCGTCAGATCCCTGGAGGATCCTGTCGAAAGACTGCGCCGCTCGGCGCATTGCATCCTTTGTGAATATGGGCGCACCAGAGTCGTACACTGCCCGAATTCTTGCTCGTATGTCGGCTGTTCCCTCGTTAATAATGCGGCTACCCGGTATGGTTTCGGCCTCGCAGACGAGGATGGTAGGCCCGTCGATGCTGCTGCCGGTAGAGGAAGTCGGGGAGGGCCTCGCGGCATCATCCTGATCCATGTTTCTCGCTTTATGATACTTCCGAGGAAATGCGACCGTTGTTGGTGGATGAGAAAAGGAAGGTCAAGGAACAAATTGGAGACGAGAGAATTAACGGGACTACGTAGCGTAGCTCAAAGTTTCACAGCTCTTGTAGTGTTTGGGGGCTGCAGTCACAGTTCGTGTCGCGGAAGGAGGTAGGTGCCTCCTCCCTACCGTGAAGGAAGGTAGCCAGGGTTCGAATCCTAGTCCGCATCAAAGCGGGGTGGTCCATTGCTTAATTAATTACCCGAACGGTGCCTTGGCGTACGGGTTCATGATAGTGAAAGAAAGTACTCGTAATTAGCTTAGTCGGCTCACAATGAAGAACCCAAGGGCTATGAATAGCGACCCGCTGGCGCACACGGTACTCAACTGATCAGAGAACCGGTCAAAGCCGGACTCAACGACAACCCCACAGCCTAACATCGTGCCTACCTGCGTCTCCATCGTCCTCTCTCCAAACCAAACTCATGAGCGCCTTCTTTCACCGTACCGTTCCTTCCTAACATCCACTAGAGATCGCTGGAGCAGTCAGTAACCTTTTTGTCAACCCCGCCTTTAGAACTATAAACTCCGTGTCTACCCAGCTCCCCATTCGATGAAAACGGACGGACGCCTTCCTCTCGGGCCAGTTCAAAGGAGAGTTGAGACAACGCACACATAGTGAATTGCAAGCTTGGGCCGAACAATGAGCCCGGCGTCAAGTTGTTTTTTACGGGACTCGGATAGCTGGGAGCTCCACTCGTCTGCGAGCGCTTGACCATGTTAGATTGTAGTTGAGGTTTGGCATTGAAAATTCTGGACGAGATTTCATTGGCGAATGACAGGAGCCAAAAAAGCATGCCACGGGAAGTGAAAGACGAAGCTTTTTTGAGGAGACCGCCTTGGAAATTCAAGGGCGTGGCCTCAGATTGGACACCAGCTCACAGGCACCTCATCCAGAGACTGCGTCAATCGCCTAATAAAGCAGCCAGGGCTGACGGATATCTCGGCCAAAGGGACGTATAACACCGTCCCAGGATTTCGACCAATTAGTAAAGGCATACGTTGGTTCTCCCCGGTTCTTCCTGAAACACCGGCATCATTAGATGCGCTCATGCTTAGCGGTTTCACCGCTGCGGACCAAAGCCCCAAGAGGCGCTCTTTCAGGCCATAATTATACCCGCTTTGCCGGCCACATGGCAGAACGGGAAATCCGGGTTCGGAAGCACTCCGCTGCGGCTGAGAATGGTTTCTCCACATGGCGCAGTGCGGGTACACATGTCTAAGCGCAACTCGGATCCGGCTCGTCATCTCGGGAACGATCCCTTCTCTTGGCGGTTTCAGATCTCGTGAGCCACTAACAGCAGTCGAAGGGAAAGGAAAAGAACAGGACATAAGAAAGACAAGAAATAAAAAGAGAACCAGTTAGCTTTGTAAACGTTAGGCAGGCGCGAATATACAATGAGATTGAAATTTGTTGATTGTCAATCCCATGGGTTGTTTTTCTAGCAGATATCGGGATATCTAGACACCTCATCTATTAATTACACATCTTATCGATTTACCTGATTTGTCAAAGGGAAACTGTTGTACATATCATTTTTCGTAGTGCGGTTTTTTTTTTGTTTTTTTTTTTTTTGGCATTTACATAACAAATTCATGACCTGTTAGAGGGGCGCAATGGCTAATTGCCTATTTATCGGCTCAGGCACCGAAGTTTAATGCTCGGTCAGTACGAAGTAAGTATTACCAAAAAAAGCGTCCATCTCGTTCTCTTTTCCCCTTAGACTTTGTTCCAACTCTTCCTCCTCCCCTCGTCCTTTGCTAGATGCGTACAACCCTAAACGCTTTCTATCGAATCATGCCTCGCGACTCAACAGTGCTAAGTTTGGATCTTCAGCTCTCGGTAATTCGTTGTTGTGTTTCTCCTCCTCGAGTTGCTGCTGTGATCCTCTTTGCCACAGCCCTTGGTCGAAAGCTGTCATCGAAATTTCTTACATTGGAACACCCCGCTGTGGCTTAATTACATTGCAAAATTGTCGAGGATGGTTCCCGCGGCGATCGAGTATTGTTATTGGATCAGCCAGTCCGACAACCCGCGCGCCGCAGGCTAAAAAGGACACCATTTTGCCCGAACGGGAAAGCCAGCCACCATCTTTGGGAGATTGCGTGATCGGGTCTGCCCCGCACACCATGCCTTCTCTGATGTCTCTGAGATGAAGCGCCCTTTTCAATCATGATAGAAAAAAGGTCGCTCACAGCACTCATCTTCGATCCAGGCGGAGCGCCGAAAACGCGCGAATTTGAACGGTGCAAAGAGATTCAAAGGCCGGAGAGATGGACTCTGTCGAGATTGTCGTGGTAGCGTCGCCCTTTGCGAACCTGGCTCCCCTCTATGAGGCGGATTCAGACGCCGACGCGCTGCTCATTGTGCCGCCATCCAACAATACCATTGCCTTGCGCAGTGAGCTGCCCTCCCATCCCAATGGAATCGACAGCGAGCAGAACGGCCGGGGAGCGGCGACAGGTGTTCTTCAGACAGGCTTGCGCATCAAGGCCTCCTCGAAACACCTCGCACTCGCTTCGCGCGTCTTCAGGAACAAGCTGCAGTTCGGCAACGCAAGGGCAGCGCGGCAATCCGACGGTCGCATTCATCTCAGGCTCGCTGAGGGATTCCATCCGACAGCGGTCAGCATCGTCATCAACGCGATCCACGGCCGGGGTTCGAAGGTTCCGAGGAACGTCGACCTAGAAATGCTTGCCCATATCGCCCTCTTTGTCGACCGTTTCCAACTCCTCGACGCTGTTGAGGTGTACGCCGACAGGTGGATTTCCAACCTGGAGCATTCCGATCCAGACACCTTCAGCCGAGACCCAATCCCCTGGATCTACATCAGCCACGTATTCCGCCAGGGCGACATCTTCAAAGAGGCTACGAAGCTAGCAGCTGCCCAAAGCTCCGGCCCTATTTCAACCCTCGGCCTCCCTATCAAGGAGAAGATTATCCGTACGTTTCCAATCTCCCTGTTTTCTGCTTTTTTTTCTTTTTTGTTTCTGTTTTTTTTTTTTGGACTTCTGCCTCTTCTTGATGTCATTACCCTTTCAGTTGTAGCTAACCCCACAAACTCCCAGACCACATCGACGCCCAGCGTCAGGCCCTCCTCGGCCGCGCCCTGGCCCCGCTGCACCAGGCCGTCGACACCCTCGTGTCGGGCGCGGCCGCCTGCTCCAGCCACCACTGCGACTCCCTCCTCCTGGGCGAGCTGATCAAGTCCCTGCAGGGGGGCGACCACGAGCGGGGACGGGAGCACGAGACGACGACGACGACGACGACGACGACGGCGACGGCGGGCCTGATCTGGCCGCGGCCCGCGCGGCCGTTCCCGGGTCTCGGCTTCGCCTCCGTCGTGGGGCGCGTGGACCGCGGGCTGGCGGCGTACCGCCGGGCCGTCGAGGCCCGCGAGGAAGCGGAGCGGCAGCGGCGGCAGTCGGTCGAGGTCGAGCCCTGGTACATGAAGAAGGGCGGCGGCCCCGGCCCCGGCCCCTCCACGCCCGGCCGGCCCGGGTGGGGCGTCGTCAGCGACCGGCTGCCCGTCACCCCCGCCGCGTCTCCCGAGCCGGTCTATGCGAATCCGCGGCAGGAGCCCGGGAGCGACGGCGGGGAGCGGCATCATCATGATCATTGGTGTGGGACTGCCGGGATCGTCGCCGCGCTGGGGGAGCTGCGGCGGTTGGGAGACGAGGTCGAGGGGTTGGTGCTGGAGGGGCGGCTTGGGTATCTGCAGTATTAGCATGGGCCGACCGTCGCTCGCGGTGCTTTATGGGAGAACAGCGCGGGAATCGGGTGACAGATCTTGAGAGATGGGGGGGAACGAAAAGAAAACAACAAAGTCGGTGTACTATAATATCACCCCATGGCGGGCTCCTCCAGAGCGGTAAACTCCGTTGCGAGGAAGGGGCCCTGCAGACGATCCCTCGGCTGTTTCTTTTTTTTCTCGATTTCTTTTTTCCCCTCTTTCCTTTTATTTCTCCGGAGGCACTATACTCTCGCCGAAGTATTAACAGGATGGTTGTACATGCCCCGGTATTATTGTTTCCTTGGCTCTGGTTCTAGGAGGTACCCATCGAACCCAACATTTCTTTTCCCCCGAATCTGTCGACCAGATACATACATACCTAGCCTACGCATCCCACCAGTTTGAAGCGTTGTTTTCCGACACTTTCGCGTTTATGTGCGTGGGCGGCGGCCGATATGCTGTGCCCCCGCCCTGAACCTGGACCCGCACGTTGGTCTGATAAGCAGGGAGCGGGAGACTTGTCACCGCTTGCCTGCCCAACGGAGTCGCAATCGAATCCAAGCCTCCTGGCACATGGCGCAGAGTTGCCCGTGGGTCAGGCTCCGCCGCGCCGTCCGCCGCGCCACCGATCATGGGGTCCAGATAGTTCATGGCATGGTTCGTATAAGCCACCGGAGGCTCTCTCAGTTCCGGCTCCGTGGTGGCCTCGGAAGGAGCCGCGGCGGGCGTGGTATAGGGCTCGGACGTGGTGGTCGCCGGCGGGGTGTCGTCGCCGGAGGAGCTGGACTCGGTAGATGAGGTCGAATAAGGCCCGCCTCGGTGCGTCCCGGACATGGCTCCTGGTGATGGTGGCGGTACCGGTTGCACATGCACCGTCCTGACCTCCTTTCTCATCTTTGTTCCCCTTTTAATCATTTGTATTTCCTTGAGAGGCCCGACGTGTGCTCGGCCGCAGGTATACCAGAGGAGCACCAACCCCACGGCCACCCCGAGGCAGACTCCCAAGACAATGAGCCCTTCAGGTTGGCTGTCCGCAGGGGAGGACCGGATGTTGAGGACTTGGGAAATTTTGACGGCGGTTGGGCTGGGAAAAATGAAAGAAGTGGGCTGCAGTGGAGGCATTGTGGAAAAGGGAGCTTTTGTTGTTTCTTAATTATTCAAGATACCGGCCTACTAAGAGGGTTTCCCCCGAACCTTGAGGTGAAACCTATACACTACGACGGCCTTGAAAAGACCATATGGTATAATTAATACCTAGTACTTGGTGATACTTAAAAGGGGTTTGTATGGTGGAACTGATTCAGTTTCGGCCTAACGTAAAACGTGTCGTCCAATATGCCCGAGGGTCTAGAATACGAAAAGGGAAAAGTCGGTGAGGAGACGCCCAGGAGATATGGGTAGGTCGAGGGCTGTGTTGGTGGTCTTCTCACCTTGTCGTCTTGGCCGGACCTAGCAACCTTGACAGGGTTATGCGATCCACCCGATCAAAAAAGATCCAATATGGCAGTTGGCTTATGCACAATGTTCTCGTTTTGGCCTAGCGACAAGCGACGGCTGCGCATCTTGCCGTTCCGGGGGGGTCCGCCAGACTGCAGTATGCTGCATTCGATCGCGGCGGGCCAGATCGCGTGTCGATGGTTTGCATTTTTCTGGTTGCGCATGCAATGGCAGTGGAGTGCCGCCGTTGCGTGGTGGTCGGCCTAGATCTGTCTAAATGCTGTTCTTCGGACGCCAACGCACATCATGTCAGGGATCGGTACACTTGGCAGCGAGTGAATGAAGGCTCAGGGCTAACCGGTCAACAAACAACCCTGGAATTTCACCTCAAATCGCACAAGGAGGTCTGCAGCGTACGACCGACACTCGCATCGACAGTGGCGAGTTCCTGGCGTGCCTAGGGCAACGGACAAGTGGCCTGGCCTCGTTGGGTGTAACGAAATCGTTCGGCGCGCAAGCTCTCTGAATTCTCGGTCAACGGGATTAACTTGCGTGATTCAATGTCCGGGATTGAATGCCGAGATGCCATACTCGAGAGGAGAGGCTGCAGCATGGTGAAGTCTGTTTTAACCGACACGGAGAGGTTGGTGAATGTGCTGGTCTTTCGAGAAGGAGGGAAGGCGAGCGTGGAGGCAACGGCCACTTTCCCCATCTCTTCATGGCCTGCGGTCGCTGCGGACACCTAGAATCGCACAAAGCCGCATACTCTTGGACAGAACATTCGCGGGGTTTCTTGACTGAAAGTCACTTCTCATGGCATCCACGGTCCCTTCAGCTGAATCAAACACGCTCTGCGCCCAGAATGACAACATTAGCTGAATCGTCCTTACCCGTCCCAAAACCCGTCGAGAACAGAAACCCGGCGGCATGCCGGTTGAGCAGTATTCGAACGATCCCGTCCTTCTGAGATCAGCTTGTCGAACGCGTCTTTAAACACGGTCAAGACCAGTGAGGTGAGTGGTTTCCGAGAAGGCGGTCGTCTGGGCCGTTGTCGATAATCCTCGGTGTTTTGGAGCGACAGTCTGCTGGTGAGTCAGGCCTGGGACGTGGGGTCGGAAATTAGTTAATACAGAGTAGTAGATAAAGTAATTAACCAGTTGCTCAAAAACAAGCAGCACTGTCGGGGTATCCACACCCTGTGGCTGACATTCGAGTGAATGCGCGAGGATGCGATTGCAATAACAGAACTCGGTCATCTCTGGGGAGTTTGTGTTTACACTCATCTGAATAGGAACTCCGAATGACAATAGTAGCAGCCGAACAAAACTAGTAGAGTTGATCGCTTTCGTAGCCGCTGATAGTTACCTAAGGCAACAACCATTAATTATCCCGCGACTGAGGATGAAGAACCAGTTTTGAAGGGGCAGGCAAACCAGAGCAGCATCCTATCAGGTTTAATCTCGGGGACTTTGCCAGCCGGTTCATTCAATGTTCAAGTCGAAGAGCGGCAAGCGAAGAAGTGTAGAAGCATCTAGTTGTCTTCCGTACACAGCGTTCGATGCTTTTCGTGGGCAAGTTGCCACTTGCAAACGTCGGCATCACAGCTGCGATGAACCGAGTTAATGCCCGATTCCCCAACCATCTGTGACCCGGAGGAAGTAGGGGAGGCGGTCGCCCGGATTCGCGAAGGCTCTCCAGATGATGAGGCTGATGCTTGGAACCTTGCATCAAAGATCCCTTGATTGATTCCAACTTGCTACCTTGGAGGGGGGGGGGGGAGGGAAGATAATTAAATGCATATGAAGTTGCATGTGGACGAATCCAATTGAAGCTGGCGCCAAGCTCATTCGATCAAAAAGTGGGGATTTGTACATACATGTAGGATCTCTCCCCTTGAGGATGAGGACTCGATGTAGTGTACGTTACGCTCCGTACATATGTAGTACACAGGTGACAGGCCAGGTAGGTCAGCCCGAATCTGGGCGGGCGAAACCCAATGCCAATCACGCGGTCGTCCGTTGGCGGGTGCATGCCTCAACCTAGCCACGACTGAATGGGTGCTGCAGTCCGCCTGCTGCGAGGCTCTGCCGTATGGAGTGTAATTACAATTATACTTCATACGTATGTATGTACATGCACCATGTACCTAATGGTTCGCGAAAGAACAGTGCGCTAGAAGATGGTTGGCTGATCCGATAGCGCAAGGCAGACACAGCCGCTCTGGGAAGCTTGGTGAGGCTTTGCCGGAACCCAAAACGGAGAACCGGCTCCCGTTAGGGAACCACGATCAGGATAGTAGGCTATAAGGGCGCCCAAGCCCGCCCACAGGCTTCAATGGAGCGGGAGGTGTTGCAGAGCTAGGGACTTCCTTCCGCGTGTCCGCTTACGAAGAACAACGACCTAAAAACAGCGCGGGCAGCTGCCACAAGCAGCCTGGAGGTGTTCCGCACCTGGCTGGTATTCAAGTTTCCCTTGCCTACCTACCTGACCTCAGGCAGCCAAGAGACTCGGAAGCACCCGCGCAAGCACCTCAAAAACCCCACTTGCCTTTGCAGGCCAGCAACCCAACAGCGCACAGTCAAGCATGTCCCCTGCCAATCGACTGTTCATTTTCAGAAAGGTGGCTTCGCGTCACGGCGACGATGAGACGAGCAACACCACACCAGCACCCGACGCCGACAATTCGGTGGTGGACCGTGAACCTCCGCCCGCATACGAGCCTGGAACGAGCAGTTCGGCCTCATCGAATGCACCAAATGTTCCAAATGTGCCAAATGCACCGGGCGGTGAGGCTGCCAGTCCGATTGCGGCGTTGGACCGTCTCGCCTCGTCCAACCTACCCCTCGACAGTGTGGACATGTGTCTCGCCCATTTGAAGCTGCTGTTCGCATTCCAGTGGATGAAGGAAGATGTCGGATTCACCGACGGCCTCTGGGGCCTGTGGGACTCTCACGCGGGAACCCTGGACCCCGCGCGCATGGGACGGCAGAATCCGGGGAACATGCGAAGGAGAGCGGCGGGAGCAGACGGGAAATCTGAAGTACCTATTGAGATCAGAATGGGAGACAAGGACCTGGCGATATTGAGCAAGATCCGCGAGAAGAGGTGGGCCTTGTTCGTGGCTCGAGCTGTCGATCGGTACCGTACCTGGTGGAAGACCGTGATGAGATGGCAGCAGAGCGCGCCCCTTACCGAGGACGACATGCGCGTTGCTGGATCTCCCCGGTATTCAGAGTTCCCTTCTAACCCCGACGATATCCTGCCCTGGCGCGAAGACATGTTGCCCCCGCTTGGTGAGCTGCTTTCTTCTCCCACGGCTGTGTGTCCCCTATTCTTAATTACCGCTGAACCGCTTCTCAAGATGTCCTCCTGGTATGGCACACGCACATGTTGAACCCCCGCGCCTTCCTCGAAGACTGCATGCTGGCCGGGTTGAGGCGGTTCTGGGTCACCGGTATGCCGTGGCATCTCATCAACAAGGTTATCGACGGCGAGTTCAACTACACCGTGTCTGCCGAGTACGTGCAACGCTGGACTCGCGAGACTGGGCTTGCCTGGGAAAACGCCCAGGACCCCATGGCCAAGACGATCAGATGCCCACGCTGCAACACCTCGATCGACATCACATGGACTACGTGCGAATTCCCGGAGCAGGCTCAATTCCGGTCTGGTGACGACAGTTACGACCCAGGCAACGGCTACGGCGATGCCAATCTGCAGTTCCCCTGTCCGAGCTGCAACATGATTGTATGCAAGGAGCTCCTCGCGACCGCTCAATTTGTACAGGACCACAGGGCTCTTCTTAGTCCAATCGGCCGCCCCATGCCGGGGACGCTGCTTGACCCCATAACCGGTACTCCCTCCCGGCCATCATCCCCCTGGGTTCCGCCAGCCCACGAATTCCCCAATAGGCTGCTCAAGAGCGGCTGTGGCTTCATCAGGAGCAACATAGCTACCCTCATGGTCTCGGGAACCCCGAATCCAAGCATGAAAGACGTGCGCGCCATGATCGACAACGTCATGAAAGACAAAAACAACATCAGAGAAATTGAGCAGGTCCCCCCCTCCGAATGGTTTCGGTTACCCGCGAAATCGAGGATGGCGGTCCGCAAGATGATGTCGCGCTACTGGGAGAATTTTGGCCCGTTCGCGCTCGAACTTGGCGCCGCCGTCATGCGGCAGGGCATCTTTGTCGAGAAGATGTGCCAGTTGGACTGGCTGCATAGTCCGACAGCGCGTGACACGATGGCGCGGCTGATCGTCAAGTACCAAAGGTTCATGCAAATCATGGCCAGGAATCCCGGCAAGATCGCGGTGCCGACCTTGGATGTCGACCTCGCATGGCACACGCACCAGTTGAGCCCAGGCCGCTATTACCAATACACGGTGAACCTCGCCGGGCGGTTCATTGACCACGATGACAAGATCGACAGCACCACCCTGGGAGAGCAGTTTGAGTGGACCAGCAAAATGTACCAGGAGTTGTACGGCGAGGTGTACAGCGAGTGCACCTGTTGGTATTGCGAGTGTAAGTTCTCCGGGTTGTTCCCAACGCCCTCCCCCCCTTTTCTTTGACTGGTGTGTGACTAACTCTGACATGGTGCAGCCGTCCGTTCCTCGCATATCAGCAGCGTCGGACGTGTCCTTGGCCTGTCCAGACAAGAAAAGAGTGCGACCATCTCCCAAGGCAAAGCATAATGTTCCGTCTAGTCTATTATCCATCCAGCTAACCCGTGGTGCAGTAGCCGAATCCTTCCACGCCTCGGGCGCCGCCTCTCTGCGTACGTTGTCGTTGTCCTCGTCGTCATCCTCCCTCCCCTCTTCCCCTTCTTCCTGCATTTATCTCCTATCACTATAGTTATGACCCACCACGCAGCCCCGGATGCTAACCTGATGATGTCTTTCTTCTTTCTCTTCTTTCTTTTCTATTAGATCCCCCTTCTTCCTCGGCACACATATCGGCCCACCCGGCGGTCCTCTCAAAACCCGACCCGACAATCCTTTCCGCCCAGCCCTGGAGCAGCATCGCCTTCATCGGTAAGATTAGGGAGGAGAACTACCGGCTGCGGCTCGACACGGCGTTGGCCAAGGCACGCGCCCGCGCGAGGAAGAAGGGCCGCGAGCCGCCCCGGCGGGAGGACGTCTACTACGACCACTGGGGCTACCCGTACGCCTACGCGGCGCCCTACGTCTACCCGCTCTGGTGGACGCCGGGGCTGTACTACGGGTGGTACCCCGGATACCTGGCGCTGTGCGGCGCCGGCGCGCACGCGGCGTGCGTGGCCGGCACGTGCGGAGGCGGCGTCGCGGCCGGCGCTTGCGGGGTGCCCCAGGGAGGCGGGTGCGGTGGTTACTCAGGTGAATAGTTTTCGTGTTTTCCTAATCTTGTTTCGTCCTTCTTCTTCCTTTTGCTCCTCTGTGTGACCGGCGTAACTTTTGGCCGCTCTGCAGGTATACATAGAAGAGGTAGTTACTGACCTATCCTCAGGGGCTGGCTGCAGCGGAGGAGGTGGATGCGGCGCTGGTTGTGGTGGTGGAGGAGGTGGTGGAAGTGGCGGCGGAGGTGGCTGTGGTGGAGGTGGAGGCTGTTAGTTTTATGCTGCCCTTTGCGGCTGGTAACTTCCTGTTTCCTCAGTTGTCTGCAGGACGAACGAGTGTTCAATGGGGGGTTTCCAACTCTCCTATGGAGTAACGATGCGCGGTGTCTTCGGCTTTCGGTTTGTCCACGAGCTCTTGTTTTGGATCAAACGAGGTTTCAGGGTTGCTTTATACCGAAGGTATTTATGGCTCGACACCGTTCTTTTTCAAGTCTAATTAACGAACTTTCCAGCTTGTAACTGCGCCCCGGGCAAACCGACCTCTACGAAACCATTGAAATGCAGCGTCCTGTGCAACCCCCGGAGAACTGTCTCGCAGCGTCTCTCAACGAGGGAGCTATTACCAGGCCCGAAACCCACTCCGTCTAATATCCAGCAACGCATTGCCCGGGTCGCCATAGCACACTGTTCGGCCTCTTTTTTTGGCCAAGCGGGCCAGTTGGGGTCGAGAACACTTGGGGGGATAATACATAATACATCAGCAAATTCACAAATTCAGGGGATCCAACAGCACGCCCGCGTAAATAACAACGTCGTACTACGGCTCACGGTGGAGTTGCATCCTTTCCCTCCGTACTAGGGGGAACCGCCAGTCCCAGCCCGCCGGAAACTCTGACGGCGGGGCTGTGATACTGCAGCAGAGTCGCATCAAGCACAGCGGGGGATTTCGTGTACCACTCAGCTGGCGCCATCATGTCCTGTCCCGGGACTGTGGCACCGAAGATAGCGCCGTCCCGCAGCTGCTGACAGGCACTCCTATTGGCTTACTCGACGAGGAAGATGCAGCCAAGCTTTGCCGAGCTGCGCTAAGCCGGGACCCGGATCAGAACGGTTACGCCGCGATGCTTTTCGCACAGAGTTCACCGGCAGTCTCTCCGCTAATTATGGCGGAGTCAACATCCTTCCCGGAGTCACGTCAACCAGCTGGACTAACCGGGATGTTGATCGGCAGGGTAAACCGCTCATTCTTTCTTTTTCCCTGCGGTTACACCAGCCGGCTCACGCCACCACAAAAGCGGTCCGCGCACGGCCGGCAAGTGGGAGGGAGTTGGATCGTGTTGGGGCCCATTGGCCGCCTTCAAGTAGTGTACGGAAAAAAAAAAAAAAAATTTGTGGGCTGACCCGACAGTTCGGTTCAGGTCCTCCCGCCTCTTCCGTTCAATTGGTCCCGGGGGCCATGCACTCATGTAAGGAAGAGGAGAGGGGGGAGGAGCCGAGGGGAAGAGGAAAGGGTAGAGCTGAACTGGCCAATCTTCATGTCCATTCGGGATCGTTTACGGCAGCCTCGTTAGGTTCCCAACGAATGTATATCCATGGGCCCGATTCTGTCCCGCTGACGCGGTGCCATCTCTTCGTGGGCTCGTGGCCTCCTTTCGCTTGCCCTCCCATGATCTCACTATACAGCTTCAAGTCGTGCCATCTCCATTGCCCCAAACAACGGTCCCTACAGCGCCCGACTCAATGGCCGCATTTGATCCAATCGAGTTCTTTGGCATTGGACACAGCCGAGATAATTCCATCGCTTCCCACGCGAGGTCCCCCAGCCAGAGCACGATCAGCCTGTCGTCCGTAGGCTTTCCGTCCCACCAAGCACTGCATACGAGGCAGGTTGAACAACACACATCCTACACTGACATTCTTCCTAATGTTGACCCCTTGACAGCTTGCCGGAGAGGCCGCCGGGGTCTCAGGGCTTGTCGGCAGACCGCACCGAGACCGAGCCGCGGTCGCCGGGCCACGCCTTTACCAGCATCACCCCAGAAGACTCACTCGACGGCGCCGCCATCGCCCTCGACAACGACTCGCCACCGGCCTCTCCGGATGTCTCCACCAACTCGAGCTGGGCATCGAACACGGACCGGCCCTTCGCCGTCGGGCGATACGTCCACAGCCACGAGCGCCACGAGGCACTGCTGCTGGCTATCTCGTGTTGTGCCTTCCAGTGTCCCGGGCCATCGATCGGCAATGCTTCGAGCACGCCAGCCCCGGATCGTAGCCAAGAGGAGGAGGAGGAGGAGGAAAACGACGATGCCGTCAGCTCGCCCCAAGACAACAAAACCGAGCACGACAGGCTTGAGCCCGCTGCCGCCGGCCCGCTCCACCGGTATCTTACCGAGGCCCAAACCCACGAACAGCTCGCCCTCGGCCGTCTCCGCTATGATGATGCCCGGCAAGGGAGCGACGAGCGCAACAGCTGCGGCGGCACGAGCTCTTCGATCTCGCTATCGGCCGACAACGGCGCTCAGAGAGGCCACGGGGGAGGAGGAGAAAGAGGAGGCCACCCTCTGGAAGGTGCTCGGCCGAATGTCCATCAAGGGCCGGAAACGGGCCCCGGTGATGGTAGCAGTGGAACTGCCAAGGACCCGGCCATGTTCCCCGATCTTGCGCAGTTATCGTAAGTAGTTCCGTTCCCAAGGCCGGTTTTAGAAAATTTGGTGGTCCTTCCTGCAGGACATTATTAATTATCACCTTGTCGCTAATTAAATGACTAACGCTCCCTTTTTTCACACGCTCGCAGGCTTGAACTCCGGAGAGCGCGTATGGAGCGCGACACCAACCATCTGCGGTCCCGTAGGGCTCAGCGCGTGAGGAAGTCGAGCGAGTCGCCGCCCGCGGGTCGTAAGAACAAGACGTCTGCCAAGAGGTCCGGCCGGTCGTCGCCGGAGGGACACAAGGACAAGATGCCCAAGCTGGGCTGAGTGTTCGTCCGGGACGCGGGGTGGAGGAGCTTGGTGGACGAATAATTAGATAGTTAATCCATGTCCTTAATTACCAACACGATTTAGCGCAGGAGTTGAGTTGATCACGAAATGGATGGTTCGAGTTTGCCAATGACGCCGATCTGCTGGTGATGTAGTAAGAGATATTATTTGTCTTCTCTCTCTAAATATGTTGCGCAGTCGCAGTCAACGAGGTTGCCCTCATTATCCGTCTATCCCCAACGGGACATGAACTGTATACCGTACAAAATCCGAAAAAAAAAAAAAAAAAAAACCAAACCAGGGCCAAGAATCCCACAACGCCTGTCTGTCCCAAGCACAAACCATTAACGATGCTTACATGCCCAGATCCTCCCGATGTACATACCCTTACAGAACTGTACAAGGAACCCAGCAGTTCTCGATGGTCCGGGTTCAGGCGCTCCTCAGTACTCCTCTTCCTCCTCGTCCATGATGTCCGACCAACGCATGTTGGAGATGTAGGTAGGATCCCGGTCCCAGAACGACACCTTGTCGTCGTTCGAGGCCTCTTCCTCATCCATCATGTCTGACCAACGCATGTTGGAGATGTAAGTGGGATCCCGGTCCCAGAACGACACCTTCTCCTCCGTCCGAGCATTCTCCATCTTCGGGGCCTTTTCCTCCTCCCCGGCGGCGGCCCCGTTGTGCTCCGCCTCGAGCTCCTTGTCCCTCTCGTTCTCGGCCGCGATCTCCTCGAGCACCAGCGACCCCTGCTGCACCATGCGCGCAATCCTGGCCAGCATGTCCGTGTCAATCTCGCTCAAGTCCGACTCGTCATCGCTGGACGCATTCTCCATTTCGTCGTCCTCGTCGTCGTCGTCGGCAATTGCGCTCGACGACGAGACCTGGCGCTCCTCGACGCCGTCCTCGTCTTCTTCGGGGATCGCCTCCAGCACCCGGCGCGCACACGTCTGCCGCACCTTCCCACCACCATCCACGATGTCCAACCTCTCCGTGTTCTGACGCTCTTCCAGTTGCTGCTGCTGCTGCTGCTGCCGCTGTTGCTCCTCTGCCTCCTCCTCGCGCAGCAGCCGCACCCGCTCCGACTCGGGGAAGCACTCCCACCCGAACTCGTCAAAGAAGGGGATGCAGTCGTCCGTGCACCGGTGGCCGTACTCGGCGCGAGAGAAGTCGAACACGTCCGACCCGGGCGTGTACCCGGTGAACTCGTCGTCTAACCAGAGCTCCTCGCCCTCGGGCGTCGTCAACTTCAGCTCCGGCACCCCTGATGCGGCGGGGGCAGCCGCCACGACCCGGTTCCGGTCCGCGTGTGCGACCCAGGTGCACCGCGCCAGCATCCCGGCCGAGGCACCGCTGGCCGCCGCCCGCTCGCGCCACAGCGCCAGCGTGCCATCGCGCGGGCAGACGTACGACTGGAGCCCCCACGCCGTCTCCTCCAAGCCGGTCCAGGACAGCGGGGTGGCGCGCGCGTGGTAGGGCGAGGTCGGGTAGTCGAGGGCGAAGTCGTCGGCCTCGTCCTCGAAGCGAGAGAATTCGCCGCTGTCGTCGCGGGTGGCGTCACCGGGCGTGTCGTCCTCGCGGGGAAGAGGAGAGGAGAGGCTGGCGGGTCCGGCAGCGGGGTGGGGGTCGGCGTCGGCGTCGGCAGGACCGTCTTGCGCGTCGTCGTCGCCGTCATCGTAGCCGAACACAATCTCGATGCTGCCGGCGTCGTGGTTCTCGAGCGCCGGGGTGGGCGGGCGCGCAAAGAGTTCGGCAGAGGCGTCCCCGGCAGCGGCGTCCTCGTCAATCTCGTCCGGATTCGAGATGAAGGCCGAGCTGGCGTCGTCGTCAACGTCCTCCTCTTCTTCTAAGTCCTCGTCCTCATCGCGGGCGAGGAAGTGCAGATCCATGGTGGGGCCGTCCGGGTAGGCGGCGCGGTACTGCTCGTAGTCGGCTATGGTGAGCTTCAGGAAGAGGTTGTCCTGAGGGTAGTGGTAGAGGATGCGGCCGTCGGAGAGGACCGCGAAGTCAAGTTCTGTGTCGCGCCATTCTCGTCCGGGAACGGGGAATGAGGCCACAATGTCCTAGTTCCTGGTCTCATCCACGTCTCGGGAGACTGTGGCGGGAGTGTGGAGCGATTCTGTCTCCTTTGCGATTCCGATGGTGTTGTTAATCTTGTCGTCCCTCGAAACCTGTTGAGGGACGACCTTTCCATCGGAAGAGGCGGCGGCATGTGACTGGACCTCTTTGGTCGGTGTGCCTGTGTATTCCGTCACCGGCGTTCCAGGGCAGGGCGCGCTGTCGAAGACTGCATCTGCAGAAATCTTGGACGCGGAGCTGCTTGCCGAGGTGCTGCGCGAGTGATTGCGGGCTGGGGCGTCCGCAACCTCGGTCTGAGCGAAGCCATCCTTGGTTTCAGGCACTGCAATGTCGCGCTTCGCAGGAGGGACGCGCGTCGGAAGCGCTGCCACCTTGCGCGAGGGCTGCGCGTGCACAGGGCCGCCGTTGATGGTGAGTGCAAGGGCGGCCTTCTCGAGACGCAGGTTCTGGAGGTTGAACTGCGCAGTCGACCGATTGGCGAGCCTCTCGCGGACACGCTCGCGCTCCGACTTGCCCTTTTCGACGATCTGAGGGACGCACCAGGTAGTGTCGATCTCCATAAGCAGTTCTAGACCAGCCTGGAAGGTGCTGGAGACGGGAGCATCGAAATCGTCCTCGAGGATGAGAGGGAAGACAGGAAGTGGCATCGGCTCTTCGTCCCCTTCGTCGGAAATGGTCTCCATGGACTCGACATCGCTGATCTGGGTCAGCTCCTCATCCGTAGCCTCAACGGCAACGTCGGCATTGGTGTCAAGGTTTTCATTGCTGCTGACAACGATGTCCTCGATGACATCCTTGGCGACACTCTCGGAGTCCTCGATGAAGTCCTGATGAGAGATGTTCTCTGGAGCGGATGTGATGTCCTGGGTAGCAACGGCCTCTGGCTTGTCAGCGGGGTTGCTTTCAATGTCCAGTTTGACCGAGACTTCTGCTGCCGAGGTGTCCTCAATGTTATCGAGTCCGGCAGCTGCCGAGGTGACGTCAGAGACTTTGGCAGCCTCGATGGAAGAGTTAAGGGAGTTATCAAGTGTATCAACAGCAGAAGTGACAGTATCAGTTACGCCCTCAGAGACAACGCAAACGGAGTCCTCCTTCGGGGACTCGGTGTGCTGAGTCTCATCGGAGACGTTGTCGGTGACCTGAACCTCAGCGTCCAGAGTGCACTCAGCAGCGGCGACGGCCTCGCCTTCAGAAACAATCAAGTCGACCTCGGAAGCATCGTGCTGCTCCTCGGTGGCACAGGCAACGGCAATGCTAGTAGAACCCTCGGCCTCATCAATGACAGGCTCAGCATCGCGAGTGATGTCAGGGAGCGAAGCATCGACAGGCGCAGTGCTGTCCTCGGTGCAAGCGAGGGCGGTCTCGGCCTGCTGAGATGCGATGACGTCTTGGGTGACGGCAGTAACTGTAGGGGACTCGGCGTTCATGCCCTGGCTGTCTTCATTGCGCAGAGTGATGGTTGCGGCAGCCTCATTGTCTTCCTTGATGATGGCCGAGTCGACTGGGCCAGGAGTCTCCACCGCCGGACAAGCGGAGATCTCCGGAACGGGCGTCTGGTGGGAAGTAGAAGGCTTGCTGAAGGCGGGAACGCCTTTGTCGTCTTCGTTTTCAGAAATGGATGAGACGGTGGAGACGTCAAGGTGAGCCAGCGTCTCCAAGGTGTCGGCATTGCCGAGGGCAACGGCGGAGAGCAGGGCCTCAAAGAAGAGCGAGAAGCCCTGGGAGATGGGCTTGAAGGGGCCAGTGGTGAAGACCGCGCCCATGGGCCGGCGGGCGACGGCCAGGGGAGAGAGATTCTCGACAGCAACCGCCGTCTCCATTGCGACTGTCGGTTCCGTCTGGTCTGTGTTCATCATCTCGTCAGTCGGCCGGTCATGATGTGAGGTGAGCTTGCAAACAATTTGTTTAAATTACGCGACGTCGAAGGGGAAAATTTTGAGCGCGTCGGCAACCGAGGTGATGGAGCAAGTGGTCAGAGCTGGTGGGTAAGAAGGTGGGGTGTTTCGGGGAGACGATGGGGCAAGCAGCCAAGGGTCTGGGTCCTAGAATGAGCCAGGTCCGGCGCTCTCGCGATGATCGTTGTCATGCTCTCAGCCTTGTGGAGCTGGTGCCCTGTCGCCACTTGCGGACTCCCCTGGAGGAGATGCGATGATGGGAGGATGCGACTATTTTGTCTTTTTTCTTACCTACCTGGATGAAGAGTTGTGAAAAGTGATGGAATTCTTGATGGAATCGATGAAATTGATGGCATCTAAGCCTGAGATGGAAAGTCGAGATTACTGTTGTTGGAGATGGCTTGGTCGGTTGTGGGTTGAGGTAGAGCGACCACTGCGGGAAAAAGGGTATGAAAAAAATGGGAAGAAGAGGTAGTTAAAATCCAGAGATGAAATGCGAGCTGAAGAGGTTCAATTGAGTTGCCTACGTACTGCGCGCGACTCTGCGAGACAGCAAAGATGGTGAGATGGAATTGCTGAGATGGCAAGTGTGAACGATCGCAGACTGCAGAAGCTGAGCGAAGAAGTTGTGAGGAAGAGAGGAATTGGATGAGGGAGAAGGTGAGGAAGTTGGTATTTATTGTCGTCCCGGGCGACCTGTTTCCATCCGAAGTTTCTACTGAACAACAGGTCTGTTCAGGTTAGATCTGTTCAGTCGCCTGGAGCAACAGAAGGAGAAAACGAAGGGTGTTTACTCTCTAATTACTTGAAGAATCAAAACATTTCAAGAGCAGGCTCGCAAGTATGTTCCACCCCAGTACTGACCAGGCAGGCACTGGCACTCTTATAAGGCCCCTTCAGCTCGTGTTTCGAGGCAGACGTGGTTTCTAGCAACCGGCGCCTGATAACCTGAGGCATTGGTGCCCCAACTCTTCTGGTTCGTTTATTCAGTCTCCTCAACCCAGTTTTGGTGGACTTTCTCTGAGAAGGAGCCAACCATCCAATGAAGAGCAGATGTCAGCACTTGACAATGCGTGCTCCAGTGGAGGCAAATTACATGTACCTATCAGACCCAACCACGACCCGGATCGTGGATAAGGTTGGCCAGTTTCGAAGCCGCAAGACGGGAACCACATGGTCGGGTCAGTCCAATTTTATCTCGACTCTCTGGTTGTCGAGCCCTTGACCAAACGGAATGATCAGAGTGGCCGTTGCATGGCGCCAGCGCACTTGCCCCGTAGATCCGGGCCCCGCTGCTTATTGTGTTCTTGCATATTAGACCCACATCTCGCGCGTTCTATTCAAGTTTTGTTATGTTCTCTTCGGCTGAAGACCTCAATGCCTGGGATTTGAATGCACCGGACGGAAAGAGGCACCAAGAAAGGCAAAACCGGAAATAAACAAGGAATAAGAAAGACACTCTCCCATCGCTTCATCTCCGTTTTGTTTTCACATATCAGCGTGCTACGATGATTCAAAACCTGGGAACTAATTAATACTCTATTCATTGCAAACGATGCTGATGGCAAGGTCAAGGTTTTAATGACAGGTATGTTCTGACATAGGGCCAGCCCGAAAACTACTAGGTAAGGTACTCTGCTCCCAAACCCAGCGAGACTCCTAGCTGATCTCGTGAGACTCCTAACGCGGACTTCGCCCATAACCTTGCTGGAACAGTGATATGAATGCCCGGTCGTTTCTCTTCTAAGTGTTGAACACTCCGGTTATCCCACTGCGACTACCCGCACTTCCGCGCCCGAAGGCTTCGAGTTAGTCTTCTAGCTTGGCTACGATCCTCTTTTTGTGGACGTGGCCCTCTCTCCATCCGGCAGCTCACCCAGATATGCCAGACAAGCCTCTTTCATCCATCTCTTGGCAAGCAGCGCCAGCCTGTAACAGCCTCCTGTCCATCGCATCACTGCCTGCCAGAGCGGTAGTATCACCGGCCAGCAGTGTGCAGCTCTCCGTGTCCCCCATTGTCGATATTTCCGTCCAAGCTCTTGAGAGCCTTGTTTGCCTCATCCAGGAAACAGAGCCCGGGCTGGCCCAGCCGTTCGCTCGCCGTGTCCCAGCTCCCGTTCACGTTGATGCGGGCTTCGAGGGTGAAGAGCAGCATGGAGCCCTTGCTGATGGTGTTCTGGATTGTCTGGATGTGTGACTACGGTGACCCAAGAAACGCGCAGGAGAGGGCGACCTTGGGGGATACTGTGTCGAAGGCTCTGTTGAGGTCGGCGAAGCGGGTTTTGAGAAGCTGCTCAGACTCGGGCGCTGTTGATGCCATCTTCCAAATCGGGTAAGTCTTTGATGGGCTACCAAAAGAGTAAGGGATTCTGTTGAATTTTCGAGAGGGAGTGCTAACGATGCCTGTTTTGGGCATTAAGAAATGAAGAGTTGCCAAAGTTCGAAGCATCAATGAGAACTTATATAACCTTTTTCCTTTTATACCTGCAATTTCCAGTAGACGATTCGCAAGCAGGTGTGTTGTCATGTGTGAAGAACAGGTTAGTCACTCCACACCTGCATTACTTTCAGAACTTGCTCTTGACGTCATCCCGGAGTTGCATATATCGGCGGGCGATATCGGGGTGCTGCTGTTCCAAGGACGAAATGTCGCTCCGGGCATCTACAAGCTGGCCAATGATGACACGACGGCCTTTCTCGAGGTACTCAAGGGCGTCGGCCGGCCCATTGTACGCAAGGGGGATGGCGCAAACATCAAAAGCGACGCCAGCAAAGGTCGACATGACGAACTGCTGGTCACTGCGGTCGAGGAGCTTCGTGCTTACGGCCGGAAGGAGGTCGATAACATCTTGTCCGAGATCAATTGCGGTGCCGATTTTTGCTTGGGCAGCAAACAGAGGAAGACATCGGGCAGCTGGCTGAATTCGATGGAAGGGATTAGCGGTTTGACAACGCCAAGCGTTGTAAAAGCACAACGACGCTTCTTCTAGGTCGGCCATCTCGCCCTTTCGTTCGTACCTGCTTGCAAGCATGACCCCAAGGTTGTTTAACTGGAGTCGCACGAGTGATGAAGCGCCGTCATGGTTTGCGCGAAGGCTCGCTCTGGCGAATTCCACTGCCATTTCAATGGCAATTTTGCTTCCAGTTTTCTCATACACCAGGTATGCCCCAGTCGCAATGGCCCCAAGCGTCACGCTCCGGGAGGACGCGGCCGCGGTCGAGAAGGATCCGAGCAGGAAGGCCGAGTATCAAAAGGGGGAAGTGTTCGGAAAGTTCCGCACCGACGCGTCCATGGAGTACATCTTCTTCGACCATCAGTGGTGGCGGAGGGCATGGACGGCCCAAGAAATCGTCCTGGCTAAGCGGGCGCTGCTGGTCAGCGGCCGCTACCAGGTCGACTAGGACATCTTCTGCTCCGCCGTGCGCCACGGAGCGGCATTGGGCATCGCGAATTCGAGCATCCGATATTCGGCAACTACTTCGACCCGCCTACCACTCCCTTTTGGGAGGTGCAGGCCATTCGGAAACAAGCCAATGCCGTCGCGAATCCCAATCCGGCCGACGAGCTGCTCTCATACCTGCTCCGTACCCGGCACCGTCACGCCACCGACCCTAGAGACAAGCTCTACTCCGCCCTGGGCTTCGCCGACGGCAGGCTCAAGGCCCTGGAGGTCGTGCCCGACGATCGATTGCCTCACCGGGACGTCTATCGAGACGTGACGAGAAGGTTGATCGAGGTGTCGGGAAATCTCGACGTGCTCGGTCTATGCTTCCCCTTCAAGAAACCCAGCACCTCGGGACTGCCCTCCTGGGTCCCAGACTGGGGGCCGGCTGAGAGGATCGCCCAGCCGCTCATGTCGGATGCTCATGGCAACCCTCGGAAGACGCATGCGTCCCCCCCTGGGAGGACGATGACAACCACGACGGAAACTGCTTGGTTCTCCAGGGCCACGTTGTAGACACCATCTCGAGCCTTGCCTCCGTCCAGCACCACTACGACGACGTGAAGTGGGACGACGACTTCAACTTTGACGACTGGGACGGCGACCCTTGGTATTAATCAGGGGGGTTGTCTCGGGCATGCTCGAACTCAGCTTCCGAGGTTCGCGGTCCCCCTATTTCTGCGCCACGTACGGAGTACAGGAGCCCTCCTCGACCCACAATAAGAACCAAACAAGGTGCCCCTGAAGCATGCGGGCGTGGACCCCGACAGGATGACGGCTGGGGACGGGGTCTTTTGGATTGCACGTAATGGCAAGGGTGACACCTACATTCCTTGTACGCTCCGTGAATGGCAGGACCTTCAAAATGGGAGTGCCAGATTATAACGACCTAGCGACTGGATGAGTTGGAGCGTGCGCCAAACAGCAAATACACAGTATATATTAGAGAATATTCGCAGTTGCCCTTCCCGGAGGCACTAATAATTAATTATTATATCAATCTGCCCAGAGCGCGAGCCACCCGCGGGTGACATGCGAACGGGTTGCCTCACGTGTGCTCTTTGTTGAGTGTTTTATTGTTACACAGCCCTGCCTGCAAGGCCTGGCTTCTTCTTTGACGTCGGGTCATTGGGGTCATCTAATGAATAGGTACTCGGAAGTATGGTGATCCGGCCGGTCGCCGGTGAGGAATGCCCATCCTCAGCACTTTTGATTGGAGGGCCGACACCTCGGGAAATTGCAACGCAACCGCGCAGAAACACTGCCAGAAAAGCAATGGGATCCTGCGAATTACGGATAAGCAGTTTCCAGATCCAAAGTTCCCGGATGGAACTTTGGCAGATGGCATGAAATCGGGGGCCAGAAGTGGAAGGGTTCCGACAGTCACTTGCCGCCGAGGAGGTCTAACCCGGGGTTTTCTAGCGGCTGCGTTCCAGTGCTTGACCTGACCATAGTTACCCCCCAGACTTGGCCTGACAAAACCCCGCCTTCAACGAGTATCACGTGATGTATCTAATCTGACCAGATAACACTGGCCAGGTCAACTCTCTCAGCCCCTCTTACTATAGAAGCAGAATTACTGCTTGATAATTACTGCTTGATCATTTCGAAATGGATTCTCAACCAAGGAGTCAATAGAGAATACCAGCCTTTCAATTCAATTCCCCAGATCTGAGGTATTCAAAGAGGTTTCCCGTCAGCTAGCGACTGGCCAGGTCAACCAACTCTATCATCCTTGCAGTTGAAACAAACTCGCGTCTGTGCCAAACCGGAACTTTTGGAGTGGAGCCGATGTGCCCGCAACCTGGTTTGCTCGCTGGTGCAACATGCTACTCATAGTACAGAACGTGCGCCCCGCGTGGATCTGTAATTAGGCATCAATTAATTGGTCGATCGACTTCAATGGTGGAAGTTCAGAGGAGCATGGCTCAACTTTGAGTTTCGTGTTTCAACTTTTCCTCCCTTCGTCTCAAGGCCCGAAAATCATCTGTCATGATGGCGGCGGCATCCTTGCGAGGCCGGATTTGTTCGTACCTAGATTATACATTGGAATTTTATTCCTTTTGTGATAAATTATAGACGTGCTAGCTTCGGACCTCAACATCGCCCAGGTCAAAGTTCAAACGGATCGTTTAATTACCAATTCGAACGGTGTTGATAGGTTCAACTAGGCGGGTGCAAGTAATAGATTTTGGAGCTACCAAACATTGGGATTTTCGTGACGCCAAAAAGCCGAGAGTGCAACGACTCAGGCGTTTCCGCCACCTCATGCAGTGTTTCGAGGTCGGTGCGCAAGGGGAGGGGGAAAGTCTTAGCCCGGCTCGATAATTAGTGCCGCCCAGCTTCGACCGCCGCAGCACTAAGAGCGGGACCTGAGACGCCAAACGCATCGCATTTTTCCAAGCCACCATCATCGTCCGAAAGGCATGTTTGAACTGTCCGCAGAAACGGACAAACAGGGCAATCTTTTTGTTTCGACGGTACTGTACCGGGTGGACACGACCTCGGACGAACCCTCACCGTGTCGAGACCGTGGTGCGACTCGGGCCGTCCTGAACGACTATAAGATTCAGTGTCTTCCCACCGAGTGGTGGCATCCGAGAGTTATGAGTATTTATCTCGATTTTCCACTGGTGTTAATTCATTCAAGTTTTCCGGCTTGTCTCTACCGCATATCCGGACCAGGCGTCCTTTCTCTTCTTACGCCCTCATCATCTCTTCTCATCACAGTCGCTGGCCGACATCCCGCTCATTTTCTCTCGAGATAATCCTGCAACGGCTCATTCTGCTCTGTTTCCTCCGGTTTCACTACCATGGTTCAGTTCTATACCGTTGTCGGGGCGCTCGCCTGTGAGTACAATATATGGGCATTTGCGCATGGTTTCCGTCACTAAAACTCCAACAGTGACTTTTTCGGCTGTCCAGGCTGCGCCTAATCTTTCCGCCCGCCAGAACATCCCCGACCCGGCTGGGGAGAAAAACGTGGGTAACGGGAGGGGCTTGCAGTTTATCGGCGGCCAATGTCTCGGCGCGGCCGACTGTGCCTCTGGATGCTGTGCTATCCTACCCAAAGGCGGCCAAACCATCGGCGTCTGCTCTGGTGTTGGTGCTCAGAACCAGGCGGGCAAACAAGGCTGCGGCTTCGAGAGCGGCGTTGGTGCTGGCAACCAAACCCAAGGTGGTAGCCAGGGTGGGAACCAGAACAACACCGGGGGCAACCAGCGCAACGGCGGGAACAACCAATGCAACAATCAGGGGGGCAACCAAGACAACCAAGGCAACCAAGACAACCAAGACAACCAAAACAACGGCCAAACCGGCGCCACCATCCGACCCAGCACCCTCAAGCCCGACCCTGCAGGTGCCGCCAACGTCGGCAACGGCCAAGGGCAGCAGTTCATCGGGGGCGAGTGCACCAGCGACGCCGACTGCGCCTCGGCGTGCTGCGCCCTGGTGAACACGGGCGAGGAGAGATTTGGCATCTGCTCCGGCCCTGCGGCCAACACTCAGAACGGCAAGCAGGGCTGCGGCTTTCCCATTGGTGGGAAGAACATCTCTGGCTCGGCTTGACGGCGCGGACTGTTTCGAGCGCACATCATCTAATAGCACGGCTTCTGTTGCATTGACCGCTCACGTGTTTGGCGCCCTTCAGTACCCTAGGTAGCCATTCAGCACATTCAGCAAGGGAGCCAACCGTTGTACATATATTAAGTAACCTTGTATGCACAGAAAATAGCATATCCCTATCCTTGATATCTGGGAGGAATGGCTTCTATCCCTTTCTAACTTCTCGACTTACGTCTCGGTATTCACGAAATAATTATTAACTATCAAACGTGAATAGTTATGAGATTCATTAATTACGCTTTCCACATCTATTAACAAGTGCTTCTTCCAGACAACCGGCCGCAGACGAACAGGCAAGAAGACGTTACAAGCGTCGTCCATATCCATCCTTCTGCGTCACAGACACCCCGTCAGGGTGGCTGGTGGTTAGACCCGTCACCTCACGCGGCGAGGGCTACCCTACCGAATTGTCGACCGCAATAGCCCCATGCTAAGGAAGCCCGTCCCTCAGCCAGTGACTGTCTTATAACAGGACAGCGGCGCAGGAAACGACAGCCGCTAGCAGCATCCCCGCTCCGGCGGCAGGACGAAGCATCCCGGCGGCCGCCGTCTGGTCCTCATCGTCGTCCAGGTCAAAAATAGCCACAGGCAAGGCCATGGTCGTGTTCTTGATCTCCGTAGGTGCGAGACCCGGCGCTCGGACGGCGGCATCGGCAGGGGTTGCGACCGATGCGCCGTCTGGTAACCATGTGCCGTTAGAGATGATGCCGTCGTTGGTGACTCGGGACACGATCCGGGCGACATTGGCTGCGGTAAGAGCTGGAAGGGAGAAAAGAAGAAAGGTTAGCAAAGGAGGTTGGGTTGTTAACGAACAAGACTCGGAAGCTCAGCATGGAAACCTTACCAGCAGTGCAGCGATCAATAGCCCACCGCCTAGTGCTACCGATGTCTGCATCGTCAGAACAGCCGGCACGGACGCCCTCTTTGGCCAGCCTCTTGAACGGCCTGCTGCGGCACAGGCAGGCAACTTCGGGGGTGCCGTCTGCATTCTCGCAGCCGAAGATGGGGGCGCGGAGGACCATCTCGTTCATGATTGGTTTCTGGGAAATGTGTGAGAACGGAGACAGACCCAGCATACTCACTCCGAAGCTCAACTTACAGAACACGAGGGAAGGCCGTCAACTATGGTAGCAGCAGCAATCGCGGCGGCTCTCGGTATAGGGGCCGCGTGCACAGGAGCGACGGCGATAACCGCGGCAATGGTGACCACAAGGCCCGAGACGAAAGAGTTTAGCGGCATTGTATGGTTTTGCGTCGAAGAAAAAAATTGTACAGTATCTGGAAGAACGCAGAATGGCGCTGATTTCTTGCTGCAGGGAGGGAGGTGATCCAAGGTAGCTGTATCAATGCGAGAACCGGGTGAACTGTGATGCGGGACTCAACCTTTGTACTTGGATGAGAGTAAACGCCCTCGGTGTCTGAGTAATTTGCCGCGTAATCCAGCAGTCCAACAGTCACCGACATCAGCATATGCACGAGCCGGACATGCCAACCTTGATGACGAGACACTGAGCTGCATCTCAGCAGCGAACTCATACCCCCGACGAGGGACACGTCCACAGTGCGCAATGACGTGTTCATATGCAACCCTTGGTTGCTAATTAGCAATGGCCCTGGAGCAGAGCCGTACTCTTCGGCGTGTCCTACAATCGGAAGCAATGCCAATCTTGCTACACCACCCGCTGAACGTCGGGAGAGTTCTCGTGTCTTGCCGAACCTGAACCGCTGGGGTGAGCTGCCCGGATAACATGACAGCTGCTCAAACACACCCAGTAAGTAGAAGCATAATTGCCTGGTGGCTATAGTTTGTTAGGTCGCGCCGCTGCACTGAGATTGGCTGGGAATTCAAGTCCACGTTGTCTGGGAGGCGAACAACAGTCCGGCCCTTCGTCAACTCCCAATTGCCTCCCCTCCAGATGGTCCTCGCTGGCATTTCATGCAGGGCCCGGACATTGACTCGCTTCCGTAAGAAAAAGAAATATCGCATCGCACTGTGAGAGACTGACTCACGCCATTTGCAGGGCAGTGTTCCACAGGATAATTATGCATGACCGTGTCGAACCTTAGCTGCCGAATCAGGCAAACCTAGGTTGGTTTTGCACCGGGCCCTGGAAATTTCCATTCCTTGCTAGGTAGCTAGCTTCGGTAGTAACATGTGAAAGGTTTTTGTGGCTGGTGAAAATACTGAGGAGAAACAGAGAAGGGCACGTGTTCGTCCTGTGGAAGGTGCAAACTAATACCTGACGCCTCAGCATGCACCCCAAAACCGAACTATTAATTAGTGCCTGGCGCGTTTAAGACGGCAGCGCGTTCTCCCCGGAACAGCAAACTTGCGCGCTATTAATTATTTCAACCACCCGTTGCTGATTCTCTGCGTCACTCACCCTTGGGAACTTTAACCATCCAGTGAACTCATTGTACAAGCGTCGCAAAACAAAATGTCAACACAATTCCCACTCTACACCTCCAAGATTGTCCTCATTCACCTCATCACACTGTCTCTCGCCGGAGTGACAACGGCACGCGACGCTCCGAAAAATCTCCTCGAGTTCTACGATGTAATACGAGCAAAAGGGCACTGTCGCCACGAACTGGCATCAGGCTTCTACAGCCGCGACAATGGCCCCAACAGTAATTACGCCCATTAATTAATTATTATTCCATCTCATGATCACAAGCATCAAACTAAGCAGTGTCCTCGAACACACAACAACAGACTTTGCCTACTGCGGCGACTACCTCGACAGCGCGGGCGTAATCTATATCCAAGGCCGCTCCGGCGCCCTGGCGAACCTGGACGTAGATTGCGACGGCAGTTCGGGAGGCCCCAGCGACGACGGCCGGTGCCGGCGCGAGCTCAGCCCGGACCTGCAGAACGCCACCTCGTTCCGCGACGTGCTCGCCAGCTACGGCCGCGCCGGCGTCGCCGAACTCAACCCGTACGTCCACCCTTACGTCGTGTTCGGCAACGCGCCGGCCACGAAAACTACCACCGCATCCACGGGACGGGGGGCCAAGTCCGGAGCGTGGCGAGCGTTCGACCCGTCCGAGTACGGGATGCGGCCGCTCGGCGTCATGGCGGTCGTCTGCCCGACGAGCCGGAAGCTGGTGTACGGCGTGTGGGGGGACATGAACGGGGACGACGGGGCCAGGCCGATGGTCGGGGAGGCGTCGCTGGCGCTGGTGACGGCCTGCGGCGGGAAGGGGGTCAGCGGGGCGGACGGGATCGACGAGGACGCCGCCCTGTTCCTGGGGTTCACGGGCGACGAGGCGGTGCCGGGACGCGACGGCGCCGACTGGGCCGCCAAGGACTTTGACACGTTTGAGAGGAGCATCGAACGATTGGGAAACAGGCTGGTGGAGCGTGTCCGGGCTGCAGACGAGGACGCGTCGTGCAGCGTCCGGCCAAGCTGGGCCCGGGTTGCGGCTGTTGCTGCTGCGGTGGTGGGCTCGACATGGTTGCTTCTGTCATAATAGGTTGCGGGCAGCGCACATCCGAGGAGGATGAAACTAGGTCGTTATTATGATGCATTCATACTGCGCCAATCTGTTTTGGCCGGCATTATGAGATCCAGTGCTGCTATAAGTCGGACCCCCCATATACCGACCACCCCCATTTTCCGACCGCTTGGCAAACCTACACCGCTTCCTCAACCCAACCACTTCAACTTACCACAACTCTACCAATTCCATACCAAACAAGCTCATCTTTTGAATATATATTTGTTAGCTTACAATGGCTTATACTGAGCAGGATTTGTAGGATACGATTATATAATACCAACAGGGTATTCGGTCATAACGAAGTATCTATAAGGAATTCGGTATTCCAAGGACAACTTTCTACGACCGCCTCCGTAGCTCTTAACCACATTTAATTACTTCCGAACCACGGCAATCTCTTAGCCGGGTATAAGAAGAATGACTTACTAAGTGGGTTTTGATCTAGGCTGCCCTAGGTGTCCTACTAATATATATACAAATCAGGGAGTTTGCTAGCCGTATCCTCTAAGTATAAGGAGTAAGCTATACGATAGTTAGAAAAGGCTAGTTAGCTTGGTTTCTTTATAGGAACCCTATTCTTAGAACCTAACGAGTTTATAAGATAGATTTAGTCTATATTAATGGCATTATTAACTTAGTTATATATAGTTAGTAGCTATAGCTAAGTATCCTAGCCATTAAGGGCATCTTACTAGCTAACCGTTAGAATATAGACGAATATAGCATTATAGAAGGGTAGGGAACTAATGGTCTGGTGGTTAAAAGTGCCTAAATATATACAATTTAGCGTAAAGCTCCTAATTCGTATACCTAGACTTTATTCCTTAAGTACATCTCTATAATAGGGATATCCCTCCCCCCGGTCATTATCTTTAAGAGTAAAAGTCCTTAATAATAGTAGTTTCCTATTGATAAGATAGAACTAAAGGACTAAAGGTTTATAGTAACAGAGATAGGCTAGACTAATCAAACTATTATAGTCAAATGGCTCTAAGAAGTCTTTATTCCTTTTAACTAGCTAGAGGACAGTTCCTAGTAACGACTTCTAATACTAGACGGCTATAATAGCTATATAATTAATAACTTTATATAGCTATATTATAAGAATAATATCTAATTACTCTTTTTACCTCTATATACTTCCTATGTCCTCTAGCTATTAGATCTATTAGTCTTTTCCCCCCTAAAGTATATATGACGAACCTAACTCAGACTTCTTCTAAAAGGGTTCAGACGAAGGTAGATTAAGCGGGACAAGTAGGCAGGTCGTCTAAGGGATTCGGTGAAGCCAAAGGGTTCACAACAACACTAGGGTTGTCTCTTATAGTAATTAGCAATGCTTGGTATAAGTACTGTGATTATGAGGTTGCTATTACTAGTGAACTCTTAGAGTCTACCTAACGAGTGACTATCTATATATATATATAATCCTAGTGATTATTCCTAATCATGGTGATCGTAAGTGATCGTATGGTAGTGATTACCCTAATCACTAGTAAGCGTAGTAATTACTATGCTTCTTATATTATAATTAGTCCTTTTGTTCCTTTGACTTGATTAGCCTATTTGTACTAGTAGCTTAGGCAGTATCTATATATATATTTCTGTAATATAATGCCTTCCCTCTAAGGCTTTTGACCCGAAAGCTCTCTTTAGGTCGTCTTAAATAGCGCTAACATCCCTTACGTTCCTTATATATGTTTTTCTCCTTAGCCTTTTATTGCCCTTTGTACTATCAATTATACTATCTGACATATATAGATCCCTAGCATCTATTCGTTATAAGCGTTTAGCTTAGTTTATTTCTAATTACGGGTTTATAATGATAGCGTGTTCCTATTATACAGAGTATAACTAAGTGTGTAAAATGATTAAAAAATCTCGTCGCTACGAGGCTTACGTATATTAGGGTTATACTTACGATGGTTCTAGCGTTCTAGTTTCTTCTTGTAAGTTCCCGTTTCCTTATAAGAGTACGTCTCTAATTATAATATAGTAGATTGTATTATACGTAAGTAACGTCATTTAAAGGCTAAAGAGAAAGAGGCCAAGGCCTTGCTATAAGAATATTAATATAAAGCTTCTAAGGCATTAGCCTGTCTAACTTAGGTCTATAAATAACGAGAGTTCCTAGTAGAGAAGGGGGTAGATATGGTTATACAGGGTTTGTCAAATCTAGATAAATTAGAGGCGGTAGAATAGTAGGAATTGGGGGTTATTATATAACTTAATGGTAATGTTAACGTTATTAACTAGGGCGCTATTTTCGGTTCTGTCCTAGGTTTGCCTTTAGCCGATCCGGGTTCTACTAATAGAACTATTCTAGTTTCTTAAGGCAGTTCAAATTCTTAACGGGTTTCTATAAGTTATCTTCTAATCTGAAATTAAGCTATTTGACTAAGTACTATAGTTCCCTATTAATAGTACGTAAATCTAGAATTTCTTCGACGTCCTATTCTTCCTCTTCGTCCTTTACTTCGATATATATAGTAACCTTAGCGTTTTTCGGTACTAGTTTAAGA
Source organism: Thermothelomyces thermophilus ATCC 42464 (assembly GCF_000226095.1). Taxonomy (NCBI): domain Eukaryota; kingdom Fungi; phylum Ascomycota; class Sordariomycetes; order Sordariales; family Chaetomiaceae; genus Thermothelomyces; species Thermothelomyces thermophilus. Next base: position 180,638 of record NC_016476.1, on the reverse strand, counting down.
AGTGAAATATAAAAAATATCCGTCTATAGTTATATAGATGACGGTAACGATAGTCGGTAGTTAGATGTCGAAATTCGTTCTTTGATAATGAAGGGTCTGACCTTCTTAAAGTCTAGCTTTATGCTTGGTCGTTTGGTTTATAAGTTTTGTACGATTAGGTAGACTTTGTCTTCCCTCTCTAGGTAAGGTCCCTTGAGCCTGTATTTATTATAGTAGTTCTTTATTCTAGTCTTGATAAACTTGAGTTCCTTTTTAAGCTTTTTATATAATACGTATATTTGCTTTACTTTGACTACTACTCTTGGCACTATAACCTCTAGTCCTTGCCTAAGGTCTGCTTTATATCTATAGTTTATAAAGAATGGTATAACTTTAGTTATTTCTATTAGCATTATATCATAAGCAAGTTATACTATTAGTAATAGTATGACCTAGTTATCTTGCTAGTAGTTAACGTAAGAACGGAGATATTATTTGATAACTTGGTTTAGTTACTCCGTTTGTCTGTTAGTCTATAGGTAATATGCTATTGATAGCTTGCTATTAACGCCTAATCGTTATATTAATGCTTGCTAGAACTTTGATACGAACTTAGTGTCTTTGTCGATAATCTATTCTTACGGCTAAGCATATATTAATATAACTTGCCGGTAGATCACGTCTACTAACTGTTTAGCTATCTAGGACTCCTTATAGGAAAAGAAGTATACCTATTTAGTTAGGCAATCTACTATAGTAAGAATACTATTGTAGGTTACTCTTATAGCTATGTTCTTAGATTCTAGCAGCTTCGTGATAAAGTCTATCGTGACCAAGCTCTATAGTTTATTAGCTATTAGTAGTAGCTAGAGTAGCCTATATAGCTTATATTATACCGTTTTGCTTCGGTTATAGATATCGTAGTTTTATATAACTTCCTTAACTCGTGCCGTTAACTATAGAAAGTCATAGTATTTCTTGACTTATATAATAGTCTTTATAACTTCTTTATATTCTCCGAGTTTCAACTTATAGAGTTCTCGAATCATTTATAGCTATTAATCCCTATTATAGATATATACTTTGCCTCGGTACTAGAGTTTCCTATCTCTTTCTTCTACTCCGTTAGGTACTAATAGTCCGGGTGCTACTTAATATTATGCCTTGTTAATTCTTTCTTCTCGAAAGATTATATAACATTCTAGGAACGAGTTAAGTAGATTATCTTCTATAGGTATCTGCGTTTTGTAATATAGCGTTCCATCTGTTCGTTCCTTAAATAACGGTGGTGTTATTTCCGTTTGTCCTTCTATATAATCTATTTATTAGCTTAAGATATCTGCTCGTATGTTCTCTTTGCCCTTCTTATAGCGGATCTTAAAGTTAAATTCCATAAGGAATTCTACCTATTATATTTATCGTCTATTAAGCTCCTTTATCGTCGTAAAGTATTATAAATTCTTGTAATCCGTATATACTTATACCGGTTTAATTGTACTACTAAGGTATAGTCGCTATTTCTTAAAAGCTTTGATAATTATAAGTAGTTCTTTGTTATAGATTAGATAATTAAGATATGGTTTATCAAGCTTCTTTAAAAAGAAGGCTATAGGATGTAGCTTCCCTTATTTGTCTTATTATCCTAATTGTCCTCTGATAGCGTAGTCTAAAGCGTCTATTTCCATCTTAAATAGCTTCTTAGAGTCTAGTAGTACTAGTACTAGGTCTTTAGTAATGGCGTTACAGATCTACGTAAATGCTTGCTCGTATTATTCTTCCTATCGGAATTTAGCGTTCTTCTTAGTAAGTTCGTACAAAGGTTATACGATCGCTCTAAAGTTCCTGATAAACATCCGGTAGAAGTTTGTAAATCTGATAAAGCTTTATATTTCTGTGACTGATGTCGGTCGTAGCTAATTTTTAATAGCTTTAACCTTTAAAGGTTCTATCTAAATTTATCTTAGAGATATTTTGTATCCTAAAAATACCGTTTTCCTAATGTGGAATTCGCTTTTTTCCTTGTTAACTAATAGTTTATATATATATAGTACATTTAGCACTACTTTTATATACTTCTAATGTTTGTCTATCGTCTTAGAGAAGATAAGTATGTCGTCGAGATAATATACTATAAATTTGTCGAGAAAGGGGCAGATAGCTTGATTAATTAGGGCTTAGAATGTTACTAGCTGTCACGAGCCAACCATATACCACGACCCGGTGGGGCACAGGAGGCTAAATGAGCCACCAATCAAGAAGGGCACGAAGCGAGGCTAATATAGGATCGCTAGGGAGCACGGGCTACCACGGGCAAACGATTACCAAAAGGGAAAGATAGCAGAGGATAGCTAGCTACTAAAGGCGATCTAAGGACAGAATAGAAGGGGACTATAAGCGATTAGTAGAAGTATATATATATATAAATAACTACTTATTATAGTAGACCCTAAGAGTTTACTAGTAATAGTAACCTAACCTATAATTATAATACTTATACCAAGCATTACTAACTACTATAGGAGATAACTCTAGTGTTATTATAAACCCTTTAGCTTTACCAAATCCCTTAGATAACCTATACGCTTGTCCCGCTTAATTTACCTCCGTTTAAACCCTTTTAGAAGAAGTCTAAGTTAGGTTCGTTATACGTTGCTATTACTCCCTTTGTTCTATTATAGCTTAGAATAGAGGTAATTTTGACCTTGATATCGATATAGCTACTAACGTTATAGCTAAATAGCTACTTACCTAGCTTGGTCAACTCTAGTAGCAGATCTAGGAATTAGACTAGAGAGACAAGGTTGCTTAAGCTCGGATCAAGGAACTCGAAAACGGCGAAAAGCACTCGTAGAAGCTGGTCAACGAGGCCTACACTAAAATCAAGGCACTTAAGGGCACCAAAGCAAGCCGTATCAAGATCGAACTACCTGGCAAATATAGAGGAACTAAGGAAGATCTTGTAGGATTCCTAACGAACCTCTGATCCTACTTCTGGCTTAATGACGATAAGTTTCTAGATGATAAAGCTAAAGTCCTCTATATAGCTACGAGACTAGAGGGCAAGGTACTTAGATAGTTTAAATCTATATAGAACGACTATCTTACTAAGGAAGATAAAGATAACCGAGACGTATTTATGTAGGCAGTCTTTCGATCCTATGACCAGTTTGAAGAAGAGCTTTGGAAGGTTTTTAGCGATGAAGATAAGAAGATTTATATATAAGAAAGACTTACCAATCTCTAATAGACTAAGTTAGTAGCCTCCTATACTATATAGTTTAGATAGGATATGCTTAAGTCTTAGCTTAACGATAAGGTATTAATATAATTATTCTATAATAGCTTAAAGGAAAAGGTTAAAGACAAACTATATAAGTATAACTAGCCTAAGACTCTAGACAAATATATTATATAGGCTATTAGAATCAATAATCGACTCTATATATAAAAGTAGTAGAAATGAGGTTAGATAAACGGAACTACGGTTAAGGCTAATAATAAGAAAAAACGAGCATACGTTAGCATATCGCATAGGATATATCCTAGAGCTATAGATATAGATATAGCATAGAAGTAGGACAAGAAAAAGATAGCTAAAGACAAGTCTAACGTTATCTACTATGACTATAGAAAGAAAGGACACTATAAACGAGAATATTGAAGCCTAAAGAAAGACTAGAAACCAGTCCCTAGAAAGGAAATTACGGCTATTAACGAAACCGCTAAGGATATTATCGAAGTAACGGCCACGAGCTACAAAAATAGGGATAGCGATACAGATAGTCTCGGACGCGATGGCGATAGTAAAGACAAACAAGCACTATACTCCGAACTGGTTACTATAGACCTAGAAATAGGTCTTACTAAATAGGATACGGTAGGAGAATATATACTACTAATTTCGATTTTCCTAGCCTTGAGGTAGTAGGGTTTTATAGTCACCTAGAGGTAGGATAGATCGTAGACAACCGATACCTAAGGAATCGAAAGACCCGGACCTAATGTTCTATTCCTCTAGGAATGAATCGAATAGTACCGTAATAAAGTTTTCCGGCTTAACACGGAACTACGTAAATAGGATAGATATTTGATTTGACTTACCTAGTAGAGTAATAAAATAAGGGACGAGATAAGGGAACTCTAACATATTATAGAAACCATTAAAGGGGAATAGCCTATAACATATAATAGGCCTAATAGCTATGCCAAGTATTTTAATAATTAGCAACTTAGCTATAACGTATAGAACCTAAAGTACTAGTTTATATACGCGAACCGTGAAAAAGACGAATATATATGGGAAAACTATTAGAAGAAATACTCCTACCTTAGCATTAAAGTACCTACAATCTACGTATAGTAGGAAGGATTTGGAAAAGAATTCTAATACCTTCAAAGCAACGCTATATAACTATACCTATAACACAAGGCATATATATAAGTGCCCTAGTTCTAGTATATATTATATAAATGCCGATACCACTTTCATAACAAATTTAAAAACAATCATTAGCCGACCTAATAAGGAAATAAGGACAGAAGCCTCCGCCCTATAGAATAGGTCCATAATATAGGAAATAGAGCGGCCGAATTGCTCTAGAAAATCGAAGCCCGCGATCTAGAAGGCATTACGGTAGTACCAAAACGAGCCTGGCCTAAGCACTATAGAACAGGACGAGATATATAGGACTCGTGCCAAAGTAACGACTGCCTCTACCATACAGACGAAAAGAAATCGCAGATCTAGGAGCTTCAGATGAAGCTATAGCATATACGACGGAAAGCAGAATAGACCTGATAGTAGGAAGCTACTAGCACTTAATAGCCTATAGAAATGAGCACGATTGACAAAGCCGCTATTAGCCAAATAACTAAAGAGGTTAGCACTGACCTAGGAAACGGGTCAGGGCCCTTCGAAGGGCCCAAAAACCATTAACGACCGTATAACGGCAAGTGGTAGCATAGTATAGGAGGAACTAGCATAAGAGACCACTATATCGAGACCTCCTAGTAGAAATATAGGAAATTGCTATAATCTTTAGACGATGGCGGCAAGATAAGCGATTATAGATAATAGCATAATAGAAATAGCACGAAATGCTCGTACTAGTGGATAGTAGAGTAGAGATAAACCTGATTTCGCCGACACTTGTAAATTAGCTATAGATACCCTAGAGAATAAAGTAGAAGTATAGCATAGTCAAAGGGCCATTTCTAATATAATAGGTATATAGGGAGACCAAACTAATTAATATTACTATAGTAAGGAAAACTATAGTAGTTATATTTAATATTATAGATATAGGTGACGATAAAGATATAATATTAAGATTACTATGGTATAAAGATTATAACCTAGACATTAGCTAGAAGAATAGTAGCTACCTACGACCTTAAATAGAGTTGTATTTAACTAGTAAGATAGGGAGTACACAAGGATCGCGAGCAGACGATGCTTAGGGGAAGGCATATCCTATAGATCTACTACAAGAGACAGATAGTGGTAGGTAGACTACTATAGACTCTAGAAGAAGTAGTATAACGATACTAACGTTACAACAAGAGGAACGAGCTAAACCGCCGATAGCTATTCTCTCCGTTAATAAATATAGAGCATTATAACTAGAGTAGTAGGTTAAGATAGGAGAAATTGCTAGTATTACTATAGATAGAACCAAGTTCGTATACTATTAGAAAGCTAAGAGACAAGACAAGACTAGGGAAGTACTAAAGAAATACAAAGGACACCTAGCATTCGAACCGAAGCATTTAGAAGGATTACTAGAATATAGCCTATAGGATCACGAGATCAAGCTTAAGGAAGGAGTATAACTAAAGTTCTTTAAGATTTACTACACAAGCTAGACATAGAACAAAGAACTTAAACAATACTTAGAGGAGAATCTTCAAAGAGGATATATCTGCCTATCGATATTACTAGTAGGCTACCTAATCCTATTTATACCTAAGAAAGATAGAAAGCTACGGTTATACGTCGACTATCGGTAACTTAACGAACAGACCGTAAAAAACCAATACCCGTTACCACTAATCTCACGGCTCTAAGATTAGTTAGCAAGAGCCTAATATTTTACACGTCTTGACTTACCATCGGCCTATAACTATATACAGATCAAAGAAGGCAACGAGTAGAAAATGGCCTTTAAGATACCCTATAGCCATTATAAGTACCTCGTCATGCCATTTAGACTTATAAACATGCTAGTAACGTTCTAAGCCTTGATTAATCAAGCTATTTGATCCTTTCTCGACAAATTTATAATATATTATCTCGATAATATACTTATTTTCTCTAAAACGATAGACGAATACCGGAAGTATATAAGAGCAGTACTAGATACGTTACACGTATATAAGCTATTAGTTAACAAGGAAAAGAGCGAATTCCACGTTAGGAAGACGGTGTTTTTAGGATATAAGATATCCCTAAGATAAATCCAGATAGAACCTTCGAAGGTCGAAGCCATCAAGGATTAGCCACGACCGACGTTAGTCACGGAAGTACAAAGTTTCATTAGGTTTACAAACTTCTACCAGATGTTTATTAGGAACTTTAGAGTGATCGTATAACCTTTATACAAACTTACTAAGAAGAACGCTAAATTCTAATGGGAAGAGTAACATAAGCAAGCATTTATATAGATCTGTGATGCTATTACTAAAGATCTAGTACTAGTGCTACCAGACCCTAAGAAGCCATTTAAGGTAGAAACAGACGCTTTAGACTATGCTATCGGAGGATAGTTAAGATAACGAGACGAACAAAGGAAGCTACATCCTATAGCCTTCTTTTTAAAGAAGCTCGATAGACTATATCTTAATTATCTAATCTATAATAAGGAACTACTTATAATTATCGAAGCTTTTAAGGAATAGTAATTATACCTTAGTAGTACGATTAAACTAGTATAAGTATATATAGATTACAAGAATTTACGATACTTTATAACGACAAAAGAGCTTAATAGACGATAAATACGATAGGTAGAATTCCTTATAGAATTCAATTTTGAGATCTGCTACAAGAAGGGTAAAGAGAACGTATAAGCAGACGCCTTAAGCCGACGAACGGATCATATAGAAGGATAAACGGAAATAACGTCACCGTTATTCAAGAAATAAATAGATAGAACGCTATATTATGAAATATAGATACCTATAGAAGATGATCTACTTGACTCGTTCCTAGAATGTTATATAATCTTTCGAGAAGAAAGGATTAACGAGATATAGTATCAAGTAGTACCTAGACTAGTAGTATCTGACAGAGTAGAAGAAAAAGATAGGAAACTCTAGTACCGAGGTAAAGCGTATATCTATAATAAAGATCAATAGCTACAAATGATTCAAGGACTCTACAAGTCAAAACTCGGAGGATATAAAGGAGTTACAAAGACTATCATACAAGTTAAGAAATACTATAACTTTCCATAGTTAATGACATAAGTCAAGGAAGTCGTACGGAACTATAATATCTATAATCAAAGCAAAACGGCACGACACAAGCCGTATAGGCTACTTTAGCCACTACTAATAGCCGACAAATTATAGAGTTTAGTTACAATAGACTTTATCACGAAACTGCTAGAATCCAAAGACATAGCCATAGGGGTAATCTACAATAGTATTCTCACTATAGTAGACTACCTAACTAAATAGGCATACTTCTTTCCCTATAAGGAGTCCTAGATAGCGGAACAGTTGGTAGACGTAATCTATCGGCAAGTCGCATTAGTGTACGCTTAGCCATAGGAATAGATTACCGACAGAGATACCAAGTTTATATTAAAGTTCTAGCAAGCGTTAATGCAACAATTAGGCGTTAATAGCAAGCTATTAATAGTATACTACCTATAGACTGACAGACAAACGGAACAACTAAACCAAGTTGTCGAGCAGTACCTCCGTTCTTACGTTAACTACTAGTAAGACGACTAGGTTATACTATTACTAACAGTATAACTCGCTTATAATATAACGCTAATAGAAACAACTAAAGTCATACCGTTCTTTATGAACTATAGATATAAAGCAGACCTTAGGCAAGGACTAGAGGTTATAGTGCCAAGAGTAGCAGTTAAAGTAGAACAAACGTACGTACTATATAAGAAGCTTAAAAAAGAACTCGAGTTTATTAGAACTGGAATAAAGAACTACTATGACAAATATAGGCTCGAGGGACCTTGCCTAGAGAGGGGAGACAAAGTCTACCTAGTTATATAAAACCTATAAACTAAATAACTAAGTATAAAGCTAGACTTTAAGAAGGTCAGACCCTTTGTTATTAAAGAATAAATCTTAACATCTAACTATTGACTATTATTACTATTATCTATATGACTACGGATAGATATTTTTTATATTTTACTTCTCGAACTAGCGCCGAAGAATACTAAGGTTGCTATATATATCGAAGCAAAGGACGAAGAAGAAGAATAAGACGTCAAAGAAATCCTAGATTTATATATTATTAACAGAGAACTATAATACCTAGTCAAATAGCTTAATTTTAGACTAGAAGATAACTTATAGGAACTAGTTAAGAACCTAAGTTACCCTAAGAAACTAGAGTAGTTCTACTAGTAGAATCCTAACCGGCTATAAGAACCAGCTTTAAAGCCTATTCTCTAACAGAAAAAGAAGGGAACTTACTAGAATTAAGACTAGGATCTAACCCGATCGACTCCTAATCGAGCATATCAAAAGCACCCAATGCCTAAGCCTAACCCGCAAGGGTCTACGTCTCTGATATCGGCAGAGGAGTATCTAGTTCTTCCTCCTCCTCTAGACAAGCTATACTACGACGAAAAACCTTGGCACTACGATCGTACAGGGATTGCTACAAATGATGTAATTGACTTAAACGGCTTAGTATCTAAGTAAGAAGCGCCTTAGTCTTAGTAATCTCTTTCGAAACCTTCTCCTGCTTTGACAAATTCGAAAGGACTAAGACAGTTAGTAACCTAGGACTACAAAGGAAAACAACAAGGAACCTATAGGCATCTATAACATTTAGGCTACTATACTTCCTGCCTATACAAATATAGTTCTAACACTTGTTTAAACCCTCTATTATCATATAATACTTTCGTAGCTTTGTATTCTAATAATGCTTGTAAGGCATGGTAACCTTATAACCCTCTCGCTTAATCTTAATTATAATAGTGTGTCATTCGTGCTTGAGATCGTAACAGTTCCTAGGAATACAATTAGCTATAGTGGAAGGAAGCTAGTAGAAGAAGGACGTTACCTATAGGGAAAGAAAAGGGGGTATTAATAGTATTTAAAACAAGTCATAAGAAGCTTTCGGGTCGAAAGCCTTAAAGAGGGGGCATCGTGTTACGAGCCAACCATATACTACGACCTGGTAGAGCATAGGAGGCTAAATAAGCTACCAATTAAGAAGGGCACGAAGCGAGGCTAACATAGGATCGCTAGGGAGCGCGGGCTACTACGGGCGAACGATTGCCAAAAGGGAAAGATAGCAGAAGATAGCTAGCTACTAAAGGCGATCTAAGGACAGGATAGAAGGGGACTATAAGCGATCGGCAGAAGTATATATATATATAAATAGCCACTCGTTATAGTGGACTCTGGGAGTTCACCAGTGATAGCAACCCAACCTATAATCACAGTACTTATACTAAGTATCACTAACTACTGTGGGAGATAACTCTAGTGTTGTTATAAACCCTTTGGCTTTACCGAATCCCTCAGACGACCTATACGCTTGTCCCGCTTAATTTACCTCTATTTGAACCCTTTTAGAAGAAGTCTGAGTTAGGTTCGTCACACTAGCGTGTTTATAAGTCTGAATAGTATGACAAGGTACTTGTAGTAGCTATAAGGTATCTTAAAGGCCGTTTTCTACTTATTGCTTTCTTTAATCTATATGTAGTTATAGGCCAATAGCTTGCCAATGGTTAATATATAACTATAGCTTTCCGTCTTTCTTAGGCATAAATAGGATTAGGTAGCCTGCTAATAATGTCGACAGGCAGATATATTCTCTTCGAAGGTTTTCCTCCAAATATTACTTAAGTTCTTCATTTTATATCTAGCTTATATAATAGATCTTAAAGAACTTTAGTTATACTCCTTCCTTAAGCTTGATCTCGTAATCCTATAGGCCGTATTCTAGTAATCCTTCTAGATGCTTCGGTTCGAATGCTAGGTATCCTTCGTATTCCTTTGGTACTTCCCTAGTCTTATCTCATCTCTCGGTTTTCCAATAATATACGAACTTGGTTCTGTCTATAGCAATACTAGCGATTTCTCCTGTCTTAACCTACTACTCTAATTATAGTGCTCTGTATTTATTAATAGAGAGAACAGCTATTAGTAGTTTAGCTTATTCCTCCTATCACGATATCGATATCGTTATACCGCCTCTTCTAGAGTCTATAGTGGTCTGTCTACCACTATCCGTCTCTTACAGTAGATCCGTAAGATATGCCTTTCCCTAAGTATCATCTACTTGCGATCCTTATATACTCCCTATCTTGCTAGTCAAATACAACTCCGTTTAGGGTTATAGGTAGCTACTATTCTTCTAGCTAATGTCTAGGTTATAATCTTTATATTATAGTAACCCTAATATTATATCTTTATCATTGCCTATATTTATAATACTAAATATAACTACTATAGCCTTCTTTACTATAGTAATGTCGATTAGTTTAGTCTCCCTATATACTTATTACATTAGAAATAGCCCTTTAACCATACTATACTTCTACTTTATTCTCTAGGGTATCTGTAGTTAATTTATAAGCATTAGCAAAATCAGGTTTATCTCTACTCTACTATCTACCAATACAAGCATTTCATGCTGTTTCCATTATGCTATTATCTATAGTCGCTTGTCTTACCACTATCGTCTAAAGATTACGGCAATTTCCTATATTTCTGCCAAAAGGTCTCGATATAGTAGTCTCTTACGCTAGTTCCTCCTATACTACGCTACTACTTGCCGCTATATAGGCATTAATAGTTTCCGGGCCCCTCGAAGGGCCCTGACCCGTTTCCTAGGTTAGTGCTAACCTCTTTAGTTATTCGGCTAATAGCGGCTTCGTCGATCGTACTTATTTCTATAAGCCATTAAGTGCTTACGGCTTTCTACCATTAGGTCCGTTCTGCTTTTCGTCATATATACTATAGCTTTATCTAGAGCTCCCAAATTCGCGATTTCTTTTTATCTATATGATAGAGGCAATCGTTACTCTAGCACGAGTCCTATATATCTCGTCCTATTCCATAGTGCCTAGGCTAGGCTCGTCTTAGAACTATTATAATGCCTTCTAGATTATAGGCTTTGATCTTCTAGAGCAATTCGGCTACTCTATTTTCTATATTGTAAACCTATTCTATAGGGTATAAGCTTCCATTCTCATTTCCTTGTCAGGTCGGCTAGTGATTATTTTCGAATTTGTCATAAAAGTAGTATTAGTATTTGTATACTATATATTAGAACTAGAGTACTTATATATATGCCTTATATCAAGGGTATAATTATATAGCATTACCTAGGAGATATTAGAATTCTTTCCCAAATCCTTCCCATTATATATAGATTATAGGTACCTTAATGCTAAGGTAGGAATATTTCTTCTAGTAGCTTTTCCATATATGCTTATCTTTTCTATGGTTTATATATATAAACTAGTATTCTAGGTTCTATATATCATTACTAAGTTACTAGTCGTTAAGGTACTTGGTGTAGCTATCAGGCCTATTATATATCATAGGCTGTTCTCTTTTGATAGTTTCTACAATACATTAAAGTTCCCTCGTTTCGTCTCTTATCTTATTACTCTACTAGGCAAGTCAAGTTAAACGTCCATCCTATTCGCGTAGTTCCGTATTAAGTCGGAAAACTTCATTATAGTACTATTCGATTCGTTCCTAGAGGAATAGAACATTAGGTCTAGGTCTTTCGATTCCTTAGGTATTAGTTATCTACGATCTATCCTACCTCTGTATAACCGTAAAACCCTACTACCTTAAGGCTAGGAGAATCGAAATTAGCGGTATATACTCTCCTACTATATCCTATTCGGTAAGACCTATCTCTAGGTCTATAGTAACCAGTTTGAAGTATAATGCTTGTTCGTCTTTACTATTACTATCGTATCCAAGACTATCTATATCATTGCCCCTATCTTTGTAGCTTATAGCTGCTACTTTAATAGCGTCCTTAGTAGTTTCGTCGATAGCTATAATTTCCTTTCTAGGGACTGTTTTCTACTCTTTCTTCGGGCTTTGACATTCTCGCTTATAGTGCTCTTTCTTTCTATAGTTATAGTAGATAACATTAGACTTGTCTTTGGTTATCTTCTTCCGGTCTTACTTCTATATTACATCTATATCTATAACTCTAGGGTACATCTTATATAAGGTACTAACATATACTTACTTTTTTTTGTTATTAGCCTTAACTATAGTTCTATTTATTTAACCTTGTTTCTATTACTCCTATATATAAAGTTAATTATCGATTCTAATAGCCTATATAATATATTTATCTAGGGTCTTGGGCTAATTATACTTATATAGCTTATCTTTAACCTTTTCCTTTAAGCCATTATGGAACAATTGTATTAATACCTTGTCATTAAGCTAAGACTTAAATATATCCTATCTAAACTATATAGTATAAGAGGCTACTAACTTAGTCTATCGGAGGTTAGCAAGTCTTTCTTATATATAAATCTTCTTATCTTTATTACTAAAAACCTTCTAAAGCTCTTCTTCGAAACAATTATAGGATTAAAAGACTACCTATATAAATACATCTTAGTTATCTTTATCTTCCTTAGTAAGATAATTGTTCTATATAGGCTTAAACCATCTAAGTACCTTACCCTCTAGTCTTATAGCTATATAGAGAACTTTAGCTTTATCGTCTAGAAACTTGTTATCATTAAGCTAGAAGTAAGATCAGAGGTTTATTAAGAATCCTACAAGATCCTCCTTAGTTCCTCTATATTTGCTAGGTAGTTCGATCTTAATACGGCTCGCTTTAGTGCCCTCGAGTGCCTTGATTTTGGTATAGGCCTCGTTAACCAGTTTCTACAAGTGCTTTTCGCCGTTCTCAAGTTCCTTAATTCTTGTTTAAGTAGTCTTATCTCTCTAGTCTAACTCCTAGATTCTCTAATAGAGTTAACTAAGCTAGGTAAGCAGCTATTCGGCTATAACGTTAGTAACTATATTAATATTAAGGTTAAAGTCACCTCTATTCTAAACTATAATAAAACAAAGGGAGTAATAGTAACGTATAACGAACTTAACTTAGACTTCTTCTAAAAGGGTTTAGATAAAGGTAGATTAAGCAAGACAAGTAGGCAGGTCGTCTAAGGGATTTGGTAAAGCTAAAGGGTTTATAACAACACTAGGGTTATCTCTTACAATAATTAGCAATACTTGGTATAAGTACTATAATTATGAGGTTACTATTACTGGTGAACTCTTAGAGTCTACCTAATGAGTGACTATCTATATGTATATATAATTCTAGTGATCATTCCTGATTATGGTGATTATGAGTGATCGTATGGTGGTGATTACCCTAATTACTGGTGAGCGTAGTAATCATTATGCTTCCTATGTTGTAATTGGTCCTTTAGTTCCTTCGACTTGATTGGCCTATTTGTGCTAGTAGCTTAGGTGGCATCTGTATGTATATTTCCGTGACAGTATACTTACTAGAAGCTCCTTAATAATATAATATCCTAGGTAGAATTATCTATCTTAGGCAAATAGATAATAATTAGGTATATCATTAAGGCTTAGAAAGAGGCTATTATAGCCTAAAATATCAAGGTAGAATAGAAGGTATCTAGGTTATAGCTAGTTAATATAATAAAACCCCTAATAAGTAGACTTCTATTAGAAAATTCGAATAACCTAACTAATCCTAACAAATAGCTAGCTTCTATATAGACTCTAGAACCTGTTTAACACTCCTAGCCTTCGAAAGAAGCCATTAACCTAATTTTTAATATACTATAGAGGAAGTTAGACTTATATAGTTAGCTAACCAACCTATCTACTAAGACTTAGCACCCCTCTATATATAGGCTCCTATTTAGGAAGGTTAAGAAAGCTTTCGACCAGAAGGACTTTAAGTTAGCTTAGTTATAACAGGAAAACGAAGCTCTAAAGGCATAGTTAGAAGCAGCCCGGCCGTCGAAGAGGAAGAGGATAATAATGGATCCAAACGAGCAGTTTGCGATGATTGAACAGATCTACCAGGCCTAGATGGAAGCCGGCCGTATAGAGGACCCTACTGCCGAAGAGAGTGGCTCAGAAAGTGTAGAATTAACGGCTTCCTGTATTATAGTTGGTTAAACAGGTCTGTAATATATATGGTTAAAGAAGATAGGTAGTTGTGGGTGCCAAGGTTTGCCAAGCGGTCGGAAAATGGGGGTGGTCGGTATATAGGGGGTCCGACTTAAGCGAAATTCGCGAGCTAATTGTGATAATGACGCGGAATTTAATTAAGCTTCAGACTTTGGCTTCTTTGTAGAGTCTGAACGAGTCTGGTCATGGTGTTTTACCTATTAAAATAAGGTTCAAGCTAGAGGAGAGGCGGCCCGTACCTGTTAGTTATTTAATAATAACGCCAGGTTTTTGACCTATGGTAAGCAGGGCAGTTTACCTGACCAGTGATTGACAGTCGACGTGATCAGTGGTAGACGGTTTACCTGACCAGTTCAAAAAAGCGGGGGTTGACCAAACCACCGGACTTGGCCTGACCAACACGTCCACGTAACACGCCTACGGGATTAGGCTGATTCAATCATCTACTTTACTTTTTCAGTCTCGTTTTTATATCCACAATTATATTTTTTATGGTTCGGCTGGCCAGGTGATCTTGAGCGACCAACCGACGGTTAGACTGGTTGAATATAAGGTTGGTCAGGCGAAGTCCCGAGGGTCTGGTCAGATCAGGCCCTAGTCATGTCTGAATCAGCACTCTCAACAACGCAAACAATGCAAATTTGAAGCGATATTTGCTTTGCTTTTGGCTACACGTGACCGGTATTTGCGTTGACTTGGAACTTACTCAAATCTACTCTAGTGCCCATATATAACCCTAACCCAATACAGAGCCCCTGACTTTCCGAGCCCAACGCCCCTGAGCTATCCATCAAATCTTCCAACCAGCCACCAAAACGCTCAAAAATGTGATAAAATTCGAAGTCTTCGAAATGCGTTTTTCTAACTAAGCAGCTGTTCTGACTAAACAGTAGCCTCCCTGCCCTTCTATATATACTAGCGCCCCTAACTCGGCCGATATCTATTATCCCCTTAGTATGGTATCAGACTCTCTGTCGCTGGCTCTGGCAGTTGGTTGGCTCCTCTAGGCTCAGCAAAAGTGGTGATACGACTGTCGCTACAGGCGAACCCTGCTCTATAGGTGCCAAACAGGGTCAAGGATGGTTATGCACAGCAGGGTTTGCTATAGCTGTTATGGTGCATAAGAGTATCTTGTAGTCGTATAGAACTGTAGACAGGACGGTCAGACACTATATAAGTCTTGACAAATATGGCAAATATGCTCAAGTAAGTGTGCCCGCGTATTTGCTTGACAGGGGGTCGTATTTGCTTTGGATTTGCGTTGATTTGACTTGCGTTATGTTGTTTGGTGTGAATGCTTATCGATAAGAGCGAGTTATCAGTGAGTATCCACCAAGCCCCGACAAGGCGAGGAAAATTCTTTCCCTCGATGCTTGCACATCCTACAACAACAACCGTCTTCGCAGGATAACGTGCCTAAATTAAAGGCGATACTTCCACCAAACTCAATTGGTTCTTCCCCTAGGCTTATCTAAGTCGCCCGGATCTGCCACTGTATTGTTGTTTTTATAGCTGTCGGGCAAAGGTAGGTATTTCTCTCGTAGATTACCTTTCCATCATCGCAGCAACCGCCCCAGTCACTCAGAGCCGGCAACGGACTCTACCGTGAGCTCCTCTTCTAGAGGGCCTTCTCTTCTCGACACGTCTTGTGTTGGGTCTCGGAAGGGGCTGGCGGTGGGCAAGAGAAGACTTGTTTCTCTCCTGAAACTGCTGCAAGACCAAAACTATGGGCCATCATAGTCCGCGTCTCTGGGCTGCGACTGCGCGGCTTTCACAGAGGCGAGGCTCCAAGACTCCCGACATTCTTTTCTCTACTTTACTACTGCCTATGTAGTGTCTCTAGGTTCGTTTGATTTCAATACAGCTATGAACTATTTTCCCCATCGTTTAGAGGAAGCTTGCTGCTTCCAGCGGCAAGCTTCGAAACGATGGCTCACCATCTGATTATTTGTGGGGCACTGTTACAGCCGAGAAGAGGTACGACAAGTATGAGGCAATCGAACGACGTCATCTAGCTTCCAGGACCAGCAGGCCATTTTGTCTCCCGCTCAGGTCCCTTTCGAACCATCAAGGTAATTATTTGTACAGCTGTAGCGCGGGTGTGCGAGCACTTGAGAGATTTGTTGATGATAATTAAACCGAATAATTAAGCAATCCAGAACTTCTCCCAAAATGGATTCCCAACACGACAACAACAGTGGCTCCTCCCGCTCCAGATTTGGACACCTCCCTTTGAGCACCAGCGGTCCACTTGAGTGTGCCCTCCGGGGCACGGTGCTGCTGAACCACCCCTACTTCAACAAGGGATCCGCATTTACCGTGGAGGAGCGCCGCGACTTCCAATTGACCGGTTTGCTGCCTCAAGGCGTTCAGACGCTCGAGCAGCAGGTCCAGCGGGCGTACGAGCAGTACTCGGCGCGACCGGACGACTTGGCCAAGAACACCTTTTTGACGTCCATGAAGGAGCAAAATGAGGTGTTATATTTCAGGGTGAGGCTTGTGACGGTGTAATTACTCAAAAGCAACATCGCTGATCACGCACGAGTAAACAGCTCTTGCTCGATCACCTCGAGGAGATGTTTAGCGTTGTGTACACGCCCACGGAGGGTGATGCCATCCAGAACTACTCGCGGCTGTTTCGGCGGCCGCAGGGCTTGTTCCTCAACATCCATGATGTCGGCCGGGTCCGCCATGACCTGTCGCTCTGGGGCACGGCAGATGACATCGACTACATCGTGGTCACCGGTGAGGATTCCGAGCTTGGGAGCTGCCGAAATGCCAGCTAATACGCAGCCAGACGGCGAGGAGATTCTGGGCATCGGAGATCAGGGCTGCGGCGGCATCCTCATCTCCATCGCCAAGCTCGTTCTCATGACACTTTGTGCGGGGATACACCCAAACCGCGTGCTACCTGTGGTGTTAGACTGCGGCACGGACAACGAGGCACTTCTGAACGATCCCCTGTACTTGGGCCTGCGAGAGAAGCGAGTGCGCGGCGGCAAGTATGACGAGTTTGTCGCGACCTTTGTCAGGTCTGCGCGGGAGCTGTATCCCAAGGCATACATCCACTTTGAAGACTTCGGGTTTCAGAACGGTGAGTGGAGACGACAAGCTGGCGGCAGGAACCGAGGGGCTGACCGAGGGCAGCTCGACGCTTGCTTGAACGATGGCGGCCAGAGATCCCCTGCTTCAACGACGACGTTCAAGGAACGGGGTGTGTGACCCTCGCGGCCATTATGGCTGCCATGCACGTCTCGAGGCAGAAGCTCGGCGATGTTCGCATGGTCGTATTTGGCGGGGGAACAGCGGGCGTTGGAATCGCAGACCAAGTCCGGGACGCCATCGCGGCGGGGAGCGGGATCAGCAAGGAGGAGGCGGCGAAGCAAATATGGTGCGTCTACTCTGGGGCGGCGACAACTGGGTGCGCGCTAATTAATAACGTTGCTCTACGGCTAGGCTCATCGACAAACCGGGTCTTCTCACAACTCGGGTCGAGGGGCTTTCCGACGCTCAGAAACCTTATGCTAGGACGGAGGACTGGAGCGGCAAAAGGACAGACCTCTTAGGCGTTGTCAAGGAAGTCAAGCCGAATGTGCTAATCGGCACATCCACGGTGCCCAGGGCGTTTACCGAGGAGATCGTTCGCGAGATGGCGTCCCACGTCGACCGACCCATCATCTTCCCACTATCCAATCCTACAAAGCTGCATGAAGCCGTGCCGGCGGACTTGCTATCATGGACCACCGGGAAGGCGCTCGTCGCCACAGGCAGTCCTTTCAAGCCCGTCAAAGGTCCCTGGGGACCGGACGGCAACGAAGTCGAGATTGAAGTGGCCGAATGCAACAACAGCGTGGTCTTTCCAGGGATTGGCCTTGGTGGTGTCTTGTGCCGCGCCAGATTGGTTACCGACAAGATGCTCATCGCGGCAGTTCAAGGAGTGTCGGAGCTGAGTCCCGCGCTCAAGGATGACACGGCACCATTGCTTCCCGGCGTTGAGGTGGTGCGCGAGGTGAGCGTGAGAGTTGCGCGGAAGGTAATTCAAGCTGCGATGGAGGAAGGGCTGGCGACGCAAGAAGGTATTCCAACGGACGAGAATGAATTGGATGAGTGGATCAGGGAGCAAATGTGGTATCCGGTTTACCGGCCGCTCAAGTACGTTGAGGCTCACAGCGCGAGTCGCCAAGCCAAAGGGGAGCTGAGGGTGGTCGGCAGTTTGCCCGGGCGCGGTTGAGGAGACGAAGGAAACAGGCTTTCAGAGATACGCAGTTGTTAAGCGATATGATTTAAGTGAGCATTGCATACTTGTAGTTTACGGAGCCGGTTTGAGGTGAAAGAGCTTCTACGAGAATTACTCTGATCAGGAAATTCCATTTGATTTGGTAAAGGCAAGTGGGCCTGGCTCTGAAAACTTGGCGTGGTGGTACCAATGCAGGGTTAGGGTCCGTCTTTCCAGTGTGCACCGTACACAGTAAATCAGTCTCTAGCAGCACGTGACCGCTCACAAATTCGGTAGGGTTTCCGGTCCACACCAAAAATTATCGCGAATCGCCGTCAATTTCCAGGTACCTTTGCGTTTCCCGAAATTTCGACTCCCCCATCGTCAAGTCGCATTTCCGCAACCAGACACTCACAATGGCCAAGATCTCGTGAGTGCATGCCGTTCTGTTGTTTCTTGCGCGATTCTCGACGACGACGACGACCGCCGAACTGCCCGCTCTCCAATGTTGTAGGGACTTCGGGATGGAGGGGAAGCTGGGCGAAAAGAAGCTTAACACACACGTTGGAGAGCGGCGGGCAGCTGGAGGCCTCGACTTTCGAGATCGCGGACAAAATTGCAAGAATCTCTGCTAACTTTTGTAGGCGTGGTGCCCCTGGTGGCAAGCTTAAGATGACCCTGGGTCTCCCAGTGTACGTGCGATCCTGTCCTACCTCTTTCGAGAATCGACCCCGACCGATCACGCCGATGCCGGCTCGAGAATATTCTGGGAACACGAATCGTGGGGCTAACAAGGGGACAGCGGTGCCATCATGAACTGCGCGGACAACTCTGGCGCGCGGAACCTTTACATCATCTCCGTCAAGGGTGTCGGCGCCCGCCTCAACAGGCTGCCCGCTGGTGGTGTCGGCGACATGGTGATGGCCACAGTCAAGAAGGGCAAGCCCGAGCTCCGGAAGAAGGTCCACCCCGCCGTCATCGTCCGCCAGGCCAAGCCGTGGAAGCGCTTCGATGGCGTCTTCCTCTACTTCGAGGACAACGCTGGTGTGGTATGTTTGTTTCGGATCCGTGTTGAAGGAACAAGACAGTGCTGGGTAGACGGCTTGCTCGGGCCGATACCAGCATATGTGTCAGCTTCGGAACGTCTCACGCTGACACTTTGCAGATCGTCAACCCCAAGGGTGAGATGAAGGGCTCTGCCATCACCGGCCCCGTCGGCAAGGAGGCCGCCGAGCTCTGGCCCCGTATTGCCAGCAACTCCGGTGTCGTGATGTAAGAGGGTTTCATGCGGGCGCGATGGGTCATTGGCATGCGGGATATCGAGGAACGAACGATTCTGTCGACCGGGAAACAATCTTCCGCCTCGAATGAGGAAGACAGGGATGAGAGCCACAAGAGGCTCGGGCTGGATTGGCAGGCTTTGCATTTCAGGCTGCGGCGTGCTAGGGAGTCATACCACTGCATGATACACAGGTCAATTCAGAATCGGTTCTTCGAAGTCCCGCTCTTCTCTTTTCGAGGTTTTTGGCATCGAGCTCGAGCAATGTCCGCAAAGACCAACAACCACTGGCCAACGACGATCCGACATTGGAAAGAGATACCGGCTTTGGTCCTTTAAAGGAAGGTTGACTGCCACAGTTCAGTGTTGACTGAACTGTGGCAGAGGGGGTTTGCAGTTTGTTTCCTGCACTTTGCTTCCTTCCCTCTCATGACCATTTCGCCATATCAAGCCTCGGAATCGAACGCAAGTGGAGTAGGCCCGGGGCCTGGATTTGCAGGGTAAGCGGAACGCCCAAGCACGGACGTAACCAAGATTGTTGGGGTTTGTATCCGTACTGGCAGCCGTCGCGTTAATTATCGCTTGCTTGCCCCAGTCAGCAATGACGATGGCAGCTTCGGCAATCTCACCATGCGCGCCTAGTTCTGCACATCCGCCCAACGCTGGCCCTCGCTGCTGTGATTGGTATTCGGCAGTGCATGTATTCACTCGTCCTTTGGAGCTCATTTTTCCACTTTCATAGACATACCGCCTCTCTACTTCCTCTCGTCACTGTGTCCTCAACACCGCTGAGTATTCAGTGAAATAGCCATCAATATGCGCCTTTACATATCCCACTGCGAGGCGTGTGTTTGCGCGATGTACAGTACTACTCCGGCTGGTGTACTGGGGCAGCTGCGGGCCATATCAATTACGACCAAGGACATTTCCGCGACATGGGGATGCAGATCGAGGAGGAGCGATATTTCCTATTATATAACTGCTTGGCGCGTATTAATAATTGTTTTCCAGAATATGGTACCGGGCTCTGCCTGAGTAATAATATCAGGACATGGAAAGTACTCGGTAATTTAACTGCTCTATAGATAGTATTCATATGCCTTTCCCAGCCAGTCTATTATATACACGGAGATGGGAGATCATCATGACGGCTGGTCTAGCTCTTCTCCCTTGGCAACGGGGACAGCCAGCCATAGCATCGATGTCATGGTCAACTCGATGGCCCCCTTCTTCGTGCGCCCCGCCTTGGCGTTGACAGTTCGCCGGTAGTCCTTCTCCCACTTCTCGGTGAAGGTGACGCTGCCAGACACCTGGAGCTCGTGGCCCGGGCGGAACGTCCAACCGCCGCCCGGCATCATCATCCCGCTCCTCTCGTCCGCCGTCTCCTCCTCATTCCCGGCTGCCTCGGGCGCCGCCACCGGATTCACCACCTCCACCTGTATCCTCCGACCCGGACTGTCCCCTCCCCGCCCGGGCACGCTGACCTGAACCGTGCCGGGCTGCTCCCATATCCTCTTGGCTTCCTCGACCAGCCCCTTGCCGTCCCCGCCGCCACCGTCGGACCTCAACCCCTGGACGAGATCGACGAAGGCGGCCTTGGATGCCCCTTCGACCAGTATCCTGGCCAAGAAGCCGCACTTGAGGTGCTTGTTCCAGAACGTGACCACCGCCAGCTGAAACAGGACACCGCCGCCGCCGCCGCCGCCCCTCCTCGCCCTCCTTGCCGTGTAGTCCACCCCGACCAGCCGGATGCTGCGGAACTCCCGGTTCCACTGGGCCCCGCACCCCCGGACGTCCAGGACGTCGTACCCGGGCGCGATCAGGTCCGGCGTCCGGACGAGGACGACCTCCTCGGCCAGCTTGGCCGCCGAGTGGGGGACCTGCGCCGGCGCGTTGAGGATGTATACGGACCGGGGCCCGGCCGCGGATGCGTCGGCGGCGGAGACGAGGGTGGCGGTGCGGGTGCGGGTGCGCAGCAGCACGTTCGGGGTCGCCGTCTCGGTAAGGAGCAGGGCCAGCCGGACGGAAGGGTCGTCATCCGGGCGGCAGTTGAGGATGGCGAGGTGGGTGGTGGTGGTTGTTGTCGTTGTCGTTGTCGTGTTGTCCTCGGCGTCGCCGCGCTGACGCGTCATGTCGAGAGTGATACGCAGGCCTTTGTTGGTCATGGCGTAGTCGGACGTGTCTCGATTCGGAGGCGGGGCGGTGGTGATGACGCGCTCCATGCCGGCAAAGTCTCTGGGAGAGGTGGCGAGGACTCCCGTGGTACCGGTCATGGCGGCGTAGTCGAGATCGTCGTCGCTGGGGTCCGCGAGATGATGAGGGTGGTGAGGATGGGAGCTTGGGTGCCCGAGGGTGCCCCAGGCGAAGATGGAGTGGTCGTCAGACCGCTTGATGATCTCCTCCTGGAGCCGGAGAAAGGCTTTGGTTCCCTCGCCGTAGATGATGGGCATGTTGACGCCAAAGATGCCGAGCAGTGAGTAGGCCTGGTCTTCGATCCTGGTTGTGGTTCGATTCGCGGCCCAGGACATGCGCTGGGCCACGCTGGCGTTGTGGATGAGCTTCGGGTCGATCAGCGTCACCTCGTCAATCCCAGTGGCCTTCACCACGTGCTTCACGAGCGAGGACTTGGTCCCCAGCAGCCTCCACCCCCTGGCGTAGAAGACGACCTTCTTGGGGGCGAGGAGCTCTTGCAGGGTCCAGCCGCGGGTGAACCACCGGCTGCGGTGGAAGTGGTCCTTCCAGGTCCGATAACCCTCCGTGTAGTCGTCAAAATGGACGTCCTCCAGATAGGCGTAGCACACGGCAGCCCTCTGGTACCAGTCGAACATGGAGTTGACGGCTTCCGACACCTCGGCGCTGCTCCTCTTGTCGATGCAGCACGTGTCCACCCAGACGTAGCGGTAACCGTCCTTGATCGCTTGCCTGCAGGCATAGTCGATCTTGGAGAATCCCGCCTTTTGCTCACTGGGATGGAGGGACGTAGTAGACATCAAGATGCTGTCGTGATCCCGGCTGTCGTCGTCGTCGTCGTTGCTGTCGTACCCCCTTTTCAGCGCCGGGAGAGCTGAAGATCCGCCGACGCCGCGGGACCGGTCTCCACGAAAAGCCAGCAGCATGGTGGTGAGAAGCATCATCTTCATCGCATCGGGACTTCCCGCCTTTTGCGAGACCATGTGCCGTGCATGTTCCCGCCGTGAGCGGCGGTATCTTGCAAATGCTTCTACCTCCTGGAGCGTCACCTCTTCGGCGCCCCATGTGTGTGACAGAATGGCATACTGAGGTATCTCGGAGCCGTAGAGCTCTTCTACCTCGAACGTTGTAGCGTTGAGGAGTCTCATCGCATTAATTCAATGATATTATTCCCTTCCCGACTCGCAAGGGAAACACGGCAACGAAGGTAGGTGATGGACGTGATCGTAACAAAGACGAAAACATACTTGAGTGACGAGGTGCATGTTTTTCGATAATCCTTTAATTATTAAGTCGTCTGATTTCATGCCATCTTTGAGATCGCCATCTCGCTGTGTTGTTGTGGCTGGCGTTTTGTTGGAGCGACTGGGAGTCTACCAGGTGGCCCAATCAGAAGAGACCGGAACAATGCTCGTCTTGGGAATACTCCGTAACCCTCCAATGTGATCGGGTGCAGTACGGCACTGAGGACCCGCTAATTACTCCTCCGGACCGGAGCCAAGCACCCGGTTATTTTCAGGAGCAGCTACGCAGACGTGGGCTGATGGTCAACGTGGTTCGTCACTTCCCTCGCCAGCGTTTCCCTTAATTAAGCCCAATTTCTCTGCCCAAGTGCTCTTTTTAGGTGAGACACTTCCTGAATCATGGGAACGATGCATCAAAGAAATAATCCCCTTCAGTGATGGCCTCTAATCCGTACATTTGGACCTTTGCGCTTTTGGTCCGGTCTACCGCTGCCTGAACTCCAGTATTCTTGGGCAGGACCAGTGTATAATCAGCGAGAATGGCCATAGCGTCTGGTTCTTGATCGGGTAATTCTGATCTCAGGTATTAGTCAGTTTCCACAAATTCTTTCTTCTTGGGCCCCTCACCGCGATAGACAAGCCGTGAAGTGAACCAAGACATTGTCACGGCAATTCCACCCAAGCTCCTTGAGAAACTCAAAAACCTACAAAATAATTAAGGCGACAATATCTTCTCAGAAGGATCAGGTGTGGCCACATCTAGGCAGAAGACGCCGTGAGTGTTGTGCTTGAAAAAGATCTGTACTAATTACCACAGCTGCCAATCGTGCCTTAGTGCCGAACGCAGTTGCGAGCTCGAGTAAGCGTACAGGAGGCGTTGAGAGTAGTGGCAAGGAAGGAACAGAAAGAGTGCCTTGTTGAACTATCTACAAAGGAGAGAAAGAGCGATATAAATAGACAAAGGAAAGATGATCTGTGCGTCCATGAGGCTGCAAAGTGGCTTGCAGCGCTTGTGGCTAGCATCCCAGAAGCTCTGTCGCTTCTGACACTTAGTCTCCTGTTATGAAACCACAGAATCCCACAGCGCAGCCCGGAGGTTGAGGGAGTTGACATTTTCGGGGGATCTCCGGGGCTCCGTCCAAACTTTTTAATCTTCCGTACAAAGGCCAGTCAAACCTCCTCCCTCACGATGAGCCTGCGAAGCAGTATTTTGACCCAGTCTGCCACAGCAGCGGTACCGGACACTCATCGCACCACGCTAAGCTCATCTAATTACCACGCCCACACAAGGTCCGGAGAGGCGGGACGAGCATCTATCACGTCAAAACTCTGACGTGTCTGTGTGCTACTTCCGACGCTGTCCAGAGCCAGCACAGCAGCGACAGCAACGCCGCAAGCCAGTCAGTTTATCCGTCGTCGGCGAACCTCAGCAACCACCCCTGCCACAAGAGCTCTTGATGACGCCGTTAACTACAGTGAACCGGTTCCTGGCATCAAGAACATGCGGATCTTTTACACACTTCCGTTTGAATGGGGCCAATGGATGGACACGGGAGCAATGGCTGGAGAGGTTTCTCTTCGTCAAGGAGCAGCTTTCCGAAGGCTTGGTTCATAATTAAGTATCTGCGCTTCCTCGATTTTAGAAATCGGCCTGTCTTCAGTCCTCGTATGGTTGGCACATCCCCCTCTGAAGCGCGCCCAGCTGTCCTCGTACGCGAATCTAATATCAGGGCCTGAGTTGGAAAGCGAAACGTCGACCAGCCTGTCTTGTCCCTTAGTCACGCTCCGAATGAACAAGATTGTATTTTCTGCCCCTCAGTTATACCTGACAATGATATTCGATATTAAGGGATATATGGATGTAATTACGTCAAATGAAAATGCAAATCCCTAGAAATTCGTGTTCTCGGATGTCCATGACCAAGCCATGCACCGTCAGCGCCATGCAAATGCACAAAACATGCTCCTTTCCCAATGCCCAGAGTACCATGCTATCCTGGTAAAACGAAAAAAAGAACCACGTCCTGTGATCAGCTTTTCCAGGGCCAAGAAACAAAACATCAGTGGTAGGAAAACAACAAAACAGAACAGAAACGAACGTTGCTTTTTAGTGTTACACCCGGACCCCGCGAGGTTGCAAGAACTTGCCCATCCCGTGAGCAATCATGTTGCCGGCTCAGCCGTGACCTTGGAACTTGTGTGGCGGTTGTCGCCATGGCAAGTTGCACCACCTACCGTCGTCTCCTAGGGCATCGGCCTTGGAGGGCCGGATGGCGGCGGCATAGAATAAGGGTAGGACGGCTGGTGCAAGAAACCCTGGGGAGGCGGAGGGTGCGGCAGCATCATCGGCGGACCCTGCGGTAAAGCCAGCAGCCCAGACCCGGGCTGCCCGTGCATTGATGCCGGTGTGGCTGGGTTAGACGGCCCGGCAGAACCCGAGTCGGTCGTTTGGTTTGTTGCATTCGCGTCGCTGGTATCATGGTTGAGGTTACTGGCCGCCTTTTCGGCCTTCTTGATCGCCAGAGTGGTGCGCCGTTTCTCGACGGCCCCTTGCATTTCGCCCGAAGCCCATCGTCCTGCATGACGTTAGCCACTGTGCCCGGACTATGCAAACCTCCAGAAAAGGCAAGAGTAGGAAGCACTTACTCCGCATGGACCAGCTCATCTTCTCCGACTTGGTCATCTCGGCGTACGGCTTGTCGAGTTCGCCGTCTCCATTCGTTGCCGGGGTGTCAGCTCCGGCTTTGCCCTTCTTGCCACGAGCCCGCTTTGGCTTGGTGTTGGTCGACGTTCCATTGGCCGGCGTCGATGCCCGCGAGGGCGCCGACGATGATGTTCCGTTGTTGTTGGTGAGCTTGATCTTGGTGATTGGCTTCTTCACCGCCGGCGGGGGTGGAGCCTGGGGATGAGCACCCGGAAGGAAAGCCGGTGCCGCGTTGAAGGTATGCAGGTACGGTCCTACCTGCGCGGGTACATGCTGTTGGGTGCCATTGCCCACATCCACCATCATCGGGCCAGCCACGAAGTTATGGTAGAACTTGGTGGCTACAGGCGGTTGGAGCGCGGGGGGGCTGGAGGGTCGCGGAGTGGACGATGGACCGGAGACCGGGGGTGGCGGTGGCGCCTGGGCGGCCGGTTCCTTCTTCTTCGGCCCGCGCTTCTTGATAGGTTCGGGCGCGGCATCCTGCTTTGGAGCAGCCGTGCCCCGGGCCCGTCGCTGGGGGCGAGATTCAAGTTCCGGGTCGTTCTCAAGCGCAAAGTTGCGCCTCCGTTTGTCTCGTAGCGAATAGGTTGACTCCATGGTCTCGGCCGTTTGGCTGGAGCTCTCGGAGGACGCCGTCGACGGCCTCGACTCGGGCTGCGTCGAGGCGTTGCTGTAAAACGACGAACTGGCAATCTCACCCTTCGTCTGGTGGTTCGCCTGCGAGCCTTTGCCGCCACGCACACGTTTCGGCTTGCCTAGCTCGCCGCCAACCCCAGCGGGAACGGACGTAGGCGGCTCCGGAAGAGGTGCGGCAGCAGCTCGGCCGCGTCTACGCGAGACTTTGGTTCTGTCCTCTGCCTCTGCATCCTCGTCTTCCGTCCGGTTTCCGTCTGCCTCAGCCGCCGTGGGGATCTGGTCTTGATCATCTGCGCGCATGGCGGGACGTGAACGTGCCGCACGGCCCTTGCGGGGTGATTCTGAGAAGTTGTTGCTGGCTTGGTTCTGTTCCGCATCCTCGGCATCTTCGCCATTGGCGGCAGTGGCGGGTTTACGCCTCTGGCGGCGACCAGGCCCCAACATCCCTGTACCCGTGGGTGTGCCAGACCGGCTGACATCTTTGCTTTGGTCCGAGACATGGCGCGGCTTCCTGATACGTTTGCCTTCAACGACGTTCTCTTCAGCCAGCTCTGCTCCTTTCTCCGTCCTCTTCCGGAGTCGATTCTCGAGCATGTCCCAACGCTGCTCTTCCGGGTTCTGGCGGCCCACCTGGGTCGGGTGGGTATTGAGCTTGAAGCCGTACGCATTAGCCATAATGCGATCCTCCTCCTTCTGGTGCTCGAGGACCATGTCGTCAATGTAGGGCTTGGAGGCGCGCATCCCGCGCACTTCGAACGCCGGGGGGCCCTTGACTGGGTCGTCGAAATGACGGCGTGGGGGGAGCGGCTCGTCGGCCCTCTGGCGGTTCTCCCAGTTGACGATCGTCTTGTCGTTCGCCTGGCGGCGCTTCGCGTTCTCCTCATCGTCCAGAATCTTCTTCAGTTCATTATATTCCTGTTGATATACATGGAGGGCCTCCACGGCAGCGGCGACGGTCTCGTAGAGGCGCTCCGTCGGCATGTCCTGCCACCCCTCAAATGCCTCCACAAACTCGTTCGGGTCACGGATCTTTGGAAACAGGTACTGTTTCGGTGGAATCCGCGTCACCTCTATTGGTTCCTCAGGACTATCGGGTTTGGCCGGGTCGTCAATGGACTCCTCCACGTCTTGGTCGTCCTCGGGTGCGTCGCCCAGGGCCGTGGCGTCTTCGGCGGGGGCGGGCGAGGGCGCAGCAGTGGGCAGGCGAGAACCGTCCGGCTGTGAATCGCTGGGAGTCTCATCACCATCTGCCGCTGTCGACCTCTCGATCACAACTGTGGGACTAGCTGTGCTCTCTGTCGTCGATGGAGGGGTATCTGAGGGCGATCTTTGGGCGTTGGCGGCCTTGTATCGCCGAACACACTCGTTGTTGAATTCCACCATGGAAATAGTTGGCTCGCCCTTCTCTTGCCGTCGCTTCGATTCCTTGCGATAAAGGGCAAAGAACTCGCTGGCCTTCAGAGGACGGCTGGGGTCCCATTCAACGTCGACCGTCTTTTTCTTGGCCGTCGAGAGGGTGGCTACGGCCGCCGGAGCAGGACTCGACTCGGCTTTCCCCGTTTTGGCTGGGTACACCCACTCCGTGTAGGGGCCTGGGAGGGGCGTGTCCTCATCCTCGTACGGAGTCAACTTCAAATGAATTGCAAATGGCGTCTCGATTTTGTAGATGTGCTCCAGCGCCTTAAGTCTTGTGGGACCTGCGGGTTTTGACCCCTCGAATGACGAGGTTCGAGACTCTGTGTGGCCGTCACCTTGCGGGACCCGCTGCGCCGTGGAATCAACTGCTAGCTGGGGTTCGGGTGCAGGGGTGGGAGTTGGCTTGGTGAATCCGGTTGTCGGTTCTGTTGCTGCTGGCCCTTGGTGTGATGGCTCGTCGTCCCCGCCATTTGGTTGCTCAAGGCTCTGCTGGCCCGGACCGACCTCGACAGTCTGCGCTGAAACGTCTTGGGCAACCTCGGGCACGCTAACGCCGGAAGGTTGATTCTCATTTACCGGTCCCTCCTCCTCCATGGGCTGCTCAGCCTCGGCGGAGCCAATGGTCGCCGAGGTGAGCACAGGAGCCTTGTGCGGTTCGTCGTGGGGTTGCTCAGGATTCTTTTCCTCCCTGATTGGCTCACCATCTACTGCTCTGGGAGCGGCATCGTGATGAACTGATGATGGATGCTGCTGCACCTGGGGGGTCGGCGACGGAACCTCAGTGCGACCAGGTTCGCTCCCATCTGAAGATGCTGGACGAGACTCGGCATCCTGAACCGAGCGCTCCGAATCCTCCTCCGACGGAGCGTCCGGGCCAGTGTCGGGTACACTGACAAGAATGGTGTCCTGCACCTCATTGTCGGACGCTTGGTCGACGAAAGGGGTTAGATCTGCAGACAGTTTCTTGGACGGATTGCGCCTGCGAGATGACGACAGGCGGGCTGGTGCTGGAGATTTGTCGGCACGGTGGCGCTTGGGGTTGGAAGAAAAATCTTCTGATTCTTCATCGGACTCGTCCTGGCCGCCTTTCCTCTTGCGGCTACCACGGGCGCCGGGAGTGGAGGCGGGCTTTACGGCCGGCTCGGTCCTGGCACCTGCAGGGAGACCGAGGTCATCATCAACCATCTCCTGGGTGTAGTCGATACGAGCCCGTTTTCGCAGGGAATGGCCGCCCTTCGAATGTCCTTCGTCGTCGGCGCCGCCGTCATAAGACGCCTCAAACGTTCTTGACCGCTTACGCGGAGGGTCGCCGGCGGCCATGATGGAGCCGGCTGTTGACGGCGACTCGCCGCTGAATGAGAATGAGTGAAACGTGGAGCTGCGCGGTGGCCGCTCGGACTTCGCAGCGGCGATACGCAATGCCTGGTCAGCCGCGGGCGACGAGGCGCGATGGGGCGTTGTCATGTTGCCAACCTGCCGGGCCTTACCCCCTCGCTGCGGCGCCGTGTACGCCATCCGCTGTGGTGGAGGCAGGGAGGATGGCTCGGGAGTGCTCGGTTTGGCCGAGTCGGAAAAGGGATGAGCTTCAGCAGAATAGTTAGAGTAAGAGTGAGAGGGAAGCGAGGTTCGTTTCTTTGCGCCGCGCCCGCGAGGGATGCCGCCGCGGCCACGGCCCATAGAGCCCGGTTGTAATTCAATCTGCTCACCGGTACCGTTTGCACGACCCTCTTCCGGCGGCTGATGCATGCAGGCGGTGGTGTTGATAAAGGTGTGTTGTCGAGGGTTTGAATGGGGTGGTGTGTAAGAGACGGGTCGCTGCGGCGAAAAAAAGAGGATCGCACTAGGGCGGCGCTGGGGCTGGTTTCCAACGTGTCAGGGTACAGCCGGGCAGCCGTAGCCAGAGCCAATTAATTAGCTATTCGCGTGCTGCAGGGTGAAAAACGCAGCGCGTCGAGAACCCAAAAAATATAAGAGGATGATACCAAAATGGGCAAGGCATTGGTACGCCGTCCTCTTATTGTACGACGACCACAATAGCAAATGCTGGGTGTGAATATCAGACCAGGTCTTCGGCGTGCAGGTGCCCTCTCCTGCGTGTTAGATTTCTTCTCACGTCAATTTCTGGAGGTTACCGAATAAGCCAGGTCCAATAGCGTTCTGCCAGCCGGCCCTCAAGGTAAGGCCCCACCTCCCCAGCTGGTATCAGCTGACTTTTAGGGAGTTGTAATCTGCACGTCTCATACGATTGCGGATTACATACACTCATTTCCAAATACCGACATACTCTGATACAATACCTTATTACGGAGTACCGAGTAACCAACCCCAACCCAGCCATTAGCTGAAGCCCGTGACGCAACAGGCAGGCCCGGCTGTGCTCTACCTATGTCCCCACCTTACTTGGCTGTTTCAAGTGGTCAACAACGCGATATCTCCCGTGTGTAAATTGCACCACTGCATCGCGTTATCTTCCCCTTCTCGCGGCGCCAGACACTTCTGATTTTATTCGTTACTGCCCCAATCTAATCAGCTCGCAACATGGCCAGCAAAAAAGCAAAGCCCGCTCCGACCGACGACGAGCTGGGGGAGCTGTTTGAGGGCATTGGCGACGACACGGCCATCAAGAAGACAACCAAGGCCAAGTCGGCATCATCCTCTTCCAGGCCCAAAGCCGATGCTGCTGCCGACCAGGACATCCTCGCCGAGCTCGAGAACCAGCTCGGCGAGAAACCCCCCGAGCGACCGCACACGCCCCGCGTCCGCGAGGTTGCAAAGCGGACATCCACCAACACACCCCCTCCCGCCAGCGAGGCCGCACGCAAATCCGCCGAGAGCGCCGCCTCTCACCGTACTCAGCCGACCTCGGGCGCGGCTGGCTCCGAACAACAGCACGAGACCGAGAAGAAGGAGGCACCCGCCCGGCAAGCGCAAGCCTCAAGCGGCGGCGGCGGCAGCAGCAGTTGGTGGGGCGGGCTCTTGTCCACGGCGTCGGCCGCCATGAAGCAGGCCGAGGCCGCGGTCAAGGAGATACAGCAGAACGAGGAGGCCAAGAAGTGGGCGGATCAAGTCCGCGGCAATGTCGGAGCGCTGAGGGGTCTTGGTATGTTTTGTTGGCTTCTGTCTCTTTCTTCCATTTTTTTCCTTCTGCCCCCGTCATCTCGCACGCACGCAGATCGAGCTCGACCTAACAAGCTCTCTCTCCTCTTCCAGGCGACGAGCTCCGACACCGTGCCCTCCCGACTTTCACCAACATCCTGCACACCCTCGCGCCGCCCATCTCGTCCCACGAACGGCTCGTAATCCACATCACGCACGACCTCGTCGGCTACCCCTCCCTCGACCCGCTCATCTACGGCGTCTTCAACCGCGTCATGGCGCAGGTGGAGGGCGGCGACCTGATGGTGATCCAGCGCGGGCAGGAGTCCACGATCCGGGACAAGTCGGCGAGCGGCGGCGGCGGCGGCGGCGGCTTCTTCGGCGCCGCGCAGCAATCGTCGGCCGGGTGGCGCGACGGCCCGTGGTGGCGCCAGACGGACGTCACGCGCGACCTGGGCGTGGTGCAAGGGCTGGTGGAGGGCACCAAGCTCTGCCGGGCCAACGCGGAGGGGTACGCGGCCGACTACTTCGCGGCCCACGGCGGCATCGAGCAGGCCAGGCAGCGCGCGGCCGAGCCCGTGAGCGAGTCCAACCCGGTCCGGAGCTCCGACATCTTCCTGTCGGTGCAGGCGGTCGGGGTGCGGCCGGACAAGGCGCTGTTTGCCGGGTCCACGGCCGTAGAGAAGGACAAAGAGGCGTCGGTGGTGGCCGAGGAGGACGAGGATGCCGACGGCGAGGTGTGCTTTGCCGTCTTCATCCTGGACCCTGTCCACGAGATCCAGTATGCCACCGTCAGCCAGAGAGTGCCGGCCAGGTGGATCCGCTGGCTCGACGCGCCGGCCACGCCGGCGACCCCCGCCAGCGGGGACGACGAGTTCCAGGCCGAGTTTGGGCTGGTGCCGGAGGAAATCCGGGAGATTGTCGAGAGCGGGGCCGTGGATCCCCGCGAGTGGGTGGCAGAGTGGGTGGAGGAGGCTCTGGCACTGTCGGTCGGCGTTGTCGCACAAAAGTACGTGGCCCGGCGCATGGGCGTCGGCGAGGGCGGCATCGGCAAGGGCAAGAAGAAGGTTGAGAGTGTCATAGAGGCCGGAGGCAACGAGGTTGCGAGGGCCGGTTTGATCTGATCTGGTCGCGGTCTGCCAGAAGACTTGCTTGTGATGCCGAGTTTGTTAGCACCGAAGTGCTCGGGTGTGTGACGGTGCGAGGGCTGGAAAGGTTCACCCCACCTGGCGTCGGGAGTCGGAAAATGCAGTTTAATTACTCTTTGTGATTATGACCGTACCTTGAATATGAATGCATTAGTTATCTAACAGAGTCCATTTGTCCATGACGATCCGAAGCTAGGTACTAATTATTCACGATGACCACCTTTTCATTGTCGTCAGCCCGACGGTAGGTTGCGTTGCTGCACCGTCGTTCGTTGCTCTCGGACGTGGTAATTACTAGACGAGTCAAGATGTAACTAGAGAAAGGCAGCTTGGGAGCTTCAGTCCAGCTAATTAGAGGGTTTGTACGAGCTTTAGTCCAGATAGAGCGCTTGTACGAATCACGGCCGAGAATGTCATAATAGAGCCCAAGGTCTACAACGCATAATATCGCCAGCAGCGCAAGTTCCCTCGATGGGACGCGTTCATCCTTTTACTTTTTTTCGTAGGCCGAGGCTCAAGAATAATTACGGATTCTTTCAGGTCGAGAATTAACTGACCCATCCCGTCAAAACAGAGAGATTCGTGTCCCTCTAAGGACCTGCCCTCACTCTGCACAAGGAAGATCAACCCTCAAAGATCTTAGCTGTTATTGTTTCCGATATGCCTTCTGATCCTCTTCTTGCCCGGTCAAGTAGAAGGACTTCTTTACCACGCAGTGCAGCCCACTACCGGTTCCTCCAAGAGGAAGACGTAGAGGACATGTTTCCCGTAAGAACGTCGATCGTGGAAGCCACGGCGGAATCTGACCCGGCAGTTCCCTATTCCATAGCCGCCATCATCTTTCTCATGGGGGCGCCGCTCTGTCCGCCCGGGCCGCGGCCATAGACGGCCTCGGCAAACATGCGCAGCTGCATCGGAAAGCGTGGATCGCCGTAGTGGTCGATGATGTCGCTCTTCTCCACGGCACAGCGCAGGTCCTGGAAGTTGGACGAGTCCATGCCGAAAGCCTCGCATTTGCGCTGCTTCTCTGCATTCCACCACGGCGGGAGAAGGCCGGGCCGCGAGCCCGCGAGCCGAATGAAGCGCTTGAGGCCGTTCAGCCCGCTGGGCTCTCCTGCATAGAGATCAACGTTCTCGCCTTCCAGCTTGTAGTTGTCCTCGACGCGCAGGCGGTAGGCGTCGATGAGAAGGCGGTACACGTCCTTCTCCGGGCGGTCGTGCAGCCAGGTCCCGTTGTCGAGGCGGGTGAAAGGTTTGGCAATGTGCTGGTCCAGGCTCTTGGGCGGCGAGAGCAGCGTGTCGGCCCTCGGGATGTTGGAAGCATTACTGGAGGAGCCGGAGGCGGTGTTGCCGCCGCCCTTGCCGCATACCTTCTTGTGAGCCTTCCAGTCCGCTTTCTGGCAGTCGCGAGAGCAGTAGGGAGTGACTGAGCACTTGGCGCAGCGCTTCAGAGTCACCTCGGGAGGCGCCTTATGGCAGGCGTTACAATGCTCGGCCATCTTTGATGACGGATATGCGATATGTAGAGGACAACAGACGGTGTCCTTTCCACAACTTAAAATATGGGTGCTAGGATTGTGTGTTAGCTTTGTGGCGAGTTTAGGGGTCTCTTTCTCAATGCTTCTTTAGAATAGAATGGACTCTGAATAGATATGGTAGGGGCTCAATAGTTGGGAATCTGTTGCACACAGGCAGGGTGATATGCGCTCCCGTATGTCGGTTTGCTGGCGGGCAGCACAAAATCATGGGTATTTCGCGTGGTGTTTACTTACGTCTTGCGATGATCTGGAGATGTCCGCCCTCGCTCCTGCGCAATTCTGATGAGCCGGCGTTCGATTAGTTTAGAATTGGGTGGCTCGGCGACTAAGCGTAATTATAAATCGGACCTTCGCTTCAGATAGCAGGATCTCGGAGTGGCTCTTTCGATTGCAGCGGGCGTGGTTGGCGGAGATGTGAAGAGAAGAATCGAGCTTCAGGCGGGATTTCGGCGGTTTTGATTAATTATGTAAGTACCGTTGTCTTCAGAGCCCGGGGCAGAATGCGGTGAGGTCCACGAACCTGTGATGGGATGAAACTAACTAATAACCCTACCAGCGACCTGCCAATGACTGCTCCAGCCGCACCAGCTCTGGCCCGGCAAACCTGGAAGCGAGTTGACCGAGATGATCGAGATGACACTGCAGAGATGAGTTCGCCAGGTCCAGCTAGCAAAAGAGATCTGTTGGGGCTTCTGATCAGGAGAAACTTGTGACGAATCGAGGCGTTGGAGAGGGAGAGAGTGCTGTAGGTAATAGGTAATACTTATACTCCGTACTGCAGCCAGACAAATAACCAGAAAACAACGAACAGTAGGTGGGTGATACAGTTCGTTTGTCTGCGGACGCGTTTGTCATGTAAGGTTAGATAAGCCCCGTGGATCTGGCAAACGGACCGGCAAACGGAGGGTTCTTTGTTCCTACCCTCTACTTATACAGAGCCACAGGGCCAGCAAACGTAGGAAGAAGACATCGCACTTTTGAACTATTTTGAATACTACCACCTTCTTCCATCTATTGGAACCACCATCTTTCATCAGTGGGCTTAGCAACTATGACCGGTTTGCCGCACCAGCCAACCACATGTGGCAGAGACATGTGTTAGAGCCAAACCGGCCGGGAAGCTGCAGTGATTAGGTATTTCCTCCTGCTGTGGCTGCTCCATTTTCGGTGCCCGTTGGACTCTGCTCGTCTGCCTAGACAAAGCAAGTATAGTCATGTTGAAGTAGGGCCTTCATTGGCCGAATCTCTGGGCGTGTACTAGTATTAGGGACACCAATACAGACAAAACAAAGCAGACAACTACGCAATGGACTTTCTACCTTTGAGGAATCCCTTCGCTTCCCACGTACGTGGGTTCCTTTTCATCTTCCCTGAGGGGCATCGACACGGTTGTTTTTATTTCTGTTGTCTATTGCGATCGGGAGGCGTTGTGTTTGTCGTCGCCCTGGGTGTCTGCATGCCCCGGATGCATTGTACCCACGCTTCTCTCCATCTGACTGGAGGAGAGTTTGGTTGAGGTGTTTGTATGGTGGTGTGAGAGTCATCATCAGTTCAATAGTTTCGCGCATCGAGCCTACGGAGCTATGGGGCTCCGCTTCAAACATCATTAGGACCGCGAGACGAGGTGCATGAAGCGGACCGTAGTCGAAGGATATATTGCTTCGATTTTCCAGAAAAGATATCCGTGTATATTCTAGCTGCCTACTTAGAACTTAGCTACTAGCTAGTAATTAATTGGTGTGTGTACGGTAGGTTGCTGATTTCAACTTGCACGGTGGATCATTTGCTGACACTTGCTCGCAACGGTGGCTGGACTGCTACTAACAGAGAGGCGCGAAACATGCAAGAGACACAGCGCGAAGTGCAGTTGTATCAGATGAAACAACAGAGACCCAGGGAAGCAGGAAGCAGGACTTCAGTTGGCATAGAGAAGTTGTTCGTTAGTTGTCTAACCTTGGATCCGGTCGGTATTCGGGAGCAGAGCAGACATTCAGGCATAATTACTTCACGCAACCTAATACACAGAAAAGAGACAAATTGCGAATCTAAACGGGGGTGCATTGTACAGAACATGATAGGCTAGATCATACACGATATGGTAAGCTAACGTCTAACAGTTTTCCTTTTCTAGGAGCTTCTTTCCCGCGCCTGCGTTGCCACGAATCTCTCACATTCAGCTCTCAGCAGAGGATACTGCGTAGCAATTTCCTCAATGGCTACTTGCATCAAAGCTTCGTCTTTAGCAATACTCCGTCCAAGCCGGGAGAGGACATCTTGCTGGACAGACGCGATGGATGTATATTCGCCGTGCCAGCACCGCGTCGTCACGTCGCCAAAGACTATATCTGCCGAAACCGACGGAAACTTATTCCTCCTCAGCTTCTCACCCCTAGCTCGGGGATCGAGTTCGTGCCAAGGCCAGTGTCCAAATCGGATGGTGTAGATACACGAGGCAAGCGAGAACTGTTCGCTGACCGGACCAGCAGGCGGCGTTTCGAAATTCTCGTCCATCTTGCAGAAAGGCTCGCTTGCTACTATAAGTTCTGCGCCCGGCTTGACGGTCGCGTCAAAGTCGCTAAGTTGGATATTGTCGTTTGCATCAAGAAGGATATTGGCCGGCCGGAGATCGCCGTGAACGAGGCCGAGACGTTCGAGCCAAGCGACAGCACTGGTTAGCTGTAGAACCCATCGTTCCTGGGTACGGGCCGGAATGGTAGCCTTCCGAGACTGGGATAGCCGTTCTTGAAGCGTAGATTCCATTCGGCGTAGGAAGATGCCTTCCGGGACACAGAGGATGCACTGGACGATATTTGGGTGTGGGTGCTCCATCAGGATGCGATATACCGCCTTCTCGGCCTCAATTTTCTTGCTGCTCTCTTCCATTTCCTTAATCTGCTCGGGCAAGCCATTGTCGAACTTGGTAGGACACTTCAAGACGATGTTTGGGCTAATATGGAAAACATGGCCGGCGGCGCCCCTGGAGATAAGATTGTCGGCCGAGAGTGAGCGAAATGGCATGCGGAGGAAGGGTGCCATTGTGGGGTGATGCAGAGGAAGTCTAACAGTTGGGCGGTTTACACGTGTAGTGATGCTACCGTAGACAGCTGATAGCGGCTGGGCGACCTACCAGTTATCAGCAATGAGCCTATACAGACCTTCTGTTGCGGGGTTGACACATGGCGTTTCTGGCATTGTGGAATTGCCGCTCATTTAGTGGGACTCGACTGCAAATTCTCCAAAGGATGAAACAAGACGTACATACCTTAGACAAAGACTTGCCTCTGCTTATGGTTCGTCTGGCGGCGGACTCGGACAAGACCCAAACTTGGACTGTACCCCTTGCAGAATGGGGATTTGTTCAACTCACATAAATGAAACAAATGTTGTCGTAGACTGATGAGAGGAAAGACTTGGGGCTGTGTACATGACTAGGAGGCGAATAAGCACATATATATACGGCTGGGCCGCCTGCCTACATGTGCCGGCACTGAACAGCCATCTCAGCCTCTTGTGCAGCTAAGGGGAAGGCTGTCCTTGCGTGAATGACATTGTACCGTGCAGGTACTATACCCAGGGAGTTACGGGGTCATCCGCACATCCAGGTGAAGCAACGACAATGCACAGTCACACGTGTACATCGAGGTGCCGGGTACTTCTTTTGGCCAAGGCAGTGTGACTACCTGTTCCAAACCTTGCGCAATGAGTCTGCCATCGGGCTTGCAAAAATGCCCCTCCTCGATTATGCACAATTTTGGTGACCGGACGTCCAATCAGTGGTGTGCATTGATGCACCTTTCCCGGTGAGGATCGTGAGGATAGCTCTTTTTAACTGGTTGTGGTGGGGTTCTTTGTCGGGTAGCTAGGCAGCGAGCTGCGGCGGCCTTGAGGTTGCTGCATCGGGATTGGGCGGCACTTCACCGGTTGAACTGCCTGTTATCACTTATTCGCATGCACTGATTGGGCTCGGATCAATCTTGCTATGTACCAGTAAACACCGAAAAGCGGCCCGTTCCTCCGACGGGGCAAGTAGCTGTAGTATAAAATGCCTAGCCGTGCCGGTTCAGCGTCAGAGGACTCAGTTGCGGACCTGGGCTTGGCTCGGGCTTGGTCAGTCAGTCCAAGGCTGGTTTCGGCGTGGGTGGGGGTCTCAACGTAAACAGCAGAGATCGAGGGCGACGGTGTGGCTCTCTGGGAGTGCGGCATCGGGCACCTCATCCGGATGAGAAGGCACGAGTGATTTTTCAGAGATGATCCCGCGGACATTGGCTGAGGACCTCGGCTCCAATTAGATTAGACGCGAACCGACGTGGCCTGACGGCTTCGCTGACTTGCCGTCCAGGGCGTTTTAGATAGTCGGTTTTGGATGATGGTCGGGTCATGAGAAAGTGGGGTATTATCCATGTCCGCATATACATATATTCAGTTTCAGTTGCCGGATGGAGGGACTGGCTGAAGTGCTCACGGCGTTTTAGTGGTCAATGGCTTCGTTCTGGTGTACTGGCAATGTGAAATGTCTGGTTATCCTGTAGGGTCGGCTGTGACGGGCGCCAGGGATGATGTGTGAGGAACTGTTAATGGTAGAGTGCCGAACGCAGTGGAAGCTCCGGGAGCGTTGAAAGCAGTCTGCAGTGGGTGGCTGTACGAAGGAGACAGTGCCTTGTTGAAGCTATCTACAAAGGAGACAAAAACGAGTGGTATTTATAGACAAAGGGACTGGCCAATGCGTTGAACAGCCTCATACAGCTGTGGCAAACGCGTGGCTAATACGCTTGGAAGCTCCACAGCTTCCGACATAGAGTGATATTAGAGATTAAAGGTAAGCATCTAACTGACGGACCGTAGTTCGGGAGTTCTTGACACCTATCGGTAGCCTAATCAGCTTAGTACTAAGCTTAATAGTAAGCAGTTATAAGAATGCCTCCATTCCCATCTCGAACTCTACACTATCACTATTAGAACTGTCGCTATTAGCATAGACTAGTTCGTCTTAGCAACTATAAATTTGGGCAAGGCTCTGTCGCTCGTACAATATAGAATGGCATATATTTAACGTTAGCGATTTCTACTCAAATTGTTCTTAGATTCCCCAATATAAATTGATTCTTGCTACTATATGTCTCTCCTTAAAGCGACAGAAGGTTTTCGGAGGTTCGCTAAAAGAGTCTGCCTTGATAACGAAGAGTTGACTCTGAAGCTCGAAGGTCTCCGGGCAATGCCGCTAGAAGATATAATACAGCGGCGGGAGATCAAGAATGTTATTAGCACATTCTACACAGACGAAGACGAAAACAAGGTGAGCAAAGGTTAACGATCTCTCGTGGAATGTACTTTACTAATTAGAAGTATAGCAATGGTCTATTAAATAAGAAGCAAAGGGCCAAGGCAAGACAATCTAGCTTCGGCGTGAAGTTAGACTTATCTATCTAGAAGGAGGCCTACCTACAGATGGCTAGATTCATTTGGTTGTAGTTGTCCTGCCGCCCTAAATGCCAGGGGAGAGGACAGTAGTTACAGGCAGTTCTCCTTCTAGAGGATTACGAACGACCTACAAGGTTATGGTTAGAAAGTCGGATAGGGAGGAAAAGATCACGCTACAGAATGGTGACATCCTCTGACTTGACAAAGATAAGAAGATAGAGGCGACGAGTGGTAGAATTGCGTTTATTCTCCTGAAGTATGATGTGGTTCCGGAGAGCCATGATCACTGAGGCTCCTCTATAGGATATGGCCTATAATCCAAATCCTACGCGTTGGTCTCAAATTCACGTATGAGGAAGGTTTCCCATTGGTCTTCTGACAAGGGCTATATAAACCCTAAATCTCCATCCTCGGGTGTGCCTCCGTTTGCTTATAACAAACCTACGCCGCCGCCCATACCATTACCAACCGGTGCTAACCCCAGATGTGAGGTCTCCGTAGTAGGAAGACTTGTACCGTCGGCCAGAAGTTATAGACATGTGATCATCATCATCCCCTCTTTCATGACTGCTTCTCCTAGGCTCTTTTCACTCCTAGACTGATCTATCTCATCCGTAGCCGATAGATCGGGCTAAAGCGGTGACGCGGCAATCCCGATAGGGTCCTTTAGGTAGTTATCTTTATAAACGTAGATATTCCTACCCTTTATTATAATATTAATTTCTAATTAAGATAAAGTACGAGCTACTTACTGAGAAGAAATAGCTTAAATATATAATACTAGGCGGATTCTGATCTTCCGGACTGTCTATGCTACTAGGGAATTTAGTACCATATACTTTCTCAGGGGTATATTACCTAATGCTTAATTGAGTTGTTGATCTCCACGGGTGCTGTGAACATTGAGGCTTGAAAAATCCTGGCTCAAGACGTGGGCGTGAAACGGAGACTTGTAGAGAGACTGTTTCAGTTCTGTAGTGCCATGCAGAAGCCCTGGGCGTGCTACGCGCCGACGCTTGCAGCCTACCCCTTAGAACTACAACACTGCCTTCTTAAACCAAGGATGCTCTAAAGCCTCCCTCGCGGTTATCCTTC
Organism: Thermothelomyces thermophilus ATCC 42464; assembly: GCF_000226095.1. NCBI lineage: Eukaryota > Fungi > Ascomycota > Sordariomycetes > Sordariales > Chaetomiaceae > Thermothelomyces > Thermothelomyces thermophilus. Next base: position 140,297 of record NC_016476.1, on the reverse strand, counting down.
TGTTCGGATCCAGATTCGCCATCTTGCCCACCAAGTCGCGGAAATCCGGCTCCACGTAATGCCAAAGGGCGAACGGCTGCCTGGGTTTCTCGGCGTTAAAGTCGCCAGTCAGGGCAATCAGCCGCTCGAAGAAGGGGTTGTCCTCCCCGATATGACCAAGTAGACCCTGAAACCCACTCTCGTCGGCAAAGTACGAGATGTGACGCCGGAGAATGTGCCACCAAGCCATGTCGCTCTTCAGCTCCTCGTCACTCACGCGGAAGACTATCTCGTTGCTCATGACGTAGATAGCCATGATGGCGAACGAGTAGATGTCGGATGGAGTATTTTGCTTGGCCCGCGCCCAGGACTCGGGGCTCCGCCAGAGCTCGTTGCCGCAGAGACAGCCTTTTATGCTCTTGCCTGGGCCAAGGAGTACAGAATCTTCTAGGTCCGAGATACGCACTTGGGTGATGCGGATATCTGGGCCGGACGTGTCGTAGTCCAGGAGGATGTTGTTAGGCTTGATGTCTGCGAAAGTCAGCGCCTGTGCAGCTGGGGTCTAGGGGTTGGTAGGGTGTTTAAAAACCTGTGTGGATAATGCCTCTGTCATGCAATTCGGCAAGTCCGAGGAGGGCACTCTTTAGGATGTGCCTCCGTGTCTGCGTTGACAGGGCCTGCTGGGAGAGATGGAGGAGGTCGCCTGGGAGGAAGTCATAGACAAACATCTCGTCGTCGCGAATGGTGTCAACCAGCACCCTGATATTTGGGCATGGGGCAAGGGGGGTCTGCAGGGACAGTTGATAGTCGAACTCCCCTTTGATCATGTCCTTCAGGATGAACTGCTTCCCTTCGGAACTGTCGGCGAAGGTGTCGGTCAGTTTCCTTTTCCTTCTCACCGCCTGGCGCGCGCAAGACAAAAGAACACACTAAGAACACACCTGGCGCGGTACACACACAACAGGGGCTTTCGGCGCACCGATAGAATCTCCTCAACTTTGTATATCCTTCCTGAATCGCCGCGAATCGCCGAGTCCACTAGGAAGGGCTCGGAGCGCCTAGTTCTTGACGAACCTATAGTATGCTGGGTACGGTATTGCCAAAATTGGAGTAACGATAGTCCGGGAAGATGATTCCAGAATGGGGAAATTAGGTAGGCAGGTCGCCGGACGCTTTGCAAAGCCACTGTTCTTGGCCATAGGAGGGAGTGTCGAAGTGCCAAGGCTAGCCTAGAGCTAGCCATGGTCGAGATCGGTCCTGCTTAGACGCGAATATTGGTGATGATGCGCAGACCGCGTTTTTTGGCCTGCTGGGTGTAGGAAAAAGAGGTCCAGTAGGTCGCAATTTCCGACGGTGGCGTTCAGGCCGCGCACAGGCCCATCGATGTATGTACCGGCGCAGTACCAGCCATGGTGGTTATTTACCATCTCCCTGCACAACGCGCTTAAGGTGTATGTATGTATGTATATACCTACACGCGCTTACTGCTGCCTAAGTGCCGGCTTAGGCGTGCTGCAGGCCATCTAAGAAACAAACCCCAAAGCCAAAGAATGTTTGGAAAGATACCTGTAATTATGATCTTACCTTACCTCGCCTTGCCAGCAGGCTCAGAATCGGCCGTCTTCACTCCCACTTTTATTTAAGCATCTTAGGCCTCCCATTTCTGCAGACTTCAGGATATACAGCGTATTGCCGAGAAACCGACCGCGGTTTCCTCTTTAACCCAATCAGAACTCGCAAGACTCCCTAAATCACCGCATCAATACTCATTCAATGGACGTTCCCAATGTTGTCGACCCCACCTTGACTGAGGCCGCCGCTGCCGACAACACCTCCGATCTTGACCGTCCTATCCGCGTATTGGTGCAGACCCAAACGCACCTCGTTTCCGGCGACAGGTCTACCGAGTTTGGGGAGAGATACGACGCAATGGTGAACCTGATCTGCCAGCACGTCTGGCAGCGCGAGTACGACAAATTCCGCGAGCGCGACTGGAGCTACCACTGCCACTTTGCCCTGGATAACGTCGAGTGCTGGTTCCTTGTCGACCACCACGGCCCGGACCCGAGTCCGCCGCCGGACCCGCCGATTATATGGTATCGATGGACCGGAAAAGAATTGTTTGTCTGCCTCAATCTCTCCGGCTGCCTACCGCCGTGGCTGTTTAACTTACTGCGCTACAGTGTGATGATGCGTGACCCGCTCCCTGGTAGGGTGCGTCGTGAGCTCCGGCATTATCCATTCCAACGGGTTGCATACCACCTCCTTATTCAGGAGTACCCTAAGCGGCGAACTCCAAGGCGTTACAAATCCCGCGCCGAGGAAATACGTGTGAAACGAAAGATGCTCCACAACACGTTACTCAGTAACCTGGGCTTGACTGAGGAGCTTCTACGATTTGTACAGGATTGTCCTGACGCGGCAGAATGGGTGAAGGCACGGGTTCCACCGGAGACTTGGGCGAGACTCGAGGATCCTTCGGAGATCGTGCTACCACTCGAGCCGAAAGAGGGCCATACCTGGACTGGGTCCTCAGATCGGGTTGGCCGCCCAGAGAGTTAGAGGGGGCTGCAGTGAGCCTTTGCCGTTACAAATTTCGCAGGATGGATCGGGGCGTAGGGAGGCGTCGGAACCGCTAGATGGCGGTCTGGATCTACCACTGCTTCTAAGGTACGTTGGGTATTTTCTTTTCGTGGAGGATCGGCTTGAAGTCTAGCTCCCATTGAGTCATCAATCTTGATAGATCGGATGATACTACAGTGTGTTAACCTTGTGACGAAAGAAACGTCAAGGGAGATTCTCAAAAATATCACATGCACATTTACCTTGGGGAATCCTTAGCAAGCATACCACCAGTTATATAACTAGAATTCCCTGACAGCTGCCAGTCCGGCCGCCGCCCGCTACAATGCCAGCATCAAAGACAACGACTGGAGCAAACATTGTAGGGGAACGCTACTAACACCATACAGCCTTAACCAGCAGATCCCGCTTTAGCTGCTGACGATAGGACGCTGAACACCTAGAGAAAGCAGCCTCCAAGTCGATCTGCTAACAATCAAGACAAGAGGCAAGAGGTGGCCTGAGAAAAGGGGAAAGAGGAGAGGGCTTGTACGAGAGACTATGGCAGAAGCCAACGAATCGTATATAGTTAGCGTGCCAAGGCCCTTTAGGCTCAGTGCTTCCAGGCGAAATAAATTCCATCCATTCCATCTATCCATCCAGCCAGCAGCAACTATAACAGCATCAATAGCATTAACAGTATCAACCAAATGTATCGTAGGTAGATTAGTTCTCTGATGTTTTGAAACATCCTAACGATCCCAAAGCAACAACATCTTCGTAATCCTCACGGGCAGCTACTTCGGCCGCCGCTAACGCCCGATCATAGTCATCTTTAACGTCGGGATCCAGGGCATCAAGGCCATCGATGAATCGCCCGGAGGCCCGCGGTGCCGCTATGACGGGTTCGTGCGAGACCTTCTTTCCAATGCCATTATAAGTTTCGATTCTTCGCCGGTTCTTCTCTTCCATTGAGCGGGAAGCCACGTTCCATAGTCTTGCCTAACATCTAACTACAATCATGGCACACCAGACGAATGAAATCTACGTTCTTCCATTGTCGATAACAGCCCCATTTGTCAGTGCTTTCGACCTGTTCGATTTGTCAATAGACCTACATGAAGGCATCGGTCAAGAACTCACGACCGTGGCATAATTAGCATATTTGGCCAGTCATCTATCGACTGGGCAAACAAAAAAAACACCGCTGCCTGGCCGCGGTCAGTCAGACGGAGAGCAAATGAACAGATCTCTGGTCTCCTCTCCTGCCCGTGCTTAGTAGAAGTCTTCTCGGGCACGGCCAACCTCAGCCTTCTCCAGTCTGATCTCCGTCTCGCTGTCGACTTCTCCAGAGACTAGTAAGTAGTCATCTTAGTTGGAATTCTTTCCCGTGAAGGCGTACGCCCTCGACTAGTGCAGGTTCAGACAACACCGGTACGAACGAAGACATCGACACTCTGGATCAGAGGTGAGGATCGATGACACCTGGCAGGTCACGTCATGCCGGGTCTAGGGAGGCTGAAACTGCGCAATATGATTACGCCCGTCTCGTAGACACAGCCATGGGGACGCGGATAGCATACGAGCTGCTCGAGCAGGCGTCTGTCCATCAGTTGAGAATCTCGCAGTCGGGGATCTACGGGACTCAACAGGAGGCAGCCCCCGAAACAACATGACTATCCGAATTTTAGGAGACAGAGATGGACAGCAAGTCCTCGTCAGCTCACCACACTCGCCGGAAGCGGTACGCTAATAAGTCGCAATATGAATCATTGAATCAACTGTGCTCTACAATGCTCTCATTCTCGGTGTGAGGATATGAGGCAACTGATTTCAGACAACTGATTTCGATCAAGGCTTTTTTTTTTTTTTTTTTTTTTCGTTCTCGGTTTGTTCTCCCCTGTGTCTTCTTCCTATTTTCTCTTTTGACTACTTCCGTTAATTACCTATGAAGTCGCGTCACCTCATTTCCACCAATCTTCTCTTACACGCGCCATCCGTCTTACTAACCCCGTGAGTCCCCCTCCCCCCCCCCCCCCCCCGGGGAAACAGATTTCGAGGCTACCTGACTTCTATCAGATCAACAATGCGGTTTCATAATCAGCTTGATTGTAGCCTTCGTCTTCAGCCTAAGCCCGTAGGACCGGACGATGGCCCAATTACAAACAGCTAAACTTTGACACGCTATGGCAGGCCGATATTGTTCCCCGGGCCCCATTTTATCCGGAACGGTAATGAATCTGCTTTGCATATATATACATGAAGGGAAGCCGTACACACACAACGCCGATCTCTACGCCATCCCAGTCTGGAAACTCGGAGGCTAGCGATCGTCAGGAATACGGTACCTTACAAGTAGCGCAACACATATTATTATATACCCAACCATTTAGATCTTCTAGAAGCCTTTTCTTTCCCAACCCACCCACGAAAAAAAGGGCCCTGCTGTCGCGAGATCAGAATGCGTACTGCCATCGCCAACGTCTTCTCCTTCTGCCTCGTCCTGTTGCTCGGCAGCTTGAGGGGAGGCCACGCCTTCGCGACGGCGCCGGCGCCGGCGCTGGACAAGAGACAGAGCACGTCGCGGTACTGCAGCCCGAGCACGCAGATCTGCTACCTCGAGTACTCGTGGGGCCCCACGATCCCCGTCTTCCGCATCGCCGTCCCCGACAGCGCGTCGACCAACACCGACTTCCAGACGCTGCTGCAGATTGTCGCGCCCGCCTCGCTCGGCTGGGCCGGCTTCTCCTGGGGCGGCGGCATGACGCTCAACCCGCTGACGGTGGCGTGGCCCAACGGCAGCGGAGGGGCGACGGTTTCTTCGCGGTGGGCAACGTACGTCTTCGTCCCTCCTTTCCCTTTTTTTTTTTTTTTGTTTTGTACCCCTAATTACCCCTGTGCTGTGAACGAATCGATGAGAGCTGACAAGCGTGCCGGGAGACAAAATCAAGTGGACGGAGCCTCCCCACGGTGTACTCGTCGGCGACGTACCGCATCATCTCGGCCGAGACCAACTCGACGCACTGGACGGTCGAGACGGTTTGCTCGGGATGCAGCCGGTGGAACGGCAGCGCGCTGAGCACCACGGCCGTCAACACCTTTGCGTGGGCCGTCAGCAAGAGTCCCGTGTCGCAGCCCGCCGACAGCTCGAGCAGCTTCCAGATCCACGACAATATCGGCACCTTCGCCGCGTCGTTAAACGACGCCAAGGTGCCCAAAGCGACCTTTGATCAGTATGTGCAAGGGGCCCAGTGAGCGAACAAGCCAAAGCCCGCTACTACCTGGTGTGATGCTGGAGTAGGTGATGGAGCGGCGGACAGAGAAGAAGAAAAAACGGGGTTCCATCCTATGATATTATAGATATTATATACGGATCAACCCCTCGGTGCAAATGTACATACATAAATAACAGCCACAACGCCGTCCCATCTATAATCAACTATACATGTATGCGCAGGACAGGACAAAGCAGAAGGAATACAATGCAAGCACCAGACCAATACATGTCCTATACACCCATGCACCTAACCCTTTTCCGAGTCGCTTTCCGTCTTTTGCTTGTACATAGATACAAAGACATCTCAGGCAAAGGCCCCGACAACAGCCATCAGCCCAGCGCCGCTGACGACGGCAAGGAAGGCGTTCACCCTCCTCCTCCCTTTCAGCACCTTGTAGCTCTTCTCGCTCAGAAAGTCCTCGGCCAGCAGCTGGACCAGGCCGGCAAACAACAACAGGCCGCTCGAGATGGCGTTCATGAACCCCACCATCAGCAGGCCGGTCTGGCTCATTGGGTCGTAGAAGCTGTGCACGAACAGGCCGATGGCCTGGCCGACGGGCGTCGTGGCGCCGAAGGCGAGGACCATCAGCCACGGGCGCGGCGAGGAGCGCGGGAAGTGCAGGGCGGCGATGCGCGTGCCGAGGGCGAGGCCTTCGAAGCATTCTGTTTGTTTTGTCGTCGTCGCCTGTGTCAGTTACAAAGGCCAAGACACCGGGAGCTTGCGAACAACAAGGGACGAAAGAAAGGAAGAAAGCGGCGGGGGGCGGACGTACGGTGGAAAGAGATGGCGATGAGGAAGACGGCAAAGGTCGGGCCGGTGGCGACTGACAACGCCATGCCGATGAAGACGCTATGAAAGAGGATGCCGGCCTCGAGCAGAGCGCACTGCAGCATCATGCGCTTCTGCTCGTCGGGGTTGGGGACGCGCTGGAGGGGCGGGAGCCTGGGGTCGGACTTGCGTTGCTGGCTCGGTTCCGGGCTCTGGCGCAGCTCCTCGAAACCGAGATCCAGGTCCAGCGACTCGCGGTCGTTCCCCTGCGTGCTATCTCGCTGGCTCTTGAGCGGGTTGTCCCGACGAGGTGCCATCGTGGGCGTGGATCCCGGAAGAGGCGACGCGCCCGCGACCAAGCCCTCTGTCGCCTCCAGGTCGTCGAGCGCAATGTTTGCCGGCAGGTCGCGCCGGGGGTGCCGCGAAGCGGACTCGCCGGCGTGCCCGTGTTCATTGCCAGCCGTGTCGCCGTCGTCGCTGTCCTCCTCCTCTTCCCAGGCGTGATGCGAATGGGAATGTCCCGCGCCCCGCGTTGTCAAGTACGACTCGAGCGCAACCACCACGAACGCAGACACCATGGCAATCAACCCGGCGAGCGGCCGGTATCCTTCGCTGAAGATGTGCGGGAGGCATGGGTCGGTCAACGAGGTAAACGCTGTCGGGAGGAGGTGGACAAAGGCGGTGGCCATCAGGACGCCGGTGCCGAAGTGCTGGCAGAGGAAGATGATGTTGCGCTGGCGTTTGCTGCCCTTGGTCAGGCGCTGGGAAAAGAGGGGGAACCCGCACGCTGTCGCCCGTCCACAGTCAGAGAAGAGAACAGTAAATTCGCAGTGCGGAAGCTGTGGTAACTAGCGTGTAACATACACAGAGTGCTCAGGGTAAGAATCAGGAAGAGGGCAAACACGTGGATGCCCGTGTCATAGTACCCCTTCTTCCCGGAGCCGCATGCTGGTCGTTCGTCGGCATCACTGCGTCTCGACAGCTCCGCGAGGAGCAGTTCGGTTGGTATTGAGGACCATTGGAGATCTGTGCCGTATGCTGTGTCAGAACGACAGGACTTCTAGGAGGGGAGGCGAAAGTCGAAGTTGATGATGACGAGGGACACGGGGTATGCGAACCATCTGCCCGGAGGCCAAACCTCTCCATTCTCAAGCAAAACCCTGGGAGAATTCGTTCAGGCGATCACTGCATCGTGGCGTCCCAAGGGATTCGAGCGGTGGGGGCAGCTCTATGTGACCTAACATGCGCCGCGATGACCTTGCCGTTGCGAGATGGGCTCGATGGAATGCTCAGAACGTGGTCGGTGTAGTTTATTGTGGTGTGTTTCCGCATGCGTGCCGAGAACTTGGCGTTGACATTGGCTGCTACTGCGCCCAGTTCTAGTGTAGGCCCACTGCTACTGCCGCCCCCCACCCCCACCCCCCCAGAATAGCCCCTAGCTTATAACGGCCCCACCGGAGCTGTGACATTGGTGGAACTTTGCTTCATGCCACGGCGAGTTTCATTCAATGGGTCTCTGCCAGTCGCTACTGGCCGAAATGGCCATGTCATCCTCATCGCCAGTTCTACCCGGTGGTTAGTGCTGACTAATTAATTCAGGACTACCACCTGTCTCCCGACAGGTAGGGCCAAAACCCCCAGACATGCCAATATAGCCAGACACATCGCCACCAAATTTCCTATACATTCGCGTCTTTGCAAAAGGTATCATCAAGTTCAATTACCATCGTAATAACAGCCTTAAATAGCTATAAATAGTTCAATTATAAACTAGGCTCTGAAAAGCTTAAAAACGTAGTAAAATTTAATTCTACCCGGTTGTAACTAGTTAAATAACTAGTTATATAACTTGTATTTATCTCTATCTCCTTTTATATTATACCCCCTATCCCTATCGCTCTTAACACTCCTAATTATAATAGTACCTTCTCTTTTAGCCTTCTAGTAATAGTTATTATCTTCTATCCTTAGTATTACTACTATAGACTTATAGGTATATCGCTTCTTAAACCTCCTAATATCCTTAATAATAGCTATATATAGAGACTCCTTCTTACCCCTAGATAGAGATAGTAACTTGACATCCTCTTCCTACCTATCTTTACTATCTATAAAGTCAAATCTATCATCGTTACTATTATTAATTAACATTATAGATATACTATTAATCCATATTTTAGGACGTTTAGGGGATAGGAGTTTGACTTCTAATAATAGCTTAGCTAACTAGGGGATTAGGACTTCTTTTCTATCTCTAAAGTTAAAGAATACCAATGGCTAACGTTCCTTTGGTAGAACCTAGAGAAGGTCCTTATTATTAAGAAGAAGATAGTTATTTTTATTAGTCTATTCTAAGAATTTAGTAAAGGTTACTATATAAAGGCGATACTTATTAGTACTAGGAATCTTATTTTCTAGGTACCTTTTCTAGACTTTATATTCTTCCTTATACTCTTATTTAATCTACTTAATAGCAATATAGGTAGCTTTTTAGCTAGTATCTCGAATTGCCTTAGCGCTCTTCTAAGCTTAGATCTCCTAAAACTATTAAATTTACTAGATAGTTATACTTATTATAATCTCTCCTATTAGCTTACTAAGTTAGCCTTATATTTTCTTAATAGATAGTATAGCTAGATAGGCTCTTTTATCCTTAGTAAAGTTATTAAGATATTTATATATTAGCTAACCCTTATTAACTATTAATATAATATTCTAAAAGTGTTCTTATATTAATAAACTAAAAAGCTAAAGATACTATTCTTAAATATAGTAAATACCTTTTTTTATATATATCCATTACTTATTATTAAGAATTATAGTAAGATATCTAATGCTTATATTAGATAATACTTTCTCTCTAATCTAGTCTATTATAATATATCGGTTTAGTAGAAAAAGACTAGTCTTTTCGAATCCTACTATAATATTTTAGTATTTAAAACTAGCCTCCTAGATTTCCTAGAATCTCTAATAAAGTCTGCCTAGGTAAATATTATTATTATTATTATTATTATTAGTCCTATACTATTATACTAATAAGTATGCCGGAGCCTCTCTAGTTATATACAAAGGAAACCGTGCCTAATAGGCTAGATAAAAACCTCTATCCCTCCTTTAATGCCTGATCTAGAATACTAATACACTATAAAGAAAAGGAGAAGTGGCTAGAATGGCCCTAAAGAGGCCTTTCTTCCCGGTCTAGCCTTCTTACAAGGTAATATTCCAGGAGCCTCCCTAGGTCTATTAGCCACCGTAGAACCCTCCTTGCCAAACGATGGTTACAGGCCCCTATACCCTGTAAAACGAGGTCTAGGTCCCTTTACGACCGTATTTCCCAGGATTTCTACGTTCGGCTTCTTGGTAGGTTTAGGTACTATACGACTAGGTACTCTACAGTTTCCCTCCCCTAGCTATAGGCATAGTAGGGGGTACTAACCCCCGGGACTTGAATCCTAAAAAGGAAGTCACGGAGGCTAATAGCCCCTATATAGGCCTGTACTAGTAGGGAGCTCCAGGCCTTTGTTAGGCCCTAGTGCCTTTATAGGCCTTCCCCTGTAAAAACTAGGCACGGAGGGTCCTTGTCTAACATACGCTATATTCTCCTACCGGCTTGGTCGGCCCTCTACCGGTTGCTCTAGCTAGCTAATATAGCTAGTTCTATAGCCTATAGCCTTCTTTATAGGGTTTATAGGGGGGGTTGACCCCCTTTATAGCCCTCCTAAACCTACTGCCGGACCGTCGACCTTGCTACTTCTAGGGCTATAGGCTTCGGCTCCTAGCCCCTCGCCCTAGCCCTCCTCTTCTAGAACCTCTGGCTTAACCTATTATAGGCCTATTAGATAAGGGCCCTTATAGAGACCTAGGAGGCCCCTAGGCCTGCCCTAGTCTATAGGAGCGGCTAGTCGAGTTTGGCTTCGAAGTTAGCTAACCTCTTATTAAGATAGAGGTCGAAGGGCGGTACCTAGGCTTCTATTTTAAGGCACTAGATAGGGGTAGCTTTATAGGCCTTGGTAACTACTCGAAGGGCCCTATATTAGGCCTTTAATAGCTCTTTAACAGGGCCTTCTAGCTTACCCCCTGGCTTGGTAGGCTTATAGAAGTTCGAGGCCTTATAAGCTAGGGTACTATAGATATACTTAGTATAGACCTTATAGGCCTATAAGAGGCCGGGGCCCTAGGTCTTTATAGTAAGCCTAGTTAGGGCGAACTCCTAGGTTTCTAGTTTCTTAGGTACCTTTATATAGTAAGGGCCCTACTATAGCCTCTAGTCTAGCCAGACCCCGAGGAATCTGGCCGACTTCGAAGGGGCTATAGTAGTAGTACCCCCTCTAGGCCGTAGGAGCTCTAGCAGTCACGACTACTATTTCCGGCCCCTATTAAAGTAGATAAGCTCGTACTTTTCCAGGGCAAAAGCCATACCCCGGGTCTCCGCCTACTAGAGGTAGGCCTTCTAGGCCCTCTATAGCTAACCGTTATAGGCCTCCTCGGCCTTCCTAAAGGCTAGGAGGTTAGTGTTATTAGCAAAGCCTATCAAACTGACCGCAGGGCTGGCCTGGCGGATAGCTTGGTAAAGGGAGGCTATATAAAGGATAAATAGTATAGGGGAGAGGGGTAACCCCTATAGGACCCTAGCCTTTACTGCTATATTCTCCGTTTCCTGGCTATCGAAGTAAAGAATAGCTACCCTATCCTATAGCTACTTCCTGACCTAGACTACTAACCACTTCAGGAAGCCCTGGCTCTATAAAGTGGCTAGTAGCTAGGTATGGTTAACGGTATCGAAAGCCCCTAAGATGTCGAGCTATAAAAGGGAGGTAGCTGCCTTATACCTCTAGGCCTCCTAGACCTAAGCCGTAACAAGCTAGATAGCTAGTTCTATAGACCTATGTTCCTAATTACCTATCTATTTAGCTAGTAGAAGCCTATAGGCCTCTATAATAACCGTTACCTTCTAGGTAACTATAGCCTCTAGTACCTTGCCTACTATTAGTAGGAATGCTATAAGCCTATAGCTACCTAGGGTAAAGTAGGCCTATAGGGGTTTGCTAGGTTTGTAGAGGACTACTATCTTAGCCCTTTTAAACCAGGCTAGGAAATAGCTAAGCCGTAGGCTTTCTAAGGCCAGTATAGCTAGTATCTAGTAGAGTGGCTACCTATAGGCCTTTAATAGACCTATAGGGAGGAGGTCCTCCCCTAGGGCCTTCTATAGGGCCGCTCTAGCTAGTACTACTCTAACTTTGCTTACCATGACCCCTTAGCTTATTTCGAACTTCGGCTCCTAGTGGTCGTTTAGATCTAGGTCGTCAATATCTGCTAGGTCTGCTTCTAGGTTCGGAAAGAACTTATCGGCTAGTGCTTTAGCCTTCTATTAGTAGGTTATAAGCCTTCCTTCAAAGGCTAGGAGCTTTAGAGAGTTAACTAGTAAGTGGCTTTATAGCCTTGCCTACTACTCTAGCCTCTATAGCAGGTCCGGCCGGTTAATTACCTCCCGTAGCGTAGCTCTCTAGCTTTTAGTCTTTACGGCCGTGATGGTCTTAGCCTAGTCCTATAGGGCCTGCCGGAGTACTTCCTATATATAGGGGTTTAGAGTGCCCCTATAGGCCCTCTCTACCTCCTTGGCCCTCTTCTAGGCCTCTTAAACCTCCTTTGTCTACCACCGAGCTCGTTTACTACCTATACTAGCCTTCTTTACTAGGGCCGAGACCGTAGCTATCTCTTTGAGGGCCTCTATAAGCCTATCGAAGGCCTATAGAAGCTTCTCTAGGCCCTAGAAGATAGGCCCGGCCCGTGTCACGGAAATATATATATAGATGCCGCCTAAGCCACTGGCACAAACAGGCCAATCAAGCCAAAGGAATGATAGACTAATTAGGACAGGATCACACTTAGCAAGAAATAATCCTAGCAGAGGATCACTAGCTTATAACATAAGCCAGGTAAGCTAGTATAGAGGATCACCACGACTACTAGTAATCCTAGGATTATATATACATGTAAATAGTCACTCGTTACGGTAAACTCTAAGAGTTCACTAGTAATAGTAACCCCCCCCCCTATAATCATAGTACTTATACCAAGCATTACTAATTACTATAAGAGATAACTTTAGTATTGTTATAAACCCTTTAGCTTTACCGAATCCCTTAGACAACCTGCTTACTTATCCTACTTAATCTACCTTTATCTAAACCCTTTTAGAAGAAGTCTAAGTTAGGTTCGTTATACGTTGCTATTACTCCCTTTGTTCTATTATAATTTAGAATAGAGGTAACTTCGACCTCGATATCGACATAGCTACTAACGTTACGGCCGAATAGCTACTTACTTAGCTTGGTTAATTCCATTAGCAGATCTAGGAGTTGGACTAGAGAGACAAGGCTACTTAAGCCTAAATTAAGGAACTCGAGAACGGTAAAAAGCACTTATAGAAGCTAGTTAACGAGGCCTACGCTAAAATCAAGACACTCGAGGGCGCCAAAGCGAGCCGTATTAAGATTGAACTACCTAGCAAATATAGAGGAACTAAGGAGGATCTTGTAGGATTCCTAATAAACCTTTGATCCTATTTCCGGCTTAATGATAACAAGTTTCTAGATGATAAAGCTAAAGTTCTCTATATAGCTATAAGACTAGAGGGTAAGGCACTTAGATAGTTCGAGCCTATATAGAATGACTACCTTACTAGGGAAGACGAAGATGACTAAGACACGTTTATATAGGTAGTCTTTTGATCCTATGACCGTTTCGAAGAAGAGCTTTAGAAGGTTTTTAGTAATAAAGATAAGAAGATTTATATATAAGAAGGACTTGCTAATCTCTAATGGACTAAGTTAGTAGCCTCTTATATTATATAGTTTAGATAGGATATACTTAAGTCTTAGCTTAACGATGAGATATTAATATAATCATTCTATAATGGCTTAAAGGAAAAGGTTAAAGATAAGCTATATAAGTACGATTAGCCTAAGACCTTAGATAAATATATTATATAGGCTATTAGAATCGATAATCGACTCTATATATAGGAGTAGCAAAAACGAGGCCAAATAAATAGAACTATAGTTAAGGCTAATAATAAGAAAAAGCAAGCATATATTAGTACCTTATATAGAATATACCCTAGAGCTATAGATATAGATATAGCGTAGAAGTAAGACTAGAAGAAGATAACCAAAGACAAGTCTAATATTACCTACTATAACTATAGAAAGAAAGGGCACTATAAGTAGGAATATCGAAGCCTAAAGAAAGAGTAGAAGGCAATCCTTAGAAAGGAAATTATAGCTATCAACGAAACTACTAAAGACGTTATCGAAGTAACGGCTACAAGCTACGAAGACAGGGGCAGTGATATAGATAGTCTTAGACACGATAGTAACGGTAAAGACGAATAAGCACTATACTCCGAACTGGTTACTATAGACCTAGAGATAGGTCTTGCCAAATAGGATATAGTAGGAGAATACGTACTACCAATTTCAATTCTTCTAGCCTTGAGGTAGTAGGGTTTTATAGTTATATAGAGGTAGGATAGATTATAGATAACTAATACCTAAGGAATTGAAAGACCTAGACCTAATGTTCTATTTCTCTAGGAACGAATCGAATAGTACCGTAATGAAGTTTTCTAACTTAATACGGAACTACGTAAATAGGATAGGCGATTGACTCGACTTATTTAGTAAAGCGATAAGATGAGGGATAAAATAAGGGAACTCTAACGTATTATAGAAACTATTAAAGGAGAACAGCCTATGATATATAATAGGCCTAATAGCTATACTAAGTACCTTAATGACTAGTAACTTAATAATGACGTATAGAACCTAGAATACTAGTTTATATATACGAACTACGGAAAAGATAAGTATATATAGGAAAGCTACTAGAAGAAATACTCTTACTTTAGCATTAGAGTATCTATAGTCTATATATAATAGGAAGGATTTGGGAAAGAATTCTAGTACCTCTTAGGCAACGCTACGTAACTATATCCTCGATATAAGGCATATACGCAAGTGCCCTAGTTTTAGTATATAGTATATAAATGCCGATATTACTTCTACGACAAATTCGAAAACAATTACTAGCCGACCTAATAAAGAAATAAGGACAGAAGCCTCTGCCCTATAGAATAGATCTACGATATAGGAAATAGAGTAGCCGAATTGCTCTAGAAGATCAAAGCCTACGATCTAGAAGGCATCATAGTAATTCCAAAACAAGCCTAGCCTAGGTACTACAGAATAGGACGAGATATATAGGACTCGTGCTAGAGCAATGATTGCCTCTATTATATAGACAAAAAGAAATCGTAAACTTGGGAGCTTTAGATGAAGCTATGGTATATATGATGAAAAGTAGAACGGACTTAATGGTAGGAAGCTATAAGCATTTAATAGCTTATAGAAATGAGCATAATCGATAAAGCCGCTATTAGCCGAATAACCGAAGAGGTTAGCACTAACCTAGGAAATGGGTTAGGGCCCTTCGAGGGGCCTAGAAACTATTAACGCCCGTATAGTAGCAAGTAGTAGCGTAGTATAGGAGGAACTAGCATAAGAGACTACTATATTAAGACCTCCTAGTAGAAATATAGGAAATCGCTATAATCTTTAGACAATAGTAGCAAGACAAGCGACTATAGATAATAGTATAATGGAAATAGCACGAAATGCTTGTACTAGTAGATAGTGGAGTAGAGATAAACCTGATTTCACTAATACTTATAAATTAGCTACAGATACCCTAGAGAATGAAGCAGAAGTATAGTATAATCAAAGGGCCATTTCCGATATAATAGGTATATAAGGAGACTAAACCGATCGATATTACTATAGTAAGGAAGACTATAGTAGTCGTATTTAGTATTATAGATATAGGTAATAATAAAGATATAATATTAGGGTTACTATAGTATAAAGATTATAACCCGGACATTAGCTAGAAGAATAGTAGCTACCTATAACTCTAAACAGAGTCGTATTCGACTAGCGAGATAGGGAGCGTATAAGGATTACAAGCAGACGATACTTAAGGGAAGGCATGTCCTATAGATCTACTATAAGAGATAGATAGTGGTAGATAGACTACTACAGACTCTAGAAGGGGCAGTATAATAATATCAATATTATAATAGGAGGAACGAGCCAAACCGCCGATAGCTATTCTCTCTATTGTGACGAACCCAACTCAGACTTCTTCTGAAAGGGTCCAGACGGAGGTGGATTGGGCGGGACAAGCAGGCGGGTCGTCTGAGGGATTCGGTGAAGCCAAAGGGTTTACAACAACACTTAGAGTTGTCTCTCACAGTAATCAGCAATGCTTGGTATGAGTACTGTGATTGTGATTGTTACCACTGGTGAACTCCCAGAGTCCACCATAACGAGTGACTAGCTAGCTATATATATACAATTGTCTGTCCTTCTTCAATAGTTATCACCAGTACCACTTCTCCTTTCACTTCGTGATTCTACGTTGTCGACGGTGACATGTTATTATCACCAGTGAAGACCTTAGTCTTGGCGGTGATAATCTTCTGATTGGTCCGTCAAGTGATTGGCTGTCGGAATGTCCCGCGTCCTGGCTGCAGCCTGCCAGGCCGCCTATGTGCTTATTCGTGATACGATGCCCCTCCTTCAAGGCTTTCGACCCGAAAGCCCTCTTAGGCCGTTTCAAATAGCGCTAATAACCCTTCGCTTGTGAGTACTGTATTCTCCCTGTTTCTGCGTCACGGTCGCCATGTTGATAAAATGCCGATAGAGAAACGGAAGTCGCATTCTGCACGTTACCGTGCTTCCTTTGCTTAGAACATCGCTGAGAACGGTTTTGTCGTTATGCCTTGCTCTTGGTGCGCGTCGCAAGGCCTCGTTTGCAAAATGATCGCGCGTACGAAGCGTTACGAAGCCTGCGTTCGTCGAGGTCGTTCTTGCGATGGCTCTGGCATACCGCTTTCTTCCTATAAGCACGTCTCCTTTTCTTTTTTTTTTTTTTCCTTTAAATGTGATTCCTGATGTTCGTTCTAGTGGATCGCATTCTCTAGGAGCAGCGTCGTATCAAGGATGCTGAACGTCGTGCTAAACTTGAGCTAGATGAATCTTAACGCCGTCTGGAAGAAGCCTAGCGCGAGTTGTCCGAAAAGCTTGCGCGGCTCCGGCGTCTTCGTCAGCAGAAGGAGTTTTTGGTGGAGAAAGGTGCCGACATGGTGGCGCGTGGTCTGTCGACCTTGGACGAGTTGGAGGAGGTTAAGCGGCAAGAGACGCCTACTATGCCCTCGTCACAGATTAATGATGCCATCGATACTATCGACTGGGGCGCCGTCTTTGGTTCTGTCCCGGGTTTTCCTTTAGTCGATCCGGATTCTGCTGGTAGAACTGTTCTAGTTTCTTAGGGCAGTTTAAATTCTTGACTGGTTCCTATGAGTTGTCCTCTGGTCTAAAATCAAGCCATTTGACCAGGTACTATAGTTCCCTGTTAATAATATATGAATCTAGAATTTCTTCGACGTCCTATTCTTCCTCTTTGTCTTCTGCTTCGATGTGCGTAGCAACCTTGGCGTTTTTTGGTGCTGGTTTGAGAAGTGAAATATGAAAAACATCCGTCCGTAGTCGTATAGATAACGGTAACGATAGTCGGTAGTTAGATGTCGAAATTCGTTCTTTGATAACGAAGGGTCCGACCTTCTTGAAGTCTAGCTTCGTGCTTGGTCGTTTGGTTCGTAAGTTTCGTGCGATCAGGTAGACTTTGTCTCCCCTCTCTAGGCGAGGTCCCTCGAGCCTATGTTTATCGTAGTAGTTCTTTATTCTAGTTTTGACAAACTCGAGTTCCTTCTTGAGCTTCTCGTATAGTGCGTACATCTATTCTGCTTTGACTACTGCTCTTGGCACTGTGACCTCTAGTCCTTGCCTAAGGTCTGCTTCGTATCCGTAGTTCGCAAAGAACGGTGTGACTTTGGTCGTTTCTATTGGCGTCGTGTTGTAGGTGAGTTGTGCTGTTGGCAACAGTATGACCTAGTCATTTTGCTGGTAGTTGACGTAAGAACGGAGATACTGTTTGACGATTTGGTTTAGTCGCTCCGTTTGTCCGTCGGTCTGTAGGTGATATGCCGTTGACAGTTTGCTATTAACGCCTAATCGTTGCATTAACGCTTGCCAGAACTTCGATGCGAACTTGGTGTCTCTGTCGGTGATCCATTCTTGCGGCCAAGCATGCACTGATGCAACTTGCCGATAGATCACGTCTGCCAACTGTTCTGCTATCCAGGACTCCTTGTAGGGAAAGAAATATACCCACTTAGTCAGGCAATCTACTATAGTAAGAATACTGTCGTAGATTACTCCTGTGGCCATGTCCTTAGATTCTGGCAGCTTCGTAATGAAGTCTATCGTAACTAAACTCTATGGTTTGTCAGCTGTTAGTAGTGGCTGAAGTAGCCTATATAGCTTGTATCGTGCCGTTTTGCTTCGATTACAGATGTCGTAGTTCCGTACGACTTCCTTAACCCGTGCCGTTAACTGTGGAAAGTCGTAGTGTTTCTTAACTTGTGCGACAGTCTTCGTGACTCCTTTGTGTCCTCCGAGTTTTGACTCGTAGAGTTCTCGAATCATCTATAGCTGTTGATCTTTGTCGTGGATATACGCCTTACCTCGGTACCAGAGTTTCCTATCTTTCTCTTCCACTTCGTCAGGTACCACTGGTCCGGGTGCTGCTTGATACTATGCCTCGTTGATCCTTTCCTCTCGAAAGATTGTATAGCATTCTAGGAACGAGTCAAGTAGATCATCTTCTACGGGTATCTGCGTTTCGTGATATAGCGTTCTGTCTGTTCGTTCCTTGAACAACGGTGGTGTCGTTCCCGTTCGTCCTTCCGTGTGATCCGTTCGTCGGCTTAAGATGTCTGCTCGTACGTTTTCTTTGCCCTTCTTGTAGCAGATCTCGAAGTTGAATTCTGCGAGGAATTCTGCCCATCGTATTTGTCGTCCGTTAAGTTCCTTCGTCGTCGTGAAGTATCGTAAATTCTTGTGATCCGTATACACTTATACCGGTTCAATCGTGCCACTAAGGTATGGTCGCCATTCCTTAAAAGCTTCGATAATCGCAAGCAGTTCCTTGTCGTGGATCAGGTAATTAAGATGTGGTCCGTCGAGCTTCTTTAAAAAGAAGGCTATAGGATATAGCTTCCCTTGTTCGTCTCGTTGTCCCAATTGTCCTCCGATAGCGTAGTCTGAAGCGTCCGTTTCTACCTCAAATGACTTTTTAGGGTCTGGTAGTACCAGTACTAGGTCTTTAGTAATGGCGTTGCGGATCTGCGTGAATGCTTGCTCGTGTTGTTCTTCCCATTGGAATTTAGCATTCTTCTTGGTGAGTTCGTGCAAAGGTCGTGCGATCGCTCCAAAGTTCCTGATGAACATCCGGTAGAAGTTCGTAAATCCGATGAAACTTCGTACTTCCGTGACTGACGTCGGTCGTGGCCAATTCTTGATAGCTTCAACCTTTGAAGGTTCTATCTGGATTTGTCCCGGGGATATCTCGTATCCCAAAAACACCGTTTTCCTGACGTAGAATTCGCTCTTTTCCTTGTTAACTGATAGCTTATACGCGTGCAGCGCGTCTAGCACTGCTTTCACGTGCTTCTGGTGTTTGTCCATCGTCTTGGAGAAGATAAGTATGTCGTCGAGATAATATACCGCAAATTTGTCGAGAAAGGGTCGGATAGCTTGATTAATTAGGGCTTGGAACGTTACCGGCGCGTTCGTAAGTCCAAATGGCATGACAAGGTACTCGTAGTGGCCATAGGGTGTCCTAAAGGCCGTTTTCCACTTGTCGCCTTCTTTGATCCGTATGTGGTTGTAGGCCGATGGCAAGTCAAGACGCGTGAAATATTGGGCTCCTGCTAACTGATCTCGGAGCCGTGAGATCAGCGGTAACGGGTATCGGTTTTTCACGGTCTGTTCGTTGAGTTGCCGATAGTCGACATATAATCGTAGCTTTCCGTCTTTCTTAGGCACAAACAGGATTGGGTAGCCTGCTAGCGATGTCGACGGGCGGATATGTCCTCTTCGAAGGTTCTCCTCCAAATATCGCTTAAGTTCTTCGTTCTACGTCTGGCTTGTATGGTAAATCTTGAAGAACTTCAGTCATGCTCCTTCCTTAAGCTTGATCTCGTGATCCTATAGGCCGTATTCTGGTAATCCTTCTAGATGCTTTGGTTCGAATGCTAGGTGTCCTTCGTATTCCTTTGGTACTTCTCTAGTCTTGTCTCGTCTCTCGGTTTTCTGGTAGTATGCGAACTTGGTTCTGTCTATAGCGATGCTGGCGATTTCTCCTGTCTCAACCCACTACTCCAATTGCAGTGCTCTACATTCGTCAACGGAGAGAACAGCTATTGGCGATTCAGCTTGTTCTTCCTGTCGCGATATCGATGTCGTTATGCCGCCTCTTCTAGAGTCTGTAGTGGTCTGCCTGCCACTGTCCGTCTCTTGCGGTGGATCCGTAGGATATGCCTTCCCCTGAGCATCGTCCGCTCGCGATCCTTGCGCGCTCCCCATCTCGCTGGTCGAATACGACTCCGTTCGGGGTCGCAGGTGGCCACCATTCTTCTAGCTGATGTCCGGGTCGTAATCTTCATGCTATGGTAACCCTAATATCATGTCTTTGTCATTGCCTATGTCTATAATGCTAAATACGACTGCTGTGGTCTTTCCTGCCATAGTGATGTCGATCGGTTCGGTCTCTCTGCGTACCCATTGCGTCGGAAATGGCCCTTTGACTATGCTATGCTTCCGCTTCATTCTCCAGGGTATCCGCAGCTGATTTACAAGCGTCGGCGAAATCAGGTTCATCTCTACTCCACTGTCCACTAGTGCGAGCATTTCGTGCTGTTTCCACTATGCTATTATCCACAATCGCTTGTCTTGCCGCCGTCGTCCAAAGATTGCGGCGATTTCCCATGTTCCTGCCGGGAGGTCTCGATATAGTGGTCTCTTGCGCCAGTTCCTCCTGTACTACGCTACTACTCGCCGCTGTGTAGGCGTTAATGGTTTCTGGGCCCCTCGAAGGGCCCTGACCCGTTTCCCAGGTCAGTACTGACCTCTTCGGTTGTTCGGCTAATAGCGGCTTCGTCGATCGTGCTCATTTCCGTGAGCCATTGAGTGCTTGCGGCTTCCCACCATTGGGTCCGTTCTGCTTTCCGTCGTGCGTGCCATAGCTTCGTCTGAAGCTCCCGAATTCGCAATTTCTTTTCGTCCGCGTGATAGAGGCAATCGTTACTCCAGCACGAGTCCTATGTATCTCGTCCGGTTCCGTAGTGCCTAGGCCAGACTCGTTTTGGAACTACTGTGATGCCTTCTAGATTGCGAGTTTCGATCTTCTAGAGCAATTCGGCCGCTCTGTTTCCTACATCGTAGACCCATTCCACAGGGTACAAGTCTCCGTCCCTGTTTTCCTGTCGGGTCGGCCAGTGATTGTTTTCGAATTTGTCGCGGAAGTGATATCGGCATTCGTGTGCCACACACTAGAACTAGGGCACTTGTGCATGTGCCTCGTGTCGCGGGTGCAGTCGCGTGGCGTCGCCTAGAAGGTATTGGAATTCTTTCCCGAATCCTTCCCATTGTATGTAGACCGTAGGTACTCTAATGCTAAGGTAGGAGTATTTCTTCTAGTAGCTTTCCTACGTACGTTCGTCTTTTCTGCGGTTCGCTCGCATAAACTGGTATTCTGGGTTCCGTACGTCGTTGCTAAGTTGCTAGCCGTCAAGATGCTCGGTGTAGCTATCGGGCCTATCATATATCACGGGCTGTTCTCCTTTGATGGTTTCTACGATACGTCGGAGTTCCCTTATTTCGTCCTTTATCTCATCGCTCTGCTGGGCGAGTCGAGTCAAGCGTTCATCCCGTTCGCGCAGTTCCGTGTTGAGTCGGAAAACTTCGTTATGGTACCATTCGATTCGTTCCTAGAGGAATAGAGCATCGGGTCCAGGTCTTTCGATTCCTTAGGTATCGGTTGTCCACGATCCATCCCGCCTCTACGTGACCGTGAAACCCTACTGTCCTAAGGCCGGGAGAATCGAAGCTGGCGGTGCATATTCTCCTGCCATGTCCCATTCGGCAAGACCTGTCTCTGGATCTATAGTGACCAGTTCGGAGTTCGGTACTTGTTTGTCTTTACCGTTGCCGTCGTGTCCGAGACTATCTGTGTCATTGCCCTTGTCTTTGTAGCTCGTGGCCGCTACTTCGATGACGTCCTTGGTGGTTTCGTCGATAGCCGTAATTTCCTTTCCTAGGGTTGGTTTCTATCCTTTCTTCGGGCTTCGGTATTCTCGCTTGTAGTGCCCTTTCTTTCCGCAGTTGTAGCAGGTGACATTGGACTTGTCTTTGGTCGTCTTCTTCTAGTCCTGCTTCTGCGCTGCGTCTACATCTATAGCTCCGGGGTGCGTCCCGTACGAAGTACTGACGTACGCTCGCTTTTTCTTGTCGTTAGCCTTAACCGTGGTTCCGTTCATTCGACCTCGTTTCTGCTGCTCTCGTACGTAAAGTCGATCATCGATTCTAATAGCCTACGCGATATATTCATCCAGAGTCTCAGGCCGATCGTACTTGTATAGCTTGTCCTTGACCTTTTCCTTCAAGCCGTTATAGAACAATTATATTAACGCCTCGTCGTTAAGCTGAGACTTAAGCATGTCCTGTCTGAATTATACGGCATAGGAGGCTGCTAACTTGGTCTATCGGAGATTGGCGAGTCTTTCTTGCGCATGAATCTTCTTGTCTTTGTCGCCAAAAACCTTCCGAAGCTCTTCTTCGAAACGGTCGTAGGACCGAAAGACTGCCTGTATGAACACGTCTCGGTCGTCTTTATCTTCCTCGGTAAGATAGTCGTTCTATGTAGGCTCAAACTATCTAAGTGCCTTGCCCTCTAGTCTCGTGGCTACGTAGAGGACTTTAGCTTTGTCATCTGGAAACTTGTCGTCATTAAGCCGGAAGTAGGATCGGAGGTTTGTTAGGAATCCTGCGAGATCCTCCTTGGTTCCTCCGTATTTGCCAGGTGGTTCGATCTTGATACGCTTCGCTTTGGCGCCCTCAAGTGCCTCGATTTTGGCGTAGGCCTCGTTGACCAACTTCTACGAGTACTTTTCGCGGTTCTCGAGTTCCTTGATTCGAGCTTGAGCAGCCTTGTCTCTCTGGTCCAACTCCTGAACCCGCTGCTAGAGTTGACCAAGCTGAGTGAGCAGCTGTTCGGCCGTGACGTCGGTAGCCATGTCGATGTCGAGGTCGAAGTCACCTCCGTTCTGAACCATGACAGAACAAAGGGAGTGGTAACAACGTGTGACGAACCCAACTTAGACTTCTTTTGAAAGGGTCTAGACGGAGGTGGATTAGGCGGGACAAGCAGGCGGGTCGTCTAAGGGATTCGGTGAAGCCAAAGGGTTTACAACAACACTTAGAGTTGTCTCTTACAGTAATCAGCAATGCTTGGTATAAGTACTGTGATTGTGATTGTTACCACTGGTAAACTCCCAGAGTCCACTATAACGAGTGACTAGCTAGCTATATATACATAATTGTCTGTCCTTCTTTAATAGTTATCACCAGTACCACTTCTCCTTTCACTTTGTGATTCTGCGTTGTCGACGGTGACATGTTATTATCACCAGTGAAGACCTTAGTCTTGGCGGTGATAATCTTCTGATTGGTCCGTCAAGTGATTGGCTGTCGGAATGTCCCGCGTCCTGGCTGCAGCCTGCCAGGCCGCCCATGTGCTTATTCGTGACATCTATTGACGAATGCGGAGCACTGTAATTAGAGCAGTAGGTTAAGACAGGAGAAATCGCTAGTATTGCTATAGATAGAACTAAGTTTGTATACTATTAGAAAACCGAGAGACAAGATAAGACTAGGGAAGTACCGAAAGAATATAAAGGATACCTAGCGTTCGAACCAAAGTATCTAGAAGGATTACTAGAATACGGCCTATAGGATTACGAGATCAAGCTTAAGGAAGGAGTATGACTAAAGTTCTTTAAGATTTACTATATAAGCTAGATATAGAACGAAGAACTTAAGCGATATTTAGAGGAGAACCTTTAAAGAGGATATATCTGCCTATTAATATTGCTAGTAGGCTACCTAATCCTGTTTGTGCCTAAGAAAGACGGAAAGCTATAGTTATATATTAACTATTGGTAACTTAACGAATAGACCGTGAAAAACCGATATCTATTACTACTAATCTTACGGCTCTAAGATTAGTTAGTAGGAGTCTGATATTTTACGCGTCTTAACTTGCTATCGGCCTATAACTATATATAGATTAAAGAAGGCGACGAGTGGAAAACGGCCTTTAAGATACCCTATAGCTATTATAAGTACCTCGTCATGCTATTTAGACTTACAAACACGCTAGCAACGTTCTAAGCCCTAATTAATCAAGCTATCTAACCCTTTCTTAACAAATTTATAGTATATTATCTCGATGATATACTTATCTTCTCTAAGACAATAGATAAACACTAGAAGTATATAAAAGTAGTGCTAGACACGCTATATATATATAAACTATTAGTTAATAAGGAAAAGAGCAAATTCTATATTAGGAAAACGGTGTTTTTAGAATACAAAATATCCCTAGGACAAATCCGGATAGAACCTTTAAAGGTTAAAGCTATTAAAGAGTAGCTACGACTAACGTTAGTTACGGAAATACGAAGCTTTATCGGATTTGTAAACTTCTATTAGATATTTATTAGAAATTTCGGAGCGATTATATAACCTTTATACGAACTTACTAAGAAGAACGCTAAATTCTAATAGGAAGAATAGCATAAGTAAGTATTTATATAGATCTGTAACGCTATTACTAAAGATCTAGTACTAGTACTATTAGATCTTAAGAAGCCATTCGAGGTAGAAACGGACGCTTTAGACTACACTATCGGAGGATAATTAGGATAACGAGACGAATAAGGAAAGCTACATCCTATAGCCTTCTTTTTAAAGAAGCTCGATAGACTACGTCTTAATTATCTAATCTATAATAAGGAACCACTTATAATTATTAAAGCTTTCAAGGAATAGCAACTATATCTTAGTAATACGATTAAACTAATATAAGTATATACAGATTACAAGAACCTGCGATACTTTATAACGACAAAGGAACTTAATAGACGACAAATACGATAGGCAGAATTCCTTACGGAATTTAACTTCGAGATCTGCTATAAGAAGGGTAAAGAGAACATACAAGCAGACATCTTAAGCCGACGAACGGATTATATAGAAGGACGAACGGAAATAACACTACCGTTATTTAAGGAACGAACAGATAGAACGCTATATTACAAAACATAGATACCTGTAAAAGATGATCTACTTGACTTGTTCCTAGAATGCTACGTAATCTTTTAAGAAGAAAGGATTAACAAGGTATAGTATTAAGTAGCACCCGGACTACTAGTACCTAATGGAGTAGAAGAAAGAGATAGGAAACTCTAGTACCAAGGCAAAGTATATATCCATAATAGGGATCAATAGCTACGAATGATTTGAGAACTTTACAAGTCAAAACTCGGAGGATATAAAGGAGTTACGAAGATTATCGTATAAGTCAAGAAACACTATAACTTTCTATAGTTAACGGTACGGGTTAAGGAAGTCGTACGGAACTGCGATATCTGTAATCGAAGCAAAACGGTACAATATAAGCTGTATAGGCTACTTTAGCTATTACTAATAGCTAACAAACTATAGAGTTTAGTTATAATAGACTTTATTATAAAGCTGCTAGAATCTAAGGATACGGCTATAGGAGTAATCTATAACAATATTCTTACTATAGTAGATCGCCTGACTAAATAGGTATATTTCTTTCCCTATAAAGAGTCCTAGATAGCTAAATAGCTAGTAGATGTAATCTATCGGCAAGTTATATTAGTGTATACTTAGCCGTAAGAGTAGATTACTGACAGAGATACTAAGTTCGTATCAAAGTTCTAGTAAGCGTTAATATAACGATTAGGCATTAATAGTAAGCTGTTAATAGCATATTACCTATAGACTAACAGATAAATAGAGCGACTAAACTAAGTTATTAAGCAATACCTCTGCTCTTATATTAACTACTAATAAGACGACTAGGTTATACTATTACTAACAGTATAACTCGCTTATAATATAATACTAATAGAAATAACTAAAGTTATACTATTCTTCGTGAACTATGGATACGAAGCAGACCTTAGGTAAGGACTAGAGGTTATAGTGCCAAGAGTAGTAGTCAAAGCAGAACAAATATATATACTATATAAGAAGCTCAAAAAGGAACTCGAGTTTGTCAAGACTAGAATAAAGAACTACTATAACGAATATAGGCTTAAGGGACCTCACCTAGAGAGGGGAGACAAAGTCTACCTAATTATATAAAACTTATAAACCAAACAACTAAGTACGAAGCTAGACTTTAAAAAGGTCAGACCCTTCGTTATTAAAGAACGAATTTCGACATCTAACTACTGACTATCGTTACCGTTACCTATACGACTACAGACAGATGTTTTTTATATTTCGCTTCTCGAACTAGCACCAAAAAACGCTAAGGTTACTATATATATCGAAGTAAAAGACGAGGAAGAAGAATAGGACGTCGAAGAAATTCTAGATTTATATATTATTAATAGAGAACCATAGTATCTAGTCAAATAGCTTGATTTTAGACTAGAGGATAACTTATAGAAACTAGTTAAGAACTTGAACTACCTTAAGAAACTAGAACAGTTCTACCGGCAGAACCCGGATCGACCGTAGGCACTAGCTTAGACAAAACGGCCAAGTCGGCCTCTAATAAATCTAGGCCTAAAGAAGACTAATCAAACAGGACGTTAGTACCCTAGGACTGTATATTACTAATAACGTGTACCTCGGAATTCTATACCCTCTGTTCTTCTACTTCTATTTCCTCTAAAGACTATATACCTCGACGAAATAGCTTAGAACCCTGCTCCTTTAAGAAATATTTCTAGTGATAAAGACGAGCTAATTAGCCGATAGCTATCTAAAGTTAAGTCTAAAGAACGAAAAGGGCCTCTTTAGTATTAGCCTCTTCTTATTCTATACATTTTTATTTAGATATAATCTTTGTTACTATAAAAGGTTAGCTATAAATATTAAGGCAACAAACTAGGTTATAAACAAGTAGATACTACATTAGAACTATTATAAGAACGACCCCAATATATGTACTCGCTATAGCAAGAAGAGCCTAATGCTATACGAC
Organism: Thermothelomyces thermophilus ATCC 42464; assembly: GCF_000226095.1. Taxonomy (NCBI): domain Eukaryota; kingdom Fungi; phylum Ascomycota; class Sordariomycetes; order Sordariales; family Chaetomiaceae; genus Thermothelomyces; species Thermothelomyces thermophilus. The sequence goes on along the minus strand of NC_016476.1, from coordinate 113,439 downwards.
AAGCCAAGTTCCGCTTAAAATACCACGAACACGGTATAACGTCTACGCCAGAAGAATCAATAAAAGAAGCAAGCGCGGCGCGCTATTAGGATTTCGAAGATCGGCGCTTAGAGATATAATCTACTATCTTATTAGCTACTAGTGGTACGGAAAAAGGGAAAAATTACAAGGTATACATAGAAAAGGATGTTAGCGCTATTTAAAACGACCTAAAGAGGGCTTTCAGGTCAAAAGCCTCGGAGGGAGGGCATCGTATTATAGAAATATATATATAGATGCTGCCTAAGCCACTAGCACAAACAGGCTAATCAAGCCAAAGGAATGATAGACTAATTAGGACAGGATTATACTTAGCAAGAAATGATTCTAGTAGAGGATTACTAGCTTACGACATGAGCTAGGTAAGCTAGTATAGAGGATTACCACGACTACTAGTGATCCTAGGATTATATATATATATAGATAGTCACTCGTTACGGTAGACTCTAAGAGTTTACTAGTGATAGTAACCCCCCCCCCCCCTATAATCATAGTACTTATACCAAGTATTGCTGATTACTATAAGAGATAACTCTGGTGTTATTGTAAACCCTTTGGCTTTACTGAATCCCTTAGACGACCTGCCTGCTTGTCCCGCTCAATCTACCTTCGTCTGAACCCTTTTAGAAGAAGTCTGAGTTGGGTTCGTCACAGCTCGGGCTAATACCTATTTACTAAGCCGGAGTAGGAGGTAGGCTGCCTCGGCCTGTGTGACCTCCTTATTTAGGCTCTTCTAGTCCTACCCTTTACTAGCCGGTATAGGCCTATTAGTCCCCTAAAGGGAGACATTTAGGGCCTATAGGTAGTAGTTAGATTTCCTACGTTCTATAATATCCCTATAGGTCGCTTCTAGCCTAGCTAAGGCCTAGAATAGGTTTATCATGGAAGCCCGGCCGTACTAGTCCCCCTAAGGGGCTCTAGTAACCTAGCTATAGGGTATATATAGGTTAAGGTCCTACTAGTCTACAAGGCTAAGGAGGTCCCTAGCCCCTAGGCTAAGCCTATTAAATAGGTCCTAGACTAGGTAGTAGAGGTTAAAGTTACCTATAAGAACTAGGGGATAGGTTAGCTAAGGTAGGGCTAGTAGGTCCTATAAGAGGGCCTGCTCTCCCTTATTATTATAGACTAACTAGAGCTTAAACCCCCTCTTTCCTAGGGCTAGAAAGGTTACCTTATACTAGTTCTCCTCTGCTAAATAGTCCTACTAGCTAACTAGGAAGCGCTTAGCCACTAGAATAGCTACCTTACCTTTAGGCTTATAAACTAGGTAGTATTTTAAAGCCTAGGGGTAGTATATTAACCCTATAAACTAGTTAATCTATAGTTCCTAGATAGCTAGTAGATTATATTTAGCCTCCTCTAATAGGATCTTAAGGGCCTATTTATTACCTTAGGTATTCTACTAAAGGATCTTAATTTATATTTAAGGTAGCTAGGGCAGAGGACGAAGGTATAGTAGTAGTAGTAGGCTTTATAGCTATTACCCCCTTGGCTAGCTATAAAAGGGAAGGGGTTCTAGGCTATAGAAAGGAGATATAGGTCTATTAGGCATCGAATAAGGCACTCCTAGCTACCTATTAGGCTAGGGTAGGCCTCCTATAAGGGCGTTTAGCCCTAGTTTAGTAGTGGTCATTATCCTCTAGCTATGTCATAGATAAGCATATGGACGGCCTAGCAGGCTGCAGCTAGGACGTAGGACATTCCAATAGCCAATCACTTAACGGACTAATCAGAAGATTATCACTACTAAGACTAAGGTTTTCACTAGTAATAATAACATATCACCATCGATAACATAGAATTACGGAGTAAAAGAAGAAACGGTACTAGTAATAACTATTAAAGAAGGACAGATAATTATATATATATAGCTAGCTAGTCACTCGTTATAGTAAACTCTAGGAGTTTACTAGTAATAGCAACCTAACCTATAATTACTAATACTTATACTAAGCATTACTAACTATTATAAGAGACAACTCTAGTGTTATTATAAACCCTTTAGCTTTACCAAATCCCTTAGATGACCTATACGCTTATCCTGCTTAATTTACCTCCGTCTAAACCCTTTTAGAAGAAGTCTAAGTTAGGTTCGTTACACGTTGCTATTACTCCCTTTGTTCTATTATGGCTCAGAATAGAGGTGATTTCGACCTTAACATCGACATAGCTATCAACGTTATAGCTAAATAGCTGCTTGCCTAGCTTAGTTAACTCTAGCAGAGGATCTAGGAGTTAGACCAGAGAGACAAGGTTGCTTAAGCTCGGATCAAGGAACTTGAGAACGGTAAAAAGCATTTATGGAAGCTAGTTAACGAGGCCTACGCCAAAATTAAGGCACTCGAAGGCGCTAAAGCGAGCTATATCAAGATCGAACAACCTAGTAAATACGGAGGAACTAAGGAAGATCTTATAGGATTCCTAACAAACCTCTAATCCTACTTCTAGCTTAATGACGATAAATTTCCGGACAATAAAGCTAAAGTCCTCTTCGTAGCTATAAGACTAGAGGGTAAGGTACTTAGATAGTTTGAGCCTATATAGAACGACTATCTCACTAAGGAAGACGAAGACGACCGAGACGCGTTTATATAGGCAGTCTTTTAATCCTATAACCGTTTTGAAGAAGAGCTTTAGAAGGTTTTTAGCGACAAAGATAAGAAGATTTATATATAAGAAAGACTTGCTAATCTCTAATAGACTAAGTTAGTAGCTTCCTATGCTATATAGTTTAGATAGGATATACTTAAGTCTTAGCTTAATGATAAGGCATTAATATAACTATTCTATAACGGCTTAAAGGAAAAGGTTAAAGACAAGTTATATAAGTATAACCAGCCTAAGACCCTAGACAAATATATCGTATAAGCCATTAGAATCGATGATTGACTCTATATATAAGAGTAGTAGAAACGAGGTTAGATAAATAGAACCGTAGTTAAGGCTAATGACAAGAAAAAATGGGTATATATTAGTACCTTATATGGGACATATCCTAGAGCTATAGATATAGATATAGTATAGAAGTAGGATAAGAAGAAGATGACTAAAGACAAGTCTAACGTTACCTACTATAACTATAGAAAGAAAGGATACTACAAACGAGAATGTCGAAGCCCGAAGAAAGACTAGAAACCAGTCCCTAGAAAGGAAATTACGGCTATTAATAAAACCGCTAAGGATATTGTCGAAGTAGCGGCTACAAGCTACGAAGATAGGGACAGCGACACAGATAGTCTTAGATACAATGGCGATGGTAAAGATAAACAAGTACCGTACTCCGAATTGGTCACGGTAGACCTAGAGACAGGTCTTGCCAAATAGGACATGGCAGGAGAGTATATATTACTAATTTCAATTCTCCTAGCCCTAAGGCAGTAGGGTTTTATAGTTATATAGAGGCGGGATAGATCGTAGACGACCGATACCTAAGGAATCGAAAGACCCGGACCTAATATTCTATTCCTCTAGGAACGAATTAAATGGTATCGTAATGAAGTTTTCTAGCTTAGTATAGAACTGCGTAAACAGGATAGACGCTTGATTTGACTTGCCTAGTAGAGTGACAAGATAAGGGACGAGATAAGGAAACTCTAACATATTATAGAAACTATTAAAGGGGAATAGCCTATAATATATAATAGGCCCGATAGCTACACTAAGCATTTTGACGACTATTAACTTAGCTATGACGTATAGAACCCCGAGTACCAGTTTATACGCGCGAACTGCGGAAAAGATAAGTGTATATAGGAAAGCTATTGGAAGAAATACTCCTACCTTAGCATTAGAGTATCTATAGTCTATGTATAGTAGGAAGGATTTGGAAAAGAATTCTAATACCTTCTAGGCAACACTATACGACTATACCTATAATATAAGGCATATATACAAGTGCCCTAGTTTTAGTATATATTATATAAATGCTAATATTACTTTTACGATAAATTTGAAAACAATTACTAGCTAACCTAATAAGGAAATGAGGATAGGAGCCTCTACCCTATAGAATAGGTCTATAATACAGGAAACAGAGCAGCCGAATTGCTCTAGAAGATCGAAGCCTACAATCTAGAAGGCATTACGGTAGTTCTAAAACGAGCCTAGCCTAGGTACTACGGAATAGGACGAGATATATAGGACTCGTGCTAGAGTAATAACTACCTCTACCACGCGGACGAAAAGAAATCGCAGATCTAGGAGCTTTAGATAAAGCTATAGTATATACGACGGAAAGCAGAACAGACCTAATGTGTGACGAACCCAACTCAGACTTCTTCTGAAAGGGTCCAGATAGAGGTAGGTAAAGCGGGACAAGTAGGCAGGTCGTCTAAGGGATTCGGTGAAGCCAAAGGGTTCACAACAATACTTAGAGTTGTCTCTCACAGTAATCAGCAATGCTTGGTATGAGTACTATGATTGTAATTATTACCACTGGCGAACTCCCAGAGTCCACTATAACGAGTGACTAGCTAGCTATATATACACAATGGTCTGTCCTTCTTCAATAGTTATCACTAGTACCACTTCTCCTTTCACTTCGTGATTCTGCGTTGTCGATAGTAATATGTTATTATTACTAGTGAAGACCTTAGTCTTGGCGGTGATAATCTTCTGATTGGTCCGTCGAGTGATTAGCTGTCGGAATGTCCCATGTCCTAGCTATAGCCTGCTAGGCTGCCTATGTGCTTATCCGTGACATGATGCCCCTCCTTTAAGGCTTTCGACCCGAAAGCCTTCTTAGGTTGTTTCAAATAGCGCTAATAACCCTTTATTTGTAAGTACTATATTCTCCCTGTTTCTGTATCGTGGTTGCCATGCTAACAAAATGCCGATAGAGAAATAGAAGTCGTATTCTGTACGTTACCGTGCTTCCCTTGCTTAGAATATCGCTAAGAACGGTTTTGTTGTTATGCCTTGCTCTTGGTACGCGTCGTAAGGCCTTGTCTGTAAAATGATCACGCGTATAAAGCGTTATAAGGCCTGTGTTTGTCGGGGTTATTCTTGCGATGGCTCTAGCATCTTGCTTTCTTCCTATAAGCTTGTCTCCTCTTTTTTTTTTTTTTTTTTTTTTTTACTATAATTCCTGATGTTCGTTTTAGTAGATCGTATTCTTTAGGAGTAGTGTTATATTAAAGATGCTAAACGTTGTACCGAACTTAAGTTAGATAAATCTTAATGCCGTCTAGAAGAGGCCTAGTATAAGTTATCCGAAAAGCTTATACGGCTCTGGCGTCTTCGTTAGCAGAAGGAGTTTTTAGTAGAGAAAGGTGCTAATATAGTAGCGCGTAGTCTATCGACCTTAGACAAGTTAGAGGAGGTTGAGTAGCAAGAGACGCCTGCTATACCCTCGTTATAGATTAATGATGCTGTCAATGCTGTCGACTAGGGCGCTATCTTTGGTTCTGTCCCAGGTTTTCCTTTAGTCGATCCGGGTTCTGCCGGTGGAACTGTTCTAGTTTCTTAGGGCAGTTTAAATTCTTAACTAGTTCTTATAAGTTGTCTTCTAGTCCGAAATCAAGCCATTTGACTAGGTACTATAGTTCCCTGTTAATAATATATAAATCTAGAATTTCTTCGACGTCCTATTCTTCCTCTTTGTCCTCTGCTTCGATGTGTATAGCAATCTTGGCATTCTTTGGTACTAGTTCGAGAAGTGAAATATGAAAAATATCTGTCTATAGTCATATAGATGACGGTAACGATAGTCGGTAGTTAGATGTTGAAATTCGTTCTTTGATAACGAAGGGTCTGACCTTCTTAAAGTCTAGCTTTGTGCTTGGTCGTTTGGTTTGTAAGTTTCGTACGATTAGGTAGACTTTGTCTCCCCTCTTTAGGCAAGGTCCCTCGAGCCTATATTTGTTGTAGTAGTTCTTTATTCTAGTTTTGATAAACTTGAGTTCCTTTTTGAGCTTTTTATATAGTGTATACATTTGTTTTACTTTGACTGCTGCTCTTGGCACTATAACCTCTAGTCCTTGCCTAAGGTCTACTTTATATCTGTAGTTCGTAAAGAACGGTATAACTTTGGTCGTTTCTGTTGGCGTCGTGTTATAAGCAAGTTATGCTATTAGCAATAGTATAACCTAGTCATTTTGCTAGTAGTTAATATAAGAGTAGAGGTACTGCTTAATAACTTGGTTTAGTTACTCCGTTTATCTATTAGTCTATAGGTGATATGCCGTTAATAGCTTACTGTTAACGCCTAATCGTTATATTAACGCTTGCCAGAACTTCGACGCGAACTTGGTGTCTCTATCGGTGATCTATTCTTGCGGCTAAGTATATATTGATGTAACTTGCCAATAGATCACGTCTACCAACTGTTCCGCTATCTAGGACTCCTTGTAGGGAAAGAAGTATACTTACTTAGTTAGGCGATCTATTATAGTAAGAATACTATTGTAGGTTACTCTTGTAGCTATGTCTTTAGATTCTAGTAGCTTTGTGATGAAGTCTATTATAATTAAACTCTATAGTTTGTTAGCTATTAGTAGTAGCTAAAGTAGCCTATATGGCTTGTGTCGTACCGTTTTGCCCTAATTATAGATGTCGTAGTTCCGTACGACTTCCTTAATTTGTACCGTTAACTATAGAAAGTTGTAGTGTTTCTTAACTTGTGCGATAGTCTTCGTAACTCCTTTGTGTCCTCCGAGTTTCGACTCATAGAGTTCTCGAATCATTCGCAGCTGTTGGTCTTTATCGTAGATATACGCTTTGCCTCGGTACTAGAGTTTCCTATCTCTTTCTTCCACTCTGTTAGGTACTAGTGGTCCGGGTGCTACTTGATACTATGCCTTGTTGATCCTTTCTTCTTGAAAGATTACGTAGCATTCTAGGAACGAGTTAAGTAGATTATCTTCTATAGGTGTCTGTGTTTTGTAATGTAGTATTCTGTCTGTTTGTTCCTTAAATAATAGTGGTATTGTTCCCGTTCGTCCTTCCGTGTGATCCGTTCGTCGGCTTAAGATGTCTGCTTATACGTTCTCTTTGCCCTTCTTATAGTAGATCTTAAAGTTAAATTCCGTAAGGAATTTTGCCTATTGTATTTATCGTCTGTTAAGCTCCTTTGTTATCGTAAAGTATTGTAGGTTCTTATAATCTATATATACTTGTACTGGTTTAATTATACCGCTAAGGTATAGTCGCTATTCCTTAAAAGCTTCGATAATCATAAGTAGTTCCTTATTGTAAATCGGGTAATTGAGATATAGTCTATCGAGCTTCTTTAAAAAGAAGGCTATAGGATGTAGCTTCCCTTGTTCGTCTTATTATCCTAATTGTCCTCTAATGGCGTAGTCTAAAGCGTCCATTTCTACCTTGAATAGCTTCTTAGGGTCTGGCAGTACTAGTACTAGATCCTTAGTAATGGCGTTACGGATCTATGTAAATGCTTGCTCGTATCGCTCTTCCTATTGGAATTCGGCATTCTTTTTGGTAAGTTTGTACAAAGGTTATACGATCGCTCTAAAGTTCCTGATGAACATTCGGTAGAAGTTTGTAAATCTGATAAAGCTTTATACTTCTATAACTAACATCGGTTAGGGCCAATTCTTAATAGCTTTAACCTTTAAAGGTTCTATCTAGATTTATCCTAGGGATATTTTGTATCCTAAAAAGACTATCTTCCTAATATAGAATTCGCTCTTTTCCTTGTTAACTGATAGCTTGTACGTATATAGCGCGTCTAGTACTACTTTTACATACTTCTGGTGTTCGTCTATCGTCTTAGAGAAGATAAGTATATCGTTAAGATAATATACCGCAAATTTGTCGAGAAAGGGTCGGATAGCTTGGTTAATTAGGGCTTAGAATGTTGCTAGTACGTTCGTAAGTCTAAATGGCATGACAAGGTACTTATAGTAGCTATAGGGTATCCTAAAGGCCGTTTTTTACTTATCGCCTTCTTTAATCTATATATAGTTATAGGCCGATAGCAAGTCAAGACGCGTCAAATATTAGGCTCCTACTAACTAATCTCGGAGCCATGAGATTAGCAGTAATAGGTATCGATTTTTCACGGTCTGTTCGTTAAGTTACCGATAGTCGACATATAACCATAGCTTTCCGTCTTTCTTAGGCATAAATAGGATTAGGTAGCCTACTAGCGATGTCAATAGGCGGATATATCCTCTTCGAAGGTTCTCCTCTAAATATCGCTTAAGTTCTTCGTTCTATGTCTAGCTTATATAGTAAATCTTAAAGAACTTTAATCATGCTCCTTCCTTAAGCTTAATCTTATAATCCTATAGGCCGTATTCTAGTAGTCCTTCTAGATATTTCGGTTCGAATGTTAGGTGTCCTTTATATTCCTTTAGTACTTCCTTAGTCTTGTCTCATCTCTTGGTTTTCTGATAGTATATAAACTTGGTTCCGTCTATAGCGATGCTAGCGATTTCTCCTGTCTTAACCTACTGCTCTAATTGCAATGCTCCGCATTTATCAACGGAGAGAACAGCTATCGGCAATTTAGCTCGTTCCTCTTGTCGTAATATTGATATCATTGTACTGCCTCTTCTAGAGTCTGTAGTAGTCTGCCTGCTACTATCTATCTCTTGCGGTAGATCCGTAGGACATGCCTTTCCTTGAGTATTATCTGCTTACGATCCTTACATACTCCCTATCTCACTAGTCAAATATAACTCTATTTAGGGTTATAGGTAGCTACTATTCTTCTAGCTAATGTCTAGGTCGTAATCTTTATACTATAGTAACCCTAATATTATATCTTTATTGTTACCTATATCTATAATACTAAATATAACTACTATAGTCTTCCTTGCTATAGTAATATCAATTAGTTTAGTCTCCCTATATATCTATTACATTAGAAATGGCCCTTTGACTATACTATACTTCCGCTTCATTTTCTAGGGTATCTATAGCTAATTTACAAGTGTTGGCAAAATCAGGTTTATCTCTGCTCTACTATCTACTAGTACGAGCATTTCGTGCTATTTCTATTATGCTGTTATCTATAGCCGCTTGTCTTGCCGCCGTCGTCCAAAGATTGCGGCGATTTCCTATATTTCTACTAGGAGGTCTCGATATAGTGGTCTCTTATGCTAGTCCCTCCTATACTACGCTACCACTCGCCGCTACACGGGCGTTAATAGTTTCCAGGCCCCTCGAAGGGCCCTAACCCGTTTCCTAGGTCAGTGCTAACCTCTTCGGTTGTTCGGCTGATAGCGGCTTCGTCAATCGTACTCATTTCCGTGAGCCATTGAGTGCTTACGGCTTCCTACCATTAGGTCCGTTCCGCTTTCCGTCATACGTGCTATAGCTTTGTCTGAAGCTCCCGAATTTGCAATTTCTTTTCTTCCGCGTGATAGAGGCAATCGTTACTCTAGTATAAGTCCTATATATCTCGTCCGGTTCCGTAGTACCTAGGCCAGGCTCGTCTTAGAACTATTGTAATGCTTTCTAAATTGCGGGCTTCAATCTTCTAGAGCAATTCGGCCGCTCTATTTCTTGTATCATAGACCCATTCCACAGGGCGTAAGCTTCCGTCCTCATTTCCTTGTCAGGTTGGCTAGTGATTGTTTTCGAATTTGTCGCGGAAGTGGTATCGGCATTCGTATGCTATATACTAGAACTAGGGCACTTGCGTATATACCTCGTATCGAGGGTATAGTCGTATAGCGTTGCCTAGGAGGTATTAGAATTCTTTCCCGAATCCTTCCCATTGTATATAGACCGTAGGTACTCTAGTGCTAATATAGGAGTATTTCTTCTAGTAGCTTTCCTACATATACTTATCTTTTCTACGGTTCGTGTATATAAACTGGTATTCCAGGTTTCGCACATTATTACTAAGTTATTAGCCATTAAGATACTCGGCATAGCTATTAGGCCTATTATATATCATAGGCTGTTCTCCTTTAATAGTTTCTACGATATATTAGAGTTCCCTTATTTTATCCCTTATCTTAACACTCTACTAGGCAAGTCAAGTCAAGCGCCTATCCCGTTTATATAGTTCCGTATTAAGCCGGAAAACTTTGTTACAATACCATTCGATTTGTTCCTAGAGGAATAGAATATTAGGTCTAGGTCTTTTAATTCCTTAGGTATCGGTTGTCTACGATCTATCCCGCCTCTACGTAACCGTGAAGCCCCACTGTCTCAAGGCCGGGAGAATCGAAACTGGTAGTGTATATTCTCCTGCCATATCCTATTCGGCGAGACCTATCTCTAGATCTATAGTGACCAGTTCGGAGTACGGTGCTTATTTATCTTTACCGTTACCGTTATGTCTAAGACTATCCGTATTACTACCCTTATCTTTGTAGCTCGTGGCTGCTACTTCGATGACGTCCTTGATGGTTTTATTAATAGTCGTAATTTCCTTTCTAGGGGTTAGTTTCCATTCTTTCTTCGGGCTCTAGCATTCTCGCTTATAGTGTCCTTTCTTTCTGTAGTTATAGTAGGTAACATTGGACTTGTCTTTGGCCGTCTTCTTCTAGTCCTGCTTCTACGCTATATCTATATCTATAGCTCCAGGGTGCGTCCTATACAAGGTACTAACGTATACTCGCTTTTTCTTGTCGTTGGCCTTAACCGTAGTTCTGTTCATTTGACCTCGTTTCTGCTGCTCTTATATATAGAGTCGATTATCGATCCTAATAGCCTATACGATGTAATTATCTAGAGTCTTAGGCTAATCGTACTTATATAGCTTGTCCTTAACCTTTTCCTTTAGGCTATTATAGAATAATTATATTAATACCTCATTATTAAGCTAAGACTTAAGTATGTCCTGTCTAAACTATATAGTGTAAGAGGCTACTAACTTAGTCTATCGGAGATTAGCGAGTCTTTCTTACGTATAAATCTTCTCGTCTTTATCGCTAAAAACTTTCTAAAGCTCTTCTTCAAAATGGTTATAAGATTAGAAGACTACCTATATAAACGTATCTCATTTGTCTTTATCTTCCTTAGTAAGATAGTCATTCTATATAGGCTTGAACTATCTAAGTGCCTTGCCCTCTAGTCTCGTAGCTATATAGAGGACTTTAGCTTTATTATCTAGAAACTTGTTATCATTAAGCTAGAAGTAGGATTAGAGGTTTGTTAGGAATCCTGCGAGATCCTCCTTAGTTCCTCTATATTTGCTAGGTAGTTCGATCTTGATATACTTCGCTTTGGTACCCTCAAGTGCCTCGATTTTGGTATAGGCCTCGTTAACCAACTTCTACAAGTACTTTTCACGGTTCTCGAGTTCCTTGATTCGAGCTTGAGCAGCCTTATCTCTCTAATCTAACTCCTAGATCTGCTGCTAGAGTTGACCAAGCTAAGCGAGCAGCTATTCGGCCGTGACGTTAGTAGCTATGTTAATGTCAAGGTCGAAGTCACCTCCATTCTGAACCATGACAAAACAAAGGGAGTAGTAACAACGTGTAACGAACCTAACTTAGACTTCTTCTAAAAGGGTCCAGACAGAGGTAGGTAAAGCGGGACAAGTAGGCAGGTCGTCTAAGGGATTTGGTAAAGCTAAAGGGTTTATAACAACACTTAGAGTTATCTCTTATAGTAATTAGCAATGCTTAGTATAAGTACTATGATTATGATTATTACCACTGGCGAACTCCTAGAGTCTACTATAACGAGTGACTAGCTAGCTATATATATACAATGGTCTATCCTTCTTTAATAGTTATCACTAGTACTACTTCTCCTTTTACTTCGTGATTCTGTGTTGTTGACGGTGACATGTTATTATCACTAGTAAAGACCTTAGTCTTGGTGGTGATAATCTTCTGATTGGTCCGTCGAGTGATTGGCTGTCGGAATGTCCCGTGTCCTAGCTGTAGCCTGCCAGGCTGCCTATGTGCTTATCTGTAACATAATAGTAGGAAGCTATAAGTACTTAATGGCTTATAAAAATAGGTATAATCGACGAAGCTGCCATTAGCCGAATAACTAAAGAGGTTAGCACTAACCTAGGAAACGGGTTAGGGCCCTTTGAGGGGCCTGAAAACCATTAACGCCTATATAGTAGCAAGTAGTAGTATAGTATAGGAGGAACTAGCATAAGAGACTACTATATCGAGACCTCCTAGTAGAAATATAGGAAATCGCTACAATCTTTAGACGACGGTGGTAAGATAAGCGATTATAGATAATAGCATAATAGAAATAGCATAAAATGCTCATACTAATAGATAGTAGAGCAGAGATAAACCTGATTTCGCCGATACTTGTAAATTAGCTATAGATACCCTAGAGAATGAAGCAGAAGCATGGTATAATCAAAGGGCTATTTCTGATATAATAGGTATATAGGGAGACCGAACCGATCGATATTACTATAGCAGGGAAAACTATAGTAGTTATATTTAGTATTATAGATATAGGTAACGATAAAGATATAGTATTAGGATTACTATAATATGAAGATTACGACCTAGACATTAGCTAAAAGAATAGTAGCTATCTATAACCCCAAACGGAGTCGTATTTGACTAGCAAGATAGGAAGCGCGTAAGGATCGCGAGCAGACGATGCTTAGGGGAAGGCATTTCTATAGATCTACTACAAGAGACGGACAGTAGCAGGCAGACTACTATAGACTCTAGAAGAAGTAGTATAATAATACCAACGTTACAATAGAAAGAATAAGCTAAATTGCCGATAGCTATTCTCTCTATTAACGAATGCGGAGTACTATAACTAGAGTAGTAGGTTAAGATAGGAGAAATCGCTAGCATTGCTATAGATAGAACCAAGTTTATATACTATTAGAAAGCCGAGAAATAAGATAAGACTAGGGAAGTACTAGAGGAATACGAAGGATACCTAGCATTTGAAGCGAAGCATCTAGAAGGATTACTAGAACACGGCCTATAGAATTACAAGATCAAGCTTAAGGAAGGAGCACGACTAAAGTTCTTTAAGATTTACTATATAAGCTAGACATAGAACAAAGAACTTAAGCAATACTTAGAAGAGAATCTTTAAAGAGGATATATCTGCCTGTCGACATTGCTAGCAGGCTACCTAATCCTGTTTATGCCTAAGAAAGACAGAAAGCTATAGTTATACGTTAACTATTGGTAACTTAACGAATAGACCGTGAAAAACCAATACCTGTTACCACTAATCTTATAGCTCCGAGATTAGTTAGCAAGAGCCTAATATTTTACGTGTCTTGACTTGCCATTGGCCTATAACTATATATAGATCAAAGAAGGCGACGAGTGGAAAATGGCCTTTAGGATACCTTATAGCCACTATAAGTACCTTGTCATGCTATTTAGACTTATAAACATACCGGTAACGTTCTAAGCCCTGATTAATCAAGCTATCCAATCCTTTCTCAACAAATTTATAGTATATTATCTTGATAATATACTTATCTTCTCCAAAACGATAGACGAACACTAGAAGCACGTAAGAGTAGTGCTAGATACATTATACATATATAAGCTATTAGTTAATAAGAAAAAGAGCAAATTCCACGTTAGGAAAACGGTATTTTTGGGATACGAAATATCCTTAGGATAAATCCGGATAGAACCTTTAAAGGTCAAAGCTATCAAGGATTAGCTATGACTAACGTTAGTTACAGAAGTATAGAGTTTCATTGGGTTTACAAACTTCTACCAGATATTCATTAGGAACTTTAGAGCGATCGTATAACCTTTATACGAACTTACCAAGAAGAACGCTAAATTCTAATAGGAAGAATAATACAAGTAAGCATTTACATAGATCCGTAACGCCATTACTAAAGATCTAGTACTAGTGCTACTAGACCCTAAGAAGCTATTTAAGGTGGAAACAGACGCTTTAGACTATACTATTAGAGGATAGTTAGGATAACGAGACGAACAAGGGAAGCTACATCCTATAGCCTTCTTTTTAAAGAAGCTCGATAGACTACGTCTTAATTATCTAATCTATAACAAGGAATTACTTGCGATTATCAAAGCTTTTAAGGAATAGTGACTATACCTTAGCGGTACAATCGAACTAGTATAAGTATATATAGATTATAAGAATTTACGGTACTTTACGATAATAAAAGAGCTTAACAAACGACAAATACAATAGGTAAAATTCCTTATAGAATTTAATTTTAAGATCCGCTATAAGAAGGGCAAAGAGAACGTACAAGCGGATGCCTTAAGCCGATAAACAGATTATATAGAAGAACGAACAGAAATAACGCTACCGTTATTTAAGGAACGAATAGATAGAACGCTACATTACGAAACATAGATACCCGTGGAAGACGATCTACTCGACTTGTTCCTAGAATGTTATATAATCTTTCGAGAAAAAAGGATCGACGAAGCATAGTATTAAGTAACACCTGGACTAGCGGTACCTAACGAAGTGGAAGAAAAAGATAGGAAACTCTAGTACTAAGGCAAAGCGTATATCTACGATAAAGACCAATAGCTACAAATGATTCGAAAACTCTACGAATCGAAACTCGGAGGATACAAAGGAGTTACGAAGACTGTCGTATAAGTCAAGAAACACTATAACTTTCTATAGTTAACGACACGAGTTAAGGAAGTTATATAGAACTATGATATCTACAGTTGAAGCAAAATGGTACGGTACAAGCTATATAGGCTACTCTAGCTACTGCTAATAGCTGACAAACTATAGAGTTTAGTTACGATAGACTTCATTACGAAGCTGCTAGAATCTAAGGATATAGCTATAGGAGTGACTTACGATAGTATTCTTACTATAGTAAATTGCCTAACTAAATGGGTATACTTCTTCCTATACAAGGAGTCCTAGATAGCTAAATAGTTAGCAGACGTGATCTATCGGCAAGTTACATCAATATACGCTTGGCCGTAAGAATAGATCACCGACAAAGACACTAAGTTTGTATCGAAGTTCTAGTAAGCATTAATATAACAATTAGACATTAATAGCAAGCTATTAATAGCATTTTACCTATAGACTGACAGATAAACGGAGCAACTAAACTAAGTTGTCGAGCAATACCTCTGTTCTTATATTAACTACTAGCAAGACAACTAGGTCATACTATTGCCAATAGTATAACTCGCCTATAATATAACGCCAATAGAAACGACCAAAGTCATACCGTTCTTTACAAACTACAGATACGAAGCAGACCTTAGGCAAGGACTAGAGGTTACAGTGCCAAGAGCAGTAGTCAAAGCAAAACAAATGTATATACCATATAAGAAGCTTAAAAAGGAACTTAAGTTTGTTAGAACCAGAATAAAGAACTACTACGATAAATATAGGCTCAAGGGACCTTGCCTAGAGAGGGGAGATAAAGTCTACCTAATCGTACGAAACTTATAAACCAAACAACCAAGCATAAAGCTAGACTTTAAGAAAGTTAGACCCTTTATTATTAAGAAACGAATCTCGACATCTAACTACTAACTATCGTTACCGTTATCTATACAATTACAGACAGATATTTTTTATATTTTACTTCTCGAACTAGTACTAAAGAATGCCAAGACCGCTATAAATATCGAAGCAGAGGACGAAGAGGAAGAATAGGACATTAAAGAAATTCTAGATTTATACATCATCAACGGGGAACTATAGTATCTGGTCAAATAGCTTGATTTTAAACTAGAGGACAACTTATAGAAACTAGTCAAGAATTTAAACTGCCCTAAGAAACTAGAATAGTTCTACCGGCAGAACCTAGATCGACTAAAGGAAAACCTAGGACAGAACCAAAGATAGCGCCCTAGTTAATAGCATCGATAGTATCATTAATCTATAACGAGGGCATAGTAGGCGCCTCTTACCGCTCTTACTACTTAACCTCCTCTAACTCGTCCAAGGTTAATAGACTACGCGCCACTATATTAGTACCTTTCTTTACTAAAAACTCCTTCTATTAACGAAGATACTAGAGCTATATAAGCTTTTTAGATAACTCGTACTAGGCTTCTTCTAGACGGTGTTAGGATTTATCTAGCTTAAGTTTGGTATAACGTTTAGCATCCTTGATATAACACTACTCCTAGAGAATATAATCTATTAGAACAAACATTAGGAATTACATTTAAAAAAAAAAGCAAAGAGAAAGGAAACGTACTTATAGAAAGAAAGCGGTATATTAGAGCTATTACAAGAATAACCTTAACAAACGTAGGCTTTGTAACGCTTTATACGTACGATCATTTTATAGACAAGGCCTTATAATATATACTAAGAGCAAGGCATAACGATAAAACCATTCTTAGCAATGTTCTAAGCAAGGGAAGCATGGTAACGTGTAGAATACGACTTCCGTTTCTCTATCAGCATTTTATTAACAAGGCAACTATAACGTAAAAATAGGAAGAATATAGTACTTACAAGCGAAGGGTTATTAGCGCTATTTGAAACGGCCTAAGAGGGCTTTTAGGTCGAAAGCCTTAAAGGAGGGGCATCGTATCACAGATAAGCATATAGACGGCCCGGTAGGCTGTAGCCAGGACGCGGGATATTCCGATAGCTAATCACTTGACGGACCAATCAGAAGATTATCACTGCCAAGACTAAGGTCTTTACTAGTAATAATAACATGTCACCGTCGACAACGCGGAATCACAGAGTAAAAGGAGAAACGGTACTAGTGATAACTATTAAAAAAGGATAGATAATTGTATATATATAGCTAGCTAGTTACTCGTTATAGTGGACTCTGGGAGTTCACCAGTGATAGTAACCTAACCTACAATCATCGGTACTTATACCAAGCATCACTAACCATTGTGGGAGATAACTCTAGTGTTGTTGTGAACCCTTTGGCTTTACCGAATCCCTTAGACGACCTGTACGCTTGTCCCGCTTAATTTACCTCCGTCTGAACCCTTTTAGAAGAAGTCTGAGTTAGGTTCGTTACAAGCTAGCTATTAAACTCAAAGGCTACCTTCTAGTATAGCTACTCTAATAGTTAGAAGGTCTAAGGTCTATACTAATAGGCCTCCCTAGCTCTCTCCTAGGCTTTGACTTTCTTCGGGCAGCCCCTATACTAGGCTATATAAGGGTCCTTATAGGCTATATACCTATAAGGGAGTTAGTTAGAGTAGGTAAGGCACTAGGCCTCCCTAGTCTTCCCCCCCTCCCTATAGGCCTTTACGCTATAATGGCTATAATAGGCCGGCCGCTAGTAGTACCGCTAGGTATAGCTAAAGCTCTAGTACTTATAGCATTACCTCGGCTCTAGAGCATCCTAGTAGGGCTTATAGTCTAGTACCTAGGCATCCTAGATTATACCCTTGTTATAGGCCTTCTAGGCCTCTTCGAGGTCCTATAAGCCTAGGAATACTATAGCCCATTTCCTCTATGGGCTCTTTAGTAGCCGGAACTTGACCGTTTCGATCGAGTGTAGGCCTATAGCCCCCTTAAAGTCTTGTTTGCTAACCCCCTATAGCTCTTCCTTCCGGACTCCTTTAGCTAGGACTATATAGGCCCTACCAACCTCCCTAGCCTCCTCTCCAAAGGCTATAGCTACCTATCGCTTGTTAGCCAAATACTAATCCTTAGTAGCCTTATCCTTAAAGACTACTACTATATCCCTGCTTAGGAGCTTCCTAGCCGTAACGGCTCCCTAGTAGCTAGAAGCCCTATTAACTACTTAGACTATCTTAGCCGGGGTTCGGGCTTTGAGGTCCTCCCGTAGGCCCATATTCTATATCGTAACCTCCCGCGAGGCCCGTAACGGCACTGCCTTAGCCGACGGTTAGCCTCCCTAGGGGCCTATTACCCCCTATTACGAGCCTACAGCCACCTACACCTAGGTAGGGCAGGGGGTAGCCTTAAGGGCTTCTTTAAGCCCCTTTTTGACCTCCTTAGCTATAAGTTCCTATAGGTTTAGAACCAGGCCTATAATAGTAGTCATAAGGCCTTATAAGAGCCTATTAGTAAGGTCCTATACCTTGCCCCGTTTAGGGCTTAGCATAAGGTCGACTAGTTATATAATAAGACCCTTTAGTTCTTTGATATCTAAGGTAGGGTAGGCCTATAGTAGGCCCCTCTTTAATTAGTTCGAAGCTATAGGCCTCCCTACTTAGTGGCTTGGCGGTAGGCTTTAAATTAACGTTACGTTTAGGGGCGCTAGGTAGTCTGTGCGGTGAAAATTTTTGATAGGCGTACGAGGTATAGTCGGATTACGGTCAGGTCTGGTTCTAACGCTTGCGATGCCTATTGTATACCTGTAACGGCTCGCGTACGGTTGAAAGTAGTACCGTTAGATGGCGTTTTTCGAGAGCTTTCTAGCGATAGTAGTTTCGTAGGTTTTGGCAGGGTATTTGTAAGAATGCAAGAGTTAGTTTTCCTTTTTTCTTCCTTCTGCCTAGGTAAATATAAGATTATTGTTTCGAACTATCTATTAGAGATATTATTAATATACTTCCTTAAGATAGTAAAAGACTTTTATATTTATTAGCTAGATAAAGTATATTAAATAGAGAAGGAAGAAGATAATAATAATATTAAATAAGAGGTAGTATTTATAAAGTTTAAGGTTATAATATCTTATAAAGTTATCTAGGATAAGTAATTAATATATATATTCTTCTAAGACCAGAGTATATTAATAAGGAAGCAAAGGGGGGGCACAGAGCTTCTTTTATATCTTTGTAAATACCCTACCAAAACATACAAAACTACTATCGCTAGAAAGCTCTCGAAAAACGCTATCTAACGGTACCACTTTCGACCGCACGCGAGCCGTTACGGTTATACAACGGGCATCGCGAGCACAGAAGCCGAACCTGACCGCAATCCGACCGTACCTTATATAACCGTCAAAATTTTCACTATATAGACTACCTAGCGCCCTTATATACGACGTCAATTTAAGGCCTAATGCTAAGCCATTAAGTAGGGAGGCCTATAGCTTTAAACTAATCAAAGGGGGGCCTACTATAGGCCTACCTTACCCTAGATATTAAGGAGCTAAGGGGTCTTATTATATAACTAGTTAACCTTATACTAAGCCCTAAGCAGGGCAAGGTATAGAACCTTGTAGACAAGCTCTTATAAGGCCTTATAACTACTATTATAGGCCTAGTTCCGAACCTATAGAAGCTTATAGCTAAGGAAGTCAAAAAGGGGCTTAAAGAAGCCCTTAAGGCTACCCCCTACCTTACCTAGGCATAGGTAGCTATAAGGCTATAATAGGGGGTAATAGGCCCCTAAAGAGGCCTACTATCGGCTAAGGTAGTACCGTTATAGGCCTTATAGGAGGTTATAATACGGAACGCGAGCCTATAGAAGGACCTTAAAGCCTAAACCCTAGCCAAGATAGTCTAAATAGTTAATAGGGCTTCTAACTACTAGGGAGCCGTTACAGTTAGGAAGCTCCTAAGTAGGGACGTAGTAGTAGTCTTTAAGAATAAGGCTATTAAGGACTAGTATTTGGCTAATAAGCAATAGGTGGCTATAACCTTTAGAGAGGAGGCTAGGGAGGTCGGCAGGGCCTATATAGTCCTAGCTAAAGGAGTCTAGGAGGAGGAGCTATAGGGGGTTAGCGAACAGGACTTTAAGGGGGCTATAGGCCTATACTCAATCGAAATGGTCAAGTTCTGGCTGCTAAAGAGCCTGTAAAGAAAGTAGGCCATGGTACTCTTAGGCTTACAAGACCTCGAAGAGGCCCGGAAGGCCTATAATAAAGGTATAGTCCAGGATGCCTAGGTATTAAACTATAAGCCTTACTAGGATGCTCTAGAGCTAAGGTAGTATTATAGGTATTAGAGCTTTAGCTATACCTAACGGTATTACTAGTAGCCGGCCTATTATAGCTATTATAGTATAAAGGTCTATAGGGAGGGGGGGAAGACTAAAGAGGCCTAGTACCTTACCTACTCCAACTAACTCCCTTATAGGTATATAGCCTATAGGGGCCTCTATATAGCCTGGTATAGGGGCTACCTAAAGAAAGTCAAGGCCTAGGAAAGGGCTAGGGAGGCCTACTAATATAGACCTTAAACCTTCTAACCATTAGAATAACTACTCTAGAAGGTAGCCTTCGAGTTCGGTAACTAGCCGGAAGATAACGACTACTATTAAACTAGGGCTAAATGCCCCTATAGAAAGCCTACCCTAGCCTAATAGGCTGCTAAGAGCGCCTTATTTAACGCCCGACAGACCTATATCTCCTTTCTATAGCCTAGAACCCCCTCCTTTTCGTAACCGGCCAAGGGGGTAACGGCTATAGAGCCTATTACTATACCCTTAGCCTCCGCTCTAGCTACCTCGAATGTAAATTAAGATCCTTTAATAGAATACCTAAGGTAATAAATAGACCCTTAAGGTCCTACTAGAGGAGGCTAAATATAACTTACTAGCCATCTAGAAACCGTAGATTAACCAGTTTATAGGGTCAATATACTACACCTAGGATTCGAAATACTACCTAGTCTATAAGCCTAAGGGCAAAGCGGCTATTCTAATGGCCAAGCGGTTCCCGGTTAGCCAATAGGACTATTTGGCAGAGAAGAACTAATATAAGGTAACCTTTCCGGCCCTAGGAGAGAGGGGGTTCAAACTTTAGTTAGTCTATAATAACAAAGGTAAATAGGCCCTCTTATAAGACCTACTAGCCCTACCTCGGCTAACCTACCCCCTAGTTTTTATAGATAACTTTAACCTTTACTACCTAGTCTAAGACCTATTTAATAGGCTTAGCCTAAGGGCTAGGGACCTCCTTAACCTTATAAACTAATAGGACCTCGACCTATATATACTATATAGCTAGGTCACTACGGCCCCCTAAGGGGACTAACGTAGCCAGCCTTCTATAATAGACTTATTCTAGGCCTTGGCCAGGTTAGAAGTGACCTATAGAAATATTATAGAACGTAGGAAATCTGACCACTACCTATAGGCCTTAAATGTCTCCCTCTAGGGGACTAACGGGCCTATACTAGCTAGTAAAGGGTAGGACTAAAAGAGCCTAGACAAGGAGGTTATACGGGCCGAGGCGGCCTACTTCCTACTCTAGCTTGGCAGGTAGGTATCGGCCCCAGCCAGGCCTGTTTTCTAGGGCCTAGAGGAGCTTCTATAGGCCTTTAATAGGCTTATAGAGGCCCTTGAGGAAATAGCTATAGTCTCGGCTCTGGCAAAGAAGGCTAATATAGGTGGTAAACGAGCTCGATAGTAGACAAAGGAGGTTCGAGAGGCCCAGAAGAGGGCTAAGGAGGTAGAGAGGGCCTATAGGGGCACCCTAAACCCTTATATATAGGAGGCACTTCGGCAGGCCTTATAAGACCAAGCTAAGACTATTACGGCTATGAAAACTAAGAGCTAGAGAGCTATATTATAGGAGGTAACTAACCGGCCGGACCTACTATAGAGGCTAGAGTAGTAGGCAAGGTTATAAAGCTACCTACTAGTCAACCCTTTAAAGCTCCTAGCCTTCGAAGGAGGGCTTATAACCTACTAATAGAAGGTTAAGGCACTAGCTAATAAGTTCTTTCTGAACCTAGAAGCAAACCTATCAGATATTAATAACCTAGAACTAAACGACTATTAGGAGCCGAAGTTCGAAGTAAGCTACAAGGTTATAGTAAATAAAGTTAGGGTAATACTAGCTAGAGCGGCCCTATAGAAAGCCCTAGGGGAGGACCTCTTCCCTATAGGTCTATTAAAGGCCTATAGACGGCCGCTCTACTAGATACTAGCTATACTAGCCTTAGAGAGCCTATAGCTTGGCTATTTCCTAGCCTAGTTTAAAAGGGCTAAGATAGTAGTCCTCTATAAGCCTGGCAAACCCCTATAGGCCTACTTTACCCTAGGTAGCTATAGGCCTATAGCGCTCTTACTAATAATAGGCAAGGTACTAGAAGCTATAGTTACCTAGAAGGTAATAGCTATTATAGAGGCCTATAGGCTTCTCTTAGCTAAACAAATAGGTAACTAGGAATATAGGTCTATAAAACTAGCCATTTGGCTTATTACGGCTTAGGTCTAAGAGGCTTAAAGGTATAAGGTAGCTGCCTCCCTCCTATAGCTTAACATCTTAGGGGCTTTCGAAACTATTAACCACACCCGGCTATTAGCCACTTTATAGAGCTAGGGCTTTCTAAAGTAAGTAATAGTCTAGGTTAGGGAGTAGCTATAGGATAGGGTAGCTATCCTTTACTTCGATAGCTAGGAAACGGAGGATATAGTAGTAAGGGCTAGGGTCCTATAGGGGTTACCCCTCTCCCCTATACTATTTATCCTTTATATAGCGTCCCTCTACTAAGCCATTCGCTAGGCCAGCCCTATAGTCAGTTTGATAGGCTTCGCCGACAATACTAACCTCCTAGCCTTTAGGAGGGCTAAGGAGGCCTATAACGGTTAGCTATAGAGGGCCTAGAAGGCCTGCCTTCAGTAGGTAAGGACCTAGGGTATAGCTTTTGCCCCGGAAAAGTACGAGCTTATCTACTTTAACAAGGGCCAGAAATAGTAGTCGTAACTACTAGAGCTCCTATAGCCTAGAGGGGGTACTACTATTATAGCCCCTTTAAAGTTAGCTAGATTCCTCGGGGTCTAGCTAGACTAGAGGCTATAGTAGGGCCTCTACTATATAAAGGTAGCTAAGAAGCTAGAAACCTAGGAGTTTACCCTAACTAGGCTTACTACGAAGACCTAGGGCCCTAGCCTCCTATAGGTTTATAAGGTCCATACTAAGTATATCTATAGTGCCTTAGCTTATAGGGCCTCGAACTTCTATAAGCCTACTAAGCTAGGGGGTAAGCTAAAAGGCCCTACTAAGGAACTATTAAAGACCTAATATAGGGCCCTCTAAGTAGTTACTAGGGCTTATAAGGCTACCCCTATCTAATGCCTTGAAACGGAAGCCTAGGTACCGCCCCTTAACCTCTATCTTAATAAAAGGCTAGCTAACTTCGAAGCTAAACTCGACTAGCCGCTCCTATAGACTAGGGCAGGCCTAGGGGCCTCCTAGGTCTCTATAAGGGCTCTTATCTAGCAGGCCTATAATAGGCTAAACTAGAGGTTCTAGAAGAGAAGGACTAGGGCAAGGGGCTAGGAGCCGAGGCCTATAGCCCTTAAGGTAGCAAGGTCGATAGTCTAGTAGTAGGTTTAGGAGGGCTATAGCAGGGGTTAACCCCCCCTTTAGACCCTATAAAGAAGGCTATAGGCTACGGAACTAGCTATAGTGGCTAGCTAGAGCAACCACTAGAGGGCCGACCAAGCCAGTAGGAGGATATAGCGTATATTAGACAAGGACCCCCCTGCCTAGTTTTTATAGGGGAAGGCCTACAAAGGCATTAGGGCCTAACGAAGGCCTAGAGCTCCCTACTAGTATAGGCCTATATAGGGGCTATTAGCCTCCGTAACTTTCTATTTAGGGTTTAAGTCCTAGGGGTTAGTACCCCTTACTATGCCTATAGCTATAGAAGGGAGACTATTAAGCACCTAGTTATTTAGTGCCTAAACCTATTAAGAAGCCAAACATAGGAATCTTAGGAAATATAGTCGCAAAGGGACCTAGACCTCGTTTTATAGGGTATAGGGGCCTGTAACTATCGTTTGGCAAGGAGAGTTCTATAGTAGCTAATAGACTTAGGGAGGCTCCTAGAATACTACCTTATAAGGAGGCTAGACTGGGAGGGAAGGCCTCTATAGGGCTATTCTAGCTACTTCTCCTTTTCTTTATAATATATTAGTATTCTAGATTAGGCATTAAAGGTAGGACAGAGGTTTTTACCTAGCCTATTAGGTATAGTTTCCTTTATATATAACTAAAGAGGCTCTAGCATACTTATTAATATAATAGTATAGGACTAATAATAATAATAATAATAATAAACTAATACTTAGAAAAGAAAAAGATACTAACCTTCTTCTTCTTATCTATTTTAACTATTAAGATCTTAAACTACCTATTTAATATTATAAGTATATACCTAGTCTTATCTATATTTTAATAACTAGATATAATAATCTTAAAGCTTTGAATAGTATCCTTAAGCTTATTAAAGAACATCTCTAGTTCTTCTACCTATTACTTAGCTAAGAGTTAGTTTACTTTAACTAGTTTAAGGAATATTAGCTAAAACTATAGATAATCCTATTTCTAATATAGCTACTAGTACTTACTAATAGGAAGGTAAGGAAGATTACAATATACCTATAAGCGGTTAATAGTATCTTAGAGAAGATCTTTAGTAACAAGAGAACTAGATTCGATAAGCTAGTACGTATATCCTTTGAGGGTAGAATCTTCGTCGTTTGAAAGCGACTAAGGTCTTCTAACTACGTTACTACTAGTGGCTAGAAGTCTAGTATCCTTTAATGACTTTAAGTACCGGCTAACCTAGGTCTTTCTAGTCTTAAATAATTAAGCTATATACTATATACTAGGTTCTTTTCTATGGTAAACGGCTAGTTCGGTGGCGAGTTTAAGCGGCAAGGAGCTATTTGGCGGCCTATATACTAGCCGGTTCCTAGATTTGGTCGGTCAGAGGCATTGTATATAGGAAAGTGGTACAGGAAAGTGGTTTAAATTGGGCTTGTGGTAGTGGTTGTGTCTTCGAGTATAGGGAGTTGACTGGTAAAATTGGACACGGGTTTGGACGTGCCCCTGTCCGGCCGTATCTAGGCGTCCGGGGGTTTTGGCCCCACCTGTCGGGAGACAGGTGGTAGTCCTGAATTAATTAGTCAGCACTAACCACCGGGTACATCACCTGGGGAACTTGGTCTGATTTTTTCTGATCATCTTTTTGAAGGCTCAGGCTACACACGTGTCTTCTCTGAAGAGTGGCATCTTCGGCAACTTTCTTTTGTTGTGTCGTCAGTTCCCCGTAAGTAGCTACCTCAAGCTATGTGGTTCATTTCCCGTTTCAGCCAGTCTGACCCGAACCCGGTTCAAGCTCCGGGAACCGCCGTCGCCCATGGGAAGGCGGACGACACGGGTGAGCCGTACGAGCCGAGGTTGTTGTAGTCCTTGTCTGTCGGGGTCCCAAAGAAGATCTTTTGGACGTACGGCAGGATAGCCGTGCTAATAAAGCAACAGGTGCATCATCGGTCAGCCCCGCCACTAAAAAAAAAAAAAAAAAAAAAAAAAAAAAAAAAGAGGAGAGGACATCTGGTCTGCCACTCACTAGCCGCTCAGATCGCAGTGCCCGCCCCCGCGCACGCTGATGCCAATGTTTTCACCCGCTCCCAGCCAGTCATAGACGACCTTGGCCGCAGGGTAGACGACGACGGCGGTGCCCTTGCTGTTGACGAAGGGGTCGCCGGTGCCCTGGTCGATGATGACGGCCCTCGGCGCGATGGCCGCCACGATGGTGTGGGCGTCGTACGGCAGGTTCTGGGCGTGGTTCACGAAGGTGCCCAGCTTGCTGTTGGTCCACCAGCCGGCGCCCTGTTTGCTGTTCTCGAGGTTCTCGCCCTGCCCGCTCATGTCGTAGTACCGGTAGGGCCCCGCCCCCTGGACGCCCGACGACATGGGCATGGTGAGCGTGATGCGCTTGTCAAAGAGCCCCGCCGCCAGCGCCGCCTTGCCCAGGCGCGAGCACCCGGTCACGCCGACCCGGGCCGCGTCGATCTCGGGGACCGTCAGGTTGATGGCATCCAGCGTACGGTGGAAGCCCCAGGCCCAGGCCGTCAGGACTCCTGATTATTATACAACCATTTTTTTTCCCGCCGTGTTAGCGCTCTGTTCGTGGCTGAAGCAAAAAAAGTAAACAAAAAGTGGACTCTAGGTGGTTTAGTTAATTACCAATGTCCCTCCCGTTGTAGATACTCCAGAAAGCCCCCGTCTTCGCATTGCTATCCGGCGATACGGTGGTGTAGTCAAACTGCGCAACGGCGATCCCCGCGCTCAGATATGGCTGGTTCTGCATCCCGCCAATGTTGATCACCACCGGCGCCGGGTTCGACGCGGAAGCCCCGGAGGGCAGCGAGATGGTCGCCCTGAAGCTGCCCTGCTTGCCGCCCGCCGTCACGACGATGTTGAGCGTGTTGCCGCTGCGCGTGGCCTCGACCTTCTCCTCGGAGGGGTCCGGGTAGTAGCCATACTGGTACTCCTGCAGCAGCTGAATGATCTCGGGCTGCCGGCACCGGTACCACTCCTCGGGAGTCTGCACCCTGCCCTTGCCCCTGCCGGCCACGACATCCGCGGCGTTATCGGGCGTGGTGTACGCGAGCGGGAGGAAGGGGTCCGGCATCGACGACTGCAGCGGGAGCTCTTGCCAGGTCGGGAAAGGGGACGGGATCGGGGCACACTCGATCATGGTGTTACCGCCGCCTTGTCGCGGGATCCGGGGAACCCGGGAGGCGCTGCCGATCGCTGCCCCTATCAACGTGTATGCTGAGACTAGCTTCATCTTGAAACAATCTGCTCTGCTCTATGACAAGAGGTGACGGGCTCTGAATCAAGGCTGACCTGAGGTGCGTCTTGTCCCCCTCCTCTGAGGCCCTCCAGGATACGTGTATATCAGACCCGAGTGCTTGTCCCATCTGTCCGGGGCGAGGTTAACAACCGCCAGAATAACTTCCGAAAGTCGAGCATTCCGTCGCCCGGCTGTCCCGGGCATTGGACCTTAGCGTTTGGGTCGTGTGGGGTTGGCAATTCACCGGTCGTATTCTTCATATTAGCCGGTTTGGATCGGCGTTCACACAATTGCCGGACCCGAGCACCAAGACTCGGAATCTTTATAGAGTTAACCTCATATACTATTATAGTTACTTTGTATGATCTCGGTCTGTGCGCCGTCTGGTCAAGGGCTTTACGAACACTAGAGCGGTGCCTGTCTTTTGGGTAATAAGGAACCCAGTCGTCCTTTGAATGCTACCGCTCCTAGGGTGTATGTGCTTCGGAGACCAGGCTCTACTAGGATGTTTAGGCGGCCAAAATTGGTCATGGTTGTCCTGAGTCCCTCCTGCTAGGCCAGCGATGATATTGTGGTGCAACGTGTCTCATCCGCTTATATTACGTCTGTGTAAATCTTGGCCACGATGAGTCGGTAGCCTCAAACTTGCTCGTCGCCAGTTGCCTATCTACCTGATGCAGTACGTTGTCAACAGACGCGTCCATCATGTAAGGTTGGATAAGATAAGCCCTGTGGATCTGGCAAACGGGCTGGCAAACGGAGGGTTCTTTGTTCCTATCCTCTACTTATACAGAGCCACAGGGCCAGCAAACGTGGGAAGGAGACATCGCACTTTTGAACTATTTACAACTTACCAACCATCTTCCATCTATTGGAACCACCATCTTCTATCACTACCAGTCCAGGTCAGTTTCCTTAATTTGTGGAGTACAGTGGCTTTGCTGTGACCTCGCGGATGGTTTTCCCTCATGAGGTTCATGTAAGGTGTTGAACAGAGTCTCCTGGCTGAACGAGGTAGCATGAGCGAACTTCCCTCTCAAAAGCCAAGTCGAAGACACTGCCAAGTGCAAGCAACTGGCCATTTCTCAAATGGAACTCCTGGCGTTCTGGGGAGTTTGGTTGCTGCCGGGGCCAAATGAGTGGTAGAACCTTCAGAGGGCTTTCTCCTCGTGAAACACCGTTACTCAGTGATGACCAGAGTCATATCTTCTCCAATACCTGAGTCGTATGTAAGATCCATTTTTTTGTTGTTGTGATGGTGGAAACTTCCGGATAATCTGGCTACGGTGACAATCGACAGGCCCAGATATCGCTGGTTAACCCGGAGAGGCGAGCGGAAACTGCGAGATACGGACGATCAGATTCTCCGCCATTACGGATCGTTCGGAGCTAGGTGATGGTACCAATCGCTTGGCTACCTGAGATGCCTTTGACGTGTGTACATACCTGATTCGAAAACGTCTAGATGGAACTCATTAGAAACATTGAGAACAGGCATAGCTTGTCAATGCTCTTAGATTATAGGGAGACAGAATTTTGAGCGTTATATTAATTAAATAGTTCAAGCGGCCCGGGCTTTGCACAGGATTTTTGCTGCTGCCATCGTCCGCCAGTCTGAACTTGTGGCGACGATGCTTTCAAGCTCAGGCTGGGGTAATCAGAAATTACCGTCAATACCATGAACCCTATTTTCGAACCGAACTGCGGAAGGACGCGCCACTGTCCTCCATCTATGCCAGAACACACTACCCACCTTACCTCTCGAGAACCTGTCAGCGTCTTACGATCAAGCGCCAGATCTATGGAGGCACATGGAGAACGTTTACAGACCTTCTAACGAGAAAGCAAAATGCATTCCGCGCATTTGCAATCTTCATAAAATTGGGAAAGAGTAGCAAAAGTTGATGACAAGGGTGAGATTCGAACTCACGCCCCTTTCGAGACCACGGATTTGGATTAAGGGTTTAAACACCTTAACGTGGCGCCTTGGACCGCTCGGCCACCTTGCCTTTCAGGTGATGGGGAGTGACAAGCATTTTGGCATACCAAAGGGAAAGTCAACCAGGGCCACTATGGCAAGCAGATTGATACCTTTAGGAAACGAATTGGTGTTTGCACTGCTGCATGTGGCTTGATAAGATGCAAACAGCAGCAGTTTGGAGTGGCCAACAGGATCTCAAGGCCGAATATTGGCGGCGTTCGAGCGGGGTTGGGATGAAATGTTTGCTTGCAGTCGAAGAAGCAAATGGTCTGTACCAACCGCCTCAATATAAAACAGTCTACCGAGTGCATGCAATTGCACTAGGGCCATTACTGGCTCTGCTGGCCGCAACATTGAGCGCCTCGGGTGCTTTTTCATGGCCGCAACATGCAGCCAAAGGCTGCACAACTGCAGCTGCGAGCCGCTATGGTATCGCAAGGAAGCGCTGCAGGCGGGTTGTTTCCTTTCTAACCTATTATTGTTCTCCCTTCCTTTTCCTTTTGCTTTTAATCTTGAAGACGGCAGAGGTTGATATCGACGGGGAGAGGTGCCTGTGCATTAACCCAAACCTCAGTCACACCTTGTGCGACTGTGGCTTTTGGGAGCTAGCAGTGACTGGATAGGAAGTTGTGACCCCTCTGCAAGCCAGCATTTGAAGTGGTTTGTTCCGACTCGTCTGTCTACTTCCTGACCAAATTTTTTTTTCCTGTTTTTGCACTTCACATTCTAGGCCCGTGCGTCTTTCCAAGCCACCTCTTGTCTCTGGTGTGATGGAAGTTGCCATTGCCATGTCTCAGTCGGTGTTCCTAAAGGAGGTATGTATACAACGATCTCCCTGAACCCTCAGCCCTGTTCTGATTGAACTACGTCATAAACCCAAGTCTCCGGGGCCGCTGACTATTTACTGTTGAGGAGATATAGGCCAGGCAACTAACCGTCGCGGCGTCTAGGCCCATTGGAAGGAGCTAGATCGGGACAAAAGAAAGAATGAGTGGGGAAAACGGTCAACCGGCTGCATGCGTCAACTTAATCGAGACTACTCCGTACTAAATAAATCGACTCGAAAAAAAAAAAAAAAAGAAAAGAAAACCGGCATGACAGAAACATTGGATCAGAAAGCAAGCGCTGAGGAAGGGTCTTTCTTTTTCTCGCAAAACAAGGTTTGCACCAACTCAATATCTATTAATTACCTAGTACAGGTTACCGTTTTGCATACCAACTCTGTCCTTCCCGATCTAGCCACGTTTTCCATGACCTCGGAGCTCCCGCCTGGGGGGTGCAGAACTTAAGGATTTTCCAATCCGTGCCACGGTCCTGGGTTTCGTGTTTGGAAGAGCACGGAGGACTCTCGTCTGACTCGGCAGCGGAGCATGCGCAGAGGCTCTACTGTATATGCTCGGCCCAGCAGTTTGCGGATTTAGGCGCTGAACTTGTGGACGTTGATCTCTCATCTAACTAATCGAGATAGTTATGTTCCGTGAAAGCAGGGTTCGAGAACCCGGTTTGGGCCTCCTGGGCAGTCTGTCGGATATCGGAGAAGCGGAATAGTGTATCCCACGATGCTACAAGTACTGTACAGTACACTAATACATAGTAATCAGTACCAAGCACGGCGACCATGCGGGTCCCCTCCCCCCCCGTGGGGCGCTAGTGCCCAGGGTCCCATGCAAAAGTAATAGTGATCGGCGCGTAGCGGCTGTGACCAATCCTGGCACCGAAGGCATCGGGAGCTGAGTGGGTGGAGTGCGGATGTGCCCGACGGCATCTCAGATGCGGTCCGCAGGTTCACGAGCCGGCCGACCACTTTCATTTTCTAGGTTATCGAGTGGTGTTCGAGTACGCGATGCACCAAGTTCCCATCACTATTATTACATTTCCGTACACGTTTCGGATTATACACGAAACTCTGGCCTACATTCCGTGCATGGCGGGCATGATGCAAAGGGCCAGGAAGCAATGGTGATTATGTTTTCGCTCACCCCGACAAGACGTGGAGAGAAAAGAGAAACTCAGAGAAAAAATTGCGCATGCTGACACGCTGCGGTTGCTGATCCCATGGAAGGCGGCCAATCGACGTGGCCAGCGCTAACTAAATACTGCGTAGCTCATCTCCTGTCGGAGAACGCACAAGCAAACTGTGTACCTTGGTCCCGGTCTTAACTCATTACATAGTAGATCTCGGATCCTGTTCGTGGTTGGTAGTGTACTGTACTAGAGCACACGACGGATCCGACCGATCACACCCACCCTAGCGCATCTGATCGCCCAGGCACACCATCGACGGTGATCTTCCCCCACATGCATGTACACTATGTACAGTACATACAGCGAGATTTAAGAGAGTCACATCTGAACCACCAAACGCCCATGGAGGCTGGGACAGAGACAAAGTGATTCAGGCCTACATTGGCCGGAGGAGGCCTTGGCTTGTGCTAGTAACATTTTCTTTCGGGACTCGAGCTCGCAGGACGCCCCATGTCCGGTACCCTGGCTCTCAGCCCGCCCAAGGTGCTACGAGTATACCTAATCCGTACTTGGAAGTTAGTGTGGTGTACGGATCCGTAGTGTAGGTACGAAGTATTATTGTATGGAGTCCTCCCAAGGGACCGGGCGGGCGGCCTGGCTGGTTTCCCCATTCCTCCCTCCCTCCCTCCCCACCATGCCACCGGGATCGGCTGCTCCTGCGGCCTCTCACAGCAATCACAGATCGAGAATACAACCACGGGGTGTGTACGACGATGTCACCATGACCATGGGTCCGCTCTTTAATATCCCGGTCTTGCCTGAAGCCGGGATCAGAGCCTGGCAGCCACACTCGCGTCATGGGCTGTCTGAGTCAAGGCACTCTGTCCGGGCTACTAGTGTACAAGTATGTAACTATCGATGTACTGTATATATGTACATTCCGGTAGCCCTGTTCCCTGTTCCACGCCTTGGGTGCATGTGTGTGTGTGTGTCCCGGGGGTGCTCTTCCCATAATCCAGATAAGCTCGTGTGCCTGACAGAGTACATACATATTCTTCGCTCGCTTCTTCCTACCCCAGTCAGTCCACGAGCTTATCCAGTCTCTCTCTTTTCCACTCTCGCGGTTTGCTTTGGATCTCCCCCCCCCCCCCCCCCCAAACAAGCGTCGACGGACCGCAGCCATCCTCGAGCCATCCCTCGAGCCATGATCTTGCCACGCGCCTCCGAGACGCCCGCCCCGGCGGCGGTGGGGTCCGAGTTCGGGACGACGCCCGACACCAAGCCGGAGCCGCGTCTGGACGGCGTCGGCATCTGGTGGATCACCTTTGGTGCCGTCTGGACCGCCCTCCTCGTCTGCGGCATGACATTCCTTTACAAGAAACGCAACACGCCGACCCTTCGACTCCGCTCGCTCTCCTTGACCTTTTCCGGCATCATTCTCTTACATCTCTACTGGATCTCGGTCCAGATCGCCTACTCCGTCGGCCCGCTAGCCCCCGAGGTCGCCGAGTACTGGATCATGGGGGTCTGGTATCCCTTCGGCATCGCCCTCTTCCACGCCGGCAACAGCCAGTTTCTCCACGTCGCCAAGGCCCAGAGCCGCTTCGCCCGTCCGCCGAGTCAGATGAAGACGCGCTACGACGAGAAGCGGCTGGTCCGAAGGCCCAATCTCTTTCAAGCCATCATGCAGATGGACTACTCGAAGCGCATGTTTATGTTTGTTACCATGGGCATGACGGTGCAGGTTAGGTACATCCCAGCACTGATCTTAAATACGGTTACATTTTCATTGTTTTATCATCTTTTAATCTGTATTTGTGCTTGTTTTTCTGGTTTCTTTTTCCCACAATAATTACCTACTTCATAACGAAACAGCAGCAGCATCCGCTCCACAAATATCATCATGGAAAAAGGGCTAACCCGCACACAGCTGCTCGTGGTAGTCATCATCTACCTCATCTCGCGCAAATTTCATTCCGACTTTGGCATTCCCGGCACTGAGGTGACGGGTAGCTCGCCCGCGGAGATCGCCATGAAGCAGGGCAGAGGCTGGGAGTGGTAAGTATCCTGCTCGCAACCACCCCCCCTTTTTTTAAAAACAACAACAACAACAACAACAACAATCACGACGCTACACTTTTAGGAGGCTTGCGAGCTAATCTGTGTGCAGGTGGCCCTCGATCGTCTGGCAGTTCGTCTGGGCCTGGATCATCGCCCCCATCATCCTCTGGCGATCTCGCGGCATTCATGACACGCACGGCTGGCAACGCCAGACCATCGCCTGCTGCATTGCTGGGTATGTGGTCCGCGGGTTTTCTCGGAACTCGTTTGCCCGTCCTCCGTAACTGGTAACTGACTCCTCGAAACAGACTCCCAGCAGCGCCAATGTGGCTCATTGCGCTCTATGTCCCCGGCATGGCACCGGTGAACAAGTACTTTGTGCCGCCGCAGTGGTAAGTTTGTATTTTGCTCCTTCTAGTGGAAAGAGAAGAACCCCCTCCCCTGACAGGAGGCAGGATCGCCCTCACCATCATGGTCATGGAGATCTGGACCGTCTTTGTCCCATGCTGGGAGATCCATAAACACCAGACGCTACGCCAGGAGACGCTCGAGTCCATCGCCAACTGGGAGTCCAAGAAGCGGCTCGGGACCAAGTCGGAGACCTCGAGCGACAGGAGCGGTGGACCGCCCCTGAGTCCGACCTCGACCAAAGTCGGCGACTCGGGCGGTTTCGACTCGTGGAAGAAGCTGTCGAACCTCGAGTCCAACAGCAGCCAAAGCAACCTCGGCCCCGACGAGAGCGTCCTGACCATGGCCGCGCTCGAGCACGTCTTGGAAAAGAACCCGGAGCCGCTGCGCCAGTTCTCGGCCCGCAAGGACTTCTCGGGCGAGAACATCGCCTTCTTGACCGCCGTCTCGGAGTGGAAGAACGGCCTCCCGGCCGACTTCGTCCGCGGCCGCTTCGACGCGAGCCCGGACGCGGTGCGGGACCAGTTCACGCGCGCCCTGCGCATCTACACCGAGTTCATCTCGCCGCGCGAGGCCGAATTCCCCATCAACATCGCCTGGGCCGACCTGCGCAAGCTGCAGGGCGTCTTCGAGCGCGCCGCCCGCAGCCTCGCCGCCGCGAACCCGTCCTCCCCGGTCAACCACGCCGATGCCGCCACCCCCTTCGCCGACGACAACTTCGTCTCGACGCCGGCGGCGGCGGCGGCAGCAGGAGCAGCGGCCATGAAGACGCCAGCCGATACTGCTGCCCCGAACAAGGCGCCCCCCTCCCGCGACTCCCAGGTCCACATCCTGGACCCCCCCGGGCCCGAGCCCGAGGCCGAGTCCGAGCCCGCCCGGCGGACGCCGCCGACGTCGTCCCGGGGTAATAACCACATCCCGCTGACCGTCAAGATCGTGACCCCGCCACCGACGGCAACGCCGCCGCCGCCACCGCCGTACCCGGTCTACGAGGGCGACATCCCGGAGGCCTTCGACGCCACCGTGTTCGACGCCGCCCAGGCCAGCATCAAGTACCTGGTGCTGACCAACACGTGGCCCAAGTACGTGCGCGAGCGGCGCGGCTCCGAGAGCGGCTCCAGCAGCGGCGCCCCCTCGGAGCGCGGCGGCGGCTCCGCCCCGAGCACCCTCGGCGGCGGCAGCGTGCGGAGCAAGATCAGCCTCAAGAGCGCCTTGGGTTTCTTGAAGGGCGTCATTCACTGATTTCACCTCATCATCATCATCACTCGTTATATATATATATGTATGTCAAATCTTTCCTGTCCTTTCTTCTCCTTGTTATGGTGGGTGCTTGATGAATGAGCGGAGGGAGGCCCGGTGTAAGTCATTTTTCAAATCGCCAGCTATGCAAAGTCACCTTTCCTATCTACATTTCAACTTTTCCTATCAGGTATAATCGTTATTACCACAGAGAATGTATACCTGACCTGGTTACCTGTTCCTGTGCGGCCGTCTGCCAGGGGTCAGACATTGGGTTCATATCCCCGGTGGTGCAGCGCCGCGGGCCGGGCCGCTTATGGATTCTCTGCGGATGGGGATGTTGACGGCTGGATGACTTCAGGATTGCGGTTGACATCAAGAAGGATGAATTCAGTTTCGGTATTATACCCCTTCGTGTACATTATCTTAGTCTTAGTCGTAATACCCCCGTTTTTCCCTACTGCCGCGAGACAGCAGTTTCTCTTCCCAAAACTATTGGAACTTTTATCGCCACAAATGCAGCCGAGTCAGCACAGCACAAATCGGTTTCCCTGTCCATTACTTAGGCATCCAAGGTTCCTGGTCTCATAAGGTTTCTGAATTCAAGGCCGACCCGCAGGGGTCTCAGGGTAGTATACTGGCAGGCCCAGAACGATCTGCGTTACGGAATAATCCGTACCAATTCACAGATCCCCGATCGCAGCCATTCTTTTTCTCGCTCACTTCAACCCTTCCCCTGCAATCCCCCAAGATCCAGACTCGCTTCCAAATGGAGCGACATGGCGCAGCTCCACAAACCTACGCGTGGTGTGGTAACTAGTGGGAACTCCCAGACCACCCCCTTTCTCACATGACAAAAAGCAGATC
The DNA here is from genome assembly GCF_000226095.1 of Thermothelomyces thermophilus ATCC 42464. Lineage (NCBI taxonomy): Eukaryota > Fungi > Ascomycota > Sordariomycetes > Sordariales > Chaetomiaceae > Thermothelomyces > Thermothelomyces thermophilus. The sequence continues at coordinate 78,579 of NC_016476.1, read as the reverse complement.
GGTATCTGGCGATAAGCGAGATGAGTTAGCGGTCCACATCTGGCGGAGGGGTGAAGGAATAACTATACGCACCAAGCGGGTGGCTGCAGGACAGTTGGGGCTTTTGCGTGTATTTGGTCTCGAGCACGTCGCGGATGCTGTTGAGCAGCTGCACGTAACTCTGCTTGGGGTTCTGCCTGAGGGCCGTGATGAAGGCCCAGGACATGGCGCCGGTCGCCTGCGAGGCAATGGTCGCGTCGGCTCTATTCCAACTCAGTTAGTTTAGTCCCCCACCACGTTGGTCATGTGCACAAGGGCATGATGGGGTTGGGAAATAAAAAAAATAAACAAATAAAAATAAATAAATAAACGTACGAGGTCTGATCGTCCTTGCTGCCGCTCCACATGACCACGTCGGCAGGCGACGTCTTGGTGCGCTTGGTCCGCTCGTAGGCGTCGTTGCCCTTGAGGGCGGTCTTGGCGAAGCCCATGAAGGAGCTGGCGACGCCGCCCATGTCGCCGCGCGCGTAGGCGCCGACGGCCTCGAGCAGGCCCTGGCCGGCCTCCTTGGCCAGGTTGGGCTCCTTGAGCACGCCCTTGGTGCTGTAGAGGTAGGGCAGGTCCATGGCGGAGCCCGAGTGGCAGCTGTCGAAGATGGCGGTCAGGCGCACGCCCGGCCGCAGCGGCTTGACGACGAGATCGTGGATCTGGTCGTCGACCAGGTGGCCGGCCGTCTTGTAGTCGACCGGGTAGATGACCTCATCGTAGCCGTCCTCCTCGTCGCCGTCCAGGTCCTCGGTCTGGCCGCCGTGGCCCGAGTAGTGCAGGAAGAGGGCGTCGTTGGGCTGCGCCCCGTCCACCAGCCACTGCATCGCCCGAATGATGTTGGCCTTGGTCGGCTGCAGCACCGGGTCGGACTGGTCGTCCGTCAGCTTCACCATGTCCTCGGGCCGGTAGCCGTACTTCTCCGTCAGGAAGGCCGACACGTTCTTGACGTCGTTGATGCACCCGCGCAGCTCGCCCTCCTGGCCAAAGTAGTTGATGCCGATCAGCAGCGCCTTCCGCCGCCCGGTGCAGTTGGAGTACTGGAACGTGTAGCCCTGCGGCGCCCCGTGGCCGAACTCCTGCATCCCCGAGGGCGGGGGCGGAGCGGTCTCCCGAGGCCCCGAGCCACCGTAGCCCGGCCCGTGATTGATCGGGTAGCCGTAGGCATCATAACCCTGAGGCGGCGGTCCCGGCGGCCGCTGGTACTGGCGCTGCTGCTGCTGCTGCTGCGGAGGGTAGTAATTCTGCTGCTGTTGCGGAGGCGGGTACTGTCCGTAGCCCTGGCTCGGCGGATATTGCTGTCCGTATCCTCCGCTGCCGTATCCTTGGTGGTATCCAGAACCGGAGCCGGAGCCGGAACCGGGTCCATAGCCTTGACCGGGGTAGTACGACATGCTGCAGCGCTGAAGAAGAGGGTGACGAAACTCGACCTTGACGGATGATTTCAATTAGTTCTCGGATGCGGGAAGGGTTGAGGTTGAACACGCGACGGTGTGATATGAAAGAAGAGTGCGAAGGCAGCGTTGGGTGGAATGATTGACGAGAGAGTTGTGTCTAGGTAAAGCGCCCGGGCTGCCTCAAAAAACAACCTAATCACTACTGCGTACGTAAGTAGTAGTACGGATAGTGGCAGCACCTCCCCTGGCAGGGCAACGGAACCAGAAATGCGGATACAGCGGCTGCGCGGCGGCGGGTGAGGCGGCCTGGCACTTGTTGGCCCACGTCTGAGATCAGTGGGGCGCAGGACCTAAAAAGTGGAAATGGAGCGGGAATGAGATGAATTAGACCCCTCTTTGGGCCCTGAAGAGTCAGGCAAAGCCGCTCCCACAAAATCTACGTTGCTACGGAGTAAAATGTGCTCACAATCGAACGCCAAGGCCTAGCGGATGCTCCGGCAGTACGAGAACTCGATATCTCATCCGAATACTGGTTGCTTGGCTGCTTGGCCGCTCGGCCGCTCGGCTGCTTGGCCGCTTGGCAGGGTGACAACGGATCACAACAACGTGCCACGGAGGTGAGCGGGTCCCATGCGGCTTTCGGCTGCGCGGGCTTTGTTTGCTCGGTGCTGCCTGGTGGGGTGAGGGGAGCCCCTCTGCCCCTCCAGATGCCTGCTCCTCTTTGTGTTAGGTCGTTCGGAATTGAGGGAACCAACAAGGGCTGTCTGGAGAAACTGGCGAAGCTGACGGGAATAAAAATCGCAAGAGATACCGCTGCTTTGACACCTGCAGCATCGGTCCTGGATTAGACACACCTCCTAGTCGTCGTCATTTGCCTACTCAGCAAGCCTTAGCGCTCCACATGTCCTTTTTAAAGAAGCTTACCGACGGCATTGCCGAAGATCTCGGCCGCTTGGGCCTTGGATCTGAAAAGAAGGAGAGCAGGGATGAGCATCGTTACTCCAACCGCGATGGCGTAGGCCACTACCCTCCTCAGCAGTATCCGCCCCAGGGATACGGCGGCTACCACAGCCCCCAGCCCTACGGCGGCCATTACCAGTCCCCGCCGCCGCCGCCGCCGCCTCCCGAAGGCAGCTACTATCCCCCGCAGGGACACCAGCCCTACTCCCCTCCCCCGCCTCAGCCGAATTACTCCTCGCCACCGCCTCAGGGCGAGACCCCGTACGCGTACCCCCCCGAACCCGGTCCGCGCCCGCCGCCTCCCTACAACCCGCCGGCCGACAAGCCGCCGATCCCTTCCGGCTGGAAGCCGTGCTGGGATGACCACTACCAGCGCTGGTTCTGTGAGTCCCATCAGCCCTAAACGTCTACCCCGAAGCCATCGTGGTTCACTAACATGATGATCCAGACGTAGAGGAGCACAGCGGCCGCTCCCAATGGGAGGCTCCAGGTTATGAGCAGTCTTACCATCCTCCCCAGGAAGGTGACAATCGCGGACACGATACCCCGGGTGCTTACCATGATGGCTATGGTGCTCCTCCTGCCGGCTATGACAGTCATCACACCTCCTACGGACAGAGCCCCTACGGAGGCGAGCACGTCAGCCCTCAGCCAGAATACGACGACCGCGGGAGCCACAAGGAGAAGAAGAGCCACAGCGGCATGCTTCTGGGTGCCGCCGGTGGCTTAGCCGTCGGTGCCGTCGCCGGTGCCGTCATCGCCCACGAGCTCAGTACGCTTGCTCCCCTCTCTCTTGCCCGAGGCGGACTGTTTGGATGGCTAACCACCCCACAGCCGAAAACTCATCAGATGACGGAAGCAACTCCGGCGGTGGCGCCTATGCAGCGGCCCCAGCTGCTGCTGCCGCCGCCCCCGCCGCCGCCCCCGCAACTGTCGTCTACGAGACCAACAACTACTACTATAACGAACCCCCTCCGCCACCGCCGCCGAGCGACTACCCGCCAAGCGACTATCCTCCAGGCGTCCTGCCGACCACCAACGCCTACGGCGAGGAGATTGACAGCAGTGACCGCGAGTCACTACGTGAGGCCCGCGACAACTACGAGGAGGCCCTGGAGGAGGCCGCCAGCTCGTCGGCGAGCAGCAGCGAGCGGGAGGAGCTCGAGGAAGCGCGGGAGGAGTACCAGGAGGAGTACGAGGAGGCCTACTACGATGACTAGAAGCTCGCTTCACCGCGAGCTACTACCGCTCTTTCGCCACATTCGTGCCCTTAGGCAGATTGATGAACCTGGGTTTGATATTATTATCCGTCGTGTCGGTTGCGTTGAATTAAATGCATAATTATCAGTTTTCATCTACCGACACCGACTGGACTGTCATGCGCGTCTTGATTTCAAAGTCAATGGGTCCACAGACCATAAGATACAGTATCTCTAAACGCTTACCTTCTGGTCGGGCAAACACACCATGAGGTGTTAGAATGGCACATGCATATATTTGAAACCCTCTGCCTGCGCAAACATGGTGAACCAATCAATGGCATTGTTGCAAACGTTACTCATGGCAGTTAGAGGAAGCAAGCTTTGAAAATCGTATGGGTAAAGGCAAAGTGGCATCGCAACTTGTTTGGGTTATCTTGGCTTCGGTAGTATCCCGCCGACGGCAAGTCAAGATGATGTGACCCGTTACATTGCAGGGGCTGGTCCTGCTTTATACCACGCACTCACAAAACGCTCGGGAGAGCGCATCTGAACCAGTTCTACCTCACCTAGACACGAACGAACTGTATGAACTTGCTCCCACAGCACCGTACCCTGCCCACACAGAATCGCTATCACCTCAGTACATACACACACGCCAGACTCTGGTTTGCAAACGTTCCGTCAAGAGGAAAGCTTTGCCAGTTTAATTAATACTTGCCCGGCAACATTATGCGCCTGGGTTGAGGATCGCACAATGACAGTTCAAGAAGAAGCATCACAGAAAAATGGCCATGGGCATGGCCATGAGCATGCGCATGAACACTGTCTCAAGATGGCACTACGAGAAGACGGCACTCCGTGGTGGACCGACTTCCCCGAACCAGCATCGACCGCGGCGCAGGTCACGCCGGGAGAGGTTTTTGACCTCCTCCAGGCCCAGGAAACGGCCGAAAACGAACAGCGGCGCTTCCTCTTGGTGGACACACGGCGAACCGACTGTAAAGGAGGAACTGTGCGTGGGGCCATCAACCTGCCGGCTCACAGCTTTTACCCAACACGCAAGACCCTGTACGGCTTGTGCAAGCAGGCAGGCATCAAGACAGTCATCTTCTATTGTGGTGAGAATGAATTTTCGAGGGCGGTTGGGCTTAACAAGCTGACCATGCTCAACTCCCCCGTTACTTCATAGGCTCTTCCCTGGGGCGCGGCCCTCGTTGCGCCGCCTGGTTCCAGGATTATGTCAATCAAGTCGGCGGTGTCCTCGAGTCAAAAGTTATGACAGGCGGCATCCGAGGCTGGATGAAAGCGTACGGCGGGAGGATGATGGATGGCTATGACGACAAAGCGTGGGAGGCGGAGGAGAGATAGCATATGGTTATGCTGGGTATCTTTGCGCCGTCGAATCTGCCCTGCCGAATCCTGTTTTTGTTGACCCGTTTGTATCGTTGAACGCCGTGCTTGCCCCGAAACCGTTTTGCCTCGCATCCCAAAAGCAGAGCAGTAACATCGGTCCATCGGACTTCTCCGGTCTTTTTCCTCCCGCCCCAACCGCCAGCAACCAGGAGACCGCATGGCGCCGGCGCCTTAACGACCACCCCGCGCGTCGTCGCCAATCCTTTCTAGTGCCTCCAGCATGACGACCGAGTTTCCGCGGATGACCACCATGCCGAGCTTCACCTTTTCTCCGTTATCCTTCTCCTCGACGGCGTCGTCCAGCACGATGTTGAGGAAGACCTACACCCCGTCAGCTGCTGCAAACCACGAACTATCCGAGGTGCTCGTACATCGTATCCACGGAGGACGCCAATGACTTTGCGACTACCGTTCAGCTGAACGAACAGGCGCTTGTCAAGGTACTGAAGTTGAAGAGGGGTCAGCGATCCGATCAAAGAGACCAAGAGGTAGCACAACAGCCGGATATGCGAAAGCCACACAAGGAATTGATAGTGGACAGCCACATACTTTCTTCAGTTCGGGTTGCGCGGGCGCCATCTCGTCGTCTTTTGCGTTGGTGGCGGGCCGAGCTAGCGGGACAATTTGGCGACGGTCTGGGAAACGCGTGGATGCGCTGGGCGCGGCTTGGTAGGAAATCTGACAGAAAGTGATGTCACGTGGAGCCCCGATAACCAAGATAACGGCCCCCAAAAGTGGCGACAAGCGCCTCTGCTTCCATTTCGAAGCCAAGCATTTGATTGCGATTCCTCCAGAGGATATATAGACGCATTGAAGTCCAATTCTGCCCACCATGAGCTCCTTTGGCGCCAAGAAGAAGGCGCGCATCATCCACACGTTTGACGACGACGGAGACGATCTGAGCAGCTCAGCGCCCAATACCAGCGACGAAACGCAGAGCGACCGTAAGTTGTCGACTGTCACTGCACCAGCCTCTCTCAATAGCCCTCCGTTGCTGATGATGATCGGTCCAACAAAGAGCGAGCAAGCTGATGCGCTGCCGGCAGAGCCAGCGCCTTTAGGGCGTATCAAGTTTGGGCGCAATAAGCCTGCGAAGTCCTCGGCACTGCGCAAGAGTATCAACATCAACGATGACGAAAGCCAGGAGGGACCAGCGTCTGAGCCCGCTACTATAGCCCGCGGCGACGACGGCGATGATGACGATGGTTCTGGCGGCCCCGTTGTGATACGCCCAACCGCGAGCCGCTCGGGCTCGGCAAAGTTCAAGAAACGACCCGCGGCGTCCCGCTCCTCGTTTCGTCCCGGCGAGGGCACAGCGGACGAGGACGACGACAACACGGAGGTAGGAGGAGCGGTCACGAAACCCGCCCCAAAAAAGCCTCTCGGCCGACGGCTGCTCGAAAACAATGCGCTTCGCAAGTCGGCGTCCCTCCCAAGCCTATCGGGTGACCGTAATCTCCCCATCCGCTTCGGTGGCCAGGAAGAAGCACCAAAATACAGCAAAGAATACCTCGAGGAACTACAGAGCGCAACTCCCGTCGCGCCGCAAAACCTGGCGGAATTACATCTCCACGATGACGGGGACGAGATGTCGCTCGACCCGTCCGAGCTGGAGGGAGCGCTGGTCGTTCCAGCCACAGAGGTCGCGGCTCCATCGACAGGATCAGGCTCGACACCGAGAATCCTCACCGAGGCCGAGATACGCGAGCGCAAGGAACGGCGGGCGCGGCTCGCCAGGGAGGCGGAATTTATCTCGTTGGATGACGGATCCGAAGACGAGCGGGCGGCCCAGAGCAGCCGGGTTACGGTGAATTTTGGAAAGAAGAAGTCGGAATCCCGATTGATAGCCGAGGATGAGGACCTCGGCGAGGGCTATGACGAGTTCGTGTCCGATGGCAGGTTGGCACTGGGCAAGAAGGCCGAGCGCGAGGCAGCACGGCGTCACCGGAAGGAGATTGCCGAGTTGATTCAGGCAGCAGAGGATGGATCCGAGGCCGAGAGCGACGACAGCGAAGCCGAACGGAGGGCTGCGTACGAGGCGGCGCAGCGACGGGCCGGGCTGGACGGGCTTCACCGGCCCGACGAGGACCACGACATGGGTGGTGTCGTTGGGCCGGATGCGGTCCCGCGGATGAAGCCGCTGCCCAAGCTGAACGAGGTGCTTCAGCGGATGCGCGACATCGTCCAGGAGCTGGAGAACGAGGTGGCACGGAAGCGGACGAGGATAGGGGACCTCAAAAGGGAGAAGGAAGAGATACTCGCCCGGGAGAAGGAGGTCCAGGAGATCTTAAATCAGGCTGGGGCCAAGTACCAGGCCGCGGTCGCGAATGCGGGCGGGAACGTGGGTGACGTCGCGAAGATGGTGATCCAGTCACCACTCAGACCACTCCCACCGGGGATTTCGGGGGAACTACCCGTGGAGCGAGGGCTGGAAAGCTTCGGCGCGACACCAATCAGGCGGGACGACACCGAAATGGCGTGAATGGTTCTCGGTGTCCCCTGTACTTGTGCTGTTCAAGTTCAACGGTGACCCCTCGTCTACAAATATTAAGAGTCAAAGCCATGTTCGTTACGCCCTGCTTGAGAAGCATCCAACATAGCCCAAGTAACATTTGTGATCTGAGCGTCTACCTAGAGTGACGAATCCAACCTCTCACCCGCTGATCTGCCATACCGACGCCATGAATATGATACACTGTAGGAGCCTCGCGGGCGGGGCAGGATCGCTGCCGCACCCTTTGAAACCGGCAATATATATAGAAAAGCAGCCCTTGCATCGTCCCCCATTCCAGAACCGGCCCCTCCGCTACCCTGCTACGTTACTTAGACCTGCTCACCCCAGCGCCGATGACGCCCGGCAGCTTCTCCTCGCCCACGTTGAACAACAAGCCGATCGCGAAGGTTACAGCGCCGACAATGGTTATAGTGAAGCCGGCAATGAGCCAGAACTGCACGCTGATATCCTCCTTCTGGCACATATCGCCGCCCCAGCGCACCGTCTTGCGCCCGCTGGACTCGCGGCCGTCGGGGGCCTTGACGACGGTCGCCTTGCACGCGCACACGAAGCAGCTGTGCGACTCGTCGGTACCGTTTGCGGTGCCGTACTTGTTCACGCACTCGCCGTGGCCCGAGCACGAGTTGGTGTCCTTGATGCAGCCCTCGAGCGTGGAGAAGCATTTCGGAATGGCCCCCGGGCGGCGGGCGGCGCTGGAGGAGGAGGAGGAGCCTGCCGTGGGCATCCCATTTGCGGCCGGGGTGCTCTTTTGGATATCGTGGTCCGTCAGGACCATCTCGGTGCCGCGGCGCCTCTGGAGGCTCGCGCCCGTTCCGGCCACGGCGGCGCCGCCCCACTGGCTGAGCTTGGACGAGCGACTGGATTCGGGGAGGAGAACGAGCAGGACCTCGAGGTCGCCGTCGGCGACGAACTTCTCGAGTCGGGAGAGATTTTCGAGCAATGAGTCGTACGTCTTGGGGGACTATGGCCACAGATCAACGTCAGCAGAGATGTTCTCGCTCGGCAGAACGGGCCGGGGCTGATCTCACAGTTCGTAGGTCGTACTTGACGACCGAAGACGGGCCGGTCCAGCAGTCCGTCTCGAACGGATTGATCACCAATGGCAGTTCGCACTGCTCGGGTGATGCAACACCCATATTCTGAAAGTGCGCCATCAACTGGTTGTTGGCGGTTGCCGAAGGCGGATCGGAGATGGTAAATGCGACATTGTGCCCCAACTTCTCCCTCAACCGGCTGGATTGGTCTGCGGCTGCACCCTCGAGAATGATGACGAGTTGTGAGGCATCCGCCTTGTCGGCGTGAGTAAACAACGGCAGCGGGCTCTTGCCGAACGTGGTGAGGTGCTCAACGGCCGTCTCGATGTCGATGGAGCTGGGGATGTCGCGCAGGTCGCTGCCGTATCGTTGCCGGGATGTCTTCGCGCGCGGAGGCATTAGCATTGACGAGGAGAAGTCATACCGAAGCTAAGGCTTACCCTCTGAAGCATGATGTGGCGGGCGACTTCTTTAGGGATGCTGGGTGTTTCGGCCGAAGCTCGTGATGATGAAGGGAACATGTAGACGTCTGCGCTCTGCTGGCTCGCGGCGGCAGCCAACCCAGAAAGGGCGGCCGCTGTTAGGCCGGCGGAGAACCGCATAATGGAAGAGCCAGGACCTGGTTGTGTGATGCAACAAGAGGACGTATAGGTCCGCGAGTGTTCGGGTGTCTGTTGAACACCGCGATGGGCGATTGGGGAGGTTGATTCTCGGTTGCACGTTAGTTGCTTGTTGGCGGTGCTATCCAGGCTCAACGCACCCCTGCAACGGCGCAGTGCTGCAGTGAGTGGGACCGGGGTGGCCCGTGCAGATGGAAGCCACCCCACACCCTGCGCCCGAGACACCGAGCCGGGTGCTCTCGCGATCCCAAAAACCCAAATTGCGATAACCTGGAAAGGGCACAGGTACGAGATTATCTTGTCACCTCCAACGACCCCTCAGCTATCTTGCATAAGTACTCCTCGGTCCCGTCGAGCGTTTTCTGCCATAGAAGCACGTGATATACGAAGCAACCTTTACCGCGACGACTCCGCTTCTTCCGACTACCTACTCGTCATCCGATGCCACCTGGGCGACACTGACGCCCTCGATCTTGCTTCCCTCTTCCGACCCGATCCCGCTCCGCGCTTAAAGCTGCCCCCTCGCTTCTTCCACCTCGTTCGACGATCCCTCGGCCGCCGGACTGGCGCGCCCCCACCTGCCGTCATGTCGCGCCTCTATCGTCCATTCCAGACGCTCTTCAGCTCGAGGATATCCTCGCGCCTACGAAGCGGGCAGACGGTTCGCATCGAGAGGGTCAGGGTCAAGAAAGGGCGGCCCGCCACTCGATTCCTGTGAGCGTGATCCTGTCCTTTTACGCCTTCTGCTCTACCGTTGCTGACGGGAATTGATGCAGAGGAACCATGATCAAATTCAGCATAGCCTACCAACTATTGCTGTGGGTTGTATCGCCCGCACCGGAACTCGAGGGCATGACAGACGACGACCATGAGGACGAGCCTCTGTTCATTCCACTCCCCGGGACCACCAAACGGCACCCCCCGCAACCCTACCATGGGCACGATCCGGAGTGGCAGGAATTCGTCAGAATATCCAAGGATCTCGAGCTGCAGCGCAAGATAAAACGTGGGTTGTTCCCGATCACTGACAGACAAAGTTGCTCTGGCCCCTGACGAGCTGTGCAGATGACCTGGCTCGCATCGTCGAGAAGTTAGTTGCGCGTAGCCCTGTGGTGCTCACGAGGGCTGGGAAAGACCCACGTTTGACTCGGTGCTGGATGGATATTGATTACCCACTCAGAGCGCCGCCTGTCTACGAACGGACTGGGTACGTCGTCATCTTCCATGTTGCCGTCTGAAAGTTTCAATGTCGCTAACCCGAGCGACAGGATACTGATCACAGACGATGCGATCGCGTTGGCCACCATGCCCTGCGACTCGTACACGGTGACACAGATACAACGCTTCCTGTGGCCGAGGCCGATGGCTTTGGGGTTTTGGGCCTTTGGTAAGGAGGCGGTTAAGCAAGCGGCCCACGACGTGGCAAGGTACTTTGGTTTTGGATCCGAGGACTCCGATGGCACGCAGGCGCGCCCAAACCCAACAGCACCTCCTCCGTTGCCCCCTTCGCCGAGCCCGGAGATACAGAGAGCCCTCCAGCGGCTCCGTCAGGGCACCACCAGGCGACCGGAGCAGGTCGATGACCCGGGCTCCATTTCTTCGTCGCAGCGCGCGCAATCCTCTGCGCCTGCTCCGACGTCCGATAAGTCTATCGGGCTACCAGAGAAACCGACGCTCGACCAGAGCAACCGGGGGCCGTCCAAACAGAAGGGATTCACTGAAGAGTTGATCGAATCGTTTTCCTCTTCCGAACCGTGGAAACGGCTCAAGGAGACCTACCAGCGGGAACGGCGCCCGATAAGGCCGGATCCTCCTCGAGGAAGCATCCTAGTCACGGGGATCATTGAGCTGCAAACGCAGAGAGCGGTCATGTTTCTCGACGTAGCTTCGTGGTACAACCCCAAGACGAAGTCATACGCTCTAGAGACGATGACGGTATCCGTGAGGAGGATCCGACCGAAATACGCGGTGGCACCCCTCCGGTAAGATGTTGAGGTGAACAAGCGCTCTTCGAATTCCGACCTCCCTTTTTCTTTCCACTTTCTTTCTCACGTACGGAGCGGGCGTCTGGCGTCACGGGTTTCTGGGAATGAAGATCGATGCATAAAGGCACAGAGACACAACAGGCATAATGAGCGCGGATTGGCGTACAGGAAAGATACGATACCATGGCGGCACAGGTCTCAGTCAGCGGGGTTTAGGATGTGGTCCCTCCCAGCATCACAAGACGCGAGGTTTTGTATAGTCCTCCCAGCGGTTAGTAATACAACGGCATCACACCGTTCCTTGTGCCACTCTTCGGCCGGTGTCGCCTTACCCGCTGTACCGACTACGCCCAGAGAAGTATTAGCATCGTCCCGAAGCCGAGCCGGACCGACTTCCGAAGAGCCCCGACCATTCACGCTGCTCTAACGCCCCAGCCTCAATCTTTACCTGCTGAGATAGAAGTACGAAACATTGGCCATTCGGATGGACAAGATGCCTCGGGGCAGTATGCGATTAGCGAGAAACAACCAGTCGGGCAGTCCTTGGCGCACCGAACCGACTCGCGCCCATGTCCTGAGAGACTCGCAACACTCGCCTTGTCCTCTGTGTGGCGTCAGGATTCAGAAGAGAAAGAAGGCGCGCGCTCGAGGATCTCACAATTCCCTCCTTTTCTCCGTCCGTTCCACCTCACTTGGGGAAGCGTCGAATGCGAACCTCGAGCTCATGGTACAGGGCAAGCCGACGCATCACTAGACGATTTGTTCTTCGTCTAATACCTAATGTGTCTCCCGACGTCGAGCAATAACCAGACGCTAATTGAAGAAAACAGGCAGGCTGCCCGCTCTGAGCCTCCCTACCTTGTCTCTAGGAGGCGAAAGAAGCGGCAGATGGTCCAGCTTGTCTCTCTAGCGGGCCTATTCTCGCCCGGCCGAGTAAGATTTGGAGACATTACCAATGTGTGTTCGCCCCTTGGTAGGGTCGTGTGTCCGTTGCCCATCATCTACAGCCCTCCGACGTTAAGATCGCCATGGTTTCGCTCAGTGTGACCATTTAGATGACGGTCCAGGGGCGTAGCTCCCTCATCTGGGCCCCCTTGATAACCAAGTGATCTCGGGACCGGAGGATTACATTCTTCGAGGCGTTTGCTGTTTCGCTGCTCGCCAACCCTGCTCGTCAACCCTGCTCGCAAAATATCACTCTGGCGTTCGGCACCTTGTGAGATGCTGGGACAGGCGGAAAGAATTGGGAGCCCGTGATGATCTGTGCTTGACCAGCTGGCGGGGTTCTAGGGTAACAAAGAAGAGTTGCCTCTATCCGAGATCCCCCCCACGATGACTATTGCCCTTCTGCGGCAAGTCAATTCCGAGACACAAAGGAGCAGGTACAATGTGCTCTGTTCCTAGTTGGTCAGGCCTGGTACGTACTTTGGATGAGCAGACACATCTGCGACATGGCAAGCACAAGCTCATCGTGATGACCTAGCAGACGAACAAATCCATGGGATTTGGTTTTAATCCCGTTGGGTCAAACTTCACATTGTTGTATCGAAGACAAAGTCTTGGGATCTTGTTTCCATGTACCATGCATGCGAACTCCTTCGCTCAAGGTATTTAAAGAGAGCAAATGCGGGTTCTGAGTGTTGATTTCTGGAGACAGAGTTCTTCACACACTCGCATCGTTGTGCTAAACTTGGCCGAGAGGGATAAACAAAGCATCCCGAAACACAGCACCCATTTCAGATACACATCTCCCTCGCTCGAAGCAAACCGATCGGCCACTAGCACCTCGACGCGCCTCAGAATGGGAACGACTCCCTCTTTCCGTCCCCGAAACCCAGGGAAGAAGAGGGAGATGGGCCGCGGAGCGATGGTGTGTAGGGCTCTGGCCAACGTCGCCATGATGCTTGCGACCGTTGCCGCGCTGCACTGCCTCATCACATGGCTCGCCGCTGGCGACTCGCACCTCTACTGGTTCTTCGCGCTCTTCGTTTGGCGCTATCTCCGCTTCTTGGTCAACCTGGCAGCGTTTTGGCTCTATACGCCCGCGCCCAGGCCCGTCAAGCCCACTTACACGCCCCCCGACGTCACGGTGATCCTGCCCACGATCGATCCCCAAGGGGAGAAATTCCTCGAGACGGTCAAGTCGTGCGCGGACAACGGCCCGGCCAAGATCATTGTCGTGACCGCCGGCGACGAGCTCTTCTCCAAAGCCTCGGCACTCGTCGGTACCTTCACCAGCGCGTACCCGGACGTGAAATTCGTGGTCGACCGGACACAGGTAGTCAGCAAGCGGGCCCAGGTCGCCCTCGCCGTGTCGCTGGTCGAGACCGACATCACGGTTCTGCTGGACGACCACGTCTTTTGGGGGCCCCGCTATCTGGAGTCGCTGCTGTGTGCCTTCGAGGATCGGGCGGTCGGCCTCGTGGGCACCAACAAGCGTGTTCGGCGTCATCGGGACCTGGGTCTCTGGGGGCGGGTTTGGAACATGCTCGGGGCAACCTATCTCTGCCGCCACAACTTCGAGATCCGCGCGACCAACACGGTTGACGGCGGCGTCTTTGTCGTTTCCGGGCGGACGTGCAGCATCCGCACCGAGATCCTGCGCCACCCGGACTTCCTCCCCGGCTACACCAACGAGAGGTTCTTCTTCGGCCTCTTCGGGCCCCTGAACGCGGACGACGACAACTACGTCACGCGCTTCGTCGTCCGCCACGGCTGGAAGATCAAGATCCAGTACACCGAGGAGGCCGTGATGCATACCAGCGTGGGGGTCGACAAGCCGGTGGCCACCAAGTTCCTGGGGCAGTGCCGGCGGTGGGTGCGCACGACGTGGCGATCCAACCTCTGCAGCCTCCTCACGGACCGTAGCGTATGGGCCCTCCAACCGTACTGCGTCTACGCCGTCTATCTGACGTCGCTGACCAACTTCGCAGCGCTCACCGACGGCCTGCTCGTTTACCTGCTGGCGCGCTCCTCCGCCTACAGCGTGGGCACGTTAGCTGGCCTGGTAAGTTGGATTCTCCTCACCAAGACCGTCAAGGTGTTTGACTACTTCCGTCGTCACCCTCGAGACGTCGTCCTCTTCCCGGCGTACCTCGCCTTTGCCTACTTTCACGGCCTCATCAAGTTCTGGGCCCTGCTAACCTTTTGGGACTGCACCTGGAGCGGGCGCAGACTGGACCGGATCGGGGTCGACGGCCACAACAAGACGGCACGAGGGGGGGGGCGCGACGACGACGACGACGACACCCGTCAGACTCCCGACCCTCCGCACCTCGACACCCTGCGCTCGATCCGCGACCGCATCGCCGGCCTGCATGAGCAGCACGTCCGGCACATCGCGGAGTACCAGCGGCCGTTGCTCGCGGAGCTCCAGCACCTGCGCGAGTCCTTCAGGGACCTCCAGGGAGACCACGACGCCATCGTCGAGAACCAGGACGCCATCTGGCCCGAGCTCCACAAGATCGAGACCCAGACCAAGGACCTGGCCGCCGGGCACATCTCCATCTCCACGACGGTGGCCGAGTCCGACATCCTCAAGGCCATCACCGGGGTCAAAGATGCCGTGGCCGGGGTCGAGGGCCGGTGGAAGGACTGGGCGTCCGAGCTGGCCAAGACGGCTTCTGCTTCGCCGTGATGCATAACTTCTTCTTCTTCTTCTTCTTCTTCTTCTTCTTCTTCAAAAGGAAGGGGAAAATAGAAACAAGGTGTGGGGACACAACCATTAATAAAAGGGAAGAGTATCAATTGATTGCTACTTATTGTTTAATATAGCTTCCTTTGATTTCTTCATTAACGCCCTCAGCGCCAGACTCTCGTCGCTCACCACCCCCACCCGCGGCGTCGACCTCCAAGACGAATTGGTCCAGGGGCTGGGTGCTGTAGACGACGCCGGTGAAGGAGACCCAGGTGCCGCAGTCGGTCGAGAACATGGTGTCGGGCCGGGCGGGCAGGTCCAGGTTCTCAAAGACGGCCTTGAAGGCCACCCGCCGGCTCCCGTCCGGCCGGGTACAGGCGGACGCTGGCGTTGACGGGCGCGTAGTCGGGCAGGAGAGCACGAGCAGGGACGTGTAGTTCCCGATGCTGCCGGCCTTGTTGAAGGCGTCGACGACGTGCTTGCCGTTGGCGTACGGCACGACCACGCGCCGCACCCCCCACGGATAGATACCCGACCCCGGCGACGAGCTCCGACAACATCGAGGCCGGCCGGATCCACCGCCGCGTCACCACCGGCGGCGGCAGCGTCGACCGCAGGATGCATCGCCCGCCCCAGAGCCGAGATGTCGGCCACCGACGAGTACATGTTGCCAGTCCTGATTATTTATTTATATATGATTACATTCCTTAATTATGTTAAATTATAATCCTTGAAAATAAATAAATTAAATTTAAATTTAAAAAAATAATAAAGAGAGAAGAAAAGGAATTTTTATAAAAAAAACCTCACGGATTCTCGTCACCTAGCTGATAGTCCCGGTTTGCCTCTTTGCTGGTGCCGGGGATGATGCCCTCCTCGACCGGGGTGTCCCGGTAGTAATTACGTGTGGTTGAGGCCCAGCGGGCGCAGGACGCTCTCTCCCATCATGGTCTGGAAGCTCTTGCCCTTGATGGCCTTAAGAGCGTAGGTGAGGATCTGGTAGCCCATGTTGGTGTACGGCGGCGTGGCGAACGGAGCAAATGAAGGGTAGGCCTCTAGGGGGCCGTTGAAGAATTCTGTGTCGCCGGACCGGTTCCCACCCTTTTTTAGTAATACACTACTGACGGTCGTCCACGTGTATATAATATGCACGGTTATTTTTTTTTTTTTTTTTGGTTCAATACTTACCCGTTCTATTGCACTGAGGCCATTCGCCGCACTTGGGCAGCATCGGGTTCGAGTCTTGCAGCGGTGGGAAGCCCAGTTCCACGGCCTGGCTCTGGTTGAACTCTTGGGTGACTTCGCTCATCAAGCCGTCTAGAGATACCTGTTGTCAGCCTTTTCCTTTTCCTCGTTTTTGTTCCCTTCGTTTTTGGTCTTTTCTCCCTTCTCCTTTTTCCTCAATCAATTTTGACTTACAATCTCGGATCGCCCCCGACAACTGTCCCGCCAGCGTTCCGATCGTCACCTCGTCCCAGGCCACGTTCGCCACGGGATCCTCCTTGGCCTTGTCGGCAGCGGCGGCGAGCTCCGGGACGTACTTGATGATAGGGTCGTTCCACTTGGAGTCGCCGTCCTGCACCAGCCAGGTATAAATAGACGGTAAAGACCTTGGTCAGGCTGCCGAGATAATAGCTCACATGTGCCTCGAATGTTCGTTCCCAGACCTCGTCTTGCTCTTTGAGCGCGCCATAAGATGTCATCATCCGTTAATCATTTCAATCGAGTCGATTCATTGTCCCGTGTAGAAAGAAAAGGCCCTAGATGATAGATGTAGTTCGGTCGTGAACAATAAGTTCCTTATTAGGAGAAGCAGGGCAAGAACCTTGGGAACGATTATCTAACTCCCTCTATTAATTAAATTACTACAGAAGGATGGAGTAATTACTCACTCCGAAATTACACAGTATTACTAACCGATAGAACTACTAGACAACCCAAACGCGTATTTGTTTCGCATTCTGAGTCTTCTGTCGCCAGTATCTGTAATCATCATCTTGTTCAAGGTCAATTAAGCTAGGGATTTCTTGAAGCGTGTAATTATGTATGTCTTTGCGATTCCCAGGGTCATCAGTCATCATGGCCTAGTCTTCTCCCCTCCCTGCGTTAGCAACACCTGAATAATTACCTAATGAACGCCTCTCTCTATTCCGTGCCCAGACCTTGTCATAACATCATCACCGGCCGCCAATGAACACCTCTCCGTCCTCTTGTCGGTCAAACAAATGCTCGTATGCTCTCCAGCCCGGTACCCGGTTGTAGCCGGGCGTGCACATTGACCAGTCCCTGTTCGGGCCCGGCGTCAAACGAACGCACAATCCACATGGACCTTCGCTTCCTCACTCCTGGTTGCACCTTCTCGGGGGCTAAATCCATGGTCGTGCTGGTTAGCTCTCGGGCCGACACACGCCAACCTTTGGAACGAGGAATCGCTCCCTAGACTCACCCTCTTGTCGCGCGGTCAGCTCGGGTGCTGCTCCCGACGCCGATGACGCCGCCCTCTCGCCCGTGCTCCCCAGCTCGTCGTCAAACATGGAGAGATACGATTGTGGATTCTCGAACCACGCATCCACGGATTCGGGATGGAACTGCTTCAGTTCCGACAGGGATATCGTGACGAGCGGCGGGAGTCGCGCAGCAGCAGGAGGAGGAGGAGGAGGCGCCGACGAGGACGACGACGCAGGCGCACAATGACTGCTGGGAACGCGGCTCGAGCTCGGCTGGACGAGCACCGAGTCCTGGTCCACGTCCTCGCTCCTGACAACCTCTGGCGACTTGCACGTCCTCGTCGAGGGCGGGCGCTCTTCTTCTTCTTCTTCTTCTTCTTCTTTTCCTTCTTCTTTTCGGTCCTCCCCGACCCCGAACCCGGAGCTCGACATGTCCGCCCAGACGAAGTCCTCCGCCTTGTTCCACCGGGCCACGGCCGTCTCGATGATCCTCTGCTCCACAGCCGCCTCCAGCTTGATCTCCAGCATGGAGCCGAGGAAGATCAGGTGGTGGGCCAGCATCTGGCACAATTGCTCCTTCATGGCCAGCCACAGCGTCGGGCTGCGCCGGAGCTCCGGGCTCAGCATGCCGCCGACCGCGGGGGGGAAGAAATCGGGCGAGCGGTCGTCCTCCAGTCGGGAGGACGAGTAGTAGCCCACGCCCAGGACGGCTCCGAGGACGAGGAGGAACAGCACCTGGCACTGGTCGCGGCCGCAGCGGGACAGGAACTGGGGCGTCAGGACGCGGCCGAGCCGGCGGAAGAGGCGGGCCCCGGAGATGTGGCCGGCCGCGCGCAGGTCGTCGGCGCGGATGGCCTTGAGGCTGCCGTCGCGCCAGCCGGCGTGGGCGAGCGAGGTGGCCAGGAGGAAGCGGCGGAAGTCGAGCATCAGGTCGTCCGTGCTGGCGTCGGCGTCTTCCCGGAACTGGAGGCTCAGTAGGCTGGAGCAGCAGAGGCCCACGACGCTGCCGTTGGGGAGGCGGAAGTCGGGGTCGGTCAGCCACGAGAGCATGGCCTTGTTGAACGCGGCCGGGTCGTCGGCGAGGGTAAATTCGGCGGGCGTGGCGATCCGGGCAAGCAGGTCGCCCAGCATCCGCATCAGGGTCTCGGTCTGCATGGCGTCGGCGGCTTCGCCCTCGGGCGACTCAAAGATGTTGACGTCGGCGAAGCGCGTCCGCACGCAGTAGCGGAAGGAGAGCGCATTTCTCTCGGCGCCCTTGACCTTGGCGGCGGACTGCAGGCAGGCTTGACAGGGACTTTCGAGCGAACACTGGGGGGATAGGGAACGTCAGTTGGCAAGACGCGGTCATGCGAGGTTACGCGAGTACATGTATGTATCCCTAGGTAGGTAGGTAATATCTAGATGCATCGTGCGTTGATGACAGACCGGAAGCTTGAGCATCCTACACCCCGAGATAAGCACCTTGCCGTCTCACCCCGAACACACTTTTCTCCTCCTCCACGGCAGTGGACCTCGCTCTGACAGAGGGCGGTCGCGGATGGTTGGTGGCTCAGAAGCTGCGATTGAATTTGTGCCGGCAAAGGGACGGCAGCATGACGCGGATGGGCTTGACTCATTGGTACCAACATCTTGTGCGATCGTCCCCGTGGACGACCGCACGGCATTCCCTTTAATAGTATCTTTCCTAGTCGTTTCTGTGGCCTAACCGTCTGGATCCATGGGTCAGCTCGGCTCTAGCCTACTAGCGCCACGGTAGTCGGCAGCTGGTGGTGTCGGGGGGGAGAGGTGGAGGGGTGGAGGGGCGAGGGCTTCGGCTTCAAGTGGCAATGATGGTGCCCGTTCCCGAGACGAGTCGAGCTGAATGCGCAAGTGCAAGGTAAGAGAGCCATTTCCGAGCCGTGCTCTTCTTATTATGTCGCGCCATGTGTAATTATGGAGCATGTACGGAAATATGCTGGACTAGTTTCTTCGTTCGCGGCTCCCCAGAGCAAGGCGGCGGGCCGATGGTTGCACAATAATTGATTTGTATCGCTTGAGGAGCTTGCGAGTCGATGATTGCAACGGGAGGGCTTGAAACAAGGCCCATCACCAAAATATTTCCACAACTGGCTAGCCTCGAGCCGCCGGTTCTGCGATCGCTGTGCTTGGCAGGACGAGTCCCAGTCGCCGTCGCTTGCAGCAGACGAGAGAAGGTGGAGACGACGGATCTGGTCTTTCTGTCGAAGCCAGCTGAGAATGAAACAAGTCACTGTTGGAGCCCACCAGGAAACTGGAGAAGAACCCTAACCCGTGACTTGCAAGGAAACCTGTCGATGAAACTATTACGGAGTAGGCCCAAGCTTAACCCTCCCAACGCTGCTTCGCTATGGTACCGAACCCCACTCCCGAACCAATAGGGAGCCGCGGCCTGAAAACTGGAGAGCTGAAAAAAAGTTCAAACGACCACGACAACCCAACAACCCAGCAAACAAACCCACCTTGGCCAGCTGAAAGCCACCTAGCAACCAGGGATTCCCGTTCCTGTTTATATTGTATTGTACAGGAATTCCTGAGTACACGAGTTATTGCGGCCCAACTTTTCGGATCGGCTGCTGATGCCGTCGCACACAAGGAAGATTGGTTCAAAATTCGCAGGTGATCCGACCCGCCTCTAACCGTGAGCATTAGTGTGACCTGATCGCAGCAACGGCGGTTAATAGGGGACTGGATCTTGACATACGACTGTGGCGTTGCGGCACGCGGGCACACACGCGCACAAACATAGGACACACACAGACATACATATTTTTTTTTCCTCTCCCGCGGCCAAGCTTGAGAGTCGCTGCGAAACACATGGACGCCGCTCTTTCTGAGCCATCCGACCCCGTCTCCCGCAATGCACTAGTGCACACATACATAGAGGTACCCATGCACGAGGTCTCGGTTTGACGAATGGAAAAGGAAGCGCACCCTCTTCTTCCCCGCCTTCGCGTACGGTTGGGCGCGGTTCACAGCTGGAAGTCGAGAACGGCCACATTCCGCCCGCGCGCGGGATCCTCCTCTTCAGCCAGCACCAGGACCGACAGGACGTTGTCATGCTCCAGTCTCGTCGCGTCGACCAGCGGCTCTCCGGTCAGCTTGCCGCCTTTCCAGACCTCCTCGTAGGTGGCGTACCCGCCCGCCCTGGACGCCCTGAGAATCTGCAGCTCCGAGGCGGCAAAGTTGGGGAGCAAAATGTACAGGTCGCCCGTCCTGCTGATCGCCAGCCGTCCACGAGCGCTCCCCGTGACGGGTCGTATCGGCCGTCGTGACCAGGTCCCTAGGTAGCGAAAAGTCGGAAAAAAAAAAAAAAAGGCGGTTAGTCTGCACACCCGTGCCCGTCACGGCGCCAGGGGAGGTTCGGTCGGGGTCTGGGGAAGGACTCACCCTCTGGCGACCGGTAGTAGTGTCTCCACACGGCACGGTCTTCTTCTTCTACCCCGTCCAGAGTGTCTCTGTTCAACACGTGGACGCCGCCGTCTTGATCGACGGTCTGGGCCTCCTGGTTCGTGAGGCCCGAGTGCTTGGGGATCTCAAAGGCGACAATCCCCTCGGCGTCGTTGGTGATGGTCTCGCCCTCGCGCAGGCGGGCAATGACGGCGCCGGCGCCGTTCCGCCATGTATACCCCATGTCGTCGCTGTACGCGTAGCACATGTCGTGGTTGTTCTCGGCCCCGTTGGGCCCGGCCTGCTGCTTGTGCTTGCTGTCGAGCGGGTCGTCCCAGCCGTCGTAGTACACGAAGCCTCGGTACACCCACGTGACGTGCAGCCTGCCGTCGCGCCAGTCCATCCCGTGAACGTACGGGTTGCTCTGGATGCCGGTGAGGTGGCGTCCCACGTACGCGAACCGCTTCTCGGCCGGCTCGTACAGGTACAGGTGGTCGTTGCCGAGCCCGGCCTTGCCGTCGCGGAACGAGCAGAACAGGTGGCCGCCCAGGGTCCCGAAGAAGCGCGGGTACGTCACGTCTCGGAACGGGGGGTGGCTCGTCGGCAGGCCGGGGAGGGCATGGAGCGTCGGCGTGAAGAGCGAGGCCCTCCATTCGAAGTCGCCCGGTCGCGTAGCTACCTCGGGAGCCGAGGAGCGGTATTTCAAGCTGGGGCGCCCCGGTCGGTCAGTCCTTGTCTATCAGTCCCGCTTCGATTCTGGTTTTTGGCAACCCGTGGTTGGCCTGCTCACACATCACAGTGGTGGTCAAAGGACAGATGGATGACGCCGTCCACGGGGGAGATGCCCATCTGGACCGTGTTGTGACCGTCATCCGTCGTCTGGGCATAGTCGTCTAGCACCAGGACCTCCCAATCGCCGCCGGGCAGCTGCCTCCTGGCGACATGGACATAGAGAGGCTCTCCGGCCGCGTCCGACGAATCTGATTGGCGGAAAGAATAAAAGCAGGAATACTGCCACCCGTTGAAGGTCACTATGGCATCCTGCTGGAACGCGTAGCAGTTGATGTTGAACTGACGCCGCCGCGCAGGATCTCGGCCAAGCACCGTGACCGTGGGCTGCGAGAGCATCTTGGCGCCGGTCTTAGAGGTCTTAGAGACGGGGCAACCTGCGTCAATCTATTCGATGGAGCCCCAGATATGTATGTACGTGTGCACAACAAGGCCTCCCGGGGATTCGGGACCGATCAACACGTGCGCACGTAGCAAAAAGATGGCAGCTGCGGGCTGCGGTGAGAGAGCTCTTGAGAGCCTCACGAGTACACTACCGGGCAACCATGCAACGATCCGTCTGTTTTCCTTTTCACTCGCCAGTCTCAAGCCCGAGTTGGTGATCCGGGGCGGCTAATGGACCGGGCCCCGTGATGGCCCCTGATTCGTGGAGAAATGCTGTCTGGAAACGGGCAATAAGTTCCACGACAGGGATCATCACCTGGCAATGGAGACGCCCACGGCCCCGGCAGTGTGGGAGGGCCGCCAACTCTTGCATCAGACCCGGTGCTGGTCACTTTGGGGAAGGGCGCGCACGGCAAATGCTTGGCTGGGCAAGGTAGCGGACCTCGTACCGAGGTAGCAGTAGTGTACGCTGGAGTCGGACAGCACACAGTGCCGATGGAGCCGACCGTTTTGCGAGAGAGATGCAAGAGAGGGCGAGTTGATTCGTCACACGCTCTTGTCCGAATACCGGGACGCCGAACAACAACATCAAGACGAGCAAAAAAGATGACGAGGGTGCCAGGCGGAGAAAAGAGAGGGTCAGAGAGATACATTCTTGGCGCCTTGTTTCTCCATGCTCATCTTCCCCAGTTCGTCCCCGCCCCCGCCTTTCTCCCCAAGCGACCCCAACTTTTCCGCCCCGGTTCTGCTCCACACGATGCGAATAGGCTAATACGGATCCATGGGCATGTTGGTGTACTATAGTAGTACAGAGTACAGACCGACCGCCTGCTGTAAGATAATCCATTGCTATGCGCGTCAAATGCCTACCGGGGAACGTGAGAGCTCCCCTCTCTCTGGTTGGGGGAAAGACCGTGGTCGGCTGGAGCGCATCTAACGCCCATCACGATGAGGTACTACTGTACATACGTGCGTTGCCGAAAAAAAAAATGCCAGTCGGCGATTTGCAGCGTTCGGAGAACTGCACGCTTCAGTTCAACAAACCCGAGCGCTGCAGGTCATGGTCGCCGTCTTGGCGGGCAGGACAGAGGAAAACCGTTAACCTGCTGCAGGGTGAGCGGCCCCCCCTTCTTCCCCCCGGCCAACGCCTCCATTTGGTGGAAAAAAAGGGCGGGAGTAGGGGCCGCTGGGGCCTTGCCTGCACTACACTAGGAAGCATCCGTTCTAGTGTGGCAAGGCAACGAGAGACGGCAGCAGAGGTCACTTTCAACCAGCACGCCGGTCCAATGCTACCAATGCTACCTTGATTGAGGCCGATCTTCCCTAGCCGTTTGTTTGCAAAAAGGCAAGGTTGGCGAGCCCTTCTCCGCACCTGCCGGGGTAGGATCACAGATGGAGCCGGTCCGGGATCGAGACCTGGGACCCCCAATCAGCCCAATCAGGGACCGGCGTCCCGAAGGGGGTGACAGCGGGCCCGTTTGCCCGCACGAATCCCCCTTGTCTGATATCGCGGGAGAAGAGCAGTGCGACTACAAAAAGGCCCGGATTGCTACCTGCCAGCGTCTCACTCATCTGAGTCCGAGTCCCGGCGCAATCTGGGGTCCCGTCTTCCTCCCTCCCGCCGTCTCTGTTCAGAGCGTTGAAGAAGACTCCCCCTCCGGATCTTGATACAACCCCCTTCCCTTCTCGTCGCAACACATCGACAGAGACAGGTTGAATTCACCATCATGGGGCTGTCGACCAAGATATTGCAAAAGATCGTGCGGAACGAGGCCATGGCCTCGGATCCGCCCGAGATCTACGGCTGGCGTGTCTACTTGCTCGCCTGCTCGGTAAGTCGTACTGCGGCCGTCGTCGTCGTCGTCGTCGTCGTCGTCATCGTCGCGGACGGGGGGCCGAGCATTTCTTTATCAAGATCTCTGTCGCTGACGTCTGGGTTTTTTTTTACCCTCCTTCGCAGGCATGCTTCGGCGCCATGTCCTTCGGTTGGGACTCGTCCGTCATCGGCGGCGTCATCGTCCTTCCGCCGTTCATCAGGGACTTCAATCTTGGTGATCCAAAGTCGCAGGCCTCGGCCAACCTGTCGGCCAACATCGTCTCGACCCTCCAAGCCGGCTGTTTCCTCGGCGCCCTGGTCGCCTCTCCCATGACGGACCGCTTCGGGCGCAAGTGGTGCCTCATCGGCGTCTCCCTGATCATCATCATCGGCATCATCATGCAGGCCGCCGCCAGCGGCAACCTGGGCCCCATGTACGCCGGTCGCTTCATCGCCGGCGCCGGCGTCGGCGCGGCCAGCACCATCAACCCCATCTACGTGTCCGAGAACGCGCCGCGGGCGATCCGCGGCCTGCTCACCGGCCTGTACCAGCTCTTCATCGTGACGGGCGGCATGATCGCCTTCTGGATCAACTACTCGGTCAGCATCCACTTCCCGGAGACCAAGATCATGTACGTCTTCCCGCTCGCCATCCAGGCGCTCCCGGCCGCGCTGCTGTGCCTGTGCATGCTGCTCTGCCAGGAATCGCCCCGCTGGCTGGCCCGCCGGGACCGCTGGGAGGACACCAAGCGGGTCCTGTCGCGCATCCGCAACCTGCCGCCCGACCACCCGTACATCCAGGACGAGTTCCAGGAGATCGTCGCCCAGCTCGAGCACGAGCGCCGCCTCATCGGCGACGCCAGCTTCTGGAACCTGCAGCGCGAGATGTGGACCATCGCCGGCAACCGCCGCCGCGTCCTCATCAGCATCATCCTCATGATCTGCCAGCAGATGACGGGCACCAACGCCATCAACACGTACGCGCCCACCATCTTCAAGAACCTCGGCCTGACCGGCACCTCGACCTCGCTCTTCAGCACCGGCGTCTACGGCATCGTCAAGGTCACCAGCTGCATCATCTTCCTGCTCTTCATGGCCGACTCCCTCGGCCGCCGCCGCAGCCTGCTCTGGACCTCCATCGCTCAGGGTCTCGCCATGTTCTACATTGGCCTCTACGTCCGCATCGCCCCGCCCAAGGAGGGCGAATCCGTCCCGCCCGCCGGCTACTTTGCCCTCGTCTGCATCTTCCTCTTTGCAGCGTGAGTTTTCCCTATTTTTTTTTTTTTTTCCCTCTCTCTCCCGTTTTGCTCCCTTCCTCCTTCCCACCACCTTGCATTTTGCGTCTCGTGTGCAAAAATGCAGAGAGGAGAAGAGAAGAGAAGAGAAGAAAAAGGATGAGGGGGGAAAAAAAATTTAAGAACCATGATTCACTAACGTCTCTGTCTCCTCCTCCAGCTTCTTCCAATTCGGCTGGGGCCCCGCCTGCTGGATCTACGCCAGTGAGATCCCCGCCGCCCGGCTGCGCTCGCTCAACGTGGCGTACGCGGCCGCCACCCAGTGGCTCTTTAACTTTGTCGTCGCTCGCACCGTGCCCGTCATGATCGTCACCATGGGCGAAGGTGGATACGGGTGAGTCCTTTTTTTTTTTTTAATTAATCTTTTGCCTGCCTCCTCTTCCCGCCTTTAACACGCAAGAGACTGACGGGTGGATCTAACTACCGCAGAACATACCTCCTCTTTGGCAGCTTCTGCTTCTCCATGTTCGTCTTTGTCTGGTTCTTCGTGCCCGAGACCAAGGGCGTGTCGCTCGAGGCCATGGACAAGCTGTTCGGCGTCACCGACGAGTCGAGCAAGTCGCTGACCGTGGACGAGGACGCCAAGGAGAAGGAGAAGGATGGGCCCCACGCTCGCCAGACCGAGGTGGTGGCTTAAAGGGACAGGACCCCTCCCCCCTCGGGTTACTAGGAAACGCGGGAGTAATGTAGTGTTTTTTTTGAGCCTCTTTGTGCTGGTTATCCATCATCTGATATTACACAACCATCGTATTCCCAGCGGTATTTTCTGCTGCTTGCACTTGTCATCCATCCACATTTCTAGAGCTGTAAAGTGACTGGCGAACTGGGTGACTACGTCCATCTTTCCTCACTGCCTACCGTTCCTTGCATAAAAGCCAATGTTATGCATACCCCTCTCACTTAACGTGCAGTGCTATATATCAAAATATGCAGAAAGCATCGTGTTATCATTACTCGGCATCATGCCTTATCTCATTGGTATCGCGGTATCTTCCATGAACGTGCCTAAAAATGGCCAATAAAAAAAGAACACAAAAAACTCTCCCCAGATGGGGCGTGGCTTGCTCCCTGGTGGCAATACCAGCCTAGACCGCCGCCCCATGACTAGCACGAATTCATCGGGCAGGCCACATTGGTGCCCTTGACGCTGCCATCAACATTGGCAAGCGTGAGGATGGCACCGACGACACCGCCAAGACCCTCGCCGGCAATGAAACCTGGAGAGAGAGAAAAAACCGGGTTAGTCACGTGGAAACGCTCGGGTTCCTGGGGAAACCAAAAGGGGATTTACCAGCAGCCACGGCATAGCCGTAGATATCCCAGGTCCTCATGCTGTACTTCCTCCAGAGGGCGGCAATGATGGCACCGAGCAGTGCAGCGTTGGCAAACACGGGGGCAGGGACGACCCAGGACAGAGCGATGGCACCCCAGTTGGGCAGCCAGGCGCGGTACTTGGCGCGGTCGCCGACCAGGTAGAAGTGGCGGATCACGACCTGGATGATGGAGACGACGCCCATGACGATGGCAAAGATGCCGCTCTTGAGTGGGATGGCGACGTTGGGGTCGGTGACGGCCTGCGCGACGGCGGCCCAGGCCGACACGGAGGGGACGAGGAAGGGGCACTTGGCGCGGTCCTCCTGGTTAGGGGACCAGATGCAGGGGTAGGCCGACGTGAAGAGCACAAAGAGGCCCGGCCCGAGCCAGACGGAGCAGAAGGCGCCAATGGCCTGGGCGATCCACTGCTTGATGGGGGAGGTGCCGATCAGGAAGCCGGTACGGAAGTCGCTGACCAGCGAGGTGGCCATGTCGGCACCGCCCGAGGCCAGAGCGCCAGCAACGAGGTTGATCTTTTGGGCGTGCTGGATCGTGTAGCCGCTGTTGGAGGTGGCGCCGCCAAAGATGAGCTGCGACGCCTTGGAGGCGGCCGTGAGCGGCGTATTGTCCGTCACAGCACCAATCTGGATGGCGAGGAAGGAGAAGAGGAAGGCGAGCACGATGGCAAGGATGGTCAGGCCCGGGTGGGTGTCCCACTGGAAGTGGAAGATGATCATGCCGATGACGAGGGCGACGAGCAGGCCCAGGGCCCACATCCACGTCTTGACCTGCTCCTTGGGCGGGAAGGGATCCTCAACAATGTCCTCATTCTTGGCCTGGACGGAGCCGTGCTTCTCGAAGAAAGCGCTCGACTTGCCGCGCGCAACCAGCGTGCTGTTGATGCCCGCACAGGTCTGGTTCCAGATCGACTTGGCGCCTGCCCAGATGGCCTTGTACTGAACGAGCAGCTCGGCCATGGAGCAGCACACCATGACCATGACGCCGGGCCAGAGGAGCCAGTAACGCGGGGAGGGCGTCTGCTTGCCGAGGTTGCTAAGGCTGGCGAAAGTGTAGTAGCCGTT
Source organism: Thermothelomyces thermophilus ATCC 42464 (assembly GCF_000226095.1). Classification (NCBI taxonomy): domain Eukaryota; kingdom Fungi; phylum Ascomycota; class Sordariomycetes; order Sordariales; family Chaetomiaceae; genus Thermothelomyces; species Thermothelomyces thermophilus. The sequence goes on along the minus strand of NC_016476.1, from coordinate 51,260 downwards.
CCACTTGGGATCGCCGTCGCTCAGGTCGATACCGATGCACTCGCCGTAGTGGACCAGAGCGGGCCCGATGATGGCCCAGGCGGTGAGAGAGCCGATGAACATGGAGATGGCGGGGTTGAGGCCGATCAGGATGCCGGAGCCGATGAAGGCGGGCGTCCACTCCATATACCAGCCCCAGGACTCGATATTCATGGCCCAGCTCTTGTAGCCGCTCCAGATGTGAATCCAGGTGAAGACGTGCCAGTCGTAAAGGATGCCGACCGCGTAGTAGGAACAGACGCGGTGGATAAGGGCACCAAAGAAGCAGACAGCGAGGCACTTGAGCTTCTTGAGAGCGTCAATGCTGCCCGCGGCACCGGCGTGCATGGATCGGATCGTCAGGGCAACGGCCGTCGCGGTCGGGAACATGAGCTTCAGCTCCCGCGCGACCTGGATAATGAAGAAGCGGCGTAGCGGCGTGACGTAAAAGAGGCCAATGAAGGAGGTGACGAGGGTGATGGTGAAAATGATGCCGATGTCATCCTTGGGGGAATGACCCGGGTCCATGACACCAAGCTGGTACATGGCGGGAATCGCAGCGACGAAGATGCCGCCAGTGCCGCCGGCTCCGGTGGCGGCGGCCTGAACGATCGAGTTCTCCTGGGGACCAAACATGCCGCCGATGATGGGGAGCTTGCCGCCCGTCTTTTCGAGCAGCTTCAGAACACCGTAACCGAAGATGGCGCCGAACATGTTGGCGCTAAATGTGAAACCCGTCTTCAGACCTGGTGGAGAGTCAGCACAGGCTCGCTCCTGGCCAAGCTGCCGTCGCGCTCGTGGGCTGCCAAGTTCGGCGATCGATCCCCGGTTGGGGGGAATTGGAAGCGAGGGGCGAGTGACTCACCGAGGTAGAGGTTGGAGGCGCAAACAAGCAAGCCCAAGACACAGCCGGTGAAGACGGCCCGGAAGGTGAGCGGGTTCTCCTCGTGCGGAATTGAGGGGTCCATGGCCAGCGGGCGGTACAGGTCCTCCTCATCGACCTCCTCAACCTCGGTGGGGGCCTTCTCGACCGAGACGTCGTGCGTCTTGAGCTCGGTGGCATCTTCGACGGGCGGCTGGCTCTCGGCGAACGGGCGCACCGCGCCGGTGGCCGCGGTGGCCTCGAAGGACTTCTTCTCCGTCATTGTGGGCGGTGAATATCCGTGGGGATGTCGCTCTCGGGGCGTGCAAAACCACCAGTGAGGCAGGACTCCCTGCCTGGGTTTGGCGAGGGCGCGATTGACGAGACCGGAAGAGTCTTGGGATGTGAAGCGGGAAAGGAAAGAACGGGAAGGAGTAGAGCGCGCTGGCGTGCAGCGGACGATGTATTTAAAGTAATGCGCCGGTCGACTCCGCGGTTGGCTTAATCGAGACCAGCTGCCAAGTGCGGTAGAAGGCCGAACCGGAAGCAGAATGTGGTTTCTGTCATGCGCTTATCCGGTTTTCCATCGCCACCCGGGAAAGCGCGCCCTTGCGCTGCCATGTGCTGCCCCATCTTTCCCCCCCGAGCGTGATAAGGAAGGAACGCCAGATGGGATGGAAACGCTCTGCCGCGGGTTGTTGCTCCCTGGCGCGCCGCAGCCAACACGCCCCGGCTGGGGTGGAGCAAACTAGCCGATTGGCATTCAGAACGGCCGGCCATTCGATGATTCGCCGGAGCGACGAGGACACGCCCAAAATAGGCAGGTCGAAAGCGTGTTGTTCTCTATATAAAGAGAAAAAAGTGGACCGTCTCTGGCCTCCGGGAGCTATGTGGGCATGCGGTCTCGGCGCGCGCTACTGCATTCATGATACTATATCAAATGAAGCTGATCTGGAAAGTCCTGTCCATCGATAATGTGGGGTCGGTTTAGCCTTGAATGGGCGAGTTTCGTGGACGTACTCAAACGTAGTGTATGCAGGTAAGGAAGGTATGTATGTATGTAGAGTACATACGAATTACTCCGTACTGGAATATTGGACTGTGCATTCGGCCAAATGGATCGATCCGCAGGCTCTCAAACTTTTGCTGCTTCTCCATGCTATTGTTCGGCTGCAGTCTTTGCCCTATTATGACACACGGCCTCCTGAGGCCTTACTTCGATCAACCAAAGCACCTACGGATCGATAATATGCATTGTCTTCTGAGTTAAGTGAATGATGACCCGAGAGGCAAGACGATCAGCAAAGTGCTCCGAGGTATGCTGCGGGCAAACATCGAGGGTCGACCAATCGCGAGGCATGATTGGCTGGCCCTTTGGGGCCCTTTATCCAAGAGGGCAGGTTGCCAGTTCCCGCCTGCAGAAGCCACCATGCCGGGAATAGCAGGCAGTCGGAGGGATCGCTTGGCTGTGCCCGCCCCCGTCATTTGCTGAAACGGCGAACAACGGACAGGAGTGCGAATTACTTCGTCCACGACTTGGAATTCCCAAGATCACAGACCCACCGCAATCGGATCTGCTTCCGTAACCGATCGAATATTGTCATTTTTATGACTCCTTTGAAAGGGTTAAAGACTCGAAGGGCGTGCACCCAATACCGATAGTCTGCGCAGAGATCGAGGCTGCCATCGTGCAACAGCGGCAACGGCAACGGTGATTATTAGCGACTGATAAGATAGGTAGGCCAAATTCGCCCGAGCCTCGGCACCTAGAACTGCTGTCGACCCGGTGAGGTGGAATGACCTGTTTTTACCTGTTCTCACCTCCCCGGAAACTCTAGGGATTCTGGATTGCCAACCGCGTCTTCTCATCTATTGGCATCAGACATCAAATAGGCAGGTACTCAACGGTCCTTCACTAGTCGCCAGGATGGCTGACCGTTCCTCGAAACCCCACTGGCCCAACTTCGCTCCCGTCGCACACTACTATGTAAGGCGCCGGCTTGGCACAGGGCCCTTGAGTTTGGCCTGTCTGTGCACGGAACAACCTGGTGGTTCCTCCCAGAGTAGGCGGCCAGACATGAGGATTGCTGCATGGATCGGCCGCCGGTTCAATTTTTGGAAGCGCAACCCTTTGGATACACGCAGGCAGCGTGGTGGCGTGCAACATGCTTTGCAGCAGTTGAGCCTCGAGGATCTGAGATCGCTCGACATTGTCTCGGGCCCGTCCCGCAACAACCACAAAAAGTGTGGGGGTTGCCTTCCAGACTTTCTAGGCCTCCAAACTGATTTTGCAGTACGTATGGACGTATGCACTATACTACTCCAAACAAGGATCAGTTCGAGCGATATCGCCCCAGCAACAGAGCCAGTCGGCTCACGTCTTCTACCACAACCAACACCTGCCCGCTTGCGGAACCACTCCCTCAGGATCCGTCCGCAGGCAATAGCCCGTTGAAGAGCTTCCTCCAGCCAGCATCCGATCATGGCTAGCAAAATGCAGCTTCGCGTGACCGTTAGCAGGTTCGGTGGCCTGTCGCGTGCTCGTACAACTTCATACACTACATCCCGGCCACAGCCAACACCAAACACCAAGCACCTGCCAATCCCGGCAAGGGGCCAAGTATGGTCGGGGCCCAATCATGCGGCGCCGCGAGCGAGGCAGGCTCGTGTTGGACGATATCGAGACGACCAAGACGGCGGCGACAAGATAACCCTCTGACAATTAGACCCGCTGAAGGAGGCACTCACAGGGTCTGTCATCGTGAGCTTTCACGCGCTTCACGAGCCGCAGCAATGCTCTCATACTTTGTGTGCAATCCCCTGGTTTTAAAAGCCTGACATCTCTCTGGTAACGCGCTACCATGAAAAGCTTCCTTCCACCCCACTTGCCCACTCCAGCCTTACCAACTCGAGACAAGTGCTGCCAAGCCGCAAAAGGCTTGTCTCCTGCCGTTCCTGCAACAGCCCGCACGCTAGCCACCCCTCCGGGAGAGCTATCAGTAGTGGCTGCATGGCCGAGCCATGGCGTCCGCGCTAACACCACCCCTGTGTGGTGCGTCCTTCGTCGCGTGCGTGTCTAGTCATCTTCGTCGGCTTCCAACACGGCTCGAGCATTTATGGAGATCGCGAGACCAAGCTGTTGCTGCTATGGAAGTGCCGCTCAGCCGACGCTGGGAAGCTATTCAGTACGCCGTTCTCTGCAATTTCCGAGGCGGCATCATCTTGCTGTCCGCACTAACTAAATTAATTACAGAGGAATTTTTCTAATACCATCTCAACTTATTTAGTCCATTCGACGTCACATTACGGTTACCGGTCCAATGGTAAGAACTTCTGGTTGAGTATGGAAGCAGACGATTCAAACTCCTCGACTTCTAGCTTTCTCTCGCTCCTTGGTCCCGTTCAGAGAGGGTGCCGGGTGGAAGCAGGCGCACCTCTCTCGGCGTGACCACTCAACAGGTTGCCCCCAAGGTACATACATAGCATGTAAAACTTCACACGCGCGTTCTCGGTCGCGCAACGAGCCACACCGGGTCAGAGTAGCGTCTGCTGCCTTTTTTTTGGCATCATGGTGCTTTAACGGTTGGCTGCAGAATGGAGGACAATGCGGAAGTAGATCATTTCGGCCGTGTCGCCTACATGGCATTCTTTACTGTGTAACATCTCCCGACCTTCCTGCTCTGATGTTGCCCTAGTCCCTTGGGTCGGCTGCCCATCTTAGCACTTGATTCACCCCAGTAGATGCACCTGCAGATGCTTCGTTCAGGGTTGCAGCTGGTGATTTTGCCAGGGAGGAAATGCAATAGTGATGTACTCCATGCCGATGCCTATATATATCGTATTATAGTTCATGGATAGACACTTATTATGTAGTAAATTGTGCCCCTCGAGGCAGTAACGGCCCGGGCCGCCGGGTTGCCCAGAGTGACGGGTTCCTAGGATTACTCGTGCCTCCGACTCTGACGGCGTTGACGAACCTTGACATCTGTAAGCTAGTTAGGTATCAGAATCGTGCAAACTTATCTCTCGCATGCTCCACAAGCATCCAGAGCAATGTGCAACGCTGGCTAAGCACATTGGCCATTTCTTTTGTCCACATATCGCGCTCTTTTGTCCTCTTTCTTCGGTAGTCTATAAGGCACTTTGTTGAGCCTTGGAAGCCACCGCTGCATAGCCTCCTTCTGTTGTTTAAGTCTTCCACCTGCGTTTCATACTTGTCCAGTGGTACAGCTTTGACGCAATTGCAGTAGGCGCCAAATATTAAATCGCCGCGCGTTCTTCGTATGACTTGCATTTGTCAAGACGCGAAACGCACTGTTGCTTCGGGATATCTGAAGAATGTGTAGCTGCTTGCAAACGCAGCAGGTCCGATATATGTCTTATTTGTTCGGCAGGTCCGGTATTCCAGGCCGACGGCAGCGAGTTGCTGGTTTTGTGCTTGCAATGCTATTTCCTTGAGCCGTTCGTGGTTGCCGCACTTTGATTCCGGGCAAGTAGCGGTTGCATTATTCGTATTCTCGGTGCTTTCCATCGGCCTGCTTGTCCCATCCGTGTCAACTCAGAAAAGGATTCCATCATCTTGACTTTCTGCATGCAGCCTGCCAGAGTCGAGCTCGAAAACTGAATGTCCTCCGCTACGTACACCAACGAGGGGGTGTGGCACCTTTCGTCTTTCAGTTGCAGTCTGGTTCCTTTGGATTTTCGGAGTCTTCAACAACGTTCTCGAGCCATTGCTGCCTAACAAAGGGATCAAGTCATTTGACATTATGCATCTCACCCCAGCTCTCGTTGCTGCCACCTGCGCAGTCGAAGTTTGTGCCGGTGTCTTGCCCCGATCTTCCAGTACCCCGACGACATTTGGGTCGGGCACCCTGTCCTTGAAGCAGGTGCGCAACCCAAACTTCGTCCGAAATGGGCCGGTCCAGCTCGCCCGAATCTACCACAAGTACGGCGTTCCTCTGCCGCATGATCTCAGAGAAGCAGTGGCCCGCTTCCGAGCCGAGATACGCAAGCGATCGAACGGCAGCACCGAGACGAATCCCGAGACAAACGATGTCGAGTACCTGACACCGGTTTCCATCGGCACTCCTCCGCAAGTTCTCAACCTCGATTTCGACACGGGATCCAGTGACCTCTGGGTGTTTAGCTCAGAGACCAGGTCCAGCGATGTGCAGGGGCAGACCATATACGACCCGAACGAGAGTTCCACGGCCCAGAAGCTGCAGGGCTACTCATGGCAGATCTCCTACGGAGACGGCAGCTCCTCGAGTGGCGATGTGTACACCGATGCAGTCACCGTCGGTGGGTTGACAGTTCCGTCCCAGGCCGTCGAGGTTGCGAGGAGGGTATCAGATGAGTTCACTTCGGACCCCAATAACGACGGCCTCCTTGGCCTTGGCTTCAGTTCCATCAATACTGTCCAGCCCGTGCCACAAAAGACGTTCTTCGATAATGCTAAGGCCGACCTCGACGCCCCTATCTTTACAGCTGACCTCAAAGCCAGTGCTCGTAAGTGACTCCACCACGCACCAGCAACAAAGATCCCTCCTTCAGACCCGAGGCTGACAAGGCGATGCGAGCAGCCGGGTTCTTCAACTTTGGTTACATTGACCACGGTGCCTACACCGGCGAAATCACATACATGCCCGTAGACAGCAGCGACGGGTTCTGGGCGTGGACGTCGCCGGGATACGCGGTTGGTTCCGGAAGCTTCAAGAGGACCACGATTCAAGGCATTGCGGATACGGGTACGTCCCTGTTCCTTCTGCCCAGTTCTGTGGTCTCGGCCTACTACGGCCAAATCAGCGGCGCAAAGTACGACAGCATTCAAGGTGGCTACACCCTGCCCTGCAGCGGGTCAGTCCCAGACTTCGCCTTCGGGATCGGCGACAGCAACACCACGATTAGCGTGCCCGGCGATTACGTGAGATACGCGGCAACCGACTCGAGCGGCATTATATGTTTTGGTGGGATCCAGGCGAATACGGGGATCGGGTTCTCCATATTTGGAGACGTTGCTCTCAAGGCTGCCTTTGTCGTCTTTGACGGCGCCAAGCAGCAGCTGGGTTGGGCCTCCAAGCCCTTGCCGTCCTAAATGACCATGCGTATGAATTACGCATCTCACCGGAGTGATACGCGGCAAGGCCGAGAAGAAAATGAAACGCTCCCATGGCTATATGCCAGTATAACATTCCTTACGTCTGCTACGAGGCTTCTCTACGCATAAATTTGCTACTCTATTTATGGACTGATCGTTTCTTTCTTTTCTTCCTCTCTTCTTTGCCCTCTCACTGCGGGTCACACAAAATATTTGGTGGATGCTTTGGTGGGTTGCCAGTTCAGAAGCACATGGAGGTATTGCTGGGCTGTTTATTCATATCAAATCAAATATGCCTCACAGGGAGATGCAGAAGTTAGAACACGAATGGTTGAAGCCATCGAGGATTTGCAACGTTCGCGAATTGACCAAACCTACACGTCCTAGAATGGGCAACCTCGAAACGGGGCCACAGCAAGTGTTCCACGCAAAGCTAAGGTAACGCTCGCTTATAAGACCGAAGCGCATGCTGTACGGTATGTTCCATAATTTGGGACGCATTTGTGATTCATGAATTCGCTTGGGCAAGCACAGATGTCGTTAAGTGGCCACGGACTCTCAGAGGTCGGTGGTGGAGCTGCCCAAATGTGGCAAAAAAGAGGTCGTGCCCGGGTTCGAACCGGGGTTTCTGGAAATTTTGACACCTTTGTCAAAATCCAGAGTGATAACCACTACACTACACAACCTTTTTATCGAAGTTGCCACACGTAGGATCTAGCTTAAACATATAAATGGCTGTATGCGAGCCAATTGACATCAAACTAAGAACCTCGCTCGCGACCAAGCCCCTTTATAATCCTGGAATCGGCTTCCAGCCAGGTCAGTTGCAATGTGTACAACGTATTACGTAGCTTCTTCACGTTGAACAGATGACCTTCACTCTCATGCTTACTAAGCCTGATTCTGTGCTCCTGTCCGCCTTTGGTCTGGGCATCATAAATTGCGTCCCAAAGCATTGGCCTTGGCGGTGGAGGTTTGCTTTTACCGATGCCTTCAGCCATTCAAAATTTACAAGAACTTTCAAGCTTTTTGGAGCCAGCACTGATTGGAGGCCCATTAGGGTATCGGACTGTCCCCTCGGGTAACACCTGGCTCCGGGTATCTTATATCATGGTGAACGCCAATCTCAGAATGCTCCACGCGCCTTACTCTCATGAGAGACGCAATGGAAAACCAGACAAGACGCCGCTTGGAGTATTCACAAGTCTTATTCCTCCTCTTCCTCAATAATCGGAACCTCCACCACAAACTGGGCGCTAGCCTCGTCTGCGTCGGGTTCCAGAAAGGTGAAGGCAACAGAGCACATGTCCGTCAGCCCCTTCTTGCCGATTGTGTCGGTCTCTGTTGCCTTGATGGTCCTCCATCCTTGATTCAGATCATTGGGGTTCTTTGGAAGTGCGTATGCTACTTTGACATCGCTGTCATTGGCTGGTACAGGCGTTACCTGCGACTCGGCGGGGTTGGTCGAGGTGTTCAGGCCGTTGGGGTAGCGGTCTCGGAGAATCGAGAGTAGCTCGGCGGTAAGACGGGAAAACGACCAGTCTGCCATAGCTATGAGAAAGATGGTATGCATGCCGTACTTCAGGCGGACCGTAAGTTCGGGATCCTCGACAGTCTTCGCGTTGGGAGGCTGGTCACGGCGAGCGAGAAGTGGTTAGTAAGTCAATTATCGGCCTAGCGACCTGGCTCGGGTCAACAGAAGCGTAATACTTGCCATTATGATATGCGTTAATCGGAGTATTTCCTAATTGAACGAGTGAAAGAGAACGGATTCGGGTAGAGGTCTCCAACCAAAGGTGATGTTGGCGATGCGCATGGACGCCTAGATATGCCAAGATTGGATGGAGGGGCGTACAAGGAACTTTTTAGCTGCAGTGAAGCTTGGACCATCCGTCGCGGACCCGAAATCCCATTTTCGACACTGCACGCGACTGACAGCGAGACAGACTGGATTCGACCTCTCAAGGCAACACGAACACTTCTCACTGGCGGTACGACTTCTTTGACGGGCCTTTGAATCTTTGGTCCCCTCTTGCCGTTCTCAACAGCACCACTCAGTCGCAACGACACGATGGCTGCGACAGACGACGACGAAGCCTCGCATGCGCGGCGTAACCAGCCTCCGCCGCTGTCCAGGGCCGAGGTCGACCAGCTCTACCGAAACGCTCGCCTCTCCCTTCCCGCCCCTTTGCGGATTCCGATGGCGTCGGTTCTGTCGTTCTTGGCTGGGTTCACTCTCGGCACGGCGAATGGCGGGAAGATGGCCGGCCTGCAGTTCCGCGCCGAGCATGCGCACAAGCTGCCCACGACCACTACCGGCTGGTACTTGTACCACAAGAGCAAGAACTACCACATGGCGTACGGAGGAATACGCGAGGGCCTCCGGATGGGGTTGAGAGTGTCGTTCTGGACAACGGCCATGTTTGGCATCGAGCAGATGTTTGATTCGTACCGCGGAACCGCCGACATGCTCAATACAATAACATCCTGCGTCACTGTAGCGGGGGGGTTCAGTCTTTGGAGTATGCTACCAGCTCTGTTTCGGGCGTGGGGTGTCGGACTGTTGCTAACGTCATGGCCCTGGTGCAGATCGCTTCTCGTTGCCGATGACGGCTCGAACTACAAAAGCCGCCCTCGTCGCTGGGTTTGTATACGGAGGCCTGCAGGACATCTTGGGCATAGTAAGAGGCCGCCCCATCAGATATGTCGACTGGGTTAGGCAGCGATTAGGGTACCCCCGACGAGAAGACCCTAAAATGCAATAACGGGCATCTGGCCTTGTCTCGCGACTTCCTGGTCCGTCCGGTGGACCGAATGTGCTGAGAAGGGGGGGGGGGGGGGGCTCCTCCTACGCCGAAGTACCGCCTTTTCGGCCAGCCCAAATCAAGAGCCAATCGGTAGGTATACGAGCATGTCCAAAGAGAGGGACGACGCATCTTGAGGAAACCCCCACAATTCATTCGGCGCCGATAGCGGGTCACCTGACCACCGCGACAGACGTCGCCGACATCAACTGCAAACAACGGACTCTGCTCGAAGTTTCGAGGCGGGATTGAAATTGACACCAAGCCACGCTGCAGCTTCCCCTGTGTTTCTTAGCTGGGGGATTTGCTCTTGATGAGGCCTGGATCCATTTTACCGCCCCAAAGCGTTTTTTTTCTCGACGCTGTGCTAGGCTGCTTGGCAAGCCCCGCCCAAATGGCTCTTTGGAGCTCCAAAACGCTCATCGTGGGGCTGCGGTGCCATGCCGGCAGATAGCGGGCGCCCCACCTGCGCGGCTATCTACGGTTTTCCGATAATGGGACCTGGCGATAACATCATGGGGCCCATCGCCAGCCACGATAGAGGGACGTTCTGGACGCACATTGACAGTCAATGCTGTCCCGCAATCCCTCCGTGGATTGGTGGGTTCTGGTGCGTTCGGCAGCCGGGGCCATTGGGATGTGCGACACCGGCGGGAGGGAAAGGCCGAGGAGCAAGCTGTTGATCGATTATATCTTCGCCGTTTGTCCCATCAATTGGAGCACCAGCTGTTTTATGCAGTTACGAATTTCCGAGCCCTCTCTCCCTGGCATATAGACTGCAATCATCTTGACGGTCTCCACTCCGCACCGCCCCGAGTTCATTCAAGGAACCGCACTGAGCAACAAACAAGACAGCATTTCAAATTTCACGCGATGGCGCGGTTCCCCAGGCCCATACCTGGGCTTCGTTCACCATGTCACGTAATGAAAGCAAAGTCGAGCACCACAGCGATCATACCTGCCAGGAACGCTTTTCCTCCTCCCATTTATGCTGCTGTCTCAAATTCGCAACGGTCTGCCCAATCAGGGACAAGGCCAGCATCGACATCGTCACGGTCATTACACTCGTCCTCCAACCAGCCCTCTCCAACCGGTCAGTTTTCGATAGGTGCAGGCGACTTGCCCTCTCCGACGCATGAGCATCAATCATCCAAGATGGGCCGGCCTGCACCGCTAGCTGTGCTGCCGCTGGCCAACGTTCTGCGGTCGCTCATGACGACCACGGTCTCGTCCTCGCCGCTACTGCTGCCGCCCTCACTGGCTGTGATGTCTGCCCTGGCCAACACTACCCGGCCGCTGCTCAATCCGGACAGGAATCCCATCCTCCGCTTCTTTCTCAAAAAGACATTCTATGCCCAGTTTTGCGCCGGCGAGAACGCGGCTGAAGTACGACGGACTATCGAGTCGCTCAAGGGGATCGGTTTCGCCGGCGTCATTCTGGGCCATGCCAGGGAGGTAGTTCTTAGCGAAGCGCAAATGAAGGATCTCATGTCGTGTAGCAGCGGCGCCGTGGCCGACGAATGTGTGCGAAATGAAATCACCCCGTGGGCCAAAGGAACGATGGAAACGGTGATGCTGGCGTCCCCGGGCGACTTTGTTGCGCTCAAGCTCACGGGCGCCGGCCGACAGGCCCTCTATGCCCTTTCCAAGCGCCTGCCGCCATCCGAGGCCCTGTCGAGTGCTATCGACGCCATCTGCCGCCTGGCCGCTGACCGTGGTGTCCGCCTGCTCTTCGATGCCGAGCAGCAGGCCCTCCAGCCGGGTATCGACGATTGGTCCCTCGAATACATGCGCAAGTTCAACACCGCCGATAGCGCCGTCGTCTACGGGACTTACCAGGCCTATCTGAAGGCAACGCCCTCGACGCTCAGCCGGCACCTTGCTGCTGCGCGTGAGGGTGGGTTTGCGCTGGGCGTCAAGCTCGTCCGGGGCGCCTACCTGGGCTCTGATCCGCGGCATCTCATCCACGATACCAAGGCTGACACGGACATGGCGTATGACGGCCTTGCCGAGGCGCTCCTGCGGAGACGGTGGAACGACCAGCTCAGGCCGCAGAGCGAGAGCGACGAAGACGCGGCGTTCCCCAACGTGGGCGTGGTTCTGGCTACGCACAACCGCGAGTCTGTGCTTAGGGCGCAGGCAATCCTTTCTGAGGGGAGTGCCGACTGCGTGGACGTGGCATTTGCCCAGCTGCAGGGCATGGCGGACGAGGTCAGCTGCGAGCTGGTGACGAAAGGTGCCGGGGATAAGACGCCCCGTGCCTACAAGTACCTCGTCTGGGGGTCGACGGGCGAATGTATGAAGTATCTGCTGCGGAGAGCCCACGAGAACCGAGACGCGGTGCAGAGGACACGAGCCGGGCGCGATGCCATGCGGGCCGAACTGATGCGGAGGGTCAAGAAGGCGTTTGGGTTGTCCACTTGAAGTGCTGAATTGGGTTAACACTGCACGCGAAGAAGGTTTCGGGGGCAGGAGTTTGGGGTGGAGCGATACTTTGGTTGACTTCTGGTGCCATCATGACTCTTAGCGTCCACGGACGGCTATTCTATTTTTTTTTTTTTTCTAGCAAGCTTAATGAGACCGGTTCAATCCATTAACCACGGTTTCTGGTACGGATTGCTGCCGTGTGCGGAATCATTTTGGATCCATGACTTTCCCGAACCGAGCACCACACCCTCAAAGCGAGATTTTGACAGTTCTCCTCGTTTGTAGTGTGGCATAAGGATAGCTGCGGTCGACATCGAGTGGCGACACATCTAATCCTCAGTCCATGGTCCTTGCACCTACTCCGCGGCCTTCGTCTCCAGAGAACCTCCTGGTGCCGCGCAAAGTCACGGCTGTGGCAAGCCGGATCTCTCGTATCGAGCGCGGGTTGGAAGGCAGGCCACTAGCCTCAGGCTGCCTTGTTGGTGAGACTTTCTGTCCCCCTCATATGAAGCCAGTTCCAACATCGCAGCCAGTAGCCCGATTCTCATAACCCCCGCAACGCCATCCCCATGAGTGCCAACCTCTCACTCTGCTTCCGCTTCTCCTGCTCGTCGGAAATTCGGTCCAGCGCCGGGACGCCGTTGAGACGGTAATACTTGCGCACCTTGGGCCAATCGGTAGTTTGAGCAAGCTCGGCATCTGTTAAAGGTGTCGGCTTTCCGTGGACATGCTGACTCAAGTGATCCCAGATGGCCTGTTGCGTTTGTATTGGTGCCGAGTCTCCATCTTGTGCATTCGACGGTGGCACGACCTTGACCACAATCAGGTCTTTTGTCTTGCCAGGAGTGATACCCCATCTCCGATAAGCGTCTGCGATCTGGGGCTAGGTCAGCATAAATCGAGGCACTCGGGCGCGGAACAGAGCGAAGTACGTTATTGTTGGCATTGAACGATACCACAATCTCCGAGTGAACATTGGGTGTTCGTAGTGACCCGTCCAGCAAGACGTTGACGGCGCTGTAGATGGCCGAGAGGAGGTGTAGCCGGGAAATGACCGACGAGGCATCAATAAAGGCGTACTTGAATTCGCTGTTCCGAGAGAGGAGTTGCGCGTGAAGGAAGTCGGCATTTGACACGTCACGAAAGAAGGCGGCATAGATCTGGCAGCTCGAGGGAACGTGTTCCAGCTCGAGCTTTTCGAGAGCCATATCTGCAGTTGTCCTGTTTCCAAAGAGTCGTGGCCTGGGCGTTATGCTCGTCGTATGCGGCCGTAAAGAAGGATCTACAGTAAATAGATCGCGGCGTCAAGCCTAGCAGCCGCGGAAGCCGACAAGATCGTCCGATAATAATAAGCCTGACATTTGCAAGACTTGTCCAGTGCCCGGTTGGAGGGGCAGCGCGGGGTTGGCCGCTGCCAGCCCTGCCTGCAATGGTGGGGTTCGCAGCTGCAGGAGTGGTGGAGCTGGCCGCTTGTGGGCCTACCTTAACCTTTTCTCCAATTCGTACCCACCCAAGGCCATCGATCATGGAGAATTGACCACCAACTGAAGTTGAATAAGAGTGTCCTTTCACTTGGACCGTATTAGGTACGTAACAAAATATATGTGCACATACATCGTCGTGAGCCCGCCTTGTGAACACGCCCTGAGAGCGGTGGTGCCAACCCCAGCAACGCAAGGGTACTCTGCATATGAATCGTTTCAGGCATCTGCTAATCACACTGTGTGCTGCCGATGCCGCGCCGAGCTTAAACCTTGTCGGACCTGGGAGGAAATCCCGACCCTCTGGAGACGCGCTGCATTGCTGCATTGAATCGGGCGGATTCAATCGCCCCTGAACATCTGGATCTGGGGCCGGCAATCATCTCCCCCCGTTCATCGAACATCGGCAACCTCCGTTCCGTTTAACACCGGATCCTTGACCCGGTCAAGCACGGGGGCAGCGGTGGCTTCCAAGCGCTTTTGCATCGTGCGTTGAATCGTCGCCACGACTGCAGTTCAAGGCTCTCTTCTCTCTTCAAGCCCTGCCGCCCGTGTTGGCGCGGCACGACATCGCCAGAAAGCTGGAAGCGCACCGGGTCCTGCTGCCCTGTCGCCGAGACACCATGCCCCAACCCCGTCCGCCCAAGCGGCCTAGCGACGCCGGCGACGGGTCAGCCGACTCGGCGGCCCCTGCGCCCAAGGTGAAGCTGGCGCGTCTCGAGCGCAGGCCCGAGGAGTTCTCCAACGTTGTCAAGAGCAAACTGCAGTCGTACACGCGCACGGGGCAGGCATGCGACCGATGCAAGGTGAGCATGTCGCGCGCCTCGATTCCATTCCAAGTTTGCAAGCACCCGCCCGAGACTGACTTTGTTGTTGCTCCGCGTAGGTCCGCAAGATTCGCTGTGACGCCCTCCCGGAAGGTTGCTCGCATTGCGCCACCCAAAACCTCGAGTGTTATGTCACCGACCGCGTCACTGGCCGCACCGAGCGGAGGGGCTATCTGCAACAGCTCGAACGCGAGAAAGGTGCCATGCTCGTCCACATCCGCGAGCTCGAGAAGCTGCTGGAGAACCACGGCGTCGAAGTACGGCCGTGGCAGTGGCCGGGGTATACCACCACCTACCCTCCGGGAGTCAGTTTCGACCACCTTGGCAACCCGGTTCAAGACCCGTCTTCCAAGGAGCAATGGCAGCAAGTCGGCTTGGTGTGGGTCAAGAACAGCCAGAAAAAGTCGCAAAACAACAGCAGTGCCCAACCGCCGTGGTCGACCCTCGCGTCCAGGCCGAAAGACAGCTACCTGGGCGTCTCGTCGGACAGCGCACCCCTGAGTTCTATCAAGGGGACGACGCTGTCCATCCTCGGGACCAATATCGATATTACCTGTTTCGACGCCCCTGACATGGACGAGCCCGCTCCCGGCACGCCCATCGGGTCGCCGCTCTACAACAAATCGGTCATGGCTTACCTCCAGTCCGCCCTCAACATCAACCCTCCGCTGACCAATGTGGAACTGCCCCCCAAGATGGAGGCATTCCGTTACGCCGAGTGGTACTTCCTCATGATCCACCCGTTCCTCCCAATCCTGCACAAGCCCTCCTTCATGCAGCTTGTAAGGCTTCCAGCTCCTTCGGCCGTGTCGTGCCCCGCGCTAATGTCCGACAGTTAACACGCATCTACGACGACCCGACGTTTAAACCAACGGTGCCGGAGCTGGTCATTGTCCACATGGTCCTCGCCACCATCTATTTTCAGTACGGCGTCAGGAACCGAGAGGAGCCCGAGAAGCACGCCCAGCTCAACGACCTCTCTAACAAGCATTACCACTGGAGCCTGAGCAAGTTCTTCGATCTCGCCATCTCTCAGTCGGTGACGGCCGTCCAGGCCCTCGCCATGATCGCCTCGCATACCCGCAACTTCCCCAAGCCCGAGTGCTCTTTGGCCGTCTCGAGCTACGCTTTCGGCAGGGCCATCGAGATGAATCTGCACAGGGCCGCCGAGATACCGGCCGGCGGTACGACACTCGAGAACGAAGTGCGCAAGAGGGTCTGGTGGGCCATCGTGGCCATCCTGTGCACGCTGAACGGACGGCTCGGGCGGCCCATGCCCATTTCCGTCGAAGAGTTCGACGTCGAGTTCCCGATCGCCATCGACGACGAATTCATCGGGGAGGAAGGCATTCTGGATCCGTCCAAGATTGGTCACTGCAGCTACCATGCGGGACTGATGGGGTTCAAGATCACGCCCTTGTTCATCGAGATGTATTCCAAACTTTACAGTGTGCGTCGCGACCCGAGCAAGTACGTCCAGGTGGTCACCCAGCTCGAGGAGGCCCTGCGCAATCTCTTGGACGAGCTCCCGGACGAGCTCCGAGTGGAGAAGTGCCAACCGGGCAATCGGGTCTTTGCTCTCTATACCCAGGCCTTCTGCCTGGAGTTCACCCTTTGTCTAAGACACCCTTCCGTTTGCCTGACAGACGACCCCAAGATCTGTGCCGAGAACACCAGGATCTGCGAGGACGCCGCTCGAGAGCTGCTCAAGGTGGTTGGGTCCCTGTACAAGCTCAAGTCACTGGACACAACGTGGTACCAGCAGTCGGTGTACATTGCCGCCATGTTCTCGGTCTTGGTGGCGCACTGGCAGCGACGTTTCGAGACAACGGCGGTCGAGGTTGCCGCTCTCCGTGAGGATATGTCGCTTTGGCTCGGCATCATTAGGGAAATCGGGAGGCTCCAGGGTAAGTTCTTGCCACACCCACCAGTTACTTTTGCACTTAGTATACTGACACTGGCCTAGGCATCGGCGATCGTCTAGCCATCGAGATTAGTGGCATCATCGAGCGAACTATCAGCTGGATCGAGCAAGACATGGGCCGCAAGCCGGGCTCCCCAGCTGGCGAAGCCTCTGTCAAAAAGCAGCCAGATTCGTATCCAACATCGGCGAAACCGAAGCAACAAGTAGAAGACCCGGGCAATCCGCTGCTGCCGGCCAGTGTAGGAACGGTCGGCTCCTCCGAACAGCGAAGCGCTGGTACGACCAACGGCAACACGTATTACGATGGCGGAGTGGCGGGCTCGACCGCTCCTTATCCGCCTCTCGGCTACGGTGACCAAGCGAACGGGGGAGCCGCTCTCAACAACAACGGAAACGGGACAGTCGATTCCGCCGACGGGACTCAGTATTTATATGCGGCAGCGTCTGCCGCAACAGCCGCTGCAGGGCCCAACCACACCGGCGCGATGGATCAGGCGGCCGCAGCACAGAACCCATTGGTCGCCTTTGCCTCGCAAGCCACGCAGCACGTCGCCGGCCAAACGGCGGATAGCTGGCCCGCACAGACGTCGTTGATGGGGCATCCCGCGGCGCCCGCCAATCCGTGGCACGACTGGACAAATGCCATACAGGACACCCAGGAGCGGTACAGCGCCAACGCCCTGCTCACACTGAACTCGGGGCGGCCTGGTGATGCCGGCACCGGCACCGGCGCGGTAGTCGACCACGTCGGACAGGGGGACGCGATGACCAACGCACACACCGGGCAGTGGCCTCTCCTACTGTTCCACGACGGGTCCGGGAACGTGAGCGGGCCATAGGCAGCTCGATCTCCCATGTCGGCATGCTCTTTTTTGGGGGAGGGGTGCTATTTTATCATATCTACGGGGGCCTGCTTTGGTGTCGGTGTAGGCTTACCTGCTGGGCCACATGTGCCTGGGACTAACTAATACCGGCTTGTTTTTGGGGCAATCATGCTAAAACAAAAAGCTATAATTCAGTCTCTAGCACTTTTGCCATGAGGGGTGGTGGGTTGGTGTTTGGGCGTCGAGTTGGAAGCAGCAGGTAACATTTCTGGCAATCTTTTGGGCTGATTTACCGGATATACCCAAAGGTATCTTTGTCCTGAGCAATTTGGATCATCTAATGTTTTGTGGCGGGGTTCGATTCGATATGCGTTAGCTCGGTGGTCGGGATATGACAGGGGACCTTCAGGACGGCATAACAGGAATATATACACGTTTATTCAGGGAATGCTACAGCCTACAAGACATGGCATGCTCTTAGCAACGACATTGACTGGGAGACGCTGCTCATCGTTGATAGACAGATTGGCAGAACCGGGCTGATTGGTACGGTTATGGCCAACGTTTCCCCCTTGTTGACCTACCCTCCAGCACAGAGCTGCGGCTGAGGGTAAGTCGCGGCCGGATTGAGCCCGTGGATAGGGATGAAGCCCGCAGAGGGAGCAACACCCTAACCCTCGGCGCCCCTGGCCCACTGCAGCTTCCCGCCAAGCCGTCAGGGTGCGGATGCGCAGAGGGGCCCCCCTTTTCAGTGTGCTCTACGGAGTAACTACAAGCATTCTGTTCCAAAGTTCCCGCCTTTGCCCATAATTAAACCGCCAACGGCATCGTCAATCGCTTGCCTTCTTTTTCTTTGTATTTTTCCTTTTTTACGTTTTTTATAATATTTATTGTCTTTCAGAGGCGCAGGCAACGAGCGCCAAATGCCGTTTTCTAGATGACTCGCCTGATCCCGACCGCGATCCTCCGCAATGTCCTGCGATACCTGATCCCGCTGTCGATCGCTCTGACTCTCTACCTCTACCTCTATCCCGTCTTCAACACCTGCGCATTCCCGCTGCCACCCGACCCGAGCAGCGCCTCTGTCTCGGCCGACACCGGGCGCGCAGCCTTTGTCGAGACGGCCAAGGTGCACTGGCACACCGCCGCGGGCACCGCCGACCACCCAACTATATTTATCCCTTCCCGCCCGCCGGCGCCGTTCCGTCTCCTTGCCCTCGGCGACCCGCAGCTCGAAGGCGACACGTCTATCCCGACCGACTACCTGGGCGTCTTCCCGCACGCAAAGAGTCTGTTCCGACATGCGACCTTCCGATCGAGGCACTCTTCGCTGCGACAGCGCATCCGGCAGAGCTTCCATGACCTGGTCGACATAGTCTTTGAGGACACCTTCAATGCGCTCGAGTCACTGCGCAAGAGGATCGATTTGGTCGGCAACGACCTCTACCTCGCACACATCTACCGCACGGTGCGTTGGTGGTCGCGCCCGACGCACGTCACCGTGCTGGGCGACCTCCTGGGAAGCCAGTGGATCAATAACGAGGAGTTCTACCGCCGCGCTGGCCGGTATTGGAACCGCGTGTTCCGCGGCGCCGAGCGCGTGCCGGACGACGTCGCCGCCTACCCGGCCGAGGAATACGACCTGGCGGGCAGGCTCGGAGGCGGGCCCTTCAACGAGTCGACCGCTTGGGTACGGCGCGTCATCAACGTCGCGGGGAACCACGACATTGGCTATGCGGGCGACCTCAACGACGAGAGGGCCGAGAGGTTCGAGCGCGCATTCGGCAAGCTCAACTACGAGCTCCGCTTCGAGCTGCCCCTCACGAACGCGTCCCTGGCCGGGACCAACTTTGACGCCGACCCGAGCTCGACCCGCCTGGTCCCCGAGCTGCGCATCATCGTGCTCAACGACATGAACCTCGACACCCCCGTCATCTCGACCAAGCTGCAGGACGAAACGTACGCCTTCGTCAACAAGGTCATCAGCACATCCGCCGCCGTCGAGTTCAAGGGCCACTTCACCGTCATCCTCACCCACATCCCCCTGTACAAGCCCGTGGGCGTCTGCGTCGACGACCCCTTCTTTGATTTTCACCAGCACGACGGCAGCCTCCGGGAGCAGAACCAGCTGAGCGTCCCCGCCAGCAAGGGCTTCCTCGAGGGCATCCTGGGTATGTCGGGCGACGTCAAGGCGGCGGGTCGCGGCCGCGGCCGGCCGGGCATCATCCTCAACGGGCACGACCACGAGGGCTGCGATACGTGGCACTACATCAACCAGTCGGTCGCCGACCCGGAGCAGCGGTCGTGGGAGGTCAAGCGCTGGCGGCAGGCCAAGACGGCCGGCATCGTCGGCCGCGACGAGCTCCCCGGCGTCCGGGAGGTGACGGTCCGGAGCATGATGGGCGGCTTTGGCGGCAACGCCGGCCTGCTGAGCATCTGGTTCGACGAGGCCAGCTGGGAGTGGAGGACCGAGTACGCGACCTGCCCGCTCGGGACGCAGCACCTGTGGTGGCTGGTGCACATCTTGGACCTGATCGTCCTCGCGGCGATCCTGCTGCTCGCCGTCGCCGCGTTCCTGTCGGCCTCCGGGCTAAACGTGGACAGGGCCGTGCAAGAGTCGGCCGCTAAACTTTCCACGCCACAGAAGAAGCTCGCCCGGCCCAATACTCCTGCCAAACGCTCTGCGCTGGCCAAGGGTGGCGGCTCGGGATAATTGGGCGGTGCCTAGCACCGCGCTGTAAGTAGTATGTACTTTCCATGTATAGAACTCACCATGTCTTCTTTCTGCTACCGTAGGTTCTACGTGCATCACGGTGATGCAATCCGGGTTAATGCAGTCGTACATACATGCAAGATCCTCCCTACCTCGGCTCCCTGTGGCATGCATGGAACCGATGGTACAGGACGAGGGAGCTAACACGTTGACGGCGGCACCTACGGAAACAGTACAGCGCGAGGGTTCAGCAATACTCATACTCCGCGTTTACTCTTTTATGCTTCAAACTCAAGACTCCTAACACAAGACTCAAAGGATTTGCACCGGGTTTAAGTCCCGCCCCCTCCTTCTCCACACCGTTTTTCTCCCGACCCCCCTTTCCCAACCTTCCCAAGCGGGCGGATGCCATTTCGTGTATTAGTTTCCCCCTTGTTCCACAGCTGCCTAAACAGGAAGTCTCTCGGGATTCAGGAGTCTCGCATGAGAAAGCATCCTCAGTTGCCGCGCAGACTTCGTGGACACAGGATGTCAGTATTCAGCACTGCCGCGGCCGGGTCGGAGACCTACCTTTGATTTTTGTTTCCTGCTAGCTTCACCCATCGGAGCATGAGAGTACTCATTGCTCATTCACATTCAGCCTAGGCCTGCTGCTGCTGCTGCTGCTGCTGCTGCTCCGAGTGCTCTTCCTCGCGATACTCGCCCTGCTCCGTCCCCCGCTGGGCATCCTCCATAGTTATGTCGGTGCCAGCCCTGCCCACGCGGGACCGGGTGAGGGAGAAGCTGTTTTGCGGCATGGCGTTGCTGTGCCGGGTGCCGCGGCGAGCATCCTCCTGGTTTCGCGCCGTGGCGTTCTCGTCGTTCCTCTTCTCTGCGGCCTGCTCGGCCTGCTCGGACTGGCGGGCGTCTTGTTGTGCGCCGGTGCGCTGCTGATCCCGGGAGAGCCCAAAGGCTTCTTTGAAAACGTTGCGGGCCATGACCGCGAAATTGTTGACCCTGCGCGAGCTGCTGACGCCGTCAGCGGTGCCGTGGCGTTCATCTTCCGTGGCGGTCTGATGGACGGAAAGCATCTCGTTGTCGGCAGATGAGGGCATTTGGCTGTCATCCCGGGTGTTGAGGTCGGCGGGCATCGCATTGAAGTCCTGCCCGAATCCAGGGGACTCCGCGTTCTGACTGCCCGGCTCGGCTCCCTGGTAGTCGCGCCGGGTGGAGGGTACGGTCTGGATGCAGTCACTTGAGCCAAGCTCCATGCGAGGGTCGCTGTAGTGCTGGGACCGCTTCTCGTTCGCAGCCAGGGTTACACCGAGGCTTTCTTTGCTGGGCTCTTTGGCATTCGAATAGTCTGCCCCGGAGGTCAATCGCGGGAGAGCGCTGGCAGCGCCGGCGGCGAGGGCAGCCGTGAGCATTGCGCGAGTCAGCTTCATCGTGACGAGTGAGTCTGTGGAAGGGAACGCGTAAAGGCTTGTTGTGACAACGGTGATGGCTCGAAGACTGAAGATTGGATGTTAGATGGCAATGGATGGCACGATGAGTCTCATCCATCCCCCAAACATCGAGCGAGGAACAAGAGGCTTAATATAGCCATCTTGGAGAGCGATCATACACACCTCCGGGGGAATCTACGGGCGAGCATCCATACCCATGCCATCACATCCAGGGCAGTCCTGATGGATGCTCAGAACCATGCTCACCAGTTCTGAAACCCCGTGTTTGGCTGGGACAAGGCGGATACCCGTCAACCTATCGCCAAAGGAGGAAGTTGAAAATTCGACACGTTACCTAGCCTGAGGACTCTAAAACTAGCCCTCCAATTCTCCTTCGCTGCTTCTAGCGCCCGCGGCACGGCTCTCCGTGACATCCGCGAGGGTTCATGCAGCAGACAGCTGGGACGAAGCAAACAAATACAGACAGACCGCAAGCAAACCCGTGTTCTCCTTCTGGTTCTGCGGACCTGGTGGCCACGCTTGTTGATCCCTCTTCGGGAGGGCGTACCTATACGAGGCATGTCCCACGACACTGTAGCCAGAACATAATTACGGGCTGAAAAATCCACCTTTGGCGTACAAGTTTCGTGGCATGAGACGGCTGTGTGCCCGGTGAAACCGTCGCTCGCGGGTAGGTAGGGCACACGAGCCAGCCCAGACAAGTTCCATACATAGCACCTTCGTCGAATGGCAAGCCCAACAGGGATGCTGTACATTCGGCATTGTATATGATGTATGATACAAGGCTCAGAAGACCTAACCCCCTGAGCTATTACCTTTCTATGCAACCCCCCCTCTCTTTTTTATGTCGTACACAACTTGTGCTCTGAATCCGGCATCGTCTCCACGAACAATCGACTTCCCGGAGAAAGAAAAGCGGGGTTCGTCATGCTGTTAATACAATGGTGGTGAAAGGCAGCGTCGGGCAGCGCGCCCATCAGTTGCTCTTGGTCTGGCCAGCGCTGGCGCCGGTGTTCTCCTTCTTGTCCTCGGCCGGGGTGAACCAGCCAAAGAAGGACGACTTCATGCTCTTCATGGCCTCCTTCTGGGCCTTCTCCATGGCCTCCTGCTCTTCCTTGAGCCACTTCTCGCCGTTCTTGCGGATCTCCTCCTCCATCATCAGGTAGTTGCGCAGGCCGCGCTCCCGGGCAATGTCCTGGAGCATCTTGCCCTTGGCAAACGCCTCCTGAGGATTTTCCTCGCCCTCGGGAGCGACCATGAGGCTCATGTTGCTGGGCTTCAGGCCAAGGTGGCTGCTGAGCCAGCTCATGCCTCCGCCCCGCGACTTGGCCTGGAGCCGCTTGTTGTGCTCCGCACGAGCCAACGCCTCTCGGCGGGCGAACTCGGTGGGGATGTGGTGGCCCTCGAACGACTTGATGACCTTGCGCACGTCGTTGTACTGCATCGTGTGGATGAACTCGAGGAACGGAACCAGGGACACTAGCTCCTTGTCCTTGGGGTCTCCGGTCCACTTGGGCAGAATGATGGCGTTCTCGGGCTGCGCGCGCACATGCTTGGGATCTGTGTCGATGATGATCACCTTGGACAGATCGCGGTTGAGATAGGACAGGTCCTGTTCCCAACGTTAGCATTCGACAGGATCTACAGAGCAACGAGTATCAATTGAGAAGGGGGGCATACCTTGACGATCTCACCGTCCTGGTACTTGGTCGCTTCCCGGAACAGCGGCCACATGATGAAGCGGTAGGGGTCCAGCTTGCGCACCAAGGGCTCACCCGTGGCGAAGGGGACGGTGGTGAAGAGGACGATCTCGTAGTACTGGCTCAGGTAATGCAGGAAGTAGTCGACGCCAGGGCGTTTCGCCACTCGCCAGCCGTGCTCTCGCGACCACTCGCTATGGACGAGCATGTCCTCGAGACTGATGCACAGCGTGTACGGGCGAGCGAAGGACGGGTCGGGATCCGGGAGCAGCTTCTCGAAGGCCGGCTCCTGGTAGTACGTCACGGTCCTGCCCATGCGGGCCATGGCGCGCTTCCACCAGAGGCCAATGCCCCAGCCATTGGGGATTTCGGGGTTCTTGGCGAGCTCCTCCTCGTCCCAGTCCCTGCCGAGGTAGGCCACGCCAACGACGGCCGAGACGCCGGCAAAGATGAAGGCCCACGTGGCCATCTTCTGGCGGCGGCGCTCAGTCGAGGAGACGTATGCCGACGCGGGCAGCTCGCCCTTGCCCCGACCCCCTCGACCCCCGGTTTTGGGTGGCTCTTCCTGCTGTTCGACGGCTGCCAGAGCGGCCTTGTCGGTCGCTCCCGAGGTCTCGTACTCCAGCGTGGACGGGATACCCTGTGTGAGATCGGGGAGCTTGGAGAGATCTGGTATCGGCTCTTCGGTGGCGGGTTCTCGCGGGGTTCCAGGCTCGGATGCCCGTTCGGCCGCCTGCTCCTTTGGCGGCTCCGAGACGGGTTGTGAGGCGGACGGCGACGCGGCGCTGCTGGGTGGTGGTTGTGACGGCTTCTGTGCGGATGTGTTTGGCGAGCTGGCGAACCGCGGCGGCTGCGGTTTGCTGTTCTTCGCCATGCCCCGGCTCCAGATTGTGGCAGGCACGCTCTGCGGCCGGAAGGCGGACGGGCCGGCGAGGGTCACCGCCCGCAAGGTCGCCGCCGAGCGCGCGGCAGCTCGCGACAGCATCATGACTCTCCCAATCTGGGCGTTTTTTTATCTCCGCGGGGGAGGAGCTGAAGCTAGGTCTGTCTCGGAAAAAAAGCCCAGGTGCGGTATGCTGCGCCTGGCATTCGGGATGGTGCGGAAAACTTTCAAAATCGTCATCCGCGCCGCGATGGTTGCTCCATGCGTGCAAAAAATCCACAATCAGGCCTTGCAGGCTGCGTGAGTGGGCTCTGTGGGCTTTACAGGCAAGCACGGACCAGTTGCTCACCTTTGCAGTCAGGCAAGTTCCTAGCCCAAATATGGAAAGCCCTTGAATGTGGAGTTAACTACTCCGTATGTTTCGTCATATGCAACCTACCAGTGGCCCACAGCTTCCGCAAGTGCTCACGTGCCCCACTCCCAATTGCCCCGCCGGAGTCTGGAAGTGTCAATCCCGGCGCTTCTACGGGTACTGTGGTATATACCCGGGTCGCCTGCCCCCGTGTCTAAAAGCCAGAAGAAGCCGGTTTCCCCCTTCTGCTCTGCCGTGTTCCCCTCACGAACCCAGATCTCCTCTCTGTCGACGATTTATTTTACCGGCAGCGCCCTTTTTTCCCGCCCTCTCGAGTTTACTTCACTCGCACGCCGCCCTCCGTTCCATGCGCCGCCCCTTCCCCAACTCATCAGACCACCACACCAAACTCTCGCCCCTCTCGACGTTGCCAGCCATGGCTGCTGCGGATGCATTCTAGAGGGTGGCCCGACCGTCGCGTATAGTTTGTACTCGCCATGGGACCACCCTCCGAGTCCTACTTTTTCTCAGCTCCAGCATAACTGAGTGCTTCTACATCGCTCTCGGATGACCAAGACACACTGTGTGAGGCCGATCCCTTGAGTTCATCTTCCCTCCGCCGACGCATTCTAACATGTCGTGGGAAGAAATACCCTGAAAACACACTACGCTCGAGAGGTCTTTCCATTCAATTGCATCACGATGGCCCCCAGGCGCCCCCAGCGGAGAGCGATCCGCACGGCGGTTGACCCTGCTCTTCCCACACCCGATCAGTCGACAGAGACAACACCGGTCAGCTCGGCTTTTCCATCGGCGTACCCCTCCGAGGCGGAGAACGAGAGCGACGCCGAGGAGGGAATTCTCTCTGCGCCGATGACCCCCCCGGCTACTGGTGCCGTAGTACCACAGACCCCGCCTAAGAAGAGACGGATTCCCGAGAAGCCTTTTCGGTTCCTGGACCTGCCTTCAGAGCTGCGCGTCGAGATATACGCACTCCACTTTGAAGGGATCGACCAAGTCGTCGACCTGGACTCGGACAACTACAAGCGCGTCCACAAGAAGTTGGCGATTTTCCGGACGTGCCGGACCATCTACCACGAGGCTTCGCATGTGTTCTACAGCACCCATACATTCCGCATATTCCCCACGCAGCCCGGGCGATTCTTCAAGACGAAGAAACCCCTGCTCGCCCGCCTAAACACGAACCAGCGCCGGTCCATCACCTCGCTCGAACTGCGCCTCGGCCCGGGCTGGAACAGGCCCCCGCGCGGCTGGGTCGTGAACGCGGCGCTCGGCCTGAGCGAGTGCGTCAACGTGCGCCAGCTGACCGTCTTTGTCGAGTGCGACCCGAGCGACAGCGTCTTCAAGGGTTTCCGCAAGGCGGACGGCTTCTACGAGACCTTCTCGCGGAACCTGCTGGACGACGTCTTGGCAGAGATGCCGTTTTTGGATCGCGTCCATTTCGACGCCTGGAGCAGCGTCAAGAAGACGGGCGCCATGATGACGGGTCTCCTCGAGGTCGCGAGGGCCCGTGGCAGGAAGATATGCTGGGGTCCCGAGAGGGGGTGGAGTGAGGACGAGGAGGAGGACGAGGGGGGCCAGCGGGACCAGCACGAGCAGACAATGGCGCAGCTACAGGCAGCCATGGCATTTCTGGGCACCACGTAAGAAGGGGAAGGATGGATATATTTTGTGTCATGTGTGTCTCGACGAGGTTTCTCCGTGTGTATGATTTAGTGCTAGCTAGCGTTTACAGGCCGCTCAATGTCTGAATGATCCTCACCGCTTCACTTCTGACCTCTCGTACGATGTCGCCGGCGGCGGCTACGCTCCTGATCAAGCCGATATTGGCACCGGCGTAGGTCGCGGTCCACCCGTCGGGCCCCCACGCGGCATCTCCCTTACTGACGGCCTCGTCGTGGCGTTTCTTGATCTCTTGGAACGGGGTGCCGGCCTGATGCTCGGCCCAGCTCCGGTTGATGATGGTGCGCGGGCTGAACTGCTCCGGCCAGCCGAACGTGCCCCGGAGGTGGTTGTACAGGTGCGTCCGGACCGTGTTGGCGCCGCCGTCGGCCGCCCGGACCACCTCGTCCTGGTAGCCCTTGCTGATGCGCGCCTCGTGCGAGGCCAGGAACCGCGTGCCCATGGCCACGCCCGCCGCGCCGACCGCCAGCGCGGCCGCCACCCCGCGCCCGTCGGCCACGCCGCCCGCCGCGATCAGCGGGATGCCCGAGTCCCGCGTCGCGTCCGCGATCTCGGGCAGGAGCGTGACGAACCCGGTGCCGTCCGACGCCCGGCCGTGCCCGCCCGCCTCGGCGCCCTGGACGACCAGGACGTCCGGCGGGGACGCGCTCCGCGCCGCGTCGAGCGCCTCCCGCAGCGTGCCGACCTGCAGCCAGACGCGGGTCTCGGGCGACGCCTCGCGCAGCCGCCGCGTCCACGCGTCCACGTCGGGCTGGCCGTGCCGCGGCGCAAAGAGCCACGCCGCCGCCGGGCGGTACCGCGCGACCGCCGCCGCGGCCACGTCAACGTCGCCGTTCCAGAGCTGGAACCCGACTCCTACAGGGAGCACGCCGTCGCGCTGCGGGATGCCGTAGGAGAAAGAATCAGAGGAATCAGAAGCAAGAGGAGGAGGAGAAGAAGAAGAAGAAGAAGAAGAAGAAGAAGAGGCGAGCAGCAGCCCCTTGGCCGTCTCCAGGTCGGCCGCCGTGCTCTCCGGTTTCAGGCCCGGCCCGATAAAGCCGAGCCCGCCGGCGCGGGACACGGCCACGGCCAGCTCGGGACCCGACATGACCCGCATCGGCGCGCCCACGATGAGCGGGGCGACCGTCCAGCGGTACTCTGTCGCCAGCCGGTCGCGGAACGTCAGAGAATGGAGCCTTCCTTCTTCCATTGTGGAGCTTGATTCGCTGGCTGTGCTGTTGTAGTTTGTAGATGACTTGGATGAACCGGAACTGGAGTGACGTATTAATAATAGTGCTTCCTTTTGCGCTCGTTCCCGTTGTTTGGGGGCAGCGGCTATTGGCCTATGGTTCGGTAAGGCAGGAAGATGGTTGCCAATGCGGAGAACCGAGGCCCATCGCCCCCGAGGCAGCTGTTTCGATAGTAGGGCCATTGTTGTGACGGAAGAATGCGAGCTCCTGACGAAAAGTGGAGGCGTGCGGGCAACAACAACCACTTGCCGATTTGCGGTCCCATCTGCTGTCACATGCATTCAATTCTTGGTCTCGCTCGATTCAACCTTGCATCATCTCAGGGTCAAATGCCTGTGTAGCGAACTAAACGGCATGCAACTAAGCGTATCGTCCGTCCATTGAAATTTCGCTAATCATTCAACATGATAGTTTTTGGCTGCTAATTATGTCCATTAGAGTCGATGTACGGAGTAGCGTTCATGGCTAACCACCACCATATCTAATAATCACTTAGGGTTACCTACTGGAACCAAGAACGAACACTCCCCCACCTCTTCGCATTCCGGCGATTCACATCATCACTGGCCGTCATATTACTAAGTTGATTAACGAATTCTTGTCTCCCTCGAGTGAGAGGGCTTGACTCAAATTCTCGCGACAGCAAATATAGATGCCCTTTGTTGCGCTGAATCGCCATCTGTCGTGCGTCGAGGTCGTTAGGGAAAAAAAATGTGTCATAGAGCAATTGCCGAGATCATCAAACGTGAGGATGGTGTGATATTAATTCTCCTTTTGAGGAAAAAGCGACTTGAACCGTTAGGTCGTCCGTTCTCCGGTACTGGTGACGCCGCCGAAGGTCAAGGTAAGGCACACCTACCTCTCATGTCTGAAACGGTCTCTAATAGCTGCCGCTTTGCACCCGCGTTCCTTCCCTGCTTTTCATCTCCGCGCCCTTCCTTCGTTCGCACTATCCAGACTCACCAATGAGAGGCGGATGCGGCCCACTCGTATGCCTAAATGTCCACGTGAGGGCGCGACAATCTCGCGCCCCAACGCCATTGAACATCCCCCCTCCTTCCTGACTCCATCTACGCGGGTACGTGCTTCGACGAAATCTGACGTGTTCACGATCTCGGGCACCAAAACCCAGTGAGGCATTTCAACCGCCTAACAGCAACACCTGACCACTCCCAAAATCGCTTCCTGGTCTCAATCTTGGCCATTGTTTCATTGTACCGTCAACAAGCGACATGCAAGAAGCGGCTCATTCGGTTCCGCCGCAGACGCTCCCATCCCCACGACGGGAGCCACCCGCGGCCATTGATGAATCTGCCCGGTATGCCAGAATCGGCGTCGCCCCGCCGCCCAAGGCCGACAACCGCACGCGTTTCAAGAGTTTCGTGGACCGCATCAACCGGCGACAGTGGGAACTCTTGAGCGATGTCGTCCACGGGAGGCTAAGATACAACAAACGGCATCTGTCCTTGTACGAGTTCACTGCCGTCCTGAAGCACGAGTTTGCACCCAAGACGAACATCACTCTAGACATTGTCACCTCCCTCGGCGGAGACGATGCCGGCGCCGACGGCCCGGTCATGGCCCGCCTGCGCGTCAATACGTTGGTCACCGAAGGGCCATGCTTGCCGTCAGCGGCGAGAAAACATTCCGAGTACGCCAGACACATGGTAGCGCATTTTGCCGACGGCAAGATCAGCCACCTCTACGACATCTCGGACGCCGACGAGAAGCAGAACCTGTCCCAGCGCATCGTGCCGCTGCCCAGCCCGCGCCCGCCGCCGCCGCCGCCGCGGACGTCGGTCGACTTGCGGCGTTTCTACGCCGACTACATCAGCTGCATCAACGACGGGAGAATCGCGGAGGAGCTGCACCGGTTCTGCAGCCCTTCCGGGGTCGTGTGGAACGGCACTCATTACACGGTCCAACAGTACGGTGAAATGATTCAGAGCAGCAGGGAAGCCATCTCGGGGCTCTTCTTCGACACCCACACGCTGGTCGTCGACGGGAGCCGGCAGCAGCTGGCTGCGCGGCTCGAGTTTACGGGCACTCCGGTCAAACCGTTGGCCGGGGGCGTCCCGAACGGGCGGCCGGTGGCGTTTGCCGAGCACGTCTTCTATTGGCTGGAGGGGGGCAAGATATCCGATGTTCTAACAATCGTCGACTGGGATGACTACAGGTCGCAACTTGCTCGCTGATGGTGGATGATTTCTCTTTTCAATTTGGTTGAGGAGTGGGACTCTTGGCGGACGAGCTGGCCGTTATTAATTACTAATTACTGTATCCAGCGATCCGCCAGATAACCCGTCACGAAGGCGAACACGGTCTTGTGCAGCAAGTCGACCACCTGCTACCTGCTCGCCGACGGGCCACGTCCTTCGTCGCTTGCGTGTTAGACCTTTGGTATGAAACTACTGTCGCATCGCCATCGGCGCGGGCCACTCACCAAGGGGGCGCGCCCACGCCGGTCCAGTTCTCGAGCGTCTGGTCAATCATCAGCCGCACGTCGACGAACATGAAATCCGTGAGCGGCCCACGCGGGCCGCAGTAGCTTGCAATCTCGCGTATGACCGCGGCTGCCGCTCCTTGACCGAAGTGCATGACGATGTTCAGGCCCCAGAGTTCTTCCTTGGTCCGCGGCTGAGCGTTGATGAGCCTCGCCAGCGTCTTCCCGGGCATATCTGAGCTCGCCCTTCTGGTGAAGAGCTGCTCGACCTTCTCGGCGGCCGTCATGCAAAGACGGAGAAGTAGCTTTTGATTAGCAGGGCCTCATTCGACGGCGAACTGACGGAGCAACCGGCACAACTCACGCAGCAACCCCGGCGACGCCGGCGCAGGCGCCGTAGAATACAAGTGCGCCCCATCCCAGCCTCGGATGCGGCCGGACGGGGTCCGTTGGGCGGCAGGACATTGCGATGGTGAATGCCAGAATGGGAGTACGACAATTGTTATTTGACCGGAACGAAAATCAAATAATAGGTCGTCATGGATCAAATGGTAGACGTCATCGAGATTGAGGGTGACGGTCCACCAGACAGGACTTGGGGACTCTTTCTCGTGGAAAAACAATCCGATCAATGGGTCACGGAGTATGGTATACCTACTTTGATTAATCAATCGTACAAAGCTCAGACGCCTATCGGGTATCAAAGCAAGACAAGAAGAAATAATGGGCCGCAAACGCCTCAAAATGAAACAACGCCGGCGGATAGCTGGGAGTCACCAGGGGAGAACATAGCTTTCCCTCCGACCCCCCGCCCCACCTCCTCCCTTTTCTTTCCTGTACTAAATATCCAAGAAAAAAAAAAAAACATCTCAAAAGGCAGCATTGCTCTTTCGTGCCACGCCGTTGGCTGCCAGGTTATACTCGGACCGCTTCCGGATCAGAAAGGCCAGGCCGAGCATGAAGTCGGTGTGGTGGCGGGCGGGGATGGTGTGCATGAGCGGACGGATGACGCGGGCCGCGAGCCGCTCGGCCGTCATCTCGTTGACCGGCGCGGCGTCGGCGAGGTCTCCCCACAGGTTCAGCAGCAGCTTGAACAGGGCGCGGGCGTGGCCCTGGACGCCCAGCAGGGCCTCCTCCCAGAAGTCGATCCCCTGGTCCAGGCGGACGCCGCCGACGGCGGCCTGCCGGGACAGCGACACCCAGCGCTTGGCGACCGACTCGGAGATGAGCGGCCGCGGCAGCTCCGACAGGAACACGAGGATCAGGGCGGCCGCTTCGTGGACCGTGAACTGCGACCAGTCGAGCTCCTTGCCGTAGCTCGTCTCGGGCGAGCTGAAGACAGCCTTGAGCTCGGCCAGCCTGTCCTGGTCCTCGAGGCCGCCGAAGACGTGCGGCACGTGCAGGCCGCAGTCGCGGATGTGGTAGACGCACCGCAGGACGCACAGCGGGTAGTCGCGCGTCGCGTGCGACGACGACCCGCCCGTCCCGTGCCGGGTTCCGGCGACGCCCTTCGCCACCTGGATGCTGTTGGCGAGGGGGACGCCGAATACGGCGTTTGGGACTTGGGCCGCCGCCTCGTCGCCCACAGTAGCGGCGTCCCCCTTGGCAGAAGATGACCGCTTCCGGCCAAACATGCGGAAGGTGGTGGAGAGCTTGGAGCTGCGGCGGCGGAAGAGGCTGGACTGGCGGCCGGACGGGGGCGTCTCGCTTCCCGCACCTGCCAGAACGCCTGCCGGAACGCCTGCCGGAGCGCTCGTGGGAGAGGCGTCGTGCTGGGGATGTTCCCAGACGGACTCCAGGACCTGGCCTAACGCGCTCCCCCGGCGGCTATGGGTCGTCCTGGCCTCGGGGCGGAAGCGAGGATTCGGAGCAGCCCGCTCGGGCAGCTCGGTGACGGGCGTGTAGTACGGCTCCTGGCTCGTGCCGTACGACACATCGGAAGAAGACGAGGTCGACGTCGACATCCGCGGAGTGCTGGGCCAGCTCGGTGTCGGGGAAGGGCGTGGGTCGCAGTAGGTATCGGCAGTGCTCGGCCGATGCTGCGCCGGCGGGCGGCTCGGCATCGCGCAGCTCATCCTCGAGGCGGACCGCGGTGGCACCGGTGGGACTCGGGCCGGCATTTCGTTGAGCTCGCCGACGAACTCGTCCCCGTCTTCCTCCTCCTCTTCCCAAGGGTCGGCCAAGAAGCTCGTGGACTGGGTTGGTCGTCTCTGCTTCCCCGACCGGAAGGGCACGTCGTCGTAACTGACGTCGATGGCGCTGTCGGGGGGGCCGCCCATGGACGAGGTGCGATGCGGACGGCGGTCGTCGCGCTGGGCCGGGACGGGACTCCGAGGTTCGACGCCCGTCTCGGCCCGCAACATGTCGAGATAGTGCCCGAGTCTCGCCATGGCCACGCTCTGCTCCAGGTCGTCCTTCAGCTCGTTCGCCACCTCGGTGATCCGCGCCGTGACGATCGCTAACCCGTTATCTTCGGCCCCATCACCACCTCGCGCCTGCTCATCGTCCGGCGTGCCGCGATCTGCCGCGTCGGTCGCCCGTGATTTCGTCCTATCGACAACCATTAGTACTACATCCTGTACCAAGGGGGCGGCGTGGACGAGGCGGCGTGAATTTGCCGCCGGGGGGACTTACACTCCAACCAGGTCCGCAGCCAGGCCGAGCACCAGCTTGTACTCGCTCAGGGTCCATCGCAGGGTGTCGACATGCTTGCGGCTCGCCAGCCAGCGCGACCTCTTTTCCGGTCTCGGCACGTCCGGGCGGTTCAGCAGCGAGATGCAACCCTCGAGCTCGTTGAGGAGGGCGAGGCAGGTCTCGAGCACGGCCGGGGTGTGCTCGGCCAGCGACGGGGGAATGAAGGCGGCGTCGTACCCGAGCAGGTCGAGGACGCCGTCGAGCGAGTGCAGCTCGGTCGTGATGCCGTCAAATTCCGATCGCGACTCGCGCACCTCTCGCACAAACCGATTAACAGCAAGTAGCGTCCTGGCGACCGCCTCGCTGGCGGCCGAACACGCCGCGCTGACCGACCCGTCCATGTCTGCTCCCTGGTCCGTTGCCATCGTCGTTGTCGTCGCTGTCGTCGTTTTCGTCGTGGCCCGCGCAGACGGCAGCGCCGGCTCGAGCGGATGACTCGGGAGTACTTGCACCCAGTCCATTCCTCTGGCCGAGTTTAGAGTGCGGATCCCAAATCGCGGCTCACACTACCTCAGGTGCGCCAGAACGTCATTTAGGCCGCGGCGCGTGACGGAGCTGCTTCTGGCGGACGTTGGGAAGAGGACACGAAACAGGCCGGTGGTCGCATCGACAAACCCCGGGCGAGAGGGCTGGGCGAGAGACAACGTTACCTGGAATTTCTGATTTCTTAGACAGGTCGACACATTTGCCGGTTTTCGTCCAACCACGTTCCGGCCCCCATGGCCCCCTCGGTCTGGGGAAGTGGGGTCCTCCGAGGGAAGTGATCGTCGCCAATTCGCGGCTCGGATGCCGGCGGGGATGCAAGCAAGTTGCTGAGCACTGCAGGCACCACAATTCGGAGGATAAGTGATGCCACTAGCCGGCTGTACTTCGGTGTGCTCTCGGGTTATAGTGCGTGCCGTAGAGGTGGAGCATGCTCTGGAAGCCTTCGCCGAGCTCACTGCTGTGTTATCCGTACGGTCACATCTCCTAGTCAATCCGCCCTTTTCCTGGCTTCAACCTTCCTTGCTTGGCTTGCCCGGGCCATCACTCCACTGGGGGCTGGTGCCTGGGCGGCTCCTGTTGCCCCCCAGCTCCTCCTGACCTTCTGAAAACGGTGGGGAGGGGTTAGTTACCCCTAATCTTCACATGGCCTGCCTCGGCCAAAAGGGTGAGGTGACATGTGCCGTTTTCTTGCTCTACACCAGCATGCTCTCGTTCATGTTTTGCGCATTCCGAGCAGCAAGTAGTCGCGATGCTTGCACGGGCGGCCATTTTTTTTTCCTGGAGTGCAGTTCATACGGCGTAGTATCGATTGTCAGCGAGAATGGAACTGGAAAGCAGTCTGTGCACGTACTATGTAATCACTGGACCCAGCTCAGCTACGACGCAGCTGGGGCAGGTAATTTCGTTTGCTCCACCGCTTCCAAACGCCGGACTGCCGGCCCGGGACAACCCCCGTACTCCGTAGAGATCGCTGAATTCGTCACAGATCACAGATGTGCAAGGACGGACCACTTGTGCAGTGGGCGCATATATCAGCAGAGACGTGGATCGCGACTCGCAAACTCGAGGCAGAACTTGATCATCTTCCTCGGGTAGCTCG
This sequence comes from Thermothelomyces thermophilus ATCC 42464, assembly GCF_000226095.1. Lineage (NCBI taxonomy): Eukaryota > Fungi > Ascomycota > Sordariomycetes > Sordariales > Chaetomiaceae > Thermothelomyces > Thermothelomyces thermophilus. The sequence continues at coordinate 17,248 of NC_016476.1, read as the reverse complement.
CTGGAGCTGTTCTCCTCGAAGAGCAGTTTCGGCCGTTTGACAACTTTTTTGTATTGTTTTATTCGTCTATTTTTCACTGCGTTTTTTTTTCGCAATTCGATGAGGTTGGTTGGTACATACGATGATCGATCGCCTTTGATGGCCAGCTCTCTCGACCAAGGCACACACGTCTCTTGCCGCTTATGAGGTCGCGAGCGAAAGGTTGTTGTAACATCGAAGGTAACGTACCCTGGTCGTGTCCTGGAACATGTGTATTGTATAGTTAAAGCCAGACATGTATCATGCAAAACTCTCAGCGGCCACCTCAACATTTGCCGAGCGCGTTTCTGATGGATACCTTGGTTGATTATCAGCCGCGGGGACGGAGGAGATAGCAGTGGTGGAAGATGTCTGGATCGGTCGGCTTGTGCTTTGGCGTTGGGATCTTGCTGATGACCTCCACCGAGAATATGGACTGGATCTCTTCGTCGAAGCGCTGGGATGAGTAGCTGAGGGAGACCCAGAACCCGCTCTCATCCAGGAAGCGGCGAACACTTCGAGCCATGGAGAGCAAGGCATCCTCTTCGCCGCATGCAATCGCGTCGGCAGTGCCCTTGTCAATGACGAGCTGATACTTGTCGCTCAAGTTGAGCCGAGTCGCGTCTGCTAGCAGGTACTGAGTCTGTACGTCGCCAAACCGGTCTTGCTCCAGCTGTCGGCCACGTTCCAGTGCGAGCGGTTCATAGTCGACGTTTGTGACGTTGAGAAAGCCACGTTCGCGAAGGTGGTTGTGGAGATCGCTGGTCCCGGAACCCAAGTGCAGAATTCGGATGGATGCGTTGAGGCCTGCCAGATAAGGCGTGAGAATGTCCATGACGGTAGACGACGGCGTCAGCCATTCAAAGGCGCGTTCCGAAGCAAACCGCTCGTGCCAGTAACTCTGTTTTTCAAAATCGGGCATGGTGATGGCTGCTGTGGTCTCGGAAGGAAGCAGATGGCCGATGCAGCGATTGGTGGCAGTTCAGAGTAATTATGTACGTCACCCTACTGCTTCATCGATTCATCTCAAAAACTTCCAAATGCTTCAACGTTCAGGTGGAACTCGCACCTTCCCTGTGGACCAATCCACAACACGCACGCTCCTATGATATTCCGCCTCCACCAACCCGTACCCTGAGCCGTTACCGTGCCTGATATGCTCCATCTGCGCCGAACAGAGGAAGTGGAGACGTATCATATAATCCGTACATTGGTTAGATATTGACGTTTAACGATGGCTCTCTGGCGCCCAACGTCCTCGTGGACTGCTTTTGTAAGCGGGGCCTTTGAGGATTGACCACCATGCTCTTTGGGTATTGCACGCCACAGCAGCTCGTCGGGGACGATTTTCGAGGCCAATTTGGGTAGTCGCCGGAATCCGAGACCCGCAGCAATCAACATCAAGGTTGAGTCGCTCGTTTTGGTATCAGCCGCAGCAGGGACAACAGCAGCAAGATTGCATCCTCGAGTCTGGGGCTGCCTAACGACACGTAGGGCAAAATACCGGAAGCCTTCTCTAGCCCTGGGATCCGGGCCCTTACTAATTCGATCAGGCATGTAGGTCATGGGATGGAATATCGAAACACTTGGTCCAGATCCGAGACAGCATAATCAAGGCTAGCGCCGAGACTTACGCGGCGAAACCAGGACAGAGCTACCAGCTTGGGGCGGTCGTTAGGTACCATTACTTGCAGAGTCGGCGGCTCGGTCGCGCAGTCCCGTTGGCTGCAGGACGAGGCAGGCAAAGCCGGGCCGGACACGTAGCAGACGCTGGGCGGTGAAGGAGCTGAGGGGAAGATGGAATCATCAGAACGGCAGAAAGAGACTGGCTCTGGTTGTCGGATCTTTCCCCGGAGCTGCGTAATGATAGTATGCCTGGCTGTCTGCCGTTCTACTCGGGATTCCGAAATCAACTTGTCCTCTCATTTACAGAGATAGGAGAAAGAGCCTTGGATTTGATGCTCTGATGCTTTACCCGCTTAGGTTTCCAGTGCAGACGCGATAATGTCAGGCTGGCGATAAGTATGGAAGCGACCTTTTGACAAGCGGGGTACTCAGTAGTGGGGGTTAGTCACGCGTGTGCAGAGGGGTAAGGCAGTGCCGCGTGGCGCAGGGGCCCCAGGGATGACCAACTGCGCGTCTCCTGCAGCCGTGGATTTACTCTGTAGCGAGGGACCCGCTTCCAGCATTTGCCATGGCACCACTCGCAAGCAGGCAGGCGCGGATAACATGGTACATCGCCTGCGGGAACAGCGGTCAACGATGCCCGATCGCGCAGATGCCATGGCACATTGCTGCTGCTGCTGCTGCTGCTGCTGCCCGAGAGGTGCCAACCACTGGCCCTTACTCGTTCCCGGTCGATCTTCCGAATCCAGTCTGACGCGCCATGAGCTGGTTTGCTTAAGAAGGCGTCGGGGGCCAGCATGCTCCCGCTCTCTCTCAGGACGTCTTGACCCCGAGTCGTCCTCAACTTTCATACTCAACCTAAGAGAAGCAAACCAGAAGTCGCACATCCCCTCCAACTCCCTGCAACACTACAAAAGCCTACCTAGTCCCTCACACCATGGCCGCTGCTGTCGCTGTTCCCCTGTCCACCATCAACAGCGAGCTCGGCGGCGTGCTACCCCCCAGCGCCGTCGTGCAGCACTCGCCTCGCCATGGCCGGAGCCGAGCGATGAGCATGAAGGGCAAGGGCGGCCGGCAGCGCGGCTACAGCGTGGTGGAGGACCGGGACGTGACTATCGCCAAGGCTCTCATGTTTGTGGTCAAGCGGGCCATCCAGAAGGAAGACGTCGAGGAAGGGGATGAGGGGGAGTACCTCGTGGCCGACCCCGAGGGCTGGGTCAGCGTCGCCGATGTGGTATGTGTTGCCGATCATGACTGCTCCATGCCATGGCCAAGGACCTAACTTAGCGCCCGACTCCTGCCAGCTCGCGCACTCTCGGCTCTCCGCCCTGGGGGCCACCTTTGACGACATCCGAAGGGTCATCGCCAACGCGCCCAAGCCGCGGTTCGACCTGCGCAAGGCTTCCAACGCCGATGCCGAACCCGAAGAGCCGGCCGCCTGGCAAGTCTCTCGCATCACCCACAAGGAAACCACCGCGTCTCCAGTGCCGGTTGGGGACAAGCTCACGGCCGACTCGCCGGACCTGCCCGAGTTTGTCATCTACGAGACCTCGTATCAGAGGTACCCCCTCCTCCTGGCGCTGGGTGCCATCACCAGGGCTCCAGGCGGCAGCGAATACCGCGCTTTCGTGCCCGTAACGGTGGACGAAGAGGGCAACGAGTCGCGCCAGCACGCCGGCGCCGGGGATGCTGCCGAGATCAGCATCTGGATTCACCTGCGCACGGCTCTGCAGGCGGAGCCGTCCATCGCGTGGAGGCGCAGCGAGAGCGGCGCCATCGTCACGGTTGACGACGTCCCAAAGAGCCTCTGGAACAAGGCCATCGCCCGGCGGCCCGAGATTGGCATCCTGTTCGAGGACGGCGAGGTCCGCAAAGAGGTCCCCGCCAATCTTCGCGGGAAAGGAGCCAAGGGCAAGACTCGCAAGGGCAAGGGCGCCCTGAAGCAAGAGGGCAGCGGTGATGACTCAGGCAGCGCCAGCGAGGAGTAGACTGTCAAGCGCTGCGGGATATTGCTTCAGAGAATATTGCATGAAATCTAATTACAAATCGCCACTGCGGCGGATATGGCATTCCTCCATCAAAGAGATCATAAGATATCATCGTCTGATTATTAATTATAGCTAGTTATTGCCAGACAGTCTGATTACGACGGGCAGATAATGCTTTTCCTCAGATTGCAGCACTCGTTCAATGTGATGGTCTCATGTCTATGCCTACCTACTTGCTTTCCCTGGCCTTGCTCTCGACTCGGGATCCCATAAATTGGAAAGCCAAATGAGTCATCAGCATAGCGAAGAGAAGATGTGTCATCAGAATTTTGTCCTCCCCGCACTGACAAGGGGGTTACACGGCAGTTTTTTAGGCGTTGCTGCAAGGGACACCCGCTCCTGCTGCCTAACTTCTTGCTGCCGTGCGCCGTCGGCCTCGGCCTGATACACGGCGTCACCCGAGAGTGTGAGAACTCCAGGCTACCAGTATACAAAATCTTGGTTGCACACTTGATGGTATGCCGGAGCACTAGTCTAAAACTCTAGGCCTCCGTCAAGGCAGGATTTCCGATGTGACAGCTCCCCGATGGCGAGTAAAAGCGATAGCTGCGTTGTAATTAATTAGTCTTGCCAGCCGCCTCCCGTCAACAAACCATTGTTTCGGGTCCACAAAGCGCTATTAAGGAGATAAAACAGCATCCTAAGAAATTGATATAATACTGATTGCGATGGTCGCGAGCAGAACGAATGTAGCAACGGTGGTTTTGACCCGGAATCCGTCCTTCTTTCAGAAACTCGTCTCGGGTTGCCTAGCCGGCCAAATAATACCAGCACGGAGACCATGGGCTTCTTGAAATCGCATATGATAGCTCACACGACTGAAGGAGGTTGTCACTTGGTCGCCTCGTGGAGAAGAAAAGTATCTATACAAATCTCCCTCGATGAACATGGTAACACTGGTCCCCAAAGCTCCAACCTCTCTCACAATGCCGTTGCATGCGAAGCAAATTGGGTACTGAATAAGTGGTTTCAGGGTGTGTAGAAAGCGCGTTCCCCGCCCACCACGCAGGTGCCACGAGTGATCACTGCCGGCAGGATCTTGAACGCACCCCGTGTTCCACAACGTTGGGTGCAAAGTACGGATTACGCTTGCATGAATGCGATGTCCGAAACATTGTGCGCCGGTGCCTTAGATGCCAAGAACCGTGTCCGGCCTAGGAAAGAAGCACCCGAGGATGCAACTATAACATTGCGTGGCCTGAGTGTACTATTAAATTACGTGGACTTCTGAGGCATCATCTCTACTGTGCTCCTGGCTTCCATCTGGATCTAATTAACGCGCCATCAATCATGATTAATTATCCTCTTTTTTCTGCCGGCTCTCCTGTCCTTTCTGCAACGAGATCTGCTGCTGTAGGGTGGATCGTCCTTGCACAGAGAAGCAGCCCTTTTTTGGTCCTCTCGCTCGCTGACATCATGAGACGAGCTAGTGTGACGCAATGACATGCTCCTCTCCCGATCTTGCTGCAAGCTCCCGCGGTACCACCACTTATCACAGGCTTTGGGATCAGAGTATTCTCGAGCGATATCGGCGTCAAATTATGAACGAGACGATTTTGTTTATTTTTTTCTTAAAGGAGAAAAAATTGTATGAAGTCTGTTGACACCAACCATTTCCCACTCCGACCTGCCCACATCCGCCGCCATGGACCCTCCATTGCAACGCTCATGTTTGACCCGTCACCCTGTCGCATTTGCTTCGTGCTCCATCGGTTTGCCTCGGCACACTCTCCATCAAAAGATCGAGGCTATCAAGGAGGCAGGCTTCGATGGGATCGAGCTCTCATTTCCGGATCTCCAAGCGTTTGCCAGCCGGCATTTTGGGCGTGACATCGCCGAGGATGATTATCGATCGCTGTGCGAGGCCGGCAAGGCGGTAGGGACCATGTGCGCGGGACACGGCCTACGGGTGCTCGTCCTGCAACCCTTTTCCAACTTTGAGGGGTGGCCGGAAAGGAGCGAGGAGCGCAGGGAGGCCTTTGCCAGGGCCGAGGCGTGGATCGACATCATGGCGGCCGTCGGGACCGACATGCTCCAGGTCGGGTCGTCCGACTTGCCGGCCATGTCGCGGGACCCGGACCAGATCGCCGCCGACCTGGCGCGGCTGGCAGACATGCTGGCCGCCCGGGGGTTCCGCCTTGCCTACGAGAACTGGTGCTGGGCCACCTGCGCCCCGACCTGGAAGGATGTCTGGGCCATTGTGCAGAAGGCCGACCGACCCAACATCGGCCTGTGCCTCGACACCTTCCAGACGGCCGGGGCCGAGTGGGGAGACCCAACAACGGCATCCGGGAGGATCGAAACGGGAGGAGTGACGGCAGAGGAGCTCTCGCAGCGGTATGCTGCCAGCCTCGCCGAGCTTGCCCGCACCGTGCCGGCCGACAAGATTTACTTTCTCCAGATCAGCGACGCTTACCGCCTCGACCCTCCGTTGGATCCCACACCATCCTCGACGTCTGGTCTCCGGCCTCGAGGGCAATGGAGCCACGAGCACCGCCCGCTGCCGTATGTGTGGACCATAATAAATCGTCTTACGAGTTTGTGATTTGTGACGCAAAGGTGGCTAACGAAGCGACCAGGTATGACGGCGGGTATCTGCCCATCAAGGAATGTGTACGGGCGGTGCTCGCGACCGGGTTCAGTGGTTGGATGACCATCGAGGTGTTTGACGGCAGATTCGAGCACAAGTACGGCGACGACATGAGACGGTTTGCCAAGAAGGCAAAGCAGGCCTACGAGCGACTGCTCAAGGAGGCTAGGGCCGGTTAAATAATATCTCGTGGTGATCTTCATTTTTTTTCCCCTTTTCCTTTTCTTTTTTATTTTTCTTATGTACGAACTATTTACACGAAGCCTCCCAAACTGGTCACACCATAAGCTCAGAGCTTGGGTAACCTTGGGTACGTATATACAGAATGTGGTAATGTGGTGCCCGTCACTGAAGCCGACGTCATATGTTCTCTTCCGCCTCCTCCTCTTATTCCCATCCCCACCATCCAACTCGCAGATAGCCCGACATCCCCTCCCTTACTTGGATTTCTCGAGACACAGCTGCATGGTGCAGCCGCCGTCGGGAGGAGCGCAGAGGCCGCAGCTCTCGTTGCAGCAGACCAGGCCCTCGGCGCACACCTTGTTGCCGCACACCTCGCCGGCGGGCAGGCAGAGCTGCTTGGTGCAGCCATTTCCCGGCTCGACGCAGATGCCGCAGCTCTCGTTGCAGCACTCGGTGCCTTCCTTGCACCGGGCGGGGCCGCACTGCGTCGTCTTGTCGTCCTCGCGCGGTGTGACGACGGGCGGTGCCGGCGACGACTTGGTGCAGGCCTGCATCGTGCACTTCATACCCGGCTTGACGCAGATGCCGCAGGATGGGTTGCAGCAGGTCAGGCCGGCCTGGCAAATCGTGTCGCCGCACTTCTGGCCCGCAGCGGCGACCGAGCTGTCGGAGCCGAGCCCGACCGGGTTGCCGTTGACGGCGGCGGCGGCCAGGACGGCCAGGACGGCCAGCAGGAGAGCCCGAGAAAGCGAAAAGGCAGTCATTGTGGGCTGATGGCTAATCGGTTGGCTTGCCTGGTTCCCGGCTTAGGTAGCTATGTACTTGTGTTGTTTCTTGACCGTTGCTCGGACGGGTAATAAATAATTATCCGATGATGAGACTTTGCTGTCGATGGCAAAGCTGCTCTGGGAGCACAAAGGAGGGCGGCCTAGCATCCTTAAGTACACTACACTACACCAGCGGTCTCACTCGCCCCCCCCTCCCGGTCCCAGATTCTCGTTCATTCGATGGCCAGGGGCCTGCTCCAGGCGTATTAGGTTCAAGAAGCTGTCCTGAACGGACCATAGGCCAGCGGGATGAAGCCACTATTTCCTCGCTTGGTGACTTCGTTAGGGAAAACAAAAAAAAAAAAAAGGGCGGAGCTTGTGCCAGAATTAGAAACACACAAACAGATAGACCATGTGGCGTCGTTGTTATTCCTGTCGTCTGTTCCAAATAGCCTAAGACGGGGAATGAGTCTGCAGTGCCAAGACGAATGCCCAGATGTCGGCTCCTGGTTTGCTACAGTCTTGGAGACATGGTAATGACAGAACTCGGAATGACAACATCCCGAATTGACACAAACCCAGCGACTCAGCATAACCGTTAGCCTGGTTGCCCAGCTCGTATTAATAAAAGAAAAGCTCTAAACGGGCAACGGTCGGCACGCCGCCGTGCGCCCTGAGTGGAGATCCTTGCCCCAAAGGTATCGGCTCCTCAACTACCTGTGTGTATGTAGGTATTTTCCGGTTTACAGTTAGGATGTTGCACAAGACTCAAGCTCTTTATCTGCGGAGGAGGGAAGGAAGACCCAGGTTTCCTCTTTGGGCTAAGACGACAGCAATGGAGAGGCTGGAACGCGTGCGGATTACACGTACCTGTATAACCGTTCCACAAGTCCCCTTTAGCACTAGCAACGGACTGCCAAGAGTCTCAAGGGGTCTGGGCTGGCTGCGAGACCGGACCGGACTCTGACCTCGGCAACAGAAAGGTATCTTTCCGTCCGAGCAGCATTCTTCTGGTTGCATGTGCGGAGGGGCAGCGGGCGGAAACCTGAGCTGGGGTTGGGAAAGGCCGGGCCTGGACCCTGCTTGACTGAGACACAGAGGCCCCCGTCATCCGTGAGGGTGCAACGGCCGGCTGGATACAGGCCGCCCACTACGCCCCTGAGTTACCTCCATCATGGTGGCAATGAGATATGGTATTCCAACTCGTCCCTCATCTTTGGTCTCTGACGGCACCACAGGAAGGGAGACACAGGGACGTCGGGTTGTGCACAGCAAACACATGGGTGCGACGCGATCGAGGGCCGAGAGAGCTTGTCCCGCTCTATGGCCATGCCTTGGACGAGATTCTGCCGCGGAAAGATGCTGCCCAGGGATTCTGCCCAGGGGGCAGATCTGCGATGGTGTAGGACACCAAGCAGCGCATCGGAATGAATAGTAGGCATTTAAGGTAGAAAGAAAGATGTGGATTGCTTCAGGCTTTGCAGCGCTTTTAGTCCGTTCACCTCTGGTTGCTTTTGTTTTTTTCCTAGAGCCCCGGAATCTTGAGAATCAGGACACTCTTGTGGGATAACTTGCGTACGGAGAGCCGCTTCAGTCAGCCCCAAGTCTGTTCAGCCGTAATGGATCCCAGGCCATCGGGAGGATGGGACTCGGAATCAACGGCCGGTTTTACCACCACGAGCTCGCACCTGGTTCTCGGCCGAGAGGATCATACGGTGACCGATGGGCCTCCCGCATCGTCACACTCGTCGTCAACGACCCTTCCGTGCTCCGAGGACAAGGCACCGGCCGAGAGGGCAAGCGAACCCGAAGGTTGGGTCAGGGGCGCCGGGTTCTGGAGATGCTTTGTAGGCCTTTGCTTCCCCATCCTCCTCTCTGCCTTCGAGGGTAGCGTGGTCAGCACCGCTCTCCCGACCATATCGCGGTCTCTCGGGCTCGGCCCCAACTCGTCATGGGTGGCCACGGCCTTTCTCCTAGCCTCCATCGTCTTCCAGCCGCTCTTCGGCCAGCTGGCCGACATCTGGGGACGGAGGCACCTGATGATGGCAGCCGTGGCCATCTTCGGAGCCGGCAGCGCCATCGCCGGGTATGCCAACAGCTGCGCGGTCCTGCTGTGCGGACGCATCGTCCAGGGTATAGGTTCGGGGGGGATCGACCTCTTTGCCGAGCTCATCCTCTGTGACATTATCCCCCTCAAGAAGCGAGGGCACTACGTGGCCATCAAGGCTGCCGTGTACGCCTTGGGAACGACTATCGGGCCGCTCCTGGGCGGCGTCTTTGCCCAGACCAACTGGCGGTGGTGCTTCGGTGTCAACCTCCCCGTCTGCGTCCTCGCTCTCGTCCTCATGTGGTTCTGGCTCCGGCTCAGCAGCGGAAACTCGTGGAAGGGGCTGTCGGTACTGCAGCAGATCAGCCAGGTCGACTACGTCGGGATTCTCCTTCTCACTGCCGCCGTCGTCTTGATCCTCTGCGCCCTGAGCTTGGCCGGCACCGTCTACGCCTGGTCCGACCCGACCATTGTGGCATTCCTGGCGGGCGGCGTCGCCGGCATCGCTGTGTTTGTTTTCTGGGAACGATCTCGGCGGTGTACGCGCCCCATCATGGCACCACACGTCTTCTCCAACCGAACTACGATTGCGGCCATGACCATCACCGCCGTCCACGGGTTTATCACCTATGGCTTCCAGTTCTACCTCCCGCCCTTCTTCCAGGCCGTCCTCCGAGCCTCGCCGTCGCAGTCCGGCGTCCTGATCCTTCCCTGCAGTCTCACCATTGTCGTGCTCGCCGCCGTTGGCGGGCCGCTGCTTGCCAGATTCGGTAAATACCGCCTGATGCACCTTGCGGGCTTTGCGCTCATGGGTGCGGGCCTGTTGCCCTCTATACCACTCGAGGAGTCCCGGTCGGTGGTCCTGTGGATTTCCCTGTCTTTCCTGGTCGGAGTCGGGTCCGGCATCATTGTCTCGACTACTCTGCCTGCCGTCCTCGTCGAGCTCACAGATAAGGAGAACGCGGCAGCGACCGGGTCGTGGGCTTTCTTGCGAGGCCTGGGTTCCCTTCTCGGCGTTGCCGTTCCGAATGCCGTCTTCAACGCGCAGTTCTCGGCCAGCCTCCGCTCGATTGACGACGCCGTCGTACGGGCCGAGCTGAGCAACGGTCAAGCATATGAGCATGCGTCGGGAACTTTCATAGCCGGCTTGGATGCCACTGTCAGGCAGCAGGTTCTCGGAGCCTTCACTGCAAGCTTCAGGTTTGTCTGGATCATCTTTCTGGCATTTGCACTGGTGGGCTTCGTTTCCGCTCTCTTGGAGCGACAGGTTCAATTGCGGAGGGACCTGGACAGCGAGTATGGGCTGAAGGAGCGTGTGCGGATCTGAGGGTGCCCCTGGCTGCCTCGTGGCATCAGGGTTTCGCTGTTGTCACGCGAGAATTAAGTCAGATCCTGGTTCACCTTCTTTTATATTCTTTTTGGTTACGTACCTGATAGGCAGATTGACAACAAAAGAGGTAAAAACGAGGGAACGTCAATGGCGGAAACGACCAGAGACCAGAGAGCTCGGGAAAAGACAATCCCAGTTGCCTGGAGAAAGAATCTGTAGCGGAGAGCACAGGGTGCAGGTATAATTATGTAACGGACTCGGAAAGAACAGGCGTCGTATATCAAAGTTCCTGGGGCGCCTATCCGGTTACCACGAGAGCATCGCGGGCCCGGTACATCATCACGCTCACTGGTTGCTATAGCAAGGGCAGATGTGCTGCAATCCTGGTTAACTACAGCGGTGTGAGCGCAGTAGCAGCCAGCACCGGAACTATCGTATGAGGCTTAGAAATGGTAATAACAACGCGTTAATTCTTTCCAGGTGCCGGAGGCACTAACAGAAGCTCTCTAAATACATGCTAGATACGTCATCCCTGGTGGTAGGTCAGCCAGATGCCCCCCCGGTTGTCAAATCTAGTTAGACTGATCACATACCTATAGAGGCCATTAGGCAATCCTTTTAACTCGATGTCACGTATGCCAACGTCCTATACAGTTCAGGTATTAATAGTATATTTTATTCGAGTTGCTACGCGTTCTCGGGTACAAATGTAACCTCAATTACGGCCACTAGAGTCATCATTTCAGGGGAGGCTACCGCCACGTTAGGGACTAGCTATACTACGGTTACAAGCATATAGACTCAGAGTGACGCGGACGGCTATCTCGACTGCTACTCTAGCTTGATTCGAGCAGACCCAGACAAGGTATAGAGCTATCGCGGGACCTAGCGTTACGGAGAGAGCTCTCCGGCAGCAGGATCAGGTTCGGATTGTCAGGGTAGGGTTCAGGTCCGGGAACTTGGGGACGCTGACGGTGCCTATGACTCCGATCACGGCTATGAGACCGGAAATGACCGGCTTAATCGTCGCGGCGTGCCTAGGGCGTAATCTGCGTCTCGGCGTTTCCCCGAGTGTCTCGGGAGCGGCGCTTACTGCCTTGGCCCTAGTTTTCGTTACTCTGGCTTGGACGCCGCGCTAGCTAGGACGATGATTGGAGTGTTACTAGGGCTATTCTGGGCTAAGCACTAGAACCTATAGACCGCTTAGACTTATAAGAGTAATGTCTCTGTCGATAGGATTAAGGAGTAGTATCTAGAGATTATCCGGTTCTATTGTCTGAGAATAAGTATTCTATATCCTTAGTATTAGTAAGTCTAGATGTAGCTTTGTTATACCTATCTTATACCTCTTATACTTTAGGCTCTGTAATCTTTGCTTGGCTAATGTGATTTGTATGAACCGAATATGGTATATTAAAGTTTCTAGGTTATAGTATATCTAAAGGAGTATTATATGATGTATCTAGCTAAGTGTAGTTGGCTAGACGAGAAATGGTTAGGTCTAGCAAGGTATTAGATGTTGTTAAGATTTTCTTTAGTTCCCTATATACCTCTATAATACGATTCTTTACTATTAGACGAACGATACTAGTTTTATCGGTAGCCTAGTATATTAGAGATTCTAATAGAGCTAGTAGGTCTAATAGTAAGCTATCTATACGAATGTAAAATATTGTATACTCTCTGCCCTCTCGAATATGCTAATTGCTAGACTAGGGAAAGCCGGGGCTACTCTTACCTTATAAGAATAGCTTGTAGTTCGGTCTATAGAGACGTAATATATTAAAGTCGCTTGTATCACTATAATATATAACGATAGCTATATAGTAATATATAAATACTAGCTCGTTAGGAAGCTAAGGTGCTAGGATAGTTAGCCTGACCTTAAAGAGGTCACGGTAAAACACAAGGCTAGGATTCTTATTTCCGAGCCGTAGCTATAGAATTACAGGCGCATTGCAGGCCTAGATAAGCTCGCTGTCACAAGCCAACCATATACCGCGACCCGGTGGGGCACAGGAGGCTGAATGAGCCACCAATCAAGAAGGGCACGAAGCGAGGCTGACACAGGATTACTAGGGAGTACGGGCTACCATAGGCAAACGATTACTAAAAGGAAAAGATAGCAGAGGATAGCTAGCTACTAAAGGCAATCTAAGGACAGGATAGAAGGGGACTATAAGCAATCGGCAGAAGTATATATATATATAGATAGCCACTTGTTATAGTAGACTCTAGGAGTTTACTAGTGATAGTAACTATAACCTATAATTATAGGTACTTATACTAAGCATTACTAACTATTGTAGGAGATAACTCTAGTATTGTTATAAACCCTTTAGCTTTACTAAATCCCTTAGACAACTTATACGCTTGTCTTACTTAATTTACCTCCGTCTGAACCCTTTTAGAAGAAGTCTAAGTTAGGTTTGTTATACATTGCTATTACTCCCTTTGTTCTATTATAGCTTAGAACGGAGGTAATTTTGACCTTAATATTGATATAACTACTAACGTTACAGCCGAATAGCTGCTTGCCTAGCTTAGTTAACTCTAGTAGTAGATCTAGGAGTTAGACTAGAGAGATAAGGTTACTTAAGCTTAGATTAAGGAACTTGAAAACGGCGAAAAGCACTTATAGAAGCTAGTTAACGAGGCCTATGCCAAAATCAAGGCACTCGAGGGTGCCAAAGCAAACCATATTAAGATTAAACTACCTAGCAAATATAGAGGAACTAAGGAGGATCTTATAGGATTCCTAACGAACCTCTAATCTTACTTCTAGCTTAATAATAACAAGTTTCTAAACGATAAAGCTAAAGTCCTCTATATAGCTACGAGACTAGAGGGCAAGGCGCTTAGATAGTTTAAGCCTACGTAAAATAACTATCTTACTAAAGAAGACAAAGACAACCGAGATACATTTACATAGGTAGTCTTTCGATATCATAAGCTAACTATATACCGCGACCTGGTAGGGCATAGGAGGCTAAATGAGCCACTAATCAAGAAGGGCACGAAGCGAGGCTGATATAGGATTGCTAAGGAGCGTGGGCTACTATAGGCAAACGATTACCAAAAGGGAAAAATAGTAGAGGATAGCTAGCTACTAAAGGCAATCTAAGGTTAGAATAGAAGGGGACTATAAGCGATTAGCAGAAGTATATATATATATAAATAGCCACTCGTTATAATAGACTCTAGGAGTTTACTAGTAATAGCAACTATAACTTATAATTATAAGTACTTATATTAAGCATTACTAACCATTGTAGAAAATAACTCTAGTATTATTATAAAACCTTTAGCTTTACCAAATCCTTTAGACGACTTATACGTTTATCTTACTTAATTTACCTCTGTCTAAACCCTTTTAGAAGAAGTCTAAGCTAGGTTCGTTATACATTGCTATTACTCCCTTTGTTCTATTATAGCTTTAAATAGAGGTAATTTCGACCTTAATATTAATATAGCTACTAATGTTACGGCCGAATAGCTGCTTGCCTAGCTTAGTCAACTCTAGTAGTAGATCTAGGAGTTAGACTAGAGAGATAAGGTTACTTAAGCCCGGATTAAGGAACTCGAAAACGGCGAAAAGCACTTATAGAAGCTAGTCAACAAGGCCTACGCCAAAATCAAGGCACTTAAGGGCGCCAAAGCGAACCATATTAAGATCGAACTACCTAGCAAATATAGAGGAACTAAGGAGGATCTTACAGGATTCCTAACAAACCTCTGATCCTACTTCCGGCTTAATGATGACAAGTTTCTAGACAATAAAGCTAAAGTCCTCTACGTAGCTACGAGACCAGAGGGCAAGGCACTTAGATAGTTTAAGCTTATATAGAATGACTATCTTACTAAGGAAGACGAAGATAACCAAGACGTATTTATATAAGCAGTCTTTTGATCCTATGACTAGTTTGAAGAAGAGCTTTAGAAGGTTTTTAGCGACAAAGACAAGAAGATTTATATATAAGAAAGACTTGCTAATCTCCGGTAGACTAAGTTAGTAGCCTCTTACGCTATATAGTTTAGATAGGATATACTTAAGTCTTAGCTTAATAATGAGGTATTAATATAACTATTTTATAATAGCTTAAAGGAAAAGGTTAAAGATAAACTATATAAGTATGACCGGCCTAAGACTTTAGACAAATATATTATATAGGCTATTAAAATTGATGATCGACTCTATATATAAGAGTAGTAGAAACGAGGTCAGATAAATAGAACCATGATCAAAGCTAACGATAAGAAAAAACGAGTATATATTAGCATATTGTATAGAACGCATCCTAGAGCTATAGATATAGATATAGTATAGAAGTAGGATAAGAAAAGGATGGCTAAAGACAAGTCTAATATTACCTACTATAACTATAGAAAGAAAGGACACTATAAACGAGAATGTCAAAGCCTAAAGAAAGACTAGAAACCAGTCCCTAGAAAGGAAATTATAGCTATTAACGAAACCGCTAAGGATGCTATCAAAGTAGCAGCCGTAAGCTATAAGAATAGGGATAGCGACATAGATAGTCTTAGACGTAACGGCGATAGTAAAGATAAACAAGCACTATACTCCGAACTAGTTACTATAGACCTAGAAATAGGTCTTGCCAAATGGGACATGGTAGGAGAATATACACTACTAATTTCGATTATTCTAGCCTTAAGGCGGTAGGGTTTTACAGTTACCTAGAGGCAGGATAGATTGTAGACGACCGATACCTAAGGAATCGAAAGACCCGGACCTAATGTTCTATTCCTCTAGGAACGAATCGAATAGTATTATAACAAAGTTTTCCGGCTTAATATAGAACTACGCGAATAGGATAGACGCTTGATTCGACTTACCTAGTAGAGTAATAAAATGAGGGACGAGATAAGGGAACTCTAACATATTGTAGAAACTATTAAAAGGGAACAGCCTGTAATATACGATAGGCCTGATAGTTACGCCGAGTATTTTGACGATTAGTAACTTAGCTACGATATATAGAACCTAGAGTACTAATTTATACGTATAAACCGTAGAAAAGACAAACGTATATAGGAAAACTATTAGAAGAAATACTCCTATCTTAGCATTAGAGTACCTATAGTATACGTATAGTAGGAAGGATTTAGAAAAGAATTCTAATACCTTCTAGGCAACGCTACGTAACTATACCTGCGATACGAGGCATATATACAAGTGCCTTGGTTCTAGTATATGTCATACGAATGCCGATACCACTTTCGTGATAAGTTCGAAAACAATCACTGGCCGACCCGACAAGGAAGTAAGGACGGAAGCCTCTGCCCTATGGAATAGGTCTATAATATAGGAAATAGAGCGGCCGAATTGCTCTGAAAAATCGAAGCCTACGATCTAGAAGGCATCACGATAGTACTAAAACGAGCCTAGCCTAGGTACTATAGAACAGGACGAGATATATAGGACTCGTGCCGAAGTAACAACTGCCTCTACTACGCAGATAAAAAGAAATCGTAGATTTAGGAGCTTTAGATGAAGCTATAGCACATACGATAGGAAGCAGAATAGACCTAATAGTAGGAAGCTATTAGTACTTAATGGCTTGTAGAAATAAGCACGATTGACAAAACCGCTATTAGCTAAACAACCGAAGAGGTTAGCACTAACCTAGGAAACAGGTTAAGGCCCTTCGAGGGGCCCGAAAACTATTAATGCCTGTATAGCGGCGAGTAGTAGCATAGTATAGGAGGAACTAGCATAAGAGACCACTATATTAAGACCTCCTGGCAGAAATATAGGAAATCACTACAATCTTTAGACGACAGCGGTAAGACAAACGATTATAGATAATAGCATAATGGAAATAGCACGAAATGCTCGTACTAGTAGATAGTGGAGTAGAGATAAACCTGATTTTGCTAACACTTGTAAATTAGCTATAGATACCCTAGAGGATAAAGCAGAAGTATAGCATAGTCAAAGGGCTATTTCCGATATAATAGGTATATAGGGAGACTAAACCGATCGATATTACTATAGTAGGGAAAACTATAATAGTTATATTTAGCATTATAGACATAGGCGACGATAAAGATATAATATTAGGATTACTATAGTATAAAGATTACGACCTAGATATTAGCTAGAAGAATAGTAGCTACTTACGACCCCAAATAGAGTTATATTTGACTAGTAAGATAGGGAGCATATAAGGATCGTAAGCAGACGATGCTTAGAGGAAGGCATGTCCTATGGATCTACTACAAGAGACGGATAGTAGTAGGCAGACTACTACAGACTTTGGAAGAAGCGGTATAACGACACTAACGTTACGATAGGAGGAACGAGCTAAATCGCCGATAGCTATTCTCTCTGTTAGCAAATGCGGAGCACTATAACTAGAGTAGTGGGTTAAGATAGGAGAAATCGCTAGTATTACTATAGATAGAACCAAGTTCGTATACTATTAGAAAGCCGAGAGACAAGACAAGACTAGGGAAGTACCGAAGGAATACGAAGGGTTAGGGTTAGGGTTAGGGTTAGGGTTAGGGTTAGGGTTAGGGTTAGGGTTAGGGTTAGGGTTAGGGTTAGGGTTAGGGTTAGGGTTAGGGTTAGGGTTAGGGTTAGGGTTAGGGTTAGGGTTAGGGTTAGGGTTAGGG